>NC_138529.1:81083072-82506011 GCF_964234715.1 Podarcis melisellensis | reverse complement strand
CACATATTTTAGAAGGCTTCTGGCCAAAAAAATAAAATAAACATCAATTATACCTTTTGGTTGAGTAACTACCTCAGAAAGAGATAACTGAAAATGTTGGCTTAATACTGTACTGATATGGGGCTATCTGTTTAGCCCATTTTAGTGTTGGCTAAGTTCTAAAATCTTCCTGGATGTTTTAACTGTGTATTGACAAATGTATTTTTTTCTGACTGACGGTCAAATAAAAGGTTGATGATGATGTTGGCTTAATGTGCAGCAGCACCGAAAAAACATTGCTAAGTACCGGTATATTTGCAATTTCTTTCCTAATAATTCCTGTCAGTTTCATCATGCTTTTATTTAAATCTGTGGCACAGCCACATTTGGAAGACTGCTTACTATTCTGGTTGCCCAATCTCAAAAAGAACAGAATAGCATTAGAAAAGGGATGGGAAGAAGAATCAAAGTGATCAAGGCACTGGACAGCTTCACCTATAAGAAAAGGTTTAGCATTTGACTCTTGTTTAGAAATCAAGCCATTTAAAGGATGATGGTTTATAAAATAAGGAGTGTTATTTAAAATATGATGAAATACTATGAGGTTCAGAATAATCTGTAGTTCAGAACGGAAAAAGGAAGCCTCTTTTGCCACAATGCAGTTAGCATATGGAATTCACTGCCACTGGATGTGAGAAGGGCTGGACAAATTCATAGTGAATGGGTCTATTAATGGGGATTAATCACAATAGCTAAATGGCACCACTATTGTTTATTAATGGGGATTAATCACAATAGCTAAATGGAACCACTAATTCGCCTGGAAACTCAGGTTCCATTTTTTCAACTCCCTGTTTTTCATGGAGGTGACATCTATAGGGGTCTTGGTAAGATTGGACTTCATCTGCTTTGCATATGATTTCTTGTGCAGTTACTTTGCCCAAAGCAGATTTAAAGCCTAAAGCTGAAAAACAAAGAGGTGTACGTACACTGCAGGCACTGGAAGATTCTGAGAAAGAGGAAAAGTTAATTAGAAGAGTCTTGTTCCTTGTCATGTCACTCCATAAGAATCATTTTACCCTATTAGTCCATCCCAAGTGACAAACTCTCCTATCAGATTTGCAGATGTGGCAAATCATAGGTGTACTCATCAAGCCTCATTTGACAAGCTGGGGCAGGTGGGATGGGTGGGGGTCAAGTTTCACAGAAGAGTTGCAGAAACAAACCCTTTGGAGCATCGCTAGAACTGTAGCTTTGGCAATGCATCATGGGACTTCTGAATTCAGATATTCATAGCACTTTTTATTGCAACAGAAAGGGCATACAGGGGAGCAAGAGGAAAAGCTCATAAAGGATGCAAACCTGAATTGAGAGAATCAGTTTGGTCTGGCTATATAATACATTCCATGTGTCAGCAGTCGGCCAGCATCAAATAAGTTAAGAGAGCTCTAATTAAAATATGTCTTTTCTTTTTCTTTTTATATTATATATAAAAGAGGTTATGCATATGTTTTTCATTTGATAAAAATTTCACCTTATTTTAAAAAATAAATCAAGAGCAACCAAAATACTTTTTAAAAAAAGAATAGCACCGTTTCTCTGCTCCAGCTGAAGCAGCCCACACACACACACATACACATACAAAATACACACACACAAACACACGCAACTGTGCTGCAGGCAGTAGAAATGGCTGCAAGATGAGTCTCAGACCAAATGTACTGTGTGTGTGTGTAACTCTAAGACCTTTTGCAGGATAAGAATAGTTTGGGAGCCTCAGGAGCCGGAACTCTTCTTTTGGTCAGTTCTCCCAGAACCCAAAACCCACTTCAGAGTTTATACACGTCTGTTCTGATCCAATGTGTTGCCACCTACCAAAACGGGGGGGGGGGGGGGGAGGAGAGAAAGAGAGAACCCAATCAATTTTTGAAAACAATATTTAAAACTGATCCTGCTTTGAACATGTTGGTTTAGGACAGACTTCCCAAACCTGGGTGGAATCTACACACATATAAAAACCGTTCTGAAAATGCTTTTTAAAAAAAGCGTTTTAAAAAAAGACCTTGAATTTTCCATAAGGCTTGCCATCGCCATCTAGTGTCACATTGTATATTGCACTTAAAACACACTTAAAATGTTGCAGCTGTATAGCTGAGTTGCTGGGGTCCCCCAGATGCTGTCGGACTACAACTCCCATCACCCTTGACTGCTAGCCATGCTGGATGAGGCTGATGGGAGCTGTAGTCCAATAGCGTCTAGAGGGCACAGTGTTGAGGAAAGATGCTTTAGGAATTACTAAAAGATGGAGAAGTGGCTCCCAGGCCCCTCTTTGAACCAATCTTACCTGCAGCAGCCTATGACCTGCACTGAAGCTCACAGTCCTCCTTGGAATGGAAGCGGTTGCTATTCCCCCTGCAACCGCTGTAGATGAAGGGCCGGCACTCAGACACTCTTTGGTTATAGTACCACCTTAGCGTGTATTTGCTGCAGTCTCCCTCGTCCAGGGGCAAGGAGCATGGCTCAGCTGGAAGGCAGGGAGAAGAAACCTATACATTAGATTCCCTAGGGCTTAAGCATCCACTCTCAGGTGTTACACTGAGAAGAACCTCAACAGAAAACATTGCAGACCTTCTATTGTGCCTAAGACAGCGCCAGAGTAGGGTGGAAAAGAGCCACACAGGGTTGGTAGTTAACACATCGGCAGGTTATGCTAGGATGTTGTCATTCACGTACTTCAGCCTACAGATTTCCTTCTAACTTCCGTCACCTCACAAGGAGCTAAGTTTACTCATCCACAGTATAGACATAAGCATCTGGGAGGACCAGGGCTTATACTGGAAACATGCAGCTGTGGATACATGTCATTATTTTTATCTACAGAAGTTCGAGCAACATGCCCTCCAAGTGCCATCACAACTAGATTTGAGTTCTTCTTCTAAAAGGAGTCTGAGGACTGGCCCTGCCAGAAAATGCCACCTCTACAAAGAATACCAGGCCACCTCAGGATCCAAGCGGAGTAGAGCCATATTCAGCCTGCTGATATTCCTACCATCTTGGTTGGCCCTGATGGTAATGGTGCAGGTGGTGGTGTGGGGGACTGGCAGGCCGCATGCACCCCACAGTCCCCACGTTCCTTATCAAATAACCCGCTTTTTACAATATATAACACCAGAAGCGGGTGGAGCAAAAGGCTCGTTATTCATTCCAAGAGGATTGAAGGAAAGGAGACAACAGCTCCTTTGAGAGAAAGGTCACAAGGCAGGTCTGCTGCTTACCTTCCTCAGAGGGAGCTCTCTTTTGCCGTTCATGCTTGGAAGCTGCCCTGGGGCTCAGTACCTCTACAAACAGGGAGCAGAGTACTGGTTTAAGAAGTCCTGGCCACAGGAGAAGCTTCTAGTGTTTGTATCGGGCTTCTCCCCATCCTCCCTGCCACCCCAGAATGGGAAGAAGGAATGGGATAGTGAGGGCATGAAAGGTGTTTCAGGAGACCCAGAATTTATTTCTGGCCAAAAACAAAACCCAGAACCAAAGGAGATCACAGTGTAGCACCATCTTATCTACACACACAATAAAACAAAAAAGGAAAGTGAACTGTAGCTGTTATATCATCCAAGTCTCACTATTCCCATTAAAGATCAAAAGCGAAAAAACTGGACCTTGTGTACTATGAATACAGTTTGCACAGTGCAAAAATTTTAAAATCCTTGAGACTTGCAAGGAAAAGAAGTATGGGAGTAACAGAATAGGCCTAACTACTGGCTTCCTAAGGAGCCTTTTTTATTAGTCCACTACCCCCCTTCTGCTAGAAAGCTCTGGTCAGTGATATGCCAGCCCAAGAGGCAACTTTAAGGTCTACCAACCTTGCAGGGGCTAGTTCAGCTGTGGGGGGTGTTACTTATAAAAATCAATGTGTTTGCTGGATGCTGAAGCTTCTTTCTATTCTCAAGCAGGGCATGGAATCTTCCTTGCTTACTAGTGATCTCTACTTTGTTGCTTATTACAGGTGGGAGGCAGGTCTACCAAAGCTCTCCATCTTTCAAAACCCATTCGTCCTATGGCCAAGGAAAGTGACTTCTCCACCCAGCTGCTTTTTAATTACAATATTACTTGCCAAGGCTGACAACTAGTGGTCATGGAGGAGTATGCAGCACCAGTAACTGCAGTGGTTTTCTATTCAATATAATATATGCTATGGGGCAGGGGATACCCAAAGCCAGTAATTCGTTTCACACAGATTCCCAATCACTTTCATTGGGCTTCAGTAGGAGCCAAGTGTGCCAGTCTGCTGCTACCCCCGCCCAAGGGGCAACTGCAGGAAAGCATGTCCCAATTCCATCAAACGTGTTCTGCAGACCAATGGAGCTCACCATCCCTCAGCATAGGGCTCTCTGTCCCATCTGCTCCCTCTTCATAGTCCTCCTCTGTGTAGATGTACTCATACTCAGGGTCATCTACGTTCACTACGTGTCGTGTCTGGCTCCCTACAAGACAGGAACGGCTGCTTCAGAAGGAATCCAAGAATGATGATGATTGGTTGGCAAGGAAGGAAGAACAAATGGGTAGGTCTCATCCTGAGCACACTTAAAGTAAGAAGAGCCTGCTGGATCAGGCCATTGGTCCATCAAGTCTGGCACCCTGTTTTTACAGTGGCCAACCAGATGACTGTGGGAAACCAGCAAGCAGGATCTGAGCACAAGAGCACTCTCTCCCCCTGTGGTTTCCAGAAACTGGTATTCAGAAGCATTGCTGCCTCCAACTGTGGAAGCAGAGCTCTTGCTCCAGTCAAACCAGGAATTGTATCCAAAGTCTGTCTTGGTTTACCACCCATGGTTGGTCTGTGGGAGACAAACCAAAAGCTCAGGTTTGGATGTAATGCTAAGCCAACCCATGACTTAGCCCTGGTAGTATGGTAACCTGCGCATTTGCTTGTTCACAGCAAACCATAGTTTGGCTTAGTTTTATGCATGAAATGGAAGAGTTGTTACATAGCTTGTTGTTGATCTATGCCATATCAGTTAACTGTCCAAAGACAAGCCCCACAGTATAAGGGCATAGCAACTTTATGTATTTTGGGTGAACAAATGGCAACTTTCCAGCAAAGGGTAGAATATACATATCTGGTATATTCTGTAGCCATTGGTCCTTTCATGGTCTGTCACCATGAGAAGGATCTGCCAGTACTTCTGTCCTTATTACCACTCTAAATGCAATATTATCAACTCCATCTATGTTTATCTGTTGTAGCAAAACCAACAAAAAGGAATGCTAGTCTTTAATAAGTTTATTACGACATAAGCTTTTTGCTGGCTAGACTGCACTTTGTCAGATAAAGAAAGCTTAATCCTCCTCAGTTGACAAATGGATAAGCTAAGGAGACCATACATTTGACAATGAGGGCTCTGGTCTGCAAAGCTATATGCTGCAATGAATGTGTTAAGTCTTCAACATCCCCATAGGATGCTTTGCTATTTTCACTTTTTTACGTTCATTATGCAGAAATGGCCCTGCCCTCAAAAGATCCAAGCATATCACTGAATCCTGCCTTTGAAATAGCTTGGCTTTATAAGGGAAGCGAAAAGACAAGGAAAGGGGAGGCTTGTGGCAGAACCTCTGCGCATGCTAGCAGAGGTGATGCTGTGCACATGAAACAGCAAGAGACAAGACTCACCTTCCTCTTCCTCAGCGTGGGACAACTTAAGCACAGGGACTATTTGAGCATTGACAGATGGGAACGGTTGGGTGGATGGATAGTTGGGGAGGAGACCTGGGAGGGGCAAGGTCACAACACAAACATAAACAAGCACGTAAGAGTGACTGACAAGCTGTACTACCTCCCACTCCAGACATGAAACACAGGCCCCCACCCACCCCACAGCCAGAGTTCAAGAGCCGCACCCGGTGTTGCCCTCTTCCACAAAAGTTGGCCATTAAACACCTCAGACAGGGAAAATCCTGACATAAGGTTTGCATTATGAGCCGACTGTTACAGGGAGAACGTTTTGACCCCAGCAGCCCAATCCAGTGGCATTTCCAATTCAGCCAGGCATATCCTCCTGTAGTGGCAGAGGACCCTTCTGCAAAGCAGACCAGAGTCTGCACGGCTGAATTGTGTCCCAGTTTTGCATGCTGGAAGCGGGACTGTGCCCTTGAGCCCTGGCACATTTGGGTGGATCAACGTTTCAGCACTACACAACAACACATGGAAAGCTTCTACTAGTGAAACAGCGGAAAGTATACGCCAGGGAGACGAATAAGAACAGCACTGGCTGCTCCCAGGTATGCAGCATTTATCTGTGAGATATTAGGAGGAAGTGAAAGCAGGTGGGAGCCCTGAGAAATCCCTCGAGTCCTCCCAGCACCTCTGGAAATCCAATTCTGACCACAAGCTCCTGAGCACAGGTGACTGAGGCATGTTGCCCTGCTTCAGAGCCTCCCACCCCTGGTGCTGGCACTTCTGGGGATGCTTTTTATATGCATGCTATTGAGACTCCCTGTGCTGTTGAGATCCTCATGGTCTCCCAACACCCCTCCAAAATTCTTCCTCAGCCTGTATTCCTCTGTTTCCTCTCCCCGCACACACCATTCTCCCTTGAGAACAAAGAGGAAGATAATTTGTGCTAGGTTTTCCCAAAGCTTTGCTGCTCATTTCACTATGTTCCCATTCAAGCATCAAACTCAGCACTATAACACTATAACCCATTTCCAGATGCTGCCATTGAACAGCTTGCTAAAATGGAGGCGATTGGAAAGTTCTGCCCTGTATTGTTCCCCCCCCCCCAAAATGAATATGATAGTGCTATGAAACACTCACATTACAGGTCACTAATACTTTGATATTTACAAAATATAGCTGGAAAAGCGCTAATTAATAAATTGATTAAAAACACAAATGGGGTGATAAAAACAGTGCCCATTACAAAGGATGTAGGGAGCTGATGAAGCCTGCTGCATACCTGGAAGCACAAACCATATTCCTGTATCCATGAGGTGCAGGATGCTGCTCTTTACTGCTGACTGGCCGGAGCAGCTGGCATGGTGGGGTGGTGCTGAGGAGCTGCCCTCCTGACAGCAGCACTGCTGCTGCTTCCCTGGAAGGTGCTGGGGTGGGGCTAGGCAGCTGCCACTGGTGCCCCCCCACACCCCAAACTTGCTGCCGTTCTGCCCCACCCCATTCTGGTACAAGGCAGCAACGCAGTTGTGGAGAGGGCAGGTCCTTGGCAGCGTCCCACCATGCCAGTCGCTCCTGCTGGCTGGGATTTTGATTACAGCAAAGAGGAACCTGATCCATCAGAAACAAATATACTCACGTCGATCAGGAGGGGAGAACTGGCCTCCACAAGCTGAAATGAGAAATAGGCGATTAATTCATCCAGGTACCCAGTTTGGGGTCTCAGGCACTGAAGGCCAAACTACATGCTATGTGGAAGATTTGAAAGCAACCGAAACATAGCCATGGGGTGAGGGACTGTCAATTTCTTTGGCAGCAGCAAGTGGGAGGAAGTGGAATTTAACCTGCCTTTCCCCCTGTGCAACTTATTCCCCTGCAAAAAAACCCCTGGAGGTGGATTTTGATTGACACAACAGCACTTGAGGGAAGAGTTGAACACCCCACAACCCCCATGCCTACTGCATCTCCCACCTACCCACAACTGCAGTTCAATTAAAAAAAGAAGGCAGCAGCAGATAATCCAGTCCCAGATCTTTTGCACAACAAGTTGGCTCGGACAGAACACTCCCGAAGGGACAGCCTGAGAAATACATGGGTACCTATCACCATGGAACAAGTATGTTTCAGGCCCAGTTAGGGTACCTGTGAAACTAGGAGGAGGAGGACACTCAAGAGAGACAGAATAAGGTGGAAGAGTCAAGGGAGAAAACAGCAGGATGGAGGTGCAGGTGGCCAAAGGCTAGTGGCGGGTGGAGCCTTACCACAGTGCTGACTCATCTCCTGCCTGACAAACAGACGGATCTCTTCTTCCTGCAGAGGGGACAGTGCGTAGCATGATGAGTTCTATTACCCCTACATGAGTCTCCCATGGCTGATGCAGCAATGTGAGATATACACAGGGAATGTTAAGAGTGCAAACTTCTGTTGCCTAAAGACATTCCAGCACAAGAGCAGAGTCAAAATGGATGAAGCAGCAGGGAGCAAGTTTAAAGTGAGGTTACCAGATTTTTTTCCAATGAATCTGGGGACACTTTTCAACTTCAGTAGGAATGATAGGATTTTGTCAGGGGACTGATTTGTAAATCCGGGGACTGTCCCTGGGAAACGGGGACATCTGGTAACCTTAGTTTAAAGGAAATCAGGACCAAGAATTTGACTGAATTTGACTTCCTGCTAAAGGATGAAACTTGGCTGCATTAATCGCCATTGGCCACTATAGGACTAGCAATATTGAAATGGCCATCCCATCCCAGAGTTTTTATTCAGAGTGTCATGCCAGAGAACTTAGGTCTCTCTCCTCACCGTCATTCCAGGATCCCCCTTCTCTCCTCGGATGCCATCAAGCCCTGGACTTCCCTGTCAACAAAAAACAAAGGAATTCAGCAAGTTGATGACAGAAGACAATACACTATAATGCTAAGAAACTTACTCGATTTCTGGAAGATCTGCAATATAAGCTAGAGAAGGTGCTCAGTGTCAGAAGCAGGAAGCTTCTGAATATGAATTGCTGGGAATGAAGAGCAGGAGGAGACTGCTACAGTGCTCATATCCTGCCATTGTGAGAAGATAACGTAAGCCTTTGGCCCTTACTTAGCCCAGGTGAGCTGCACATCATTCAGAACCTATGGCCCTAATTAGCCATTTTCTGCCACCTGCTCTACACCTGCTAACAGCAGCACTGCTTTCCAAAGCAAGCGGCTCTGCAAGTGCCGCCAATCAACTGACTGCCAACCCCCGCAAGTGCTATGCCTTTTACCTGCAAAGTCTGATTTCAAATGGTGCAGGCAAAGGAAAACATGTCACCGGACACCATTGTGATGTCAGGTGACCAACAGAGGTGCTCCTCCCCGCCAATCTGGCATATAAGGGTGTGGGCGGTGAGGATCCAGTCTGCCAGCTAGTTTCGGATCTCTACTGCTGAGAATACAGCCTAGAGAGCAAGGGTATCCAAGGATCCTACGGCTGAAAGAAAATGCATCTGGCTGATAGCCAGAGATTTCCTCGCTCCCTTCCCTTTCCTCCCCGCTGTGCCTAATATTTTTTTCTTTCCTGTATCCTCCTTGCAGCAAGCCAAAGTACCCACCACAAACTCCTTCCACCTATGGTTCTCAACTCCTCTACAGAACTTGCTCCTTTGCCTGACCCTGTCCAGTCTTGGCCTGCTCAGTGTGTGGCTCCTTCCCCAGCCTTCCTAGTGATCCCTGGGAAACTTCTACACTGGGGCTCCATCAGTTGGGCATTGTTGCTGCTGTTGTCTGGAGCCCGTCGGTTTCATTTTATTGGCTTGGAGATACTAGTGTGACCAAAGTAACTACTGATCCTGAAATAGTTTTTTATGTGTTCTTTTATCAAAGCACTTACAAGTTGCCAGTCCAAATTAAAACTGAGGTTTCATGAAGACATGTAGAAAATATATATAAAGGTGCAGCATTGTGAGAGGCTGAAATGAGCTTCCTGTCAAATTGAGTTTTCTCACTTTGCCAGAAGACTTGAGATACGATGAGGTTTCTGTTCTAGGGTTGTGGCTTAAACACACAGAGAGATAGATTTTGGTGGCAGATTTTAAAGCCCAGCCAGATGAAATCTCCAGTGAAATTTGGAGTAAGTGTGTGTGTGTTTTGTGCAGAAAGGACTTACCAGTTCTGCAATCCCACAGGCCCCTGGACAACCTAGCTCAATAGCTCAAACTCTCTGCAGAGTGGCCTGTGCACCTTGGGTAAATCTGAATAACACCAAACCAGAACTGATGGAATTCCTTCACCTTACTTTATTTCAAAGTAAATGAAGCATCCTGCCAGCAAGCCTTCTCCAAAGGGACTTACAGACATATTTACAAACCTGCTCCCCTCTTTCTCCTGACAGACCTGGGACTCCACGGGCTCCTACAACGGACTCTCCTGGTGGCCCTCTCTCACCCTAAAATGGGGAAATCAAACACACCAAGACCATTGCTTTATTTTTTAGCACTTCTTGCATTGCCTCTCCAGCTCAGAAGTTATGTGGCCCTTTAAAAAGAAGAAGGGACAGCAGGTTTGGGGGGGACACGGGGCCTCCAGATCATCACTATTTTGTGGGAGGGATTCAAGCGCAAAACCAGAGATTTAGATTTGCACAAATGAAGCAGATCAAAGCCCTAGTGCAACAAATCAACCATTTTTTATTTTTTTAAAAAAGCACAGACATTTGGCTTTCAGGAAAGTGGTGTGGAAATTATGGGCACTTACCTTCTGCCCTTGAATCCCTTCTGGGCCTTTGGGGCCAATGCTGCCAGGGGGTCCAGGGGGCCCTGGTGGTCCATCACTGCCCCTGGGTCCTGGAGAGCCAATAATGCCTGGAGCACCCTATGAAATAAGGAACAGAGGGTAAGAATAGGAACATGGTATCCCTAACCTGCAAACAAAACTGATTGCCCCTTGCTTCTGCATAAGGCCAATATTATGCAATGCTGACATGGACTAAAATAGTTCAAATAGTAAGATGATTTTCTCCATGCCTTCAAAAACAAAAGGCACTTCACCGATAGGAGGATTCCAGTGTTATCACAGCTGCTTACAGCCCTTAACAACAGTGTTCTTTCTATCAGATGGGATGCATTTATCAGGTGCCTACTGCACGTTGTAGTATACTGGCCCACTGTTCATTTTCATTTGATGCCAATACCATTCCTTCTGGGTTATGGAGCAATTCTTTTTGCCTTCGTCATGTGCTTGAATGAAATATGTCTACCATAGTTCTATGTAGACAATGTGATTCCTGTTTCACACGCCACACTTTTTATGGAAAGGGCCTTGCAATTTTTGACGGAAGCAGCTTTGCTTAGCAATTAATGAGGTTTCACAAGCGTCATCCTCAAAGTTGCCCAGCAGACACACAGAAGATGAAGCACATGTCCGAAGGCATCACATGCACATCCGAAGGCCAGAGCACAGAAAAGGGACATGCAGGGATGCTCTCAAATTCTTCAGCAGTCTGAGACTACCTTTGATCCTGATGAAACCAGAAAGCTCACCACTTTCCAGGGAAATGACAACATACCCTGTCCCCCTTTTCTCCTTGGTCTCCTTTGGACCCCTGTTGGCCATCAAATCCTCTGTCGCCCTAATAACAAAAAACATATTGATCAAGTATATAACTTAAGTGGACTTTTTAGATGTGTCTGTAAGAGTAAGCATTTCATAAAGACCACCCCCCCAAAAGAAAAACCAGACCCAAGAACACATAATAATAATAGTAATAATAATAATAGTAGTAGTAGTAATAATAATAATAATAATAATAATAATAGTAGTAGTAATAATAATAATAATAATTTATTTATACCCCGCCCATCTGGCTTGGCCTCCCTAGCCACTCTGGGCGGCTTTCAACAAATCAATTAAAATACAGTAATGCATCAAACATTAAAAGCTTCCCTAAACAGGGCTGCCTTCAGATATCTTCTAAAAGTCTGGTAGTAGTTGTTCTCTTTGACATCTGGTGGGAGGGTGTTCCACAGGGCGGGTGCCACTACCGACAAGGTCCTCTGCCTGGTTCCCATCCTTGGTACTTCCATCTTGCTGGGATGCAGCTTCATATTACTGGCCATCCTCCAGCCCAACTAACTGAGTCCACATAAATATTCTCTAGTCCATACCTTGGGTCCAATGAGGCCTTCTTTCCCGGGGATTCCTGGGGTTCCAGGCAGGCCCACCTCACCCTAGGAAAAGAAAGCACAAGGTAGGCTGACCTCTCTAAACACATGTCTTGCCACACACTGCTTCATTGGCATGCGCTGGGAACACTTACAGGGTCACCCTTCCTTCCGGCAAGTCCCATTCGGCCTGGCAGGCCTGGCTCTCCCTAGAAGAGACGGAGGGTCCAATAGTGAGAAAGGACACAAGAGAAGGAAATGCTGGGTGCTAGCACAGCAGTGTGATCACACACTCTTCATAGGAAGAGCAGTTGCTCTCTTGGACAGAGGTGGGCAACCTTTTTGCCCTCAAGGGCAACAAGAAGTGATGGGCAGGCACAGTGGTGGGCAGGGACATAAGAACAATCACACACACCCACACACCCTCTCCTGCTGCTGTACTGTCACACATCTCTCTCACACACAGCCACATGCTACACATGTACGCAGAATGATCTCAGCTGCATCAGGGTTGCTGGAGAAAGGGGAGGCTAAAGACTTGAATACCTAGTGATCCTGATGCAGCAGTGGTTGCTACCCCTGTGCTGCTGACAGCAGTGCAGGGACAGCAATCCTTTTGAGGCTGGGATCGCTGAGGAACAGGAACAGCAACCCTTCCCCCCCCCCATTGCTCAGCTGATTGGAGTTTCTGTGCAGTTACACATACAGATTCTGTGTCTGCCCAAAGCAATGTTTTGAAAACTTCTAGTGCTTTAGAGAGGGGGGGTGGAATCCCCTTGCACTAGCGCTAATCCTTACACTGGCATTTTTATTTATTTAAGTACCACCCAATGTGTCATAATGCAAAAAGGGGGGGGGGACCAAAGTTTGGCACTTACTTTCTCCCCCTTATCTCCATCCTGGCCACAGGCTCCTTTCATCCCTCGGTCCCCCTAAAACAGGTAGAAGAGAAATAGAACACCACAAATGAGTCTTAATCCATTTTTATAGTACTGTTCAGTGTACACAGTTCATTGCCATTCTTTACAAAAAATTATTAGGATTTTAGAATACATTTCCTGACCCCGTCCAGACAAAACAACAGCAAGCCCATTGGTGACAAGAGCATGATAACCATCTGGTGAAATGGACCAGGATGAATAATACAGAATTTCCCAATAAGCTGCATGATTGAGGAATGATTTGAACATGGATCTCCCACATCCAATCCAAGGTTTTTACCCACTGTGCCAGGCCAGCAAGGGATGTATTCTGCCAATATAATCCAAGGATCTTCACATCTATTTCTGATGAGCTACAGAGGCAGCTTTTACATGCAATCATTGATTACAAGATGAAGAAACATTTTCTTGATAATACAAGCAGTCTCGGGCTATAAGAAGCTGCAACACACCCAACAACCACCACAAAATCTGAATTTTCCCTTTGATAGTTCTCAAGTATATTGAAATAGCTTTGCCAGAGAGGTTCAGCTCCACTCTGTTTTGTGACGGGGCTCACATAGTACCGTATTTTTTGCACCATAGGGCGCACCGGACCATAGGGCGCATCCAATTTTTTGGGGGGGGGAAATAAAGGGGAAAAAATTATTTCCCCCCCAGGCGTGGGGCTGGGGCGGGGGAAGCTCGAGCTTCCCCCGACCCCAGCCCCCAAACAGGCAAGTCTCCGCAAGCAGCAAACAGGCAAGTCTCAACGCGCGCAGGCTTCAGCATGCAGGCAAGTTTCCGCAAGCAGCGGGAGCGCTCCTGCTGCTTGCGGAGAGGTCCGCGAAGCCTGGGCACGCTGAGCTCAGCGCGTGCAGGCTTCAGCATGCAGGCAAGTCTCCGCAAGCAGCGGGAGCGCTCCCGCTGCTTGCGGAGAGGTGTGCGAAGCCTGGAGAGCGTGAGGGGTCGGTGCGCACCGACCTCTCTCACTCTCCAGGCTTCAGAGAAAGCCTGCATTCGCACCATAGGACACACACACATTTCCCCTTCATTTTTGGAGGGGAAAAAGTGCGTCCTATGGTGCGAAAAATACGGTACTTCCTTCTCTGGAAAGTATCTCTCGGGATGACAGGGAGAAACACAAAAGAAAGCAAATCACGCCATGCCACACCTTTGGACCTCGCATCCCAAAAGGACCCATGTCTCCTTTCTCCCCTCTGGTGCCTGGGATGCCATCCTTCCCGGGTTGGCCCTGGAGGGATAAAGAGGAAGGCAAGTCACTGTGAATCTCAGCCTGTGATCTGCATAAGACAGAGCAGAAAAAGCAGCAAAGGACAAGTCCTCACCGGCTCTCCTGGTTCTCCTGAGGCACCAACTTCTCCCTGTGCAAATAAACAATATGGAAATGCTTAATACAAAGGTGAGAAGTCAAGTGGGCAGGTATGCTAAAGAAGAAACCTGCACACAGATCTGCATACAATAAAGATCAAAGGCTGGGAGATGTCCATTTCAGCTTCACAATCTAAATTAAAACTTTTGCTGGTCTCAATGAGAGTCTCTAAAAACAATGAAGACTACAAAAGGGCATCATTCTGCTGACATCTTTGAACTTTCTAACATGCACAGGCCACTCCAGAATGGCAGCCTTCTTGCTAGCAGAAGTTTCAAAGTACCTGCAATGATACTTGAAAAGAAGACGAGATCACATCGATATCCAACTGCTGTCAACCAGCCATATTACCAATACTTTAGATTGCAACCTCTGAGTACGGCCATGTTATATTTTTAGACATGAAACCTGCGGGGTCATTTGTGCAGTCGTCTTTAAGAATGCAGGTGTCTCCTAAACCCACCCTAAATGAAAAAGCATTCTTCACACCCAACATCCCCACCAGTCAAACGGTGTCATTCTTGAAGTCATATAGGACAACAGTAATCAGTGAACTATGAGATAACCTCTTACCTTCTGCCCACCAGGACCACGTGCTCCTGGGAATCCTGCTGACCCCTTCTCTCCCTGCTCACCTCTCGCTCCCTATAGGTTATAAAAGTGAACGTTAAAGAAAAATATGGGCAACAGAGAAAAGAAGTTGGTTGTCCCATCCTGGTGCTGAAGGGACAAAAATCACTTTACAAAATTACTATAGGCCAAAGCCAGAGTTTAGGAGTCATGTGTTCAACTTCTTCCTAGCCAAGATCAGACAAGCTTCCTCCCTGTTGGAACTTGGTGAAGACATTTTTATTTCAGGAAGCACTTTAAGCTTTCTGAAGTTATGGTTAATTTTAAGTGATTGTACCGTTATTATATCTTTTGGTAACCTTATTGTACACCAGTTAGAATTTAGAATTTGAACCTACTTCTTTCAGCCTGCCTTGCTGATGTCCTAGTAGTGTTTTGCAGCCCCCCCCAAACCCCCTACCACTTGTTCTGAGTTGGCGACTTTATGATCTGTGTAAAATATGGCCCCATATCTGCTCATTGCCTTCAGACACAGGTATACAACCCCAACCCAATGCAAGTCATGTATGCAGGTACCCAGGGATTTGCTCTGGTACCTTCTCTCCAGAGATGCCTTGGTCTCCTTTGTCACCTTTGTCACCTTCCATCCCTTTTAGGCCACGGTCTCCCTAGAAAAGGATGGGAAAGAGGGATTATCAGTAAATAACCAGCAGTGCAGTCGGATGAGAACAAATGGTATATGATATGATATTGGGTGAAACATCAACAGGTACAAGGAAAGAAAACTAGTTGAAAGGACTAGGGATGCAGACTTCAGTGCCACATGCTCCCCACCACCACCACATGGTAGAGGTTTCTTTATATATAAAGCCAAGACACTTACTGGCTCCCCTTTGTTCCCCCGAGCACCTGGTGGGCCCTCCACAACGGCAGTGTCACCCTGCAATTGAGAGAAAGCAATTGCCAATCAGATCATATGCCTGCATCCCCCACTCCTGTTGGTCATGCGAGCAACAATCACTTTCTCCTGGGCTAATTCAAATTTTCAGTCCAGACCGCATCAACAAAAGCAAAATCCAAGGCACAAACCCAGGAGAGAGCACTAGCTTACTTCATAGCTACAAAATGATTAGAGCAATTGCAAGGTCAGGAAAAAAAACTTGCAGTTTAGGGGTAACGCCACATGCCGCTAACTATACCAATATTGGAAGTTGCCTTATTGTGTGTCAGAACATGGCTGTATCCAGTTCAGTATGGTCTATAACGAAAGGCAGGTGGTCTCTTTTGGGCAGGAGTTTCTTTCTCAGCCCTACCTGGGGCTTGTACCTGTTACCTTTTGCATGTAAAGAATATGCTCTACCTCTCAGCTACAGCCTTCCCCATACACACACCACCTGACTCTCTATAAGCAGAGCTACTGCAGGTATGTGGGTGGAAGCTCATCAGTGAATGCCCTGATATCTTCTTTTCCAAGGCCAGACTAATGTGCATCAGGCGGAAACATGGTGTTTGCAGAAGTAGCTTTGCCAGCAGGGATGTGTTTTCTTCCTTCCTTGCTTTGAAGGGTTTGGGCTTGGAATCCCACAAGGTTGCGTTCAGTCATCACAATCCTGCCACAGACGGAGCTCTCACCTTGTCTCCCTTCAGCCCCATGAGCCCAACATCTCCCTAGGAGAGAAGAAAGTAAAGGTGAAAATAAGTCTGTTGAATTCATCATTCTCAAGATTCCAGTCTCACTCAGGTTATTTTCTACTCCTCAGACTAGGCCAACTGCAAACATATTTGGAGAATTGTCAATATAATTTCAAATATTTATAATATTGAAGGGAGCGAGACTTTGTGCTGGCCATCAGGCAATGGCTTTTCCACCTGCCTTGCCCCACCTTCCAGCCCTAGGAACCTTCTGAACCATGTTGCCACCACGGACATGTGGTGTCTTTTGATGAACTGACTGGAAGATTATGAGTCCTGGGGGTGTGGAGAGCTTAGTTTGTTTTTGGTTGCTAGTTTGTTCATGTTAATATTGTTTTGTGGATTATGAGTGCTGTAGGGCTTTGTGAATTTTATGGTACGACTTTTGTTGTGGATGTGTTGTTTAGCTTATTGTTTTAGTCATTTTGTTAATAGCGTTTTATAGAATGCGGTTGCTTTCCTGACGATTTGTAAATGTTTTGCTGATAATTTGTTAATCATACTATATGATTCATGTTGTTTTTGTGATGTTCTCTTATTCTTATTTATAGTTTGTGAGCCACTTAGTGATTTATGTGAGTAAAAAGCAAAATATAAATATAATAAATAAAAATTTACAGAATACGCTAAAAAAGCTAGCCATTTTCATTGCCTCAAGTCACTTAGAGGTTGATGCTCAGTCTCTGCAATATAAGTTTCCCTTTGCTCATAAGCCCAAGAGTGGAGACACTAGGAGACAAATAATCTGATTTAGCCTTCCTTCAGTGGCCCCGATCCAGAGTTTCATTCCTAAAAACATTGCTATTTCAATGGTCAGCAGGAAGGAAGGGATGACATGAAGGCAGCCTTTACCTCATTCATTTCCCTCTTACAATTCCCCAGCCCAGCCCACAAAAAAGTCTTTACTTACTTTGTCACCTCTCTCCCCTCTGTTTCCTGGAGGCCCCTAAAGACAAAACAGAAGGGAGGTCATTTCAGAATGACAACCAACTCTTATGATCAGGTTTGAGGAAGCAGAGAAAGAATGAAGGGGAGTCAAGATATTTACAGCAGGCCCGCGATCTCCTTCCATCCCTGGGCGACCATCTTCACCCTGAGGAGAAAAAAAGCAGAGAAGGGCATTGAAGCAGATCAAAGGAAAGAGCACAGGGTGGGGAAGAGGTTGCGGTTGTCGCTGTAGACTGAACCTTACGCGAGAACAACACTCAGCAAGCAGATGAATCCTGAAGATGCCACATCAAAGTTAAGCTAAGGCAGGGGCAGCCAGCATGACATCCTCCAGAGGTTGTTGGAAACCAACTCCCACCAGACCCAGCCAACATGGCCAGTGTTCAGGTATGATGGGACTTGTAGTCAAGCAACATATGGAGGTTGCCAAACTGGCAACCCATGAGCTAAGGCGATCTTCAGAAAATATCGAAGTACGGGTTCTGCTTGGGTTTCTAAAGGTTTATTCTACAGAAAGACAAAATGGTGCCAGTAGTTTTTGTTGCCTGATGGCCATGAATATCTGTTCCTCCTCCTCATGGAAACCAGAAACTAAAAGGTTGCTACGGACTTTTCCTTCAAACAGTGTAAAATCCCAACTGCTCTGTCTCTGTTTGCTGCTTGTCTGATACAGTTAGACTGCCACAGCTATATATTTAGGTGACCTGATTCCACCCCACAAGTTTTGTTCTAAGTCTGAGAAGCAGAATCAAGATACATACCCGGGGTCCTGGATCTCCTCGCTCGCCTCTAGCACCTGGCTGCCCAATACCTATGGCCCCCTAAAAAACATAAAAATAAAAAAATGAGGAAAATGAAAATCCATCCTCTTGCTATGTGCAACCTTTTCTCAATAAATTTAAGGAGCCAGCAACTCAGCAAAGCTTTGCATTTATTTAAAGATCCTCAAACTTTGTCAGAATATTTCTAAGGAAAAAATAGGCTTGATATAACTTAATAAGGTATTAAAGTTATTTATTTTTTTAAAAAAACAATTCTCTGAATAATGCAAAAAACTAAGTCTCATAAGTGCAGCAGTTCATTGGTTTTTCTTTTTTTGGTTTATATAGTGTGATATTGGGCAGAAACAAACTTCCTGCAAGATCTTAAACTGAGAGTATCTGATCTGAGACAATAGGGGCTAAAACCTGCCTTTCTTACACTAGAAACTGATATATATTTTTTAGATTTCTTAATCAGTTGCCAGATTCTACCAAATTCTACGCACCAAGATTCATAAGGACCAGCAGCCCTGAGCAACAGCACACTGTACAAATTAAGCAGGTGGGGCCATGTATGGATCGCCATCTTTTTTTCAGAGCTTCTGGAGGCTACTGGGCACAATCAGGGCTTACCTTGTCACCTTTCACTCCTGGAATGCCTTGGGTACCCTATAATAAAAAAGTGATGGGGAAGGGGGGGGGAGGAAAAAAAACCAGGTTAATATTGCAGCACCCACACAGGAATACACACCTGGAACACTGTGGCACATGGGATAGGATCCAGCTAGAATGCATCTGTCTGTCTGTCTGTCTGTCTATCTATCTATCTATGCAATCCTCACCATACACCCACATTGACAATGCTGTACATACCGCTGGTCCTTGTGGTCCAGGTGGACCTGGAGGTCCTGCAGTGCCCTCCCTTCCAGGAAAGCCAGTCTGACCCTGGTAAGGAAAACAGCTGTCACTGCAAAAGCTTTTATTAAGCTGGGCTAGAACAATCCATCCTTTTCAGTGAACCCAAATCCAGAACCACATGATGTCCCTCTTCGTTTAGAACCAGGCTGGGTTGCTCAAAGGCTACAAGCAAGCCCAAATAAACTAGGACAATTTTCATTGCTGTGGACAACTTCAGAATCACATGCCAATCCTGGGGCACCTATCAAAGCATCCGACAAAAGAATAATTTTCAGTCATGGAACAGCTACACACCTGAAGCTCCTTGTGGCTCCTAAAGACTACCCTTAATTTATCTTGACAACAAAGGAAGGAAGAGCATTGGAGTTTGAAGGGTGGTGGCGGTGACCTCCCTTACCCTCTCTCCTGGAGGACCTGGAAGGCCAGCTGGTCCGCTTTCTCCTCTCAGACCTGGCTGGCCTGGAATCCCAGCTGCGCCTGGTGAACCTGGAGGTCCTGGGGGTCCAGGCAAGCCAGGGTCTCCCTGAAAAGAAACCACATGACATTATGTCAGATCCAGAAATAGGTAATCCTTATGGCCACGCCCCCTTCTTCCCCCACCCCAAACATCTGACAACCATTTTCACCACAAATTCATAAAAGAAGTGGCAAAGTATGAGGCTTGCACTCATAGTTTTATTATTATTATTCTAACCTTTCGAATATACCTAGACAATAGAACTGAATAGATTATGTGCCTTTGGAATATCTTTTTTGTCTGGCTAAAACTCAAAGGAACAGAAACTCAGGCTTAGTGTATAGTACTGAATGAAGCAATTTCCAAATTTACAATCTCAGCTATGGAACATTAACATTCCTCCATATTTGGTTCCGTATTCTAAGATATAGTACTTTGATGTTACTTTTTCCTGGTTCTGATTTGCAAACCGTTAGAAGAATAGCAAAGTTTCTTCAGCAGGAGCTGTCCACCAAAGGCAGTGCTGAAATAGTTTGAAGAGGCTTATGCATCCTGAGGCTAAAGCTGTGTAAAGGAGCAAAATGGGGGGCAGGGAACATGAACATTTCTGAAAAGCTGCATACCATGGGGTCACAGAAGTAACAGGAAAGGGATTACCTTTAATCCTGGAGGTCCAGTTTGCCCAGGAGGTCCCTGTTGGCCAATCCCAAGTGAACCCTGAATGATGCAGATGAAAGAAAAAGCAATTGTGTGTCTAGATAATGAATAAATATTAAGATCTGGTTGCTTATGTCCCAATGGACTGCACTGAGAGCGCAAATGGTGGGTGGTTAGCTCACATGGAAGGGATGGCATAATTTAGTTCATTATCAGATGGCTCACTGACTGGGAAGCAAGCTGATGTCATGGTCCCTACCTTGGGGTCCCAGTGTCAATCTCAGGTGGATGTAGATGGTGTATTAGCTGTCCCCCTTGAAGGGGATCCCTCAGCACTTACTTCTACACTGTCCTGGGATGAGGATGTGGTTCTCCTATCATCTCCAGTGTCTGAGGTTGAGTCACCTGCAGCTTCTCCTGTTCCCCAACCACACAGAGCCATGCGACTGCAGAATAGCTACAGGCCTTTTAAAGGCTGCTCACAGCTCTTCCAAGGGGATAGAACCCAAGATGACTCTGGGCTCTGGTTGAGACAACAACGTCCCTAACTCAGCAGGCTCAGTGGGGACTGGACTGGACTGGGCAAACTTCCTCTGTGGGCTGCAAACTGGACAAGAACAGAATAGTTCAGATGAAATATAACATGGATGCTCTCAGTCCCCATTGATCAGCACCATTCCGACTGCTACTGAGTTCCTAGCCACTAACAGATACTTGGGACAATGCAGAGTTAGGAACATGTAAGAATATTGTACATGGACAATGAAAGCACATTGTCCTTTAAGATTTGGACTTTAACCAACAAAAGCTTCAACAAAACACATGAGAACCACTGTATACCTTTTCTCCCTTGATTCCAGATGATCCTTTGGCTCCCTATTAAAATCCAAAAGCAGAAAAATGGCAAAAGGTGTTAGATGCATTGCTAAGAGCGATGCTAAGGTGGCAGGAGAGAAAAGAATGTGGCAACATATTTCAAATATAAAAAAGGCAGTATAAAAGAGACGGGGTGAGGGAATCGGCCATCATATCCTCTGAGGATAGGCAGAAAGATGTTAGCAAGTAATGGGCAGATTTTGTTAAGCGTTAGTAACCATTGAACTAGTTGCTTGGGTATGTTATAGACTGAGTTCTGTTTTGGGGGTTTTAAAGAAAAGGTTGCCCAGTTTTGTTGGTACTGGGTATCCTCCCCAGGGTATTGCACTACATTAGGAATAACCACTCTAAAAATAAACTCATTTCAATCTATCACACTTTACAAGGTCTATTTTTCACCTATCCAGGACTTGCCTCAGGTTCTTTTGTCACTACCTAGCCTGTCCACATATTTTCACCTAGGATTGTGTTGCTTCATGAATATCAGGCAGCTATGTTTCTACACACACACACACACACACACACACGTTCAATCGTTCACCCTAGGAGGTTGCCTCCCTAGGGAAACAGGCACCCCATTTTAGCAAATCAGATGATGCATGGTTACTCTTCCAGCACCCAAGTCACATTCATTGGACAGGGGTCCCTCCTTGCAGTGGTAGCTTGATCAAGCATTTCATTTTACACAGTACGTACATCTTCTCCAGGATCTCCAGGATCTCCTTGATTCCCAGGTTCACCCTAGCATGGAGAAAGGAAAGTTATCTAGAAGTATCTACACTGAAAATGAGCCAAGGCTTCAAGGGCTTCCATGAAGTCCTCAGCTTCCAGAGAGAAAGAGAGAGAGACAGACAGACAGACAGACACAGACACAGACTCAGAGAGAGTACACCAAGGCTCCTTCCTGGAAATCTGTTTCTCACCTTTTCTCCTCGAGGGCCTGGAATGCCTCGATCACCTTTGGGACCCTGTAAAATAGAAAGATCAGCATTGATACCTGGCTTGGGAAACAAGAGTCTGAGAAACAGAAATGGAAAAAAAAGTAATAAGAAAGGCCAACGCACCGGTTTTCCAAAAATTTCCCCATCAAAGTCACCTGGTGAACCCTAAAACAGATAATGTGGATTATCAGTACTGCTGAAGCTTCCCTTCAAATCCAGTCAACCTTCCCATCGCACCCTCAAAAGCTGGTATTCTCTTCTCCCTACACTTCCAGAAAGTAAGTGGCAGGCACATTTGTTTTATCTGACTGAATTTACTTCCCTCTTTAGATTCCATGAAGATTATGGAACACAGAGAGAGTATGCTCCTTTTTCAGTCTTGCTGGAAATTTTTTGAAACAGAAGAGCCATAGCTCACGGCGCTAGTGAACAGGCAGCACAGTTCTGACAAGTTATGGCATCCAAGTTCCATGATACAGTTTGAAAGCTCTATATGAGGTCACCACTATGCGGAAGCTCAGCAGGTCTGGATCAGTGGCTGGATGGGCCACCACCTGCGAACCAGACAAACATGACCTTGGATTGCATGACAGAAGTACAGTTAGCTATAAGTGTAAGAAAATATAAAATAAATAAATTAGCATTGATCTGACCCACTGCAGACACCACCACTTTTCAAGGGGTAATATTTGTATGGCAAGCAGATTTCGAGTCATAATCCTGAAACTGCTTCTACAATCCTCACTGAGCTGCCAAAGGACCCAGGTCTGTTGTATTTCTGTCAACTTGTGCCACCAGAATGCATCATACTGTTGTTCAGTACACTGTACCAGGCGGGCCCAAGACATTTTGGCATCAGAGGTCACCCCCAAATTGGTGCCCCTCACCTTGTTCTCTGTACTGTTTTCCTGTTTTTAGCTTACCTTTTCGCCTTTTGCTCCAGGAGGCCCCACAACACTCTATAGACAGTCAGGGAGAAAGAGAGATGGATGCTTAACGGCAAAGTGAGACAATCACCTTTATTGGTAATTTTAATTTAACGTTCTTGCTGTTTTGTAAGCTGCTTTGAAGTTTTACTAGAATTGAATGGTATATTGGATTTCATTAAATAAAATAAAACAAAACAGAGACAATGTTCATTGTAAAAAAATTATAATTGTCTTTTTTTTTTAGTTTGCAAGTTACCTTGAGTGCTTCCAAGTGCAGTGGTAAAAATATTTTAAACAAATAACTATTAGAAACAATGTATATTTGGGAAATTCAGCCAGTATTTACTAGAACAAAAATATTTAGTAGAACAAATGAGAGAAAGATAAAGCATATGCTCCAGAAAAAAGAAGAAGATTGTTACTCACTTGTCCTGGGAGCCCAGCATCCCCGGGTTCTCCTTTGGGTCCGGCAGGTCCTGCTGGTCCTGGGACACCCTGAAAAGCAGTTAATAACATGTAAGACTTTAGGTAGGCTCCCTTGCCCCACAATGACAATGCAACTCTATGCATATTTACTTGGAAGCAAGTCTCATTGTGTAAAATGTTTCTTACTGCCCTGGGCTGTGCAATCAGGATTACAGCTAGCGATTCTCAAATGCTTGGGAGCAGTTGCTTCTTTGAAGAGGAGGACTTCACATAAAAGGTGACCTCTTTGACCATAAAGTATGACTACTGTAATTCATTTTCAAACCACTGCCCTGTCTTGAATTCAGCTTCAAAAATGGCTAACTTGACCCTATCCAAAAATGCGATAGAGTTAGGTGGCTTAGAATATTTTTTCTGGTCTGCATATGATGCCACAGAGGTATTAAGAATGCAAAGTCTTCTGTAACCAAACCTTGATTGCACAGGCAAGGCCAGATCATGTAAGTTGAGTCTTGGTGTCTTGCCCAGTCTTGAAAAGAATCACAGTTTAGATAGGAAGCTTACAACCTCACACTGCAGGCCATACCATTTTCCCAGGCAGTCCAGGTTCCCCGTCTTTCCCTGGCACTCCATCCCTTCCTGGCACACCTAGCTTCCCAGGTTCACCCTAAGACATGGAGAGAAAACAGCTGGAATTAGTGCCTGCACTTGTCTGTACACAGGGGACAACAGAGGCAATATATTTTGCAATGAAATCATTCCATATTGTTTTGGACAAACAGGTTTGCTCGGAGGGCACGGTGGCCAGGGAACCAGTTGCATATTGGGTGTGTTCGGATAAGTGGGCAACGAGAATGAATCCCACCACACAGGAAGAGGAGAATTGGTTAGTGAAGCTGCTCTTTGTCAAAAAGACAAACACAAGGGCATTAGGCCTGAAATGTACCAATGGGGATTCAACTCAAGCAGGCACCAAAGCCTGAATCATTGAAGAACGACCATTGGTTGCGTAAAGTGGCATGGCGTGTGGAGGAGTCTGTTGGCATATGGTGCAAAGCAAGCTTACCACTTGTCCTGGCAACCCTGGAGGGCCCTGTTGACCCTGAAAATAAACGCAAACAAGAAGCATCAATAAACATGAAGGAGGAGACATGAACTTCCCAATCTAATTCTCCAATAGCTCTGAAGCTAGGGAAACATATTGGTCACGTACTGCAGGTCCCGGTGGTCCTACTGATCCTGGGAGTCCAACATTCCCCTGGAGACCCGGTAAACCCTGCAATGAAGAGATGAGAAAGCTCTGATCAAACTTACACTCAGCCGGACCAATGGTACTGAATTCCCAACTAACAGGGCTTTTCAAGAAACACTGAGATATCAACAGTCAGAAAGGAAAGGTCAAACTCACGAGAAGCACTTTGGCAATGAGCAAAGGCCCTGAAATGACATCTATTAGGTTAGGAGACTAGGAACCAGAAGGAAAGCTGTGCTGGGGAGGGAAGGCTAGAGGTACTTACTCGGATACTGGAGCCAGGCTCTCCTGCATCGCCCTGTAAATAGGAAGAATAAAATGCAACAACTCACTATTATGAATCTGTGTCGGTCAGATACGTAAGTTTTAATTGCTTCATTTTCTGCAAAGAAGAGTGTGGACTAACCACCTGGCATAATAGGATTCCAATGCCATTTTCTTTTTAGAAAACAGAGTTCTCCATGGGAATTCAGAGATGTGTTTGTGGTGTTCCCCACAGGCCATGGTGAAGGCTGGGAGTGTAAGCCTCCAGCTGTCACTGGTTTGGGTAGAAAGTAGTTCTAAAAGCTCTATCATTCTTTGGCTTCTTGGTGATCAAATCAGATACATACCTTTATTCCAGGTGGACCTTGAGCGCCTGGAGGGCCAATGGGACCCTGAAAAGAAAAAAGGCAATTGTTTTCAGTAACCAAAGCACAACAAGGTTGATACTGAATGAAGGAAGCAACTATTGCCATAAATCTCTTGTGCAATACTTCATATTCTGTCTCCGATCAAGTCGGAGGTAGTGTCTCCTGTCAGAACTTAGCCTACTAGATAATGGAACAATCCAGACTGCACACACTACATATCCTTACCCCAAACACTGAGGACCCTTATTTTTCTATGCATGGTTGGCTAAGTGGATTTTAGGATGCAATAACATCTCATGGAAAAAAGCCAGTTTTACTTACAGGAGGGCCTGGTGGTCCAGTATCTCCCTGGTTACCCTGAAATGAATGAAGAAACATAATCAGTACTGCAAATGGAGCACTGAAACCAAAGCTCAGTATATGAACTTCTCTTCCTGGAGAGCTCTCCACTTTGGGACAGTTCAGAGATATTTTCACCATTGAATTTCCAAAATGCAATCAAGCTTCTTCATGCTCGCAGACACTCAGGGAAAGGATTGTGTGAACTGGCAGGACACAGTACATTTCCCAGTGATTCTCCACAAACCACACCTGTACTTTTTTGGGTGTTGCAATGACTGTGTAAGTTCCTGTGAAGCATACTTGTATACTTGCACACCTCCAGTTCACAAAATAAATTTATTTGTACACATCACATGTCTCAAATGGTTCACAGGGACAGGAAAAACAACCTCTATATTATTGGGGTGAGGGAGGAAAGCCTGAGGCAGAGAGATGGTCGTTTGGTCTACTGCAGAGATCTTTAGCCCCTGCCTAGGGGTCTGACCTGACCCTCCAAGCACTTTTGATGCCACCTGTAAGGTCCCACTTATTTTAGTAGTGGCAGCAAAAAGCGGGGGGGAGGGGCGACAAATAAAGTCAACACAGCTCAGCTCCTGGATGCAGAAGCAAATGACTCCTTCACTTGTCACCAGATGTATCATTTGATGAGCAGGGAGTGGGTGGTAACCCTCCTTCCTCAGCTTATATGCACAGGTCACCTAAGAAGAGCTGTGAGTCCTTTGAGTGGCCACACCCACCACTGATACACAGATGCTAAAGGGTTGGCTAAGGATGAATATGGTCCTCAGGCCAAAAAAACATGGTTAGCCACTCCTGGTCTACAATCACCCAGTGACCTCACGGTTTAATTGCTATTAGAGCTGTGGACTCTCCCTCATGCATTTACTCCAACAACATCAACAATGGTTTACAAATATTAACTGCAAGCTTCATTATCTTGAACCCCCATTCAACAGGTACAGAGAGAGGTTAAAGTGGCTTCATTCTTTCTGGACCCAGGCCTCTGCTTTGACCGCTCTGCCAACGACTTCCCCCTGCCCCGACCTTCTCCCCTACAAAGCTTATAGTGCAATGTGAAGACGAAAACACTCCACAGACAACTGTTAGCAAGAGGCATATTGCTACATGCAAGGTGAGGGGCAAGTGAAATACAGCAAGCAGGTGGGAGAAGCAAAGGGAGCACCTACCGGTCTGCCCAGAACTCCGGGGAAGCCTGGCAAGCCCTGCAAAGATCCAATTCAAATATCCAGAGAGTTAGCAAGACCCAGAGCAATCCCTCAAGCAAGCCTTGCTTGGCCCTTGTCTTATCTCACAACACAATGCCAAGGCAGAGGTGCTCCTACCGCACTAGAGACAGACAGTCAGACAGAGGAGAGACAGGCAGCGAACAAGCGGAGGAAGCCAACCACAGCCAATGACTCAGGTCAGCTGAGGCCTACCAAGAAAGGTTACTTACAGCTGGGCCGGAGGGCCCTCTAACACCCTGCAGGCCCTGGATGGGAGGGAATGACACAGAAAACAGACACACATGAACCAGCAATATAAAGCACTCCAACAAAGGGGACAGGCTGTCCTCTGAATGGCCTGGAAACATACAGCGGTACCTTGGAAGTCGAACGGAATCTGTTCCGGAAGTCCGTTCGACTTCAAAAGCATTTGGGGACCAAGGCTCCTGCAGCCAATCAAAAGCTGTGTCAGACTTTTGGGTTCCAAAGAACGTTCACAAACTGGAACACTCACTTCCAGGTTTGTGGCGTTCAGGAGCCAAAACATTCAAATTGCAAGGCGTTTGGGTTCCAAGGTACGACTGTAATTTTTTTTGGGGGGGGGCGGGAGATTTGAGGCTGCTATCCTGTTTCCTCTTGGCTGTCTGAAGTGCTGAGTTCTGTCCCAAAAGGGAGCTCCCCTGCACAAAGAAGCTCTACTGAGGCAGATTTAAGGCTATGGCCTATGTGAACACCACACAGTCCATTCCACTGGGGCTCCTTAGGCCTTAAGAGGACATGACATCACAAGACAGTGTGCGGAAGCTTCCAGTCATTTGTCTGGATGCTTGAATGCTTCTGAACATTCTTATGGAGCAGGGCTGCTCCACTCAGTAGAAGAACAGGGCTGAACTGTTGAACAACCCTCACTGCAGGTTTTGGAGAATAGGAAGCTCCTTCAGTTGAGTCCTCTTCCGTAGGATGATGGCCTGCAAGGGACAGCATCGATGGAAGGTGGATTCCTGCAAAAACCCACTGTGTTCTCAAGACAACAGGGTGGGGGGGGAGTGTCCTAGAAATGGTTTGTTACATTAGCGTAGAACACTCAACACAAAAGGCAAAGCACGTTATTACTGTGGGGAAGGAAGGAGGCACACAGCAAAACAGAGATGGATTCCAACCAGGTGTGAAAGGAAAATGTATTATGAAGAGAATCCTCTATCCCCACGATATCTCTTCTCCTTGAATCTCACCCTTGCTTTCTGCTGCTGGTAAAGCACTGTCTGCCCCACAAGCAGAAGGATCACCCCCTGCCCATCACCACTCAGGGCTCCTAGTGCCCCAGGGATTCTACCCAGACTCCATGGGTCAGAGTGAGGAGCATCACAAGTGCCCAGCCTAGCAGACACTACTATTATCAATATGTAAAGGGGAAAATAAGAGCAACTTATACATTTTGAAAAACTGAAGAAAAAAATCTCTTTGGAGATCTGGTACAATTATGTCTGGACTATGACGCTAGCACAGATGCTAATAAAGTGGAGAAAAGGTAACATGAAGTACTTCTACAATGGATGACTTTGTGGAACAAGGCTACTACTGCAGCTTCATAGCTTGTAGTAACCAACAATCTGGCCAGATAAAACCACCAGCTACATAGACAACCTCTGGAAGAACATATTCAGATGGACAAGTTCTGCAAAATATGCACAATATGAAACAAACCTCAAACACAAAGCATTCAGAAAGTAACAGTGTGTGCTTCTGTATGTAATTGTATTGCTTCTTATGAAAAGAAATAACAAGTTGAATAATAATATAATATAATATAATATAATATAATATAATATAATATAATATAATATAATATAATAATAACGTTGTCTCTCTGCCAGGGTGTCCCAAAAGTAGGTATACTGCTTTAGAATCCACTTTCTTTGTTCTTGACTCAAGTTCGCTGTCATCATTTCACAGTATCAGTAAAGAAAAATAATCCTTTTATCTGACTCCACTATACTTTCCAATTGCTAGCCTGAAATTTAACTGCCACTTTGTTGTGTGTTAGTTATGTGTACCCATATAATCCGTTGTGATGAATTTCACTGATTCAACTGTAAACTTTTAGGCCACCCTGTACTATACAGATTTATGTGTGGCAGATGGAAAGCCTTGAAGCAAGACTTGTGTTCCTGGAATGCCAGTTTAGCAACTGTTTTCAGAAGGCTATGGAGAGAAAGCCTAGGCTGGACCTGGGGAATACGACTTGTGGATTTCAATAAGCCCACCCTCCACCTTTCCTCCTAAAATTTGAGCTCTGAATCTTTCTCTTTGCTCTCTCTTTCCCACCTTCTGTCCTACTCCCCAAATCACACACATTTCCCACCCCAATACTGAGGCTTCCTCCCCCCACTTTTACTTACTGCTTTCCCTTCTGGGCCAGGAAGGCCTCTTTCTCCTGGAAGGCCCTAGAGCAAAATAAAATTCAAGGTCATTGAAAGAAAAAAGAAGGCCAAGAAGGCATCAAATACCATCTCTGCAGCCACAGCGTAAGACAGCATCAAATGCAGGTGGGCGTGGAATATGTCCCCAAACCCCACTGCTCCCCAAAGCAGGGTGTTGTTTATTATTAGAAGAAGCAGTGGCAGCTGCGATTTCAGAACTATGTTCCCCCTGCCACCATTTCCAACAGTGGTCCATCACCAATACTTACTGGAGCGCCATCCCTGCCTCTCTCGCCGGCTTCACCTCTCTCCCCTTTCTGCCCAGTTTCACCCTGCAATTCAAAATGTTGTTTGATGTCACAAAGGCAAGTAGGCGGGCCCTTTGTTTCAACGTTCCATCCCAAGGGCCAATCCATATCCAGCTCTCCTTGACTGCCCACTATGATGCGTTTGTCTGCACTGCTTCCCCAGGAGACCAGGATGGGACTTGGGCTCAGTTCAACCGAGGGCATGGATGGAGGCTGCCAATGTTTTGGGACAGCCCTGGCTCACCACCACCCCCGAGAAACAGTGAGACGTGTGGGGAATGCACACATCAAGAGCAAACCTGAAAAAAGTAAGCATGTGAAGTCCTACTGGAATCATTTACAGTGGTGCCCCGCAAGACGAACGCCTCGCAAGACGAAAAACCCACTAGACGAAAGGGTTTTCCGTTTTGGAGGCGCTTCGCAAAACGAATTTCCCTATGGGGTTGCTTCGCAAGACGAAAAAAATCTTGCATCCCCCCGCGGGTTTTTTCCGCTTTTTCCGCCCTTTCCTTACGCCGCTAAGCCGCTTATCAGCTGTTCCGCTGATAAGCCGCTTAACAGCTGATCGCTGGAAGCAGCTTGACAGCTGTAGCGCTAATCCGCTAAGCTGTCAATGGGCTTGCTTCGCAAGACGAAAAAACCGCTAGACGAAGAGAATCGCGGAACGAATTCTTTTCGTCTAGCGAGGCACCACTGTATTTTGATATTATTTAGTACATTCATGTCCCACCTTTCTTCCAGGCCCTTGAACTAGAACTTTATGCTATCCTGGCATAAAGGAAGTTTAAGACCATGAACCCAGAGAGAGTCAAGACCCTAACCCTTGAGGAATGGAGTGCCAGCAGTCATTATCCATGGTTTCTACCCCAATTCTGGGAGTGGAGTAGGATCCTTTGGTATTGGAAGGGGGTGGGGTGGGGGGAGAATAACCATGGGAATAAGCAAGCCAAGCTCCCAAAGCTGAGTTCTGAAGGAAAGCATGGCGAGGCCAGGAAATTCCTGCTTTGGTGAGCAGGGATATCCCACTCTTAGTCATAGCTGTTGTTGCACCCCTGCTTGGGTGGAGGGCAAGTATCCCCCCCTTTTGGCTCAGCACTGCTGAGTTCTCCATGAAAGGGATAGAGAAAAAGAAGAATTTTCAAAGCAAGATAAAAGCCAAACATTCGGCAGGAAAGAAAAGGTCCCCCTCTTGGCAAGCGAAGGCACAGAGCAGGCACAGGGGAAGCCGGAGAGATGCAGGGGTGGGAGACTTACTATACTCAGACCTTATCGCCTCTAGAGCCTTTCTCGCCATCTTCTCCTGGCTCTCCCTGTACAAGCAGAAGGAAAAAGGGAATTGTTTGCTGCAAGCCTCAAAGAAGTGAGTTCTAGTCCATGGATGGGGACTCTGTGGCCCTCTGGGGTACTGCTGGGGTACAGCCCTCATCAACCCAGTCACTGGCTATGGCAGAAGGGATTTGGGAATCCATCATATGGAGGGTCAAGGATGCTTCATTCCTGGTCTAGTTATTTTTCGTCACCCATAATGCCCAAGTAGTAACAAATGCCATCATGTGAAGCTCAACAATGATGCCTGCATTGCTACCTTGCTCCTCCCAAGATTGTGTCTATCACATGGTTCATGCCTTTGTTGTTGTTTTTATTTTTCAAATTACTAAGGCTGTAATTGACTAGGCAAAGATTTAAGACAGCAATCCTATGCACACTTATTTGGAAGCAAGTCTCAGTGAACTCAAAAGGACTTACTTTTGAGCAGACCTATGCTGGATTGTGATGCAAGCTAAGTAATATTTAAGTTAATCTTTTAGCAAATTTTAACAGATGAGTATTAAAAGGGAAGAAGAAAGAACATATTGAAGATTTCTAATATAGCCTTTTTATGTTGTCTCATCACATTCTTCATTATTTCAAAATGGCAGATAAATTGAGGGTTTGGGACTCAGCAATTCTGTTTATATTTAACTGGTTAAAAAAACCCCGATGCCCCACTAAAGGTCTTCAAAGTGAGGAGAGTTTACAATACTGCAGTCTCAGATTCTGTTGTGGGTTGAAAGGCTCCCTGATTTGGGGAGCTAAATGCCAGGTCTGTTATCATTCATGGTCAGAAAAATACAGGACTCAGAACTGAAATTATTAAAACCACTAGAAGAGTGGAGCATAGCCCTATTCTGGGGAGGGGGGGAAACTTCCCTAAAGCTGCTATGTGAATAGGTAGGGAAATCTCCATTGGCTGATAAAAGACTGGCATGGAAAGGGCACTAACCTTGCTTCCCTTGGGTCCTGCAGCCCCACGCTCTCCTGGAAGCCCCGGGAGGCCCCCTTCCACTCCATCCACCTGGAAAAGTAAGAAGAATTGCACATGGGGTTTCTCCTCCTGCACAGAGACAAGACCTTGCGCACTCATGTTTTGTCTGTATTCCGACAGAATGTCACATACTGTTCTCCGCTACATGCGAAGAACATTTCTGTGGATATTCCAATACTTGGATAACCTCTCAAGAACTAACCGCTAATAGAGCTGTAGGAATTGCTTGACTTAATCAGGGTACCTGTGTCTGTTCCACATGCAGTTTAGGATCCATCTTTTCCTGGGTGTAAAACTGTAGAGTTGGAAGGGACACTGAGAATCATCTAGTCCAACCCCCTGTAATGCAGGAATATGCAGCTGTCCCTAACAGGGATCGAACCTGCAACCTTGGCATTATCAGCACCATGCTGTAACCAACTGAGCTATCCAAGCTATCCCTCATGCTTGATTAAATCTGTTGATTTTTCTAGGCTATGAGAGCCTAGTGGTTAAGAGCGGTAGTCTCGTAATCTGGGGAACTGGGTTCGCGTATCCGCTTCTCCACATGCAGCTGCTGGGTGACCTTGGGCCAGTCACACTTCTCTGAAGTCTCTCAGCCCCACTCACCTCACAGAGTGTTTGTTGTGGGGGAGGAAGGGAAAGGAGAATGTTAGCTGCTTTGAGACTCCTTAAAGGGAGTGAAAGGCGGGATATCAAATCCAAACTCTTCCTCTTCTTCTAGGCTATGACCCAAATTCAAAAAAGTTCACACAGAATCAAACTTAAGCCCAGGAGCAGAAGTAAGTGTGTGTGTGTGTGTGTGTGTGTGTGTGTGTGTGTGTGTAAGGGTGGTGAGACTGACCTTACATTGATGGGCATTCATAATTACTCATTGAGTTTTTTCTAGTTAACTAAAGTGGGCAGCGAAATTTGAAGACCCTGGACTCAGCTGGAAGATGGGAAATGCTTAACACTATCTTCTGAGGCCTGGTATCAATTTAGAGCAGCATGTGTTAGGGAAAAGCTTTAACTTTTATTCCCATTAGAAATCTAGTCAGTAAGTAGGCAGGGCAAAATAGTAACAGATGAAGGAGTAAAGGGATGGGATCTGTTTGAGCTTCAAAACACTGAATTGCCAGTCCAAGGAAGCACACAAGGCACTCTAGGGCAAGGCATTCATGGCCACAGGGTACAATCCACAAGGACTAGAAGCAGAAGAACATATCTATGTCTCCCCTTTCCTTGGGTTTTCTCACAGGGATTTTCTCACAGAGTTCAAAGAATTCAGGATATAACTCAACACCATTTTACATTGACTTATTATAGGTCTTCCTTGTGTTACATTCAATAAGTGTACCATTTGTGCTCACAAGAGCTGGGCTGTACAAATCAAACTGTGTGCATTCTTTTACAGAAATCAAAAAGTGTACATTCTTTTACAAAAATATATGCGCTTGTGTAGAAACAGCTTTTAGCTGTGTTTAGTACAATATGTGAACAAGCTTAATATGAGTTCAGCATCTAAGGGACGGGGACACACACACACATGCACACACACACACACACGTCCCCAGATGCTGAGCTCATATTAACCACACACACACACACATATATATATGGTTGAAGGAATCACTCACCCTGGGTCCTGGTGGCCCTGGTGGCCCTTGTAAGCCATCTCTGCCCTGGGGGCAAGAGAAACAGGGTAATGATCAAATACATGGAGGATTTGCCAAAGACGTGATCCCAGTCTTACTCAGCCCCACCCACAATGTGTCACAACAGCAGACGTTGTCCAGTAACTCCTAAAGGCATGGGATGAATGAGGAATACAGAGAGATAGGCCCACCACAGGTATATCATTCAGAACTATACTTTACAGGCAAAACATCTGTAACAGGGCCCAGATGCCACTTTTGAAAAAGAAAAATACAGAAAATAAACTTCCTGAGAATGGGATTCAGAACCAAAAGGCAGTATAGGGGAGGGTTCTTAACCGTGTCCTTGTCTGCTTGTCTCTCTGTTTTACTTCCCTCCCCCAAGTGATTTCTCCCTGACCTGAGCAGAGTTCCAAACTTGTATTGAGGTGTTGGCTTTTAATCTTCCAGTTTAAATATTTTAGTGTTATTTACATGTGCTTTGGGCTTGGTTTATGATTGTACATCACTTTTGAGACTTCTTATTAGAAAAGTAACTCATGAATATTTTAAACAAGCAAAAAAAATAAACATGAGTTTAGAATTCTCTGGTGGAGAAAAGCCACATGAGGGTGATTTGGAGCAGAAAAACAGCAAGCACAAAAAGTGGTATACATCCACTTCCCTCCCTCCGATGCTTATCTGCAGAATTGTGGGTTTTCCTTATCCCACATGTATTTCATTATTCAAGAACTGTCTACTTTCTCTACTTTGTTTTCAAGTAAGGCAGCCCTCAGTGCCTGCTCCAGACTGGACTGACACCAATTACCCTGAGGCAAATATCTTGTCTCAGAAGGATTTATATCCTCAAAACATCTTTGTCCTGAAGCTGCATTTGTAAATGCACACTGTTCTCAGAGATAGATGCAGAGAGACAGATTGGCAATCACTCTGAAGTCTAATAAATTAAAATTTTCAGTGCCTACTAGTCATGGAGGCTATATATTATTCAGAGGTCGAGTGCTTCAGAATATCATCTGCTAGGAGGCAAACAGCAAGAGAGAGCTATTGTGCTCATGCCCTGCTTGTGGGCTTCCCATGGGCATCCGGTTGGCAACTGTGGGAACAGAATACTGGACTAGATGGGCCTTTGGTATGATCCAGTATAGCCCTTCCTATGCTCTTGCCTATACACAGAATTATAACCACCAGACCCCAAAAGCAAGAGAAGTATATAGTTGTGTTCATACTGAAACCTGTCTACAAGTGCCCTTTCTGGTTGACAGTTTTCCTGAAGACTTTTTCTCCTTAAACTCCAAGAAAGGAGTTTCTCCACTTTAGCCAAAGCAGCAATTTTTATTCCCTTCTCAAGACCACATGATAGACCCCTTTCACAAATCTCTCCTTAAGCTTTCTGACTGGGTCCACAGCTTCGTTTAATTGTTGCTGTCTATTTGCTTCTGAAACCTCTTCAAACCCCAAGCATATTTCCCTTAAACTTCCTGTACGCCTCTGAATTCTGGTATATAGTTTCAGCTTCAGTTAAACAGGATGTGCATATCAAACATGCACTCCAGTCTTCTAGAGATTTGTTCCACTGCCTCCTTTTCATTTTCCGGCCAACAAGGCACTCCCACAGTTGCTGTTTCTCCCCAATGAACCAAACATGCACTCCAGTCTTCTAGAGATTTGTTCCACTGCCTCCTTTTCATTTTCCGGCCAACAAGGCACTCCCACAGTTGCTGTTTCTCCCCAATGAACCAATTAAGACCTGTATTTTCTTGTGCAATTAAAGCAATCTAAACATACCCTTCCTATCTCCACCCCTGCAAATTTAGGTAAGCAGGAGCATCCAAGATCAGTGGAGCTTGTATCCATGATAGTTGGACATGACCTTACCCTTTACCCTCCAAGGTAGATTCATGTTGTCTCTTAAGAATAAAAGTCGGTTACAGTTTGTGGTTTGTTTGGAGTGAGGCAAACCATGAGTCTGGGTTCAGATGATATGTGAAGCTAAACTTAGTGCATAGAAGTGCAGCAGTATGAGAACCAGAGGAGAAGCAAAGTGGCTGTGATCTGATTTCTGGGAACCCATATACACATGCATTTATGCTAAGTCATGGTTTGCCTTAGCATTATGTGTGAACCAGATCAATAGGTTGGATCCCAATTAGTTGTACAGTACTTTAGCCCCACTGTAATCAGTGGAGCATTAGTCACGCTGTATATAAATACAACTGATCTCAACGGGAGTAAAGTGTGACTAACTTAAGTCTAGAGCCAACCCAATGTTTATCTTGACAAAATTGTAACATGGGGTGGGGGGAGGTGAAACCAATTAGTCACAAAACATCCAGGTACACACACAGCTAATGATCACATAACACAACCTCACATCTCACTTAAGAGAATGCAGCTGCCAATATCAAAAGAAGTTAATTTTCCAGAGTTCAGTTTACACTACAAGTCATATATTTTTAGTGTGAACAAATAATTGGCAAATTCCTCCTTCTATGAATGGATAATTTTAAAGATGATTTATCTAGCACCTGTCCTAAGATGGATAGCTTTGGACTCAAAGTATAATAAAAAAAACCCCCACTCACCGGCTCTCCCTGTCCACCCTTCTCACCCCGATCACCCTGGAGAAAGAAAATGACGAGTTTTAGAAAGAACCACAAAACTGTTTCAGGAAAAGTAGTACTAATGAGCTATCCAGGAAATGTGAAAGCATAGATAGTTTTATTGCTGCTGTGCCATGAGTCTATTATGTATATTGTTAACACATGGCTTATTTTGGTTTAACAGCTGTGTAACTTTTTATTGTTTTAAATAAACAAATAATCTGATGTTCAGACATGTTTCCCTCAGATAATCCCACTTTGGAGAACCTCTCTTGCTCCTGCCTCTATCAAACTCATGCAATGACTATGAGGAAGTGATGAATTCAGAAAATGTGGTCACTGGAGGGGTAGGCCAAGGTTACTTGGGGGCTTTTGAGCTCCTGGTCACACTTGGTGCCTTCCCAGTTAATGGTGTCCCTTTCTGTTCCCACCTTTTGATATACTCACCTTTTCCCCAGGCCTCCCAGCCTCTCCAAGTTCTCCTGCCCGGCCTGGCACCCCTGGTATTCCAGGTTTCCCAGGCTCCCCTGGCTGGCCAGATGGTCCTTCTGGCCCCCGTTCTCCAATGGCACGCCCTGTTGGGCCTTGGGGGCCTTGGTCTCCTTTGTCTCCCTTTTGGCCTCTTTCTCCAGGGAAGCCTATGAGCCCCTGCAAAAAAACACAGAGCATCATCTAGCGGGCCTCAGATCAGCTTTCTCTACAAAAGGAAGCTCAGAGATTTCTATGAGCAAAGCTCCTCTGCAAATGCTTTTCATCATGGAGACTGGTAACTCCAACAGGATGGATCCCCCCACAAGGAGCTTTGAACCAGGTCACAGCAGCTACAGCTGCTATTAACCTCCCATGTCAGATAATCAGATTCTGAACATTAACGTTGAATTTTGGGTACTTCTAGGTCCACTATATCCTTCAGTTCCGAAAGGGCATTCCTGATAGTGGCACCACCACTGCGGAATACTTCCCTCCCCTGAAGTTAGACTAGCATCAATAGTGAACAACTTTTGGCACCAAGTGAATTTTTTTTTGCTCCATCAGACCTTTGCATGAACATCAGAGCACGACGATAGCTAGGGAACTGTAAACCTCACCTCTCTGCCTGCTGGCCCTCTCTCTCCTGGATCCCCTCTGTCACCCTTCGTGCCTTTCAAGCGGACAGGGGCAGGCAAGAATTGATCAGAACTCCCTTCAAAGGCACCAGTGATCTCCCGCAGTAAGGAAATCTGTAAAGGAAGGAGGGAGAGTTGAGTTTGTCTGTTAAGGAAATGAAAAGAGGCAGAATTGGTCCACCACCCTGGGCACAAACCTTTAAGCACAAACCTCAACAGCATGATCTCCACACACACCCTATTTCCAGACCATCCCTTCCTCCATCTGGAGCAAAAGGCAAACTTAATATATGCCCTGCCCTGTGTGCCAGACCAATGATAACTTGAGAGAGCCCTATGGTCATCATGGAGGGCATGAAGCTGAAACACCAGAGGCAACCTCAGCATGGATGCTAAAAGCACCCAGAAATAACATTCTGGGCAGCAGAGTAGAAGGTACACCAGCATTACTTCTAGTTTACTTCCTCCTTAGGCCAACACCAGGTGCAGGCCCTCCTAGAGGAATTCCTTGGTGATGGAGATCAAAGGACAGTGGGCCACAGAAGCTCCCCCCACCATCCCTGCAGCCTGTGCTGATGCTGTACCAAGTACCTGCATCAGAAACCTTAAGGTACCGTATACTGTAAGATGCATCCGAGAACCTTCATTTGTTTATGATGTTCATGATGTATAAGAACCTTAAAAAGCCTGTTAGATCAGACGCCAACAGCTCATCTGGTCCAGCAACCTGTTTTCATAGTGGCTGACCAGATGCCTTTGGGAAACCAGCAGCAAGCAGGATTCAGGCACAACAGCACTTTCTCCTCCTGTGGTTTCCAGCACCTGGTATTCAGAAGCATTGCTGCCTCCAACTGTAGACGCAGAGCATATCCATTATGGCTAGTAGCCCTCTCCACCATGAATTAGTCTAATCCTCTTTTAAAACCATCCAAGTTGGTGACCATCACTGCCTCCTAAGTGAATCCTAAGTAAGATGGTCCTTAAGGTACCATGGTGCTAATTCTTTAAGGGTTTTAAAGCTTAATTCTAGCACTTTGGACAGAGCCTAGAAACGTTTCCCTTCATCTGCCTAGTTATTCACCAGAAAGAACCAGGTCCCACGATGGATGTACACTGGAAAGCATAACCTGGGAGGCAAAATGGCAGATGAGGCTGCTGCCAACTCATACCTTAATTCCACTCGCTTCTAAGACACGTTCAACATTCTAGAGAAAAGGAGGAGGAAACCCATTAGCAAAAAAAGTAGGCAGGGGGAGATAAATTATAAGCAAATATCAAACTCTCAACTCTTTGCTTTGAGGGTTCTGGCCACCCTCCTGTATTCCTTGTCTTGCTGCTCCCTATGGGTTATTAGCTCTATTGTGACATCACAATACAGCACAACTGAACCATCAAGAAGTCAGAGCAACATCACAGAGCTAGGTGAGTCCATACCTGATAGATCCCTCTGATGCCGTGCCTATATATAAGCTGCTCTCTGCAGAAGGGAACTCCCAACTGGAGACACATAAAGGAAGCTATACCAGCAGATGGTTGTCTCAGGGCAGGATTCCCACTGAGACAGTTCTATATTTCACCAGTTTGTTGCTGGACAAGTTCCCTAGCTTCCATTACTAATACATTTTTATATATGTGTATTCATTTTCCAAGTAGTGCTCCAGAGAAACACAGCAGAATACTCCAGTTATGGCAATGAGGAGGCACAGTAATGCCATATAACTGAGAAAACAAAAACCATCTCTTGTCCAGTGTCAGGAACATCCATCAGTCCCCCCTCCGATCCACCAGTGGGAACCCAGACCACAGTGTGCTACAAGTGGAAAGCAGAGGTACTGCAGAAAGGTACCTACAGAGCAAATACTTCCCTCCATGACTCAAGCCACAAGGCATATTTGGGAGAAGGCAAACACCGCCACACCCTCTCCTAGGGTCTATAGTTAATTTAAACAGACAGCAAATCTGTACATGTGTCATGTCCCCCCACCAGACCCTCAAGGTGAAAGAGCATGTCTGTTAACTCACCGGTGTTGTTCCAGGTTCACCTCTAAGCCCAGCTTCCCCTGGTCTTCCCTGTAAGTGACGGGGTGGTGGGGGAGAGAGAGAAGGAAAACAAAACAAGGCTCATTGTGTATAGCTATAGTAATCAATAAGTGTGCATTGTACACCATGTAACAGCCCCCATCAAGGGTCATTAGACTGCATTTCATGTAGGCAGAAGCCTCTGGTGTGTTGCGCATGACAATACCCCCATTATATGCATCGCTGCATGATATGTCAAAGGTAGCCCAGTGCAGACTGGGGATGGTCTAGAACCCAAGTGATCTGCCAATAAGATTCCAGTAAGTCCTGGTTCCAATGTGCTTCGAGTCCTTTGAAAATCTACACTTTCTCAAAGTGGGATGCATATATTTTATCACAGTTTTACATGACAAAAAGAAAAGTGATTGCTGCGGCAGGTGGAACTCACCGCAAACTGCAGCTAATAATAAAACAGGGATTCCACAAGACTGAGTCAACGACCCCTCTGTAAGGGGCTCCAACACTTGGGGCCACAATGTCATTCTAATTTTTTTTCAGGTGCTTTGTGGCTTTAAGAGATACCCACCTGATCTCCTTTGGATCCGGGCTCCCCTCTGTCTCCCTGAAACACAATGCACACAAGGAGTTAGTACTGAAGAGAGAAGTTCATTTTTGACTAAGGGTGCAGAATACGGTAGATCTCTGGCTCTACATATAGGGTACTTTGGGTCTAGGGGCCTGGAGTCATGGAACATGGATTGTGGCACACAGGGCAATATATTAGGAACATTAGGAAGAACTTCCTGACAGTAAGAGCTGTTCGACAGTGGAATTTGCTGCCAAGGAGTGTGGTGGAGTCTCCTTCTTTGGAGGTCTTTAAGCAGAGGCTTGACAACCATATGTCAGGAGTGCTCTGATGGTGTTTCCTGCTTGGCAGGGGGTTGGACTCGATGGCCCTTGTGGTCTCTTCCAACTCTATGATTCTATGATTCTATATCCTGCTACAGCCAGTAGGGATTCAGATATGCAGAGAACTTCAGTCCACATCATGCCTCCTTGTTTATTTTCTGGCCATAAGCTCATCTGATGAGAGTGGCCATAGGAGGATGCCCCATACTTTCAAGGCTGAGTTTTCAAATCCCAGAGAGAGTTCAGCTGACACGGAGGCAGGTTTGCAATGTGCTAGCTATATTTTCTTACTCTGTCAAACTGTGTGCAAGTTGAAGCAGAAGGCTTTGCTTACCTTTTGTCCTGAAACCCCTGGGAGGCCTGGCATGCTCTGAAAACGGCAAGACAGTGGTGAGCAAAACAGCAACTAAGCAAGGACACTCAACACAAATGAATCCTTAACCACATGGGCTCTCCCGGGACTCCCAGTATAAGGGATACCAGGGTTGGGGGCTGCACACTCATGAGAGTGCATGCTCATGTATGCAAATACAGACAGCTTTTCCCATTCTCTCTCTCTTACACACATTTTACTCTCCAACCAGCAGAGCCAAGACTGCTGTGTGCAGTGACCTTGGCTGTTATCCTGGGGGGCGGGGGGAGCTTCCTCCCCAGCACTTCTAGTGAGCTATTAGGAGTGCAGGGACAGAATTCTTGACTGTATGAAGAACTTCAAAAGACTTCCAACCCCTGTGCTCATGAGGGGCAAAAATCACTATCCAATGGACAGTGGCCTTGACTGAATCAAGTATGCTGGGGTGGGGGAAGTTGAAACCTCTCCCCCAGACCTCCCAATGTCTAACCAGCTAGGCAGTGAGGTGAAGTCCAAGGTTCCCCAGGACTTTGAAGCAGTGGTGCCCATTGGGACTGGTAGGGCAGAAGGCAGAGAGACCAACTCTGGCTTGCCTTTCACACTAAACAGCACTAATTCTGCTCTCGGTTCAGCATCCCGGGAGAGTCCGCCCTTTTCTGCTGGTGAAGTTGGCAAAAATAATGTGGTGCTTATTATGCGTGAGGAGGCTACTCACCTGGCCAGGAGGACCAACTTGCCCTGGCATGCCAGGAATACCAGGTGGCCCTGGGGGGCCTGGAGGCCCAATGGTCCCTCGCTCTCCTTTCACACCTTCACGACCCTGCCAGCAAAGAACACATGCAGTGACACGTAATACAGAAGGGGTTGCCTTATACAGAGTCCATCTGGCTTTTCCTGACTGGCAGTGGCTTCGCAGGTTTCTCAGCCCTGCTGCCTGAGGCCCTCTTAAGCTCATTGGTGCTGGGGATTCACCGGGGATCCTTTATTTATTTACTAGTATCATCATCATCGACAATCTCATTGTCTCATTTTTCTCATGAGGCATCCAATACCAATTTGCTACACACACACACACACACACACACACACACATTGTGCTTTTCTTGGGGGGAGAGTGTGTGAATGAGGTGCATCAGTACTCATATATTGATAGAAGTGCTGTGGGCATCAGCACAAAATGGCTGCCAGGGGCAGCAAAAAAAGAGGTACTGGTACTTCATATTGTAGCGTACGTTACCAAAAAAGGGAGAAAAGCCCAATGAGTGCATATTTTATACACACACAATTTAAAAAGAAAAGAAAATGAAGCTCTAGTAATTAACTACAGCTTCCCCTCAGTAATTTTCTAGTACTCTCTCTAATCTGCACTGCTTGACAACCTGTATTCCTTCAGAACACAAGAACCCTCCTGGAGCAAGCCCAAGACCATAGCTGTCAACGTTTCCCTTTTTTAAAGGGGAATTCCCTTATTCCAAAAAGGATTCCTCATAAGAAAAGAGAAAAGTTGACAGCTATGCCCAAGACCCATTTAGTTCAGAGTGGCAAACAGATGCCTGGGGGAAGCCTGCAAGCAGAGTCCGAGTGCAACCGAACTCTCCCCATATGTCATTCCCAGCAACTGAGGTTCTGAGGCAGACTGCTTCCGGCAGTGGAGGTAAAACCTCTGAATGCCAGTGCCTCCAAATACCTGTCTAAAGGTCCCAGGAACCCTGTAATTTCTAATGATTCCTTTTTAGGTCCCCCCCAAAAAAATTCTGAAGGATGTAGCTATATCGTCAGGGTCAGGTTGTGCCTCAAACTCAGATAGCATCTTAAATAAAAAATATCAACTTATCGGTCAGGTCACAGTGACATGAAAAGCAGTATGTTTTGAGTAATAGAGTAGCTGAGGCTGACAATCCCACCCAATGCCCAGCTGCGGTCACAGGGCTTTTCCTATACTGTCAGTGTGTAAAGAATAAACGCATGAACAAACAGAGGCTTAAGTACTGCATGGGGAGGAATTCAACATTGCGCTGCTATGATTGTTCAGTCACCACGAGCATTTCTGCTTGCTAGATGGAACAATCTCCCTGTGATGCCCCCAAGTTGACTTCTCTCAATCTCCTAAAAGTGATTTGGTGGGAGAAGGTGCACACAGGAAGGAAAGCTCCATTGCACTATTGGGACTCGGGGGGCTGCCTCCCAGTAGCACAACTATTTAATTGAATCTGGCCCATGGGATTCAGACATCTTTCCCCAATAATATTGATATTATTGTTATTATTATTTAAATTTGTGTACCACCCTTCATCCAAAGATCCCAGGGCAGTTCACAACAGAAAAATACAGTGCGAGAACACAAAATACATAATAAAACAGAAACAAACCAATATTTCCTCTTCCACAAACACATTTAAAAAGCCACAGAATGTTAATCAGCCAAAGGCCTGGTTGAAGAGAGACGTTTTCACCTGATGCCTCAAAGTGAATAATGAAAGTGCCAGGTGAGCCTCCCTGTGGAGAGCATTCCACACGTGGGGAGCCACCACAGGGAAGGCCTGTTCTCATGTTGTCACCCTCCAGAACTCGCATGGGGGAGGCACACAAAGAAGGGCCTCAGATGATGATCACAGGGTCTGGTTGGGTTCGTATGGAGAAAGGTGGTCCTTGAGGGCACTGCGTTCCTGAGCTGTTTATGGGAGACCTACCCAGCATGCAAAGCATATTGTGCGTTTATTGCTGGGAAAATACAATTGCATTTTGTAGTTGGCAGCACTGCCTGTGATCTAGTTGCCCAAGAGGCACAGGCACCTAATGGATACTGCTAGCCGAGGTGGGGATACCGGCAAACTTGTTTTATGCTTAAGATAATATTTTATTCTTCTGTTAATTGTGTTGTTTTAAACATGCATTTTATATTTGACATCCTTTAAATAATGTTTTCTTTTAAAATGTTTAAGATAATGTTTAAAATTTAAAGTTGTTTGGGAATAATAATAATACCACCTTTCAAAGGCAATGGTACTTACATCTCGGCCGGACGCTCCAGCTTCACCTTTGTCCCCCTAAATAGGAAAAACGAAAACAAGATTTTATCATTAAAATTACCATTGTGCAGTACAGACAGGATTGAGCCATGCCTTCCTTCTCTTGGTATTCCTTAAACAGAGAGGTCCAAGCTTCCTTGGATCCCTACACCTAGTAGCAGTCCAAGTGGTGGAGAGGTGCTGCACTCTCCAGACTAGTATCCCTGCAGCACACCCTGGGCAGGGCTGGGGTGGTGGCAGGTCAGGGATGTGGTAGGAGTGCCAGACTGCCTCTGCCCATGTACCTGTACTGTCCCAACCTTGCTGCCAACCTGCCTTGCTTCAGCCCAGTCCAAGTAAGCGTCAGCAAAACCAGTGTTGGAAGGGCAGCTATGCCCCACTGCACCGGCGGCTGCTGCCTTACACTCATTACTGCACAGCTCACTGGCACTCTTAATGCAAAGTGGCTGCTATGAGCTACAGAAGGATGATGGCTGGAAATAATGGTACCTCTGATGAGGGGTTTGTTTCATCATAATGCCCACCCTGCTTTCTGATAGGCTGCAAGTAGGCTGGCTAGCAGGAGGAGGTTTGGCTAACATACTAGGAAAACATATAGGGCATTTACCTTCCTCCCATCTTCTCCTGGAGTCCCATCTTCACCCTGGAAAATAAAATGTCACATCTATGTTACTGCTCCAAGGTCTGCTTAGAGACCAACCGCTCTGACCTTCCCATTTGCTGCAATATCTGATAAAAAAGTGCTCTTTCAGTCTCCCACACTTCCAGCCCACCAATACAATCCCTTGCCTGTCAGGCCTGAAGCCCCACTTCTCCAGCAGGGGATGGGGGTCAGGTCCATCACTCACATTCTTCCCATTCAGCCCAGGTTTGCCGTCATCGCCAGGCTTGCCCTGGAAAAGAAATGCAAGTCGTGAGCCAAGAGAGGGAACCCAGACACTGAACTGCCCAAGATCACCGCAAAGAAACTGGGATTTGAATCGGCATCAACCGAGCACAAGATCACCCTTCGTTCATTCTACCCTAGCGTTCATCCTTCAGTGAAAAAAGATTTAAACATAACAATTTCAAAAGGAGGAAGAGGAAAGGGAGACCTTTCCGGGAGATGTTAAAATGTCCCAGTTTCTGTACAGGCCATGCTGCTCAGAGAATTGCGTTTCAAGGCTGCGATCACACGATGTAAAACTGTGGATTGGCCAATGTTGGCTGGTAGGGTTGGTGCGCTAATGACCAATGCAATCTGCACTATAGCCTGTGCAGATACATAACAGAGGCAGTCTAGTACAATTATGAAGCAGAAGGTTGCATTCAATCCAAAGCAATGCCAGGGTCGTCCGAAAGCACACCTTTCCTCCTTTCAGAAGAACTACGCACTTCCATCACCTGCCTCTTGGGAGTTCCCAGGTGCACGTCCAGTCTTAAATGTACCACCCATTGACTGTCTTTACAAACAGCAAAGCTGTTTCTCTTTGATCGTCCTGCAAACTCACTATTCCTCTTATCATACAGGATGGGACACAGAAGAGGAGCAACGTCATAACCAGAGCCACTACAAGGAAGTATGATGTTGGGTGTGTATTATCAGGGATCAGCTATCAGTGGGTGCAGAATACCATCCTTCATGCTTAAGCACATTACTCACAGGCAATCCTGGAGGTCCTGGGGGGCCACTTGCTCCAGGAGGACCCTGCTCGCCACGCAGACCTGCAAGACCCTGCAAAAGGGGGGGGGGGAGGCAAAGAGGTGAGAAGTAGACCCCTGTTAGTCTGCAAAGCAGAAGAGAGACCCAACTCTTCATAAGATACTTAGTAGCTGAGATTAAGAAATCTCTCACAGTGTGGAAAGGGAATGCCAAGCAGTGGCGTAGCGTGGGGGGTGCAGAGGGGGCCGGCCGCACCGGGCGCAACATCTGGGGGTTAGGGTTAGGGGGCGCAAATCCATGGGTTAGGGGGCGCAAATTACTTGCCTTGCCCCGGGTGCTGACAACCCACGCTACGCCACTGATGCCAAGCACCCTTTAGGATGGGTAAGACAACAGGACTCTATACAGACTGCACTATGATCAGCAAGAGGGAAATTAAAATAGACCAGGGTTTTCTGTAGTCCCTGAAGACCACACTAAGGTGCTTAAGTGCTAATCTCTGACAAGAAGAAAGGCCAGGAGCTGTGCTCAAGCAGACTAAGGAGATGGAGAAACAGTAAATGATGGACTTGTTGTAAGATTTCAGCTTCTAAGTAGCACCTCACTTTTGAAACAGGATTGCAAGAGAAAGTACAGTGGTACCTCGGGTTACAGACTCTTCAGGTTATATACGCTTCAGGTTACAGACTCTGCTAACCCAGAAATATTACCTCGGGTTAAGAACTTTGCTTCAGGATAAGAACAGAAATCGTGCTCCGGCGGCGCAGCAGCAGCAGCAGGAGGCCCCATTAGCTAAAGTGGTGCTTCAGGTTAAGAACAGTTTCAGGTTAAGAACGAACCTCCAGAACGAATTAAGTACTTAACCCGAGGTACCACTGTATCAGCATTTGAGCTCAAAACTCACATAGCCTGATGTGAGGTACCCATACTTACATCTCTGCCAGGATCGCCCTGCTTCCCAGGATCACCCTAGGGGGGGAAATAAGATGTGGATGTGATTGAGAGCCAGGCATACAGCAAACTTAGAATCTAGTGGGCAGGAGATGCAACACCATTTTATTTATTTATTTCATGTCTAAGATGGTAAGATACTTTAAACAAGCCCCAGAGGCAGGTATAATCACATCATTGTTATTTTATTTGCAACAGCTAATATTTATTGGTACCCGACCCCCCCCCACCCCAATTTCTCTACACACAGTGCTGGAGAGGCAAAAAATCTGTTTTTTTCACAGAAACACCTCTCTTCTTACGTTTAAAGCCAGGTCTGGTTCTAGAGCAAAACAAGAGGTTCATTTAGGAATCTGTAAGAACACATTTGGACAAATGTGTTAACTTCCCTTTTTAAAGTGACACAATGAGATCCGATGATGATCCAATTAAAACTAAATTAGGCTTGTTAAGGAGTGTACAAGCTTTCACATTACAAAGTTCTAATCACTAGTCAGAATCACATTCCGCCTAATGAAGACTGCTGTGAAAGTCAAAAGTTTTCTCCTGCACCAATTAATCTGGTGCAATAAACACTCTGAGGACTTCTTCTAATTTGGGGCCAAAAAATCAACCTCCATCAACCCAGCTTCCATATTATAGACGTATTGCTAAGGCAGATGGGAAATGCTACAAAATGGCTGCCTGACCTAATCACTCTGTGTATGGTCTTTAGAGCAGCTCACAGGACAGCTGACTGGGCTGACAATGACACAGTCCTACTGTGGCTTAGCTATACAGTGGTGCCTCGCAAGACGAAATTAATTCGTTCCGCGAGTTGTGTCGTCTAGCGATTTTTTCGTCTTGTGGAGCGCAGATTCGCTGGGTATTAACGGCTTTAAGAAAAAGGAAGCAAGCCCATAGGGAAAATCATCTTGCGAAGCAACGCAAAAAGCGAAAAACCCTTTCGTCTTGCGCGTTTTTCATCTTGCGAGGCATTCGTCTTGCGAGGTACCACTGTACCTGCAAATTGTATCTTTTACCAAGCATTACACTTACCCTTGGGCCTGCAGGTCCTGTTTGACCAGGCTTCCCATCTAACCCATTCCGGCCATCTTGCCCTGGAGGGCCTCGGTCACCCTGGGGGAGAATTAAATGAGAGTGAGTGCCGAGTGTTCTGGACCACAGTGCTCTGGAAGGTGGCAAGCAGGAAGCTGTGGGAGCTGTGGGAAATGCTTTCTATGCTCTGGATCTCTGGAAAATCTCTAGCCCATGGGCTTAATTGTACAAGCCACGCCCATCTGTCAGTCACCTGACATTACACATGAAGCTCTGTTATCTCTGGTCTAAGCACTAAGTGCTAAGATTGGAGACAAGAGATCCTTTATCTCCAGTCTTAGCACTAAGCACCACAGCACTAAGACAAGACATTAGCTTATCTCCAATCTTAGCAGTGTGTTGCCTAGCGCTAAGATTAGCGATAAGCCTCTGCCTGCTCTTTGACAGTTGTATCTCCCATCGCTAAGACTGGAGATAAGCCTCTGCACAGTCTTTAAAAGGCAGGTGTGAAAAAGCCTCTGATCTTTAAGAGGCAGTAGGAAGAGGCATATCTGCAGAATTAAGGCTGCGGGATCTCTGCCACTATTGTTTATCATCAGTCATAATTTCAGTGGCTCCATAAAGCTCCTGAGGTACTGAGCAGTATCAGAGACAGTGGTAGAAAGAACCACGAAAGAAGTGCACTGCATTAGTGTATAAAGTTGTAGCTATTTTATAATTTCCCCATTTATATCCAAAATTTGCTATCCGAAACAAAAACTGGCATCAGAGAAAACCTCGGCTTTCTTTTTTAAAAAGTAAACAAGCTGTTGCTATTGTGGATAGAAGTGGGTGCAGCATTTACTTGGGGGAATGATAAATACAGTGGGTTTCCATGGTTCTCACCCTCACCTCTAGCATCCTAAATGTCAGAGCTCTCTTACCTTCTCTCCCACAGGACCTCGGTCTCCAGGGTCACCCTGCAAAATGAAAGAGATGAGCACATGCTCAGTTTGCAAAGAACCACGCAGAGCTGGGGATTAAGCTCTCCAGAAATCATACAGGGAGCAGGACACATCAAGGCAGAGAGAGAAAGACTTACACGAACTCCAGGGAGACCTCTGGAGCCTTCAATTCCCTGCAAGAGAGGGGCAAAAAAAGGAGGGTGTGAGAAGGGTGTGCGGCTGATGTTTAGAAATTTTTAGGCCATTTACGCCAACAGCCCTTGTCTTTCCATCCAAGGGTTCTCAGTCATACAAATATAATAAAATGTGATAAATAAAACAGCAATATAATACACTCAGAGACAAGGCTAGGAACTTGTCTCAATAAAAATGCCATTGACTGCCGCTGGAAGGTCATTAGAAGTAAGGCTAGCCAGGGCCCAATTGACAAAGAGAAATATACCCTTGAAGCCACTTGCTATCCACTACAAAGTCACTTACCCCTGAGATTATCCCTCATTACCCTCTCCAAGGCATGATGATCTTTTGCTTTGATGCACCAACCCTTCCTACTCAAAGCAATGGACAGAGAACCATAAACACGAGTGGCCAACATGGCCCTCACAGGCACCCATGTGCCCCCACAGGCCCTCCCTGGCCCCCACAGTGTTGAAATTGTTGAAATTCCAATTTCTCCTGTTGAAATTGGAAGAAGCATTCTGCTGTAGCCAATAGAACAGATTGCAGTTTGTGGTTTCTCCCGATATAGATGAGACACAAGCCCCCAAAAGTTCAGCAATCCCTGCAGTAAACAACAGGAGATGAAGCCATTCCAAACCTAGAAACCTGCCCTTCATCCCCTTTATATCCAAAGTTTGTTTCTTCTCCAATGGCTGCTCTACATTGCCTCAGTCTTAGCTTGATGAGGTTTTGGGTATCCTCAGATATAACTCCAATGAACTGGCACCTACTCGTTCTCCTGGCAGGCCAGGTAAACCAGCATCTCCTTTGACACCTTTCATTCCATCTTCTCCAGGGTCCCCTGGCTCCCCCTGTAAAGGAAACAGCGGTGCAGTGAGTGAGGAAACAACAACGGCATGCCCTCGCTTCTCATTAACCAATATCCACAGAACTATTTCTGAAGAATGCCCAAGGGTGATTGATTTCTCTGAGGGTCAGACTGGACATGATGCTCAAACGCCCATATGGGATTTCCTTCCTGTGTAAAGAGCAGAGGATTGTAGTACAGGGGGAAGGTTAATCCCCCTCACACACACCTCCTGTGATCTTGATTATTTATCAGCTCCTCTGGAATCCAACCCCCTCCTACCACCTGCCTCCTGCTCCTTCATCTCTGTGCTGCTGCGAAAACATACAGGCAGCATTCCAGAGCGAGGAGGGCTTATCTCCCTTTCGTTGTGGAAAAGAATCAAGCTTCTGTTTTCCTCTGCCTCTTCCTCCCCTTCTGCGGATTCCTCTCTGCTGGCCATGTCTCTGACACCATGTTAAATGCAAAAACATTCAATGTTCTGTCTAGTCTAGCCCCTAAGCAGCATCTCTTTGCAGGACATAACTGTTGGGATTTCCGCTCCCACCAAGAATGCTGGCAGTCCAGAGGCCGCCATCTTCCCGCCACAGTTCCCAGCAGGTGGGGTGGATGGGATCTTGGAGCCAGATCACTCACCTTCTCGCCTTTTTGTCCTCCTCCTCCTCCAGGTCCTGTACCAACCTGCAGAGCAGAAAAGAGGAGGGGTATGTTAGACACTTGCAAAGTCAGAGCCAAAGCAAAATACTGCCTCTGGGGAGGGAAACGTGGAACTTACTGTCTGGCCTGGGGGTCCAGGCTGACCCTGCAAGGGGAAGGGGGTAAGTGGGAAGAAGAAAGGAAAACAAAGATTCAGCACTATGTCCCAGGCAAGAGCAAAGATAAACATCACATTTGTTAGTAAGGAGGATGGGGAGTCCCTGATGCACACCATAAAAAGCACACATTCCTGTATCTCCAGCGGGCATTGAGGGCTCCAGGTTTCTTTCAGAGAGGTAATGCTGGACAAGAAGGGCTGGGTGTTCAGAGATGGCCAGCTAGTTCAGCCTCCTCTGCTTGGATGATTAATGACATTTATATCCTGCCTTTCTTCCATTTTAGGATTTTAGGAAGCTTTCCCAGGTGATTACCCATTCAGGCACTGATCAAATATTGAGCCCCAGCAAGGCTGCTGCATCATTAGCCTTCAGAGTCATTTCCCTGGGAGGCAGGCTGCCAACTCCAGCACCAGCATACGAAGAATACGAAGCACCCATTGCCAGGATTTGCCCTTATTAGTGTAATGTGAAGAAGCGCGACAGCATCTTCAGTGACAAAAACCTTTGGGATGTGACCACAAACAGATGGCACTGGAGGATGCCACACTGAGCGCTCAAGGAAACAGAACGGAGCCAGAACTTGTGTAGGCCAAGAGCTTGGGGGCACAGGAGACTCGGCCTGCCAGTGTGGACACAAGGAAGGGAAATAGATTTGAACGAGGAGAGTGGAGAGCAAAAGCCAGCCCCTGTAAAGGCACTGCTGGGAGGTTCTGAATGTTCACTGCATCTATTTTATACAAGGATCTGTGTGTCTGTGTGTGTCTGGAAGTTCCCATGGTCAGGAAGAAACATGGAGGCAGCTTGCTGTTGTAATAATACTAATACCAATACTAATTTTATTTGTACCCCATCCATCTGAATGGGTTGCCCCAGCCATTCTGAGTGGCTCTGTATTAAGATAATATGTTTGTTTTGCAGCCCTGTTTGGTGCCAGTAACCATGCTCCTGTCCGTTCTCATCTGGAGCCCACAGCAAGGTCTAGGCCTCTGGGCAAGATCTCAAGCAGACGACACAGATTGGCTAGAGCAGCCCTTAGTGGGAAAAGCACAGCTACTCACAGGATCTCCTCGGTCGCCCTTTGACCCTGGTGCTCCAGGACTGCCCTGCAAAGGGAAAAAGCAACATAGTAAAAGCAAGCCTGGGGTAGGTGAGTGCTGCAACCGAGTCAAGGGGTGCACAATGGGCTCTTACATTTCTCCCGTCTTCACCTGGGTCGCCTTGGTCCCCCTTCTCGCCAGGGAGCCCTCGGCTTCCTGGCAGACCCTGTGATGTGAAAAAGAAATGAAAATAATCAGAACATTATCAGGTAGCCAATATCACACTGGGAAAGGCCTGGGGCATTGCCTTGTGGAACTGGCTAATTGGAGTGAGGCTGGACTGGGAAACTAGTCAGTGGAAGGGGGCAATCAGAGGGCCGAGGAATTCAATGCTGTGTTGAAAAGGAAATTCTCCAACTCTATCTAAGGAACAAGGAGGATCAATAGAGTCCAAACCTTCAGGCTACAGGCCACCCCCCCAAAAAAAACCACCAATCAGCGCTGCTTATGCTAGTGGTTTTCAACCAGTGTGGTGTGGAACCTTGGGGTACAGTCAAGCGGGTACTGCAGGCAACACTGGACTCTGTCCCTCTCTCCTTCCTTCCCTCCTCTGATGCCCTCTCGCATCTCTGCCTCCCAAAGGCTTGCACAGCTGTTTGTTGTAGCAGCCCTGGCTACAAGCTCCCCAAGCGAATGATGCCTCTGGGGCTGGCCAGGGGGTGTTTCCCAGGCCCCTGTGGGGCAGTATGAGGACGTTCCTCTCTTTGGGGCAGGGGCATCAGCTGCAGCTGCCGAGAGGGCTCCCAAAGAGATGGGAGAAGAGGCTGAGGGAAGACTCCACAAGGGAAGGTGTTCAAAAAAGGGTGAGAGGCTGCCAGCTCTGCAGGCAAGGGGTGACACAACTGGGCTCCTGAGCCCCACAGGGGTGCCGCAGAAAGAATGTAGTTGGTCAAGGGAGCCGTGGACTCAAAAAGCTTGAAAACCTCTGGCTTATGCTAATATGTCAACCTTCCAGGCTAGGCCCATACAAGAAGCAAAAGATTGCACAGCAGCTCTTCTGCAATGCCAAAGCCCAGGCTCAAAGGACGGAGTTTTACGCTGTGACACTGAAGGGATGGCAAGTCAGTGCTGGCAAGTCATCTCACCCACAGCCCCCTGCTTCAGTGTTTACAGCATCCTGCATCTATGTCTCCATGACTTTTCTTAGAAATAATTCCCAACTTCATGCCACACATCACCTGCTTGGGCAGTGCTTCCACTGTACTTACCCGCAGACCCCTCTCTCCAGGTTTGCCCAGTAGACCTGGTTCACCCTTGGGAGAGAAAAAAAAAAGAAGAAATGAGAGAGGGCTAAGTACTTGAACGTGATTTTGGTATTGCATACATTATGTGTAGCCTCTATTTAAAGAAATGGACAGTTGGTGGAGTATAAATCTCTTATTTTTGCATCTTGCCTTTGATCAGTAAAAGAGAAAGCAGGAACATCAGAGTGGGCAGGTGGCAAATTGAGAAGTTCTTACTTACTGGGGTTCCTTCATCTCCTTTGTCACCTCTTTCACCCTAGAAGCAAAGAATCCACAGCAGAGAAGTTGTTTCCATCCTTCTTATTATCACCGAAATACAACCACACCTTCAGCAGGCCCTGTGTTAAAGCCTAAAGGTAAAGGTACCCCTGCCCATACAGGCCTGTCTTGCCAGACTCTAGGGTTGTGCGCTCATCTCACTCTAGAGGCCAGGAGCCAGTGCTGTCCACAGACACTTCCGGGTCATGTGGCCAGTGTGACGAAGCTGCTCTGGCGAACCGGCACCAGAGCAGCACATGGAAATGAGTTTACCATCCCGCTATAAAGTGGTACCTATTTATCTACTTGCACTTAAGGGTGCTTTCGAACTGCTAGGTGGGCAGGAGCTGGGACCGAACGATGGGAGCTCACCCAGCCGCGGGGATTCGAACCGCCAACCATGCGATCGGCAAGTCCTAGGCGCTGAGGTTTTACCCACAGCGCCACCCATGTCCCTTGTTATTAAAGCCTAAGTACCCTCAAATGAATTAAAGCCTAAGTACCCTCAAATGAATCTACTTGTTAAGTATGCACATGCCTTGCCCTGTTGCAATCTAAACCAATAAGCCAGTAGCATGGTCACCATACAAATGCATGGCTAAAAAAAAAAAAGTTGGTACTCAAAATGCAAGTTTAGGATAAAGGTAGATCCCAGGTCTGAAAAAGGTGAAGTCTCTTTTCTCTTACTCACCTCTTTTCCTCTCTGTCCCATCTGTCCAGTAAGTCCAGGTCTTCCTGGTTCTCCTCTCTCACCTGGGTCTCCTGGGTCACCCTAAGCAAGAGAACCATTGGGCAAGGAAATGAACATGACATTAATACAAATAATGTGGGATCCTAAAGGAGCCCCAAACTGACCACCAGACACTGGAACACTCTTTGAAAAAGCTAAAAGGTGCTTCTACCCCCAACGCTTACTCAGCCTGCATAGAACCACTCTCTGAGAGCCAGGATAATGTGTTGGACTTGAACTGAGGAGGTTGAGATTCCTGCTCTGCTATGAAGCTCACTGGCTGGGACTCTAGTTCCCAGCCCCAGCCAGCATGAGCAGTGATGAAGAATTATCTGAGTTGTCATCCAGCAACACCTGGAGGTTCACTGGTTCCTTATCCCCACATTACATACTCTCTCTCTCTCTCTCTCTCTCTCTCTCTCTCTCTCTCTCTCTCTCTTACACACACACACACACACACACACACACACACACACTATAACGATGCAAGCACCACTTGCCTAGCCCAGACTTCATCAGCACCCTTTTGCTCCCTTCAGCCAAAGCACAATAATTACCTTTGCACCCGTCTTGCCAGTCAAACCAACAATCCCCTGTTTTGGAAGGGAAGAAGCAGATAATTAATACGGTTCTATGTCACTCAGGAAAGCAGAGGCTCCTACAAAGGGCGAGGCCACATTCTCTTTCAGATAAGTAAGGGTTAACACCATGGGGGAAAGGGGAAAAATAACTTTTCTTCGGACGCACAGTGCTAACCCTTCCGCATGAATATATAGCAGGCTGAGCAGACATGACTCACATCTGCTGCTTGTGCAAATGCTGGCAAGCTTTGAACCTACTGGAGGTAGGAGCCAAGGCACTGCACAGACACCAGCCCATTGGGTCAAATCAAAGAGCAGAGGCTGAAGAGATCCCTCTTCTTCTTCAAAAAAGAGGGGGACTAACAGAGTGCTGGTGCACAGCTGGTTGCCTGAACACAGATCCAGGAAATTAGGATAGGACTCACCCTGTCCCCTTGCTCTCCTTTTGGACCAGGTGAGCCTGGGACACCAAGTCCAGGCGGCCCCTAAAAGGAAAAACAAAGCCATGTCAGGATAAAAACTAGTTGAGGAGATGTGATGTATGCATCCTCCATGTAACACATGCACACTGATTTCACATATTTACTCTGAAGTTCCACAACACATATTAATAAGATTTGGGCAAGTTGGTCCTGCTATATGGAAAGATGGGGTTTCATGACCTGTAGCAGTGAACTATCTTTTTATCAAATGGTCATAAAAAGAGAGTTTCAACCATTAGTCAGATCTTGCTCAACTCGATGGGCACAGTCATTAATCATCTCAAATGGTAGGGGTTTGAAGTAGAGCCTGGCAAAATGTTTTGTGGAATGGAGGTAGAAATCCATCTTTTGTTCTCGGTTTTGGCTGGACAGGCAGCAGGTGGAAGGAGCCCTGTAACCTCCACCAAGGATGAGCCACCATCCTGCTCTGCCCAGCTTCCTGCCACCAAAACAATGAGTAAATTTTGCAACATTCTCTAGTTTGGCCTTATAGCATCTGCTTTTCTCATAGGTGGCCACACAAATCTACTACAATTGTTATTTAACAGATTTCTAGCCCGCCTTTACTTCTCAGAGTAAAGTTGTTAGGTTTCTGTCCAGAAATGTATATAATCCCTGACAAAGTTTGTAGCAGTGAGCATCTCAGTTTGGCTTGAAATCCAGACTCTGGAGTCAAAAGAATCAAGTTCTGCATGCTGCATCATCACACCCGGCATGCGCTGAGACATCTTGACCACTCACACGCTCTCCTTTGCTTCCGGCATCTCCTCTGGGTCCAGGTGGCCCCTCTGGTCCTACAAGGCCCCTCTCCCCCTAAAGAAAGAAGATAGCAACACAGCTTCAGTAGTTAATAGTGGCGATCTCTTGCTTCCCATACTATTAATGGAGATGAGCACTGCTGTTTTGTAAGACGCTCCCCAAATTGAGGGATGAAGCCACCAGAAAAAAGAAGAGTGTGCCACAACGGTGGGCTTGAAATAATTAATTCACAATCGTTTTCTCCAAAAGAATATATAGCAAACAGGGTTGTTTCTAAGCTACACTGCCTACTCTGCAAGTCCCTACTGAGAGGCAGATATGTTTCCATGCTGTTACCTTGTCTCCTTTGATTCCTGACTGACTGGAAGCCTAGAAGAGACACACAAGGGAAGAACCTGCTGAGTATAATTTTAACATTATCTTTTTTAAAAAAATGATATTTATTGAAGTTTTACAAACAAAGAAAATTACAGAATAAGAAAAGAAAAAAAAAGAAAAAGAAAAAAGAAAATACAAAAAAATATACAGAAATACATGAAAAATAAAAAAGCAGTTAAAAACAGATCGATCTTTTTGTGTCTTGTATTTCATTTACTTGTTTCCTGACCTCCTCACACCTCCCTTTTTTGCATTCCAGTTCACATGTTTAATTCAGCAAATCCTTTCCCTCTTTGTTTTTGTCTTAATTCTATATCTTAACATATTATAACTTCGTATTTTCATCTGGTTATCCATCCATTTTTACATATTCTTTTTAACCTTGTTGCTATAGCCATTTCATTTCAATCCAACATCATTTTAACATTCATTATAATTTTAACATTATCAACCCATGGAAAGGGACTTACTACCCACTGGTTGCAAGCTGTGCGCAAAGCAGGAAGGGAGGCCAGGATCTGCCCACTTCAGGGTGAGGAGGTGATGAAGCTTTCCATCTGCACATTAGCTGTGCAAGATGGTGAAGGGGTGCAGGTGGCATAAAAAGCCTCCCGTCTGTTTTCCACCCATGCAGCAACCAAGGTGCCTCTGTGGGGTGCTATATGCACGTTCTCACACATGGCACACAACTGAATTGCTAGTTACCCAGTTTGCTTACAGTATGTCTGAGAAGCTAATGTAAAGGTGGAAATAACTCAAGGAGAGGGGATGAGAGATTATACATTGGCCACTATTTCCAGCCCAGGAATAAAACCTGGTGAAAACCTTTCCGAACAGTTATCCTCTTCTCACACAAAAATATGCGGTAGTCATTCATGTGCAACTATGTGGGTTCAACAAAGGGGCACTTACTGGTTTCCCGGGTAGTCCAGGTTCCCCTGGGTCTCCCTGTGGAAGGAAGTGACACAGGAGGAAGGTTCAGGAAGTATAGCAAAAATAGCAACACACTCTTAGAAGGGTTTCACTCTGACTAGGGACTTCACTGGCACCAGACCAAGAGATGCAACTTCAATACCCCGCTTGTCTCACACTAGTGGGGGTCAGCACCCCAGGAGCCAATTATTTATGAACCATGAAAGATATTATGAGGTGGCCAAAAGAGCAGAATTTAACCAATATATGCAATTAGTAGCACTGGAAACAGCTCAGTTCTCACTCCTCAGTGAACTTGTCAAGCTTTTTTTGACTAGGAGAACCAACCAGGCATTCTGAATTCTGAACGCTGTGGGCCAGGCCTGCACAATTTGTGGCTCATGTCCAGCTGTCTCCCAAGGGCTTGATGAGCCTCAGTTTCCCCGCTTGCCTAGAACTACAAAAGCAAGGGGGTCGCAATGAATCTGGCAAGCCATGTGGTTACATTTCTATCCAGCCTCCGAAAGGAGACGAGCCCAGGAATTAAAATCCTCAGGGTAGGCCTCTGTGGGTAATTTGGCTGCCCTCAGAGGTCTGTGGGACAGTGACCAGGCTCTGGAATTCCCAACCTCGGGGGGGGGGGGGTTGTGCCTAGCCCCAACTTTAGGGATATTCAGAAGACATGCAAAGGCTTTTTACCCAGAATTTTGGAAACGTTTGATTACTGTTCAACATATGTTAATTATTTCACTCGTTGTATTGTTTTAGTTGTTCATTATTTTAAAGAGTCCTTACCCTTTCTCCTCGAAGGCCAGGCGGACCTTGCAAGCCCTGTTCCAAAAAATCAAAGGGAAACATTCATCACAAATACGGCAACACCCATGGATCTCACCCTGGCAATACCAGTTATGCTTGCAGCAGTACTAACTACATTCTGGAGTAGCCAGATGGGCATATACAGAGGGGCAGAATCACCAGTTGGTTCCTGTCTAAATGCTGGTTCCCGTCTAGATTCTCCAGCAGGGTCAGCTACTGAGCCTAAGGAGAGACCCATACTTACATCTCTGCCTGATGGACCTGGACGACCTGCGGGTCCTTGCTCTCCCTGGAACAAGGGAAAACAGGGAAGTTAGTAGGGCCAAGGAGATTATTTGCACCTGTGCAGGGAAGTTGTCAGCAGGTGGCTCAAACAATCCAAGTCCTGGATCTTTTGTGCTGGGCTCCAGATTTCTTGCCTCTTCCCCACTTTTTTAAGCTCTTACTTTTTAAAAAACAGCAACAACCCTTCGTTTAGAGGACAGCTAGGCTTTGATCAGAGGCCTACATCTGTGCATGCGCATGTAAATTAGCATACACAAATTTTATGCAGATTTGTGGAATGGCCACATGCCCCGAGTGATTTGAAGTACATAGGAATGTCCCTGCAATGGAGTCTGGACAACACTCAGATTCACCACTGAGGTCTAAGAACAGAACAGCTCTTCAACAGCAGCTCCTTTCCACAAGTCCCTTTTCCCTCATGGTCAGGGTGGTGTACACAGGCTTCTCCCCACTTTATCACCAGAATGTGCTTGAGAAGCACGTTAAGTTGAGGAACACTGACTAAGAACTTAAGGAACGGGGATTGAGCCAGGTTTCCCTGGTCTAGGCCAAACAGTTTATCCACTAATTAATTTTGATGCATTAATTATTATGAATGATCTATACCACACCAACTTTCCCAGAGAGGGAAGTCCTTTGAGCACAGAATCTAGTGAGCCCCCAGGTACAGCAGGGCTACTCTTGAATGAATGTACCTTCTCTCCTTCAGGGCCAGGTAATCCACGGTCTCCCTACAAGGGAAAAGGAAATGAGAAAATTAGTACATGTCTGGAACAGAGTGTTCTGAAAAAAATGTCTTCTTGAGAGGAGCCAATGTCTACTCTTTTTTGTGTGGATCTGCTTCCGTTAGAACCAGGATACAGAATGCAGGTTGCTTCCAGACAGAGATGTGCAACCATCACTATGCCTGCATTACTCCTCCTGGGGAATCCTCAACCCAGATCCAAGCTCTTCCAGGTGAGGAAGGGATCCAAGGAGAGAATCCTAAGGCAAATACTGGCAGCTCCTCCCATACACAGGCATCTTACACAACACCTTACAATGTTACCTGCACACCGCCAGCATACGTAAAGCCTGTTTGATTCACACAGGTGTGTTCACCTCTCGATGACTATAGCACCAAAGCGGGAGATGCATGTGTGAAAACAACATCCCAAATCATACACCACAGACAGGGCTTTCATATCGCTCTGTTTGAAAGGAGGCAGTTGACACGTTAAAGCGTCAAAGGCTATGTAGAAAGCGATGCGACATCAAGCGATGGACACACATTTGCGAATCAGCTTTTGACTGATATGCGGCCGATTCATTTCACATGAATGCACGTCACTTGATGTCTCATCATGTAATACGCAGCAGCTGACCAAACCAAGTTGCTGGTTATCTTCCATCTCTGCAAAGAAAATTTGGTTCAACAAGATTCTGCCTCCACCTGTACAATATAGTCACCTTTCCCAATCAGAGCTCACCTTCTCTGCTGGTGGTCCAATCTCACCAGGCTGCCCTCGGTCTCCCTGTCACAAAAATAGTGGGCGTGTTAACAGCATTTAAGGGTGCAAGTTATTCAACAATGGATGAGGGTGCAAGTGTGGGTGAAGGGGCCCGTAGCAAAGCAACCAAGGAGTTTCTAACCTCTGTCATTGTTGAGGGGGGTTGAATTAAGAGTTTCCTGTGAAGGAAAAGCAACCCTATATACCAGAGAACTAGGCTGGGCCTACTGCAGAGTATTCTCTGAATGGGTGACAGCAAATGGAAAGAGTCAATGAGAGACATGTTATGGCCCTAATTCTAGGACACTTCAATGCTTTGAAAGTACCTACCTTGCTTCCTTGTTCACCCGGAGGTCCTCTAGGGCCCTAAAGACAAAGCAAGAGCATTTTACTTGGTAAGTGAGGAATCTGTCGTGTGACTCACGTTCTCTCTCAGAGAAACTTGTGCCTATTTCCCCAGACATCGTGGACATTGTTGGAACTGTTCGATCTTTTGCTGAGGCTCTGAGGCTGTGGCTCTTGAGATTGAAACTAATAATCTAGTTTTCAGAGGCTCTAAATCCCATCAGGACATAGCAGGAATTTCTTTTCTCTCAAAAACTCACTCGATCTCCTGGGTCTCCAGGCCGTCCAGGTGGTCCAGGAAAACCTTCTTCTCCATCCCCCTTTGGACACAGAACAAATAAGTTATTACCTATAAGAAACAAAAGTCCCACCCCTGCCTTTGGGTTGCATGTGATGAAGGGTGGGGCTAGAAATATTTTAAATAAACACCCATGAAATTCAAGTAGGCTACAGGGAACTGAGGGATTAAAAGCAAGAAGTATATCTGCACCACAGACTAATTCGTATCTGTACAACTCTTGCGTTAACTGTCTTGGATGCATCTGTGCAGAAGCAGAGAAAAAGCAGGTTTCTGCTTTGGCAGGGGACTGAGAAATGGTAGAGGAACACTAAATTATGTTCACCTACTAGCTGCTTGCCCTCAAAGTCCAAAGGCAGATAGATGGTTGTCTTACCTTGTCTCCTTTCTGTCCTGCGAGCCCAGGAGGTCCTCTTGGCCCAGGATCTCCTGGCATACCCTAGAGCACAAAAGGCAACACAAAAGATCTTATGTCCTTTGCAGTTCATATACTGGTCATATACGGTTGTTGTGCAGGGGATTCAGATGCCTTCCCTTGAAGAAGAGCTGCAGATATATCACATTTTCCCAGCAATCAAAACTCAACATTCCCCCCCCCCCCAATATGTCGCTATGCATTTGAATCCTGTAATCTTTGACAATTTTAAACTTCCCTCCACAATAACTGTCCAATGCTCCCGGACAATGTTAGCACCACCTCTATAAACTTTTCACAGCCCCATTCTAGTATTCCTCAAGCAATGTTCACACCCACATCTTTAAACACTGCATTTGCCCATATGCTCTAATCCTCTCTGTGGTTGCCTATGCAAAAGAATGGCAAAGGAGATACTCACTGGGAGGCCTGGTTCTCCTCTGACCACACCCCCATCTCCTGATCCAGGAGGGCCCTAGAAAGACAACCAAAGTGAGGCTCTGGACAGCTACAACACTGCAATCGCAATTTCGGCACAGCATAATATTACATAGGGAATAGAGGACACATTGTGCAACCAGTTACAAGCATGGTCTTCTCAGCACAATACAGCTAACTTGAAGATTGACCCATCCATAATCCTGGAACAGGAAGATTGTTCTGTATAAAACATAGGTAAAGCTTATTTCATACGGTTGTGATGTTCAAAGAAGAGCAGTTCAAATTGTAAATAGATGCAAGCAACAGTTACTGAGGTAGTGTCCAGATGTACAGTATATAATTTAAGCAGGAAGCCCATCTGAGAATGGCAGTAACCCCAGTTTAGTAAGATGTACAATTTTCTCTTAAGCTTAGATGTAAGAGAATTTTCCCATTTAATTTCATTTCTGAATTCATTTTGTGCAGTGAAAGCTTTGCAGTCTGAAATCTGTGTCTGAGCTTTACTAAACCTTTCCTAACAGAACAAACAGACTGTTTCGAAGTAGATGTATGCGCAAATCTGTGTTTCTTCTACAGCTCCTAGTACAACTGAAAGGAAGTGAACGTAAACATGTAAGAAACAATGATGAAGAACTATGAGATTGGCCAAATGTAGAAATTGCACTAAATCCCAGGTCAAGAAGAGAACAAAACTATCAGCATACATAACTGAAAGAAGACATTGGCATACCACTAATACACAGAGTCATTAGTCAGAAGGCAACGAAGACACTAAAATATGTTTATAGGTATGTATATGAGAATGTTGGGGTGGGCTAGTCAGAAGACCCAAAAAATATCTGAGTCAATGTGAGGGGGGTGGGAGAGAAACTGAGCTTACCTTGAAGGGGGGGGGGAATATACAAACCATGAGATAATCAGATAAAATGTGATAAACAAAAAGAGCTGAACACATATAGAATAAATGGAGGGCTGGAGGAGACAGGGCCATCCATGGTCTACAAATATACTTGATGATACAGCTCCTTTAATTAAGGCTAAATAATTGTGCAAAAGAAAAGAAAAAAAGAGAAAAAAATGCTATGGGTACCAGTATGCCAATATAGGATGTCTCTGCACAACGGCAGGGAAAAGAAGACCTTAAGCTCTCTCCCAGCTCTCCCATTCAATTGTTCTGCAATCACAAACAAAACAAAACTCCCAGGATCAAATATGCCACAACAGCAAGGGCAAAGCAGCCAGGGGAAAAGAAGGATCACTTACTCGCTCACCTCGGTCGCCCTTCTCTCCCTGTAAGAAAAATTGCCCACACGTAAGCCAAAGTTTTATGCTCAGTATTTCCAAGCGCCCCATGTATTCATCCAAATGCAGAGTGCATCACGCAAAAGCCATTTACAGGGTCCAGACGCAACAATATGCACATTACAGGAAAGACACAACCAAGAGGAAAGCTGGGAAACTCTGGGGGCCCATGTCTGGTAAGAAGAAACCGCAGTGACAGGGATATGCCTGAGAAACCCTGGGGTATTCAGTGAGAGCACACTTTCAGGGTCAAGGATGATCCAAAAAAATCACACCGTTGGGGAGATGTGGTCCAAGAACTTTAGCTATGTCACAGCAGGCTGATCGGATGCATCTCTCCTGCTGTTTGCTGTTCTACTGGTGCTTCCCCAAAAATATTTTTGCCGCTTGGGTTGCTTATGCTGCTGCTGGCCAGTCCTGCATACTTGAAGAGTGATATGAGGAATGTGAATACTGACAGAACAGGGAGGGGATTTGTGTGAGGCTGATATATGTGCCAGGGTATACGTATATCCCTAGAAAGAGGAAGATGAAAGACAAATGGCAAGAGCTGTTGCATAGAGTGAAGCTTGTTTGCTGTAAATTCGTGGGTTTGAACACATGTGTGTGCAGGTCTCTCTCTCTCCCTGTGTACACAGATTCACATGGGGCTGCAACACCTGCCTACATACCTAGCAAAAGGGGCAACGTGTACATGCATGGACTGCATAAGGTGCAGTTGATGAAACAACACAGCCATCAGCGAGAAGGGAGAGCATACCTTGACAAACTCGCCGGCAGGTCCCACAGGCCCAGGAGGTCCCACAGGCCCCGGAGGTCCAGGATCACCAAATTGACCCCTGGATCCAGGAATTCCAGGAAGTCCAGGGCTTCCCTTTAGGAAGAAAGAACGAAGTTAACAAACACAGGACCATTCCCACCAGTTGGTACCTACTTAGCCCACTGTGGAGGCAATTGGCTGCAATCTTCTGCACACCTGCATGGAGGTAACGCTCACCGAACATGGAGGATTGCAACACACATTTCACAGAAAGAGCAGCAGTGCTGAACAGCTGCAGGATGCTTCAAGAGATGGGGGCTTGATGTACAAAGGGGCTCAGGTTCTCATGCAGTACAACTATCCCTGCCTCCCCTTCATGGTCCCCCCCCATTCAACCACTTTCTTGGCTGTAAGATGCTACGTACCGGTTCGCCAGGCTCCCCCTTCCGGCCAGGAAGCCCACCTCCTCCTGCTCCGTTTACAACCTCTCCAGGCTCCCCCTGCCCAAGACAAAAGGCCAAAGGTCACATCAACAGAGTACAGTTCAGGGATGAAGCAGGAGGCTGCCTCAGTTTCTCTTGGGAGGAAATACAGCTATGTTAAAATGCGGTATGTGACTGCAAAAGCAGCGTAACGCCCACCAGCAGCAACTAAAAAACGTCATGAGCCAGTTTTCAGGGTCACCTAAACTTTTCCACATGCTGGACTGTTAAGCAAAAACAAAACAAAAGCAGAAAGTTCAGGGGAAAGACATGCCTGCAAGTTTTAAATAGTTTTAACAAGGCTTGGAAATGTTTTGCAACCAGGTGTCCTCCAAATGCGTTGGATGATATATAAGCTGCGCTGGCTGCAGCCAATGGGCTAGACTTGTGCCTCGGGCCCAGAATCAAAGGGTGGCTGCTGGATCAGTGGCAGAGTCCATATCTGCTAATGCATGGTGTGGAATATGAGCCACGCTCTTGCCTGCACCTTCTGGTTCAGGTTATGTAGTGTGAGCCACCCGACATTCAAAATTTCCCTTGAGATGCTAGGCTGGGAGACTTTAAACAGCAGGCAGCTTGGATCCACCTGTCTCAGATTATAGCCGTGCAGGTGACTGCTTCCCTCCTCACTGCTGCTTGTCACCAGTAAGCCCAATGGTGGGATTCCACTGATGGTGGGGGAACGACGACATGCTGCACAACACTGCTGGGGAGCCCCTCAAACATGGAGCTAGCCATGCCTGCTACAAGGTATGCTGTGGTGAAGGAACAAAGCCCAGTTTGATAATATAAAAAAATCAGATCTGTCCCTAGGACTTACCAAACATATGGGTCCTTTGTAAGGCAAAGAGCAGAAGTAAAGTATATTTATTACTAGCAAAGCTGGAGGCTGAATTTAGACTGCGCACGGTGAAACATGAAGGGTGCACAGATTTCTAGAGTCATCGACTGAGAAGAGGAGGCACTTTAAAGCCTACAAGCAATCTGGGCCTCAGCTGCCTGGTGCTCTCTGGTGTCCCTATAAGGAAGCAGAATCTGGGAAGGGCAGCCCTGATAAATTATAACAGAACATGTTGCAGTCGAAGAATCAGTCCCAGGACTCCCAGACATGAGGTCCCGGTGCTGTTGAACCTTGACTACCTGTGGGTTACAACAGATGCTGGTCCACTATGCCCCTGCTCTAGAGAGGTGGGGAGAGGGAGTGTGAAGAGGGGTGTGTGGGTGTGTGTGACAGTTATACCACCCAAATGCCAAATTTCAGAAGAGATAAGAAAGCGAGGGCTTTGTGTTATTCCCAAACCCGCCCCCACCTCACTATTTCTCCCAACCAGGTATCCTTCTCCATTCTATTCTAATTATTTATTAATTTAATTTTCTACCCCACCTTTTTGTTTTCTGCAATGAGCGCAAGATAGCACACATGGTTCTCCCCTTCCTTATCTAACCCTCACATCAACCCTGCGAGGCAGCTTAGGCTGAGAGGCAAGGACTGGCTCGTGAGCTTCATAGCCGAGTGGGGATTTGAACCCTGGTCTCCCAGGTCCTAGTCTAACACACTAAACACTACACCTCACTGGCTGTGGGACCCTGGTAGATTACAGAAACACAGGGTTGGGAAGGAGCAGGCTAGAGCAGTTTCTCCTGTCTAACTCTGGGTCTCACCATCACAGCACCTATGGCTTGGCAGTGCGTCTTGCAACACTGCCCTGTAGGAATCTAGGAATTAAGACCCCACCTGAGCCTTCTTGGGGGTAGTCTATGCACTTACCGGCTCACCTTTGCTTCCCTTTGGCCCTATTGGGCCAATCACTCCACGCTCTCCCTGGAAGAAAACGGTAAGGATAAGTAAGAGTCTTTCCAGTCAGTGAGAGGGGATCCATGGGAATCAACCCCTTTACTTACTGGGAGTCCTCGGAGTCCAGGAAGGCCAGGGCCGCCCTGTGGAGGAGAAAATAAATGCAGTAATGGACAGTAATAAAAAGGGTTCCCTCGCCCCAGGGTAGGAATCATAAATTGAGCAGGGGGGATGGGAAGATGACACATGTACAGCCACATAGTGCTGCAGTGAGATTTGCGCTGGGCTGAATGGGCCCTTCGGGTACCTGCCGACTTAGCGTTCTTTTAGAGCTGGGTTTTCTATTAGTGAAGGTTGCATGAGGCACAATCTGGCTAGAGATTTGCACTTGTAAGTAGTCCTAGCATAAGATCCCTAGGACTGGGGTCCTGCTTTTGGTCCTGTTTTTCAGAGTGGCCAACCAGTGGCCAGTCTGTGGGAAACCCACAAAGTGGATTTGACCACAAGAGCACTCTCCCTTCCTGTAGTTTGCAGCAACTGGTATTCAGCAAAATAGCTCAGTTTCATCTTTTTTATGAGGAAATTAAAAGACCTTAAGAGTGGCCAATGTCTGTTTTGGAAGGAGGACATTTCTTGCTTCCCCCATCTACTGCCCCCTTCCTTGGCTGGGGGTGATGTCCTCAAGCTATGTGTGGGTGTGAATGGATTTAAGAGCTGTTCAACAGGGGAACGGACTCCCTCGGGAGGTGGTGAACTCTCCTTCCTTAGAGGTTGTTGTTGGATCTGCCATGTATGATTTAGATGAGCTTCCAGCATTGGAGAGGGTTGGACTCGATGACCCTTGGGGTCCCTTCCAGCTCTTCAATTTTATTATTCTAAGATCAGGGATGGGGAAGATTTTGGCCCTCCCAGATGTTGTTGGACTCCATCATCCAGTTAGGAATAATAGGAACTGCAGTCCAGCAACATCTGGAAAGTCATAGGTTCCTCACTTATGGTATAAATGGACAGCACAGGCTGGGGCAGATTGAATTTGCAGGTAGCTAAGTTGGAGCTCTGGGTGATTAGTGGGTAACTGTTGGGAGCACTAAGCTGTGAACTCCCACCTATGTTCAACCTGTATTTCTGTAAATAAAAGCAGTGCTTTTTTTCTAAAAAGAATGTTTAGGGGTACTCTCATTTTCCTACTCATATTGAAATACTGCCCCTCAGTGAGGCCAAACAAAATGTTTAGGGGTATGCATACCCCTGCATCCCCCCACAGAAAAAAACCACTGAATAAAAGCAAATATTAGAAAATGCCAGTAAGTCCCAAAGTGACCTCATTCCAAAGGAACTCAGGCTAAGTACTGGAATCCCTGAAGCCTCTCATAGTTCAGATAACTAGGTGAGCACATTTGCAATTAGTCAGGTCAGGTTAACATCAGTCATGGCAATACTACAAACTTAGTGCAAGGAGAAGATAGCTCTCTTTGCTCAAGGGGGACGCATCATTCCTAAGTTCAAACTGATGGATGAAGACAAATAAATGTCTCAGTACAGCAAGGCATCATGGGAAATGGGAATGCCCCAGTGCGCAATGACAGATGGCAAGATGTTAAAAAGAAAAAAGCTGTTTACTGGTTGGCCAGAAGAACCAGGGTCACCAGGGCGGCCAGGATTCCCTGGCAATCCATCAGCTCCCGGGAATCCCTGGAAGAAAACAGAGCGATTAAGAACATGCCATTTTGAAAATGCCTTTTACGCTTAAGAATAAGAAGCACGTGCACGAGAACATACACACAGGCATAAGTCGTTCTTTACCATGGGCATCTGCTTGTTAGGGTTTCAATCTTAATTATATTACTCAGAGGTAAATCCCACTTATTCCAGTAGGAAGCATGTCTAGGATTTCAGTCCTAGAAGACTAGAAATGAAAGGGATCACAGATCATCTAATTTGTTCTTTACTTGAAAGGAAGGGCCTGTTACTCGCCAGGCCCTCAGTGAGATCCAAATAACAAAAGCAAAAGGACTGCAGAGCAGATAGCTCCAGGTATCCCAAGCAGGCAATTTATTGCAACAAGCTCCCATAGTCTATTCATCTTGCAGGAAAGGGAGTTCATCAGTAGAGGCACCATAAAGCTAAATTCTCTAATTTAAGATGAACCCAGAGGGATTCTCTGATCTTGAGCAGATTGATGAGGAGGAACAAGGAAGGCTTCCTGCCCATAAAAGCTCCATCATTCTTTGTGTTCTGCTCCCTCCTGAGTAAAATATTCAAGACTACATGAGATGCTGTGAGTACCTACCCTGTCTCCTTTCTCACCCCGCCGCTCAGTGACATCACCTGGAGGACCCCGAGGTCCTACTGGGCCTGGAGGACCTGGGATCCCATTGCGCCCCTGAAAAAAACCGAAGACAAATAATAGGATTTGTTTTATTTACAAACTGCCTGGTTGCTGTTGTGGCTTTCTCCCCCAAATGCTTTTAGTGGTGGGAGCTATAACCTGCCTGAAATACAGGCTGGGAGGCTGCCAAGGTGTCCCCCCCCCCGCCTCGCCCCCAATAGTCTGAAAAGGAAAGGGCTCTAGTCAAACCAACAGCACCCTAACAAACAAGATGAGCTCTACTCCATGCCATACAGCCCAGGGACCCACACAAAAGAGCAGACATTACCGGATCTCCAGAAGGCCCAGGAAGTCCCATGCGTCCTTTCCGTCCCTGCAAAAATGATCAGAGAGATTAACTGCAGTTTCCACCCCCAGGGACCAACCCTCTTTAGGCCCTAAAAGGACTTCAGTGTGAGATCACCTTCCTTGGGAAATCTCAGATACTCACAATCTCACCAGGCTCGCCCTTCTCACCCTGCAGGAAAAGAAAAGAGAAGCCCCAGTTTGCACGCAAGAAGAAACACCTCAAAACATTTCCCTGCTTCTCTCTGGGCAACTTCTAAGGAAAAAACTCTTGGGAAGTGGTCAAATGGTGCGGAGATCTCAAAGTATAGGGTGGTATATAAATTCAATAAATAATAATAGCTTTGGGATTGGCCTACAGCTACAGTGGGAAACAGTGCAGAGCCATTTCCATGCCTGCCAAAGTCCCTCCGATTCTCCACCTGCCTTAGTCACCTAGAAAACCACATGGCATCACTGGTCTGACTCCACCATTGCCGACTCCCTCCATCCTGTCTCTGAGGAGAACTGAACACACTTCCACATGCTGTGCCAGCCTAGCACAGAGCTGGCTAAAGCATGGCACTGCAAATACTGCTGGACTACTCTTTCTTTCTGTCTTTCTTACCTGCCCTTCACACTAAGGTCCAAGGCCAGGTTACATTGAGATCCAGTGCCGAGGGCGTTCTGGCGGCTCCCTCATTGCGAGAAGTGAGGTTACAGAGAACCAGAGGGCCTTCTCAGTAGTGGCACCTGCCCTATGGAATGCCCTCCCATCAGATGTCAAGGAAATAAGCAGCTATCTTATCTTTAAAAGACATCTGAAGGCAGCCCTGTTTAGGGAAGTTTTTGATATTTAATGCTGTATTGTTTTTAACACTTGATTGCGAGCCGCCCAGAGTGGCTGGGGAAACTCAGCCAGATGGGTGGGGTATAAATATATTATTATTATTAGTAGTAGTAGTAGTAGTAGTAGTAGTATTACAGCATTGGAACACAATAGAAAAACAATTTAAAATAACTTGCAAACATATAAATAAGGTGGGCCCTAAAAATGTGCCCTTCAAGTGTCAAAAGCTGACCACGGGCCACCCTGGCTGTGGCTGATGGAGCTGGAGTACAATAATATCTGGAAGGCCACAGGTTCCTCCCAGCCTTGGCCTATAAATTGTAGAACCCAGAGGCAAAGGAATGACCCCCAATATTTTTGGGGGGCAGGGGGTCGCAGGCAACACCACGCACATGTGTGACACTGTGCACACATGGCAGGAGACAGAGAGCTCTGGAGGAGCTGACCCCTGGGCCTGTGGTGCACAGGACCACCTAAAGATTGAGGGGGCCTGGTCCCCTTGAAAAAAATATTAAGGGGGCTGAGGTTGCCTTTGGCCCCCTAGAGTCGGCACACCTGGTAGAGTCCCTATCCAAGATCTGAAAGTCTTCTGGTGGCTCTCACCACATCTCTCACTTACTCCAGCTGATACTCCCACCCCCTCAAGCCATGGAAGGACACTCTGCCCTGTGTCCCCCGCCATTCCATCCACATATTTGACTGGTGGGAGAAATACTGATATGCACATCTAGAGTTCATTCCACGCAAGGAGAAGCTCTGATTAGGCCTAGCCTGGCCTGGCCCAGAGAAGCTCTTCTCATACAGCAGAGCATGCCCTAGAGCCCTTCCCCACCCTGCCCAAGCACATGGGTGGTTGTGGACACAGCACCCATTTCTCGCATGTGCAGAACTAGTCCCACAGTTCCCCCTCAGATATTCTATTAATGTGGGAGTGTGGGTGTGAATCTCCCCCCAGGCTCAGAAGCCCTTTTTTGGTGTCTGAAATACAGGTTGGAAATACTAATCTACAGCTTCACTGCCAATTCAATTTCTGACCAAGTCTCTATCTGCCAATGCCCAGTAAGGAACATAGGGAGTCAGGTCACTGGGTCAACCTAGCTCCATGCTGACTACACTAACTGGTTGCAGCTCTCCAAGGTTCGTGATCAGGGTCCTTTTCCCAGCTCTACCTGAAGACCTGGAGTCCTTCTGCATGCAGAGCATGTGTTCTACTGTGGAGGTACGGCCCTCGCCTCAAAAAAGCCACACCCCTGGTATCCATTTCCTGCTCTTATCTGGCCTGCTACAGGAAAGAACATCGGCTCCTTGTCCTGGTTTAGTCCTGCTGAACATGAGCTTCCTGTGACTTACCTTAGGACACTGCACCGTACAGGGCTCTGGTCTAGGCTGAGGGAGGGAGAAAGTGAGAAAACACAAAGGATAAAAAGACCAGTGTTAGAATAGTTATAATGCTGCTGCCGGAGCATGAAAACATTTTGTGCTGGACGTTGGATGAAATTTACCACAGTGCGCTTGTAACCAATCGGCACAACCAGTAGCCTGTGATGTCCTGCCAAGATGCAAAACATTTTAGCATGTAAAATCAGAGGTGAATTTCCTCCACCACTTGGCAGAGTGCTCCAGGGGATGGTCTTTACCAAGTGGTTATTTTTATTATTGATAATGATGGTGGTGATAATGATGTTATTTATACTCCCATTTTCCCCCTGACAGGGATTAAAGGTGGCTTACAGATAAAGTGAGAACAGCTAAAAAATTGGAGGTAATTAAAAAACAGTTAAACATTAATATGTGATTATATGCACGCCACAAGGCATTTCTACTTAAGACAGGGGTCAGCAAACATTTTCAGCAGGGTGCCGGTCCACTGTCCCTCAGACCTTGTGGGGCGGGTAGACTATATTTTTTGGGGCGAGGGAAATGAATGAATTCCTATGCCCCACAAATAACCCAGAGATGCATTTTAAATAAAAGCACAAATTCTACTCATGTAAAAAAAAGTTGATTCCTGGACCACCCACAGGCCGGATTTAGAAGGCGACTGGGCCGGATCCGGCCCTCGGGCCTTAGTTTATCTACCCATGACTTAAGACAAGGCCCTCGTGTGTGAGGAATCCAGGCCACATACAAACAGGAGGCACAGCTGTCCTTCTACGCTTCAAGACGTCTTGTGTTGCATGGGTGCTACCTGAACAGGCAGAGCAAACACTCTTCCATTCACCTCCCTCCATTCAGTGGCTTAGAAAACTGCAGGTAATCCCTCTCCTGCATTTTGTGAGTAATGTCTTACCCCTTCAGTGTCGGCTGCCCTGCAGAGGGCATTGGCAAGCCCCTCTTCCGCCTCTGGCAGAGTGCTCAAATCCCTCCTCACATAGAAAACATTGCGCCGGTCCTCATTGGTCACCAGGCGGCGCAGCTGCTCCCGGTCAGCCCCGTTCATGCCAACAGCCAGCACCTGGATTCCTGCAAGGTACAGAAAGAGAAAGTAAGCCCATCGAGGGGTTCTGTGGGCTGGCAATTCCCTGGGCAGGGCACATGAACAGTTCAGAAGAAGAGACTGGCAGCTTGACTAATTCTTTCCAAGAAAACCTTCAGTCAGGCCTGGAGGGATAGGGTTTTTTCTGGAAAAGTTTTTTTTCTAACTGCAAAGGAAAGGGGAAGCGAAACAATCAAGGGTCTGGAGCAACTTCCTTATGAGGAAAGGTTACAATATCTGGAGCTATCTTGTTCAGAAAATAGGTGACAGTGGTGGGGACACATACAACAGAGGTATATAAAATTAGGCAAGATGTGGGGGAAGTGAACAGAGATAAGTGTATTCTCCCTCTCTGATAGAACCCAGGCCACCCAATGAAGCTGAATGTTGGAAGATTCAGGACAGGCAAAAGATGCAAGGAACGTTTCCTGTGCTCCTGTGCTCTTATATTCCTGCCCCCCTCCACACTTTAAGGGCTGTGTGCCTTACCTGCGGCCTTGAGATCCCTGGCTGGCCCAATGGCATCATCGCTGGAGGGACCATCTGCCAGGATCACCAGGGTCCCAGGCACACCAGGTCTGCGCCCTGCAGCGAGGCTCAGCATGTCGCTCTTGGCAAAATTGATGGCAGCTCCTGCAGTGAAGAAAGCAAAGGACCCAAGATACATATACCCACAGAAAGCAAGCATGTGCGGGAGAGTTCATTGTCAAGAGAGATTTACAGGAGTGGAAGTGGCCACCTCTTATTTGGGATCTGGCCCACTACTTTGTTCAGGCTTTACAGCAGTAACTGGCCAACCCCATGGACAGATTTATTATCATCATTATTATTTAGAACATTTATACCCTGCCCTTTAGCTGAAAAGACTCACACAGCGGCTTGCAAAAATCAGTTTTAAGATTGTCCTCGTCCTTAGGGCTTACAAAGACATGGCACACAAGGGAAAAAAGGAATGTGAGGGAGGAGGGAGAAACAAGCTCAAACACATGTGCTTTAAGTTACAGTTTTTAAAGTTGCAGTCAACACCAGTGGCAGTTCTGGCTATCTTTCCCTTGATAAAGACCAGTCCCACACTGGAAGCAGCCCCACATTGCTCCAGATCAAATCCTGCAGAAGAGCAGGTGACAAGGTTCAGGCCCAGGGGACAGAGCAGCTCCTGACATGCAGCTCTGGATTTCAACAGGAATAAAGCCCTGTGTGTGTGTGTGTGTGTGTGTGTGTGTTTTGTCCTTACAGTGATGCCCTCCCCAGTCTCTGAACCGATGAAACTTGCACCACACGGCTCAGTCCCCCAGCCCTGCACTTACCAATGGCATTGCCACTGGGTTCATCATAGCGCAGCGAGCGGATAAACTGCAGGACTGTTGGCAAGTCACTAGAGCGGTTGAGCCGGAGTAAAGGGAGGCCTCGGTAGCTATAAAGCACGATGCCCACCTGGGGGAGAAAGGGAAAAAACAAAGTCAGAGCAGAGATAGGGAATCTCAAACCCAGGGTTGGATGTGGCCCTCCAGGCCTCTCCACCTGGCCCTTGGGACTCTCCCCAGGCCACACCCCCTCCTCAGCTTACTTCACATCCTCCTTGAGTATTTTTGCCAGGCTTGAATATGTGCTTGGACTTGGATATGGCCAAAGGCATGCACTGTATGTGTGTGAGAGAGAGTTTGTGTAGAAACAGGCATACTGCGCAAAGCTAAAAATTTACATCTATTGCTCCACCCTCTTTTGTTTCTGGTCCCGCCCACTACCACCAATAAGGGGTTGCAATGCTCAGGCTGAATGGGGTTCCCCACCCTTGAGGTAGAGCAAGAGAGTTGTATGGAAGAGGGCACTGCAGCCAAGACACTCCACAGCCAAGACAGGAAATGTCTAAGGGAAATGTACTTGATGACCAACTTTAGGGTACACGAAGGCCAGCAAGGCAGCCACTTGAAACACTGTGTGGCTAGCCACTCACGCCAGCCGCTTCCCATGCTGCTCCATCCACTTTTGCCTTACAGACACAAATGAGCAAATGAGGTTTCGCACTGAGAGAGGTGAAAGTCACCAGGACCGCAGTGGGAGCCTTGGCACCAGAATGGCTTGCCACACAGCAGAGGCTTGGCATGGGCGTTTTACCAAGTGGCCCAACACCCACAGCACATGCAAACTGAGCCAAAAGGAAGAGCTGCAGCCCCTTTATGTCAGTCATTACCTGGGTGGCACCAGGACCCAACGGGCCTAGTGCAGATACAGTGTTGGAGAGGATGTTCTGCACGGCCTCTGCGTTGTAGGCGTTGTCTCGAGTGGCATGCACGAGAAAAACGACGTCTCTGCGGGCGTCTCGGCAGACTGTAGAGGGGAACGTTTCAAAATGAGTAGGGTTGGCATCCAAGCAGAGGTCAGGGCACATAAAAACAGAGAGACTTTTCTCCACCCACCCACGTGAGAAGCTGCCCTTGTGCACAGCCAAATGGCTTTTGATTCAGAGCACAGAAGGGATCCAGGTGGCATGTCAAGGCCTGGCAGAAACAGCACAAGCACAAACGATCCAACCTAGCTCCACCTGTTTTCCTTGGGAGCATAACACATAACAGGGAGTGAGGACCTTGGGCACAACATGAGAACATGAGAAGATCTCTGCTGGATCAGGCCACTGGCCCATCGAGTCCGGCATCCTTGTTCTCACAGTGGCCAACCAGATAATAATAATAATAATAATAATAATAATAATAATAATAATAATAATAATAAATTTTATTTATATCCCGCCCTCCCCAGCCGAAGCCGGGCTCAGAGTGGCTAACAACAATAAAACGATAAAACATTCTAAAATCATTTCATTATAAAATTAATTCCAATCAAATTAATGGCAACCATTGGTCTAGAGTTCTGTGAGGATTGCCAGAGGAGGGTGTTAGGCTGTGCCTTGGCCAAAGGCCTGGTGGAACAGCTCTGTCTTGCAGGCCCTGTGGAAAGATGTCAAGTCCCTCAGGGCCCTAGTCTCTTGTGACAGAGCGTTCCACCAGATCGGGGCCACAGCTGAAAAAGCCCTGGCTCTGGTTGAGGCCAGCCTAACCTCCCTGTGGCCTGGGACCTCCAAAATGTTTTTGTTTGAAGACCGTAAGGTCCTCCTTGGGACATATCAGGAGATGCCTGTGGGAAACCTGCAAGCAGGATTCGAGCACAAGAGCGCTCTCCCCCCTTTGATTTCCAGAAACTGCCTCATGACTACTGAAGCAGAGGCAGAGCCATCATGGCTAATAGCTGTTAATGACAGCAACCTCCCTGGATTTGTCCAGTTCTCTTTGAAAGCCCTCCAACATAGGAGAGGTCCTGCATTTCCCTCCCAGGTGAAAGGAAACCTCACCTGTGCGGTCAGTCACAGAAGTCTCAGGACCTGTGACGCTCCCAAACAGTGGGCGGATGGTGAAGGTGTAGCTCCTGCCCAGGCGGAGGCCAGACACTTGGTGCGATGTGGCAGACCCAGGCAACGTTCTCTGTGCTTCCACTTCGTCTGGAAGAAAGCAAGAGCACGAAGGAGGTTAACAAGGGCAATTCCACAAGGGGATGACCCAGTATGGATGCCGTGGCCCCTCCTATGTAACAGGTCTCAAGCCTGCAGTGGGTCTTAGTGGCAGAAGGTATGCCATGGGGAGATTCAGCCTGTGCATGACCTCTGGACAAAGGAGAAAAGTGAGGGGTGGGGAGGGTGGGGGAACCAGCGACATCTGCCAAGGAAGGAATTCTCTTCCAGTCATTTTCACGCTTCCTAGGAGCCAGTGTGGGGGAGTACTTAAAAAGTATTGGATTATGGATTCCAGTTCAAATCTCAACTCAGCCACGAAGTTCCCTGGGTGGCCTTGATCCAATCAATGTTTTTCAGCCTCAGTCTACCTCACAAGATTGTTGGGGGGATAAAACGGGGGCGGAGAATTATGCACGCTGCCCTGAGGTCACTGGAGGAAGGCCAAGATATAACGAGATCTGTTCTTGCTAGCTAGCTGCAAGCTGCCTTTCCTCACCCAGTCTTCAGCTGTGCAAGAGCTGGAGGAGGTGATGGCACTAGGACACACTGCCCGTATTTCCTCTTTCATACCCACCCCTCAATGGCCCAGCAGTTTGGTCCTCAACCTCTGCCATTACCTCGTGGAGATTTCCAAGTGAGGAGATAGCCAGTGGCCCCAGGAACAGGAGTCCAGCTCAAAATCGCAGCATCCCTTTGAATCTCTGCCACCCGGAAGTTGGTCACACGACCCATTGCTGCTGGAAAAAGCAGAGGAAAAAAGGTGAGGCAGTTGTTTGGGGCCTTCAGACAATCTTTGCCTCCACCAAGAGAAGCAACTGAGCCTCCATAATCATGATCAATTACAGTAGTTACCACACTAGTGAAACATTCTCCCCAGTGCCATTGGCTCCTCATGGAAGCACTTACATCCCTGAGCTTTGCAGAAGTCCTTTGCAGTAGTTATAACTACCATGCACAAGCGAGAGTGTTTTCATCACAAAGATGTTTTCACAGCACAGCAGATGTGAGAACAGCGCCATATACACAACTAGCCACCAGTGGTTTGTTACAGTGATTCATTCAGCATTTTCAATGGAAAGGCAATACAAAAATATAATACATAAACACCACTGTAGATGTAAAAACAAAACAAAAAAACTCTTTCTTTAGAAGTTGAGGAAAAAACAGCAAGACGAGTTTAAAACATTTAACAGGGCAGAAACAGAAGAACCTATACATCACATTATTTTGGGGGACAACATACAAACACCTTAATACTGTCTGAAGTTATAAACCCTCCAATCCACTCCTCTGGCAGGGTATACACACCCAATAAATTTACTGTGAAATCACTTTGACATAGTTCATGGGAAAGGGTCCATAAATGGAATCAAATAAGTAAATAAATATCAAGACACACAACTCCCAACCACCATCGTTTATCAGGACACATATGTGAGACCTAGGAAAGAAGGGAGAGCACAGCGAACGAAGCCTTTTAGCTCTGATGAAATGCAATTTGAAGATGCCGCCATGAGATGGCTACCTTACTCCAAGCAGAGCCAGGCCTGAGGCAAAGCCCCACAGGGGACAAGAGGCAACCTAAGGGCACCTGCGAGAGTGAGGTACGTTTTGACTATCTCCCAAATTCATAAATAGGCAGAATGTGTCTTCTAGCTGATCTCTGTGCCTGCAGAAGCTGGCCAACTTAGTAGAGGACGGAAGGTGGATTTACCAGTGTTGGCAACAACAGCCACAGCTCTGCTCTCCTGGTTGCCCACCAGGCTGGTGATGCGGATTTCGTAACGCCCTCCTGGCTGCAGGTCTCTGATGTCATAGGTGTTGACATTGGCTGGAAGCAGCTGGCTCCTCTCTGGTCCACCTGCCCCGGGTGAGAGAGGGAGTTAATTTCTTGAGTGCTGGGCGGACGTAAGAGAGGTGTAGGTAGCACAACAGGGCTGGGTAACCTTTTCTGGGCCAAGGGCCACATTCCCTCCTAGGCAACCTTACAAGGGCCACATGCCAAAGGTGGGTGGGTCCAGAAACGAAAGTAGGTGGAGCAACAAATGTAAATTCACACACACCTTTCTACCCAGGCAGAGTTCTAGATAGGGAGGAAGGAAACATTTAAGAGGGTGCAAAGCAGGGGTGGCTGAGGAGAGTCCTAAGGGCAAGGAGGCCAGAGAGAGAGGCCCCCAGACCTGAGGTTCCCCATCTCTGGTGCAGACAATACTCACCATCTGCCGGCTGCCAGACAAGCCGATAGCCTGTGCTTCCTGGTGCTGGACTCCATTCGACCCGGATGTGCTTTTCAGAGGAGTCGGTCACACGCAGATTCCCAACTGGCTGAACTGAGACTGTCGCTGAGAGGAAAGGTTGGGAGGATTAGCAAAGGAAGAGGATCTAGGGAGGTCGATTGCTGCCATGGATAGGAGAAGGCACTGTAGTAGGAACTATTTGTCCTGGATGAAGGGAGTGAACCTTGCTGAGGGGAACTGAAGAATGCACCTGGACTCATCCAGGAGTCCATTTGGGTATTTAATGTGGGATGAATACAAGGCCTTTCACCTTTTGTTTAGGAACTGCAGCTGGCACCCTCCATAGATGCGCATTCCAAAGAGCTGGAAAACCCCTGTCCACACCCTGTTTCACAGCCTCTGCTTCCAGGGAGCTTCTGGGATGACAGCTACAAATGCAGCCGCTGCCTAATCCAGGGTGCCAAACCCCACCTAAAAGGAGTCAGTTGATGCTCACACCCCTCACTCACTTGCCCATGAAGCTCACCAGCAACCTTGGGCAAATCTCCATCTCCAGACCCACAGCCTAACTCTCAGAGTGGCCAGAGTAGTGCCCAAACCTCCTTGAAATGAGAAGTAGACAGAGATGTGGCACACAAATCCACTGAAATCTTACGTGTGGTGACAATGAGAGACACGGGGTCTCCTTCGCGGTTGCCAATCAGTGCAGTGACCTTCACAGTGTAGCTGACTCCGCCTTCCAGGTTCTGGATGTCAAAGGAATTGGTGCTTCCCGAGACCAGCTTGCTGTTTTCAGGGCCACCTTCGAAGCAGAGCAGAGTTTAAAAAGATGGGCAAAATCATTCCAGTCTATCCCAGTTCACAAGTGCAAATCTTTTCTTTTTTTAATCATTTTTATTGATTTTCCAATAAAAACAGCCAATCAACATATCCGCATCATAATCCAATTAAAAACAATAAACTAAAATAAAAAACCAACCAAATTGTAGTCCAAACTGTAATTATTAATTTTTCCAGGCTCCCCATGGTCTGGACCTCTGAAGCATATCTCCAAATCTTCATTCCTGCCTCTTCTCGTTGTTTTCATATTTTCCGCCTTCTGATCTTAACACTTTAATGCAAGTGCAAATCTTGATGCTATTCGCAGACAAAAGGTTATCCTTGTCCTACAACCAGGATGGGCAACCTGTAGCCATCCAAAGGTTGTTGGACTCCATCAGCCCCCAGTCAGCATGGCCAATGGTCGGAAAGATGAGAGTTGCAGTCTGGCAACATCTGGAAGGCTAGAGGTTTCTAAACCCTGTCTTAACCTGTTTCATACTTGGGAAAAACAAATGGGGCTTTGGATTCTGGGACTTGCAAAGGTTCTGCTATCTCACTTTCTGGGAGAAACATCAGCATCAGAAACAGCATCAATGCAGGCAGACAACTGATAAACTGAGCAGCTACTGTACCATCACTGCGGCCCCACACAATTCTGTAGGCTGTAACTCCGGGCACACCAACCCATGTGACTCGCACATCTGTGCTCCGAGACTCCAGGACCTGTAAGCTAGTGACCATTCCCACTTGATCAGGGGCTGCAAAACAAAAGAACAGGAAAGGATGATTGAGAGCAGTGCCATTGAGAGGGACTTGCTGTGGGCATCCCTGTTCTACAGCCAGAGTTGACCTCACCTGTTGTAGCTGTGGCGGTAACTGGACTCCCTTCTCTGTTGCCAACCAAGGCCGAGACCCCAATGAGGTAGAAAGACCCAGGCCTCAGGCCCTCAATAGTGTAGGAGTTTCTATTAGCTGGAAGGACTTGAGAGAACTCTTGACCTGGGGGAGAAGACGACATCAAGCTGGAGGAAGCGTATTCCATAAAGCAGGGTTGAAAACAGGGTGGACTATTACGGCAAGAAATCCCTCAGCTGAGAGCTACCAGACAGCAGCTCTGGGAATCTTTTTCTGCCACAATTGCCAAGTAAGAGTCCAGACAGAAATTTCCAACAGAAACAGCATATCTTAGCCCAAACAAGGTATCCTTCAACAGAACAGCTTCCAGGCATACCACAAAACCAGTCTACATCCTTCTGAGACAAATATTTCATAACAGCAACACTGAGTGTGTGTGTTTTAAAAAAGGAGAGACCAATTGAGAGAGATTTTGCTGCCCAAAGGAATACAAATTCCAACTGGAGTGGGGGTTTTTTATAAGCTGAACCCAAGCTAAGAATTCCTGGCTATTGTATTTCACCTTTGAAATACAAAACTGTTTCCCTGCTTGGTTATAAAAAACGAACTCAGAGATCTCTAGATTGCTGATTAAGCTAGACTCCTGTTGGTTGATTGTTTATTTATTTTCCACTTTTCACCCTAAGGTCCCAGGGCAGGTTACAACAATAAAATACGATTATAAAAAATGGTTCAAAACAGCTTCATTAAACTACCCTGTCCGAAATGGCATTGCATTTTAGAATTAACCTATGTGGACACTTTCCCTGAGTTAATCAGGCTAATTGAGTCTACAGAGTTCCAGTGGGCTGTCACTTTTGTAACTGGGCAGCAGTCCCAAACCAGTTCTCCTTCCTGCCCTATCCCACCCCTGATATATTTCATCTCTCTAGTTTTGACACTACACTTTAGTCCTTAAATACAGCAGACCCCCAAGTTCCAATTAAGCCTAATTCTGAAGCCAGAATATATTATTTTTGTCACACACAGAGCAACTCACCATCTCTCTGCCGCCACGTCACCTTATATCCGGTAACCCCGGCAACTGGATTCCACGTCACCCGCAATTGGCTGGGTCCAAGGGCAGCCACTTGTAGGTTGGTGATGCTGCCCACAGATGGGCGTTCTGCAAGTCCAAAGACAGAATTGAGCGTGTTGGCTGGGAAAAACTGGTCACGCACAAACACTTACATGCCACTTTGGAGCAGGGGTGGAGAACTTCAGGCCCAGAGGGTGTCTATATTGCCCCCAGACCATGCCCCTCCTCAGGTCACCCCTCCCCTCCTTAGGCCATGTCCCTCACCAGCCCTACTCCACACCTTCCTGAAGTGCTATTACCTGGTTGGAATGTGCCCTTGACATGTGATGATGCCCTTGGTTTGTCTGAATGGGATATGGGAGTGAGTGCATGTATGAAGAAACCCGACTTTTGCATGGCTGTGATGCAGCCTATGGTACCAAAGATTCACATCGAATGCTCCACCCATATTTCCCTCTGGCCCCATCCACCACTGATATGTGGCCCTCAGAAAGCTACCCATAAAGGCATGTGGTCCTCTGGCTGGAAAATGTTCTCCCCTCTTGCCTTGGGAGTTTTTGAAGTGCTTCCTGTCTCAGGGAGGAATTATTATCACCATACTGCAGATGGGGAGTGACCTGTTAAATCTTCTCACAAGAAGACCTGCTGGATCAGGCCAATGACCCATCTACTCCAGCATCCTTTTCTTACAGTGGGCAACCAGGAAACTCTCAAGAAGGACCCAAGCACAAGAGCACCCTCTCCTCCTGTGGTTTCCAGCAACTGATATTTAGAAGCATTATTGCCTCTGGCTATGGAAGCAGTGCATGGCTCTCAAGGCTAGGAGCTGGAGACCCACCTGAGTTCTACCTAATTGGCACAGGCTCTCCCTCCCATTGCACCAAGGTCTCAGGGTGGAGCTGGTGGCAATGGTGCTAGCATATGTGGCCCTACTCCCACTTCCATGCACATGGAGGCTAATTTCTGAAAAGGGCCTAGGACTAACTGGGATGAGTCGGTTGACACTTACGGAGTCGGATGTTGAGAGGAACAGCACTACCCTCACGGTTGCCAATAACTGCTGACACGCGTACCACATATACGACGTCCTCTTTCAGATCAGTCAGGTCCTCGGTGGTCTGGGTGCCTGGGATACGCCGTGTCTTCTCCGTGCCATCTGTAGCAGAGACCAAAGCAACCACGTGCTACACATTCACAATTTTCACTTGCAAATGAGGCACTCACATTGGTTTTCTAAGGCAGAAAAGTTCCTAGCCCTCTTGGTTGTGAAGTAAAACTGTGAGACATTTAAGACAGAATCGGGAGTTGGCTGAGGAACAATTTCTGGGCAGGGCATCCATCTGTCAACAAATGTTGTTGCATTGCACTGCACAACTCTGCCTCCTCTCCTATGGCTGCCTTTTGGGACTGGTAGGGTGGAAGGCAGAGAGGCTGACAGTAAGTGGGGCCAGGACAGGCCATGACAGGCAGAGCTATCTAATTTGGGTGGGTTTCACTGCCCTTCTCCGCTCTTCTGACTCTGACAGTGGCAACACTCACATTAAGAAGGAGTTACAGATAGGTAGCCATGTTGGTCTGCCATAGTCAAAACAAAAAAAATTCCTTCCAGTAGCACCTTAAAGACCAACTAAGTTAGTTCTTGGTATGAGCTTTCGTGTGCATGCACACTTCTTCAGATACCTGAAGTGTGCATGCACACGAAAGCTCATACCAAGAACTAACTTAGTTGGTCTTTAAGGTGCTACTGGAAGGAATTTTTTTTGTTTTGATTAAGAAGGAGGAAGATGACAGACAGTCCTCCTGGACTGAATGCAAGTAAGAAGGCAGGCAGGTGGGTGCTGGCTGAGCTCTGGCTGAGGCTGATGTGATATTGCCCCATTTTCCCCAAATGGACCAAATTCTTCTGCTTCCCCCCACATCCCTGCTCCTATTAGCTGAGAATGCAAACTGGATCTTCAATAGCACCAGGACCACCGTGAAGCAATCCCACCCCACAATTCAGCTTCTCCTAGATACTCACCCTGGGTATTGCGTAGCACAACTTTATAGGCTGTGGCCCCAGGGACACCCGTCCAGGCCAGTCTGACTCTGTTCCCCAAAGTCTCAATGACCCTCAAGTCAGAGATGCTGCCCACGGGTTGTGCCACCCCTGCAAGACAAATCACAGCTCAAATGCAAGGAAGCCAGTGAGGGGAGCCAAGGTGCCAGCATGACAAGCAGCGGACCAGCCATAGCAGATAGAGTGGTTGCACCAGGTCCTCATTACAGGGAAAGCCATAATTTATTTGCAGCAGAAGAGATGGGGAGGAGGATCCCCATATTGAACTTTGAACATCAGCAAAAACAAAAAAGCAGCATACAGCTTATTGCGTGGCGAGTTCCCGACCCCCCTCCCAGGTAGAAATAATGACACATGACACAGTTATAAGGTTAATGGGCTAGAAAAAGCCACAACTTTATTGGTACAGGTGGTGAGCGGTATTGGCTTAGGCATTGGACCTAACCGACTATATCTGACTCCAGCCCGTCTGCTTGAAGTCCAGGAAGGGCTAACCACCAGTAGGGGGAGTCCTGCTGATGCACATCAACTAGGAGCACCCTCAGGGTCACCAATAGGAGGCATGCCTTAGGCCCTAACCTCCCTAGGCTTCAGACAGGGCCATGCCCCCCGGAATCCTTTACTGGACTACCCTTCAAAATGTGGAGCAGGTGATGGCGTTACCTTCCCATTTTCCATCTACAGAACTATTCCAATGCCTAACCAGAAAGTTGTGACGATTTGATACGAGGTAGGCGAAAACCAAGTGGCTGGTGCCAATTTGCCAAGTGGAAAAATTCCTACCAGGCCCCTAAACGGCTACCAACCAAGGTCCATAGCAAGGTCAGAGAAAGCAAACCTTAGAGGGCGGGTGGGTGGGAAAAACAGGAGCAGCTGGGGGGCGGACAAGGAGATCCCCTGCTGTGTCCTGCTTTTAAGGGGCAGGCCACACCCCCTGCGCAACCCGACTGGCCGGCCAGGGGGTGATGCAGCCGGGAATCCCCCAATCGTGCGGAGGCTGGTCTCCCACCCCCTGGGCACATGGAGGGGCTGTGAAGCCCGCAACCCCACCTCCTGCTTAGGTTGGAAGTGGCTATAACATACAGATCTGATCAACATGGAAGAGATGCATGTAGGAGGCCAACCAGGGGCCTAGAGCTGTGCCACAGAAAAATAGGGATTTTTCAGAACGTTATGCAACCAACTTGGCTTATGAGCTGTGGCTGCTGGTGTGGAAGGTTCAAGTCCACAATTCTAGTACTTGGTTGGCTGGAGGAAACCATGGGGATTAGTTCTCAAAGAGAAAGGGAAACAAAGGCAGGACATGTGAACACCCCAAACCTGCAGAGATCTTCCCTGCCCACCTGCAGGTCTCCTGCCCCTGCTTGAAATAAACATGTATTGCAGTCAAAGGAACAGGTTGGCGGCCCAGTGCAAAGAGGACTCCTGCCACTTGCATCGTCCCTGGCTTTCCAAGCTACAGCCATTCAGCATTTGGAAGCCTAGTAGAGGAAGGCTTGGGCTCTTCCAAGGACCTTAAGCTCCCTGCTCTCTCTCACACCTGACACCCATGGCGAATGAAAGAAACACCCATAAAACATGCTCAGAAGCTTTCCTCCAGCATTCCTTAATGTGGTGCCCTCCTCTGGGTGTTGTTAGACTACAACTCCCATTCATCCCTGACCACTGGCAATGTTGGATGGGGCTGATGGGAGATTTAGTCCAAAACATATGGAGGGCACCAGGTTGAGGAAGGCATCTTTAATGTTTATATTCATTCACATCCAGTTCGCTAAAGGTATGTTGAAAGCAAAAGCATTGCAACACATCTGGGGTAGAAATGCCTACATAAATTTTTGAAAAATTACATTACAGGGGAGAACTGTTGATTTAAGATTGGTTTTCTGCAATGTTTGATTTCTAATCTTAATTGCAAAGTAACCTCCTGTGAGCAAAGGTTTTTGGTGACAAAAATGAGGGTTTGGTTTCCCAAAGATTCCCCAGGATTTTATTGTACTTTGCATTATTTTATTCCCATTCAATACCCCTCTGCATCGGTATATTCTTAAAGGGGGATCTCGCCCTCTTTTTAAAAAAGAGGTGGGGACATATTTTCAATGTTTTGTGGTCCAGCCAGTCAGGGGTCATGCAGCCACCAAAATAACATTTTGGCAGCACAGGGCCATTCTGTTTTGTTTACATGACACCACCACACACAGAGCAAATGAATTCATTTCCCCTGCTTTTGAAGCCTTGCCCCCTCATATCTAAAGTGGGAGGTGCATTTTGGCTTAGTTCTACTTAATTTAAATTAACTTGCATATTCAGAATTCCACCATCTAACCACCCAGCTTCTGAAAGGACATTTTCCTTATTTTGATCATAAAAAACAGCTTCTTCTTCTTCTGTATAAAGGTATAAACACTTCCCGGCACTTTAAACAAAACTGACCCAAAGACAAACATCTCATCAATATGTAGAGCAAGGTTCAGAAGAGGCAGCTTTATCCTAATATCAGCCTACTGCTCAGAGAGATAAACTTGGCAGCTCTACTGCAAGGGCCCTTCCTTCTCTCCAGATGTGAAAGCAAGGTGGCAAGGGCTAAACATGCTGCAAGTCATAAATCACTTACTCACCAGTCTGCAAGATGGTAACTGGGGTGGCCACTTCCTTGCCGTCATACAAGGTGAAGAGAGTGATTTGGTATTCAGTGCCTGGCTGCAACCCTGTCAGAGTGTAGCTGTTTTCATTGGTGGGCAGTGTCACAGTCCTGGGGGGCTCCAAACCTGGAGATCAGCACAAAATCACATTTAAGGATGCTAGGGAATTTATGAGCTCTGGTCTGGCTGACCTGATCTGCACCTCCTGGACTAATGTCTGGATTGAAACTTTGTTCTCTACAAGCACTTGCATTTCCCTGACACAGGTTTTCCTTCCTTAATGTAGTCAAATGCATTTTTAAAACACACATATGGGGGGGGGAGTTTATGACCTCCCCGCCATGACCTCCCTGCCAATTTGGATACAATAAAGGAACTGGAGGCCCCTCGACTGTCCTCGGGTCCAGTATTGGACCACTTTGACCGGATATCCCCAGCCGATGTGGACAGACTCCTCCAAGCTGGAAAGCCCACCACCTGTCCCCTTGACCCGTGCCCGTCTTGGCTGATTAGAGCGTGTCCAGACGAGGTGCGGGCCCCCCTGGGGGATATCATCAATTTGTCCCTTGGCACCGGGATATTCCCAGGGGAACTGAAGGAGGCAGTGGTGCGTCCGCTCTTAAAGAAAACATCATTAGACCCTTTAGATCTATCCAATTACCGCCCGGTTTCGAATCTCCCATTCCTGGGTAAGGTGATTGAGAGAGCGGTTGCTGAACAGCTTGGTAGGTTTCTGGATGAAACATCGGCTCTCGATCCATTCCAGTCCGGCTTCCGTGCTGGTCATGGGACCGAGACGGCTCTGGTCGCCCTAACAGACGATCTCCGCAGGCAGCTGGATCGAGGCGGGTCGGGGCTGCTGATTCTTCTGGACCTGTCAGCAGCCTTCAACATGGTCGATCATGAACTCCTGGACCACCGCCTTGCCGACGTGGGAATCCAGGGCACAGTCCTTCAATGGCTGCGCTCGTTTCTCTCTGGTCGGGGACAGAGGGTGGCACTTGGGGGGGAATTGTCATCGCGCCACTCCTTGGTGTGTGGAGTGCCTCAGGGTGCGATTCTCTCCCCGATGCTTTTTAACATCTTTATGCGCCCCCTCGCCCAGCTTGTCCGGAGTTTTGGGCTGGGTTGCCATCAGTATGCCGATGACACCCAACTCTATCTGTTGATGGACGGCCATCCTGACTCGGCCCCAGATACACTGACCAGATGTCTGGAAGCTGTGGCTGGATGGTTACGTGGGAGCCGGTTGAAGTTAAATCCTTCTAAGACAGAGGTCCTCTGGCTGGGACGGAGCGATATGGGACTGAGGGGGCAACTCCCATCTCTTGCGGGGTGCAATTAGTGCCAACATCGTCCGTTAAGAGTTTGGGTGTAATCTTCGATACCTCCCTCTCTATGGAGGCGCAGATTACAGCTATAACAAAGGCGGCATTTTTCCATCTCCGCCAAGCTAAGCAGTTGGCTCCTTATCTCTCTCGCCCTGACCTAGCCACTGTGATCCACGCGACGGTCACCTCCAGACTGGATTATTGTAACTCGCTCTACGTGGGGCTGCCCTTGAGACTGACCCAGAAACTCCAGCGGGTGCAGAATGCCGCGGCGAGACTCCTTACGGGGTCTTCGCTGCGAGATCATATCCATCCGGTATTATACCAGCTGCACTGGCTCCCGGTGGAGTACAGGATCAGGTTTAAGGTGCTGGTTCTCACCTTTAAAGCCCTATACGGCCTAGGACCCTCGTACCTACGGGACCGCCTCTCCTGGTATGTCCCACAGAGAAATTTACGGTCTGCAAATAAAAACATCCTAAAGATCCCAGGCCACAGAGAGGTTAGGCTGGCCTCAACCAGAGCCAGGGCCTTCTCGGCCGCGGCTCCAATCTGGTGGAACGCTCTGTCACAAGAGACTAGGGCCCTGCAGGACCTGACATCCTTCCGCAGGGCCTGCAAGACAGAGCTGTTCCACCAGGCCTTCGGTCAGGGCGCAGCCTGACCCCCCTCCTCTGGCAATCGGCAATCTACACAGAATTTGCTTGATGGTTGCCATTAATTTGATTTTAATTTGATTTAATTAATTTTTATAATGAATGTTTTTAGAATGTCGGATTATTTTGATTGTTAGCCGCCCTGAGCCCAGCTCCGGCTGGGGAGGGCGGGATATAAATAAAATTTATTATTATTTATTATTATTATTATAAGTGTGTTTTTTGATAAAAAATATACAGTGGTACCTCGGGTTAAGTACTTAATTCATTTCGGAGGTCCGTACTTAACCTGAAACTGTTCTTAACCTGAAGCACCACTTTAGCTAATGGGGCCTCCCGCTGCTGCCGTGCCGCCGGAGCACAATTTCTGTTCTCATCCTGAAGCAAAGTTCTTAACCCAATGTACTATTTCTGGTTTAGCGGAGTCTGTAACCTGAAGCGTATGTAACCTGAAGCATATGTAACCCGAGGTACCACTGTATACATAAAAGTGTGTACATAAATATTTACATGTGAATTTTCATGTAGCTTTAACAAAATAAATAAATTAGAGATTAATGCAAAGATGGAATGGAACAGATTTATAAGACAACACTTGCGGAAATGGCATGGAGCAGAAATAAATTTGTCAATTCTTAGCCACAGCAATTGTTTGCACATCCAGCCCACCAACTTCATCAGATCTTCCCGTTTTGTCCAGGCTTTGCAGCAACAACCCTATACTCTTTCTCTTAAGCCTTGTTCGATAGAGAGGAGCCTCATGCCTATGGAGGACCCTCAGAGATCACGTCTTAGGAAAATCTGGAAGTGGCTGGAAAAGAATCAGCTTTCACACTCCTTCCCATAAGGAGTGTGTGAGAGACAGCCTCCCCAGTTTACCCACAACCTCCCTTCCACTCATTGTTGAAATCAGGCTGGGTTACCTGTTGCTTTTCTCCATTCCAGCCGATAACCTCGGGCGTTAGGGATGATGTTCCAGGCCAACTGGATAGACGTTGGATCAATAGTGACAATTCTCAGAGTCTGGAGTATAATGGCTTCTAAACATAGCAAAGAGAAACTGGACTCAGTAGGATTGAGACTCTTAGAATGGCTTGAGAACCACTCAGTAGCCAGTACTTCACTTCCCACATATGCCTGTGACTATGGGAGAAGTTCATTTGTGGAGGTGGGTAGGGAGCCAATCTGAATCAAAACACCCACTATGACAAGATCTGTCACTCTTTAAAAAGGAGGGGCCCAGCTGGGCTTTGCCTTTGAGATAAACAATGGGATCATTGCCGTACACACACACAAACCAATCTTCACTGCAGTGTCTCACTCTCAGAGTTGCAACACTGCACTGTATTTTGCATTCCCCTCCCCCTTTTGAATACAGTCGTACATTTCCAAAAAATGTTTGCAGACTGGAACACTGACTTTGGCGTTCGGAAGCCAAAATGGATGAGTACCAAGGTGTTCAACAACCAAGATATGACTGGATTGGGGTGAGGGGATGGGGTGAGCTGGTAATCAAACTTGTACCACAGAACTGTGCCCTGAACAATTCTGGTACCTCTGTGTAAAGCTAGTTTAAACTTGAGTCATCGCATTATAAACGGAATGCTGAACAGACCAATAATGATTAAACCACAGGCCTCACTTTGCCTGGCCAATACTAGCATGATTTACTGCTAATAACAACAATAAAACAAACCACAAATACTCCCTCGGGCACACAACACACACCAGTTCTTCTCCTGATGGAGGCTTTTGGCCCTTCCACCTGCCCAAAGACTGGAGCAACAGTCACCAGGTAATCACTATCAGGCTGCAGTCCAGTCAACAAGAAGGAGTTTTTGCTGGGATCCACATCAGCTCTCTGCACATCCTGACCTGAGAAAGCACAGAACAAACAAACAAAAGTTGACAGCAGAGTATTTAATGCATGTGGAGATTTTCACTGCGTGCAGAGATGAACTTTAGAGTGGTCTGCATTCAAAAGACCTGCAGACTTCTCACACTTGGCTTAATTGGGAGGAGGGAGAAGACTATCTACTAAGTTAATCTTCACAGGGACATAGAAAACTCTAAGAAAACAGAAATGAGAGGATGGTCCCTAGCAGAGAGGATTTCATTAGCGGTCTCCCTGAAAGTGACCAATGTCCCACCTAAACAAATACAGCTGTCTTCATGGACACACATCAATACTGAGTATCGACAATAACAAGGAAAAAAGTTCCCCTGGAACAAACTGATTATTTTACAATATATATCATGTCTGGATCCTGTTAAGTGTGGTGGCAGATAAAAAAAGAAGAAACTTAAAAATATTTTACACAGAAGTACAAAGGACTAACCTGCTTGCTAAACGAACTCAGAGGCTGTTAAAAATAAATGAAGGATGAACATCGGAAATGTTTTATTGGGACTACTGGGACTAATTAAGAAATGCAGCATAATATTAGATCATCACTCCCTGAACTTCAGGGCATGGGAAGATTTATAAATTGGCATAAAATTTGGCTTTTTTATTGTATTAATTTGGAATGTTTTAATGTGGTTTTTATTGGATTGTTAAAATGGAAAACTTAATAATTTTTTTTTTAAGTGTGGTGGCCTAGGTGAGCAGTGGAGCAGAGCTCTGGACTCCGGCCTCTTTGGTCCAAGTGCAACACTCTCCATCAACTATCTCACAAGGGCTCCCAGCAATGCATGGAATGGCTACAGTCAATAGGTGGAATGAGTTAACAATAGAACTGGAACCCAACAGTGATGCAACAGATCCTGCGAATTGGTTCTGGGTTATCAACTTTACTAAGTATGACCACACAGGCAGATGTGGTACCATATTTCATGATAAAGTTTCAGATAAAAACAGCATTTGAATGCTGCTTTAAATGGAAGATAATTATATAAAGATGAAGTTATGAATTATGTAATTCATTATATAATATAGCCATGATGTAATTAAGATATTAATTATATAATTTATTAGAAGGGATGTAATGTAATACTTTTGATAGCTGGCATTCTTTTTTAAAAGCAGAGATTTTGACAGCTTGTTGGAACAGTTAACACTGCCGGTTATCGTTTTCAAGTTCTACAGCTGTGGAGAATGAGACCCTTCATTTCAGGGTTGTGGATGAAAGATCCCCACATTGCAGGGGGTTGAACTAAATGACCCTTGTGGCCTTTTCCAACTCTACAATTCTATGATTCCACGATCCAGAGTAATTTCTGGTTCCTCATGGGATTTTCTTAACACACATGAAAATTTACCCGTTAAAAGAGTTGAGGAGACTGGCTTCCAATAAAGGCAAGATCAGCTGCTAATAAGCTAAAAAAAACCCCAGACTAAAACACATGTGAAAGACAACTTGGTTAACGTTTATCTGACTGTTTTAATTTAAATTTTATGTAATTGTTGCATCCCATATGCTCTTTTGTAAACAAAGATATATATCAATGCAACCATGTTAAACAGTTTAAAGATGAACATGAATAAAACTATGTTACCAAAACACACACACCACATGTCTGCATTTTATATGTCTGAATAGGCTTGACTAAACTAAAATGTTTTTAATAGGCACCAAAAACAGTACAGTGAAGGTGCATGCCTGATGCCAATAGGCAGGGAATTCCAAAGTATAGGTGCTGCCACACTGTGCAAGGAAAGTCCCACATAGTCTTATTATGCAAGTGCATTCTATCACATATCTAGAATAAATTTTATAGTCATATATCCTACACTGAGTGAGTCTTCATGCACAGTTTAAGCTCGCAACTTAAACGGGGGTCACGTTCCGGGGATCGTGCCTTAAGCCAAAATTGCATATAGTCAAAACAAACTAGGTGCGACGATTGGTGAGAATGTTAAAGTCTTTTTCCCCCCTGGATGTCTACCCGCTTTAAATTTTTTATTTATTTTTTGCCATGCACATAAAACTGAATGTGCACAAGTTGAATGAGCTTAAGTTGTGGGCTTAATGTTTATGTTTAGTATCATATTAGTTTTTGATAAATGATAGACATACTTTTTACACGGACAGTGATGCTTCTTTTTGTGTGTGTATAAGGAGTTGTTTGGAGCAGTCACTTGCTTCTTTTTTAGCCAGCCATCTGATTAGGCCCTAGGCCAAGCCACTTTGAAGTCTTGTTCTGAACAACTACAATCAACACGTTTGCTACCCAAAACACCACCTCCCGCACTTTCTATATTCATCCACAAAAACCTTCAAATATACCTATTGAATTAAATAATTGCATCCCTCTTTTCTGGCAGCTGAAACACCATCATCTCACAAATAGTGCTATTTGCAAAGTGAAAACACCCCTGTATTTTCATAAGGAATCATTTCAGTTGATTAGGTCCCACTGGGCATGTAAAAAAGTGTATTTTCGTAGCATTCTGGGACAGTCAATTCATCTGTGGAGTCACAGTGACAGATCTGACTGATCATGCTGTGCTCTAGCATCCTGATATTGGAGCACAGGAAGAAAATGGATCAGCTGAACAGACATACCTGAGAGGAGGCCCCAGGTAACACGGTATCCCGTTGCTCCACTCACGCCCCGCCAGGTCACCAGCATGCCCTGGGAGGAGATGTTCAGGGCAGACAGTTGTTGCACTCCTGACAAACCCACTGAGGATAGAGAAGGGGTAAAAAAACAACAACTTTGAAAAATGTGAAGACATGCCATGTCCATTAAAGGTAAAGGACCCCTGACAGTTAAGTCCAATCGCAGACGACTCTGGGGTTGCGGCGCTCATCTCGCTTTACAGGCCGAGGGAGCCGGCGTTTGTTCAAAGACAGTTTTTCTGGGTCATGTGGCCAGCATGACTAAGCCGCTTCTGGCACAATGGAACACCGAAACCAGAGCAGTGCACGGAAACGCCGTTTACCTTCCTACCAGAGCAGTACCTACTTATCTACTTGCACTTTTTGACATGCTTTCAAACTGCTAGGTTGGCAGGAGCTGGGACCGTGCAACAGGAGCTCACCTCATCGCGGGGAATTGAACTGCCAACCTTCTGATCGGCAAGCACAAGAGGCTCAGTGGTTTAGACCACAGTGCCTCCCGCATCCTGTTACCATGTCCATTAGATGTGCCATTTACCAGTATCCTACAGTCTAGATGCTGGTGCACCACAACCTCACAGAATAAATTCTTAATTAACTGCAGCACAAACTGTATGAAGGGAATGGTTCCCAATATTTACAACTGTATTTTAAACATGGTGCATGAATATTGATGTTTCAAGCATGCACCAAATACTATCTAAAATGGGATGCCTCCTCTGAACTAAAATATCTATTTAAAACCCTCAGCTAAAGATAAATAGGCAGTCAATTGAAAAGTGCTACAGCACTGCCAGCCTACATCTCTCAAAATCTACAAACGCGTGCAAAACATGGGAGAGACTGCAATTCCTTAGGAACTCATTGGGGCTAGGTTTACGGACAAGCAACTTTGGTGATTGTCTGGGACAACTCGGGGTTGCCTGTCCATGCACTGGCCACTCAACTGTTTAAATAAATAACGCAAACAATTCATATAGCACAAATAAGTACAGGTTTACAGATCCCAACATGCAGATTTATCATCTTAGGAAACAAGGATGAATCATGGCTGTGGGTCATGCATCCAAAATCATGAAATGGGCAACAGGTGCAATAAAAATTAAAGTGTTTCATAAGTACAATAAGAATATTAACGTATTAAAAACACAGCGATTGTCAGAATCACTGGCCGAGGAAATTATTTCTACCTGAAGGGGGGAAATGTAAAAATCAAAGCATGAATACAATCTTCGTTTGCCATCTCTCTCTTCCCAGTTCTCCAAGTCTGATGGTCTTAACTGAGATGGGACTTACACGTTCGGCCATTGATCACGGCAGGTGCCACTGTCTGACGGGGGTAGATCGGGTAGAGTGTGATCATATAGTCAGTGTTGGGGCGAAGATTGCTGAGCAAGGCTGAAGTAGCACTGGGCCCAAGACTGATCTCCTCGGGCTGAGTTTCACCTTTGATTGGAAATGAACAAGGAGAACTTCAGGGACACAAATAACAGAAGTTTGAAGGCACACAGCACTACCAGAGATCCCACACATAAATGACATCATTGGTTATGTGAGCTGCTTCTTATTTCAAAACACTGCTGGCAAACAAGTCCTCACTGGTTCTTTTATTTTTGAAATTTTAAGCTAATGGCCTGCATATAGTCAAGAACATGACCAAGTCTAATGACTGAAAGGTGAGGAGATTCACAGCTCTAAGTCAAAGCACCCACATTGACCTGAGGGGCACATACATACTGAAGCCACCGCAGGGTGCAAGCACTTCTCCTTCTTTCAGAATATTCCTCCATCTTCAATACATAATAGAATATGCATCACAGTTTCATTATGTAACCCCAACTTTTAATTTGGTGGCCATGTCAGCTTCTGTGTGATATTATGGAGGTTAAGGCTATACATGGTTATGTTTCACCTCCGCATACCCATGTGAATTACAAGTAGGGAGTATGCTGCAGCACTTGGGTCCTGAGGGCTGGACTAGATGGGTTCCTGGTCTGATCCAGCAATACTGCTCCTATTCTCTTATGATCTTCCTTCCATTTCCTGGAGGAATCTATAGCCTATTTGAGAATCCAATCAATCCACATGTGGACAACCAAGGAGACACACTGGAGGGCTGTGCAGGTTCAGAGAGGGTCTTTGCCTATGGTAAATACTCCCTAGTCTTACAGGTTCATGGTGGAGGGTCAAACTGTCCCCTCCAAGTCTCACCTAGGCAGCACTTCCTGAGCAACAGAAGGTATGCACATGAGAGAGAAAATGTCTGTGTGCATGGCTGATGGCAGCAGGTAGAGGGGGTCCATCTACTTGGGGTCCATCCCTGCCCCACCATGAATTCTTGTATGTCCCCACTTGTTTATGTAGGCATCTCTCAAATTAGCAGCAGATACACACATCTTTGAGTTTCTGGATCACTGCAGCCAACTGCAGGAGTCTACACCACTGGCCAGGGACCTGAGCATGGGGGCTGAAAATGGGTGCCAGGGGTGACCTCTCCAACAATGATAGACAAAGGACTTGGGGAGGGACATGGGTAAACATGGTTTGGTTCCACTGTTGCTGACACGGCAGCCATTTGGCTCCTGCATGCAGAGCCAAACAGCAGCCCAAGCGGTGGCTGCTTTTGCTGAGCTCAGCAGCATGTTGGTGCCCACAGGGGCAGCATTCTCTGCATTGCCATGGCAACAGGTGTGGCCACCCAGTGGGTGAGGCTCTGGGAGATCTGCCAGGGCTCTGAGGACTGGGATGGCTGCAGGCTGGGGAGGAGCAGCTCCAGGTGCAGCTTCCAACAGGCACAAAACACAGGAAATGGTAGAGGGAATCTTCCAAACAGCCTCTACTCCCCCAAGCCTGGACTCTCTCTCGCAGCACAACCTAAAGTGTGGCAACAACGCGCATGTATTGCGACACTCAGGCACACGAGGAGATGCTCAGGCAGCACGTTCACAGCTGCACAGAGGGACTCCACGCACTGGCACAAGCTGTTCCTCCACCCCACGCTGTCTCAAGGCTTTGTTTTCAAACTGTGCTATTACACAGAGCGTAAGCCTCGTCAACAAGAACTCCTGCCACAAGAGTGGGGCTGAGCTGTGCTTCTGCAAACTCCAGTGTGGCTGAGCTTCTCTCTTGCGCTCAACAGCCTGCCTTCTACCAAAGAGCACCGCTTGCTGCAGCTGGAGCCTTGAAAGGCACGGAAAACATGACAACAGCACCCAACCAACAGCCACAATGGCTATGTTCTATCTCCACTGTCAGAGGCAAGATGTCTTTGAACTCTAGTTTCTGGGAATCACAGGTGGGCAGAGCGCTACTGCACTCGGGTCCTGCTTGCAAGATTTCTGCAGCCATCTGGTTGGCCATTGTGAGAACTGCACTAGATGGGCCATGGGCCTAATCCAGCAGACTCTTCTTACATTCTTATCCCAGATATAAAACCAGGAGGCATTCTAAAGATTATCCAGAGTTGCTTCTCAGTATCCTCTTAGGACCAAATTAGCTTATAACCTATGACCGCTGCCCAGAGCCCATGTTGCCTCCTTGTACTTCTTGGCAACAATTTCAGGCACAACATTTACTCTGCTTAAGGGGTGGGAGCTGCTTAAGGGGTGGGTGGAAAATGCTGTGTCCAATGATGGTTTACAATGCAGGTGAAAGCAGCAGCCTTTCAGCTCTTGAAAGAGTTCAGAGTCAGTCTTACAGTTGTTCTGCAGTGCTTCCACCTAACAACAGGACTGATTGGTATTTCTGATCCGTAAGTGCCAACCCTGCCCTGATCTTCACTCACCTCTGCCCAGATACGTGAGCCTGTAGCCCTGTAGGGTACCCAGACCAGGGGCCCATGACAGCCTAAGGAAGGTGGGTCCTGCATCCAACACTTGGAAATTTGCCACTCCAGACACAGCCTCTGTAAGAGAAAGAAGATATGTCTGTGTGCCCTTCATGTGGGACTGAGGCACACAGTGGGTGGGAGATGAAACGAAGGCAGTTGCCTCAGTTACCAGCAGGTGTCGAGAGGAGAAAAACAATAGGAGTTTGCTAAGTTAAGAGTAAGAGTGAGCAACTGAGTAACACCAAAAGCCAACATACAACTGTTGTCATAAGCTAACTTAGGTGAGTTCTGCTCCCTGCATTTAAGATCGTCTCAATCTGTGCTGCTATATCCACCACAACCTGGAGTTAAGAGCTATGTGTGATGCACAAATGAGGATATAACATATTCTGCCAATAGCCTCCCCATTGCTACCATCAGTTACAAGATCCAAGATGGCAGCAGCAATATATAATATACAGTGGGACCTTGGTTTAAGAACAGCTTAGTTTATGAACAACTTGGATTAAGAATGCTGCCAACCCAAAAGTAGGTGTTTTGGTTTATGAACTTTGCCTTGGAAGTAGAACATGTTTCACTTCCTGTTGAGCGTGTTCCACTTGTAAATTGAGTCCCCCCCCCCGCTGCTATGGGAAATCATGCCTTGGTTTAAGAACGCTTTGGTTTAAGAACACACTTCTGGAAGGGATTAAGTTCGTAAAACAAGGTACCACTGCACGCACGCACACACACATGACAACATTCAGTAATAGACCCTGAGCACAGTCAAGTCAATAGAAACAAATGATAGAATCATAGAACTGTAGAGTTGGGAGGGACCGCAAGGTTCATCTAGTCCAACCCCCTGCACTACAGGAATCTGTACTTTATAACCTGTCCTTCCTTCCCAAAGCAAGTCCTAACAGCAATAAAACTACTGTACATAAAAACCATTTAAGACATCACTGGTAATGACACAGCTGGTATCTGCAGTGTAAATATAACACAACAATGGCAACTTGCTTTTAATAGCAGCAGTTAAAAGAACAACTCATAAGCATCACAAAAGCAGTGCAAAACCAGATTCAACTAGTATTTAAGGAGGCCCAGGTAAATACAAAGGTCTTTGCCAAAGGGACATGTAAGCAGGAGCTAGGTAAGTCTATCTGGGGAGAATATTCTAAGCATGGGGTGCCACAGCCAAAAAGACACAGCCATCAGCTGCCAAGTACCTAACTTCAGAAGGTGCGGGCACCCATAGAAAGGTCTCCAATGATGAACTCAGCGTACATACAAGGTGCATGTGAGCTCTAAAAAGGAGGGAAGCAGCAGGTGGATCTGGAGCCTGACACCAAAGACCCAAGGTTTCTGTATTAATGGTGATGCCAAGATCAAAAGTCATGTCAGCCTCAATAACTGTGGGTTGCATACACATATAGTCCAACTCAGAGTAGGCCCATTAAAATAAATGGACACTTAATGGGTTTCCTCTGAGTGAAATTTAGTTGGATACAACTCCTTACATTTTTCCTCCCTGAGCCTCCTCAAAAATAGGCTACAACTGCACAGACTAAGCACCATTCATTGAACCTCCTACTGCTGCAATTGTCCCAACTGTGGCCACTTCACACACTAACTCACATACCAACTACCATGTTCCTACACAGAAAGCAATCCTCACATAGGAAAATGCACAAAGCCCACATGCACACAAGGAAACCCAAACGAATCACACTCTTGTGAAGAGTCACCACAAAGAGGCATAAACAGAAAGTCTCCAAGTAGTTGTGGAAATGTGGGACTATCGGAGGCAGAAGTCGTTACTCACGAGTACGTCCTTTGCCGGACACGGATTCTCCAATGCTGTTGGCATATTGAGCAATCACAGTCACCAGGTAATCTGTGCCTCCCCTCAAACCACGTAGCACGGTACTCGTCTCACCAGGTCCCAAACTAACCTGTCCAACAGCATGAATGAATGGAAAAAAACAGCTTCAGATAGTATGACGAATGCATCAGTCCCTAGTCATGTGTGACAAAAACACTTGTATCCATTTTAACTCCGAGCACATGAGGGAGGAAGCCATTACTTCCAGTGGCCTCCCATAACATGGTGAACTATGTGTGGGACTTCTTAAACTAAATTAGCCCCTGGACAGTTAAGCCTGGGTGAAGCAGCCAAAGGGCTACAACAGAAGACAGGTAGAGGGAGAACCTTGAGTTTCAACTGAGCAACGGCGCTGAGGGAGGAGTGTCTAACCCAGCCTTTGCCAACCTGGTGCCCTCCAGGTCTTTCAGACCCAAACTCCCACTGGCTAGCCCCAAACATCTGGAAGGCACCAAGCCCAGGTTAACCCATTCCTCTTTGCTGGTTTCCTTATCTCTATCCAATCACACAAACTCCCCAAAGTTGTGGGGGGAAACACAGGCAAGATCCATGGGCCTCTCTATTTTCTCTCTCTGTGGAGTTAAGAAGAGGAGGAGTTTGGATTTGATATCCTGCTTTATCACCACCCGAAGGAGTCTCAAAGCGGCTAACATTCTCCTTTCCCTTCCTCCCCCACAACAAACACTCTGTGAGGTGAGAGGGACTGAGAGACTTCAGAGAAGTGTGACAGGCCCAAGGTCACCCAGCAGCTGCATGTGGAGGAGCGGAGACGCGAACCCGGTTCCCCAGATTACGAGACTACCACTCTTAACCACTACACCAAACTGCAGCTTGTAAGGGAAGGCATCTAAACTGGGTAAATAGTGCAAAAGTAAAATGTAAACGAACACACACAGCTCTGGTCAAGTTTATTCCTGGGTGCTTAAAAAAGTAAATTTTCTGAAGCCATTTCACCCCCCCCCCAAGGAAAGATGGCAATATGTAGGGATGGCTGGACTAAAATATCTGCAATATTTACTTCCTTATCAACCCTAAGTTTAAACCTCCGGAGGGCAGGGGTAACAACATAAAATGCATCGTTTATGTTTTAAGCTACAATCTAAGCCTTCCTTACACTGGGCTTGGGGAGGGCGGCTAGGACTGAGCAGAGATGTTGTTCGGCTCGCTTCTGCCAGCTGAGCTGGCCTCTTTCTGGTTGCTGCCGGTGGGCTGACTGACACCAGTGTCACTCTGCCAGTGCAGATTTCCCCGCTTCTGCCTGCCAAGCATGCAGCCAGGCGGAAAAACTTGCTGGCAGTATCCAGAAAGCGCTAAAACAGGGTGTTCCAAGAGAAGGGCCGACCTGGTCCAGGATCTGCTGGCTCCCAAGCTGCTCTCAAAGCACTGGGTTGAAGTTGAGCCCATTCCCTGCATCCACTCCAGGCTTTCCCCGCCCCTTCCCCGCCATGAGTGGCCAGGCTGTGGATACGGTGCTGGTTTCCACCACTCCACAGGGTCCCCATCAGTGGGGAGTTAGGATTAGCCTGCCTTTTGTGACTTACAGCTAGGTAAAGACACCTAGGACTGCACTGAAAGGGGAAGCCTCACCTCCTGCCTCTCAGCTGTTATTTGCTGCCCCAAGCCTGTGAGAGGCACATACTGGACTTTGTAGCCTATTACAGGACCACCAGCTGCCGTCCAGCGGATCCTCAGCATATCTGTTCCCTGCTCCAGGAAGACCAAATTCGAGGGGCCACCGTATGTCTCTGTACCTTAAAGTGGAGGGGAGGAAACAGAGAGAATAAATCAAGATCCTTGCTGGCACATGCAGCTCACCACAGGCCCAGAAGGTAAGGTGAGCAAAGGCCAAGAATTTCAGAAAAGCAGTTCCTCCCCACCCCCCAACCTCCCCACACACAAAAAAGCTGGAAGGATTTCTAGAATGATGAGCAACTTATGTTGACACCAGCAAGCACTGGAGGGTAAGAAGATTGAATGCTACCCACCCGCAGGGTGAGGTTAAACCAACACTGAGCTTAGGTCAGGGTTCCTGGTGGAGTATCACATTGATTAGATCAGGAGCTTCCTCCAGGATTTGCTGATGCATTTCCATGGAAACAGGGCAGGCTGGGAATTAACCCCTTGCAACCCTTGCCAGAGAAAGAGAGAGAGAATCAGGACCGAAGCAGCACTTCAAAGCTGAGCGGCACCTGCACCCCACCCCGAACCTTTTACCTGCTGGCTGTAGGATGCCCCCGGTGCTGGTGCACACCCTCCGCGACACCAGCGGCAAGAGAGTTGAGAGGATTTTAAAGTCAGTGACAAAGAAGAAGTAATCCTCCGTGGGGGTGGAAGCCACTTTGGTCAGCTCGCTGCTGTCCGCGTTCTTGATGCCTGAGTGGGAAACAGAGGACTCTGGTAACAATCGTCTTCAACCACCTTCAGACCCACATTTCCCCCTTCTTTGGGGTTTCCTAATCTTCTGTCAATCCTCTAACACTCCCAACTGGAGTGTTGGGTCCTCTCTGTGCATAGTCCTGGATACATAATGGCCCTTGATTACAGGCTAAGGCAAGAACATAGGAAATCTGACCATTGGTCACTCTAGCTTAGTATTGTTTACAGTGAAGGGCAGATGCCTATTGCCTACAATGAGCAGTCAGCTACTATCTAGTCTGAGACAGAGGAGATTCTCATTCCTCAATTCCTCACATTCCAGGAGTTAAAACTTGGACCTTCTGCATTCAAAGCAGATGTTCTACCACCAAGCTACAGCCCTCCCCTTGCCACCATGTGAGCACTTTAAGTAGAGGGCTGCTGTAAGTGACAGGTACAGGCAGTGCCTGCAACCCACACAAGGACTGTGCCCATTTCTCTCCTAATTGTAACGGACCCAAACAGGCTAGCATTGTACCCTCATGCGATGCTGCAGCCAACACTGCAACACAAGATATTTCATGGCTTGTTGAAGAAGGGACAATTGCATGTGTTCAACATTCAAAATCATATGTTAGTTATTAATTCACCACCGTGGAGATATAACATTTGGGGTTTATAAAAAAAAGGGCTTCTTATTAGGTTTTTTAAAAAATGTTAAAAGCATAATATGAGCCCTGATGGATCAGACCAATGGCCCATCTAATCCAGCATCCTGCTCTCACAATAGCCAACCACTTCCACATGTTCACCCCAGGTACATGTGCCATCTGTGAGAGGGAAGATTGCCAGGGATAACAAAACTAGGAGGCTCATCACCTGCTTGCAAAGTCCTTGTTCCCTGCCTAGGCCTCCTCATGTGGCAAGTAGGAACTGGTATAGATGTTAACCAGCATCACCCACCGAGTTCTACTTTTTCATACAGAGAACCAGCGGCAGGGTGAGGGAGCAGATGGCAGGAGCCAGAGATTACAGGAAGATACGACTGTATGGGGGGTGGAGGAAGGGAGAAGTTCTCGCAAATGTTGACCTTCCTGGATCCCGATCTCTCACGGGACCTGAATGCAGTAGCCACTCACCCACAGCAAAGACTTTAATGCCTTGATCCTTCAGCTTTGCAGATGCCCCCTCAACTTCATCCTGAGACTTTCCATCTGTGATGAGGATGCAGATCTGATGCAGAGAAGGGAAAGCTATAAGCCATGGAGGTACCCTCAACAAGGGGTTGTAGCAAAGTGCCTCTTTCTGAATTTACATTGGTGCAAACTTTTTGAATCCTTCACCTAAGCTGGGTAGCTCAGATGCAGGGGGAATGGTGAGGGGTTGCCGCATGCAACCTATTTTAAAGGAATGTGCATCATCACAGCCTGGGGGTAGCCCACCCTTCTGTCTCTCTCAACCTTCCCAAAGAGAGTGATAGCTAATTATTCAGCTTCATAACACGCATGCTCCAACACTGCCAGAACCCAAAAGAGAGGCCACCAGGAGGCTAAGAAGTCCCATCAGCATATTACCCTGCTGCTTTGGCTACTGACTTCCCACCCATCCAGCCACCCTTCTCTCTGATCTAGCAGAAGACATTCTCCCGTGGTACCTTTGGAACATTAGGCCGGATCTGACTGGCTCCAAAGAAGTTATCTGCCACATGGCGAAAGCCTGCCCCTGTCCGCGTGTTCCCAGACTTGTAGGCCATCTCTCGGACAGCTCTCATCACCGCTGTCCCATTGCGGTATGTGGAGAACGTGAACTCGGTCCTGGGATCAAAACAAAAGGAAAGGTCAGGGGAGGAGGCAGGAGGCAGGAGCAGAAGTCACAGGACCTGCCAGCCCATCTCTTGAGTGGAGTCCGCCGTATGAGCCACCATTTCTTTATGGGCAGCCTTGTGCATCACCAAAAAGTTTTTCAGAAATTCCCAGTGGTGCTCTTAAGGAGTTTCTCCCGGTGTAAGTGGAGTGGTTGGCTCTTCAGAAAAGGAAAATGAGACCATGCTGTGAATCCAGGTGTCTTTTATATTTGAAAAAAGAGCTAAAGTCTCAAGTTGAAAGTAAAAAAAAAAAAAAAGACACCCTAGCCATTTTTATAGCCAGCTTAAGCTATTACTATTATCATCATTAGTTACTGAATTTGTACAACGCCTTTCATCCAAAAACCACAAGGCAGTTCACAACATAAACATGCAAAATGAAAACACAAAATGCATAATAAAACAAAGGCAAAACAAACAAATATCCCACAGACACATTTAAAAGGCCATATAATGTTAATCAGCCAAATGCCTATTTGAAAAGAAGCTCTGTACAGAAGTTCTATTAAATTAGTCAGCTCTGTGAATAAGAAGCACCTTCTCTCCCTTGGGCATTGTGAGGATAATACTGCAGGAATGCAGAGATCTTTGAGCACAAATTTACATTACGACAATGGAAAGCTCTAGAACACTTCCCCCAACATGGTGGACTCAAGATGTTGTTGGTCTGAAACTCCCATCATCCTCAACAATTGGCCATTGGCTGGCTAGGTCTGAGGTGAGCTGGAGTCCAACAACATCCAACAGGTTGGAGGAAGGCTATTGTATAGTAGCCTATAAGACAGGGGTGCCAGATGTTGATGGACTCAACTTCCATCATCCCAGACTATTGGGCCATATAGATTAGGGCTGGTAGGAGTCCAACTACAAGGACCTGAAGGGTCACAAGTTAGCCACCTACACTATGAGAAAGGCCCTGCTGGATCAGGCTGAGGGCCAGTCTAGTCCAGCTCACACACTCTTTTTAACAGTCATCCATCAGGCACCTCTGGAAAGCCTATGGGCAGGGCACAAAGGCAAAGATCCTCCCTTGTTGTTTTTCCTCCTCAGCACCTGGTATTCAGCGATACACTGCCTCTGATCAGACAGCTGCAGCCATTGGATAGACCCATCTACCATGAATTTGCAGCTCCTGCAAATACTGCTGGAGGACAGAGAGACTGGGACTCACCTGGGTTCGTCACTGTACTGCACAGCTCCAAAGCGCACCCCTCTCTCACCCACCACATTGACAAAAGGGGCAACCAGCCCCTCCATGAAGTTCCGGACCATTTGGAAGTTGGCTCTTCCAATGCTAGAGGATCCGTCCACCAGGAACACAATGTCGGCCGTGTAGACGTTGGAGCAGACCACTGTAAAACAACAACCCATGGCTCAGATGGTTCACTATCACATGAAATACAGAAACATGATAGGCATCCCATTTTGGGGTCAGAGGCTGGCTATGGCCAGCCTTGCACCCTGCTTCTATACAGGCCGAAAGCCCGTACCAGAAGCCTTTTGGAGAAAGGGCTGTGTATTCTCAGGTTGGCGTTGCATTCACTGCTGCCATTCACAGCCACTCACAAAGCAGGCAGAAACATATCTGCACACCAATCAGGTGTCCTTTACACTGGGAGTTACTTCAGTGCCTCATACACACCACATTCCTTTAGAGTTAAGTCATCAGAAAGAGATAGCTTGGGGCTCCAGCTCCCACAGGGGCAGACAGAACCATTCCTATTCCAAGAGGGTGACAGACTCGTTCCCTCTTTGTGCATCAAGTCCATAACTGGCCCTCTAAATTCCCAAGTCCCCATCCTATGGAAGGATTGGAGGGGAAAGAGGAGACAGCAAGTCCTGGCTTAATAACTGGCACACCTGAAATGGGGAAATAAATACTATCTAGAATCATGATTTTTGATTTAGGAGGTGAATAGAGAAGGAGTGTCTTTTTCTGTAACAAAGGGACCATGGTAAATTCCTTTGCTTCATCCCAGACACACAGTTAGGGAGTGGAGCCCAACATTTTTGAAGATGATTTTTTTTCTCCTGCTGCCAGGTGCTATGGGAAAGTGCAAGCCTATCTGCAAACACTTGCAGAGAAGCCAGTCCTTGACACCTCAGTGGAGCTATAAGATGCTCAGTTTCCACTCAACAGAGCCACAATATGCTCCTCAAAGGGAAAATCAGTTTTTAAAATTATGAACTCCTTCTCCTTGGATATCAAGAGGAAGTGAGTGTATTGGTACCAATGGGACACTGAATGGAACATGAATGAGAACAGAGAAACTTTAGATAGGTAGCCAAGAACATTTGCATGTTTATCTTTGATCTGGAAGCTCTCAGGTAAGAGAGAAGGATGAGAAAAGGTGGAAGTGGAAAGGTCACTAAGTGCAATAGACCTTTCTCAGCAAAATAAACACTCCAACATGAATCAAAACCTTTGGCAAACTATCTCGAAGCAAAGCCAGAGCAATTATCAGTGTTAAGTTGTGGTTAGGGTAGGTGGAACCATCAAACCGCTTGTCATGCTGTAGCATGGGTGGGAAACCTCTGGACCAGAGATTTTGATGTTTAAAATGGGAGTGAAGGGAGACTTGCAAAGTCACGCATTTGACAGGTGGGTAGCTCTGGGTAGTGCAAGCAGTGTGCACCCTGCATGACAGGTTCATGACATGAACATATCTTTCTGTTACACATGAGCTGGTAACTATGGTTGAATGCTTCTAAAGAAGTGAGAGCCAGAAGCCAGCATTAAACCATGGTTTAAAGTTGCCTAACAAATCCCAGCTTATTTCAAAGCCAGGGTGTTAAATGCCTGGAGACTGTAAGTAGGTCAGGAAGGGGTCAGGAGAGATGGGTGAGAAGGAACACCTTTGCACCCAACTTCCTGCCAACGGCCTCACTGCTGCTTACACCAGGTATCCTGGTTCACCCTAGCTAAAGTCCACAAACTCAGGTGCTGATTCTTTCCAAAAGTTTTAATGCTCAAATCAGTATGATACATATGCAAATGATACAAAGGCAGAGGCACAGCAGGCAATACACAGCTCCCCTCAAGGCATAAATAAATGAAGGCACAGCAGGCAGTACGGTTACCCTGTCCCTTGCATTCCCATGATAAAGGAATGGGGAAGGCACAACTTAGCATGGCAAGCAGTTCTATTCTGTTCACAGCTTCCCTGGTGTCTAAGGGACCTATTGCATTGCAAGTAGCCATCTTTGTCATCTTCCAAAGGTTGCAATGCAGAGATAATGCTTCACCAGGAAAAAGAAATCAGAAAACAGGGACTGTCTCTGGTAAACAGAGAGAGTCAGAGCTATGCATACACCACCTCCATCTTCATTCCAGCAGGGCAATGCAGCCAGACCAAGTTCACCCTTAGCATGAGTCTCCGAGTGGCGCTGGAAGCATCACCTCTCCTCTTCCATTCCTTCACCCTCCCCCCCTTTTTTTGCTATCCTCTCCTCTCCCTTCACTCTCTCTTGCTGGTATGCAGACTAAGGTCCTTGGGACAGGACTCTGGCAGGTGTTGTATTCAAAGTAGTGCTAAGGAGAACATTCCATCAGAACAAAAAATTCTCTTTGCACAACAGAACATTCTCCTACTTTTCCCTCTCTCAAATCTATTCTGAGGGTTCCTCCAACCTTCTGCAGTAGATTTGGGTATGGGGCACAGTGCACAGGGTTGGAGGAGAGGTGGGGGAACCATTGTGCTACTGCTAACCCTTGTGCTTGTGCAACCATTTAGTTGCATAGCACCTGTGCGGTTTTTTTTTTAAATGTTCTTAGCATGCACAGATGAAGACACAAAGCTGCCTTACATTGAGGTAGACCAGCCCTGGTCTTCTGACTGACAGTGGCCCTAAAGGTCTCCACTGGAGGATTCCCACCCCCACCCCCCCGGCCCAGCCCCAGCTCTTTCAGATGCTGAGCACGTACTCTGAGCTATGGAACCATTCCATAGTGTTACACATGTCACAATCCACCTACCTCTCTCCCTTTTCTGAGCCATAACTTGCGCTGAAGCAAAGAGCGTGGCATGGAGCGCAGTGAGGAACAGCATCTCCCCTCTCATTGTGGGAGTCTGTAAAAGAGAACAAGAGAAAAGATGATGGCTCAGGAGGCAGGAACGTAACATGAGCAGTTGCAAGTTGCTTCAAAATCACGGCAACACCTCACAGTCCTAGTTCTAGTCATCCACACTGGTATTGGCGACTGCAAGCATGATAAAGACATGAACAGTGCTCAGGGATGATGGGAGCTATAGTACAGCAACACCTAGAGCAGTAGTTCTCAACCTGTAGTTCCCCAGATGCTGTTGGACTACAACTCCCATCATCCCTGAGCTCTGTCCTTGCTAGCTGGGGGTGATGGGAGTTCAACATCTGGGGACCCTCAGGTTGAGAAAGGCTGACCTAGAGGAAGTATGTAGTACCTCAACAAGAGATGACCAAAGAACAGAATGAAAATCCTGGTAAGACATAAAGTGGTACCTCGGGTTACAGACGCTTCAGGTTACAGACTCAGCTAACCCAGAAATAGTACCTCAGGTTAAGAACTTTGCTTCAGGATGAGAACAGAAATCGGGGGGCGGCGGCGCTACAGCAGCAAGAGGCCCCATTAGCTAAAGTGGTAACTCAGGTTAAGAGCAGTTTCAGGTTAAGAACGGACCTCCAGAATGAATTAAGTTCTTAACCCGAGGTACCACTGTATAAATAGGAAAGGGCTGGCACTCTGGAGGTGTCAGTTGCACAGAGAATTATCATAACACTGCATTCAGCTCCTGCAGTACAATTGCAGCTTGGAAATCCCTAGAAGATTTTGGATTTGATATCCCGCTTTATCACTACCCGAAGGAGTCTCAAAGTGGCTAACATTCTCCTTTCCCTTCCTCCCCAACAACAAACACACTGTGAGGTGAGTGGGGCTGAGAGAGGTGAGTGGGGCTGAGAGAGTGTGACTAGCCCATGGTCACCCAGCAGCTGCATGTGGAGGAGCGGAGACGCGAACCCGGTTCCCCAGATTACGAGACTACCGCTCTTAACCACTACACCACACTGGCCCCCTACCACCCTACCTCCCGGAAGCCTGTCTCAATTCCAAGACCATCAATTTCCTGGCCAGCCATGTGCTACTTTGCAGCAATCAAGTACTCCTGGAAGAGTCAGACAAGAGACCTCCTTGTACTTTGTTTTTGCATAGCTAATATTATTAATTGTAAGTGGGATGCCTATGGCAATCCAAGCTCTGCAGCTGAGCTATAACAGGCATAAGACCAATGAATTAAGATGCCTATTGACATTCTTCAGTGTTGTGGATTATGTCCCATAAACCCTGTCTGCACTATAAATTGATGTAGCATCATACCACTTTCAACTGTGATGGCTTCCCCCAAAGAATCCTGGGAAGTGTAGTTCATTAAGGGTGCTGAGAGTCATTAGGAGACTCCCCATTCCTGCCGCAGAGTTACAATTCCCAGGGTTCCATGGGAAAAGGGACTAACTGCAAAACCACTCCGGCAATTGTAGTCCTATGAGGGGAACAGGGAATCTCCTAAGAACTCTCAGCACTGTTAATGAACCACTCTTCCCAGGATTCGGGGGGCTGTTTAAAGTGGCATAATGCTGCTTTAACTGTACTGTGCAGATGAGGCCACAGTCGTCATCAGCCTTCAGGCCCAAGATCTGCAAACACACACCTACTATACTGGATTGGATCATTCAAAGAATGTTGCACAAAAGATATCAATCCTCTCTTTTTTTGCAACAGGGTCAATGCATCATAGCTGTTCAGCTGGTTTGGAGCACACCTTGATAGGTCTTCCCTGTCAAAAAAGAAAGGTAAGCAGCAGAGTCGAATACTTTTCCCTCTCTGAACTACCCTAAGTCTCCTATGTGCCAAGGCAGAACCACGCCTGCTGCTGAGAGCTTTACTCAGTGCTGTGCCTACTCTGTGGTTTTACAAGACTGCAGAAAAATGTAACTTTGGCTGAACGTGCTGACAGTCTTAGCTTTCCTTTTAAAAACTGCAAGTTCCCAGCCCTTTTGACTGTAAAGATGCTCAAGGGAATGTGGGAAACGCTTACTGAAATATCAAAAGGTGGCTGGACAAAAGCTGCAGTGCTCAGAGGTCAGGGCTTCCATCAAAACCATATTTTTTTTTCGCAAGAGGGGAAAAAACAACAGAACAAATTAAGGAGAATAGGATAGATTATGAAAATGTTCATAATTCATACTAGTCACAGAATTCAGCTTTTCTTAACACAGAATTTGGTTGCTCAGAATTTAGATGGTCTAATTTTTTTTTAAGCCCTGGCTTTACTGCTCTCGTCCTACAGAAGCACCAGAAGGCTAAACTAGTGTCAACGTGAGAGATTCAGGCTGCAATCCTGTACACATATTCCTGAAAATAAATCTTCCTGAACTCAATAGAACTTACTTCTGCATAGGATTACACTGTCAGTCACAGAAGTCCCAATGCAATTTTCCTCTTCTAAAAAACAGCCATGCCCAAATTTGGAATGGAGCTGTGGCAGGAGGAGGAGAGGGAAAGAGATACAGGTACAGTTTGTGTGTCTGTATGTTTTTCCCCTCTGATGCTAACAGCAGCTTTAGGAAGGCGATACATTTGCATTGCATGGTTGGTGCAGGGGCAAAGAGTTAAAACTCCCTCTGCCCCATAGTCCTACTCCAAACTACATGCATCCCAAGCCACTTTTTTTGGGGGGGGGGGAAGGGAAGGAAATAACGCCCGGTGATCCATTCATGTAACTGCTCGCTCTCGTGCCAAGGGATTAAGCTCCCAAGTATCACACATTTACACATTTGGGGATTCTTTCCATTTTAATACCAGGCATACTCATCAAAGAGGAAGCACCGTTGTACACAATGACATATGCATGACTCAAGTAGAGTGCCAGGACTATGTTGTTCTCCTGAGTAATTTTGGGGCCAGCCTCACAGCAAGTTGCACACACATCACTGTCCACATGCAATTCTAACTGTGACGGAGATCGCAGTGCCTGCAGTGTCAGGAGATTCACTGCATGCAAACGGCGTATATTACTATCTAAGATGCTTCATGCGCACACAGAACAGACTGAGCACATACATCTGTGTAGGTGTGACAGAACAGACACAGGCATAAGTGTAAAAACTGTGCTTTTCTATGTCTCCCACCCCTTTCATGTCCTGCTCATCCAGAGGAGTCTGTGTTCACCACACATCTTCAGACTAATCCCCTGCAGCCCTTGTGAAAGGCAAACAAAGCTCACAAATGAGTGTCTTTGAATAGCTTTGCAGGAGCTGAGAAAAGATCTTAGCCTTGGGGCAAAAGGTGTGTACAGTACAGACAGTAAAACCTGCCACCCTAGGCACAGCTGCCCAGCCCTTCACAGCACCTCTCTCCTCCAGCTGCTTTTTGCTCCCTGTTTTGTGCTTCTACTCCTAAGTTCCCGGGTTTTCTAGTGCCTTGGATTTTCCTTTCCTTTTGCCTCCAAGCTCCCCCTGGGCACATATTTCATCTGACACTTTACTGTTAAAACAGGTGCCAAGGTATACTTCACTGGAGCAGCTCTGGGTTTTGTGCAAGTCTTTCTGGACCTTGAAAGATGCAAGATCAGTAACCGAAGTGAGCAGAGACTCAGGAATGGGACCCATCCTCTAGATGGAATATGGGGATTCCCCTTTCCACATTGAGCAAAACCATGCCAGAAAGTTATTTCAAATCATCAGTGTCACTCTGGAGTCCTTCCACTTTCTTTGCCTAACTAACTGCTACTTACTCCAGTCTTCCACTGGAGTCCTGAAAGCAATATGCATGAACAGGTGGGTCACCTTGGCCTAATATCCATAGCCTCAGGAAACCACTTTTGACTTGGTAAGAGCAAGTGCATTCAGTGGACAGCATTACCATATGATGTCGGACTGAAGTTCCAGCTCAGCCACAAACCACAAGATAAGTCTTGGAAAGTTGCTAACTTTCAGGGTCCTTTCCACAGTAAATGCAAGATTGTTTCTGCATGATTGTTCCTTATGTGTTGCAGAGTTATTGCATTTCTGCAGCTTGGATTCTGTTGTTTTTGTTTTTGGTCACACCACAGGAAAAAATGTAATTTCCATACCACCACCTAAAAAAGTTATTGCCTTCATTCTAATTATAGTGAACAAAGCTTCCCTCTACCCTGCAGCATTGGTGTATGGGATGGAGGGTGGAGCCACAGCTCACGGGTGGAGCATGTGGTTGGCATGCAGAAGGTCCCAGGCTCAACCCCTGGCATCTCCAGCTGGTATTACACGATGGGGAAAGACCTCTGCATGCAGAGGTGAAGCAACCTGCTCCAGTACCCGGAGTGGCACGCGTCCCAGGGGGCATGGCACGCGTCCCGGGGGTGCCACCAATTGGGGGTCAGCATTTCGTCACCCCCCCGGAATGGTAACCGGGGTGCCCCCCCTCTGAACGCCCTTGTCTGCATGAGACCCTGTGCCTGTAGACAGTACCGGACAACAAATAATCTGGCCTAGCAGAAGTCAGCCTCCTGTGTTCCTCTTTCACTTCATGTACTTTTTGCTTTAAAAATGAGGATTTCCTTAGTTCTTTGAAGGCTGTTCCCTCTGTTTCCATAGCCAGATGGTACATCTGCACAGATGTTAAAATATGGCTCCCACACCTCTACATCTTATTCATGGATTGGCTATCACTTCATTGCCTTTAATGTGAGGCTTGTAGCAGGAGAATCCCACAAAGGCTGAAATGTGGGTAGCATGTGTTTTGATTGGCCAGCTGGGTAAGGCCTCAGCCTCAGCCTCAGTTTCCAATCTGTAAAAGGAGAATAAATGGTGACAGTGAGCCTCAAGCCTTAAAAGGTGTTATACAAATTATGGGCCATAATACAATTATAGAATTGGAAGGGACCCCCAAGGGTCATCTAGGACAACCCCCTGCAATCATCGCACAAAGTACAGCAGCTAGAATGTTGGATCAGGGGGACCTGATGCGAATCCATGTTCAGCTCAGTAAATCTCCCTAGATTACCAATCTAATCTACTTTGTAGGGTTGCTGTGATGATATCCCCAATCCGAAGATGCCACCCTGACACGATATTATTTGGGATTCCAGTGCAAAGATTCCATCCTTTTCCATTTACTCTGCCCTTCCTGCTCCATGGGGGCGAGCTGTCAAAAGGACAGGCCCAGGGGGCTGAACAGCTGGTTGACAATGCAACGTATTATAGAATTCAGAAGGGACTCCCTGCCTGGAGTGGCCTGAGGGCTGACATTCCTTTGACTGCATGAGAACATCTGCGAGAAGAACAATTATTATTATTATTATTATTATTATTAAAAAACTATTAACAGCTGGTGTACAGGTGAGGACAAAAACCAGATGAGAAGTAGAAGCAGACTGGAAAGAAAATGGATGAAGAGAGGGCTTCTTCTGAGCTGCCACCACTTATCCTGGGAAGCATTTCAGCCAGAATGCAGAGGGTGAAGTGCCTCTGAACACATGCAGAGTGCCTTTTCCTTCCTACTAAATAACTACCATCAAACCAGCTCCAAACATGTAGGATTTCAGAGAAGTTGCAAAGATGCCAGTCTCTTCAGACCCAGCACCTCCTATTATAGACAGTGGACGTCACTCACTAGCAAAACTGAACCTTTCCGTTCAAGGGGACGCACTTTCCAGTAAGTGCAATTAGGCTGCAATCGTAAACACTCTTACCGAACTCCGCGGGACTTACTGCCCAGTAAACGCGCTGAGCAAGGAACCTGCGGCCCTCCAGATGTTGACAGACGTCACCTCAGCTCCCATCGGCACCGCCAACGCTCAGGCAAGTGATGGGAGTTTGCAGTCCAGCCACCATCTGGAGGGCCGCGGGATCCTCAGCGCGGGAAGACGGAGGAGGAGGAGGAGGCCCGGCTGGCGCAACACGTGGGAGGAGGAGCGCGCGGACGAAGCCCAGGCAACGCGCGCGCGCACCCCCTAACCAAACCCCGGCGGAGAGGGGCAGCAGGACACCCCGCCGGCACGAGGCAGGGAGAGCGCCCGCACGCGGCGGCATCACTTCGCTCCGGAGCCAAAGCTGCACCGGCCACCACCTGGCTTGCAGAAAGGAAGGAAGAAAAAGCAGCAGCAGCGGCTGCTCTCCCTGCACCGCTTGCTGGGGAATCCGCTCCCCCTCGAAAGGCGGGAGTTACCTGCTGCTGGTGGTGGTGCCGCCGCCGCCGCTTGTGAGCATAATCTGCCAACTCCCGTTGCAAGGCTGCAGTTCCTCCTTCTCCTCAGCGGGAGCCCGCCTGAGCGCTTTCCGCGATGCACATCGGAGAGACAAGGAAACCAAGCGGCTCTCCACAGGCAGCCGAAAGGAAATCTGGACGGAGTCCCAGCGGCGCTGTTGCCAAGGGGGGCGGGAAGGGGCTGTATGTGCGGAGGGTCCGCCCCTCCTTCTGGCTGCTGCCGCCGCCGCTCCGGCCTTCTTGCTCCCCCGGAGTCCCTTAAGTTCAAGCACTCCCCGGCTGGCTGTCGGAAAATGGGGAGCGGGCGAAGAGCCGGCGGGCCGCACCTCCCGTCAGCCCCTCCTCCGACCCTCTCAGGTGGAAGAGGCGGCTTCTCTTCTCGCGTGTCAGGCGGCTGGGAGTGGAGCTGGCGAGGCCACACCCAAGAGCTTCCCCCTTGATGTGGGGCTGCCTTCTCTTCTTTGGTAAGCGTTTGGTTTATTGATTTATTTTCATCGCCTCTTAAGTTTTTCCTCTTGCTCCAAGAGCAAATCGAATCGGGAAGGGACAGCAACTTGTAAGATGTACTGCTACACACACAATACTTCCCAAAGTTCTATTACGAAATTAAAAGACGCCTGCTTCTTGGGAGAAAAGCAATGACAAACCTACACAGCATCTTAAAAAGCAGAGACATCGCCTTGCCAACAAAGGACCGTATAGTTAAAGCTATGGTTTTCCCAGCAGTGAAGTATGGAAGTGAGAGCTGGACCATAAAGAAGGCTGATCGCCGAAGAATTGATGCTTTTGAATTATGGTGCTGGAGGAGACTCTTGAGAGTCCCATGGACTGCAAGATCAAACACATCCATTCTTAAGGAAATCAGCCCTGAGTGCTCACTGGAAGGACAGATCGAGAAGCTGAGGCTCCAGTTCTTTGGCCACCTCATGAGAAGAGAAGACTCTCTGGAAAAGACCCTGATGTTGGGAAAGATGGAGGGCACAAGGAGAAGGGGATGACAGAGGATGAGATGGTTGGACAGTGTTCTCGAAGCTACCAGCATGAGTTTGACCAAACTGCGGGAGGCAGTGGAAGACAGGAGTGCCTGGCGTGCTCTGGTCCATGGAATCACAAAGAGTCGGACACGACTAAAGGACTAAACAACAACAACAAGTACAGATATCAACAATCCAGGGGAATAGGCTATAATTATTTCAGTTTCACAAAGGAGGGGAATAACGGTAGTGAGCTGCTTTGGAAGGCCATGCATGCAGGTCCCAGCAAAGGCAAGACTAACACTCGGGTCCTTGAGATGCACACCTAGCTCTTTGCATATCAGACCACTCTGCCTTTCTGTGTACAAGTCAGGTTTAACTTTGCAGTGTGGAAACTCAGGTGTAGGATAAACCCCTTGTTCCCAGCCACAACACGAGACCTTTGGACCAGGCTTTCTGCAACAAGCAAAGTATGTGCTTCTGGAAATCTTGATTATTGTCATGAAAGTTATTTTTCCCTATGTGCCAAAGGAGCAAATCATCACAACAGTGCATTAGTACCTTATTAGTAGCCAACATGCAAATCAAATTGGATGACCGGCAACAAGGGGATTTCCTTTTGGCTTTCACCCCTGAACCTTTGACACGGGATAGAGATCATTGAATGGGTTCTGATGCAGATAGTGGCTTCAGCATCCAACCTAGTTTTTCTCCTTCCTTTGCTGGTTTCCATCTGCTGCTTTTAACATCAACCTGGTGCTCTCAGAGCATTTAGGACTAGAAGTCTTATCAGCCCAGTGAAGAGTTCTGGAGAATTTGAATGCTGGTGCTGCGGAACCAAAGGAAAGTATTGCTCAACTGGGGATTTGAGAGTGTTGTGCTTAATTCACAGGCTTCTAGATTTTGGGATCCAGTGTTGTAAAACGACTGAAGAGGTGTGATCTCTTTCAAATCATAAATGAGCAACAAGTGTTATCTGTAACTTGATGTTTGCATTGCTTTGATGGGTTCCCTTAATAAACTGTGTAGAAAATGTAATGAATTCTTTTGAGTTGGACAGTGGAGAGAATCGCCCAACCCCTTCAGAGTCTTTTTAAGGGATTCTCTCCTTTTTCTAAAACAGCAGAAAGATCTTTATCACATTCTAGTGGTTTTTACCTAAGCAAATTCAATGAATAGAATGACCTTATTTCTGGTCATGTATGCAAAATCACTTTCATGTTATTCATTCATCTGAAATAACTATCTCCTGGTTCCATGCACATGCTCACTTTCGTGTATGAAGACCCTCATTTTACCTATAATGCAAATGCACTTACCTAGATGTGCAGTTCTAGCCCCATCCCCACCCCTTTAAGCATGAAGCAACCCTACTTTGGGCCAACATCACTCCCACTCCCACTTTTGATTTTCACAGGTCAAGCTTAGAACAGCAAGAGCTCTTTTAAGTCTTACTGGGACACAACACAAATATTTAAGGTTTGTTGATTCTATAGAGGCAGGGCACCCCAAACTGTTTATCTCATCTCCATTCATCATCCCTTCAACAACAGTTTAAGGTACAGACTGGGGTGGGTCAGGGTAAAGGAAAACATCTGCACAGAAGTAAAAATCACAAAATGTACTCTCTAATTTTCACTTGGATTTTTAATCTAAGCACTTTTTGGCATGCTAGGAAAATGTCTCAGAATTGTCTAAACATCTTTATCACATACACAGCCCAACAAGACAACGACAAGAATCCACCAACAGCATACGAATCAACATGGCTAACCTGATACAAAAACACCCACCCACCCCCACTCACACATGTATAAGACGCCCCCTATTTTGGGGGACTCACGAATCGCCAACCCACCCTTGGCACTATTGGTGTATAAGATGCCCCCTAATCTTTGACATTGTTTTTTAGGGGGGAAACTTAGTCTTATACATGGAAAAATACAGTATCTTAGTTCCAGCAAAGAATGTGTCCATTGCTCCTTGGCTGGCAATTGCAAGTTAATGCACATGGTTATAATCTTTTTTTTGCTAATTTACCCCTTATCCTTTCCTCTGGCATCTCTTTGCTTATCACAAACAGGTTCACCATGAGTGAAAGTGAGATTCATAATTTCCCCCAGTGGGTGAGAGAGTGAGTGACTAAGCAGAACCTGAGAGGCTACAATGGGTTTAGAAATATTTATTTTGAACGCATCATCAGAAGACCTCTGAATGTATTTTGGTTTATAAACGACATAATCATACTAATATCAAAGAGAAATAAACAGCACACTATACATAAATAAATCTTGGCAGAAGGAAAAAAAAATCTAAGAAATAATAAAGTACCAATTACGGTACATGTAAAGATTACCATATGCAAGATTAAAATTAACTAAGCCTGTCTCAATGTAAAAATATTATAAGAAGCAATGGAATGTTAAAATAAAGTTTTCTTCTCTGTGTGTGTTCCAAAGAAGATGTGAGTTGACATCAGAAAAAAACTGCTTTTGTGAAATAGAGCTGAATCTAAGATTGAGCCCAGAGAAGAAATGTAAACTTCCTGTTCCCTAACACCTCAAAAATATTTTACTGATTGCTGATTGCTTCCTTTGCTCACAACTAAATTTTGTTTTGTATTTGTAAATGAGTAAAACCTGCTGAAACAGTTTTCAATTGTTTTAGGTACCGACATGATCCCAAGTCTTCCTGGGCTCCAGGAAGACTCACAAAATTCACTTAGTGTTGCTAGCCACATGGAGTAACATACCGGTATCTTGCATCTTATTCACATCGGTGTATTGTCTTAGCTCGCCTAAGACCTTGTCAGCATTTCCATTTTTTGCACTTCAGACAGAAAAAAACCTCATTTGTGCCCTCAAGGCAGACATTCAAGCCTACTTCAGATAATGCAAAGAACCGTCCAAACTTAGATAATGGTGCAGTCTTCTAGAGTCAATAGTACACCAGGATTGTGACCAGCTAATATCTCGAGCTGCAGCTTCCTAGGGAACAGGCAGTTCCATTAGGTCCTTTTGACCTTGTATCATAGCCAAATTTGGCAGGGGGGAAGGATCTGTTTTTGAAAGAGCCATTGCTTGCACTGAAAATGGTCATATAAATCGTCATGTTGTGTGACTCATCGCCACTGCTCACATTGGCATCAGTTATGCAAACCAGCCATGCAGAACTCTGGCAGGCCTGCACAACTTCTGATCTTGCAAGTCGAACACAAGCCCCCAACCAGCACCCCAAGCAGCAGCTTATCAAGCACATGGCCTGCCATCATGCGTGGCTGGTGGGCTCCATTCAGTTTGGTGGAACAGAAGTCAAGGGACATATCCAGGGTGACAACCCATGCAGGTCTCTGCTCTAAGGTGTCAACACTTAGCTCCCATAGGAGAACAGAGCATTTGCTTTGCATGCCAAAGGTCTCAGATTCAATCTCTAGCATCTCCAGGTAGGGCTGGGACTGGAACTGGGAGAGAACACTGCCTGAAACACTGGAGAGTTGCTGCTAATCAGTATAGGCCAGGCATCCTCAACCTTCGTCCCTCCAGATGTTTTGGACTACAATTCCCATCATCCCTCACCACTGGTCCTGTTACCTAGGGATCATGGGAGTTGTAGGCCAAAACATCAGGAGGGCCGCAGGTTGGGGGTGCCTGGTATAGACAATACTGAGATAGATGGGATGATGCTCTGACAGCTTCCTATGATCCCAGCAGGTCAGATGTTTGTCCTGGAAGCCATGGGGAGGAGGAACATTTCAGCTCATGGTGGTGGGGGACAGCACTCCTCCCTCCTTTCCTCTACCTATAGGCAAGCCTGACACAGTACAACCAGCAGAGGGTGTAAGGGCTTGCACTCAGTAGCCAGACCTTAACCTTCATTAGGCTTAACCTTAGCCTTCATTGTAAAGAAGGCAACCTTAATACTGCTACTTCCTGCCACAGAGAACTATCATTCAGAGTCTGTCTAAAGAATCCCCTCTTTTTGTGTATGATAGCTGCATAGCTTTAATGCATTTGCTACATAATCCAGGCATTCCCCCTCCCAATATGTGAATATGCATATTTGTTTTTATCTGGAGAAGGGGATTATTCCACCATTTAGTGTTTTCACCAGTCAGCAGAATATTGAAAGATCTGTAATGATAAAACAGAAATTGGGGCTGCTTAGTGATCCAGGTGTGTGTGGGAGAGAGAGTGGGGAGAGAGAAACAGAAAGAAAGAAGCTTTCTGAAAATGTTTCACAAAGGCAAAATGGTGGCTTGGGCTTAGGAAGGGAGGAGGAAATATCCATGTCACTTTGGCTTTTTAATAAAAACAACCCTAAAGTCAGAAACCTGTCCACTTGCAATGTGCCATGTGTATTGATGGTGCTTTATTAATAACAGTGAGAAACCATCCTTTTAACTTTCTTGGCCATGCACACAAAAGGTTAAGATGTGTTAAGAAGTTGTGCTGCATTGGTGGTCATTTAAAGTGGATTAATGGTAAGCTCCTTAACATTATCTGGAATCCACTACCAGACTTGCAAAAGTATTTACATTTTCAACTAGTTCAGAATTTATTATGAATGAAATGTGGACTCCAATACACTTTAGTGACTTTGAATATGAAAGCAAGAGATGGTAGAATTTTTCCAAATGCACCACCATGCAGCATAAATAATGTTATCCTATGGGTGTGCTTATCGCTTTTCCAAGAGTGGCATTTCACCAGACAGATCTGTTCCATCATGGATACTGTTATGTATTGAAGTTCTCACCCTGGGCCAGCAGGGGGATACTGTAGATAGTTATGCAAATGAAGGATCGAAAGTGACGTTCAGTGATTGGATAGTTTTAGAAAGTTGCTACAGTAACGTTGTGCTGGAGCTCTATATAAGCAGGCTGACTGAGCCCTTCAGCTCAGTTCTGTTCTGGCCTCTGAATAAACAAGAGCTGTTTGAAGAATCGCTGTGTCGTCTGATATGTTCACCCACAACTTAACAGATACCCAAAGTATAAACGAAATTGGTTGTGAACATAGATATAGCTGAACTAATGAAAGTTCTTTCTTCCATCATTTGCTGTTGTCTGGATAAGTATGAGAATAGAATGCACACCCGGGGTGTGGAATCTATGGTTCTCCAGGTGATGTTAAGTTCGCAGCATGATCAATGCTAAGGGAAGACAGGAGTTGGAATCCAACAATATCCGGGGGGGGGGGGCACGGGTTCTCCATCCCTGTTCTAAAGAAGCAAGATGATATGGACAAAAGAGAACTGAGCTCAGTTGTTTTGCCACATCCTGGTTCCCATGCATTTTGCAAGGGTATCTGGGGAACTTTAGCATGCCCAGCTTAAAGTGTGGCAAAGGTTGAGACACCAGAGACAAAGAAAATGTCCTTAGTCAACGAATGCTGGGGGAAATGGCTCCAGAGTTGAATTAAGAGGTTGTCCAAGGGCTAACCACAAGAAAGAAAACAAACATGAAGACATGGAGATTTGAAGACTGCTCCATTTCCAGCGTGGCCTGAGAGAAGAGAATGTTCACAAAGAGAAGGAAACAAGAAGTTGGCCTTCCTCTCCATTTTCCTCTAATGCAAGAATGAAGAAAAACTTGGTTGCACAATAATAACAGGGCAGAGAGAAGTTCTTGCAAGACTGGCAAATTGGAATGCATTGCAGTGAATAAGCTATGGTAAAAACCAACCATTAAAGCATCAGTACCATTGGGGTGTCGAGAACCCTATGCTATTAATTATCTCAAATTCTGCATCTAGGAAACCCAACCTATGTTCTTAGAATGCATCGTGTTAAGGCAGGCAATTTTGTCAAAGTGTGTCTAAATGGCATGCTCATACTTTATTATTTTTATTTATTAAAGGGTGAGGTGGATCAAGATATTTCACTGGGGAAAGAGGCCTGTACCATGAAAGGGGGACAATAGTGCAACATCCCATCCACCCTTAAGGCATACCCTGGTAACTCATTAGTTTTTGCTTGCATAGGACTATCATCATCTTTTTTTTTCCTCTGGAGGAGGATAATGTTCCATAGGCTCACACACTTACAATAACTTTCAGCTTCCTTCACATAAATTGCCAACCTGCATACACAGTACACACACACTTCTGAGTTCTGTAATGGAAACAACCTCCTCGCCTTCCTCTGACCGGTCATCCAAACTGAAACAGCCTCCTGCTTAGAAGTGTAATTAACAAAGGAAGGGCAGCCTGTCCCAATTAAATGAGGGAAGTTCATTAAAAAAAAGAATGGATGGGACTGCCAAGAGTTTAGGATCTGGCCTCAGGCCTAGAGTGTACGGAGTGGCTGGAGTGTACGGTTCTTTGAGAGCAAATTTATCTGAAGGCATCAGCTGGGATCTTGACACAAATGAGTTTTCTTCATATCTGCCTCTCTCGTCAGACCAACTCTGCTTTTTTCAGATGGCTACCACTACAATAAATTGAGAAGCAAGCAACAGGGACTTATCCCAACAACACAACGCTGGACTGAGGACCCCCCCTGGCCCAGATGTCCTTTTTATTAGGCATGCATGATTACAGTAGTACCTCTGGTTATGTACTTAATTCGTTCTGGAGGTCTGTTCTTAACCTGAAACTGTTCTTAACCTGAAGCACCACTTTGGCTAATGGGGCCTCCTGCTGCTGCTGCGCCGCCGCCGCCGCCGCCCGATTTCTGTTCTCATCCTGAAGCAAAGTTCTTAACCCAAGGTACTATTTCTGGGTTAGCGGAGTCTGTAACCTGAAGCGTATGTAACCCGAGGTACCACTGTATTTGTGCTCACGATGCTATCAGGGCAGTTATATTATTATTATTATATGAGATCCTGCTTTCAATACTGCTTGGAGCTGCAAAAGTTTTGGTGCTGTCACGCTGCTTCTTTTCCCATTGGTGTTATGTCCTATAATGCTGCTTAATTCCTACTACTTTTTAATGTGACAAATGTTCTGATTTAGTTTTATCTCACTTTTGTTTAGCTATAGATCCTCCAGACAACAATAATGTGGCAGCACTGGGGAAGCATTGCAGAACAACTAATAACACAGAATAAACCCGCCACAAATGCACCATTTGTGTGTCCTGAACATCTTACAGAATACACCCACAATAAGACACCAGTCTGGGGGTCCCCTAAATGTGGATGTGTTGCTTTGATAGTCTTCAAGTATAGCTGTTGGGGAAATGCAGTAGGAGAAGTCTTGAATCTTGTTGTGGAATTAGATATACCTAGATCCTGGGTGGAATGTATTCCATATCCATGTTCTATTTCAGAAAAAAGAATCAGAACAGAGCTTCGCTCAATTAGGGCTCAGATCCAAGGCTGTCTATGGCAGGCAATGTACTCTGATATGTGTGTCTATGATTACAGCCTTCACTTGTCTTGTAGACTTGAACCCAGGACTTTGCTACTAGGAAATAATACAACTGAATAAAATAATGAAAACATGGCTAGTTGTGAATGGTTCACTATGCACATTCCACACAACAGTCTGGTCTAACCTTTTAAAAGTGGTTTTTATTGTAAAAAAAAAAAAATAGTTGTACTGTGGTCAGGAGAAACACCCAAAATAATACCTGTTGTGCTGCTACCTGAGCACCACCTTGTTCTGGAAATTAGTAGAGCACAGAATTAAAATTGTCCTGGATACATTTGTATGCCTTACTGCCAGTCATCTCCTACCATGATTTCTTCAAACACTTGTGGTTTTTGAGGGCCATAATTGTGGGCAGAAGACTGCTGTTTCAACATTGGAGAGCTGCTTATGCCTTGCATATGGAGGCTTGGACTGAGAATCTTGATTTAGTAAAGGAATAGACCATATAACTTCTGAGAGGCAGGAAGCAAGGGCCAAATTTCATAGTATCTGGTCAGATTTCCTGGAACTTTGTGAAACGTGTGTGTAACACATACTGTAGATGTGCCCTCTTCCTTATCTCCCCTCTTAAGTATGGTTATCTTTTAAAGGACTGCAGTGTTTAATTAGTAAATTACTTTTTAAAAAACTTTTAATTACTAAAGAGGCACCTTCAATTAATAAAGCAACAGATCTTTTAAAACATACCTCATTTAATGCAAGTACTCATAAAAATTTAGACGGCACCATCTTAAAGGAACTGGTCTTGCTTTTCTCTCGCATTTTGTCTCTTCTAAGATGATGACATTTGCACAGCATCTAAAAACAAATTATGCTTCTTACTTCAGAATAATTGGTGTGTTTTTTTAATGCACATGACAATTTATGCAAATTTAATTGATAGGTAATAAATCAACCAAAAGCCGCACAATTAAAAACTCATGAACTCGTTGTTCTGGCTTTTCTAGTTGTCACACTTTAATTATGTGGGAAACAATGGACGGAAGCTTAATTTTTTTTGGGGGGGGGGTTGGAAAGACTTCTGTATTTTTCTTATGTGCACAAACACTTTCATGTACCAAAACTTAGAAGTAATCCTATTGCATTCCATGAAAGCACTGCCATTTTTGAACAGATAGTGCCCTCCAACTGGGGCACTAGAAGCTCAGAAATGACACATTCCCACTCCACATCTCTGGGGGAAATGTGCAATATTGTGAGAAAACCCTGCCAGTTTCAACATGCTAACATAATAATACTTTTTTTTTTTTTTAAAAAAAAAGGGGGGGCATTGTGAAATTGGTAAAGTTATTAGCTTAGTTTTTCACTGGACCAAAAAGAGAGGCAGAAGGATGCATCATTGGCATTTGCGAAACTGAAAGGACTTCCCTTCCACCTTGTCAGTTTCAAGATTAGAGAAAGGGTTGGTGGTGAGGAAAATTGCAGTGGTATAGGTGGGTGGGCGGGCAGGTAAAAGAGGAGGTCCACACTGTCAGACGTTGACTAGCCACATCATGATAGGGTTGCCCCTGAGCCCAGTCACAGAGCAGTATGGGTCAGCACCATCCAGAGTCAGCAATGGTGCTCATGTACCATATTTCAATGAGTATTGGCGGTGGTGGCATTTAATTTTTTTTAAAAGATATTTATTAAAATTTTTTATAAGAATACATAAAAACATATAATAAACAAAACAATACAAAACATTACAAAACATTATAGAATATAAAGAGTACATAAAAAGAAAGAAAAAACATTTTTCTTTTGAATTTCTAAGTTCTTAACCCTGTTTCCTGGCTTCCCTTCCCTGTATTCCTGTTTACTATCAAATTCAGCAAATCCCTGTCCTCTTTTAAATCCCATTATCTGTTAAAATATTTAAATAAGTCTTATTTCCGTATTTTCATCCCTATTAGACTCCTTATTACATAATCATCACTTATTCACTAATGCCATATTATTTTATACAGTATCTCACATCCTTTTAGCACTCATAGATTTTATAATGTGTCTGCAGATAGTCTTTAAATTTCCTCCAGTCCTTTTCCACCAGATCTTCTCCCTGGTCTCGGATTCTGCCAGTCATTTCTGCCATCTCCATATAGTCAATTACTTGCATCTGCCATTCTTCCACAGTGGGTAGATCTTGTGTCTTCCAATGCTTTGCGATAAGCATTCTTGGCAGTGGTGGCATTTAAAGAGACAAAACGTGAATGGTGAATGGTGGTCATGAACACTTGAGTGCACAGTGGGGTTTCCTAAAGTGACATGCAATTTTGGCTTTAAGTTGAGGGGAGGTAGAGGGAAAGGCTGGGCTTTCAAGGTAAGAAAAATGAAAGTGACCTCACTATTGCAAATTTCCTTTAAAAAAAAAAAGGAACAGCAAACAATTCCTTCAATCCTGGCTGTTTTCAATCCATCAAATGCTTCATCTCTCACATACCTGTGCTTAGAAAGGAATCCTCCATCCCAGCCCCAGGCAGAATGACTGCCTTCTATTGAGAGAGCTCACCAGGTGTGAATAAGATACAAACCCTTCACCTCCCATTCTAATTAATACATAAGCCAGGAAGAAAAGATCGGGGTTGGGGGTGGTGAGTGGGTGTCATTCTAAAGAAGCCCTCCAGTCATCCCCCCACCAAGAGGAAATGCATTTTCTCTCAGGAACCTCTTTAAGAGAGGAACTTCAGGAATCTGAGGCTGCAGGCACCTCACAGACATCACTTTGTTGTCTCTATGGGCACAGCAGTGATGTGGAGACACAGACAGCAGCATAACTCAAGAAAGGGGATGCTGAGGATCACAGGTGGTGACCACCTGTCCCAGTGGAAACCCAAATGCCTAGGGACACATTTCAAGGCCATCCCGTTGCCAATTCTACCCTTAAATCAGCTCCATGCTAGGCAAAGGACATGTGTCCAGCATATTCTTTTATTACTTACCCCACATGGGTGGTCTCTATTATATTTTCATTCTGACAGAGGAAACACCAAGAGAGTCTTGGCAGGAATCCTCTTTGGGGAAGGGCTCAGTGGCAGAGCATCTCTTTTGCTCACAGAAGGTCCCAGGTTGAATTCCTGGCATCTCCAGGGACGGCTGAGGAAGTCTCAAACACTGGAGAGCCACTGTTTAGACAAGATGGTCCATTGGTCTGACCTGGCAGCTTCCTATGTTCCTATATTTCTAACCTTGTGGATAGGGTGGTCTAATTGCCATGGCTGCATTAAAATGGCGTTGAAATATATTGGTTTAGAGTTATGAACAATCCTTTATTCTTGCATTCCTCTTCTTCCTCTCCTAAGAATACTGGATGAGCTGCAAGCTGTGACTCTCCTTGTTGAGCCTGCCTTTGACAGTTAGCCATGCATTTCAGTCTCCTTTGTCCTTGTCCTGGCTAAGCAGTGCTGAAACTGGAGCAGAGCCAATGATGGAAAGGAGGAATTAAACATCTAATATCAAAATTGCACTCATGATAATGCTGTGGCTGGAGAAGAAGAGGCAAGGAGAGAGATAAGAGAAAGCAGTTTAAGAGAAAAGAAGGGCAGGGTCAAGCAAATAAGAGGAGATGGAGATGGGAGAGTGGAAAGAAATTGGAAGCAGGATTCATTTTCTGCAAAACTAATCTGGTGGTTGAGCCAAGAAGGAAATTAATTTCCCTGTGGAAGTGCCAGATGAGAAGGATACCGGATCATTTCAGTTTTGAGCTGGACAGTCACCAGATAATAGGGGAGAATAACTATTCTCCATCTCGACTGGCCACTTACTTGCCCCTTCCCACTGCCTAAGGCTCACAGTTGTAGAACAGGTGTTTTCCAGAGGAAGGAAAGGTGTTTGGTGACCTTTCTTCTGTGATAGTGGTAGGGAGAAGTTCTGCCAAAAAAAGCCTTCATTACTTAATCTTCAGCTTTAGGGACTCAAGCAGTAGGCTGTATTCCCCACACAACCAAACGGGGAGGGGGTGGAGCTTCAGAACTTGGAAGCTCCACTGCAGATAGTTGTCCAGAGTGATTCACATGCTGTGCATCTTACTAGTTAGCACTCCATACCCAGAGCCTACAGTGCTACTGGGTCTTAGGGAAGTTTTTAATGTTTGAAGTTTTATTCTCTTTTTAATGTTCTGCTGAAAACCGCCCAGAGGAGCTGGAGAAACCCAGCCAATGGGCGAGGTAGAAATAAATTATTATTATTATTATTATTATTATTATTATTATTATTATTATTATTACTATTATTATTATTACTATCATTATTGTTATTATGAGCCCACGTGCTAAATCCCTTTCCCCAGAGCCCTCCCCAGAAATGAGACGTTTCTGTGGCTAACCAGTTCTCTCAGGTTGCTTCAGTGCTGTTTCCCCCAGAATGGGCATATTTCATTCACTCATGTTTATTTTTCCAGAGAATCTAGGAAACATTGGAGGCGTAGCTGGGGTGGCGGGGTACACGGGGCGCCACACCGTGGGGGGTGGCACTTACTGTGGGGCCTGCAGCACACCCAAGCCAAGCGTCTCTCCTGGGAGTGACGTGGTGGCTCGGGCACCTGCAGGTTCCACGCTGCTCAAAAATGACAGTGTAGGGCTTTCGACTGCCTGCTACCTCTCCCTCAGCCACCCTACAGCTGATGGGTTTACTCCAAGTAAAACTTAACAGAATGCCACCCAAAGTCTTCTGTGTTTCCCTCTCTTCCCCCTTCAGATTTGATTTGTGGTGATTCTTAAAATGTAGCTGCACTTTCTGTCTGCAGTGCCTAGTGTGGACTGGAAAAACATTAGTGAAACATCTCCCCTAGCCCTTTGGTTAGTTGCTTCCCTCGTGGTTGCTTTCTTTTTAAGATGACTTCTGCTTTTTGGCTTTTGCCCCTTTAATTAGTACCCTAACCCTTTTCTTCCATGAAATTCCTTAATTGGAACTTACTTACTGCCTAGGGCAAGGGTGCTTTAATTGTTGGTTTCCTTCTTTTGCAGCCATAATTGCTCATTCGTTTTTAAAGATCACACTTACACAATTATATTATTAATTATTATTAATTATTATTAATTATTAAATTATTGTGAGCAGCTAATCTGGCATTCCTACTGCTGGTTTGGGAAGTGGGATACTCATGATGTTAACCACAATCCATCTATCCTGTATCTATCTTGTCATTTCTTATGAAATACATGCAGGTCACACATACTAAACACAATGCATTCCCTGAAAATGGTACGTTAGGCATGTGTTCACATAACAAGTCAATGATTTCCATTGATTCTTATGGGGAAATTTCTAATATGTTCCCAACCATGGAATTTTGCCCCCCTCCACTCAAAAAACACTGGCAAAACCAGTAGAAAAATGCTCTCTGGTTTGTCCAATCGCTCCCGACCACCCTCCATTCCTCAGCCAACCGGCAAGAGGTAATCAAGGCATGGGTATAGCCAAGGGGGGCATTGAGGGGCAGCTTCCCACCCCAAATCAATAAAAATCAATAAAAATACATTGCAGACTGAGGTTCTGCCCCCCCAACAAAAATCCTGGCTACGCCCATGAATCAAAGAAGTAAAAAATGCTCTCTGTTAGGATATCTGAATCTGCAGTGTGCATAGCAAGGTACTAATTCCTCATGTTCTGCTTATTGAATTTTTGCATAGCGAATGTTTGTAAAACAGGACCTGCACGTACTGATGTGTTTCCCCCCAGATCAGCTTCTATCTGAATTGAGAAAAGGACTGACCTAGCTGCATTTTAAGCTGGCAGTGTGTACACAGCCTTTGTACCAAGCCAAGAGAATGGTATATGTTTTCCAGTGGCTCTTCTCAAGGCAACGTTAAGGCCTTTTTGCTCTCAGGCTGAGACTGGGTGGCTCTGTGCTAATCCTTTAAACGCAAAGAACTCCACAGCAGTGAGCAAATCCCTCGTGAAGACAGGCAATATGGCCCAGTGTGGGAGATTGTGTTTGCCGAATGCAAGGGGAGAAGGCGTCCTCCTAAGCAAGGCTCCATGGTGGTGCCACACGCAAAGCCTCAGCAGTGCTAATTAGGTTAAAGGCAGAGCGGGTCTGGGAAATTAAAGGGAGCTCCAGAGACAGACACTGGCGTCCTGTTTGCAAATCTGGATCCCCTAATTACATCCCTGCTGAGCATCAACAGCAGCCACACCTCACTGTCCTTCTGCCCCCTGTCTTTTCCCAGCAGACATAATGGCAGGTGGAGCCCCTCATCCCATGATAAAGATCCTTGCACTATATGTATGTGTGCAAGATTCAGGCAAGCCACAGGATATGAGGCAGGAACAAGAGACTGACATTGATTGTTGAATTGGTTTATTAATTCCCGCCCAGTCCTCAGGGCTCGTAGCAGGTTGCAGTGTGATCAAAACAGAAGAAATAAACATGTGCACTTGAAATGTGATCTAATGAAGAATATCACTGCCCAGCAAAATCCAGCTCATATTGAATGCAGAGGGAATGCAGAGGCAAAAGTGAGCAGAGCAATGAATGTCATTTTGTTCCTTTGTACACAGCAATGTAGTTTCTAAACATCCTCGCCCCCCCTCCCCTGTTTCCCTTCCAGAAATGCAAGAGGCATCATCAGAGTTCAAGGACACATTCCACCCATGGATAAACATTCAAGGAGGGTGTGAAGCAATGCAAAGGAAGGGTGTAGCCTAGAGAAAGTATTGAGGGCCACATATAGAGGCCTGGAGGGCCACAGTTGACCTCGGGGGGGGGTGAGGTTCTCCACGCTTGGGATATTGTGATGAGATAGGGGAAGAAGCAAGTACTGTGCGTAGGAGCCAGATCTCTTTATCTTGATAGCCATCTCTTCTTAAAAGTTGCTGCTTATCTTGAAATATTACAGCTGGGCCCAACAAGACAGATGTTCTGTATTTCAGGCACTGCAGCTCTGACATGTTGAACTGTTTATCTGACACCCATGGATTGGGGCACTGACATCTTATGGCATAATTTTCTGCAATGTTGCAGGAAGAAAGCCAGTCTTGGCTATTCATCTCTGCTTCCCCCTCTAGGTCTGTCATTCTTTTTTTTCCTGCAAGGCTTCTGCGACTTTAGCAGCTGTATAACTGAAAGCATTAAAGCAGGCAAAAGAGGCAAAATCAGCCTGCCTCTGGGCCCAGGGTTCAAAGCTAGCTAAAAGCCATCATTACCAAGACAGGTACCAATACATAACAAGCAATTTGGAACTCCCTGCTTGGCAGTGCTTCAGTTTCCCCATCATCCCTTTCTCTACCAGTAAATAAAACAGTCATCAAAACCTCTCTGTGGTTTTCAGTAGTCCTTTGGAACAAACTGTAAGAATAAAGCAGATTGTCCGCAATGTGAACTGGTGGTGGTCTATCATTCTTAGTATTACTACTTGTATATCATTTATCATCATCATTTCCCCCCTCTTCTGTAATTTTGTATCGTCTTTTTCTCTTTTCTCTTGTTAAATTTGCAAACAAAAACAAAAAACTTTTTTGAACAAGCAGATTTTCCTTTTAGCGGCTGGGTGTTTGGGGGGGTGGGAGGGAAATGAGAGGCATAGCCTAGTGTGCACAGACTCACTGTGCAATTGCACACCTTGGTGGGCTAAGCATTCCTATCTTCTGCGCACAGGCGCATCTCTGCTGTATGCAGACACAGATCATATGTTTCAGGCTGGTGCTGTTCGGAAGGTTGTCCAGTGAGGTACCAACAATGCTCCATTGCATCATTTTTGTTATCCAATAAGAACATAGGAAAGGTCTGCTGCATCAGTCCAGTGGCCCATCTAGTCCAACATCCTGTTCTCGCGATGGGCCACTTGATGCCTTTGGGAAACCTGTAGGCAAGACCTGAGCGAAACAGCACTTTCCCCTCCTGCTGTTGCCAGCAACTGGTATTCAGAAACATGCTGCGTCTTACTGTAAAAGCAGAGCATAGCCATCATAGATAGTAGTCACAGAGAGTAGTAGTAGCTAGTAGTCACAGAGAGCCCTTTTCTCCATGAATTTCTCCAGTCCTTTTTAAAAGCCACTCAAGTTGGTAGCGATCACTACCACCAATTGTGGGAGCAATTTCCATAGTTTTAACTGTGCACCGTCTTTTATTGGTTCTGCCTCTGTTTCTGATTCTTTGGTTCTGGCTGGTGTACAGAAATACCATTTACCTTCCCGCTGCAGCAGTACCTATTTATCTACTTGCACTGGTGTGCTCTCAAACTGCTAGATTGGCAGAAGCTGAGACAGAGCAACAGGAGCTCACCCCGTCGCGTGGATTCAAACCACCAAGCTTCTGATCGGCAAGCGCAAGAGGCTCAGTGGTTTAGACCACAGTGCCGCTCGCGTCCCCCATAAGGACACTGGCAAATCCTGCGTAGGAGAGAAGTGACGTGCTAATGCATTTTAAGGGTTTCCCCCTGTGGTTTCCATAGTTACACACAAGTGGAAGGCACTGGCTGCTTATGAATGCAGACAGCTGAGGGTCAATGAACCTGCCCTGCTTTGGAAACTCTTTATGTTCTCATCATTCTTGGTGAGAGCGAGTCTGCCAGCCAGCTAACTCCTTTCATAGGGGAAGAGAATGACCTTGTGCAGAGGTCAGCAATCTGAGGAAGTAAGGAGTGCCTCAGTGCCCTGGATGGAGATAGGCAGAAAAGAGCTGTGGAATCTCTGCCCTGCCCCAGGCCTGCTGGGACATGCTCCAGGAATGTTACTGGAGTGCCAGGCCAGCAACTGACAGGATCTCAGTTCCCCCACAATGCTGGGATTGTTCCCGTTAGCTCCTGTTGGTCTCAAACTGGGCCCTGTAGGAGACAAGCAGCCAAAGGGTGACAGCTAAAGCAATAAATAATGTGGGTGCTTGAAGGAAGTAGCAGTCTCTGATACGCCAGGCTGCTGCCTTGAGTCCATACAGACTCAGAGCAGATTATCCTAGGAAGAAGAAGAGTTCTCTCACCCTGGGCAAGCTTGATCCTGCCAAGCGTCAAGGGGAATTTTTGCCCCACGCCCCTGTGCAAGTGATAAGTGTGGCAAGCGCTGCAGTGAAATGATAGTCTGCACCCACTCCTTGCAGCACATGTAGGGGAAAGAGCGAAAATAAATGCAAGGTAGGCAGCCAGGGAGGGTAATAGCACAACACACACCGGGGTTGCCTCCAGAATGTCAGTACAGTGGTACCTTGGTACTCGAACAGCTTGGCTCCCGAATAAATTGACTCCCGAATGCCACAAACCCAGAAGTGTTCCAGTTTGCAAATGTTTTTCGGAAGCCGAGCTTCTGACGTGGCTTCCACTTGAGTGCAGGAAGCTCCTGCAGCCAATTGGAAGCCACGCCTTGGTTTTTGAATGGTTTCGGGAGTTGAACGGACTCCCGGAACGGATTAAGTTCAAGAACCAAGGTACCACTGTACTTTGCAAGAGTAATACTATCCTTAATATCATCTCTTGGGAATGATACATTACGTTTGAAACATTAGGGCTATTCTGCACTTATTCATGTTATGTTTCTATGGTGTTAGCTTAGGTGAACTCTTTAATAATCAGTGAAGACACATAATTTTTACTAGTTCTTAACATTAGGTCATTGTACACAATTTCCAGTTGTGACTGTCTTTTCCATCTGTGGCTGCCTTTTTAAAAAAATTGTTTATTCGTATTTTCCAGAGTAGCAAACAATAAAATTGAATATTGCCAGACAAAACAAAAGAAGGTCATGAACAACATAGACATTACATTTCCACCCCCTGCATCCTTTTGTGGGTGGTGATCCTCCTTCATAAAGCTGAGTAAGAGAGCAATGACATATTGCTACTATCATAGAAAGAAAAGGGTTTATATCAAGGTGCCTTTCTGCTGAAATTCCTGCATTGATGGGGGTTGGACTAGATGACCCTTGGGTCCCTTCCAAATCTATTATTCTATAATCAAGGTGTCTTTCGATAATGATTCTTGTAGGAAGCCAAATACTCTGCAAGCCTGTATTTACAAGAGATAGAGTAAAATGCAGCTTGGTACAAAGGCTGTCAGCTTAAAATGCTAAACCCCTTAAAACTCTGTTATTATGTGTCAATTCTTCAGCCAGTGCAAAGTGTCATACTTGTGAATACCAGCTTTGCAATGATAGTGCAGAAGCAAATTACAAGGTCTTTGTATGGTTGTTTGGAAAGCTCTGCTGTAGGGAATGAAAGGAGTCCATTTCAGAAATTGTGAGGTGGCCCTTTCCTGGTAGTTTCAAAGAGGGAAGCATCATAACTCAGTGACAGTGCACCTGCTTGTCATGTAGAAGGTCCCAGATTCAACCCAATCCCCCAGCTTCTTCTTTGTTTGAAAGCCTGGAGAGCTGATGCCAGTCAGTGTAGACAATATTGGGCTAGATGGACCAGGATGAGGCCGCTTTCTATGTTCCTACAAAGGCCTCAGAGCAGCTGGGATGAAGTTTGTGCTTCTGAACTCTGCAGTAGGTTAGATGTTTCCATGACACAGTATTTTCCTTCCCCATAGGCTCTTGTGCCTGAGGCCAAACCACTATCCCAGACACAGTGAAAAAACAGGCCTACAACAATTCCAGGCCCACTCAACCCCTTGACAGCTAAACAAAAATATTCCGATTGTCACTGCCTGGATCCTCCTTCTCCACTCCTCCACAACAGATGTAACTGTATCTGAGACTACTTTGTAGAGTTAAGAAAGATTTTAGCTGAGTGACAGAAATCATAAAGCATTAAAAACCACCTAACTTTTCAGACATGCCTTTGAGCCTGGTTTGGCCAAGAATATGGGGTGCCAGAGTGGCCCTCTTTGAGGGGAACAACAAAGAAATGGCAACAAGCCACAGGTCTGTTTTCTGAGATGGTGGCTTTGCCCCCCGAGGCCTAGTGGAGCCAGGAACTAGAGCTGGCTCTTCACATGGAAAACAAAAACAAGGATTGATAACCACAGATTGGTTTCACCATCGCTTCTGTCAAATAGCGCAGAACGGGTGCTGAACATCGCAATTCCAGTTGGGCAGAGTCCTGACGTGGTGTAGAGATCTTGGCTGAAGTTACAGCTTCTGCTGCTTTCCAGCGAGTTTCAGGCCCTTTTTGGAAATACCCTGGAAAGGAAGGCATGCATAGCTTCATCTAGGATAGCTATGAGCTAGAGCTGTGCAGGCGTCCCATGAATGGGAGACCCCCCAGCACATCAAGGAGACAGGTATTTTACTGCCCGCTTGGCTCTCCAAAGGGTTCAGATCAATCTAGAGTGGCTCAGGAGATGTTTTGCTGTGGTTTCTGATACTAGCTTTGAGGCCTCTTATGCTCCAAAGAGGCAAACATATCACAGTCTGTTTGGAGCATAAAAGCCTAGCCTGGTGTAGACTGCAACAATCCACTCTGGATAGGGCCAGCCCTACCATTAGACAAAGTGAGGCAGCTTCCTGAAACAGCAGGTGCTTGTGGTGGCAAATGGCAGCAAAGTGATAAGGTTTGTGAGTGTGCCACTGTTACCCTATAAAGGGAGTCTGGTCCTCTTTAGCCAAATGAAAACAGCAGTGTCATGGAAAGAGATCATATTTATTTCAGGCTGCAGCAAGAATAAATGATCCAGAGGAATTCTCCAAATTTTGGACCCTGAATACAAAATTCAAGACACTTTCATAGCATTTGCATGCATGATCACCTTGTGCATGATCCTTTTCAGTAATATGATTGGATAATAGAATGCATGGATAGCTTGTGAACACCTAAAACAAATTTCATTGGTCAGAACAGCCTGCCCATAATTACCATGACAACAGGTATCTTTAAGCAAAGTGTTGCTTTTCTACTATCTGCTGCATGAAGACTTGTCTGGGTCCGGAGAATTTACTGTTTCTCTTCTTTGAAGATCTCCTAGTATTTCTTCTGCTCAAGGTTAGCTTGCTCTTCTCTGCTTTGGAAGCTGATAAGAAAGGCCGTCAATGGGTGCTATGCCCGCAAAATGCAGAAATACACCTTCTTATTCACAGGTAAGGGGTGCAGGGAGAAGTAGCAAACAGTTAGAGCTGCAAGGCAGCGCTGAATTCCTTGCAAAATAAACAGGCAGGAGAGAGATTATTATATTTCCAATACATTACCAATACAGGGCAATGGCACAGATACCTTTTGGTTGTGGCTGTGATAACATGTTTATGCAGACTCAGCACTTAGCAGGCTGAGGTCACGTATTCTGTGACAGAGCGTATGAACCTAGGTGTGTGTCCTGTAGGTTCTGACATACGTCCTGGGCCATGACATCCACCTGGGTCCTGGGTCATGACACCCACGTATCACCACTGCACAACATACCCTCAGCCCCCTGATGTAATCCAACAGCTTGTTTCTCACACTGGGTGACTAAATGCTCCTGAGAAGCTAACAAACAGGAGACAAGGGCAATGACCCTCTCCGTTTGCTGGTATTCAGAGGTGTTCTGCCTCTAATCCTGAATGTTACATTTGTTAGTATAGTCCCCTAAATAAAGTCCAATGCCACTTTCCTAAGGAATCTGAAGGGGGGAAATAAAGCCTAGTCTATATTTTGAGGAGAAATAAAAACAGAGATTTTGTTTTTCTTAGTTCAGGCCTTGTACATAGCAGAAAGACGTTTAACCAAGCATTCAGAGATAAAAACTCCATCAGAACTAGATAGCCAATCAGGATATGTGCTGCCTCAGTGAATATCTTGCTAATAAGCTTCATTGCTAAGCAGTCCTCCCCTCTCTTTGTTAGCTGACTTTAACACTAACACGATTAACGCTTAAATTACAAATGGAATGATTCCCACTGCTCAGCTTCCCACACAAGATAGACATCATGACTAGCTGAAAAAGCACAGTGTATGCATAAATTCATTTGGCATTTCACCTGGTTAACATAGGTAGAAAATAAAAATGGTAAGACAGACCTCTTTGGTAGGAAAAGAAAAAATGGATGCTATAGCACTGTTTGCCAAAATCACTAGCGAATTTATACCCCAGAGCCTCGCAAAAGCTTCAGGTTGGGCCCCAGGCTATGAATGTTTGGGCTGTTCTCTGCCATTGTACAAATCCTTCAGAACCTCTGCCAGCCAGTGTATGAAGGAGACAAGCCAGCACTTGGCATGGGCTTGGAAGGATACATCACAAATAGACACTGTGATTGTTGAGGCAGAGCCTCGTTCCAAAGAGATGTCAGCTGTGATGGCAGTCTCCTTCACACACTGCACTGGGCAGCATTGGATTCAGGCATCATGTGCAATAAGAATATAAGAGGTGCCTTGCTGAATTGGGTCTGCTTAGCTGCCCAGCATGCTTTTTCCAGCTTTGGCCAACCAGATGCATCCGAGATGCATTCACAGAAGGGGAGAGTGCTCTTGTGCCCAAGTGCTCCTGCTTGCAGGCTTCCCATAGGTATCTGATTGGTCACTGTGAGAACATTGGCCTCATCCATTAAGGCTTTTCTTATGTTTTCAAAGGCAGCAGCTTTGCCCTGTTCTCCAGTATCTGGAATTCATGGAGGTGGCACTTAGCTCTCATACAGGACAGATGTACTTCATTCCTTTGTTTGACCTCATTTTAATGCCATTTAATCTAGTGGCTCTCATGACACCAGGAAATCCCAGAAGTTCATCAGGCATTAGGCGAGGAAGCATTTTCTTTTGTCTGTCTCAAACCTACTGCCAATCAATTCCACTGGGCAAAATTATGGAATCATTACAGTGTTTTTGGAGCTGCGTCATCTGGGATGTTGAGAGGAGATGCGGATATAGGAAAACCAGAAGCCTCCTTAAATTGAGCATTAGTTCATCTAGCTCAGTCTTGTCTACATTGAATGACAGTGGCCCTTCAGGGTTTCAGAGACGGGAGATTCTCAGCCCTATCTTGGGGGTGCCAGGGAGCAAACCTGGACCTTCCTGCATGCAAAGTACAGTAGCTGCTCTTCCACTGAATGACATGGAATAGGAACCTGGAACTCTACCAGCAGAAAAGCCTAGCATGGACTCACCCATGCCTTTGTTAAAAATCTTCCTTTGGCTTTATCATCAAGAGCACAACAGTAACTTGAAACCAGAACAAGAATTGGGGCAGCATTTGTGAGACTGGTGTGTACACCATTTTGCTGCATTTATTGGTGCATACTCATATTTTTGCACAGGAGCGATGATGTGCATCAGTTTCTTTGATAGTTCCACTCTTACACCATATGACAGATGCTCTGTGACAGATGTTGCCAACAGAATAAAATGAAAGGTGTGGTTGAAATCAGAGGCCAGGCCAGCCAGAAATGAGGGGGTACCATCTCTGCCTCAGGCAGCAAACTGTCCTGAGCACATACCAATGCTAAAATGAAACAAAAAACTGATGAGGTGCAAGTCTTCTGTCACTATGCCACTACTTCCTTCATATAGGCCATCACTGCACAGCAACTGCACAATTTTCAATTCCCCCAAAAGCAGACACCCCTCCTGAGGGAGAATTTTGATTCGGTTCACACTTAAAAGTGAACCAACCTAAGTAATTGCTGGAAGAAATACACAAACTGAAACGGTGTTATTCTTTGAAACTGTACTTCTCAGAATTTTGCAGTGTAGTCCTCCAGCCATGTCATGTGTACAAAAAAATGCATAGATCGGTGAAAATAGGATGTAAAATGCATTATATTACGGGAGACTGCTTTGCAAAAAAAATAAATAAATACATATATTAGGTAAAACTGCAGATAAAAGGTGCGAATTGCAAGAGAATTGCACTAAAATGCTGAGGAGTTTCTTTAAAAGAAAAAAAGTGGAAATGTGGAGAAGTAAGAGTGGGAACATGTGAAACTGATAGAACCCAACACTGACAATCACCCACCCCAACTTGGGGGGTTTCTTGGGTACGATGCATGGGCACGCCCTACGTGAAATCTCTCTGTGCTGAAGCATGCCAGTCCTTTTAAATTCCTCTTCTGATCTCCCTCCTGGCGGAGGCTGCATGATGTCACCCTTGCTCAACAGGGGCTCAGCTCCCATCCTGCCTGCTGAAAAGAAGCGGGAGGCTGAGATTCCACAAGGGACTGAAAGTGGGAGGGAGGGGGAGAGAGAGAGAGGCAATTGCTGGGGACTGACCAGAGCAGGTTCCCATTTAGAGCTCTCCTACATCTGGACCAGGCTTTCCCCGTCTTCCTGCTGAGAGGAAGATGCAAAGTGAGCGACCACCCACATGGCCGAGCAGAGCCAGCCTCATCCCCAAGGAATCCAATGTATATTAACAAAGAGAGCCAGAGAGCTGCCTCCTGCTACACACACACACACACACACACACACACACACACACACCCCTCCCTGCCTCTCCTCCTTTGCCCTGCTCCCCTCCTCCACTGCTACCTCGAAGAAGGAACAGGCCAAGGCGTGCTCACCGTTTTGTTTCCAGCTGCTCTTTGGGGTGAGGGTGGGAGGCGTCTGCAGCAACAAAGACGAAGTAGAAAGGAGAGGCACAGTTAGAAAGAAAAGGCTCCAGTTTGACATCGCCAAGGCCAGGTTGCCTGGGCACTCGCAGCATAGCAAGCAGTGCCTTTGTCTGTTTCTGACCAGGCTAAAAATGCCAAGAGTAGCACAAGGGAGCAGGAGGCAAGGTTGTATGTATGGTTCTGCTCTGGTCATAGGCAGGTGCAACAGCAATTATTCTGGGTCTCAAGATGCCTCCTGTGGCAGCACACAGAAGACCTACCTAGCAGGCCAGCAGCTCCCTTTTTAGGCACCAGCCCTCAGCCACCGGACTCACCATCTTAAGAGTGAAAATGCTTTGACAACTCAGGGTTTATGATGTCATTCTGTCCCTGAGACAGCCTAGGCTCACACAATGAATTATACATTTCTGTGCCATGACAGAGGTACCGTACATCAGGAGAAGATGTTCCATCACTAAATCTATGCCAACAAAATGCAGGTGACCTGGCTGGCAAATCCTGGGGGCCAAAGGGGTGTCTGGACTCTTGAGTTTGAAGGATCAAGGACCAATTCGCACAACCAAACTAATGTCCTAAGAAGGTGGGCTGAGTGTGTATTTGTTCAGAATTTAGCCCAGGGATAGCCAACCTGCTATGCCCCAGAGGCTGATGGACTCCAACTCCTATCATCCCTGATCATGCTGGCTGGGGCTGATGGGAGCTGGAGTTCAACGACAACTGGAAGGCACCACATTGACTCCTTCTGATTTAGCCTATGATGGTGTGGTAATGCAGTTGCTTCATTACCTACTCGGTGTATGTGTGAGCCTGCATGTACAGCAAGTCGGCAAAAAATGAACCGGGGGATTGCACAGGAAATGCGGGTTGTATTTTGAGCCAGGTGAACACTGAAGTAACCCCACAATGGCTTCAGGGTGTTCAAGGGTCCTCTCAGCCCTCTGAATGGATCCTCTGAACCATGGCTTCTCAAATTCCAACAGCGCCCTGAGCGGTGCCAAAATTTGGTGCCCCCATCTCTCACACCCCATTCTAAATTGCAGTTGCGGCGCTCCCTGTGTTTGATTCTGACACTGGCTGCACTCCCCCCAAAACTGCCTCTGCTCGGAAATGGACTCTGGGGACTGATCCTCTGCCAAAGAGTCTTTGACAGAAGAGGGGGGAGAACGAGCTGCTTTGACTACCCGTGCTCACGCCAGTCTGGAAAAGTGGAGAAACCGCAATGCACCACCTCTGACTAACATTGTGCCCTGGGAGGGCTACGTGATGTACCAGACAGGGGCGGCTCAGCCTCACCAGGTGGGGTCAGATCTGCAGTAGGAGGCAGGCAGGCAACTCTGCAGCTCAGTGGCTGGAGGGCAGGAGCAGCTGGGCTCCTCAACCGCAGCGGATCCCACTTGGCCCAGATCGAAATATGACTAATGCAGCATTTATCAGACCGTAACAAGGAAGCTTCATGCCTCTTCAGAAAGGCAGCTTAATTGCCAGTCCCTTGAGGGCATGTTGGCACACTTTGAATTAGAAGGACTGCAGACAAACCCTGTCTCTCAAGGCGGGCATACTCCACAGAGCTGTGTCATAGGCAGCCAAAGGGGCCAGGACTCTGCCTCCAAGGCCAGGCGCAAGTGGTGCAGATAGGCAACTCTAGGCTCTGGACTGAATGATCTTAGAGGATAGTGTGTGTCACCCACTTCATTCAACATGTGGTGAACCAGCCCTATTCCCTGTGCTGAGTGGGACCCCCGACTCCTGCCCTGATGGTACCATGCAGCATAGGCAGTGCACGACATCCCAAATCTCCTGTCCTAAGTTATGGCTGCCTCTTGGATTTCGGCAGCCCAGGATGTGATGCAAAGCCTCCTAAAGTAAACTGCTTGAGAGGCAGTCAGTGGGTTAATAAAATATGGGATCAAATATCTATGGCATATTCCTTTTAAAAATTATTTGAAAATGTAACATATTTGGAAGGAATGGCTGACATGGGGGTGCCTTTTGCAATTGACATGATATGTGCATGTTGTGTTCTCAGAAACAGATTCCAAGGACAAAATGTGCTTTGGGAAGCGGCCCTGAGTGGCCGGTACAGGATGGAATGGGATCTGCGGCATTGCCCTGAAATGCTTTGAAGAGGAAGATGCATGTTGACGGTGCAGCCTTCTAATCTAAAATAAATGGCTTGGGAGTGGCTGATGAGGCTGGGAGAGTATACTGCACAAAATTTGCTCCCTTGCTCTGAATCCCCACCCCACCCCGGCCTGACTCTCATTTCAGAAGGATTCCCATGTGGGGCATCAGCCAGTGTCCATCTACCCTCACCGTACTGTCACCTTTCCACAGGAAAAGCAGCAGAGAGTGGGGCTAGCAATAAAATTGGTCAGAGGTACAGAAAAAGATATTATCTCTGAATCTCTCTGAAATTGACTGCATCCGGCTTCTTTAATCTTTTCCCAGACTGAATCCCTGAAGGGTTCACTCAGGTTTGGGTGGGCTGTGGTTGAGCATCTGCAATACATGACTCAACAGCCTCCTCGGTTCTGAGTCACAGCACCCTGGTCTCATCCAGCAGCTGGCCCACAGAGCTGACATAGCAAAGTCCTGAGATCCAAGTCCACATCTTTGTAGTGGCTCATTCTTTGCGATCCATCACTCAGCTTCCTTGCTCTAGGAAACTTTGTCTGGAACAAAGAGCTTAAGTGCATGTTGAAACTTTTGCAAGGCATGAGCTCAAGGAGTGCTGCATCTTCAGTGTAATCAACGGCTTTCCGATTCAGCACCTTTTGCAAAGGTCAAGGCATAAGCATGTGCAAAGGAAAGGAAAACAGCTGCTTCACAAACCACAGTGAAAGAATTAAAGATATGCAAGACTGATGAGAGCTGGCTCTTCCATTAGACAAGAGGGAGACAGCTGCCTCAGGGGACTGAAGCTGGAGGGCAGGTAGCAGTGTCCAGGTGTCCAGAGGACTAAATTGTGTGTACCATTCAGTCAACCTGCTGCCCTCAAGTGCAGTGATGGATACAACTCCATTTCCAACTTAAGAATGGGAAGTGTAATGCCGGTGGACAACAAAAGAGGTTTAAAGACACTTTTAAGGCACATCTTTTAAAATGTAGTATAAACACCAACAACGGGGAAACACTGGCTTGCGAGTGCTCCAGTTGGAAAACAGCCTTTACCAAAGGTGTCATGGACTTCAAAGAAGCACAAACTCAGGACAAAAGGGAGAAACAAGCTAAGAGGAAGGCACTTTTGGCAAATCCTCATTGTGATCAACTCCCGCCCAGAAACCTATGTCCCCACTGTGGAAGGATGTGCGGATCCAGAATTAGCCTCCACAGTCACCTACAGACTCACAATTAAGACCGTATTCACGGAAGACAATCTTACTCGGCTACGAGTGACTGCCAAAGAACTGCTCACATCCACACCTTATATTTAAAGCAGGCTGCCTCCCCCAAAGAACCCTGCAAATAGTAGTGTACCCCTCCCAGAGTTACAATTCCCAGCTCCCTTAACAAACGACCATTCCCCGGGTTCTTTGGGAAGGCCATGCACTTTAAATATATGGTGTGGATGTGGCCACTGTCTCATCACCAGTGTTGAAGTAAAATTCAGCAGCCAGATGCTCCAGCTTCACCTCTGGCAGCAAAATGTCCTGTGCAGGCCCTGGGAGCTGGCATTATTTACCCAACTCCCATTGACTGAATGTAGGTGATGGAACTCCATCATGTTTTGTTAGTAAGTTATACCCATTACCGTGGCCCAGATTCAACCCTCTCTGACCACCAAATGCAAGGACTGTTGCCCTAGCAGAAGGCTGAGAATAATATGAAAGTCCAGTGGAACAGTTGCGTTAGAGGAAGCTACAGCAACCAGCCACGAGAGCCATGCTGACTTCCAGCTCCTTCTCTTCCACAACCCATTTCACTAGCACCACTTGTAGTCTGCTAAGGAACTTCAACTTAGTGCGGTGTTGAATTCCACCCATTATTGCTAGATGGGATCCAGTGGTCAATCTATTCCCAGGCATCCCATTGACAAAAACCTTCAATCAACTCTCAGGATGGATTAGCCTGCATTATCACCACCAGCAAGCTGAGAGGACAAGTGAGCCTCATGCATTGTGCCAGAGATGTCTATTAAAGGCAAGTCATACATCTTGTAAAGCAAATCCAGATGGCGGCAACAAAGAGGATTGTGCCAAGTGCTGCAGGGGAAGGAAACAAACAAGAGGCAGGCTTACCAACCAGTTGAACTTGTGCACGTTTGCTTTCTGACCATCAGTGTGACATCCCCCATCAAGCTATTGCTCCATTCTCCTTTTCAGCCTCAAAGATGCCCACAAGCCAGAGTTCTCTCTCCCCCTGGCGCCAAATAAGACACTGTTCTCAGGCAGACCGGTAGCTAAAGCAGGCCAAACTGGATGTTGCACTTGGCCAGCTGTATATACAAAAAAAATGAGTATCATAAGTGCATTTAATAGAGAAAGCAGCTAGGCTGCGTGAGCCAAGAAGGGGGGGGGGTTTCTCCCTTTGCAGCACACGAATCTAGCTGAGGGGGTTGGTGGGTTAAGGAGACCTTGGCAAAAGTTCTGCAGGGATCTCTTTGAACAGAGGGGATCTGCATCTGGCTGCCGACAACTTCAGACTTCTCTGCCTTTGAAAAGTTACGAACAGCAGGTCAGCTCATATTTATGCTGCGCAAGCCAAATCGTCCTCCCACTGCCTCCAGGAACACTTAGCCATATGGTTATGCTAAAAACCCAGCCGCAGCTAAAATCAAACAGAATAGGACTGCCCAGAGTGGAGACACTCTCTCACATACACACTCCTGGATGGGCTGCTTCATGCTCTGCCTTCCCCTGTATCCTGCTTCTCTAGCAGAGAGTCCGTCCATCCCTGGAGCAGGGGTGGAGAGCCTGCTGTGGTCCTCCAGCTGTTGCTGGACTCCAACTCCCATCAGCCTCGGGCTTCATGGTGAATGGTCAGGGATGAGGGGAGCTGTAGTCCTGCAACATCTGGAAGGTCATAAGTTCATTTTCTCTGCTCTGGAGTCTCCAGCAGACCCTTCCCAAGTTCACTACAGGCAATCTGAGAAGCAAGTGGGTCGGGGCAGCCAGTCACACATTTTTCCTGTTACAGATAGGTAGCCGTGTTGGTCTGCCATAGTCAAAACAAAAAAAATTCCTTCCAGTAGCACCTTAAAGACCAACTAAGTTAGTTCTTGGTATGAGCTTTCGTGTGCATGCACACTTCTTCAGATACACTGAAGTATCTGAAGAAGTGTGCATGCACACAAAAGCTCATACCAAGAACTAACTTAGTTGGTCTTTAAGGTGCTACTGGAAGGAAATTTTTTTGTTTTGACATTTTTCCTGGGCAAAGTAGAAATCCCATGACTGGTTTGGAATCCACTGTAAAGACAAGAGAATTCACCAGGTCTGTGTGCATACACTCCTGTTTTGTGCAGTAACATGGGGTTATTTTATGGATGGATTGGATCAGGAGTGATACTTCCTATCTCTGTTGCCATAGGATTATGGGATAGAAGTTGGTGGCAAGGAGACGCAGGCAGGCTTCATGCCATGATGTACAGGCTGGGGCAGGTTAGGAGTTTCTCAGTCTACCAAGGCTTCCCTATAGCTTAACATTAAAAGTTCTAAGACCACCTTTTACCCAGGGAAACAGAGGAACCCGCCTTATACCAAGTCAGCCCCTAGGTCTATCTAGCTCAGAACTGTTGACACCAAATGGCAGCAGCTCTCTAAGGTTTCAGATGAAGGTCTCTCCTTTGGTGTGCAAATCATGCACTCAGCCACAGCCCTTCCAGGTTTGAAGCAATGGCTGTTGGCTTGTGCAACAATGTTAGCGTTATATTTTTATTTTTGTGTGTTCTCAGACTTTGGAAACCATGTTCTTCCACCCACCCTCCAAAAGAACACCCACTGTAGGAATGCATGTGGGTCCTCTTGAAAGTTGGAGATGTTTTAACCAGGGAAGTGCACCTTCAATCACATTGATGTGCCGTCTACTGGCAGGCTTTTGAACTGGTGAAGTGAGCATCGATTTATCTGCAGCTCCACGCTTCACTTCCAGAATGGGTGAAGATGCACAATGTGCTGCGAGAGCGGTGAGGAAAGAGAGTAGACAGAATGGGTGAAGCAATGAGGACTTGACGAGGTGGGAGAAAGAAGGAAAGAGCACTCTGGGAGGAAGACAGTGGGATGCATTCAAAGTGGAAGCGGGGAGAGAAGAAGAAGATGTACTTCAATGTACATCTTTTCAATGTACTTCATTGCATAAGAAGAGCTCAATCAGGCCAAAGGTCCTTCAGGTTCAGCACCCTGTTCTCACAGTGCCTGTGTTGAACCTGCAAGATGCCATCTTGGCATTATATGACATATTAATAATATATGCTGCCTCTGTCACTGGAGGAAGAACATAGCCATCATGACTTACTGGTTAGGAGCCTGGGAATCTGGAGCTTTTCCCTGGGTCCTGCTCTGTGTGAGTCGATTGCCTTATTTGATCAAAACAACCCCTGGCTATTCATGTCTGGTGCCATGACACCAGCCTGCTTTTCAGATGCCACAACCAAGCCCTGGCATAGCCCCATGTTTTCACTGGAGGCTAGCTGCTAAGAGGCATATTTATAGCTTTTCGGGAGCCAGCACCCATGCCCTCTGTGTCCTCAGCCCTGCTGTGGGAAAGCAGATTTCAGGAAGGCTCCAAAAATCACTAGGCCCTAAACCTGGTCCTTTCTTCTTCTTCTTCTTCTTCTTCTTCTTCTTCTTCTTCTTCTTCTTCTTCTTCTTCTTCTTCTTCTTCTTCTTCTTCTTCTTCCTCCTCCTCCTCCTCCTCCTCCTCCTCCTCCTCCTCCTCCTCCTCTCCCTGCACTCACAATCCTCTTTTAAAGATGCTCCATCTGGGTTTGTGCTCTATAAACACAGTAAAGATCACATCTGGTGAGGGAGAGCATTCCATTTAACAGTCATCCCTGCCCTAAGACCAGCAGAATGGATTCTTTGCATCTTTCTTCACTGGGTAGATTCCACTGCCTGAACTGACTTTTGTAGGATGGGAGTTGGAGGAAAAAGAAGAAGAGGAGGAGTTTGGATTTGATATCCTGCTTTATCACTACCCTAAGGAGTCTCAAAGCGGCTAACATTCTCCTTTCCCTTCCTCCCTCACAACAAACACTCTGTGAGGTGAGTGGGGCTGAGAGACTTCAAAGAAGTGTGACTGGCCCAAGGTCACCCAGCAGCTGCATGTGGAGGAGCAGGGAAGCGAACCCGGTTCCCCAGATTACGAGTCTACCGCTCTTAACCACTACACCACACTGGCACTCAGCCTAATAGGCAAAATAGAAATGGACAAATTGCTGGAATTGGATGGCATCCCCTTGAGAGTTCTCAAACTCCCCTATGAGGAAAGGTTGCAGCTTTTGGTACTGTGTAGTTTAGAGAGGCTTACCAATCATGAAACTCACTGCATGGCTTGGGATCAGTCACCTTTTCTCAACCTATCCTGCATCACAGGGTCGTTGGATAAAGTGGGGAGGGGGAGTGTTATCTCCTTGCAGGGAAGGTGAAATATAAAATTAATGATACATGCATACATTTGAGAAGGCTGTTTTCGGAGGTACATGAAGAATAGCATCATCAGCTTCCTTTAGGGGTTAAGCTTGTGTGCTGCTGTGGGAGAGACCCCAGCCTCCTCTCGCCTCTGTTTCTTGAACAAGGAGGAGGAAGTGGGGAAGGCCATCATAGGGCTGGCTGGAGGAGGCTGCACAGAGAGATCGGGAGCTATGACTGACTGCTGCTCTAGACCCAAGCTTCCTGAAGCTATGAGAGTGGCAAGGAGAAACACTCTTGGAACATAATGGTCTACACCCCCTCCACTGAAACCTCCAGGTGTAAATATGTGTACAAGAAACCATATTTTTTAAAGAAACTAGGCTCCACTGTCCCTCAATTTTGCCAATGGAAATACAATCCTGGAACCCCCTGGAATCTTGCTACTGCTTGGCAGAGATTAGGAGTGGCATGCAACCTTTGTAAACAGTCTTATAACTTTCAGAAGAACTCTCTCTCTGCTAGAGATTTCCTGCATCCTGCCCTTTCGCACATCACTGGCACATGCTCCTTTGCAGCACGGCGACAGCACCCAGCCAAAATTACAGCTCCTTCACTGGCTCCACATTTTTTACACTGATTGTTTGCTTTGCAGGTCATGGGAGTCTGCCATTTCCCAGTGGCCATCAGTGAGAAGCCCAGTTGACTTGCAGTGCTGCTGCTATCACAATTTTTCACATCAGCAAACAGCCTGTTGACTTCAGCCCTCTAATGGAAGACCTCTCTGCCCAACAGCAGCCGAGCCTTCCCTGCAAATCCAGCCCAGTTTATTCTACAAGGGATCAGGCTTGCAACCGGGGGGGGGGGGGGGGAGAGACACACACAATCTGTGCACAGCCCCTGGAGCCCAGCACCCATACGCTTGTGCTGGGACCAGGGAGCATTTCTTTGTGCAGCTGGCATGATGCAGCTTGCCCTGGGTGTTCTTCCCTTGAAGGCTGGTTCTGTTGATTTTTGCAGTGTTTTGGATGAATGCCTGCTCCAGAGAAATGGAAAAATGAGAACTTTACCCACCCTACCCCTAACTAAGGTGAACCTCTGTCTGTCACCATGGGAACCCCTCCCATATAAAGCCCCATCCGAGATGACCTCATATCTCCTCCCAAATAGGCAACTGTGCCACCCAGCTCAGCTGTTTCAAGGGCAGCACATCTGGTTGCACAGCCAGGGGGTGGGCACTGCTTGGGGTTTTCCAGGCCTGCTGAAAAGGTCTGGCACCTGTCATTGCCAAGTATTCATTAACATCTTTCTCGTTCTGTTTCTCTCCCCCACCCCAGATCTGTTTTAGGATCTTTTCCCATTAATGCCCAAGTGCTGGTCGAAGCAAGGAAAATGTCTGGGTGCATAAGCTACAAATGTACGGTGGTTAGATCAGATCTCACAGCCGTTAACTGTGAGGTCACTGACACAACCGCGCACGAGGTCATGCTGGGAAATGTTTGCATCCAATAAATGTTGCTGCCAAACCCTGCACATCTGGAGTCTACATACACAAAGGAAGCAATGACCCTGCCTGCCAGGACAGAGAAATATTTTGATATTAAGAAGCCCAGATGCTCCCTCTTCTGCCATTTGTTAATGTTGCGGATCAGAGCAGGGGAAGAATGCTAGTGGTAGTAAGTGCTTTAGTACCAACAAAAGGGGGAAAGGTTGGAAGAGAAAGAGAGCACTAGAGTGATTGGTATTGATCTAGAGATACATAGCAAAAGGCCTTTGATTCATCCTGAATATTAGTGTACACCAGATCCTACAAAATCATCTTCCACTTGTAACAGTCACATCCATGCCACACATTTAAAGCAGTGGATTCCTGAATCCTTGCTGAAATGGGGTTCATAGGCACCATTTCCTACATTCTTTCCCATATTTACAAACAAAACAGATCTTTACCACTCACCAAGGCACTGTTCCCAGCACCCTTTACAGTTCCTGAGATTCTTTAGGGAAAGCAATGACTGTTCAGGTGGCGTGGCTTTAAATGTGGGTGTGGCCAAAGGGAACAGCAAGCAAAGACAGTGTGGGATTTGGTTCAGGGAAAGATACTTGCCAGATAGATGCTTATTGGCATCAGCGCCAGTTACATTTCAGGGGGGAGGACATTCAATAGCTGAGGTGCCGCTGCAGAACAGGCCCTTCCCTTGGTTCATAGAGAGTTGGATGGGAATCTGAGGGTCATCTAGTCCAGGGTTTCCCAACCTTGGGTCTCCAGCTGTTTTTGGACTACAGCTCCCATGATCCCTAGCTAGCAGGACCAGCGGTCAGGACTGATGGGGATTGTAGTCCAAAACCAGCTGGAGACCCAAGGTTGGAAAACCTTGTCCAGCCCCCACAATGTCACAAATATAAGTAACTACACAGGCAGCAAAGTCCATCTGTCCACCCGCACGATGCCCACAAACTTGGGGGGCGCAATTATTTCGCCAGGCACTGCCAATACACACTGAGCCACTGTGCGCATGCTAATGTGTTTCAGGTTTGTGCTGCATTCTACCCCCTGCTATCTGAGGCAGGGGCAGCTCTCCCCTGTACCAATCAAATTAAGAATACGGGCAGGTGGAGTAGATCCAACGCAGCCGGAAGGGTGCTGAGCGACAGCCCTTCTTGTTCAATCTCAGGCAGCTCTTTGTGGTGGAAGGGTTCCTTGAGGACAAGCAGTGCTTTGTAGCCATGATCAGCATCAACAGCCATTCCCAAGTGGGGAGGGGGTGGTAATTTAATTCAGGTGAGGCAATTACAGACAATTGGCTGCTATGGAGTGTCACTTGGCAAGAGATGAGAATTCCAAGCAGGTACTTCTCACATATCAAAGGAGCAGCTTGTTCTAAAGGGGAAAGACTCCCTGCACATCCTACCTTACAACTTCCATTGTAGACCTGGGAGCTGAAAGAACTTCAATTACAACCCCTGTAAAACCATTCACCCTGAAAACAAGTCGAAACAATGAGCTAAACCCAAGATTGGGAGTTCCCCCAGCAAGCAGTTGGAGGAATGCTTTTCCTGATCTCCCGTTTTCCAGCTTGTGTGTTCTTGACTGCTCTAAAGAGGAGGTTTTTATTTATTTTATTTACTTGCTATTAAATTTATAGCCCACCCTTCCTCCCAAAGGAGACCAGGGTGGCAAACAAGGGATAAACTCTAAAAACTGCTTATAACAATCCCAGTGCAGATACAGATTTCAACTTAAAAGGCTTGCTGGGAGAGGAAGGTCTTCAGCATCTGTCTAATATTCAAGGGGAGTTCGAAAGGGGAAACACCACAACACTAAATGCCCAATTCCTAATTTGTGCAGAATGGACCTCCTGATAAAATGGTGTCTGCGGGAGACCCTCACCTGCAAAGTGTAGTGATCAGTTGGGTACATAAGGGATATGATCTTTCAGGCATCTCAGCCTTGGGCTTTATATGAGTTTATACCCCAAACCAGCACAATGAACCTATCCTGGGATACGTCAGCCAATGCCATTCTTTCAATAGCAGGATAACACATTAGTGATATCTTGCCACCACATTTTGCACCAGCTGCAGCTTCTGAACCAACTTCAAGGGCAGCTCCACATAGAGCGCAATGCAGTAATCCAGAAATGACTGTAGCTGTCTTACCAGCTGAAGCTAGTAGAAGGGACTCCTAGGGAGAGGTCACTTGGACCTCCAGCAACAAAGATGGATCCAGGAGCATGCCTAAACTATGAACCTGCTGTTCCAAGGAGAGCACGGCCCCATCTAAAGTAGACAACTGGCCAATTATCCGGGCTCAGGAAGTTCAGCACCATCTGGAGGACAACAGATTGGCTGTTCTTTCCCACCGTGCTATAAGCACACAAGTGTTTAAGGAGCAGCAAACTAAGAAGCTGAAGGGATACAATGAATGGATCGGTCGAAAGGTATCACTTGATGTACCTGCACAATTTTCAGAGTACAGTGGGAGGCTTGCTAGGTTTGAATCAAAGAACCAGTTTAGCTTGTGTTAATATACTGTTAGAAAACCATTGTTTGGAGAAAACACCTGATGGTAGAAAACTACCTAGGTTCAAAGCTTCACAGATTTCATCGCAGGAACAATCCCACATTGTCTGCAGGAGGGATCAAATAGGTCACTCAAGCAGCCATTTATAATTTTTGTGAAAAAGTCCCCTCCAGTCCCATAGAGCATTTCTTCCCCTCTTTTGTCCCCTGTTCCAAACAAGAGGCATGAAAAGAAAAGGTGTGCAGGAGAAAGCAGGTGGCCTCATGTTTTTCAAGAAGCAGGGGAAGAAAAGTATGCAAGGTAGAGTAGTTATGCAGGGGTTTGAACGTGCTCTTTTCCAAATCTGAGATTCATTCAGATAAAAGCTGTCCCTGAATGAACGGAAGAGCTGAATTGGGTGGCTCATTTAGCAGAAGCAGTGTGCCAGCCAGTTTAAAGTTTCGTCTCCTCCGGGCACTGAATTCTTGAACCAGCAAGAGCAAGTGCTTGGAGACCCAGTGACTCAGCAATCCACTAGGGGATGATCAAAATGCAAGCCCCCAATAGGGCTCCAGGCAAGATTCCATTGCAAACTGAGAGAAGGAAGCAAGCCTGCATTTCTATGTCAGCATGTCCCCAGTAGCAATCCTTCTGCACCCCTAATTCAGATTTATGCAGTTGCTAGCTGGTGAATTCAAGCAATGTTACTTGCATTAGGCTGGTGAGCAGTATAAGGCCACAAAATTCAAGCTAGTATGCGTTGGAAATTATGCAAACCTTGGCTGGTTAAAGCTGAACAGGGTGTTTTGTGTGCTACATTCCTCCAATCCAATATAAAATGTTACCTCTGTACGGTGTTCTGAAGACAAAGAGCAATACAGTGGTACCTCTGGATATGGACAGGATCCATTCTGGAGCCCCGTTCGCATCCTGAAGTGCACGCAATCCGCGTCTGTGTGTGTCACAATTTGCCACTTCTGCACATGCGCGTGACGTCATTTTGACTGCGCATGCGGCGAAACCCAGAAGTAATGTGTTCCGTTACTTCCGGGTCACTGCGGAGCGCAACCCGAAAACGCTCAACCTGAAGCAACTTCAACCCAAGGTATGACTGTAGTTCAAGTCAGCTTCTTTAAAATGGCATGCATCTCCTTATCTGAAAAATGCAACCAGCTGCTGTCACTGGACACCAGTTAGCATTCTGAGAATGGCAACTAGCAATTGGCTGCCTTCTGGCAACTCAGTTCTGTTAGATCATCTAAAATGAAGCAGCTATAAGCGTATGAAACCTTTATTTCCAAAGTCAAACAGATGGGCAAGATTTACGAACAGAAGTCGCTGGCTTGGATTTTAGGGCAAGTTGGGGTGTGTGTGTGGCTTGGCGGCAGCCAAGATGGACACACAATCCTATTTTGCTCCAGTTCCCAAGACTTCCTGGATCAGAGGAGAGCTAAAATCATTACTTGTATTTGCTCCTAAAGTGGAACTGAAGTGAGAGGATGCAACAAAAGGTTCAAACATGGCAAGAAGATAAAAAGTAAGTTGGCTTCCCATCCATGCAGGAAAGAGGTCTCATTTGACACTGCAGATAAAACTGACGAGGCAATAATGATTGCATGTAAACTCTTTCTCTCACACCAGGGATGGTTAAGGAGGACTCAGGTCTCATTTTAAAAACTCACTCCTAGTTAAATACATTATCTGAGGCAGTCAGAGACCTACAGATTCAGCTGGAAGGTCAGCAAGATCATAACAGGTGGCTGAATATTTTATTGAGGGGTGCCCCACAGAAAGAGACGAAGTTACCCATGGTCCATGGGCTGAACTCAGCACCCTCCAACTTGTCATTAAATAAAATTAATTTTGACTGCTTCAATAGTCTCCTGCTGTAGTGCCAAAAGGTTTCTTGTGGCCAAAAAAAATCATCCATTTTTAATTATTTTTTTAAAAAATGATTACCAACCACACTTGCTAGTCTCCTGCCGTAATGCCAAAAGGTTTGTACTATTGGGTTTGTACTATTGGGTGAGGACCCAATTTCCCCCCAAATGTTCCTTTTTTTATAAAAAAAGTCACACCTACTTTAACATGCGGCCCTTAATCATGAGCTAATGGGCCTTTTGACCCCTCCAACACCCCCCAAATTAACCTTCCCTGTCATGTCAGGAGGCCTAAGGGAAGGTAGGAGATATCCTGACAGCTGTAAAATGACCGGTCCACTCCTCCAGCTCAGCTCTGAGACCATTTGTATGGCCATGCATTTTGTTCACCTAGTGCTGTACAAGAAAGATGCTGTAATGGAACATGCCAACCGGGAGAAAAAGGATTAAGGCAAAATTATACCCATAAACTAAGGTGGAATGGTTTATTGGCCCTGGAAGTTAGTTTTTAGATGTTTAGCAGCAGATTCAACGAGCCAGAGCTTGCAATGACAGTTTCAGTACAAATTACAGCAAGAACACTTTAACAATTTCAAACTTGCCTAATAAACCGAAGGTTCAGACACCGATTGTAAATAAACACCCAGATTCGGCACAAATGGTTTATTTCTTGGATTAGTCTCAAGTCCTATGACTAACTCCTGGAAGCTCTGACATTATTCCTAAACCCACTTGTCAGGGCAATGTCTAGAAATGAAATGGAACTTCCAAGGATACGTAACCCAAGAATAAAACATTAACAGTGACTGAGCTGCAAGCGTTTAAAAGTAATAAACTACTGCCACCTTGTGGAGAAACTTTGCTGGATTCACTGTGGGATTTAAAAGGCACAAGAGAAGCTGGGCTTTTAGAAATACATGTTCTGCATATTCCTAGCATATGAAAGATACTGAATTTGGAGGTTTGCACCTTCTGATCCACATAATCAATATATGAATAACCCCCTCTCCCAACATGTGGACTGCCATCTAGTCGAAACAAACCACTAAATGCAAAGCCACTGAATAAGTCCACTGTGAGGGTAAAAATGATTGATGATTAGATAGTGGCAAATTCCTAAGTGAACTATCCCAATCTGTGTACTGCTAAAACTAATGTATGGCTTGCTGCTTCATCACCCACTAGATTCCATACTGCTCTGAATGTTGTGACAATTCTTAGTAGTTTGTCTCAAAATGTGTATCTAAATTTAAGTTCTTGAGCAAATGCATATTTCAATATATACTATGGGAGGATTTTAAAAAAAACCTTTTAAATGTGGAAATGGAACAATCTTATTATTTGTGTAAACTGCTCTAGGAACACGGCTGAGGGCTATGTAACAATATTTATTTTAAAAAGCATTGGAGAAAAACATCACACCACCACTCTGCTCTCTAGGTAAAAGGAAAGAAGTGCTTCCTTTCCTCTAGTAGCAGGGAAAGGGGCAGCGGCAGTAGAAATCCATGTGCAGTGCTACCTCGGGTTACAGACGCTTCAGGTTACATACACTTCAGGTTACAGATGCCGCTAACCCAGAAATAGTACCTCGGTTTAAGAACTTTGCTTCAGGATGAGAACAGAAATCGTGCTCTGGTGGCGCGGCGGCAGCAGGAGGCCCCATTAGCTAAGGTGGTGCTTCAGGTTAAGAACAGATTCAGGTTAAGAACAGACCTCCAGAACGAATTAAGTATTTAACCCGAGGTGCCACTGTATCCACATGCCACCTTCTCCTTCTTCCTGCCTATTTGGTGCAAAAAACCGGAATGAAGCCTCACAGTTTCCCACTAGGGCAAAAACACTAATTCCTGCTTGCTTAAGGCCCCCCCCTCCCTTCCCTGTGAACGCCTTTCAAAGGCTAAAGCAAAGCGCAGGTCACAACGTTTTTAAAGAGGTTGTTGCAAGGGTTAAACGATACTGGAGACAAGTGTAAGCAAGATTTGAACGGTAAAAGTGCTCCCTCCTTGGAAAGATGAAGAAAAATGCCCTCAGCCCCCATGAGTCACTTCCAATGCAATTTAGCCATAAACACTGGATGCCAAATCCATTTAAATTTAATTTATTTAGCTCTCTGGGACGCACCTCTTACACAACGATAAAGAAGAATGTTTGTACAGCAGTCATGGAGCCCATCTTGCCGCTGGCACACAAGAAACCCACAAGAACAGACCCAGAGGGGAGGGCCCTTCATTACCCTCGCTGCCTCGCTTCCATTCTGCATACTACATAAGCCTAGAAACGGAGCCAGTACATGGCGCTGCGGATACGGTTGTAGTCCGGAAGTTGTTCGATGGGACCTGAGAGAGAAAGAGAGTTGGTCATTAGAAAACACAGTCAAGAAAACATCTGGCATCATTGCTGTCCCGCTCCTCTCTAATCCACACTAAAACTATTATGGTCTTAAATCAGCTAAAGCAGAGCTAGTCTTACCCGACGGCTATGAAAGACTTAAGATCAATTGTAACAATGTGTCTCTCTGTCCTCGGCTCCTCAGAGCCCAAATCCCCATAGTAGATGTTTGATTCAACAACAGGGCAAAATCCAAGTCTCAGACAATATGGTGTTTGAGGGGATTTTATAGACTCCCAGTTTTGTCTGGAAAGCCCCTTCCAAAGAGCTTTGCTTTGAAGACTTAGATGGAAGCTTTAATGACTGCAGTGTGCGATGGAGGAATCACCAGCTCGTTTAAGTAACCAAGCTGTTCAGGCAGGTTTTCCAAGGGAAGCGTTTCCTTGGCTGGCAGTCAAAGATGCAGGAATGCTGCTACAACGAGCCAGCCCACCTGCTAGTGTTGCATAAATGAAACTGACCCCAAATGAAACATTTTACAAATGTTGCCAGAGCCCTTCTCAGTTAAAATCGTAGCTCCCTCCTAACGGGAGATGTAAAAAGGGTGGAGTGCAGACTTGCTACTGCCTCAAGTGCTCAGATCAAACCTGATTCGCCAAATGCAGCAGGTGACTAATTTGGCATGGCTAATCTGAAGCAGCTCAAACAGAGATGAAGCCAAATATAGGCCAAAATAGGTAAGTGGTGTTATGAAACACCCTCCACTCCCCAGAAACCAAGGTTTCTAATGAAAGCAGCTACCATTTATGTCCTTTTTCATCTCCCAAGAAGAGGAAAACATACAAGGCATAACCACTTACCAACTGCTGCAACAGCTGGGCATCTGTCATAGAGATATTTGCTGCAGACTTCCCGAATTGTTGCTGCATCAACCGCCTAGAAGTGTCAGAGAAAAGCAGAGGATTACACTTCAATCAATAAAGTTGGAGGTATTACTTTGCCACTACCCAGCAGACTGCTAGCCAAGGACTTTGTCATGGCTGGCAGAACTCTCAAGCTGGAAGGATCTCACATGCTTCAGTGATTTCTAAGATCATCTACAATGTCTTTCCCTCAAGATACATAGGAAAGCTTTACAATTTTCTGCAGCGCCTGTACACTTAGCCTCAAACATGCCAGCACTGCACTTCAAGAATCACAACATGCTTTACTAAACATTTTTGTATGTTGTGACCAGGGTTCCAGATCTAGGCTTGATTTCCTGAGTTCTCCAAGTTCACTGCTGATGAGCAGGTGGTTACATATGCTGTACAGATACTTAAGTTGAACATAACCACCTACCCTGTTTTCCCGAAAATAAGACAGTGTCTTATATTAATTCTTGCTCCCAAAGATGCGCTAGGTCTTATTTTCAGGGGATGTCTTATTTTTCCATGAAGAAGAATACGGTACACATATTCCGGGGAGGCCTTATGTTCAGGAGGAGGCCTTATTATCGGGGAGGTCTTATTTTGGGGGGATGTCTTACTTTTGGGGAAACAGGGTAGTTGTTGTTAAAAAGGAACTATGCAGAAGGTCCAGCTTCCAATGACAAGCATTATGTTTCAGAAATGCAACTATATTTAACTTCTCCTTCCATTTAATAAAGATACCTACAGAAATTCTGGAATCCCATTCTGCCAGAGGTATCCGGCGTCCGTAGTTCAGCAGATGGCTTCCAATATTCTCACATGCAGGAGTGGTACCTGGAATATATGAATTAGTCAATTGTCAGTGGAAACCTTAAGCTGTGTTTTAAGATGTAAAGAACATTACGTAAGACTATGCAAGCAGCACCTGTTGCAAACTTACATTTAACAGGCCCTGTTATATGGTCTTTTTAGAAATTCATTTCAGAAAGCTACAATAGAATAGACTTGTTTCTGGCCAGAGGCAAGAATGAGGTGAAGCCACAGATAGGACTATAGTTCAGCTATACTTAAATTAAAGGTTTACACACACACACACACACACACACACACACACACACAAATCCAGGCAAACAAGTGGCATTATCAAGGGTCAGATAGAAGTATCTGGAGTGCCATATTGAGTCCCAGGACTATCTTAAGAGACACTCCCCGTTTTTCTCCTAGGAAGGACTGGTTCTTCAAAGATGATGATTCCTATAACATATTTGTGCTTCATCCAAGCTAATGATCTTAACCATATGCAAGCGGACTAAAATTCATATAGTTGAGACTTATTTTAATCTCATGTCAGCTCCACTTATTTTCTATCATGGAGACAAATGGGTCTCATCTAGGAAGCTCCGAATCTGAACCAAGTGATAAAGACAAGAGGGAGCAGAAGAAAGACTGTGTTGTTTCTGATGGGCACAGATAATTGCGTTACCAACAGTAGCCTTCCTGCTCCAGAGGTTGCACACAATGGACAGGTAACAGGAAAAAGCTTACTAGAATTTATAGATGTCAAATAGCTTGGGCTTTACGTCCAAGTGAGAGTCAGGGCCTGGAGGAACATTCAAAGATCCACTCAGAAAGTGCAAAGCAGGAACTACCCAACTTATTTTTTAAAAAAATCATACCATCCAGCTGAGCCATCAGTGTGTTACGAACAATGTTTTTGGCTCTCTTCACCTCGCTGTCAGTCACACTGGTACAGAGGCGCATCCTGCACAGGAAGCGGAGGGGAAATGTTAATCAAATGCCAACCACTTTTAGGCGACTCTGCCTTTCATGTTTTCATAGGCTCAATATTAAATCTTTACTATGATTACTAATCAGTAGACAAAACCTGAGAGGTGCAAGCCATATAAGAAGTGATCAAAAGGCAGCACAAACATGGACAAATGAGTCGATATCCTGAATGAGGTGATGTCTATATATCAGTCCTCAATGTTATTCATAATCTTTTCTATATAACACATGTAATGGATGTTTCTTCCTCAATAGACTTAATTGACATTTTCAATACCTATGGCCCCAAGAGATTTGCACGTGTCATAGATAGGCTGCAGTGAGATACATTGTGAAGCCTTATACAGTACTGTTCTGTCTACACCTAGTCTTTGTAAAGCTAACTCAATGTACTGACTCCCCTGCAGTGCAAGTTTTGTAGGAACAGAGCTGGCAATGAGTTCATACTCACCATTCACCCTGGGCAAAGTGCAGTGTGTCTTCAACATTCATAGCATCAGTAACAAAATAGAAACCGAACAGACCTGTGTCAGAGTAGCAAGTGTTGAAGGATTGGAAACTTTGACACAGCTTGTTTTCCACAGCAATTCTAGCCAGCCTGCTCGACTGATTCTGTAGGTAAAATAATTATGACCAGTTATGGCCATCTGGTTTGCCCACCAAACCCACCAAGAAGTTAAAATTAAGGAAGCAGAAATAATAGATGATGATGATGATTATAGCCTACCTGAACTTTGCTATTTTAACTCATGTGCAACTAACTCAAACACATCATCAAATTAAGGCCACATTTTCATACTATGGGTTCATCTACCTAAAACTGCAAAATGCTGTATAATTTTGCTAGCATACAAAATGGAAATGCATGTGGGAGGAGACTGTTACAAGTAATGCAAAATAGATATCCCAGTCCCATAGGAACTTACCTTGCCACCACCAAAAGTAATATCGTATCGCCCAATGACTGCATTAGCTACCAGAAGAGGAATATTGTCTGGATTGGCCCAGCCTGGTCCCTCCACTGCAATAGCAACATGAGCCAAAGGCAAATCATCATCTCTGACTCTGATCTGGAAAAACACACACATGAGAAATGAGTTCAGGTTTCAGGAGTAGACTGTGAGATCACGTGCACTATTCTCTCTCACCACATATTGCTGATAGATGGCACAGAAGAGGGCAGAGCACGTTTAAACAATAGGGAGGCAAAGGAATCTGTGTACAGGATCTTTGTGCCTGCACACTCCCAATCCTATACTTGGGTTTTCATCTTCAAAATATGTATAAATACAGAGCAGCCTCTTACAATAGTTTGTCCAAAAAGAGGGCTTTGACAAAAAAAGGAGCGAGGGAGGCTATATTCTGGGGAGGTGAATTCAAGACTAGAATACAATTTTGCTAAACTAAAGGAGTCGGCAAACTATTTTATCACTATTAAGAACTGCCTAAGTGAAATTGACACTGTCTGAGATTCACTCTCTGCTTGTTGAGGATGCCAAGTATTTAAGACTCTACCTCACTCCCAGTGAAGCGGCAGTACGGAGGAATGGGAATTGTGTCTTCCTTGTATTCATAGGGAACGTTGCCAAAATGCTGCTTGGCAAGGTCCACGACTTCTTTGTGGCTGACCCCTGGTCAAGAAAGCAAAAGGAGTGACAACAATACTTTGCATTCGAGAAAGAATACAAAAAATAATTTTTTGTTGTTTGGCAGCTGCATAACATGCTAAAATCTTATTCTCTGATAGCTCTTTGGGCAAAAGTAGTTTAGCAGAAGTTTACGCAGTGCATATTGTCACAGGAAAGTTAATTCTCCCACCCCAATGAAAATTTATTCACCAAGTCTATCTATTCAAACGTCTTTTACTACATAAAAACATTTTATCTGATTTCATGTGAAACTGGAAAAGAGTAAACAAGCCTATCTGTTAGTTTAGGTCCTATTGATTTCATTTTCGCTATGCTGCCCTAGCAGGAACAAAACTGGGAATGTGGTCCATTCAATCATAACATGGACTCAAAAGACATGGAATATGATTTAGCCATGATTCTAAGCTTCCCAGGGGAAGTTGATGGGCTGATCTGACTTGAGATATTTTGCCATCTGCTCTATGCTGGCCCCTACTGTAATCCTACTGACAATGGCATATAATTGTACATCAGGCCAATCTAAGAAAGATGAGCTATTCCTAACAGTAAACTAGTACCAACCTCCAGCAGCTGCCAGGACCATGCGAGGGGCTTTGTAGTGAGTCTCAACATATTCTGTTAGATTTGCACGGGACAAATGCCTAATGAAAATACAAAAAATACATTAAATATGCAAAGATGAGTTTCTTGTGCAGTTTTTACACCACTGCAATTCAAGCACTCCTATGTTAAGCACTCTGGAGACCCTACCTTTCCTTCCTGACAGATAGCACCTGCAATCAAACTTGCTTAGGATACTTAATTCCTGTGGTTTTTTTATTAAAAAAAAATGGTTCTCAAATATGTATAAGTGTGCACAGGATTGTAATCAATGTCTGAGTCACATGGATATTAGCATGAGAATCATTTCATTGGACTTGGACCTGAAGAGATGCCAATCTGGATCTCTGCTCAGAAGGAAGTATTAGACAAGCCACTCTTCCTCACCCAGAGTACTTTATTTGGAAAACAGGAACAACAGTGATCAATTCTTAATAAAAGTTGTAAAAATACAGACTGTCAAGTCCTTGGCAACATCTTGCACTACTGATTTGCTTTCAATTGCAACTTCTTTCTAAAGTTTAGTATGGTAAGCTTTTAGTCCTGTTGTTGAAAAGATGTTATCCCTCTTCTTTTCAACATCTGTTAAAATAATGCAGGAAGTCCCAGGTTCAGTCTCCAGCATCTCCATGTAGGACAAAGAATGTCACCTGCATGAAACCCTGGAGAGCTGTTGTCAATCAGTGTCAACAATATTGAGCCAGGTAGACCAATGTTCTAACCTGGTACAAAGTATCCTATGCTCACCATGTAAATACACACCTTCTCTTTGCTTTTGTTAAGGCCCTTGCTACCTTATGTATTGTATGATACACCTTACCATTTATTTCAGTTATTTACTTCAAACAAGAACCTCTATAAAATATAACCTAGCAGTGGAAGGGAAATGATTTCAGATGTGCTTTATTAGCCAGGAAATAAGCTCTCCTTACTTTGCATTTGCTGTTGTTCCTTCAACAGTCCGACTCAAAGCAGTGCCTTGATAAGCTGTAGCGTGCAGGTAATCAAAGACGACATGGGACAAGCTGCCATCAAGCTCTTGCATTTCTTGAAGGATGACATTCCGCTCCTTTTCAATCTGGGAATCCTCATAGCTGCTGTTCTGCACTACATCAGCCAGAATCTCAATTGCTAAAAAAAAGAAAAGAAAAAGGGGTGGGGGGTAGGAAGAGACATGCTACTTAAGACCTATTTTCTTGCCAAACTGAATGAAGAAGACAACTAGACATTCTTGGGCAAGAAAGGAACTTGCACACAGATAAGCAGCAGTGGTTCCCAATTAGCTAATAATTGCAACTCTCCTGTTTTTCAAAAGCCAAGCCATGGACCTTACTTTTGAAAATGCGGATATCTCTGCTGTAGTTTCTGGTATGTGAATGGTGCCACCATACCCCTCCCCCTGCCAACATCTCCCAGTGCAAAACTGGGGCGTGCATCTTCTGGGCTGCGCTCCTACATGAGTCACATGACCTGTGCGAGAGCATGATGCCAGAAGCGTGTGTTTTGGGGCACTGCAATCTCACATGTTTTCGGGTGCTGTGCTCTTCAAATGAGAGCACGGCCCCCAAAATGGGATGTTCTGGACATTTGACGGGTGTGTGCCAAAGGCACCCTGGGATCCACAGACCATCAAGTGGAAACCACTGGCCAGTGTTCGGAACTCCCATTGTTCTAGGAGCATTTTGCGACAGGAAATTTCATTAGATCAAGCAGTTTCTGAGCTCTAAGCATAGTACTGTGCCAAAATTTCAGATTAAAACTGTGGAATGGAAGGAAAGGAGTACCTTTTTTCTGCCTCCCCACTTCCAGCTACTCTCTTAAGACTGGAGAAAAAACCCTCTTAAGAGTACTAGGGGGGTGGGCAGGGGAAGGACTAGACTATGGGAAAAATGAACATAATATTTTAGCTGCAGTTCATTCATTTTCAGCTTTGTATTTTTGTTATTAAAAAGCATGCCTAGACATTCTGTTGTTGTGCCCATAACTTTGTTTAAGGTGCCATTTAGCTCCTAGATTTCATATCTCAGTTTCTAACACTGCTGCCGGCATATAGCATTTATGGCATCATAAAGCTACCCCACAGCCAACACCCTAGTGATGACAAATAGAACACATCCTCCATCTTATTTCCTGCCTGTCATTCTTCTCCATCCTGCTGGTTTTATACTTCCCCTGCTTCTATTATTCTCCATCCCTACACCCCCCAAAATCCAACATCTCATTTGGGTTTACATCTCAGTTGCTGTTATATGGACCTGTAGTGCTTAAACTACAAAGCTTTTGCTAGCATATAGGGTAGGTGGTCTATGCAACTAGCATTTCATGAAATAATCAAAGAGTGAAATTTCTGCCAAGGCAGCACAATTTTACATCTTTTGATAATTGCTGGGATTATTGTGGCCCATTTTGGCCATCTGAAAGCAATTGCTTCTTGACAGCAATAAAGTAACCATTTGTCCAGCCCTGGGCAACTTCCTTTAGGAAACCACAACACACAGGCTGCGGTGTGGAAAATTGCTTCCTGCTGACTAAAATTGGCTTAAATCAAAAGCCATTATTTTGTGTGGAAGTGCAATTAAAATATAGCCTTCTACAAAAACCCTGTGGATTTGTTTTGTCCTTGGAAAGCTAATTAAACACAAATGCAAAGAAAGCAATATCCCTGCCTGCCAAAATAACACAACCGAATGGCACTACCTTTGGGCAAATCTTTGGCTAACGCTTTCATGAAGAAGGCAGTCTGCTCACGAGAGGTGTAACTATTGAGATGTGCACCCATGCTCTCAACTTCCTTTTCAAATTCAGGACCAGGGCGTTTCTTTGTACCCTAAAGAAATACAGATAGACAAACAATTGGATATCTGGGGGCATAATGAGTAAGTATCAGTAGCTAAAGCACCAGAATTTTTAACATATGTGGAAACTCTCAAATTGCACAACAGAACACAAATTCAACTCAACAGTCACAAAATACTGCCACAGAGCACTTAAGTCCATTAAAAAAAATTCTTTAAAAAATAGTCTCTTTCAGAATGCCTTAAAAATGCTAAGCATTTGAAGAATTTACTCTGATGTGGTGAGCACAAGCTCTCCCTGCATGAGGATACGTACAAATAATGTTCACCACATAAAGAACATGGTAATCACTTTATTACATTTTTATTCTTTCTCCTCAACGAAGTGGAATATGAGAATTTGATTTCAGCCACAGAGAATAATGGGAGAAACAATAATTAAGAACAGGCTGATTAAATTTACAGACACACATCATGGTGGATCAGAGAAGAATCAGTGCAGCGTTATAAAGGTTATTCATGCTGTTCTCAAATATACTGAAACTATCAGATAGGTATGATCCAATCAATCTGATTTTTCTAGAAGTCCTTGCCAGAGATCACAGCAAAATCATGCACTCATTGCAAATGCTGGTGTTTCTTTTTTCTGTTAACTTGTATTGTCCTGATTATCTTTATGTGGGTTGTAAAGAAATCAGACTGTGTAAAAGAAATTGGGAGGGAATATGTGCTTAATTTGGTTCCTAGAGCTAACCTTGGCTGGCTGGTAAATATTTCATGAGATACTAAAAAACAAACAAGGTAAAGTGTGAATTCCAGTTATACTTGGTCTGTAAAAGGCATTAAAGCAAAAGTATGTATCTTTGATGTTGGTTTGTTTGTGGACTGGGATATAAAGGATCAGAGGTAATATCAAGCTTAGGGAAGGAGGAAGGAGAGCAGGCTGCTAAGATCCTAAGTATTCTGACTGAAAGATCCTTGCTTAACAGAACTCTAGATGATGGGGCTAGCAGGATTCAAAATGCCAATCAACTGTATCTAAACAAGACAAAAGCCTGCTCCATGATCTAAGGAAATATCATGCAAAATTAGGTTACAATAGCCTTAGAGGTCTCCAAATGCATAGTGAACAGACAAACAACTCTCCAAAAATATATAGAAGATATTGAGAAGAGAATAACTTGTCACCTCACCTTGAAAGCCAGGTGTTCCACAAAGTTGCCAACTCCATTGTTCTTCTCAGTTTCATAGCGGCTTCCCACTCTGATCCACACCCCAACCTGACAAAAAAGAAACAGTGAGTAAATACGTTACATTTAGACCAATTTTCCAGACATTTGTCTGCTATTAAGACAGAGTGCACAGAAAGCAGTAGCTTAGCTACAATTTCCACTACGCAGAGAATGACAATTACACTCTTAAATCCGTATTTCTCCCTGTATTTTGTAGTTTACAGAGGCTTTTCTTACTGAGGCACAGCCTTTCTACTAATTGAATTTGTTCAAAGCATAATTGGAACTGAAAGTACAACAGGGGTTTGGTTCTAAAGCCTCCTCAGTGATGGCACCCCTGGTGTGGAATAGCCACCACAAAGATGCTTGCCTGGCACCTTCCTTATGGCTGTTTTCATGCTAGATTAAGACCTTTTCATTATCAGGCTCTTAAAATCTCAATTTGTATCCCACTGATTATATGCAGCAATGGCTTTTAAAATATTGTCATATATTGAATTTTATTATTTTATGCCTAGGAATGGCTTGAGTGTGGGTACAGCTTATTAGAACTATAAAGGTGTCTCTATTTCTAGCAATCTGGTTGAAGTTATTTATTCTACTCCATGGCCTTAAGGTACTCCAAGTGAGCCAGATTTACATTACAGTGGTACCCCGCAAGACGAACGCCTCGCGAGACGAAAAACTCGCAAAACGAAAGGTTTTTTCGTTTTCGAGTTGCCTCGCAAGACGAATTTCCCTATGGGCTTGCTTCGCAAAACGAAGCTTGCCCAGGGGACAGCGGGTCTTCTCTTTTGAAGCAAGGGGCAGCGGGGAGATCGCTTCTCCCCACCGCCCCTTGCTTCAAAAGAGGTCCGGGGACAGCGGGAAGCGCTTCGCGCTGCCCCCGGACCTCTTTTGAAGCAAGGGTTTGCGGGGAAAAGCGATCTCCCCGCAGCCCCTTGCTTCAAAAGAGGTCCGGGGGCAGCGGGAAGCGCAGCGCTTCTTCCCCGATGCCCCCGGACCTCTTTTGAAGCAAGGGGCTGCGGGGAGATCGCTTCTCCCGGTGCTCCGAAGCCGGGCGGGGGGGAGGGAACACCTGCCCCCACCGCCCGGCTTCGGAACGCTGCTCCGAAGCGGGGCGGGGGGGCGGGAACACCTGCCCCAGCCACCCCGCTTCGGAACGCTGCTCCGAAGCGGGGCGGGGGGGCGGGAACACCTGCCCCAGCCGCCCGGCTTCGGAACGCTGCTCCGAAGCGGGGCGGGGGGGCGGGAACACCTGCCCCAGCCGCCCCGCTTCGGAACGCTGCTCCGAAGCGGAGCGGGGGGGCGGGAACACCTGCCCCAGCCGCCCGGCTTCGGAAAGCTGCTCCGAAGCGGGGCGGGGGGGGCGGGAACACCTGCCCCAGCCGCCCCGCTTCGGAACGCTGCTCCGAAGCGGGGCGGGGGGGCGGGAACACCTGCCCCAGCCGCCCGGCTTCGGAACGCTGCTCCGAAGCGGGGCGGGGGGGCGGGAACACCTGCCCCAGCCGCCCCGCTTCGGAACGCTGCTCCGAAGCGGAGCGGGGGGGCGGGAACACCTGCCCCAGCCGCCCCGCTTCGGAACGCTGCTCCGAAGCGGGGCGGGGGGGCGGGAACACCTGCCCCAGCCGCCCGGCTTCGGAACGCTGCTCCGAAGCGGGGCGGGGGGGCGGGAACACCTGCCCCAGCCGCCCCGCTTCGGAACGCTGCTCCGAAGCGGAGCGGGGGGGCGGGAACACCTGCCCCAGCCGCCCCGCTTCGGAACGCTGCTCCGAAGCGGGGCGGGGGGGCGGGAACACCTGCCCAGCCGCCCCGCTTCGGAACGCTGCTCCGAAGCGGGGCGGGGGGGCGGGAACACCTGCCCCAGCCGCCCCGCTTCGGAACGCTGCTCCGAAGCGGGGCGGGGGGGCGGGAACACCTGCCCCAGCCGCCCGGCTTCGGAACGCTGCTCCGAAGCGGGGCGGGGGGGCAAGAACACCTGCCCCAGCCGCCCCGCTTCGGAACGCTGCTCCGAAGCGGGGCGGGGGGGCGGGAACACCTGCCCCAGCCGCCCGGCTTCGGAACGCTGCTCCGAAGCGGGGCGGGGGGGGCGGGAACCTCGCACCCCGCCGCCGGGCATCGGAACGATGCCCCGATGCCGGGCGGTGGGGCGGGAACCTCGCACCCTGCCGCCGGGCATCGGAACGAGGTCCTGGACCTCTTCTGAAGGCAGGCGGGGGCAAAAGTCTTTGCTCCCCCCGCCTGCCTTCCCGGGACAGCGGAGACTTCTCCGCTGCCCCGGGCGATCTTAAAATGCTGGCGGGCGGGAGCGAAGCGTTCGCTGCCGACCCCCAGCATTTTAAAATCTCCTCGGGGCAGCGGAGACTTCGCTCCCGCCCGCCAGCATTTTAAAATCGCCCCGGGACAGCAGGGGCTTTTAAAATGCTGGCGGTCGGCAGCAAAGCCCTCCTGTCCCCGGAGCTTGCGGGGCGGGAGGTGGGAAGAAGGGCTTTTCTTCCCACCGCCAGCCTTCAGAACAGCCTTCTGAAGGCTGGCAGTGGGAAGAAAAGCCCTTGTCCCCCCCCCCCAGCCTTCAGAAGAGGTCGGGGGACAGACTGTCCCCGGACCTGGTCTGAAGGCGGTTTCCCTAGGAACGCATTAATTGATTTTCAATGCATTCCTATGGGAAACCGTGCATCGCAAGACGAAAAAACCGCAAGACGAAGAGACTTGCGGAACGAATTAATTTCGTCTTGCGAGGCACCACTGTATAGAAGAGTGTTTTAGTAAGAAGAGCAATTCTTTCCTTTAGCAGCAAACTGCCTTTAAAACTATGAAGTGGCCATTATAATAAGTCCTAAAAACAGGGCTGCTGTAGAAGAATATTTGAGGGCTATAATGGGCAGAAACCAGTAAATATGCCAATGGGATGTCAAAAGCATAATACACTCCAGAATTTCACTAGCCTTTCATACACTTTTCAGAGCCATTCAAACCTCATATGACCAAGATATGTTCTTCCTGTATCTTCTTACAATGTCTATCACCACTCTAGGTAAGTTGTTTTTAGACATTAACCTTGAGAGAAATCTTTCCACGTTGACTTTACTGAGGTCAGAGGTCCTGTGCGCCTTGTAGAAGATTCTGAAGCATATTTTAGGGAATGGCTCAGCCAGCTGGTCCTCACTGTTGCCCTGCCTGAACTGAAACTGAACCCAAGAAAACACTCAACGGCTATACGCTGAAGAGTAGATCAGTTGCGCTGGTTATGTTTCAGGAACATTTGCCTGTCATTCTGGCCTTCTCACGGAGAAGCCGCAGATAAGTTTCCACAGGAACCTTAGGATTCTTCAGAATAAAGCCTGAGAATCACTGCCATTGATCAGTAACAAGCAAAGAACAAGCAAGCAAAGTCCGAAGAGATGCACAGTTGCTGCTTCATAGCTGTGAATTCCTTTTCCTGGAGAGTCACTGAACATTTTTTGAATCATTGAGAGGAATTATTTAGCGTTGGCTCCTCATTTAGTTTGATATTTATCTTTTAGAATTATCTTTTCTGTTTTTCAAAAATAGTACTTTTTAACTTGAAACTCAGAAAGATGGCAGGTTATGCGCTTCAATAAAAATTAGCAAACTTTAACTGAAGATAGGCCCAAGTGAAACAACAGAGACTCTAATAATTTTCAGAACCCCATATTATGCTTACCGTACAAGTAGGCTGGCCAGATTGTTCAGAAGCCACATGTAAGCCATTGTCTAGAGTGGTGACATGCGTCTCAGGAATATTATGCAGCACCTGAGCATAAGATGCAGTGCTTCCTCTTCTTGTCAAGCTCCATAAAGCTGGCTATAGAAAAGTTTATTGTCAAAAGCACAATTCATATAACAAGATAAATACATGAAGAGTCATATAAAGACATCATGTGAAAAATTACTTGTATGCAATTTTATGTTGTTACAGAAACCACCTGATGAAATGTGACCACCACCAAAAAAAATCCCAGCATTAATACAAAAAATAACTTCTGATCAGAAAGCGGACACTATGGGATCTGCATACATCATATACCTGAATGGAGTTTTCAGTACAGTCATACCTTGGGTTACAGACGCTTCAGGTTACATGTTTCCGGGTTGCGCACTGTGCTGAACCCAGAAGTACCGGAACGGGTTACTTCCGGGTTTTGGTCTCACGCATGTGCTCAAGTGCTAAATTGCGCTTTGCGCATGAGTGCTGAATCGCGACTCGCACGTGTGCAGATGCAGCGCTGCGGGTTGTGAACATGCCTCCCACATGGATTACGTTCGCAACCCAAGTGTCTGCTGTATTACATCACCAGTATCTCACTGACCTAACCAATTCCTTCCTATAAGGGTCCAACACAGCAGAAAACCAATTTTTGTTCAATCATTCTCAATTTTAAATATAAAGAAGCACTACAGAGAGATGGCTTTGCAACTTTCCACTGACTGAGCTGAATGTAGCACACTTTTATTGCATTTTGTCTCTAAGATCTGAAATATCCCATCTACAACATTTCAACAAACATTTATAAACAACTATTTAAAATTTAGCTTTCTGCAAAAACCCAGTTATTTGCCCCAGCAATAAAGGAGAGTCCAAGGCACTCAAAGCCAAGGATCTATAAATAGTCACTAAAAGATGCTGCTATTAAAGATACTGCCATTTGGCAGTAGCAGGTAAGTGGTATCTAAATTACAAAACTGAAAATGACAAATTCTCCATCCAGTCCCATTTAATGTTCTAATGTATAAATCTCACTATAACCTACATCTTTCATAAATAGGACAGCCTCAGATTACTGCCCACCAGTTAGCTTATAGCATGTGCATCCGTCAAAGTGTAATGATGAGTAATTCTATGCCATGCCTTCCTAGCCACTGAAACTGCAAGTGGAAGCAAGCATTTCATAGACCTCAATGCCATCCATCCATAGAGTGGTGCCAAATAAATCAACTCCAAAATTACCTGTTCATGAGGATTTGCAGAAAAAAACTTTACAATTATTGTTCTATTAACTAAAAAGACTGCTTTATGAAATCTTCCTTCCAGTACTGAAAACTACATCTTTTAAAGTGAAAAATGAGGTGCAGAGGTTCCCCCAAATAAACTTGTGAATTCCTACATTAAATCTTTGCAAATGCACTTGGGGAAATACACAAATGAACACCACAAAGCATATAAATTAGCTGTAGCAGAACATTAAACTTAAAGGTATTAAACGTGTCCCAAATACTAAGTCAAAATAATGATTATCTTTCTAGCTAGATTGATAACAGAGACAGCTCATTATTTAAATTCAATATAATCATTTGGGAAACGTCTCTAACAATTAAAACATCCCCAAATTTCATTAAATGACCTGAACTTCTAATTCCATTATCCCATGAATCAAATCTGACGTGCGCACATCAGAAGCTTATTTTGCAACACAAAAACGGAGAAATTTTTACATCTGCATAAAGGGGGCAAGTTGTCAACTTCTGCCCAATCTCACTTTAGCTCAACGATGAACTTAAGAGCTCTGGGACTACCACCACAAACGTTTCGTAAAACATATTTCCTCCTCTTTTTTGGACTGTGTTCCCAGAATGCTACCCAGCAAATGTGGTCCTAAAAAGAACTGCACCGCTTGACTTCAGTAAGAAACCCTGCCCCTTCTTATGAAGTCTTAGAAAGGCTGCTCGGCGCGCAGGAAAAACACTCTGCAGGTGCTCAGAGGCACGTTTTATTTTTGCACGGCCAATGTGGGGATATGGGTGGGTAAGTGGCGATGCTGTCAAAATGAGCACCGCCCCAGCAACAGCAGCAGCGGGGGGGGGGCGTGAAGGTTGGTAGGGGGGCCTGCAACCCACGATATCTGTAAAATGTCACGATTTGCCCTTCCATCGCCGGCAGCTCTCAGCCACGAGGCCTCGCCCGGCTGGTGAAATGGGTGGCCTGGACGGGCGCCGTGACCTTCGCGGGCGGCTTCCCCACGGGCTCCGTACACTCTCCCCGCTTCGTCCGCTCCCCTTCTACCCACCACCGCCGCCCCTTCCTCCTCCTCTTCCACCCCGTCAGAGGCCCACCCGGTCAGGCACTCACCGGAGCGTGAGGACCCCGAAGAAGGGCCCGGCTGGCTACACAACCCGCGGCCCGGCACACAGAGGACGCCGCCATCTTGCCACCTTAACCCCGGCAGCTCGGCAGGAGAAGAGAGAAGAGCGCGTGCGCGGGAGGAGGACTGGGTGGGGGGTGGAATCAGAGATGGGGCAAGACATCCGCATGCGCAGGAGAAAGATAGTAGGGCCCGTAGACGTCGTAAAGGGACTGTCTGTATTAAGAGGGAGTCACCAGAGAGAGATAAGAAAGAGTTAAGAGTCACACACACAGGCTAAACTTACGGTAAAAGATTGAAGGCCGCCGTTGGTCAGGGGCCTCTCCATGGGCGTCGCTCGCTTGCGTCATTAGAGGGAAGAGGCATACACCTCGCAAGGGAAGCCTGAGTGGAGAATTTGGTCCATTTTAGACCGGAAGTGTGTCAAGAGGAGCTAGCAGTGCTTTTGACGAATCTTCTACCTCTATGAGGGCAGAAGCCCGTGCTGTTTCTTTCAAAGTTAGCCCAGAATCTGGCCCACTACTTGTGTGTTTTAATTCTTTCACTTAAACATAAAAGTCAGAGATAGGGAGGCTGAAGAAAAGATGAACCCATCTCATTAAATGGACAGGCCATTGGTAAAATCTTCCGCCGTCCTGGAAGAGAGGATTTATAATGAGGGGGTTCCAAATTGGGTCTTTGACCAGGGTGAAATAAAGCCTAGTTTCGCCTCTGCCTTTTCCCCTGACAGGGGCTCTAAGCGGCTTACCGCTAAAATAAAAGCAGCTAAAAACGGGGAAAGCAACCATTAAAAACACACACACAATCAAACATTAATAGAATCAAACTTCTAAAAATTCATCTCTTTATCCTCATTTTAATCCAAACGGGAAAATATTAAAACAATTATTAAAACGTCCCCCCTCCACCTGTTGCACAAAAGGTTCTTCAAGGCAGTGGGACCTGCAACCTGATGTTTCAGTGTGGAGCATTGATGTTCAGGGTTCGGTAGTGGCTGTGTTTAGTGAGATGGAGCTATGAAGCCACCATCCTGACACTTGTGCTGCTCCTGCTTTCCTGCATGGGGCTGGGGGCAGAGCAATGGTGAGGTTGGGGCAATATGGCACTTCTGTCAGTTCAACCACACAGCCCTGATCTCGCTGCCACCTTGCCCCAGACCTGTTCAAAAAAAGTGTCAGGAGGGTGGCTCCATCCCAGCCATAGCTGTCAAGAATCCCTTATTTGGAGGGACAGTCCCTTATCCCAGCGCCGTGTCCCGCTGCTGTCCCTTATTGATGGATGTCCCTTAAATTTCCCGGGTTTCAAAGGAAGCAGCTCCTCTCCCTCCCTCCCTCCCTCCCTGCCAGCCTCCCTGCCCGGTCCGACCCCCTCCGGCCTCCTCTCACCAGCCTCAGCCCCTGGGAGCCCCTTCCCGCCGGGACTGTTGGGAGCCTTGGGCCCTTCCGCCACCATCCTCCTCCTGAGCGTCTCTGCCTGGGGCCTCCCCTCTGCCCGTCACCGCTGCTCCTGCTAGGCCGTAGTGCGGCTGTGATTCCGAAGGACCCGGATGAGATGGGCAGCCTGGCATGGCCTATGAATTGCTGAGGAGCCTTGAGAGGAGAGCAAGGGCAACCATAGAGAAAGCAGTTCAAAGAGAGGAGGAAGAGAAGGAGGCGGAGGCGTGGGCAAGTGTTCCAAGGGCTACAAGGGAAGGACCGCAAGCGCTTCTCCCATAGATTTGTAGTGGTAGACTAGCATAGATGGTCTGATCTGCAGGTTTACTTCAGGCGCTAATTCCCCCCCCCCCCTTCCTCCTGCCCCACCTGATGGAACTGAGAGCTGCAGATGGAGCACAAGAGAAAAGATACAGAACTGCAGCAGCATCTTCGTAGCTTGGATTTTGTTTTGTGCGAAAAGCGGTTGCTGCTTGTAGTTATTTAATTGCAGTGGTTTCATCGGCTGGTGTCTTGAGCAGCAACCTCTGGAAACGAAGGGCTAAAAACTGGCGCTGCTCTCCAAAATTATCTGGTCCCTTTTAACTGGGTGACTAAAATCCCTTATTTTGGCTGCTGGTCCCTTATTTTCAAGGCTGCTGGTCCCTTATTTTCAAATCTGTAAGTTGACAGTTATGATCCCAACACATGCACTGCTCCTCTCAGTGTTTTATGCCCTCTTCTGGGATATTCCATTCCATTCCCTCTGGCCCCTCTCCTGATTTTCCGTTCCCTCCCACAACAGCCAGGCCACATTCTGTGGTTGCTGAGCACTTTTGGTCCTCTTTGGGCTGCTTATTGTTACAGAAGTCTGGAAACCTCTTTTTGCTATGTGAGCAGGGTTATTTGGAGACAAGAAATCTGTTTTTGTCCATTTTAAACATTGTTCTTATTTATAGCATTTATATCTTACCTTTTTCTCCAAGGAGCTGAAGGTGGCATATGTGATTCTCCCCTTCCTCATTTAATCCCCCCAACAACCCTGTGAGGTAGGTTAGGCCGAGAGGCAGTGACTGGCCCAAGGTCGCCCAGAGAGCTTCTCGGCCCTGTGCAGATTTGAACTCTGGCCTCCCAGACCCTTGTCCAACACTCTAACCACCATACTATACCAGCTTGCAAAACTATTTACCAGGGGAGAGCCCCTATTTCTGGTATCCATCATCAGCAAACCCTTGACCTTACTTTGCCTCTTGGGGCAGTTTTGGAGACACCCCTTTGAAAATGGTTGTCATGTGTGCCACTGTGCGCTAGAGGCCACTATCTTCCTTTCAGCCACCGCTACAACTGCTTATTGAGATGAGTTGCAACTATTCTATAATAAGCACAAATAGATTCAGAGTAAGACTAAACATTCTCAAACTTTTTTTTTTTAAAGGAAACAGTGGTGGTTTACGCTTTGCTTCAGAAGCCGTTTCGGTAAAAAAATAAAACAAAAACTGGACAGGCGATTTCTCGGAAAACCTATAGAGTTTACAGTAGACAGGAAATAGCCTTCACCAGTGTTGCAGCCGTTGGGGGGGGGGGTGTTAGCAAAGTCACTTAAAGCAGATGGAGTCCAGAGAGAAAAGAAATCTTGATATCGCTTTACTGAGGGAAAAAACAGGATAATTGAGAAAGGAACAGAGAGGTTTTGCCTTGCTTTACTTCAGACCTTGTACAGAGCAGGGGGACATTCAGCTAAACATGCAGAGGAAAACTCCCTCAGAACTACCCAACCAATTATGGCACGTAATACCTCCTCAAATATCACACCACTGTGCACGGTTACTAAGCAATACCTCCAACTGTCCACCTCTTGGCTAGTTGACTTTAACACTTACCGTTAGACTTCTCATGGAATGATCTCTGCTGTTGCACTTTGCACAGGGGGTGAAGCTATAGACCCACCCCCTTGACACTGGTGGTGTTGCTGCTTACTTGGACAGGGTAGGATAGGTGCTGGGGAGATCAAGACTGCATGGGTGGCACCAGCAAGAGAGCCAAATTGGTCCCAATGGGGCACCTCTGTAGCCTGAACCTCACGACCAACTTAGCATCAGTGTCACTGGTGTCAGGGGGATGGCACTGTGGTCTAAACCACTGAGCCTCTTGGGCATGCCAATTGGAAAGTCGGCTGTTCAAATCCCCATGACGGGGTGAGCTCCTGTTCCTCTGTCTCAGCTTCTGCCAGCCTAGCAGTTTGAAAGCATGCCAGTGCAAGTAGATAAATAGGTATCACTGTGGTGGGAAGCTAAATGGCATTTCCGTGCACTCTGGTTTCTGCCACGTTGTTGCATTGTGCCAGAAGTGGTTTAGTCATGCTGGCCACATGACCCGGAAAGCTGTCTGTGGACAAATGCCAGCTCCCTCAGCCTGCAAGCAAGATGTGCCCCGCAACCCCATAGTCACCTTTGACTGCACTTAACCGTCCAGAGGTCCTTTACCTTTTACCTTTCTTCCCCATCATCAGTGCTGCTACTGCCAATGTGTAAAGTGGGATATTAGCATACCTTCCAACACCTCAACAGCAAAATCCTGGGACACAATCTTCCTTGACACCATCTTCCCGTTTTCTTCTCATGAGAAGATGGCAGCTGTTTTGGACATAATGATCTCGCACAATTTCACGCCCTGATTTCTCCCCCTAAAAAGCACTTTGGGGTGCTGAGCGAGATCATTGCCCCAGGAAATATCATGGTGAGAAAATGCTCAAGATCACTGCTTCCAAAATGTCAGCCATTCTCTCACGAGAAAAAAACGGGATGTCCTGTTTTTTCTGGGACACTTGCGGGGTAGGGGATAGAGGACTCAGGCAATGACCCTTGCTTTAAGAACCAGTTTGTAGTGCATGTGCGCACCCAAAAAACTTGCCTGGGCAGGCCTGAGACATAGCTTAGTGCAGTCACAGTGGCCAAGGGTGATCAGCTACGACTAATCATTGGCAGGGATACCTTGCCCACAGTGTTTCATGTGCTGGTAACCTCGTGTTTGTATTACTGCAATGTGTTCTAAGTGGGGCTGCTTTGGGGCTTGGTTTGGAAGTTTCAGTTATTGCAGAACACTGTGGCTGGGCCAGGGGAGAGGAACCTTTTTCAACCTGAGGGCAGAGGCAGTTTTAGGGTAGCACAACCAGTGTGGTTGTACTGGGTGCTGCACTGCAGGGGATGCCACAAGAATACTGTAAAACAGAGCTCAAGAGGTGGGGTGTGTGTGTGAATTTTAGCATAGCAAAGAGCACCACCGAAATTTCAGAGCCCAAAGTTCACCACTGCTTGGGGCCACATTTCCTCCCGAGCAACCTTCTCAAATCTCTGCTGCTGTCAATGTTTTAAAATGTTATATTATTTTGCATAACTTACATTTTATTATGTGCTTTGTCAGTTATTTTGTGCCCTACTCTGGGATATTTTTTAAAAAAATAAAGAGCAGGTTAGAAATCTTCTAAATAAATAAATTATATTTTAGCCTCCTCACTCCCAGCACCACCACTCAATTGAGCAATGAAGCCGAAAATTCCTGGTGAATTAATTATGAAGGCCTTTTATGTATTATTTAAGTTGTATTCATTTTTTTTGTCTCAGCAGTCAAATGTAATGTCATTTGGGCCTTTGGGTAAAATTCTGAGTCACTGGAGGGGACTTAAATGGAGGTGGGAGGATTCTCAAAGGAGCACATCAATCATCCAAATTAAAACCATGTAAGGCTTGTTTAAGAAAAGATGGGGTGAGCTAGTAAAAACAAAGCAGGACAATGTTTAATAAAACCCAGGATTAGATTTATAGCAATTTACCATCCCTGATTTATCTGAAAAGAAGTTATCTTCTAGCAGCTTTGAGGCGGAAATCAAAAGGTCGCTTGCCAGAATGTATAGAGATTATTATTATTTCTGCATTAGCAACTGCTAACACTGAAACATTGAAAGTACAGTTACATTGTTTATCTGCAATCCCATATAGCCACAAAAGTTATATTGAACTAAATCAGGCTCTCTTCTGCATAGCAGAAGCATGGAGCCTTTTTTAGCCTGAGGTCCACATTCCCTTGTTGGCAACCTGCTTGGGGCCACTTGTAAGTTGTGGGCGGGGCAAGAAGCAAAAATGGGCGGAGCAATAGGTGTGAACGTTACCATTGTCCAGTCGGCTAGTTTTTACTTGCCTGTTGTGTGTACACCTCCGCACGCCCCTCTCTGTCTTCCTTCCAGGGCAACCAAGGGTTATCCTTCAAGCTGTGAGATACAAGGCGTGAGTGAGCCATGAAGCAGCCTCGCTTCCTCTTCCATGGCCATGGTACAACCAGAAGGAAAACTCTGATCCTAAATCCCCACTGCCTTGCAGGATATCTTCAGGAGAAGAAAAGGCTAAGGAGTAAACCCTACATGAATCTGGTGGGATGGCACCTCGTACACCTCCTTCTGGCAACTCCTGCAGACAAGCTGGTGCCAAATGTTTTGCTCTGCCATAAGAAGGGGGAAAGGAGGGGCCTTGAAGTTGCCCATCGACAGCAAGCTCATGGACAGCAGATTGAGCTGCCACACAGCTCACAGCCTTCCCCATTATGCTGAGATGGATTTATTGTTATTTGAGTTACAGTCATTCTAAATTTGCATATATATTGGGACGCAGGTGGCGCTGTGGGTTAAAGCCTCAGGGCCTAGGACTTGCTGATCGAAAGGTCAGCGGTTCGAATCCCTGCGGCGGGGTGCGCTCCCGCTGCTCGGTCCCAGCGCCTGCCAACCTAGCAGTTCGAAAGCACCTCCGGGTGAAAGTAGATAAATAGGGACCGCTTTCTAGCGGGAAGGTAAACGGCGTTTCCGTGTGCAGCTCTGGCTCGCCAGAGCAGCGATGTCACGCTGGCCACGTGACCCGGAAGTGTCTCCGGACAGCGCTGGCCCCTGGCCTCTTAAGTGAGATGGGCGCACAACCCCAGAGTCTGTCAAGATTGGCCCGTACGGGCAGGGGTACCTTTACCTTTACCTTTTAAATTTGCATATATACATATTCATTAGCATTTCGTGCAAATCCCTGTCTTGTTTAGTCCTTTCTGAGGTGATGTGTAAACCCTAGCAGGGCAGCCCAGCTTTTCATACCAAGATGGCCGCAAGGGTACTTCAACACGGAACCTGCAGGCTGCTCACAGCCTTGTCACGTGGAGGTGGCGGCGGGGGTGGGGCGAAGCAAGCCCAAAGTTTGACGGCCCCCCCCCAACCCTTGTGCTGTCTTCCCAAAGCTGGCTAAGTGAAGTTCTGGGCTTTGGGAAGGAGGTTCTAGGCTCAGGCAGGGTCCTAGAGCCCTCCCAGCTCCTCCCCAAAGCTGGGAAAGTGCTAACCAGGCATTGGAAAACAGGCAGGAGAACTCTAGGACTCTGTCAAAGCCCTCATGCCTCCTTCCCAAAGCCCAGTGCCTCCATATCCGGCTTTGGAAAGGCAGCACAAGGGTGTGTGTGTCAAATGTTACTGAGGGCCACCAGAAAAGGCATTGAGGGCTGCAAATAACAACAACAACAACAACAACAACAACAACAACAACAACAACAACAACAACAACAACGTATTATTTCTACCCCGCCCATCTGGCTGGGTTTCCCCAACCACTCTGGGCGGCTTCCAACAAAAGGTTAAAAATACATTAAAACATCAGTCTTTAAAAACTTCCCTAAACAGGGCTGCATGTCGCCTTTGGGCTGTGTATTGGACCACTCTGTGCCTAGACCATAGAGACTTGTGTGTGACTCGGCCATTATGGTAATTAGCAGCTTTTGGATAATAATTCATTTCATTATTTAGATTTGAAATGTTAACTTATTTTACACGCGATGTCTAAAATTCTCATTAGTTGTTGACCATGCTCTGAATGCATCTAAGAATGAACTGCTGTTCCATTCCACCCTAATACTTGGGCAGATTATTCTGGAAATAATCTGGTATGATGGGAACCATAAATTGCATAAGTGATAAATAATGTTACAAAAGTTGTGTGCCTCTGTGTGTGTGTGTGTGTGTGTGTGTGTGTGTGTCAGTTGGTGGCAAGTGTCCATGGGATTCCAGGCAGTCACCCAGGGTCTGTGGTCCTTTGGAGAATTGAGACACGGCAGAAACAATCATAGCCTTCAGAAATACAGTTTATTCACCTATTTACATCTTCAGTCTGCATGGTGGGAGTCCAGATCTTGGTCATTTCAAGCATGGTCATTTCAAGAGAATGCAGCCCTGGAGTCTAAGGCATCTCTCCCATCCAGCCTGCAGCCAGCCTCCCCCAAAATGGATCCCAGCCTTTCTTCCTCTTTTTCCTTCCCAGAACCCCTTTGCTACCAGACTCCCTTTTCCTGTCACCTCAGACACACACACCCCATGACCTTGGTAGCATCTGTCTCCTCAAGTCAATGGATTCCTCTCAGATGGCCCATCAACCCCTTTTGTCATGTTAACAGATTTACTCTGCACTAGGCCAGCTAGGCTGGTTTGCATAAGCCAGCCCAGGGATTCCTGGTCTGGCACAGTCCTGCAGCTTGTACTTTCATCCATTAATCAAAAACCTAACATTTATTAATTTTTAGGGTTTTGGGGGGTCCCCCACAAATTTATAACAACAATAATAAAGGACATGGTATCTCATTTCTTAAAAGAGTTTTCATAAGTAAAATCTGTACATATTTACATTTTTCTTGACCTTGGGGTTTGGGGTTCGCATTCATTGATTTCTTCTGAAGTGAATGGAGTTTAGCAAAGCTTAGGAAAACTGGAACAGCACTCAGGCAGAACAAAAATGTACGTCCGGAATATTTTCTGCAATTACATCAGTTGTTAGTCGCACTCTGCTAAATGTATACCTCACACAAAATGGGCAGGGACATTTGATATATAAGATTCCACATATCTAAAACAAATTAAGAGGTGGGCGCCAGCACATTCCACTCATTCCAGTGGGGCTCTTTCACATGAAATCTTTCTCAGGTCAGACTTCCATTCATTTATTATTTCAATACATATATAATTTTCCAGAAGCAGTAATATTCCTTTTGACCTTGCCTCCTGTACGTTGTCTCAGCAAGCTGTAGTTAGGGTCTATTGAAATGGGGCAAGTTTAAAGATATAAAGCTGCTTTATAGAGAGTCCGTCTAGACCCACCTTTTCTGCTCTGGATGATGGCGGCTCTCCAACAGGTCCTTTTTATCACTGATTACTTGATCCTTGTAACTGGAGATTCCATGGACATGGTTTTAAAATTGCAATCCAGGAGAGAAGGAATAAGTTGGGACCCAAGGCCCCCAGAGGGAATATGTTAGTATTCTGCCTCTCCAGCTTGATAGGCACTTTGACACAGGTAGAGAATGCTGCAGATGACCCTGTGCTTCACCAAATTAATTGGCAGGATTCAGTGGAAAAATCCAAAAGTAGCCATAGCAACAAGTGAGGCACTTCCAATGTCTGAAAGGGGTCTCCCCCACCCACCCCGGCAGGAATTGTGGAGTTTTGAAGTAGGTGGGCAGGAAGGCCCTCAACCGAGTCTCAGTTTCTTGAAGGTCCCAATAAGTCTCACAAAAAAAAAGCCAAAGCAGGTTCCCACCACCCGGTGGTGGAGAATCCCACATAACTATTTTGAAAAGGGCAATTCATACAGTCATCTGAAAAGGTGCTGGCTCCTCTGTGAGAACTGGAGGAGCAGATGATTCTGCTGGTTACATTTTAGTAGCGTTGTTATCCTGTGAAGATGAAGAATAAAGTTGCTAGCCTTGATTTCTGAGAGAACCTCAAATTAACTCAACATTTCTCTTCCGTTTACTTGTTCACTATTTGAGGTATCCATATCTCTGATAGAGATGTATATAGATTCCTCTAGCGCAGTGTTTCCCAACCTTGTGCCTCCAGCTGTTTGTGGACTACAATTCCCATCATCCCTTGCCACTGGTCTTGCTAGTCAGGGATGATGGGAGTTGTAGTTCAAAAACAGCTGGAGGCACAAGGTTGGGAAACACTGCTCTAGCGCCTGTTCAGTCATAGACTTTACTTGTCCATCAAAGAAGCCGTCAAGATCTGCCTAAGGAATAACTCTTGTACAAACTGGATGGAAAATAGCTTTTTGTTTTCACAACATCCCCTCTAAGGGAGCTTCCAGGCCAGCAGTTTACTGAACATTTACAAGTAACTTGCACAGATGTTATACAATGTCACTGGCTTATTGAGCGATCATCCTGACATGTCTGCACGAATGTTACACAACACTGCCAGTTAGAGGCTGTTATCCTGCAATTTCTACTGCAATTTCCCATCACTTTTCTTGTCAGACTCTTTGCAACAATAAAAGTGATGGGATAATTTTACCAGAACATGCAGATCAACAACCAACATTTGTGCAAACAGACTTGCCTGCAATTAAAACACATATGTTGGGGGTTTGCATGACTGCTCAGGTATGGCAATTCCTACAAGATAAGTCCCATGTTACAGTTGTAGAAGCAAGGTCAAGGCGAAGAAGTAATGACTTGCCTCAGGCAAACTAGTAGTCCATGGTAAAGAAGGCATTTGATCAAGCCACTTCCTGGTTAGTATATTGGCTGTGTCTTAGTTAAAGCAATGTACATTTGATGGGCAGAGCACACAATGCATGGGGAGAGTCTTCCTAGCACACTAGAGATATGGTACACCCATTCTACAGATCTGGCTGTGGAGTGTGCACTGGCCTTTCAATGTAGGGAGGCCTAATGACATCTATGATGGAAGACTGAGCTGAGCAAGGTAGAGGACTAGATCCATCATTGTGGTCTGAATGCCTGGCTTGGAAGTAGCAATGCGATATTGCCCTGTGAGATTTCTAGGACTAAAGTTTCCAGCCAGAAAAGGAAAGGAAAGGAAAGGAAAGGAAAAGGCTAACTACGTACTGTGACAGTTTGTGGCAAGCTCTCTCCCCGGTTCCTGGTAACATAGACAACAGCATCATGTACAGATGGGAAAAGGTGCTGCTTGGTGATGGTCTGGCTGAAGAAATTGCCTCTTTCCAGCTGGGTAATGACAGAAGCTACAAGGGGAAAGACAAGGAAAAGTCATGTGAGGGTGCCATTTCAGCCCACTGATGCTAGCCACACTAACCATGAATGCCGTTTCAATCCACTTCCGCCAAATTCTGCCAGCCACACTAACCATGAATGCTCAGATCTACCTATCACCTGTTTTCCCCTCTAAGCTAAAAACATAGGGATTTGCTGGCTGGATCAGAATAAAGGTTTGTCTCCAATGGTGGCCACCCAGATACCCCTGGGAGCTCACAAGTTGGGCATGACGTAAGAGCCAGGGCACAGGGCAGTTTCTTCACTTAGGGCCAAACCAGGGATAATGCTGATGTGGGAGATCTACGATTAGGACCTCCCACTGAGTGTGAGGAGTCTGTCTGCTTAGCTAACTAGCCGCCCCCTGCAGTTGCTCTGGGAACTGATGCTCTGGAAAAGAGTCTTTCACCTTTTCATCCCTTTCCCTGATCTAAATCATTCCCGGATGCTATTACCACCACAGGGGAGATGGGAGACACTTTTGCCCTTGAAGTTGCTGATCTAATGGGGGGGGGGGAGGCAGAGGAAGATTTAGACTGCGCAGAGGTCGGCTGCTGTGATGCCTTCCAGATGTTGTGGGACCCCCAACCAGTAGCAGCTGAAGCAAATGTAGTGAATTCTCAGCGTTATACAAGGACTTTTGTGCCACATATCCTGAATCGTTAACAAGAGTCAGGTTCAAACTGTCATATAACACAAATTATAGTCACTTATGTCCTGGGCCCTCTGCCACAGCATCTGAATCACTGGCTCCTTCTGCCTTTCAGTAGTACATTTTTAACCAATTCAAAGGCTTGATGGAATAATGTGACTATGAAACAGAAGAAGTCCAAAGGGCAGGAGGAACAAGGACAAGGCCGAGAATGGAGGAATCACCAGCGATAGAAGATGCACACACTCTCAGGTTATGTTCGGCTTTGGGGAATCGGATCTCTCCCCAGGTGGCAGTGAAGAAGCAGATCAAATGAAAGGAGTGTTCTTACCAGTTAGTTTCTTTAATAATCACAGTGAGAGACAAAGGAATGCATATCTCTTATAGAAATGGCATTGTTCCCAGTACAGTGGTACCTCAGGTTAAGTACTTAATTCATTCCGGAGGTCCGTTCTTAACCTGAAACTGTTCTTAACCTGAAGCACCACTTTAGCTAATGGGGCCTCCTGCTGCTGCCGCGCCGCCGGAACACAATTTCTGTTCTCATCCTGAAGCAAAGTTCTTAACCTGAGATACTATTTCTGCATTAGTGGAGTCTGTAACCTGAAGCGTATGTAACCCGAGGTAACACTGTACAGGCTCACCCTCTCCTCCCCCATTAATCTACGTCACTCCTACGTCAGGTAATCTGAGCTTGTTGCCTCTGCTTTATGTGTTCTATCACTCTCAGAACCCACCTAGTCTTAGGCAAAGGGGGGGTCAGGAATGCTGTCCAAAGATACTGAACCTGCTAGCCGTCTCTCTCCTGGTGTTTCCTCTTCTAGCTGTTCCTCACCCAGTATTTCCCAGCTTTTCCCCTCTGGACTATGCCCCTCTGCAAACCACTGTTCTAAATCAATACTGTCCTCCTGCCCTTGGGAAGGTTCAGGAGAAGGGTGTGTGTGGCTCCCACCATTCCTCCCCAGTCCAGCCCTTGACAGGCTATGACTTGCTTACTGCAGTGTGGCTGACCTGTGACTTCCTAGAATTCCTTACCATGGCAACCGACGAGAAACACGTCCACTTCAATCTCTTGGAAATCTTTAAATATCTGCCAAGGAGAACAAGAAAAAACAACTGAGACAAGATGCTTTGCAGGAACCTGAGGGGTTGCATTTGCCTATCCTGCCATGGCAGGGCAGCTTCAGATACTAGGAAGTTATTCCGCAAAGCCCACATATTATCTGCATGGACCTCCCTGTGCAATTTTTTGCTGAAATCAATGAATTTTATGTGGGTAGTAATGGCCATTGGGCAGTGGTTAAGATGTCTGCCAAAGAAAAACTGAGAAAATAAAATGCCTTCCTCACATTTTTGACTGATTTGGATTATTTGGTGTCTTAAATGCCAGTAATTTCTGTGGCAGATGTGATTGGCAGAGAGAGAGAAGCAATTAACAGATGAAAGCCGGTGATGAGCAAGGTTCAGAAGCACAGATTAGCCATCACAATGTAATCGAAGCCACAGTTTGTTGGAAACCCCTTTTGAAGGGCCAACGAGACACAATGTTAAATCTCTCCTTTAAAGTTAGTATTAGCACCAGTGGGGAATGCAAAAAACAAAAACCCCAAACAAACACCAGCTTCAGAGGAGGGATTTTCCTCAGGACTCCAGCAGGGGAGGAAAGGGCTTAATTCCTTCTGCTACATATCAATCCTCTCTTCACAGCACCTTTAGCTGTTGCTGTCTGCATTTTAAGAAACCTACAGGTTTAGATGCAAAGCTGCATTTAACCTCAAATGGAGTTTGGCTCTCAGTCATCTAGCTGGCAGTCAAACAGCTCAGGCCATCTGAAAACCCTCCCTTTCCAGAGGTCTTCCTCATGAGGCAGATTTGCCTTTTAGATTTGGCTGCACATAGAACAACTCTCTCATGACGGGTGTCCCTCTTCTGATGGTTGACCCCTCACGTTTTTAAAGGTCTTTATGCAGACGGTGTCCACAAAGTTGACAGGGGTGAGGTCCAGGATGAGCGAGTGAAGAGGAGGCTTCTTCAGTCCCAGGGAATGCAAAGTGGGTTTGCCAGAAGGTTGTGGCTGACTCTGGTTTTGTGAGGCCAAATCAGTCACACTTCCATTAGCAGCAGTGGCTGCTGTGTCATCTCCCTGCTCCTGTGAGGAAAGAAAAATCACAGTATTTTCCCCCAACATGAAACAGTGTTCTGGCCATCGGGTTTTCTCAGGTTGGCTCTGCTCATAGGGTGTCTCAGCACCCACTAAGGGTGGGTGAGAAATTCAATTCACTTCACATTTAATTTGCACGTTCCAAAACACTACATGAAACAAAACACAACCACCCTTGGAAATTCACACTTCTGCAAATTTCGCAGTGCAGTTCTTTAGTCAAGCAACATGCACAAGAATGCACATACCGCAGTAAAGCGTGCCTAAAAATGCATAAGCTAGTGGACTTATATTAATATGACAAAAGTGATTCATATGAAGGGAAAATATCATAAAATCTGCATATATGGCAAAATTTCATACAAAATGTGTGTATTAGAAGTTCGAACTGAAATGCTGCCGAATTTTCATAAGGACTTTAAAAATGACCACAAACCGATGTGGAAACGTGGAGAATTGAAGTTAAGATTGGGAAAATGAGGAACTAAGAGAAACCAAAACTGGCAGATTCACCTATCTCTATTCAGAAGATGTACAGAGAGCTGCAGCCGCATGCACAGCCCTTTTGGAAAAGGAGCAGGGGTGGGCTTTGCTAATCTTTTGTAATATGGCCAAAATTTGGCACGCCCAAAAGGATCTTCTCAATTATGGATCATCTCAATTTTGCTCCCCCTTGGCTTGGAGCCCTGTGCAAGGGAACGGCCCACAGTGCCCTAAATCTGGCACTGAAAGGTGGTTTCCATCTCCCTCATAATATGCTGGACTCAGACATCTTTGGGATGTTTCTTTGCACAGGTAGGCAGCCTATCGGGTATTTTGTATCTCATATTGTTTTGGGTTTATTCCATTTATTACAATCAATTTATGAGTTGTCTAAAAGAAAAAATCCTTTAGGCAACAGGTTCTGTTCTCATTGGCCTGGTTCACATGTCATGCCAAGCCAAGTCATGGCATTGCAGGATCTCGTGGGCTCCCGGGAGGAAACTGCAGCTGCTGGGCTCCTCAGCGATTGTTCTGTTGCTGTGCTGAGTGAAGCCATGATCTCACTTAACATGTTGTCAGAACCCAGGCTTGTAGTTCAGGACAAACCTTGGTTATAACTTGTGGTCAGCCTGGAGTGACACATTAAGCCTGGAGAGCTGACACATTAAGCCAAATCAGGGCATAGCAGAGCAGCAGAGTTACAGGAAAGGAGCAAAAAAGCCACAGCCTCTTCTCTGGGAGCCAGCACATTTCCACTAAGCCATGGTTTGACTTTGAATGACATGTGAACCAGGCCAGTGGGAAGGTGTGCGTGCAGTCCTTGCAGTGGGGAAGCTCCTCAGTGAAGAAGAGGCATAGAACTGATTGCAAACAGAAAGCCCAGGTCACTTTGAGTTTTGCAACCTTCTCTTTGTGCCACAGCATTTCTAGCAGCTCTGGTGGGGAGTCACTTTATCAACAGTATGAAGGGTTTGCGGCAAGTCTACTCAGAGACAGACCAACACATTTTGGTGCCTGAGACAACAAATCCAGATTGTTTCCCATGGTACCAAACATCATCATCATCGTCAAAATATGGGTTTTACTCATATGATCATGTTAAATGCCTGCTCCTGGAAATGTTGACCGCAACTTTCTTTCATGCCCAGATTGATAAATACCTGTGGCCTTGCCTCCATATCTATATCCACAAACGCCAGGTTGTTGCTCCCAGAGTCACACACTGTTTTGATCTGAGAAGCCATTTTCTGTTACCAAAACAAGAGCAGAACAGAAGTCTGAGTAAACTCAAATAAATTGTGTCTCCATGTGACATTTTGAGAACCTCCATAAATTACTTCTGGGACAAAGAACAGCAGGGCAGAAGGAACAGAGAAGTTACATCTTCTGGCTTGAGTTTCTATAGAAAGCTTCAAACCCTGTGCCCTTGTGGCTGGAAGATGTCCTTGAACTATGACTTACACGATAGAGCAAGATGTGTGAGCATGTGTAGAAACTAGACCCACTCTACTGTTCATTGCTCTGGCCACTTTTGCCTCTGGCCCTGCTGACCTCTGGTTTGTGGCCACTGTGAAGTTGCCGAAATGGAATATGGCCCTTGTGCTGAAAAAGATTCCCCACCTAAATGGATCTCACTTCAGGTTGAAAATGGGGTAACTGTCCTGTGAACCTCCAGATGCTGGAGGACTCCAGTCCTCATCAGCTCCAACCAGCATGGCCAGTGGTTGGGAATGATGGGAGTTGTAGTCCAACAGCATCTGAAGGGCTACAGGTTAACTATCCCTGAGTTAAAACATGGCTGGCTTAGGGCTGTATTAACAAAATCTGCAAGTATTTACAAAACACCAAAGGTCCTTTTAGCAAAAGTGTGCTTAGTGCCATGTGTGAACAGGTCCCCACATGAAAACAATGATTTAGCCGCCTTTCCTTCTTGCCTCAAATTATTTATGAATTAACTACACACACAATAAACTTCATGGAAACACACTAATTAGTAATTAAGAAGAAAATGGTCCACCTTTGCCTTCTTGGCTTCCTTCTTGTCTTTCTTCTGCTTCTTCTTTAGGGCTTTTTTCTTCTTTTCAACAAGACGGTCCACATCAAAGCCACACTGAAAAAGAGACATATATTTATGTACCAGTTTTAGCAAGGTATTGGTTTTAGCAAGGTATAGATCACTCTAGCCTATTTGCTTGCTTCCTATGTGCTCCTTGTATGTGTTATATAGTGATACCCACAGCCATGGTCTATGAGCCTCTTTCATACTATGAATTCTGTTTGGCTTCTGCAAATGAGGCCCAAGTGGCCTCAGGTAATGGATCAGGTGAGTAATTTAGGTGCTGCCAATTCATCCTGCTCTATTGTTAGAGGACCAAGCATTGACAGTGGCATGAAGAATCTTGCTAAGACCAGTGCAACTGTTGTGCCACTTCCAAGATAGAGAGAAGCAGACTACAGCTATTTACACTCTGATAACCTCCAGTGTGATGTGTTGTACATAGGGCTGGCTTTGAAGACTGCCTGGAATCTGCATTAGGTCAAAAGATGGCTGCTAAGCTACTGGTTGGGACCAAAACCTTGGGAAACATGTATTGCCAGTTCTTAAACGACTCCACTGGCTTCCAATCTGTTTCCAAGCACAATTCAAAGCACTGGTGCTTACCTTTAAAGCCCATCCTGGTTGAGGATTCAGATGTCTGAGAGAACTTCTTTTCTCCTGTATCAACCTCCCCAAACACTAAGATCTTCCTCCAGTGCCCTCCATCAGCTATTGGCAGAGGGGGTCTATTTGGCTCAGGCATCTCACTTGTGGAATTCCCTCCCCAGGATAGTTTGTCTGCTAACTATGCTAATATCTTTTAGGCACCATCGCTGTGAGTTTAATTGTATGCCCCTTTTCCATGGCAAACGATGCTCAAAGCAGATCACAATATTGGAAAAGCGTACATAATAAAACAGTGAATTATCTTGAAATGTTGCTCGAGCAACTACAATGTCTAACAAAAATGAAACTGCCACACAAATATTAATAGGCTAATCAAAATGGGCTCATGCTAGTGAATATATATTAAGATTAAAGAACCTGCAAATAGTTAATACAAAGGTCCAACAACAGGAATATAAGAACATAATCCCAACAGCAACAAAACAAAATGGAAAAAACCCACACCCTGTTCTCCAAAGCAAAAATCTTACAGCTGTCCCACCCAGCAGCAACCCTTCAATCACACACACACACACACACACACACACACACACACACACACACACACACCATCCTGATGGCCTTTGCATGCTGATTATGGTGGGGCTGAAGAATAACTAAACAAGGCTTCAGTCTATGCCTCAGTCCCTTTCCTTTCTATATCAAATCTGAGCAGAGAGGACTAAGAATACTGGGGGAATAGAGACTCTGCCCCCCCCCCCCAAGAAATATGAGGGACATCTTCTGAACCCTCCTCACCTTCTTCTTTAGGGCTTCTGCATACAGGTCAGCATTAGCAAAATAGATCGTAGCAGAGGAGCGGAAAATCTTTACACCTGGGATCTCCTCAGCCTAGAAACAGAACAAAACAAGGAGTTATTATGGTGTCACAGTAGCTTGAACCCAAGGAGACTTTTGTTCAGATCCCCGCTCAGCCACAAAGCTGACCAGCTCACTGTGGACAAATTACAATCTAACATCCCTCAAAGTGGTGTTGTGAAAATAAAACAGAAAGTAAATCCATGGTTGATCTCCTGTGCTTCTTGTTAGGATTCTTGCCCCGTGTTGCAGTTATGGGATTGGTTTTATCACATGATGGTGTATGTTTTCATTCCACATAGTGGGAAGTGACGGAGACAGGCTGTTTGTATTACTGTGTTTCCGTGATGTAGGACATTTGTTCCTTTGTCTCTTTCTCTTTGCTGTTTGATGCTGATGAAGAAGGAGCTGAGTTAGAATGCTCCGAATGTATTATATGTAAATAAAGTAGTTTAGCCAAAATGCTGTCCTACTGAGTCTGTTACGCTGACTGCCAAGACTCTGCTGATCCTGAAGTGTGCTGATGTCTGCAAGGCATCAGTCGCTGTGATGTTCAGGCTGGAGCTGGAGAAAGCTTTTGAAGCTCCAGAACGACCGACCAGGAGGGAGAGAACATGCCAGTTGGGCATGTGTCTCTGCTGGATGCCTACTCATGTGTAGGACCTCCTAACAGGTGGGATAAGTATTTGATAAACAAACAAAAAAAGACTAGGCTTTTGTACAGGGCATGTGATTTCTGTGGCTAGAAATCTGGATTCGAGACAGCACTTGGTGAAATGCTTTGTGGTTGAACAGAGGTTGCTCCTAGTAAGATGTGAGCAAAAGGGCTTGAGAAGGAGAAACCCTTCTGCATCTTGGGTTTGTCTCATCCCAGTCCTCCATTAGGCATGCACACCTTCTTGGCTCTTTCCGCTCAAGTTTGCTTTGGTCCAAGAGGAAGCACAGTGCTTTGTATTTCAAAGCACACATGCCATTTTCTACATAGCCACTCCATAGTCATCTCCCCGAGTCATTTTCCAAATGTACTTTACCTTTTGATATTCAGCTACATCTCTGTAAACATCAGTTGTGGGCACTTGTCCTAAAATGGAATAATGGGGCCTTAGAGAAGATGGAAAAAGAGGGATTAGCAAAGACTCTGTTCAGTCTACTTAGCAACAACTTCATGACACCTGAATTTTATGTTGATGGAGAAGTTGCAAAATTCATATGGCTGAAAGTTGGAACTTGTTCAATACACCAGTCTGAGATTATGATAAGTGTCAGTTCTGGCGAGAAGTATCTCCTGGGAGGTGAGCACATTGGTTGGACATCACCACACTTTCATCATTATAGACTTCTGCATTGATGAATGGCAAAGATCTAACACAGTTCCTTTAATATTTATTTCTTCCCAAATGTCTGGCCACTGGCTGTCCTTAAGAAGAAGGGCTATGAAGTGCTTCTGTTCAGGCTAAAACTACTGGTAATGATACATCTTTCCTGGCTATGGCTTGCTCTCAGCTTTGGCTCTGATTCCTGGCTTGATCTTCTGGGTTCCTGGCTCAGCTCTGACATTTTAACTGAGTGGCACCAGGAGGTGGTACCAGAATGCTACCATTTTCCTGCTACCTGGCAAAGGGCCATTCCTAAGCCCACTTCCCCCTCTTCTCTGCAGGTCAAGGAATACTCACATCTGGGTCCGGAAGATTACGGTGAGAAGTGAAAAGGCCACAGCAACCCCCAGCCCCATGTCAAGATTCAACACAATAGTAGCTATAAAGGTTACAACCCAGATCAGCTGCAGAGCGTGGGAGGGGAGAGAGAGAGAGAAACAATAGAGAACGTGTAAATACAATTGCCCCCAAATATCAACAGAAGACTTAAGGAAAACTTGCTGAATTATGCAACTGTCTGTTCTGATCTGCAACTGTTCCCTGTTGCACCAAGCCATTGGGACTGTTCAGAAGCTTCAAGGCAATGACACAGAGGTCTATTGCCTCCATGGCAACTGCAGAGTTATCCGGTGGGTGGCGGAGGGTGGCTAATATACATTGTGCAGGCTACTGTGGAGCCCCTGGATGCTCCTATGCATTATTATAATATTTATACCCCTGTCTCTTTACTGAAGGGACATGGGTGGCGCTGTGGGTTAAACCACCTAGGACTTGCCGATCAGAATGTCGGTGGTTCAAATCCCCACAATGGGGTGAGTTCCCGTTGCTCGGTCCCTGCTCCTGCCAACCTAGCAGTTCGAAAGCACGTCAAAGTGCAGGTAGATAAATAGGTACTGCTCCGGCAGGAAGGTAAACGGCATTTCCGTGTGCTGCTCTGGTTCACCAGAAGTGGCTTAGTCATACTGGCCACATGACCCGGAAGCTGTACGCCACCTCCCTCGGCCAATAAAGCGAGATGAGCGCCCCAACCCTAGAGTCGGCCACGACTGGACCTAATGGTCAGGGCTCTCGTTACTGAAGTACACAAGGCAGCATAAAATAGTGCAATGCAAACAAAATATGAAAGATAGCCTAAAAACTAAAGCAGAGCTAAAACAATAGCTTTAAGCCAGCAATTTTAAAGAGCATGCATGGAATCATCCAGGGATGTGTTGTTCCTGCATGTACCAGGAGGTGCAAGGAAGCATGGATCCTGGATGCACCGCGGGACGCATGGTAGCCTTTGTGAAGGCTGTCGCTTTGATCATGTAAGCTGAGCTTTCTGCACTTCACTACAAAGTTTGCAACAAGCCCAAGCCTCTCGGCTGCAGTTGCCAACATTTATGCCACTGCCATGTGCCAGGAGCAGCAGGCAAAACAGTCGCTGGGGTAACGAAGCCAGACACACAGCAGGGGTCTGGAAAATACTTCAATAAATATAAATTATTTGCAAGTGAGATCTGCGGGAAATACATATTTGAATGCTGCCCCTACTTTTCATTTTTGGGTAAAACAACAACAACAGCAACAACATTCTGGCACATAGAAAACTAGAATGTTTGGGATAAAAATTCTAGCACTGAGATTTCTTCATGACTCAAGGGTTCTATGTGCAGGAATTCCCCAAACCCCCACTCCTGAGGGGAAGCATTCAAACATGCAATCCTGTGCGTTTTAGTTAGGGAGGACCAGTTTGGTTTCACATATTTTTCCAGGTGTCTGCTAGACAGACCTCTGGTTTGCGGTTCTGGAGTTCAGCAAGAACTGCACTGCGTGATCGTGCTGTGTCAAAGCAGGGCCACAGCAGGCTAGCAGATGAACAGACTTCCCCTTATTTCTATGGAGCTCCTCTTTTCTTCCTTACCAGGTCAGTAACGTTGGATCTCCAAAGCATACGGATATCTCTAAACTGCTTGAACATGCCCTTCAGGTTGACAATAATGATGGAAGCTAAAATGGCCTGAGGAACAAGGAAATTGCAAAGATATAATAGAGAATCGGCAGTATCGTAACACCCACAACACAGAAAAGTCTCAGTTTAAAGAGACTTTTATTGCATGGTTGTGAAGTCTTCAAAGGGAGATGTAGCTGTTTAGTCTTGCGCTTAAATGATAGTTTTCTTCAATATTCTATGTGCCTCTCTGATGCTGTTGTCTTTCACAAGCTAGATACTATGGCGCTGGCACATATAAAGACACCCCCTGCCCCAATAGTAAATCCCACCAACAGGTAAAATGAAACAAACAGTATACTCCTATGCGTGTTTACACAGAAATAAGTCCTGTTGAGCTTATTCCCGCGTGTTTAGGATTGTAGCCAAAAACTGAGAGCACTAAGTTTGTTTAACGTACCTTGGGCAGCTGTTCAAAAAGTGCCCCAATCTTCAAAATGGTCACTAGGAGGATGAGACAGGAGACCAGGGCAGCCACCTGCAGAGGAGAGCATAGAGATGAGTAAGTGCAAGGCTGGTTGGAGTAGAAAAGGGCAAGGAACACCCCTCCAATGCACACACATACACCCTCCCTTTTTTAAACTACTGACGACATTCCATTCGTTTTCCTTGAGCTCCTCCAGACTTATCGGACATTCCTCCTGTTTGGATTGCACAAAGCTGACATGGAGGTTAGACTATGCCTGGTCTTTACTGAGCATTCATCCTGATTTGCTTGCAGGGTGCTTATACCCCGTTCCCATGAATCATTCATCCAGTGCATTTCCCCCTTGCTTTTCCAATCTGGAAAAAGACTGCTTCTTCTTTTTTTTTTAAAGGGGGGCATTGTTGTACTGGAGTGAGAGAGCACTTTAACCCACTTTAATTGTGCAAAGCCATGTTTCTCAGAAGGTGCTCGAATCCCTCCTGAAAAACACTTGACAGTCTGGAGCAGGGGTCAGCAAACCTTTTCAGTAGGGGGCCAGTTCACTGTCCCTTAGACCTTGTGGGGGGCCGGACTATATGAACAAATTCCTATGCCCCACAAATAACCCAGAGATGCATTTTAAATGAAAGCACACATTCTGCTCATGTAAAAACACGCTGATTCCCAGACCATCCGCGGGCCAGATTTAGAAGGTGATTGGGCCGCATCTGGCCCCCGGGCCTTAGTTTGCCTAACCATGGTCTGGAGGCACCCCTAGGCTCATGCCCCTAGGCTCATGCCGTATCTGACTGGATATGGTTCCCTGTGAATGGATAGCCAAACCATCCTCAAGTCATTTGTGTTCTATGTTCTGTGAAAATAATGGCAGGGAGAGGGAGATTTGAACTAGGCATTTGATGCAAGAGAGGGACGGCAAATCCTAGTTACCTAACTTAGCCCAGGATGCTGTTCCATTAGCTCCAAGTAAGCTCTCTCTGCAACCCGGGCTCCAGTGCTCATCAGCTAGATTTAGAAACTGCTACCTGCTCCTACCAGAAAAAAGATGACATCTTACATTGGGGACGTACCTGGCTGTTGCCTCCAGTGCTCTCCTGCACAAGGGAGCGGGACATGGAGCAGCTGATGCTGTAACATTGGAAAAAACTGCCCACGAAGTTACTGAGCCCCAAGGCTATCAGCTCCTGCAAGAGACATACCATGGAAAAGGGCTGAGAGTCTGCGTGGCTCTGTGGTCCAGTTTCACATTACACAGGGAAACTCATAAGGATTGACTAGGATGTTCCTATTGTGCAGCCTGCTCCTTTAAGGGCTGCCTGGCCCAAAGCCAAACACAGGCCTTGAAGATGCCCGTCAACAGCACCTGGACCGGAGACTGAGCAGGCACACAGGTCAAGGGATATGCTGCATTTCTGTCCATAATTAATACAATCATTACTAAGTGTGCATTTATGCATATAGTTTAAGATCTGCAAATTTTATGCACACCTGAGGCCTGTTTGGTCTTTTCTTTGGTTTCCTCATCTTTGGTGGTGTATAAATGGCCAATCTGGGACTGACAGGCAGAATATCTGGATGCTCCCCAAACTGAAGACCCACTTGTCTCATAAGTACTCAACTATCCAACAGTAAATTAAAACAGATGATAAGATGGGTCAGGGAGCCCAACTTCTTGCAGAAGTAAACACCTACAGATCAATCCACATCTGACACAAAGAAAATGTGTCATGCAAATGCAGTAACAATATTATAGCACAACAGTAGTTTTCAAGCTCAGTGAGACTCAGGCCTCACTTTCAACCCAAACTCGCATTAGGAGACCCATTTCTTAATCATTTGCCATATATTTGCATGGTGGTTTGTCTCCTGCTGCAGCCCACCTAGGATCAGGCTGCGACCCATTAGCGGGTCCTAACCTGCCAGTTAGGGGACGCAGGTGGCGCTGTGGGTTAAAGCCTCAGCGCCTAGGACTTGCCGATCGAAAGGTCGGCGGTTCGAATCCCTGCGGCGGGGTGCGCTCCCGCTGCTCGGTCCCAGCGCCTGCCAACCTAGCAGTTCGAAAGCACCTCCGGGTGCAAGTAGATAAATAGGGACCGCTTACCAGCGGGAAGGTAAACAGCGTTTCCGTGTGCAGCTCTGGCTCGCCAGATGCAGCTTTGTCACGCTGGCCACGTGACCCGGAAGTGTCTCTGGACAGCGCTGGCCCCTGGCCTCTTAAGTGAGATGGGCGCACAACCCCAGAGTCTGTCAAGACTGGCCCGTACGGGCAGGCGTACCTTTACCTTTACCTTTAACCTGCCAGTTGAAGACCAGTGTAGGACAAGACAGAAAGAAAAGCCAGTCCATAATAAATGAAGGTTTGTGTCTGAAGCAAGTCATGTAAGCAACAACCTAAGTCTGAAGTAAGTAAAGTAAGCAATGCAAGTAAGTAATGCAATAATCCTAGCCAACACAAAGGGAAGTCCAATGATCCAATCACTCAAAACCGCATTACTTCACTGGCTGAACTTATCAGTTGTACTGACTCATACTGACTCAGCAGAATGCTGGTCATAAATCAGTTTCAGCTTAGTCATGAATTCCTGATAATCATATCCTGAAAATGCAAGATAAGCCACATGTGAAGCAACACCTGTACTCAGCAAACCCTCAGGAAGAAGGTTCTCCTGAAGCGCTCTCACCACCGAGTCTGCACCGTTCTTCACAGCTCTACAGTGCCCGCTTCCTCCACCCCTCTCCAGGAAATATATAACAGAAGCAAAGGCAGAGAACACAAAGCAGCGACAGGGTAAAGGTGAAAGTAATGAAAACCAGGGAGCCAGATAACGGCCAGAGCCTCCTTACCTGGTTGCTGTCCACTTTGTAGCCATGCTTGAGAGCAAAGATCTTGCCGAGCGAGATAGCAATAACGTAGCTAACCATTGCGATGGCAAAGGCATTTCCTACCACCTTCTCAAAATAGTGTACTTTGGGGGCCTGAGGGGCTCTCATCCTGCAATAAGGAAACACAGACGCAGTGAGGCACTTCTGGTCCACAGACAACACAAGGCAAGGTGAGTGAGGAAAAGCTTAATGCCTCCCTGAGCAATTATTCTCTACCTGCAGATGGGTGTGGGTTGAGGGAGCAGGAAAGGGAGTTCAGTTTAGTTTCCTGGGGCCCAGGGGTGAGGAACCTCTGCATCATGGGCTAACAGGCCTCTCCCATCTGGCCCGAGAGGTCGTTTTGGTCAAGCCATACCCTTGCATCTAATGTCATATATTTGGCGTCAGGAGTGGGGCAGGAAAAGGTTTAGCTCAGCCAAATTGTGTTTTGCAGGTGCCACTGATCAGTTGATGGGAAGTGCCTGCAAAGCCCATTGCACAGGGCTTCACAAGACCTGCCAGTTGTCACATCTTGTGAAGCCCCTTCCAAAGCACTTTGAGGCCCATGTCTGTGCCTGCATGGTTTGATTTCAAACTATGTGAGCCAAAATGGGTAATAACAGCTTTTTGCAAGCTCTCCGACCCAGATAAATTAACCAGTGCACAACATGATCAAGTGAAAGTCTGGATGAACCCTTATTATACATTTTCACCATGAGGTCCCAGAGTGGGTTACAAAATTAATATCCTCTTAAAACAAACAAGAAAGCCAACAAATATTTAAAACAACAGCACCATAAATTACAGTATTGGAGTAGGTCTAAAAAATATTTTCCAGCTGTCAAAGGCCAGGGAAAACAGGTGCATCTTTAGCAATCAATTGTAGCTATAAAGTAAAGATGCATCTCTCTGTCAGGAGAGACTCCAAATTCCCTCTCCCAGGACACTACCACCTAAACTTCTGAAAACAGCAGAGCTAGCAAGAGAGCTTCATCTCCCCATCAACACCCAGGAAGAGAAAAATTGCATGTCCTAAGGTGGTTATGTGAAGCAGCCAGAGTGACTCACCCGCTGGGGATTTCACCCACGATGCTAATCCCAAAATTGTCATTCAGTTTGGCAAAGTAGGAGATCACTGTGGATATAATAATCTGAAAACAGGTGGCAGGGTGAGAGGAAGGACTTGGCCACATCTGAGCATTGTTTATATGTTCATCCACTTTCCCCCCCATTCAAATTCGACCAGAGTACTCCACACTCACATGCATTTGAATTCAAATTCAAATCAAAGGATTCAAAGGATCAACTTTGATCTTTCTCATTCATGCTGGTAGCCATTCCCTTTTGTGTTTGTCCTTGCCTTCTAATTTGTTGATTCTATTATGCCTAGTAGGGACCAACAGGACATTTGTGCAGGCAGCTTTGTGCATGCCTTAAAAAAAAATCCCACCCAATAAGTGTGCAAAATCACAGTCGGGCAGTGGTAAATTTGCCTGTGCATTCTTCTGAGTTTGTGCAAATGTGAGGAATCAGAAGAAATATATGTATATACTGTATATATAAGGCCAGTGTGATTTGACTATGCAGTATTCTGGTTTTGTACAAATATGAATGATCTTAAGAACTGTCATCTCTTCTGCTTCTCGTTTCTGATATCCAAAGGTCACAAGTCAACTCCTGTTGGCAGATCCATGAGTAAAGATGAGCAATTCCCACCCAGAGGTAGATGGGATGCTCTGGTCTAGTGAAAGCTAAATGTTTGTAGCATATTTGTTGGGGGAGGCAGGACTTTTGTTAAGGGGGTCAGATTAGTTGGTTGGTCCGTTAGTTAGTTAAGTATTTCCATTGTTTTACTTGATCAAGGGGGGCAGCTGCCCCCCTGCCCCCTCCAGCTGCACCCATGTTTGTAGAATGAAGATGATCCAGTCTAGACTAGTCTGCCTTGACTTTCCATAATGGATAATTGCTGGCTATGCAAACATAATCAAAACTACTGAGTAGAGCCTCCCAAAATATGGGGGAGATCAAGACAATTTTGCCCATTTAACTAACCTGCACTGTGCTATATAAAGGAGAGAAAGCACTGCAGAGTCAATTCCAGAGAAGAACTCCATGTTAAAGGTCCAGTAGCATGGCTTTCAGGTGGTCATCTTCCATTACAGATGATTCCCTGGGTTGCTCAACCACTGGATGCAGAGCAGGTAGGTACTTTGGACCCCCCCAAACCTGGTACCCTCCAGATGTTTTGGACTCCCACTCTCATCAGCAGGCTGAGGCTGTTGGGAGTTGTAGTCCAAAACATCTGGATGGCACCAGGTTAGGTGCAGCTACTTCAGACACAGCCTTTTTGGTTGCAGCCCCCAAACCTAGAGCCACCTCCGAAGAGAGATATGCCTGGCCCTTTTGTTACTCACTTCTGGCTAAGCAGCAAAAAGTGCTTTCATTTCAGTGGTCCTTATTAAAATACTGCTTTTTAATAAGAACTTAGCTCCTGCCATTTTGTTGTTTTAGTTTGTTAGTCTTCCTTATAATTGTTAAACATGATTAAATAAATCCCATTCATTTTTCCGGAAAGTTCTAAGGATTATTTAATAGCTACTACAATGTTGTTTCTTGCTAATTTACTGTTTGTGAGCCCGCCATGCTATTTTTATTTTTCTAAAAAAAAGAGGGACAGGGTAGAAATCCTAGAAATACAGAGAATAAATTACCGTGAGCAGCTCGATGGGGATTGGGATTGGAAGCTTCTTGCCAATTTTGTCATTGAGCAGCTTCACAAGCAGGATCGAAACCATGGCGACCAGAGAAGTGACCAAGGTGCCCACATTGGTATTTGGCAATTTTGAGCAAACTTCCAAAAAGGTCTGTATGGGAGGCACAAAGCAGGGGAAGTGATTGTGAAAGAATGAGCATGGAGGAAACATGAGAGGAACAACCAGAGACCCCAATGCAGTGTAATGTTCTGCACTCCCTTCACCTAAACTCGGGGATAAATATGTGTAAACAAACCATATTTCTTAAAGATACCACCATTTCTGCTGTGCCTCAAACCATGGCTTAGTGTCAAGACCCCTGGAATTTTAATGACCCTCCTTTGACACACACATGCTGATCTCTCTTATTGTGGGGGTTTCCATTTTTTATGCTGCTTTCTTGGTTTGTCCTCCTTATATTTCAATTGATTTGAATAATTGCTTATTGTTTAGATCCCATCTTTAAAGAATAAAAATATATATTTGCAAGGAAAAACACCAAGCAACAGCAATAAAAAGAGCCACGCCTGCGATCAATGGCGGTTATTCTTCGTAGCGGGGCATGCATAAAAGCCAACAGAGGAACAGTTTTAGTATTCCAAAATCTTTCATATGCCTTGCTGTGGGTCCATTGGGGCGGAAAGGAGGAGTATTAAAGGACTGCAGACAAAAGAAAACAAAGGAGCCGACACTTGTCCCTTAAAGTGAAGTGATTCTCCTCAATCCCCAGTTGATCTTTGCTGTAAATTACGTTTCCATGAGACTTTCTCTGCTGTGGGCACACTTTGCAACCATTGTCAGTGGCAATCTGCTGACAGCATCACATTCCGCAGGAGAAAATAGGGATGTTTCATGTTTTACCCCCATTCCGATACCAAGGCCTTGTCCACACCTCACCTCCTTACTGCCGCTTCCCCCCAAGAAAACCTGCGGTTTACTGCTGAATCAGACCAATCCATAGATTGCCATTTGTTTCGATTCAGCAGTAAAGATCATGTTTCTCAGGGGAAAGCTGTGGGGCAAAGCAAAACTGCTCACACCAGTGCCAAGGAAGCTCAGGACAAGCGGAAAATCGCTTGGACCTGAACTTTCTGGGTGCTGGACAAGCAGAATTGTGGAGGAGCCCTCTCTGTCTGACCCCTCTCTGGCCTTCCTTGGTTCTTCTCTGACTGTAGTATTCATTTTCTAAGAAATAGGCTGTCCTGCCCTGACTATGGAAGCAAAGCTATTTATTAGTAAACAGACCACAACAGCTTCCTTCCTTCAAGGCTTAAGAATTTTTAATCTCACAGTGAATCTAAGTGTGCTTTTTATAGAACCACTGCGCCACAAACGTTTTCAGAAACATTTACAGTCTTTATAGGGAGTTATGGGGAGCTGGTGGTGTGGGGAGAGCTCTTCTACAGTATGCATGCTCGCACCAATAACGTTTTCAAAAAGTAAAATAAAATCAAGCATCCAAAATCCTCCTAAAAGAGGCAAAGTGGAGATATAACTGGGGTAGTGATTTACCAAAGCTGCGTACCAGAAAATGGGAAACAGGTGCATTTGGCATGTGTGGATTTGTGCATGCTTAAAATAGCATGGGATCTTTATATTGGGATTTATTACACCTGCCAGACATAGCTAGTGATTCAGAAAACATGATCTGAATCCCTGGAAGTCACACAAGGGAAGGCACTGGCATCTTCCTGGAAGCTGTGGCACTGCGCTTGCCATGATGGGATGGGCAGAGCAAGGTGGCTCTGAGGTTGGGGTAGCTCCAGGGCAGTGGAGGCCAACCTGCTGCTCTCCTCCCTTGCCCTGCTCCATCCTTGTCCCAGCAAACGCAGCCCTACAACATCAGGAGGAGGCCACTCCCTTCCCTCGTGTGGCTTTCAGGGGTTTAGATTGTGTTTTCTGAACCTCTCTGTGGCATGAGAGGATGAGGTCCTTCGCAGAAGCCAGAGGAACAAGCATGTATAAAAATGTCATGTGGAACATGGTTAAGAAAGCGCAGGAGTCATTGGCACCCTTGGGGGTTTCCCTCCCAATGCAAGTAGCAGCCTCAGGGAGACGATCAGTGCTTTTTTTCTAAAAAAATGTTTAAGGGTACTCTCATTTTGACTCAAGAAAATCACCATTTTATAGTTCAAATTGGGAAAAATAAATATAGTAAATGAAAAAAAGTACAAAGATTCACAAAAGGTTTAGGAGTATGCGTACCCTTGCGTCCCCCCCCCCCAGAAAAAAAGCAGTGGAGACTATTATTCTTTGGACCTCACAGCAAATGGGGAGGAGGGTTTAACTCTCCTTTTCTACATGCTACAGTCTGGCTGCTGTTTGGTAAACCTGCCCAACAAACAACAACAAACAAACAAACATGCATATTAATAGCCTCCGTAATGTTGACTTGATGTATGGAAGTGAGAGCTGGACCATAAAGAAGGCTGATCGCCGAAGAAGTGATGCTTTTGAATTATGGTTCTGGAGGAGACTCTTGAGAGTCCCATGGACTGCAAGAAGAGCAAACCTCTCCATTCTTAAGGAAATCAACCCTGAGTGCTCACTGGAAGGACAGATCGTGAAGCTGAGGCTACAATACTTTGGCCACCTCAAGAGAAGAGAAGACTCCCTGGAAAAGACCTTGATGTTGGGAAAGATTGAGGGCACAAGGAGAAGGGGGCGACAGAGGACAAGATGGTTGGACAGTGTTCTCGAAGCTACCAGCATGAGTTTGACCAAACTGCGGGAGGCAGTGGAAGGCAGGAGTGCCTGGCGTGCTCTGGTCCAGGGGGTCACAAAGAGTCGGACACGACTAAAGGACTAAACAACAACAACAACGTTGACTTTACATCTAGCAGGTTGCTAAGATAGCTTCCAGCTCCAAAAGATTTCAAACTCCTCCACCGACTCCTCTCCAGCCTAAACCTGCCCTTTCCCGGGCCCAACTGTACTTACATAGATTATTGACAATGGCCCTGCATACTCCTCCACAGTCACCCCAAAGACGTACTTCAGCTGGGAGATCAGCACTTGGATAGAGGCCGCTGTGGTGTAGCCCCGCACCAAGGGCTCAGAAAGGTAGGTGGCCACAAACCCAAACTGAAGCAGACCAAGGGCAATCTAAAAAAAAAGAAAGCAGAGGGAATAAGATCCTCATGTTGTCTCTCACACACAACTCCCTTCCAGAAATCTCCCTGTGGGACACAGTAGATCTGGGAGTGTATTGCAGAGGTATCTTGCTATGAAGCCTGCTGCGACTTGCCAGAGACCCAGGACAGAAAACAGAACATAAGATCAACCAGTTCTGTCGCTGTGAGATGGGGCCAAACATAAAGGCTTATTTAAAAGCCTGTCAGGTTGCAGGAGAAAAACCTGAGACTTTAGAACAGGGGTAGAAAATGAGCTAGACAATGTTGCTGGACTAGAAAAAGTGCATTATATTAGGGAAAATTACAAACAAAACCAAACATATTAAAAGAAATATGCATGGAAATGTACACAACCTTGTGTGTGAACTTTTAAAATATATTTACAGTGGTACCTTGGGTCACATATGCTTCAGGTTAAATACGCTTCAGGTTACAGACGCCACTAACCCAGAAATATTACCTCGGGTTAAGAACTTTGCTTCAGGATGAGAACAGAAGTCGTGGTCTGGAGGCGCAGCAGCAGCAGCAGCAGGAGGCCCCCTTAGCTAAAGTGGTACCTCAGGTTAAGAACAGCTTCAGGTTAAGAATGGACCTCCGGAACGAATTAAGTACTTAACCCGAGGTACCACTGCACAATAATCACAATCTAATGGGGAAATGGGCTGGACTGAGCTTAAAGCTGTAAAAATGATGAACTGAGACATAATTGACAGATTCATTCATTCCTGCCTCCTTTGTTATTGCTGAGAGAGAACATGCACACTTTGGGGTCCCACCACTCACCTGAAATATGCCGACCAAGAAGGCGAGTGCACCCACCAGTTCCACTCTGGCAGCATCCCTCAGAGTCTCATTGACAGTGGTGACATTCGTACCGTTAACCGCCTCCATGTACTTTCCGCTTGGTTCCAGTGAATCTGTCACACTCCCGATCATCACAGAGATGATAGCAAATGGGCCTGTGAGGAGGAGACAGAGGCTTGGGCCAAGAGATCAGCTACCTGTCCAAGCTTGCATCCCACAAGGATCCAGTCCTCTTTTGTCACAAGCTCAGTTGGCTTTGCTTAGCCATCCACATCACCAAGACGGCAGGATTTGCATTGGGTGCCAAAGGATCACAATTTAGGGCCAGAAGAAGAAGATCCCAGCTTCCTGCCTTTAAGGGTATTTTGATGATGATAAAATAATAATAATAATAATAGTAATAGTAATGTGATAAACCATCAAACATTAAAAACCTCCCAAAACAGGGCTGCCTTCAGATGTCTTCTGAAAGTCAGATAGTTGTTTATTTCCTTGACATCTGATGGGAGGGTGTTCCACAGGGCAGGCGCCACTACCGAGAAGGCCCTTTTTGAACAAAGAGGGCTTGTTCCCTTACACCTCACCAGTCACCTGGTTCAAGATAGCAAATGAGTCTTGTGAAGCAGGGCAAGAGGCAGTTAAGCCAACTTAAATTAATTTGAAGATGCGTATACAAAGCTGCCAAGTGGAAAATCAGAAGTCATTATTTCCTTTAAAAAAAATTCTCTTCTTATCTCTTTTAAAAATCTTTTTTTTGCTATGATTTTTAAACTCTGTTCTTTTTCGTTAACTCTTATCTATATTTATGTTCTGTGATGGATGGAAGATGAGAGGCAGGGCAGAGAGGATCTCCCAAGTTAGGAGGCTGGGGAAGAGGAGGAAGCCCCCAGGTGAGATGTAGGGATGGCTTACCTCCTTTGGTGTGGATGAAGAATAAAGCTATAACCTAGATAGAGGGTTTTGTATTTTCCTATATTTTCCTATTCTCTTCCATCTTCTTCTTCTTACTCCTTTTTTTTACGCTTTCCCTTTTCTGTTTTCCCTCTCTGCTTTGCTTTTATTGTAATCTAAAACTTTCAATAAAAACTGAACTCCTACGCAGATCCCAGAAGGCCTCTTCTCCCAGCATCCCCTGCTCACCCACAGAGATGTGCCTGGAGGTCCCAAAGAAGAAATACAGCAGGACGGGATAGAAGGCGGAATACAAGCCGATGACGGGAGGCAGCCCTGCTAGAAGCGCATAGGCCAAACCTAGGCAAAATAAAGGCGGGTGTTAATACGCAGCCACTGCTTGGTACCTTTGCTTAGAACACAGGCTCCATTGTATCCTAGGCACCCCACTCAGACGTGCTGTAGTTTTATCCACCCACCAAGCCTATGTATGCAGGCAACTTACATGGCCTCCTGCTATTTCCCAGCATGGTTTAGTGGTTACAGTGTCAGACTAGGAGAAGCAGGGTTCAAATCCCCCATTCAGCCATGAAGTTCACTGGGTGGCCTTGGGCCAGTCTCTGACCCTCACCCGCACCTACCTCACAAGATTGTGGTGGGGTTTAAATGAGGAGTGGCGCCCATACACACCACCATGGAGAAAAAGGTGGGATAGAAATGCAATAAGGTTGATAAATAAATACGAGTCTGTCTCAGAAATTCCAGACTGCACCCTTCACCTACATCCCCTTCTCCTCATCTAGATTTTTTAGCCAAAGCTTTGTTTTCCCCAAGGTCCTCAAGGCCGTATTTCCAACAGTAACTTAAATCGGAAGCATGTTTTCATTTGGGTTCCCTGTCCAGTTGTGTTTTGGTATCTGGCAGCTCCTCCAATATTCGTGAAAGTTCAGCACAGTATAGCAGAAAGGCATGGCCTCTTGAAAATCTGGTGTCAATGGCACACCCAACGCCAGGTACACAGACAAGGACCTGTCCACTTAAGAATGAAGCACAGAAGGGCCACAAAACCTCGAGGAGGCTCTTTGCTCTCCAAGAACAGGGGAAGAAATGGATGACAGTCAGGACTGTCATCAATGGCCTTGTGGGGTACAAGGGTTGAGGACTGGCTCCCTGAAAGCTTACCCTGAGGGAGATGCATGATTCCTACACTGAATCCTGAGATGATGTCCCCTAGCAGCCAATCCTTGACTGGGTACCGCGGTAGCCATTTCAGTATGGGGAAGAACTTGAACAGCAAGGACTTTGCAGTCGAACCTGAGCATCTGTGAGGGAAAAGTGCAAAAAGGGATGTCTGAGAGGGAAGTTTGGACTTCAAATTGCACTGTGGACCAGCAATGGAAGAACTGGGAGGTCAAAAATACCCCGTTCTATCTTGGGCATGCCTCTTCTTGCAAGAACATGACTGTCAGGGAACTGCCATTGGAACAGGGGAGGGAGGCAGGGGGATACAGAGATCCTCCGACTCTTCTCCAGTGGTAGGGAAAGCCACACCTCCAGTGGAGCAGAGGCGGAAGGGGCCAGCCAAGCGAGGAGAGGGCTCGGAGATGATACTGAGAGCCCAAGCACCTCATCTAGCCCTGCTGCCCAGCTTGCGCAGATGGGTGAAATGTAAGGAGGGGAGGTGGAGATTTGGGGTGTCTAAGTTCTTATGTTGGGAGAGAAACCAGAAGGGGCCACTCCTGGAATCTGCAAGTGACTAAGACAGACATGAACTCTGTGGTTCTGCACTGTAAATAGTTTGCACCAATAAACCTGTAAAAGACAGGTCAGAGTCCTGCCTGGTTACTCACGAGTAACCACCACCAGCGCCTAACAATGACTGTTAGCCAGCAGGTGTCTCCTTCAGAGACAGAAGGGACCAAATTCCACATCTGTAACATTTGGGCAGATGTGGAGATTAAAGGAGGCAATGAAGGAGGTGGGACTGCCCCACCTACCGCTAAACTACTCATGTGCAAAGCACAGTCTCTAGCTGTTCCTGCCTCTTTTGGTTCAGGGACTTGGCCAGGAGTTCAGCAGGGCTTGGGAGGGGAGGCTCCGGACTTGAAGCCCTCCCACAGGCCTTCTGACTGGTAATTGGTGGAAGGAACTGGCTAAAACCCAAAGATTAAAATCTTTAAAGTGGTAGAAGCAGAAACGCACAGCACCCTCCATTTTCAGGGTTGGTGTGCATGACTGTGAGCCACTTCAAAGGTACAGTTCATATGCACATAATATAGTCCTTTGAGGTCTGTATCACTTGTGACTGCAGAAGAGAGTCTCACATCTTTGCCCACGGAAAAAGTCGTTGCATAAGGAAAGCGGCATATCAAGGAGATGGTCCGTCTAAAGCCCCTTCTCACAAAATGCCATTATTCCATGGGAAAGAAGGTTTATTTTTACAAAGGGAACATGCAATGCCCTCCACTACCAGCACCACACATTCACTGCAGCCCTAAGTGGAATGACATTAGAAGGGCAATATCTTGTCTGATGCATGTTCTCTGTGACAAGAACATGCACTGAGGTTTTTTTTTCTTTTAAGGGAGACTAGTGGGATCCATGACAAAATGTTGCAGCATGGAGTGCTGTTGTTCATTGTGTCAGCCAGCCAGCCAGCCAGCCAGTCATACCCTCCTCCATGATGCTCTATTCCATACCTCCTCCACCGAGTTTTCAATCTATTGCCCCCACCCAACAGTCAGCATTCTGTAACCACCATACTTAGCTGTCATTAGCCCTCTGGGTGGTTTCCTGCCCCTTAAGGCTTTTTCTTTTAAAAAGCTTTTAGTAAATCTTGGGTAAACCCTCAAATAACTCCTTTTTGTGTGATGGTGGCATTTTTGGCTCTATAAGCAACAGCACACATTTTTTGGGGTCACATATTGTCACACAAGCATCAGAAGTAGAAAGAGCAAGAAGGATAAACCAATGGAAGTGACTGGAGCACTGGTCTATCGTCATCCTGGTTTCTAGTCAAGTCATTCTTCTTTTCAGGCTGTGTAGATCCCATACATTTAAAGCACATAACTTACCCCAAAGAATCCTGGGAACTGTAGTGTTTGGAGTTGTGGCTCTGTTAGGCTGAACTACTGTTCCCATAATTCTTTGGGGGAAGTCATGTGCTTTAAATGTATTGGTATGTATACAAATTCAGGGCTTGCAAGTTCCACAAGGTGCTCTACAACCTTCCCAAAAAGTCCCTTTAGTGAGCTATAGAAACATCATACCTTATCTTCTGGATCTTGGTGGAGAGAGAGGTTGAAGGAGCCTCATTTCTCAGGCCAATTGTCTCTAGCTCAGCCTCAGTCAATGTATGATGCTCGGCCCTGGAGCGGCATGACACTTCGTTTTCTTTCATCTCCTTGGCAATAATGCCACCTGGTTTATGGACTCACTCTGAGGCTAGGAAGAGGGGAAGGAAGCAAGAGGACCACTAAGACCACCTGCCACTCTGAGAACTTTGCAACCTTGGATTCTGTCACACATTTTCTTTTAAATGAGCCTGGGAATAGAGCATTTAAAATAAATACAGTATAGGCCAAGGATGTGGAACCTGTGGCCCATCTGTGGTGGTGACGGCACTGGGCTGTTTCACCTAATGTGCCACAACACTTGGGCCATTAATACCCAAAGGCTCCAGCCAACATGGTCAATGGTCAGGATGATAGGAATTGTAGAATCATAGAATAGTAGAGTATGGAAGGGACCCAAGGGTCATTTAGTCCAGGAACAACATAAACGGAATGTAAAGGTTCCCGTTATATGAAATTGTCGGTAACTCATGTCATGCAAGAATGAAATAACACAACCTCTTTAAAATAAAGATAATACAGTGGTACCTCAGGTTACAGACGCTTCAGGTTACAGACTCCGCTAACCCAGAAATAGTACCTTGGGTTAAGAACTTTGCTTCAGTATGAGAACAGAAATCACACAGCGGCAGCAGGAGGCCCCATTAGCTAAAGTGGTACCCCAGGTTAAGAACAATTTCAGGTTAAGAACGGACCTCCGGAATGAATTAAGTTCTTAACCCGAGGTACCACTGTAACCAGTTATCTGATGCTGAGCAAAATGTTGGGCCTCTGGCCTATAACTCCGAGAAGTCAAATGAGGTTTCCCCGGCAGATCAGGACAAATATATTACCATTTTAGTAGCTTCCTTTTTAGTTACAATTTTACCCAAAAGGGTTCCCAATGAACCATTTTTTCAGGGAACAGACAGGGCGAAGCAGAATATCTAAGTGCACATGATCACAGTGTGACCTTATGACCCTCGACAGCTTCACTCTTGTCCTCTTAATTATCCCAGTGACCTGAAGTGTTTTAAAATGCGATGCCAATAAAGGTATTTGATTTGCAAATATTGTTCAACAATAGTCCTAATATACATTTTTAATTCATTTTGATATTATTATCCAATAATATTTGTAAATGAATATAGACAGACAACAATAATTGTATATATAGAAAGATTTATTTGTTTACAGACATTTTATGGAAAAAATTGAAGAAGAACAATTATATATAAAATGGACAAAGACAATGCAAAAAGTTAAAGACGACATAAAAAAGCCGGAAGGAGGAAGGAGGAAAGTTCGCTTGGGAGACCAAGAACAAATGTGAAACATAATGTATGTGTATGTATAGTATGTAACTAAAAATTCAATAAAGATCATCAATAAAAAAAAGGTATTTGATTTGATTTGATAATCAATTATCTGAAGGCTACCGAAGGCCTGACCATTTCCTGAGCTGGCATGCTTGCGAAACAGAGCAGGTGCATGACCCCATATAGTTCAGCACAAGTGTTAAGGGAGGAAGCAGCAACTGAAGTTTGAGGAGGGAAGGGAAAGGATTGGGGAAACAACTCCAGATGTTGCTGAACCACAACTCTCATCATCCAGATCTTTGGCCAGGCTGGCTTGGACTTACTGGAGCCATAGTCAAAGAGGTTCCCCGTGCCAGAATGAAGTGAAAGTCTTCCTCTGGGCAGATTTAAGGCCCCCGGCCCCCAGAAAGATCATAGGCTGGCAGCAATGCCCAAACATCAGGCATCTAGAATGCCTAGCTGCCTACTGTTATATGAATTATATTAATTCATTCATATACAATTGCTGTGTGGGCACTCAGTGTTTGGATGGTAAGTCTGTGGCAGCAAAGCCCACCCTTGTTTTAACCATATTGTACAAAACATCTTGAAGGAATAAAACATATACAACCAATTATATATATGAAAACAGTTTTATATCCAATACATATACAAAGTCAAGTATCTTCAGAAGATGAAGATGGTGCTGCTGTAGGAGAAGGGCTGTAGCTCAATGGCAGAAGATCAGGTCCCACGTTCAAAGCCTGGCATCTCCAGCTAGAGTTAGGGTCAGAAACCCAGAGACCTGCTACCAGTCAGAGTAGACAATACTGACCTAGATGGATGACTGGTCTGACTCAGTATAGGGCAGTTTCTTATATACTTCTATGTAAGAGGCTGAGGTGTTGTTTTCTCTTCAGAACTGTTGTGCAGTTCTTTAGGTACAGCACAGCTAAGAACATATTTATGGCTCTCCAGTTTGCGAGTACAAATAGTATTCCCTGTCGTGCACATTTTTTATAATGTTTTTAATTAACAGCACAAAGTTCAGTAACTTGTTATATGCCTTTATCATTTCATGCATAGGCTGACTTGGAACAGCCTGCTCTGCTGAATATCTATAACCATCTGAGGTTTACTTTATGGGAACTATAAAATGACGATGCACATTTCCAATATGAAATTGAATGCATATTTTAAAAGCATTGTTTATATTTACAAAGGAATCGGGCTCTCTTAAGAGTGGAAGATTTGACACTAGAGTTGTCTTTTTAAGAGACTGCTTTTTCCTCACACGATGGAGAATTCATAAGGGTATTCTGTTAATTGTGGGACTCAGATCGGTGCACAGAAGCTAACACCTTCATCTTTCGGCCTATGGGCTAGTTTTATGATTTAACAGTGTTATAACTTAAGAAGACTCTGATAGCATATATGACTTGTTATGCCGAAATTTTTATTGCTCGTAAAAGTATTGTGAAATGATTGTTTGTAATGAGACTTAGTAGTGATCCTAGGGCTGTGTACACACCATACATTTAAAGCACCTCTCCCTAAGAGTCCTGGGAACTCCTTTTCAAGAGGAAATGTGCTTTAGATGTATGCTGTGAATAAGATCATCATCATCATCAACAACAACAACGTATTTATATCCCGCCCATCTGGCTGGGTTTCCCCAGCCACTCTGGGCAGCTCCCAACAGAATATTAAAAACACGATAAAACATCAAACATTAAAAACTTCCCTTAAAAGGGCTGCCTTCAGAAAATAATAATAATAATAATAATAATAATAATAATAATAATAATAATAATAATAATAATTTATTATTTATACCCTGCCCACCATCTGGCTGAGTTCCCCCAGCCACTCTGGGTGGCTCCCAATCGAGTGTTAAAAACAATACAGCATTAAATATCAAAAACTTCCCTAAACAGGGCTGCCTTCAGATGTCTTTTGAAGATAGGATAGCTGCTTATTTCCTTTACATCTGAAGGGAGGGTGGGTGCCACTACCGAGAAAGCCCTGCAGCCTATCTGTTTCATTGGGAGTAAACAAAGCAAAACTAAAACTTAAACCAAGTCAGCCATATAGCCATTGTACTACCTTGCAGAGAAACTCATGAGAAAATGATATCAGTTGATGCCCTAGCTTGCCCCTGCCCCCTCCCTCTAACAACTCCTTGTCCCTCCAAGCTGAGCTCTATAATTGGGTATAAAGGTGGCATTAAGTAAGATTTTATTTTCTCCTCAAGAGGATGCAATTAAGGACATACCTCCCTGGCCAACGAGATGCCATTTAAGGACAGTTCTAGGTGTTGACTAAAAGAGGAAGTGAAAAGGTATAACTTGAAATGCCCTAAAGTTAGACTGTGGACTGCAGGCATTAGCTATTTTGGAAACCTCCCTGGGCACTTGAGGGCACAGGCAAGTGGAACTGCACTACATAAAGGCAGGCGTGCATGGATATGTGTGATGACTCCCCACTAGATACTATTACAAGGAGATTAAATGCATCTTTCCATCCCATGTGCCGGGTCTGAATAATGAAAAAAGCACCAGCTAGAGTGGGAGGGAGGAGACTGGTAATGAATGAGATTTGGTGATTTACTCCCATTGCAAATATCAGCTTCAGAAGAGGGGTTTTCTCAAGAGCCCAGCAGTGGAGAAAGTGGCTAAATCCCCTCCTTGTGTCTGCTCTGAGCCTGTTAATTATTAGCACCCTCAAAGGAAGATATTCCCTTTTTAAAAAAACATGCAGATTAGGGCTTATCCACACTTCCTCTTGTCATGTTGCGTTCCCCTGGGGAAACTGCTCTTCAGTGCTCAGTCAGGAAAAATGGCAATTTGGGTTTCCTTCAGATTGATGATTGTTCTAATTTATCGCTAAAGAGCAGGTTTTCCCTGGGAAAGGAGTGGGGAAAGGGGAAAACTGCTCATCCCTGTGGTTTTAAGGCATGGGACAAGCAGAAGTGTGGACAAGCCCTCTGACGCAAAGGAGTATTTGACTCCATATCTAGTTTGGCCCTGATAAATGTAGCAAAAAAATTACACTGAAGGATTCCTCTGACAACAGAGAAAGGTTCTGATACCACAAAATGCAATATAGGACTATGACAATGTGGGGAATATTTGGCGGTCTCAGGCACCCCATCTACCCCATTTGGATTTGGACCCCAAAGACCACAGGAACTTGTGGGTGCACGGAAGGTAAGCTGTAAGCAAGCACAATTTGTGACAGTGCGCAACACCATTGCTCGTCTTTTATGGCATCATCCTTAGCTTCCAATTCCCCAAGCTTAAGCCAACATGAGATAGGCTTACATTGCTCTTAAGCCTGCAGGTCTTTTAGTCACCAAACGTTATAGAATTCACAGCCATCTGGATCAAATCACAATTCACAGAGGTACTTGTGGTCAGCCGTGACAATTCATCTGGCAAGTTTATATTTATACCATAGTTGTTTTTTTACTTGTCTACAAATACTGACATGGCGCTGTTGGAGAAAATTTTGGGGGGGGAGTAGGGTGCTGAAAGGGAGCACATTCAGTCATTATTTTAGGAGCCCACCTGTAAATCTCCATAAAAGGACACAACTTTGCATAAAATTTACATATGGTAATATTGTTATGCGCACCCCAATCTCTAAGCAGCGAGAGACATTGGGGTGCTAGCACTTTCCTTGGAATGAAGGTCAATGAAAACTGGTATATTGGTTTTATTTACACAGCTATGCAGGCTGTGCATAAGGTGGAAGAGCTCACAGCATTAACTCTCCAACAGATCTTGCTCCCTCATTAAGTTTCCAGGGAGGCTCCCAAAGCTATAGCTTTGGTTTCAGCACAGAGAGCAAGTCAGGTCTCTGTGCCTTTCTAGCCGAGACAAGAGAGACCTGGCCTATTGCTCTGGACTTGGCCTCCAGCCAGGTGAGGGTAGGGGATAGGGGAGGAAGAAGACCTAGCCCCTCCTTATGGAAGCATCACTAGATAGTTGTTTCTATGGCAACACATCTGTACTTAGCCTTAGGTACATAAGAAGATCCTGATAGATCAAGCCAAAGGCTCATCTAGTCCAGCATCCTGGTCTCGCAGTGGCCAGCCAGATGCTTGTGGGAAGGACCATCTCTTGTAAAAAGGATGCTCAACATGCTTGGTTAGGGCCATTAACATAACAAAAAACCTAGTCTGCCCATTTTCAGCAGTTCCTTCTATTACACATTCCCATCTTACAGATATAGAATCCCAGGTCTGGAGGGACCAAAACATATCATTCAAACCACACACCCCATCCTATAACACTACACACACATAGATGAACTATAATTTAAATAATAACCCGATGCACCTCACCCCAGCATAAAGACTGTGGTCTGTGCACCTGCTCAGTCTGCTTTGCAGGCGCTTACTGCTGATGGGCAACTTCAAGCAGTCGGGTTGAAGAATTACAACCCCTCCCCCCCCCAAAAAGGAGATGGGAGAGGAAGAACTAAGGGGGCAAACCCTCCCCAACAGATCAATGAGCAGGACTGAACATGCTCACTGGATTTTACACCAAGTGTTCAGCTTCAGCCAATCCCAATTTCCTGTTGAGTGTACCTCTATAAGGCTATATAAACACTGCACCTATAAAGCACATTTGAAGCACATTTTCCACCTCCTTCAAAGAATCCTGGGCACTGTAGTTTGTTCAGGGTTGCTAGGAATTGGAAACTACCATGAACAGTAAACTACAGTGTCCAGAATACTTTGAGGGGCGGAAACGTGCTCCAAATATACGTTAAAGATACCATGTATGCAGCCAAATTCAAATTTCCACACTAGTTATATTCACAGTTTGCATTTTGGGTGTATGATTGGTGAGGAGGACAGCACAGCTGTGGCATTCCGATGGCAGCTAATCTCTCTTTCACTCTCTCTCTCTCACACACTCACTCACTCACTCACTCCATTCTGTCTGTACCAGTGGCTCCTCCTTCCCTTCCCTGGGGAATGCTAGAAAGGGAATCCCAAGAATCGCCCTCTTACCTGATGTGTGATAAAAGGCAGCAGGATTGGCAATGTGTGCTGTGGCCGGACGGCTCTCTAACTGTGTGCTCCCCTTTGCTCACTATTAATACCTGACGGTGATCTTTGAGACACCACTCCCTCCTTGGCTCCCTTGCAGTTAAGTTGACTGCACTACGTCTTGGGTCACTGGGTTTCCGTTCGCCATAAGCGCGGCTCTTGGGCTTCCTGGATCTGAGCCATGGGGTGAGCAAGCTGATGGACTCATTGACCCAAGAAGAGAACCTAGATATAATGGACACATGAACATGCTGTAGAAGGAATTGAGGGGCAGGTGGGGCTCATCGACATGGGAATGTAACATCCACCTATATCTGTAATCAATAAAATGGTGGCCATTTCTGATCCAGATCATTGCCTGTTTGAAACAAGGCAAGACTCCATTTAGGATTGAATTGTTAGAATTGTTGAACATATCCATCTTGTAATAACACATAAATCTTAAAATCTAAAGCATCTAACACAGTAATAGTTCTTAAACAGCCAGTGTGGTGTAGTGGTTAAGAGCGGTAAACTCATAATCTGGAGAACCGGGTTCGATTCCCTACTCCTCCACATGCAGCTGCTGGGTGACCTTGGGCCAGTCACACTTCTCTGAAGTCTCTCAGCCCCACTCACCTCACAGAGTGTTTGTTGGGGGGGGGGGAGGAAGGGAAAGGAGAATGTTAGCCGCTTTGAGACTCCTTCGGGTAGTGATAAAGCGGGATATCAAATCCAAACTCTTCTTCTCTTCTTCTCTTCTATTGTTACAAATTTTAAAAGGAGAGCTTTTGTTTAAGTCCAAAATGTTACCCAGTTCTGTATGGAAGCTCACCTGCTGACAGTGCAGAGGTGGGGATATCAGGTGGTGGGATGAGTTTTGTTTCAACTTTTATGACTCTCAATTTTGTTGTGTTTGCATACTGCCTACACAAAATGTATTCCATTATTTCTAGACTAGTAATTGATAAGCCAAACTTCAGGTACACTTTTGACCTTCAATTATAGATTGACCATCCAACAAACTTCAGATAAACTCTGGCCTTGATCATTAAAATTCCTCAAATAACCCTTTGACCCTTAGCAACAGGGATTTAACGCAATACTCTTTCCTTTTTGTACCCAAAGCCCCTTGGGAATTTTATGCTACCCAGAATTCATTATGAACTTGCTTTGTCTTTGTGTCCCCCCCCCTAAAGCAATCGCTATTCTGTGCTTATTTACATCTTCAAAGACTTGGCCATCCTGCATGACCGTTCTCATTTGCCTATGCTATAGCCTACCTTTATAAAATAAGATATTTTCTGTTTCTTGCTCAGAGATGGATTGGCATTGTTCTCAGTTGCCATTCTTACCAATTCCAGAAAAGCTAAATAGACTCTCCCTTTAGGAGACTTCTTTTTTGTTTTATTTGGTTCTCATTTAAAAAATCAAAATGAAAACGCAGCTGTTGCATTTTTAATTATATATTTTATTGTAGTTTTTAAAAATTGTGGGATGTTATTGAATAAATAAAAAAAGGAAATTTACATTTGCCCTTCTAGAAGTTTCTCAAGAAATGTGGGATAAGTAACACTGAATATCTTGGTTTTTGCCCCCTTTATGTAGTATGGAGCATTTTATTTTTGGTACACCTTGTGCCTCTGATGGTTTCAGCTATAGGTTTATGTTTCTGTATATTCCGAAAGTCATGTGCACCACACTCCTGTTCTCTCCTTTCTTATGAAGGTACTCTCCACTTACCTGTCTGTATCTCATTGCAAATATCTGTATAACCAGCTTTTTCATTTTTTCTTGTGAATGAATATAACAGCCCATGCCAGCCTTTCTTTGGTTTGGTTTGGTTTTCATGTGTTTGTCCCAGGAAATTCTATTTTGTTATTTGGACTATATGGATAACAATTAATAAAAAATACTTTTAAAAACATTTTATTTCCAAGTCACCTTGAGATAACCTGTTCCTAAAGGTGGAAAATAAACAAACTATGAATGAAGGATGTAAACTGTACCCATTTATTTTTTTGGGGGGAACACACTTCTAGACACAGGTATCAGGCAGTGGATGGCAAGACTAGGTCCTCCCTCCCCACAAATCATTGAGACTGGAAATATTAGCAGAAAGTCAGTAACTGGGTGACTCTCACCATCTCTGCTCCACCAGTGTTGGCATGTTCACATTAACCAGTAAGAATTCAGAAGCAGAGTGCCTTAATCGTATTAGTCTAATTTCCCTTCTCTGTCCCTTTTCCTCCTCATGAGTAGAGCCCTGCTTGATCAGGCCAAAGGCCCATCTAGTCCAGCATATTGTTCTCGCAGTGGCCAATCATAGGTCTATGGGAAGCCCACAAGCAGGACTTGAGTGCAGTAGAACATGCTAGAATCTGAAGGCTTCTTCTTTGGCTTCAGAGGTCTAGGGCAGAGGTGGGCAACCTCAGGCATGGGGTCAAAGCTGATCCTTAGGCATCTCTAACCACCCTTCAGGACTCTCCTCAGGCCACAGCCTGACAACACACCTCACAGATTCTTCTCCATGTCCTCTTCTAGTACTGTTGTCTGGCTGAAATGTTTTTGCATCTGAACACATCTATGTATAAATAAACCATATAACATAAAGATACCAGTCTCTGTTCTGGTATCCGTTACTGAATCTGTTATTGAATCTGAGGAGACTCACATAGGAAATGCAAATGCTCCTGGCAGATGTGTCCTACAATCAGCAACCATTGGTAAGTGCGGGTGTTTGCCAAACCCTGGGGAACATGGTGTGCTCTTTTCTGTGGAATTGTGGCCCATGCTCTTATGAGTTACACACATGGAAGGCCCCAATCACCTTCCTTATCTTGTTATGAAATTATAGATCGCAGATGGCAATTCAATCCTTTGTGTACTCCATGACCTTGATAACAAGATCAGATGTTGGACTGTGGTGGGTTTTGTTTTTGTTTTTTGTCTCGTTAAGTTCTCTGTTGCTGAATCATGACCAGAGGACAGCATGCCATGCCACCTTGTTATTTTTAGATTATTACAGTAGGAAATGAATTAAATGACAACAATAAAGCTTGGGTCACATACTCAAGATGCAAATGTGATACAGTCAAGCCAATGAGAGCGATCACGGGATTTTCCAGTGCTTCATATAGCCCATGCAGCAATGCCATTAGGAAATTTCAGATTGTGAACTTAATGGTCTTATGGGGGTGGGGTCATCTTTAGAATGATGACAACATATTGTTATGAATTCGTGGATGCCAGGCTTCTAATCCCTATAAATCTAGCTTCTGCTGCTTCTGTAACTACTGGTCTTAAATCTTATTGCTGTGATAGTAGCTTGTGTGCTACGCTTTTCTAATCTGAGCCATGCTTTCCTCAGGGAGTTGAGAATGTTGTTGATATCTGTTTTGGCACTGTCATTAAAACATCTGTTTTTATTTGTCTCTGTGTGCCACAACTCTGGTCCGTTCTCTTTCCTCTTTTTGGCCTCTCCTCTTACACGACAAAACCTATGGTCCTCCAGATACAACTCCCATCATTCCTGACCTTTGGCAGTGCTGGCCAGAGTATTTGCATCCTAGGATCCTCATTCCTGCTTTATATAGTTAGCTTTGCTTGCAGTTATTCTGTTTAAGGTATCAAAAGAATTATTCTACTGCCTCCAGCCAACTACCAGTCTCCCAAAATTCTGTTTTTCTCCATAATTCCATTACTAAGCAGTTTTTATCTAGTGCACAACCATTAAAAATGTAATAGACCTGTAGGATCAAGCCACAGGCTCATCTATTCCATCACTCTGCCCTCACAGTGGCTAACCGTGGTTTGTTTTGCTTTTGCTTTTATTATGTGTTTTGTGTTTTTTATCTTGTATTTTTATATAGTGAACCGCCCTGAGATTTTTGGATGAAGGGCAGGATACAAATTTAACAAACAAATAAATAAAAATGAGTGTTCAAATATACGTCAGGCTAGCTTCCTCATGAGGTGATTGCCAGGGCCATTAAAACAAAAGAGGGAAAGGGGCCCTGTGCCAGGAGACAAATGGGTGGGGCCCCTCCTCCAGCTCTTAGATGGTTAGAAAGACAAAGCCCGAGTTTTTAGGGCAAAGCTTTGTGTGATGTTAAGAAGCTATGGGAAAAACAGCAAGCAGAGGGTTAGCAATGCTTGATATCTGTTTGAATCCGAGGCTGCAGCTATGAGAGAAGCAGGATCTTTTGGGGGTGTTAACATTGTGAACCCCTCCATCGTAGACTCAGGTTGCATATATGTGTAAATAAACCATATATCATAAAGATACCAGTCTCCACTGTGCCTCATTTCCAAAAGGAAATGCAAACCCAAAGGGAAAAGCATCTGGAACCCCTTGAGTCTTACACCACCTGGAGACTGGGATGGCATCAGAGGACACACCCTACACAAGCTCTGCTCCATGTCTTCTTTGAGTGCTGTTGTCTGGCTGACATGTTATTGCCTCTGAGGAGACTCACATTGGAAGTGCAAATTCTCCTGGCTGATGTGTTCTACAATCAGCATCCAATGGCAAGTGCTGGTGTTTGCCAAACCCTGGGGAACATGGTGTGCTCTTTTCTGTGGAATCATGGCCCATGCTCTTATGAGTTACACACATGGAAGGCCCCAGTCACCTTCCTTATCTTGTTATGAAATTATAGATCGCAGATGGCAATTCAGTCCTTGGTGTACTCCATGACCTTGATAACAAGATCAGATGTAGGACTGCAGTGGGTTTTGTTTTTGTGTGTTAAACCCTTTGAATCATGACCAGTATGCCACCTTACTATTTTTAGATGATTATGGGGGAAATGAATTAAATGACAACAATGAAGCTTGGCTCACAGATTCAAGACCTAAATGTGATGCAGTCAAGCCAACGAGAACAATCACAGGACTTTCCAGCAGGCCATGTGGCAATGCTGTTAGGAAATTTCAGATTGTGGACTTAGTGGTCTTATGGGTGTGGGGTCATCTTTAGAATGATGGCAACATATATGTGTATATCATCACCAACCTCAAAATGTGGTTGCTGCATTTGGATGGGACCAGGGCAGAGAATGGCGCTTGGGGGCAGACTCCAACTCATTCTGCTGAGTGGAGCCCTGGTAGAGTTCAGAAAGGGCAACCGAAATGACCAAGGGGATGAAGTGACTCCCTGGTGAAGAAAGGCTGAAGAATTTGGGACTACTTAGTTCAGAGAAAAGGTGAGAAAGCAGCAACATGATAACGTTTATAAAGTTTTGCATGGCATGGAGAAACAGAAAATGGCAAATGTAAGTACAGTCGTACTTTGGTTCTCAAACAGAATGCGTTCCAGGAGTCTGTTCGACTCCCGGAACCATTCGAAAACCAAAGTGCGGCTTCCGATTGGCCGCGGGAGCATCCTGCAGCCTATTGGAAGCCACACCGGACGTTCAGCTTTTGAAAATCGTTCAAAAACCGGAACACTCACTTCCGGGTTTCGATTGTTCGGGAGCCAATTTGTTCAGGAGCCAAGGCATTCAGCTTCTATGGTATCAGTGTACTGTACACATTGGGGCAAAAATGGTCAAAGTCATATATTCTGTGTTATGTACTGAAGTTCTCACCTTGGGCCAGCAGGGGGATTCTGTAGATAGTTTTCACTCAGGTCCACATTTGCAAATAAGGGATTGAAAGTGAAGTTCAGTGATTGGATAGTTACAGAAAGTAGTTACTGTTGCATTCTAGTGGAGCTCTATATAAGCAGGCTGGCTGAACCCTTCAGTTCAGTTCTGTTCTGGCCTGTGAATAAACAAGAGCTGTTTGAAGAATCGCTGTGTCGTCTGATATGTTCACCCACAACTTAACATTCCGTATTATTCTATTTGAGTTTGTTTGTTTTTGTACAATCAAGCAGTGTATAAATTCTGTGAAATTAGTAAATAAGGCTGTTCATTTTTGGACATCTAATAAAGTTGAGCGTTGGACAATTCAGGACCGACAAAAGAAAATACTTCACACAGCACCTAGCTAAATTATGGAATGCTGTCCCACAAAGACAGTGGGGGGGGGGGGTCACCAGCAGCTTGGATGGCCTCATAAGAGGATGAGTCAAATTCTCATAGGCTAAGATTATCAGGGGCTACTAACCCTGATGGGTATGTTCTACCTCCTCAGTGAGAGGTGGCATGCTTCTGAATAGCAGTTGCTGGAAAGTGGAGTAGGGTAGTGCTCTTGTGCCCAGATCCTGCTTATGGGCTCCCCTTGGACACCTGGCTGGCCACGGTGAGAACTGATCACTGGACCAGATAGGTCTTATGTCTATAACAATATGGCTAGAGCCAAGAGCAAGGCAGACTTTAGGCTTTGTTCTTCCCCTCCTCCTATCCGGTTACTGGCTATTGGATTCCCATTAAACCACTCCTTTCCTTATCTGCTTGTTCAAGGCTGAATTGCCACTTAAGCAAGAGAGACACAACCCCTCAATTAAGCTATAAACGAGGTCCTTGCAGAAAAGGACCTAGAGACCTTTCACTCTTATCACTTACGCTTTCACTCTCCTGTGCCTGCCTAGTTTTCTTTGCTCGCTTTCTCGTAGTCGGTTCTTGCTTCTTACCTGCCCATGAGTTCTGTTGCTTCAAAGCTAAATTTTGGTCCTCTTCACAATCAGGAAGGTGCAAATCCTGTGTAGACAAATCACATCCCAAAGCAGCTGAACTGCCAGTTGGACTTTACCTGCTGTTACGGCTGCTGGCTGACAAGCTTAACTTTCTTTTTCATTTCCTCAAAAATACATATAACAAACAATCCCCATATTACCACCCCCCACAGAAACATCCCAGGCATAAACAATGTTAATGATGTAGTCAAACATTATGCAGGTCTGTGTAATGGTTTCAAGTTGGTTACATCAGGTAGGTGCCTTCCACCCTCTCTTTCTTTCTTTCTTTCTTTCTTTCTTTCTTTCTTTCTTGACTTCTTTTTATTCATTTTCTATAACCAAACCACAAAAAAGGAAAAACAAAAATAAACAACACACACCAAAGAAAAAAGAAAACATCAACCAAAACAAAACACATGAACAAACCAGAAGACAAACATTAATTAACAACAAATAACGGTTGACTTCCCTCCATCTCGGTTTTGGGTTATGTAAATATTAAATCCATTCTGCAGTTTTTCATTTTATATCGTCTACACATCGCAAGGGTTATATTAAACCTACTGTGATTTTTATATCTCTAGAATTTGTTTCCATTTATGTTATGAATTTGGTCCAATCGTCAATAAGCTTTGTACCTTTTTGCTGTCTGATGTTCTGCGTCATTTTTGCCAAATCCATATATTCAAATAATTTAATTTGCCAATCTTTAACGGTCGGGATATTTGGGGTTTTCCAATTTTGTGCTAGCAGAATCCTGGCAGCTACAGTTGCGTATTGAAACATTATATAATCTTCTTTCTTAATCTCGTCTCCGATCATTCCCAGAAGGAAGGCTTCGGGCTTTTTAACGAAGGTGTATTTAAGTATTTTTTTCAGTTCATTGTATATGGATTCCCAATTTTTTTTAACTTCTTCACATTTCCACCACATGTGGTAGAAACTTCCCTCTTTAGATTTACACTTCCAACACCTTTTATCACCAGTCTTATACATTTTTTTGCAATTTCACAGGGGTGATGTACCAACGGTACATCATCTTTTCCATATTTTCTCTAAGGGTAGTACAGGCTGTAAATTTCATTCCTTTAGTCCACAACCTCGTCCATTTGTCAAAATCCAAATTATATCCGATGTCTATTGCCCATTTTACCATAACTTCCTCCACCCTCTGTTTCAACCAATTTTCCCAGAGTGAGCCATGTGGAGGTGGCGGTGAGAGGACACCATCCTTTCCAGTTCCCCGAATGGGCCATGCAGTTTCAAAGCTGTCTTTGTGTTTCTTAGCGCTCCAAGATGCTTAGTTTCTCCATAAGGGTTTGTGTTCCATCTTCCTGTGGATGATGTTGTGCTGGTCCCGGGGGTAAGGTACCGTGGGTGTAAGCAGAGTCCACACGAAGAGGGGCGAGGTCCGAGGCGGAGAGCCGGGCGGGGAACAGGAATGCTGGAACAGGAGGCTGAGCAGGGAACAGGAACACCGGATGGTCAGGAACAGGAGGCCGAGCAGGGATCAGGAACACAGGTAGGTCCGAAGCCAACAACGACATTGCTCCCGCCACCTGGGGCCGGGCTGACTGGGCTTTTATCCTCTTCTAAGGCTTGGGGCGGTCCCGGCCCCCAGGAGCCCCGCCTCCTCTGGCCTTAAGGCGAGCACTCCTCCTGGGGGCAACCAGTTCCCTTCGCCTCTCTGCCCTAAGCCTCTGCAGATCAGGAGAGGCCGAAGGGTTACTGGGCCCTGGAGGAGGCTCACCTGTGGCCACTGAGTCGTCAAGCCCCTCTGGGGCCAGAAGGGCTTCACCTGGGGCCAGCTCCTGATGCTCTGCCACAGGTGCAGGCTCTTCAGCATCTAGGCCTTGCCCCAGTTCAGCCGGCCCTGGAGGCGGGGACTCCTGTGCAGGCTGGGATTCCTCTGGTTCATCCTCTGAATCGGAATCCCAGGCCATCACAGATGTTGAGATTCCTGCATTGCTGGTATTTGGACTGGATGACCCCCAGGTCCCTTTCAGCTCCGCAATTCTACTCTGCTAGCATCCTGAAGCAAAAGAGAAGATGGGGAGTGTGAGATGCCTGCCACTGTTTGTGTGAACCCGACAGTTGCATATGAACAGGGAAGGTTAGAGGTAAGTGAGGTATATCATATTGCAACATATTGTAACTGCTTCCTCAAGAGTTATTTTGTTTGGAATTGAGAAAGCAGCGTATGAGTCAGTACAGGGGTAACTGAGCACCAGCAGGGAACAAAGAAACGTAAACTGTGCATGGTTGTATTTCAAACAATTTCCGATCATTTATTTGTTAAATGTGTATACCACCATTCATCAGTAGATCTCAGGGCAGTTTGCAGGATAAAAGGATTGTGGTTCTCATTGTTCGAGGCAGTTCTCATTAGACTCATTTTGTGGAGGCTGTCCTTTGCTGCAGCAGAGAATAAAGAGGGCACCTAGCTTGATGCCATGCTTCAGATTTTTTTTTTTAAAAAAAGATTGTCAAGGAAATGCCCTTAGGTGTTTGTCCCAGGTGGGATTAAACAAAGACACGACCATGAGAAGTGCAAAGCAAGGCACCCGGATAGGGCATCCTCCACACCGCCATACCTCTAGGGTTAAGTTAGTAGATGTTTTCCAATATTTCCATCTGCAGCCATGAAGAAGATTAGTAGGTCTTTAAGTAAATTATTATGTTCAGCTATAGATTAAACAAAGCAAGCCTTGGATCAGGTTGTATATCACCTGTCCCATAATAGAAGAAGCTTCTTCGGAGATTCTTTTTCCAAAACAATTGTAGAGTTTGCAATCCCAACCATATATGGAAATATGAAACATAACTGTTGACATCCTCTTCAACATAAAGCAGATGAAAGAGATATTAACCTGTGGCATTTCGTGGGTGTCTAGTGCCATCTGTGAATTGCTTTAAAACCACTTTCCCTCATTTTAGCAAACACTGACTTCATAGGGTTTCCCCACCAGGTTTTCGCCAGTCTGCGTTGTCAGTTCCACAGTGTACATGCATTTCCAATACAGATTTTAATGAGATTAGATCCCCTGTGATCACAGCACAGATAATCTTGTAGATATTTGAGGGAAGTTTTTTTTTAAATGTCTATGTAGAATTAAAAACTAGTTGTTCAAATGTAGATTACTAGTTAACCGTTCAGGATGGTTGACATTCCATCAGTGGGACCTGATGCTTAGGAGATGGGCACAATTCAGTGTTGGTGCTGACCTTAAAAACCCTAAACGGCCTTGGCCCAGTATACCTGAAGGAGCATCTCCCCAGAGTGGTTGGGGAGGCCTGGCCAGATGGGTGGAGTATTATTATTATTATTAATCATCATTAATATTATTATTATTATAATCAAAGCTTGGATAAGGTGACCTACTCTTGCTTTTATATCTGTCAATGGCTTTTAGCAGGTATAGGCAAACTCGGCCCTCCAGATGTTTTGGGACTACAACTCCCATCATCCCTGACCTCTGTTCCTGTTAGCTAGGGATGATGGGAGTTGTAGCCCCAAAACATCTGGAGGGCCAAGTTTGCCTATGCCTGGCTTTTAGTCATGATGTATCAACAGAGCCTCTATGTATCAGTTACTGGAGATGGAGGACAGGGGAATGTCCCTCCATTCATGCCTTGCTTGTGACCACCCAGTCATTTGACTGGTTTCTGTTGAAAATGGGACGCTACAGCAGAGCGACCTTTGGTCTGTCCCAGCAAAGCAATTGCTCATATGCCCTTTACAAGCATTTCACTCTGGAATCAGCTCAAATAGTAGCTGGAAGAAGAGAGCAAGTTTAAGATTGTTCATGGGGTGGAGTGGAGGGTGGATCCATGGTTTGCTGTAAATATTTATCCCTCTTCACTCTTCAGAGGAAAATAAAACTCCGGTATGCTCAGTAACTCATTCCTTGAGTGTTCCAAAGTTGGGCAAAGCTATTGGGTTACTTTTTCTTCCTTCCATGTTTAGCTATTGTTTTCAAAGAGATTATTATCCAACTACGATGACTGACCATCAATTAAAAAAAAATAGTAATCAATTAATGTCAGTGCTTTTTTCCTGGGGGGACACATACCCCTAAATATTTTGTGTATCTAAGTTTGGCCTCATTGAGGGGCAGTATTTCAATATGAGTAGGAAAATGAGAGTACCCCTAAACATATTTTTAGAAAAACAGCACTGATGGATGTCATTCATGATTAAGGCTGCAAGCCTTTGTAATGCTTACCCGTGATTAAGTTCCACTGAACTCAACAGAAATGACTTTTGAGGAGACATGCAGAGAGGAGTGTGTCCTGCACACATTTACTTGGAAGCAGGTAGGCTGTATTGAAATGTGGGACTTAAATCTTGAGGAGGTAGGCACAGACTCACATTGTAAATTGAACAGAATAAGCCCTACAGTCCAATAGTTCTCCAAGTGATTCTTACTGGTTTACCAGGGTGGTTAACCAGGAGCCCTTCTGGTGTTGATGGACTACAACTCCCATCACCGTGGACCACTGATCACGCTAGGGGGATTGATGGGTGCTGGAGTCCAACGACATCTGGAGGGCCATAAGCTCCCTAGTCTTGTTCAGCGGGGTACCATTTTATCCAGTGGAGAGGACCAGTCTTTTAATTTCCTCATCCTCATCATTAAACTTTCAGAAACCCTGGAACTTCAGCATGGCTCATCATCATATAAGCACTTCTGCCATACTTTTCCCCATGAATGAAAAATTTAGAAGAAGTAAGAAGCAGACAGGCACAAAACGAGGGAGCCACACTGTGTTTTATCTTTTATTTCCAAATCTGTTGCTTTCATGGTACAATTTTACATGGCTGGGGAGGACGTCCACAGACCTCTCTCTGCCCCTTGCCAACAAACTGGAGAGGGGGAGGGAAAGACGAAAAATAGAATTAACCAACCAAAACAAATGCTCTCCAGAGCCTAGGCCACCACATGTACAATCAAAGAACCGCTCTGCAGATTTGCACGGCAACTTCATCTCCCAGGAAAGAGACGGGGATGGGGAATGCCTCCCCCCAGGAACATTCTGAGCTCTTCAAGGCAGTGATAAGAGTGCCAGCTGTCAGCAGCAACACAGCAAACACTAGGAAGGCATGAGAGAGGCTGACACTTTTGCCTATAGCTCAGTGTCATTCTTTTTGGCACACATCTCTGCGAAGCGTTTGATGAGTTCGGTGGATCCTTTCCTTATTCCCCAAAGAGGCATGCAAACCTCTCGGGCAGAAGTAGCGCCTCTGAACATGACCCATCTGCTTTCTTCCTCAAACTAACAAACAGGGTTGGTGTTGTTAAAGGAGTGCCCTGGTAGACCAGGACAATCTGCACACAGCTTTGGTGGGTTTGATGGCCTCGCACCCCTCCTAGACAAAACCATGTTCAACATGCTGGGAAGTAGAAGTGGAGGTTCTGAAAATGGAAGCCTCCTTGTAAGAAAGATCTGTACTGATGCAGTTATGTGTGTGTGTGTGTGTGTGTGTGTGTGAGAGAGAGAGAGAGAGAGAGAGAGAGAGAGAGAGAGAGAGAGAGAGAGATGAGGGCTTTCCTTTGATGGCATGGCCTCTTCTAGATATTGAATCGAACCCACAAGAAAACATAGCCACTCACCCAATCAAGCCCTTCCCGAAGAGAGAGAAAAGCCTGGTTCCAATATAAATCAGTTTAAAATAAAAACAGAAACTCCAGTATTCCACCAACCCACCAACTAGCTTACTTTTCTTTTCTTTTTGATGATGAATAAACATTGCAGACATCAATTGAATTATAAAGAGGGCAGAAAGTACAAACAGCATCCAAAGAAAGTAGGAGACAATCTTTCTTGAGATCGGTGGAACAAAGAGAAAATCTGGATCCTGGTTTGGCTATATATACATACACAGACTGAAAAACCCCCAGTGTAAACAAGCTCTTTAATGGAGCCCAACAGGTCACATTCAGGGATGATGAGTACACAAAGGACTTTTGCATTCAGCACGTCTGGAATGATCTGCACTTTTACATGAGAAAGAAGTTGCATTTCATTTCTTTTACATATTTGCACAAAAGCATGCCTGGGTCTTTGCTTGCTTCTCAGCCTCGTTTCTTCCTAGCTTGATTCTTATAAACAAGTAAGTTCTGCTAATTTTTTTTTCTGGGCCCAATCCCCCATCTTCTGCCTTTGCAAGGGTCAGTGATAACTGTGCCCTCTGCTTGGAAGCCGAGGTAGATTGCCACCCGCCTCTTGGCTTGGCACATAATGGTTTCCTCCATTTCTACATGGGAGAATAAAGGCAGCTCTGACCAAAAGCTGGAGCAATCCCACCTTTGCTCAGGCAACAAGTGGGAAAGGTCAGAAGGCTAACGGGAGCCCTTTCCCTCCCAGGGTAACAGACTGTGGAATGTATTTGAGAATCATTAAAAAAGAAAAACCCCATTCCTTTTTCTTAGTCACAATTAGACCAATCAAAAGGCGTCTGGCCTGAGCGAGTGGAAGGGGCGGCCACAAGCCAGCTGCCACACACCTTGGACCATCACAGAAAAAAAAGTCCCCCAGTGTAAACATTAAGTCAGTTTTGTTTAACATTAAGCTGTAGCATTCTGTGGTAATAAGGCAGTAAATGGAGCATTGTCGCCGCTGAAAGTGAGTTAGGAGACATCAACATGAAAGGGAAGCCTGAGATTGGAAGTAGATCTTATATAGCACCAAAAGACCAGTTGCTTCTCTGATAAGCACAATCCTCTCGGCCACCAGAGCTAGAAATTTAAACATTCAGACAGATATGTGGTACACTCCTCTGTGTGTGTGTGTGTGTGTGTGTGTGTGTGTAGGGTGTTATTTGGACGCAACCTTCTCAAATTATCCCTGTATTTGGAAGAAAACAAATTTAACATATCTGGGAGGAGGCCGCCTTCTCCCTAACTTGGAGATTTTAATGGACGGTTCTGCTTTCAAACAGGCAATTCTTGGTGATGGTTCTGAGAGAACGCATTGCCACGAAGGGACTGTATCACTTGCCCTTATGAACATTCAGGTCCTACTCTCTGATCTGGGCGAGGGCAAGGGTTTTATTGGTTGTTCTGCAACATTTCCTCAGTGTCACCACATTATTGCTGTCTGGAAAGGCACTCTTCCGCTCTGGCGCAATAAAAGTGGGGCACTTCTGCACCTCAGCCCATTGGTGGAGTGAAAATTCACAGGATTTCAGCAGGAAGCTTATGGGACACACACCAACTTGTTTGTCTACCCTGAAACTTTTGCAGGAGCAAACAGCACTGGCAGGGATTGCGTATAACTGCCCTGACACCATCATGAGTGCAAATCATCATGAATGCACAATGAAAAGGTAATCTGGAGAGGCGAACAGTCCTAAGTGGAGTTAAACACCACTAGTGGTACCCCACTATTGCTTTAAAAAAAGTGTGGTTAAAAAGAAAACAAACAGTTGTGCACCAAGGCCCCAAAATTAACTGGGTGCCCTTGAGAGTTGACTAGACTGCCACACTCCTGGGACAAAGAAGAAATGAGTATATGGGCACCCAAAGGAAGAGTGGAATAAAGTGTGAAAAGCAAATTAGAATTACAGGTTGTTGCTTTATGTGTGTCTGTGTGCATTTTGCATTTCTATTTCAATTTAAATAAGCACAAGTGCAGTGATGAGGGCCGTTTCTTCTAATGCCTGGATAGAAAGGATGGCTTTTGACAGCAAAGCAGCTTTTCTGAATCTTTTAAGGCCATTGAGAGCTATAATTTGTTAAAAACAAAAGCACCTGGAAATGCATTTGGTTTAGAGCTGGAGAGGTGTGTGTGTGTGTATGTGTGTGTCCATGTACAACTACATACAATGATGTAAATGTTCACTTCATTTCAAGACAAGAGAGAAATGCTTACAGTCCAGGGAGTAAGAAATCATGTACTGTACTGTGAAAAAATGAGCAAGTCAAAGCTATTGACTAATTCTGGAATAAGTGAGGCGAAAGTGTACAGTTAAAATGCTTTGGTACTACTGTAATGAGACTTAGGGCTACAGTCCTTATGCATACTTACTCACTAGAGAGTAAACTCCATAAAAATAGTGGGACATTTCCATGCAAACAATAGGATTGCACCATAACATGTATAGGATTGCGCCATAACATATATAGGATTGCACCATAAATCACAACTGGATTTCACTAGTTTCTACCTAGAGAACATATTTGTGTTGTTTTGTATATATGCACACCAGGACATGAACTGCTAAATGAAAAGGATGAATGAAGGATTTGCTCCCTTGTTTAATTCGGTTGTGGTCTATAGCTCATATTCGTAGGTTTTCTAGATCCGTATCAGTATCCAAACGGCAGATTAAAGAGAGAACTCCTGGAAGATTAGCACTTGCTTAGGAATGCCAGGAGTCAGTGGCAGACCTGAGCAGCAGCATGAAAGGCATGGAGAGATGGTGGAAGCAAGTCAGGTGCCACTTCTGCGTAAGCTTGGGGTGCCACTCTGGTACCCTTCTGCAACCTGGTGCCCTCCAGATGTTTTGGGCTCCCATTGTCCCTGACCATTGGCGACCATGGTACTGATACTGATGGGAATTGGGGAAGGCTGGCACTATGGGATAAGCCTCAGATTGACATAGATACTTCCTGAGTAATCAATAACCTCACCACATGTGGATTACATCAGTGGTATAGCATACCACAAATATGAAATAATGTTATTCCACGGGTGGGGAAACTATTGAAGGACCCTTTAAAAACAAGGTTTTGAAAATAATGCAGAAGAGCATCCTGTCAGTTTAGGCCAATCACTGCCAAGATGAATGAGATCAGCATCACATTAATGGAATGTCTGGAATCCTCAGAATGCTTTCTTCTTCATTTGATGAGAGGGAACATGCAGAGGTTGGGTGGAAGGAAATAAGTTTTCCACAAAGGATTTCTTTTGAAACTTCAGGGCGGGGGTCCCATTCAAAATGGGATGCTTTGGAGAATTCTCCAATCTCTCTTTCAGCTTTTAGTGAAGGTTGCCCATTTCCCGCCCCCACACACCCCAGGCAGGACTTCTGAACTTTTGTTTTTTAAACATATCATTCTGAATTTTTCAATGCTGTGTGTGTGATGCCAAAAAAATTCAGCAGGTGGCTGTAGTCAGGGGTAGATCCTGACCTGCTAAATTCCTGCTGCTGTTAAATGTAAGAGCCCCACGGGGAAAAAAACAAGCCACCCTGTTTTCGAAGTTGTGTCCTAAACACTGTATACCATGACATTCACACTCAGGGCCCAAGGAATAGGAAATTGGTAGGAGAAGGTAGGCTGACAGCGAAGCACCGTGGTTAATGCACTTGTCATGAAGGAAGAAAATGAATGAGAAAGAGGAAGAGAAAGGCAAGTTTCTCATGTACGCCATGGCTGGATCAAGGCTAAGTTTAGGAAGAGGCACCTTAGAGGGCTCAGATTCTTCCATCTCTTCACTGTCAGCCCAGCCTCACAGGACGGATGGTTCCCAATACCCAGTCTGGCTGCAAAAATGTCTGAGAAGAGGACGGAGGCCGTGTATGGAAGAGCATATAAAATATATGCGAGGCCTCTAAATTGAAGCAGTAAAGCTGTGCCCACATGGGGAAGCATTCACAAGAGCTCCACGAAAGCTCCTGGCTAAGGGAATGTGGGAATTCTGGCGCATTCAAGGGTCCAATCACGGGACTGACGGCTTGGGCCAGTGGTGGGTGTGTTTGGGCCTGCCCCTTCCCCAGCAAGATGGCCGCCACTTAGTGCTGCCACCGTGAGGATGTCAGGCAGGGGCCTGCCTAAAGGGCAGTCTGAAGAGGGCCTTCAAATGATCTGTCGCTCCATTTTTCCTACCCTGCAAGGCCCTCTGAGGAGCCCTCACTTGGAGAAGAAGCCTGCATAGCATCATGCCACAGTTCGGACGTTATCACTGCCAAAGACAAATGAGATCAGCATCACGGCAACGGAAACAGCAGGACCGTAAAAATAACCATAGAAATTTCTCTTCTCTCTGATTACAAAGTTACAAAAATGTATAAAAAACCCCTTCCCGGACCCTCCCACCCTTTCACGGTTGCACAGAGTATAGAAATGTATCAGAAAGGAAGATTTCAATTGGTCTGGGTTGTTGTTGTTTTTGTTTATATGATTTGCTCGTGGTGTGTTAACTTCCCCACCTCATTCCCTCGGAGCAGGGAGAGTGGCCAGTGTGGCACAGAGGTACCCCCCCTTCAAAGACACCTTTCTTCCACAGCCAGGTCTTGCCTGACTCTCGGCCCACGAGTTCTCCACGTGGTTGATCTGGGCCCCCAGTCAGCCTCAGTCCTTCCGTGGTAGGTGCCCTGAGGGATTCCCAATCCTCTGCTGGAAGTGCCTGGCCCCAGCAACCATTCCTGTTTCTTCCTTTGTTCTCACAGCAGCTGGACCCCTCAGGAATGACCTTCACTTCTTGTTATTCTTTGCAGGGGGATGGGAAGAAAGGAAAGATATAATTAAGATGGACATTCCTTTCTTAAGACGCCTAAAAACAGAACATCTCTGTTCAGAACGAACTGCGTTTATGAGTTTAAGGAAATGTGTCCCCCTCCCCAGATTATGCCACCAATTCTGCACAATTTTTCAACTTCCTGACTGCTTCCCAATTTTCAGCCAAAAGTTCTCCAGCGAGAATTTTCAGCTCAGTCCTGCAACTGATGGGGCTTTTAGACCACACTGAGTGGTGGTGAATCCCGAGAACCTAGTTCAGGGCAAGAAAATCACAACCCTCCCTGACATGCAAATACCTTCTCCACCCCTGAATCAAGATTTTCTCTCGTTCAGCTGTTTTCTCTTCAACAAAGAGATCCACATTTCTAAATCCGCCCACCTTACTGGATAGGTCACAGGCAACATGAATTGGACCAAGAAGGGGGGAAATGCCCCCTCAGAAAGGAAGCCACTTACTCTGAGTCTGGCGAGAGCTCGGAAATACTGTGGGATGTTGCAGAGCGAGGTGGTGAAGGGCACGGCATGGAGGGTGTCGAGGAAGTCTGGGCCACGGAAGGCGTGGGTGTGGTCTGTGGGCCTGAGGGAGTGCTGGATGATTGCACAGAGGACAGGACAGAGGAGTTAAAAGATGCTAGGATGGAAGAAAGGATATCTAATTGCTCTGTGGAGGGGTGACGGCTGGGGGTGGCTTCTAGATTTTCTCTAGAAGGGAGCCTCCTGGAGAGGAGTTCAAGGTTTTCCCTGGAAGGCTGCTGTCTGGAAAGAGGCTCCAGGTTTTCCCGAGAAGCCTGCCTGCCAGGCACTATGTCCAGATGCTCTCTGGAATTAGATCTTCTGGATAAAAAGTCCAGCTGCTCTCTCGACGTCTGCCTAGCTGTTGCCAGCTGCTCCCTCAGAGGCTGCTTCCTGGAAAGCAGATCCAGCTGTTCTCGAGAAGGGTCTCGACTTGGCAGTGTGTCCGTCCGATCTCTCGAGGCTTGCCTGTTCGGCATAGTGTTTAGCCATTCCCTAGAGAACTCCCTGACTGCTCCCCCACAGTCTAGCGGTTCTCTTGACCCAAATCTACAGGGCAAAGTATCTAGATGGTCTCTAGATCCCTGCCTCCTGGGTAGGGTGTTCCCATGATCTCTTTGATCGTGTCCAGAAGCTGCTTCTGCTACATTTTCTTGAGACCCATGCCTGCTGGGTATGCTTGCAAGGTGCTCTCTGGACCCGTGGCGGCTGAGGATCGTGTCTAGGTGCTCCCTTGACCCAGGCCTGTTCAGGATGGTGTCCAAACGCTCTCGAGAGCCGTGCCTGCTGGCAACTGCTTCTAGGCACTCGCCGGAGGTGTTGCGGCTCAGCTGCTCTCTGGACATCTGCCTCCTCATCAGCATGTCCAGCTGCTCCCGGGAAGAGTAGCGGCTCGCGGGCTGAGAGAGGCTGCCTGCCCCCGAATAGATCCTGCCGTAAGAAGCAGCGGGGACAGCCCGGTGGCCCAAGGTGGAGGTTTTGTACCAGGAAAGGTCGTTGGCCATCCTGCCCACGGAGGGCAGGCCTTGCAAAGTTGGAGGGTACTGGAGCCGATTCTTCAGGATACCTACACAATGTAAGCAAAGCAGAAGGTGAGAAGGATAAGCCTCTCTCCCAGGGCTCTCTCTGAGAGCTTTCCATTGGCAATGCCCATCCTATCTATAGTCATCTTACTCTATCCTATTTCCTAACAGCAGGTCACTTTTGTATTTCTATTGATAGGAGAAAGCTTCCTTATCCTGCATTTACTCTTCTCTGTCAATATCCCTCCTCCGGTGTCTCTCTTTATGGCCTCTTCCTGCTGTTTCTGCTTACTTGAAGAATCACCTTATCCTTTGTATGTCCACTCAACTGCTTCAGTCTGTGGAATTAGCATTTAACAAGTGATACACAATGTTGGAAGGATTCTATCCTTCATTATGGCAGAACCTACACTCTGGAAATCTCTGTCCACGGAGGCACCTTTTCTGTATTTTTGGCATATGCCAAAACCCTTTTTTAATGCTACCCCAGACGTGTTCATTTGGCATGTGTTATAACATGCAATTGTATTTCATTAGGTATATTTTTAAATTGGCTATTTTATTTAAAATCTAGGCCATCTTGTTTTTAACATATTGTGTTTGCTGGTATTTCAAATGTATATTTTATGTAAACTGCTTTGTGGCTTTGATCATTAAGCAGTATATACCGTATTTTTCGCTCCATAGGACGCTCCTGACGAAAAGACGCACCAAGTTTTTAGAGCAGGAAAACAAGAAAAAAAAATCGGACTCAAATGTTGTACTAAGCTATTTAAAACAGCAAAGTGTGTGGCTCCTGTCCACTTTGCTGCTTTAAAGCGAGCCACGGTATATAATGAAGAGAATGGGCAAAGGACAGACATTCCATTATAATGCAGCTGTTTTCATTATCACTGGGAAGTCAGTATTGGCAGCAGTCACAAAAACTAAAATTTGAGCATTTTACTGTTATTAATCAAGAATATTAATAGTCAGGGAGAGAAACCAGGGCTGTGCAAATGAGAAGTGCTTGGAGTATGGAGGAACAGCAAAGAGATAAAATGATTGCGCTCCAGTTCCTAAATCTCTGAAGTTTTCTCAAAATAGGCATGGTTGTTTTGAAAGGAAGATTCAAAATGGAGTGACTGAGCAAAGAACAAAGGAGGAAAAGAGGGCAGATAAATAGCTTCCATTCAATAACAAGAGAACACAATGTTTTTGGTTTGGTATAGGTGGACTGTACTTGTAAGAATTTGTATAATGAATTATAGATTTGGAGTGGAATATCAGTGTCTCTTTTCAGCAATAAAGATTAGCTGCTAGGAACATGGTCCACACACAAACACACAGGATGTCTGGTTATAGTTGTGCAGTTTAAACTGTTCCTGAGCCAGATGCCTGCTCAGTTGTAGCTGAGCTCACTATTACTGGTTTGTGGAGATGCTTTGCATGTATTTATGACTATTTCTGCAAAACTGCTACTTGAAGAAATCCCCAAACTTAATATTTTTAAACTTCAAATGGAGCTCAGAATCCTGTTAGGCAATCCTCTGCAGTTGAATAAGGAGGCACTGAGAGACAGCAATTTGCTGCTCCCCACCAAGCATCCCAGGGGTGCAGGGCAAAGAGCACCCCAGGAGCACACAGCCTTCCCTCTGCATGCAAACCTTGTCGGGGCTTCAGGGGAAAGCAAAGGCTGCAGGCAGAGCAGTGTGGCTCCTCCCCCCCACCCCAAAGAGCACCCCAGGAGCACACAGCCTTCCCTCTGCTTGCAAACCTTGTCGGGGCTTCAGGGGAAAGCAAAGGCTGCAGGCAGAGCAGTGTGGCTCCTCCCCCCCACCCCAAAGAGCACCCCAGGAGCACACAGCCTTCCCTCTGCTTGCAAACCTTGTCGGGGCTTCAGGGGAAAGCAAAGGCTGCAGGCAGAGCAGTGTGGCTCCTCCCCCCCACCCCAAAGAGCACCCCAGGAGCACACAGCCTTCCCTCTGCATGCAAACCTTGTCGGGGCTTCAGGGGAAAGCAAAGGCTGTAGGCAGAGCAGTGTGGCTCCTCCCCCCCACCCCAAAGAGCACCCCAGGAGCACACAGCCTTCCCTCTGCTTGCAAACCTTGTCGGGGCTTCAGGGGAAAGCAAAGGCTGCAGGCAGAGCAGTGTGGCTCCTCCCCCCCACCCCAAAGAGCACCCCAGGAGCACACAGCCTTCCCTCTGCTTGCAAACCTTGTCGGGGCTTCAGGGGAAAGCAAAGGCTGCAGGCAGAGCAGTGTGGCTCCTCCCCCCCACCCCAAAGAGCACCCCAGGAGCACACAGCCTTCCCTCTGCTTGCAAACCTTGTCGGGGCTTCAGGGGAAAGCAAAGGCTGCAGGCAGAGCAGTGTGGCTCCTCCCCCCCACCCCAAAGAGCACCCCAGGAGCACACAGCCTTCCCTCTGCTTGCAAACCTTGTCGGGGCTTCAGGGGAAAGCAAAGGCTGCAGGCAGAGCAGTGTGGCTCCTCCCCCCCACCCCAAAGAGCACCCCAGGAGCACACAGCCTTCCCTCTGCTTGCAAACCTTGTCGGGGCTTCAGGGGAAAGCAAAGGCTGCAGGCAGAGCAGTGTGACTCCCCACTCCACCCCCAAAAAGCACCCCAGGAGTGCGGAGCAAAGGCGCACAGCCTTCCCTCTGCTTGCAAACCTTGTCAGGGCTTCAGGGGAAAGCAGAGGCTGCCGGCAGAGCCGCGTGGCTCCTCCCCCCCATCCCAGGAACACACAGCCTCCCCTCTGCTTGCAAACCTTGCCGGAGCTTCAGGGGAAAGCAGAGGCTGCCGGCAGAGCCGCGTGGCTCCTCCCCCCACCCCCAAAGAGCAGCCCGGGAGTGCACAGCCTTCCCGCTGCTTGCAAACGTTGCCGGGGCTTCAGGGGAAAGCGGAGGCTGCCGGCAGAGCACCGTGGCTCCTCCCCCCACTCCTAAAGAGCAGCCCAGGAGCGCAGGGCAACAGCGATTTGGCTCCAGGGACCACACATTCGCTCCATAAGACGCACAGACTTTTTCCCTTACATTTTAGGAGGGAAAAAGTGCGTCCTATGGAGCGAAAAATACGGTAAATCCTCTTACGTGAAAAATAAGGAAGGTCAGTGGATGACATACTAACCACTGATAATAATACATTTTCTAAATTTATTAGCCATGTGTTACGGTTGTATTTGAGCGGATTATTCTGTATTGCAACACAGGGGTTTGTTTATACCAAGTCAGAACACTGGCCCATTTATCTCAGGATCCCCTCCTATACTGACTGGTAGTAGCTCTACCTGTTTGAGACAGGAGTTTTCCCCAGCCATTTCCCTGGAGATGCCAGGGATCTTTCTCATTCAAAGCATGTGTTCTAACACTACACTATGCCCCTGACTTTCCCTGGACCCCAAGCTACCCAGCAAGCATCATGGATGAGTGGGGATTTGCCACTAGGCCATCTTAGAGGCCCATATAGGCCTCGGTCACTTCCTTCTGAGCTTCTGAGCCATAATAAGGGCGGTGACAATAAAATTATGGCACATGAAAACAAAACAAGGTGCTGCCCCTCCCTGGACAAAAGAAATAAAAGAAAAAGGAGTGAGACATAATCTGAATAGCTTTAACAAATTCATATTTCTGTGCAAATGCACTCATTCCTGAGGGAAATCATGCTTTTGTGGAATTTCACAGGATGATGATTAATTCAATTTATATACCACCCTTCATCCGAAGATCGCTGGGTGGTGTACAACATTAAAAACATAATTGACATAGAATAATAATAAAAGACAATGAAACAATCACGGGGGAGGGGGATTCATAATAACAGCTCTAAGCTGCGTGAGTGTGGCACAATTTGATCCACTTAAGCAGCTGTGATGCTTATAAAAAGTAAAAAAAAAAAATCAATAAGCATCTGAATGGGAAGCCCCCTTTGAGCTTGAGGCCTGGGCCACATGGCTCTCCCACATTGGCCCTGCTTGCCACTACAGCGCACTGGCTGCAGTTCCGTTTCTCTTACCTTTCCGCTGCCTCTGGGTCTGGGTGAGGGAGTTCTCATCGCCACTGGTCAAGGCCAGGTCCGGCTGGTTGTTGTTGGCAGCGTCCTTACTGGCATCGAACCCAAGCTTCCGCTCAGAGCCCCATTTCTGGAGGGAGCAGGGGTGAACTTCGCATTCGCCCAGCGCTGGCCAATAGGACATCAGGTCATTGCCATCTACATCTAGAGGGAGGACATGGCTGGTATATTACAAGGCGGACAAAGTGCATCTCAGCAGATTAATGTGAGAATTCGCCAGGGTTTTTGACTACGTGCTGTGAGGAAGAATTGGTTAAGTTTTTCATCCTTTGCAGTGGATGGCGCAAAACTAATAGGGATGTGTCACATTGCCAACTCCCCACTGTGTAGCATCCACTGCATGCTGCGCAGCTCTGGGGGCAGAGAAATAGCAAGTGCCTGGATGACACCTGTACTGAAGGTAATATACAGACCATCAGGTAACGCCCCCTTTGGGATGTTTGCAGAGATCTCAGAGTGCCTGATATGAGTTGGAAGAGATCATGCAAGAAGACTAAGACAGCAATTAAGTATTTAGTTTAATTCACATGCACAATTATTTTTCTTCTTCGCACTGAAATGCAGGCTCCTTAATTTTAAGAGGAGCTACCCGCAGGCAAATCCTTGACCACTGGGCCATGTGGGCTGTGTATTATGGGAAATGGAGTCCAAGAGACCACAAGATTTACAATCCTGTCTTAAGATGTGCGTTCCATGTTTTGTAATGGGCCCTGACATGTTACACAGTGCATAGCTCAGAGCTTGTTGCCCAGCTTGGCCTGAGAGTCAAGGCGTTTCTCTGCCCAGCAGAACTTGCCTTTGGGTGTGGTGTTGGAAGGGTTGGTGAGGAGCCTCTCGCTGTGTGCTGCCCTTTTGAACTGGCGCTGGAATCTGCCACGGAGATGCACGTTTTCCTCGCTCTCTGATGATGGAATCGAGAGGCTGCGCTCTTCGTCAAGAGAGAGGTCGCTGTCCGAGTCAGAGTCTTGATCTGCGGGGAGATATGTAACACATGTAAAGAAGGTGGGGTTGAGGGAACAGCTTTTCAAGTGATGGCTAATAGCTTTCCAGTACATAAACTGCCCTCTCCTGAGCAAGCTGAAGTTATGAACCCTGCCAGACTGGAACAATGGGTCAGTCTAGCAGCACATACCATGTCACTGGTTCACAGCCTCTAGAGGACAAAATGTTAGAATGGTGGTTCCCAAATGTTTTGGTGCCACTGTCATGGACTGGTTGGATGCAGAGGAATTATGGGAAGAACCAGCTGAGGAACCCCAAAGGGAAGAAGGCTCAGAGCCCAGGGAGTGGCGGTGGGACAATGATGAGTGGTCAGAGGGAGAAGACTGGGAGGAGGAGGTGTCGGAAGCTGAAGGAGCAACAGGACTATGTGAGCTGGGAGAGTCTGTGTCAGACAGCAGTCCAGGATCAGAGGCAGAAGCTGAAGTAGGAGAAGAGAGAAGCTAAGAGGCAGAGATGAGTCAGGCTGGTGAAGAACCACAAGTGTCTCCCCCTCCTGCTGTGACAAGATCCCACCCACTGGTCACCCAGAACTAGAAGAGGCATGAAAAGATAAGAGAAGTTAGTTTTGCACAGGCGCAGTCTCAGATTGCTTAGGAAAAACCCTGGAGGGGAGGGAACTTGCTACTTCTTCCCTTCCCTAGAGACGTCTGCTCACTTAGTCACTTGCCCTTGTTGCAGGCTTGGTCTGTGCTCAGTATATATAAAGATGTGTCAAGATGGCATACAGCATTGGAAGATTTCTTTTTAATTTGGGATCTGGAGACACCCCTTCACCTTTCACAGCCGCAGACTTCCCCATCAGAAGCACGCCTCCTGGATTTTGGCCTTACCTGGCCCTGCGTCACGATGAAACATTGCTATGTCAAGGTCTGTTGGACCAGCGTGGTTGAGCAAGTTGTTTTCCAGAGCAGAGCCTTGATGCGCCATCATGTTCTCTCTGAAACTCGTAAGAGAGAAATATTCAGAACTCTTGCCTGTCCCTTCAAGTGAGAGGTCAGAAATCAATGTTGGGAAGTGCACAGTGGTAAAAAGGTTTGTTAGACAGGCCTAGTCCATGAACACCTATCATAGGGTGGAATTCAACATAGGGCTAAGGAGATTGTTCTGTCAACGCAAGCATTTCCACATGGCTGATGGAACAATCTCCTTTCTCCTCGTCCCACGTGCTGTTCTGGGAGTTCTCTCAATGCTTTAGAAGAAATCCTTGTGTAGCAGGGAGGAAAATTGAGGAAAGCGCCATTGGGCCAGCAGGATCCCTTGCACTAGCTTCTGCTATCAGAACTGATTAAGAATCATAGAGTTGGGAAGGGAAGGTCCAACCCCTGCAATGCAGGAATTAGTTGAATCCGGCCCATAGTAAAAGTATAGTCCATGAGCTCTGTTGCTGGGTTTTTAAAATAATAATAATAATAATAATAATAATAATAATAATCTCTGTTCTTTTGGAAATCTCTGTCCTGCATCAAGAGAGAAATGTGGAGGTGAGGGGTGTCATTTTGAGGGATGAGAGGGAAAGAACCATTCCGATCTGCATCATCATTCCATTTGCTTTTATACCCAGCCTCGCAAACAGAGGAACCGCAATTAAGTCCCAGGGGCTGCTTTGGTCTCCAGCGGAAAGGCTACCCTTCTCAGCACGCAAGTGCCTATAGCTGTATGTTCTCAAGTGGTGCTGAGGGTGGGCAGCCCAGAGACTCATTCTTGCTGCTGCTGCCGCTGCTCACCTGAGGTATCCCCGCTGGCTGGAATGGGTCCGAGCTGAGCGCACACTGCTGACAGAAGAGATGGTGGAGGCTCCCAGGGTGATACGGATGAGGCCACTCTCTTCAAAGAGCGCCGTGTTGTTGTAGGCGTTGGGACCCTGGAGTGGGAGGGAAACACACACCACAGAGTAGCCTCTCTAGGGAGATGCCTGAGGCGCTTCCATGCCCACCTGTCAAAACTGGCCTGCCCAAGAGTGGTTCAGTTCTGGATTTGACCCTCAGGCTGGAAAAAGGCTCCCCCTGCCCCAGGTAAACTAAAAGGACTATTTCCTTTAGAAGTAACGAGGGCAGTAGGAAGAAGGCCTGAACCCCTTCAAGGATGCACACCTGAGGTAGGCCAGGTGACTACAAGGCAGTCCTCCTGCACTTTTTGATCAAAGTGTTAAGGTCTCTTTTGGGAGAGGACAGTATCCTTGGCTTTGGATGGACCAGGTTATCCTCCCATCTCCCTTAACCCAACGAGTAAGATCAAACGCAGCTCCCACCTGACCGCTTCTGGTGGATTCCTCGCCCTGACCCATCTTGCCAAGGCAGGCTAGTTTCCAGGCTTCCTGTACCTCCTTGTTCAGCACACAGAACAGAATCAGTACTGCCAAGCCCTATGGGGGGATAGGGAAGAGGGGCTGTGAATCTGAAACTTAGAAATTGGTGTTACGCTGTGTCAGGCCATTGGTATTCAGACTAGAAGCAGCTCTCCAGATTTCAGGCAGCTATAGCTGGAGATGCCAGGGGCTGAAGAGGAATCTTCTGTATGGAGCACATATGCTCTGCCACTGGCCTATGTGCAGTTACTGAATCTGAGCTGCAAATGCCATTTATGAGTCACCGAAGATGGACCAGGAAAGTGGGGTGCGCACCATCCACTTGTTCTGTCTTGCATGGCATATGGCAATCCAAATTCTTCCTCCTTGTTACGGAACATGCACAAAACCACTACTACATAAATGCTGAGTGTTCATGATCTAATTACCAGAATGACTACATTAGCTTTCCGCTAGAGGGAGCAATTAGTCTCTATGTGAGCTCAAGGATAGGAAAACTCTACATAGAAGCAGGCAAATATGAATCGACACATAAAGTACAGGAAGCTCTGTGAGTATAGAGATCTAACAAGACTACAGCATATCAGAAGTACTGAAATAAGCATATGTACAGGCACCACCGGATATCTCAAAATGTCTGCAAAGTCACACGATATTTAATTTGCCTTTAAGTAATATTTCGCAAGAATCTTAGCAAGTGAATTCTAGGGTGGTGGTAGACTAATTTCTGCTCCCCCGCTATATGTTTCACTCATTATCATAATTCCTTGCTTCCTATTTAATTTTTTTCATGCAAATGCCTTCTGTAAAAGTTTTAATGTATGTACTTGAAAATAGGGATATGCAAATCTGGTCAATTTTGCAATCCCCCCAGTCTTAAATTCAGTTTGCCGCATTTTCAGTTTGCAATGTGTTTTAAGGGAAATTCCTCACATGCATTTTGTACCATTTATTTTAGCTGGAGAAATCCATGGCAAAATTTGGGCACAACATGCATTGTTTTGGAAAATGTGAATTAGGTAGGTTCATATTAAAACACGAAATGTCTTGCTTCTGGACTGGAAGGGCTGCCATCATGCATTGCTTGGTATGTTAATCACCACACAGTTGCTGGCTGATATATCGACACTTACAAAGCATGTGCAATTTACAGCAAATGTGCCAGTTGTGTTTGCAATTTATTTAGATCTGCACACCCTCAATCGTAATGTAATGGAGCAAACACACCAGATTGGCGCGTGTGACTTGATCCAGAGAAATTTGCAACCAGTTCTGTGAGTGAAGAAGGTGTAGACTTATGACTCCCAAACCACATGTGGTTCATTTGGGGGAACTGGTGAGAATTAGTTATGTTCTGCAGGATTGCTCCCACCAGAAGCCACTATCCTCTTTGTCTGCTCCACCATATCCTGATTCCTGCCTGACCATCCTTATCCTAGTGCAGAGAGTTACCTGAAGGCTGCAGAGGACAGTGTAGAGGTAGTGGAAAGCCAGGACACTGTTGTTGACAGCCAAGAGGCCAAAGAGCCAAGCAGTGCTAATAACTAGAAGCAGAACGAAGGAGCTTCGCAGCGTCATACTGGAGAGAGATAGAGAGAGACGGAGAGAAAGAGCCATCCAGAAGGACAGACACAGAGGTTAGAATCTGTGGTTGAGCTGCAGGGCAAGAGACACTAAGGAGGGTCACAAACCCATTTCTACACAATCCAGCCACACCCATAAAATGCTCTGGGAACAGGCTCCCAAGAGGGCAACTCTTTACAGCTGAGGGTGCAGGGTGTTTCCCTAACTCACAAAACAAGTGACAGCGGCCAATACTAGCTGAGTACTGACAAAACTCACCACTTCTGCCTCAAGCAATTTCAGTTGTGGAGGAGGCAGACAATCCAGATGACATTTAGAAGGAGAGCATCTCAAGGCAGAGTGACAGAAAAGTGGAAGGACACTTACGGGGAATGGAAAAGTGATGCTCAGGCACTATAGAGCACGTTTCTGTCTGAGCAGATCATTGTGATAAGTTAATACTCACAGAACCGATTTCTTCTTGGCTTCCTTCTGGCCTGGTGAGCACAGCATCTTTGCAACCAGCAGAAACATCACCCCGTTCATCTGGAAGCAGACTGGCTAGTTAGGAACAGGCACTCAAGTGGAAAACTCTGTTTTGTTTTATATTTATTGTCTATATCCCACCCTTCCTCACTTTCATGCTCTTGCTTGTCAACACTGCCCACACTGTCTTTGAGGATGCTGTATTTGGTGTGCATTGCACAGCTGGCTTCACTGGACTCTGCAAAAGAAAAGCTTTGTCTCCCCTCTTCCGACTCCTCTTCCGATTCATGGGACAGGGCAAAAGATAAGAAGATCGCCAAGGATGGGGTCACAGTGCTTAAAGGCTCACAAGCCCCCAGAGTCATAAAGTGTGGAAAAGTACATGAAAGTTGAGCTGGATCAGGCCAGGAGCCCATCTGTGTCCAGCATCCCCAAACAGATGCCCACAAGAAACTTGCAAGAAGGACTTGAGCACCAGAGCACTCTCCTCTCCTGAGGTTTCCAGCAACTGGAATGCAGAAGCATATTGCCTCTTACACTGGAGCAACAGCTGGTACCAGTGATAGCCTTATGCTCCATGAATCTGTCTAATCCTCTTTTAAAGCCATCCAGGTTGGTAGCCATTACTGCCTCCTGCAAGAGCCAATTCCATGCTTTTACTATGCACTCTGGGAAGAACTACTTTCTTTTGTCTGTCCTGAATCATCCAACATTCAGCTTTATTGAATGTTCGCAAGTTCTAGTCTTTTAAGAGAGAGAGAACTCTTCTCTGTCCACTTTCTCCATGCAGAAATGATAAAATGAAGGGCCAAACTGGGGGGGGGGGAGGGAAAGGAGAGAGAGGAAAAATAAGTGCAACACTAAACATTAATGACAGGAAAAGGAAGCAGAGGTACAGCAGAATGGGGACCAAATATGCTGAACGAGGAAATGGAAAGGCTACAGCATCCTGGCAAAGAGACTGAAGAAATGTGAGAAGTGCTTACCACAATGACAACGGCAATGGGCCCTGCAAAACTCCAGATCAGTTTATCATGGATGGAAATCCAGCAGAAATCTGGATTCCCAAAGCCCTCTGGATCTAAGCCAACAGATAATCCTGTCCAAAAGGAAGGAAGAAGGTCAGCCGAACAATGTATTATGTTCTACATTCCTAGTCAATATACTTTCCACATCCTTGTAGGTCAATGTAAACCTGCTTCCTCCGTTCTCCTTTGATCTACTCAGCTTCTGATGCAATCATGAGCAGGAATGCTACAAACAGAACTCTCCAGTGGTCTTGCTTTTGAAAAGGCTTTTATACCCCAGGAGGCTCATTTCTATGACAAAGTTTGAGAGCCTCTGATCTGTGAGTCTTGCTGCTGACTAGCCACACAAAAGAAGACCTGAAGTCTTGGCTCCCCAGAGACATAGGCTTATGACGGACACAAGCAGTTACCCGCAGCATTTCAGCTGAGCAGCGGCTGTGGGAACTGGGGCGATCCACACTGCAATGCCTCCAGCTTATGCATAACGTCTTGGTCACATGGCATTGCAGAAAAGGCACAGTTTGAAGCGCTACTGTAGGTTTGTTCCAAACTAAGCACATTCTGCATGTCAATTGCCAGGATACATTTCTTTCTAGGGGCAGAAAGAGAGGGGGAAAAAAGGAAACCCTCACTTCCTAAACACATCTGCACTTACCAGTGATGATGGCAGGGACGCCCCAGCCAATGGCGTAGTAGAACCTCATCGCTCCATAGTTGATGTTGCGGGCCTCCGTCTGCATGCGGTAGATGTGGAGGCCTTGCACAAAAAGCCACGCAAAAGTCGAGAGGAAGAAGTAGTGGAGCAAGATGGCAATCACAGTGCAGAAGAACTGAAACAAGCAAGAGCACCACAGTTCAAAGATTTCCTCTAAAGCAGCGCGAGTATCTTGCTCCTTATCTGAAACTAATATTTTACAACATTTCCCTTTATTGCTTCAGGAGCCCAAGACATTTTGTGGCCTAAGGCAAAGCACAAGATGCCTCCTCCAAAATTCCATGTGCAGGAGCTGACAGGTTTGGCAGCTGAATCCTATTTCAGTACTGGCAATGGGACAGTGTCCTAGACTAAGAGCAGCAGTCTTAGTTGGGGGGTGCAGACCGTGTGGCACACATAGCTCTAAGCCTCCAAACATGCTGAACCTAGGACTTGCCTCTTGCTCCTCCTCCTCTCACCTGGTTTTCAGTGCGGTTGATGCCCAAGAGGAAGAGCAGCTCGGAGAAGAAGAGGGTGACCGAGATGTTGCAGTGGATTCCCCGCGTATTGGACTTGAGACCTTTCAGGCATACCAGGAAGGAGAAGGCCAGCAGCAAGAACAGAAGGGAGAGGGACACCAAGGAATAGGTCACAATGGCCAAAGTCTCCAGGTCACCTTCCAGTTGCTGCAAGGAGAAACCAAAGGCAAAAGGAGAAAGTCAGAGAAGGAAGCACACAGTAACCTGATGGGCATGTTAACACCAAGCCATGGTTTATTAACCATGGTTTACTAAATGCCAACAACACTCTTGTGGCTCCATGGTGTTTCCTTGCCAGCCACTCCTGGAAATTAGACCTCCCACTCATTCCCTGCTTTATACAGTGCACATGAGTAAACAAACATGGCTGTCTCTGACACATCTAGTTTGGTCCTTAGCGATACCAAGGCCCACTGTTTTGCTTTTTATCCCTGGCCTCTCTGATCACACCTCACTTATCACTTTCTAGGTCTTGCTGTGACCTTGTCATCAGAATTACCTCTCGGTGGGAGCTGTCCATCAGGACCCCAAAAGTGCCAAACTGGGAGCAATGGCAGCGAACGTGCGTGGCGTTTCGATAAACAAGATCACAGTCCCGTGCTGTCCAGAAGCCAGTGGGCTCAATCCTGCAGTCACAAAGAAATCCAAAAGAGAGGCCTCAAAGGAAAGAGTCTTCAAGGTGACATTTTCTTTTATAGGCAGGCATGAGGATACTCACTGAGGATCTATGAATTATGCTTGAATTATTGAGCTTTTCGGGTCAGACTCAGGTCCATTGATTTTAATGCATTTTCTCTGAGTATAACTAACAATAGCTATCACCCTATATCTTTAAGTTACTATGGAGGGTGCCTGTGAATGGAATTCAGCGTGGCATTGAGGTGAACAGTCCATCAATGCAAGGATTTCTTTTTGTGCCATGGAATCTACCCCCACCTCTTCCCTGCACACACACCCTAAATCTGTTCTAGGGTTCCCCCCAATGTTCTGGAGCAGATTTGGGGATGGCGCAGGGTATGTGCAGGGGGAGGAACACCTAACTGTGAAAGCAGAGGTTGTTCCACATGCACAATTATTTACTTGAAGACCGCTAATTGTATTTATGCTTTGAATAATTTTTATGCCCATCATGGAATCCATTGGGCAAAGGGTGGCTTAGAAGCATTTCAAATGAATAGGGCCTCAAATAGGCAGCAAAGCAACTTACTGGCTGGAGTGATTCCACTGGACACAGAGGGGCTTGCTGCGGTTGGCAGTCTCCAGCAGGCGGAATTCTAGCACTAACGGGGTTGCCAAAGTGCTCTGGAGGAAAGTGTGGTTGCTGAAGACAGACACGCTCACTATGGGGGAGTTCATCACAGGGTTTTTGGGCAGCCTGCAAAGAACAAAGGCAGCTTATTACTTGATGCCACCTGGCAACACCACTGTGCCCAGACTGGTCCATGCAATGGGAGAGTGGGCTATTGCTGACCAATCCTTGACAAACTGTTTATGGTCCATTCAAGTCGGAGTCGTAGGACTTGAGATGGTAGCAAAGAGCCCAGAAGAGGAGTAAGCAATGAGTGGTACCTGAGATTGCGCCGATCCACCTGGTAGCGGGCAGGAAGAAGTCCTCCTAGAGTACGGTAGATTATGAGGATGAGGATGGTTACAGCAGGCTCAGGTTCCGGCAGGAAGTGCTTGGGAGGGGAGGTTTCCACAGTGTCATTGGTTTCACTGTTTACCAGTGTCAGTGCTGCTGTGCTGGGAGCTGGAGCTGGGAAGGCAGAACAGGAAGGAACCAATGGTATTTCTGCTGTGCACCATTTTGAGGCAGGACAGAAGAGGAGAGAGGTGCCTAGCATTGTGGTGGTATCATCTCTCAAGTTCTTATACTTTGACTGAGCTGAGTCCATTGAGCCCAACTGGCCAATCCTTTGAAGCAGAAGGAAATTCCTCCCTCTTCAACACAAAGGTATGGAACCTATTTGGCTCAGCAGGCCAGATATTTATCTCCCTCTAACCCCAGGAGTGAATTCTTGACAGATGGGCGAGAACACACACCTGTCAATCATCTGACATCATAGTGACACCAAGTGATTGACTTGTGGGTGGTCCTGACCACTTGTCAAAGTCAATCAGCGGGGTAGGCACGGGGTGATAGTGACCAAGCAGCATTGAAACCCCCCAACCAATCACCTGATGGGCAGAGGGTTCAAGTCTGCTTTCTTCAGGCATTGACCATCAAACCCTACCATCTGCTAATATCATCCACCCATTGAGCGGAGGTAATCTGATTAACAAGGTGTGGTTTCACAAAAACGGCAACATGGGCCAAACTGGAATCCCTGGTGGGCCAAGATAAGCCCATGGGCTAAAGGTTTGCCCCTGTCCCAAAGGAGAGCTGTCTTTTTGTTGCTCAGAAGGTGCTGCTTCCCACCAGAAACTTCTCCTGGGCCTTTCTCTCATGAGAAGCAAAGGGCTTCTTCTGTTACAAAGCCAACTGATCACAAACTTCTAACAATGCTTCAAGTAAATTAAACAGTCCTTCTCCAAGGCTCCAAAAGAAGAACGGGAAGCTCTCCGAGGGGGTTCCAGCCATGAGACATCCGTGTGCACTTTGCTCTTTCCCCACAGCACTGCCCAAAGGAACATAAATGGGTGCCCAGTACAACTTGAATGAAGCATGCTGGGAAGGAGGCAATCACTTCTTGGGTTCTTGGTTACCTTGGTCTGGGCCTGGTGGAGCTCAGTCACTTACCTTCCACTTTGTGGGGTGTAAGGACTGAGAGGGGAAGCACGACGTGGGTGTGTGGGTCCCACATGACCTGGCCACGGAAGAGGGTGCTGTGATATCGGGGGTAACGCCTCCTGAAGTGGGTGTGGTTCTCCATGCGATCAATGCTGAGCACTGCATGGAGGGGAAGAGAGAGAGAGAGAGAGGAGCAGATATGAGGTATGAATTGGCCTACCTGAGTGAATGATGAGAAATGAAAAGGGCCCCTTGGCCAGAGAGATGCTTCCAGCTTCAATGGAAAATCATGCATAAGGATCAAGTAAGGCACAAATATGCTGGCTTATGTTTACTGGTGGAGTGTGTTTGATGCTCTCAGAGCTACTTTCCACAGTGGTTTCTAGTAAATAGATGTGCACGGGCAATGTAGTCATAGGCATCTGTTTGTAAGAGAAGGCCTGCTTTGGGAGGTTTCCTGCCCAACTGCAGAAAACATACCTGTATTACTTCTGCATGCATGAGGCGTGAAGCACCTACATGGGACGAAGCCAATGGCTTGCCAACACTTGCCCACAAAACTTAAAAGGAACAATGTAAGGCAGGCCAAGAAATGCATGCACACCTGACCTCCCACTGGTGTGGCATTCTAGCAGTCCTCCTCTCCCCCTGTGCTGCCTTGCCCCCACGATTGAGCCTGTGCTACTCCAGCTTCTACCCCAGAAACCCAATACATCCTCAGCAAGCCCATGGCTGCCTGCAAACCAGGAGTTCACAGATGGTGGTGCAGATCATACAGACCTTCAGGGTGGTCAGTGAGCTGCTTGCGGTCTTCCAGCAACGCCCCCCCCATGTAGTGCTTCTGCTTACCAATATTGGGGGTCACCACACCAACAGGGTTGAGGTAGGTGAGTTTCATGTTGCTGGCCAGTGTGCCCGTGTACTCTCTCAGCTGTTCCATCAGTCCTGCGCTGCTGTGGTCGTTCTGCAACAATGCTTCCCAGTGCTCTTGGTTATCTAAGGCCAGCACTGAGCTGCCGGCCCGCAGCAGGTTCTACAGGGCAGAGATCAAAGGTGGAACATCAGAGGACGTAAAAATCCTCCTAGCACAATGGGCTGCATCCAACCCACTTCTACTTAGAGTAGACACAAAGAAATTAATGATCCTAAGCAAGTCATGTCTATTAATATCAGTAGATCTGCTCTGAATAGGACTCGCGTGGAGCACAACCCCACTGTCTTTTAGAAGGCTGCAGTTTCCAGAACTATTTAGCCCACCTTTCTTCCACGATGGAGCCCAGGGGAGCATACATTGGTTCCCAGGCAATCTCCCATCCAGGTGCTGACCAGATGGGGAAAGGCTGTATCTCGGTGGCTGAGCACATATTTTTAATGCAGATGGTCTCAGGTTTAATCCCTGGCATCTCAGTCTTAAACTGAATGGGTACATGGATCTTTTAGGTGGGAGGCTAATCACAGAAGAAAGGTAATAAGCTGCCTTTTCAAATCAGGCACTTCTTCTTGTCTAGACACCTGCCTCAAGAATCTATTAGAGGCTACTTGTTTTGAGGCTTTTGGAAACTGCAGACAGTAGGTGCAAGAGGCCTTATTTCAGAATTATGCAAGTGTTGTATAAGGTGGATTTGGGGTGGAGGGAAGACCCGGGTAAAGAGGGGGCAGAGAAGGGGTGGCTGGATATTTGAAGAGCAAATGCTTCTGATCAGAGTATTTTCCTATAAGCCTGTGAACAGATGGGTATACCACACAGGAACCAATTAAAAGTATGTGTAGGAAGGGCAATAGGAAATGTGGGAAAGGTTGCGAAGAAAATAAGATTATTTTCTCATGTGGCAGTCGTGCAAATAAAGAAAACAGCACAAGGGAAAGGGGGGTTGGATAAAACGAAACAGGTGAGAAGAAATAAAGGGCCTCTAGATTCACAAGTTATCCCGTTGAAATGGTTGTTTGAAAGAAACATTGCTGCCGTGAGAAAATGCTTGCAGATGAGGTGCACACAGTGAAAAGAAAGAAAAACAGCACTTGTGGAAACTTGGCACTTTGCTCCAAAACTCCTAATGACCACCCCCAATGGCTTCATATAGATGCTAAATAACATTGGGGACAAAATGGTGCCCTCTGGAACCTCTGTGCTGCGGGTACAAAGGGCATTCCCCAATGTTACCCCCTGGACTTGAACATACTGGTGGAAGAGGAACCACTGTAGTACTCAGATACCTACCCCAGAAGTTGACGCAGGAGGGCACCATGGTCAAGGGTATCAAAGGCAATAGCATAATGTGATAACATTGAGGAAGCACTGTAGTATAACCAATGAAGCAGAACGGCTAAGTCCAGTGTAACTCCATCCTAGTATATGCAGTTGTGTACACCTCACTTGGCTGGCGTTACTGCACTGCAAAATTCACACTAGCACGAATTTCAGTTTGCGTATTGTTTTGAAAAGCGCTGATTAGGTATATTCCCCTTGAAATGCAAACTGAATCAAATTGCTCCCCCCATATCCTTACCTACAGCTAAGCCATCTTTGCTCAAGACGTTTTAAATATCTTAAATCATTTTTATTGTAAGCTGCCCAATCTAGAGATATGGTAAGTAAATAAATAAGCAAGCCCTGTAGCATGAGCGTAGGAGGTAGGAAACGTCCTGTTATGTTTTGTGTTTCTTTGGCAGCATCTTCTGTGATCAGCTTCATAGAGAAAAGCATCTAAGCCCAGCGACTCCCCCTGCCACCCACTTCCTTGAGGATTCTACCTGCCAGTAGGATGGAAGAGCAGCTTCCTTGCGGCCTAAATCCCCCTCATCCATGTTCCCAGCATGCACAGTAACCAGAAAAGGTCCCCTCACCTCATTGAAGTGGGCATCCTGGGTGGCTGTCAGGCCAAAGCCATGCTGCCTGCTCTCAAACGCCATCAAGTGGGACAAAAGGCGATAGGTGATGTGAACGTCATTGCCAAAGTAGCGCTCCATCTGATCGGTCACTGCCCGCAGTTGGTGGGCCAGCTTCTTGGCTTCTATGGTGTTCAGTTCCGTCTCGTTCCTTTCCAGACCTTCCAGCTACCAACACAGAAAACAAGGGAGGTGGGTGTGGGACCGTGCAGTGCCTCTAGCAACTGAAACATAGCTCCTGTTTTTAAAGAGGTGCAAATCACATGGAGAGGAATGGGGCTTCTTATGTTGCTGATGAAGTGGTGGGGATTAGGGACCACTGGAAACTGTGAAACAGAACTAGCTAGAGGTGAAACTGCCACTGTGTCCATGGCCAAATTCTAGCATTTACTGTGTCAATGAAGGAATGAGAGAAGAGAAACATCCAGTTAACAGATGGTTCTGATATTTAATCCCCTGGGGGAAAAGGAAGCAGAAAAAGAGAGAAAGAGAGAGGATTTTATGGTAAAGCAATAAAAAAGGTAAAGGTAAAGGACCCCTGGATGGTTAAGTCCAGTCAAAGGTGACTATGGGGTTGTGGCGCTCATCTCACTTTCAGGTCGAGGGAGCCGGCGTTTGTCCACAGAGAGCTTTCTGGGTCAAGTGGCCAGCATGACTAAACTGCTTCTGGCGTAATGGAACATTGTGACAGAAACCAGAGCGCATGGAAACACCATTTATCTTTTGACCACAGTGGTACCTATTTATCTACTTGCACTGATGTGCTTTCAAACTGCTAGGTTGTCAGGAGCTGGGATAGAGCAATGGGAGCTCACCCTGTCGTGGGGATTCGAACCACCGACCTTTCGATTGGCAAGCCCAAGAGGCTTAGTGGTTTAGACCACAGCGCCACCCGCATCCCTATCTCTTAATAATATATAACCCTTAACACTTGCCAATATTTATCCTCAAATTTCTGTATTTTATCCCCACCCTCACCCTGCTTTTCTCTATGAAAGAGCCATATGGATCTTAGGTAGAACTACCTATGCTAAGTTTCTTTACCATGCCTGGTGTATATGATGTCATGTAAGCAGGATGCGTAAAGGCATTTGTTTCTACAGAGCGATGGGAGCAGATTCCCTCTTATTGATAGGGTGGTAGAAGCATCTATCTAAGTATTTGGCTAGTAGTATAACAATGGAGGGAGGAGCGTCACTGCAGAGAGATGGGGTGGGCAGAAGCTGCTCATTCTGCTTTCCTAACGTTCAATTAGCTGCCTCTTCTAATTCCAGGCAACTCAACTGAGTGGTGATTGATCGGACTGGATGGCACACAGTTTATGGCCTAGTCAGTTTCAGCCCTAAGGGGAAGTTTTGCACTTTGAATGCCCTTGATGGGCTACTCAATTTAGTCAGACCTCAGCATCCTTTATGCTTCAGAAGTTATTGCTGTACAAGCCGCTGCTTGCACTCTCACCTTTGCTGTGGGTCAGCAGAATCAAACCAACAGATTCGGTGCAGTCTTTTTGCAGGAACGAGTTCAGAGTCATTGCACAAAACAGGCCAGGAAAGTTTGAAAACCACTGTTTTAGCATAAACGTAGACACAGCACTCGGGAGAGAAGCCATGCACTGCTGACAACATTCATTCTGAAGCAGGCTGTATGTGTGCAGCCCATAACACACATTATCTGCTGTGCAGACATACTAGGGCAGTCAGCGTAGGCTTTGCACAGATACTGTGTTGCCTATGCAGCTCAGAAATACCACAACTGTGAGCCAAGCAAAGCCCACCCAGACAGGAGACAGACAGAGAGGGTTACCAATGCTGAGAGCTCCTTGAAGGCAGGTGATGTGCAGTTGAAGAGATCGGGTTCCAGCCAGCCTCTTTCCTCATCGCAGTGCCGAACTGCTGCACCTTAGAGAAGGAAGAATGCCTAAGTTAAGAAATGTGTGACTGAGGAGGACATTCCCTGCTGTTGCTGCTGCCTCCCACTAAGAGATTGTCAGGGCAACAGCATCATGTCAGGTCAGGCTCACTGAACAAAGCATTGGCAATACCACCAACACAGAACACCAGCATCAGTGAGGGAACAGATTCAGAGGAGGCTGCACAGACCCTACATTAGCATTTGCTAAGGTCACCACCCTGATTTCACATTCACAAATTTGAATTTTGTGAGAGTCCCCCCAAATGCTGGGGTTAATTGTTTTCAGGCTAGGCCTGAGAGAACTCACCAGTCACAGATTCTCTGCCATGTATCTAGCACATCACATGATATTTCAGTTACCCCATGAATGGACAGATAAAAGCTTTTGAAGGAGAGGGGTAAATATTATGTTGTGCAAACCCTTATCAAGCTCAAAAACAATTTCTGATTTGTAAGACTTTCTGGACTACCGTAAGAGTCACATGAGATGACTCCACAAAGAAGGATCAATGCACAGCTAGAGCAAATCAGAACTGATGTAGAATTAAAATTTCATTGGGCAAGCTAATATAGCTCATTATCAGCCTCTGGCTGAATGCGGTCTTTTCTATTTTTTGCCTTGTGCACTCCTGAGAATGAACCATCTCTCACTGTACGCCTGCAGAGCTGATCAAACGAGGGGAGGAAGTTTTGAATCATGATAATGATTTGTCAAGTGCTACTGGGAGGGACAACTGCTCTCCAAACCGAGATTGCAATTTTTTATTTTATTTTTTTAAAAAATGAAAACTGGGTTAGTTCTCATACAGACATCCAGCAAGTTTGACCAACTGGTTGTATGGGACTTTAGCATGACTAGGTTTCTCTGGATTGGGGCAAGATTTTATTCCCTTATCAATTATGTTTGCAGAACTGATGCTTCTTTGACAGTGACACATTTGATAAGGAAAGTTGGGGAGGACTCCAGAGGGTAGGAGGCATGTACAAACAAAGGGAGAAGGAAGGAAGAGCTGAGGATCTGAATGAAGCATGAAAGATCCACACCCAGGACAAGTGGGGGTGGGGATCCCTCGCTAAACCTCTTTTGGGAAAACGCAACAGCTCAGTGGTAGGACATCTGCTTTGCATGCAGAGGATTTCAAGTCCAATTCCCAGCATTGCCAGGTAGAGCCGAGAGATTCCCCTGTCTGAAATCCTGGAGAGCTGCTGCCTGTCAGTGCAGACAACACTGAGCTAGATAGGCCAAAGCCTAGACTCAGAGCAAAGCAGTTTTCTATGTTCCTCTTAGATTCTGAGTGACAGCCAGATCAGAGGTTACAGGCAATTGTCTAATTTGGAGAGACAAAAACGGAAGATGACGGAAGAGGCTACATGGACAATTTGGAGCAGAAAAACGCCATCTTTCCTCCACTGTTTCTCCACTCCACATCACCTCCTCCACATCACAAGCCATTTTTCAGTGGGGAGGAGAGGTATGTTTGGGGCAAAGTACACATGTTTGCAAATAACGTTTGGCTTAGCCCCGACACGCCACCTGCATGTTTTCAATTTTTCTGCAACCCAAAGGGCTAAAGACTTGGATGTTTTAAGTCAAAGAAATGTGACAGTCCCAAATTGTGTTTAAGCCACAGAACACTGCACTGGAGCGCAAGGTCCCACCATTTGTGGCACCAATCACAGTCATGCAGCTTTCTAGAACACTTGAACTGTCACCAGCATCACAAAAAGCCAGAAGGCCCACACTACCAATATCTATACAGAAGTGATATAGATATCTAGTGGGAGCATTAAGACACCCTTAATGCTATATTCCATATCACAAACAGCACTGACACCATTATCAGCATGACCTGCGCCATCTGCCATCCTCACCGGTGGCACTAGAAGTGTGTTCAGCAATGACCTGAATGGGAAAGACATCAGCAAAGTAACAACAGCTGTGATCTCTAATAGTTCAAAAGCATGGCAGGTGAATCTGTCATCTTCGCTGCTTTACAAATGGGGAGGGGAAATGAAGTTGTGGCAGGGCCAGGATTACGTAAATCAATGCTGGAGGCAAACGAATGCTGCTCCTTAGCAAGTATATCTGAGCTGAGATCTCCTGTGTTGAATAGAGTGTCCACAGTCCAGTCAACTGAGATGCCCCAGGTAGTTGCTAAAGCTTCCACAGTGGAAGGCTACCCATTCTGCTAGCTCAAGATTCTAGGCTCAATCCTCCACACTTTTTGTTAAACGCTGTCAGGGAGAAAGTCTGGGAAAGTCCTTTCCAAGGGCTAGGATATCATGAGCCCTGCAGATCTATGTTGCTCAGCTGGTCCATTGGTGCGACGGGCGGATTGTCTGGCCCTCATCTGTTGCCTGTAGGGCCAGCTATTATGACAAGCTGTACGGCCGAGACTGGACTGCTCCCTAAGTTACCCAGTTTTTGAACATATATAACCATCTTCCCTGAATCAAGATCTGGGGGAACCTGTCCTGAGTTTCAGCAGCAGCCAGAATTACAGCAACGAATGTCTGGCCCTTGTGTCAGTCCCTAGCCCCTTCACAGAACAGTGTAAAAAACTACCTGTAAAAAACTGAGGGGAAGCATCAAGGAAAAGGCTTGAGCAGTTAATCATGCAAGGCTCTTGAGGTTAAACAACAATAGCAAGAAAGCAGTCGGCCTGCCTGAAGCACAAGAACTAGAATCCAAATATTGTACATGTGGTGTTATAAGGTGGGGTAGAAACTGAGCTTACTCCACAGTAGAAAAATGTTGCACGTGAATATAAGTCTGCATGCAGCCAAACCCTCTTATTGCACAATTCAATGCCTTTCTTTCCTTCTCCTCTTTATTAGAAAGTGGCACCCTGGGCTGCTTTTTGAGATGTGCACCTAAGACATTTAAGCAGACACAGATGGAGGCTGGTGCCCATTGGGATGGATAGGGTAGAAAGCAGGGAGGCAACACTACATGGAACCACAGCCAATGATAGATGGAGCCTGCTCTGGTTTTGTCCCTATCATCCTCCACCTTGCTGAGCAAAACTGAGGCTAAGGAGGAGCATACTGACAGCCAGTGACACCCCCTAAACTAGTTGTAAGTAAGGAGGCAAGTACGTTGGGGCTGGCTAAGGGCAGGCAAAGTTTGGTGGGGTAGTGTCCCATCTGCCCAATGGACCAGCTTCCACTGGCATATACCTAAAAATGTGAAGGGTGAATGCAGCAACTGAGGGTCTGCAAACATGTGTATTTATGTATCTTCATCCAGTGAGCCAGGACTGGCTGCATCTCCTTGCTGAGAGCACACTTGGTAAAACATGTGGTATGGCCAAGACAATAATTAGCAGAAAGCAAGAAAGCCAACACAGCAGACAACAACCAAGCCGATTTCTTATGTTTGTACTAGCTTTTGCCAACACGTGCTCCATCACCATCACCATCACCACCACCACCACCATCATCATTATTCTTATTCTTATTCTTATTCTTATTCTTCTTATTCTTATTATTATTATGTCCTGAAACTGAGAGGTGGAAAGCAGGCACAGTCTACACCATTGGCTGTGCTGGCATTCCACCTCTCAGTTTCAGGACTCATTGGTTGGTAGGGATGGTTGAGGAATTGCTCATAATTCCTAAAAGAACATCAAGGCAGTAAGCAGAAGCGGAAGCAGGTTATACAAGTGCAGAGGGAGTGGGAGGAAATAAAAAGGGGGAATTGCAGGCCATTTTCTGCAGGTTAGTGTCTGGTGAAAGGCAAAGAAGCTGAAGGTTCAGGCAGGGTTACAAGGAAATCAGGGCCAAGCAAGGCAAGAACGACAGTGCCAGCAGCCCTTGCAGCTGATGGGGAAAGTGTGGGGTCCAGCGGTGTCTCAAGCAGGAAGCAGGGAATGGAGAAGCCACACAAAGCAGCCCTTATAAAGCAGGTGAGGGGAGGAAAAGAGACAGCAATAGGCCTTACCTGCACCCCGCAAACCTGCACAGGTGGAAGAGAAAGAAACGTAGAGAAAAGGGACAACATTAAAAGTTCTAAAGCAATGCTAATGCACTGTGAGTTTCCCAGGACAGAGTCTCTGCTGAAAGGCAACTGTGCAGAAGGTTACCACTCCTGTATGTGTATCGATCCTCAAAACTTATCCAAAAAGTGTATTTACCACAAAACTTATATGTACCACAAAACTTATCCAAAGAGTATATTTGGATTCAAGCAAGCAATGGCTTAAGCAAAGCAACGGTGCGACTCCCCCCCTCAATCTGTAAACATTCCAAGGCAACCCATCTCCTTGAGCCTAAAAGACAACACTTCCCCAAATCATTCTGTCAAATGCTGTGCCTTGATCAGAGCATCTATATGTGGGAATGGATGGGACTGCCCAATGCCCTGCAACCCACTCCCCCACTAAGGACGGCAGTAGTACAAGGCAGTGCTAGAACTAATAGGTGAGAATAGAAGGGTAGCACATTTCAGATTAAACTTGAGGAGAAACCTCCTAGTGGTAAGAGCTTCCTAGTGGACAGGTTGTCCCAGGAGATAATTGGCTCTCATTTGCTGGAAGTATTTATTTGTTGATCAGATAAATAGCTGTGCTAATGCAATGGGGCTTCCTCCCTCTCTTCTCCCCTGTGCCACCCATGCACCCCCAATTTGGCCCCCTCAAAGCAGCACATGGGGGGGGGAGAGGAGAGATTGTTCTGTAGGGCAAGCAGAAATGCTTGCACTGACTAGTGATCTCCTTAGCACCTCTTTGAATTCCACCCTACATCTCTCACCTTTCCACCCAGTGGTGATCAAGAATTCAAAGGCAGTAAAAAACACTAGAACAGCAACAAAAGTACAAAGGAAAGCACAGCAATAAGAAGGCTAAGATAATGCAAAACAACCACCACCTGTTAAAAGCACCATCAATATATTTACAAATCAGCTTGACGGGGATGCTATGGAGATTTCTGCACTGAGCCAGGGGTGGGCGATTGGGCTGGAGGATCTCCAAAGGTCCCTTCCAACTGAAAAATGGAACCCTGGCAGCATCACCAACACATTTCTATTTACTGTCAGAAATAGTCTATTGTCAGGACAACAAACATCTTTGAGCCTACTTCAGAAGGCCCAATTTCTTCAAAATCTTATTGGTGACAATGGCTCCCAGAAATCAGCTAGGACAGTGTTGGAAAAAAGATGACAGAAAAGATATGACTTAGAAGGGGGACTAGCAGTGACTTGGGTCTGCTGAAACCAAACAGGACAGATCCAATCTGTCCATAAAGTCATCGCCCTGCAAGTGGAAACACTTACCCAGTGAACCTTTGGGACAAGGCACCACAGCTGTCAAGCCGAACTTGGTTTGAGGCCACCACACCCCAGATTTCAAAGATTTAGGACATGCATCGTAGAGCACTGTGAAGCCAAACACAGAAACATAAGTTACAGGGAATCTAAGGGAGGGGTTTTATTCCACACAATGCCTTGATTGAAGACAGGGAGGCCTTTGAAGAACTCTCAAAACTGATCAGTGTAACATCGAATAAAATATAACATTGTCTAAAATGAAATTTCAATTTCCAATGGTATTGAATAGCTTATAAAGCACAAAAAAGGAACCTAGACCACAAAACTACAGAGGCAGCAGATTTTATGCGCATACAGTGGCCTTGTGAGAAAAATCAAAAATTACTGTGGGGGATGATACAACTCATTAAAGAAATATTAGGCTGTGAACGGCTGAAGGGGCCCAGAGGGGCAACTTCCAAATCCTTTGCAGCATAGACCCGAGTTGCGTGATACAGAATCTGTGCAGAGTTGTGTTCTGCAGAAAGAATTTCATATAGTACTACAGCAGCAGTGACCAGGAAGCCTCTATGACTGATAAATGTCTCAAAGATGGCCATGCTAACTAATTATGTTAAAATAAGGAAAGAATAAAGGTGGGAAGGTTCACTCATTGGGAACGAGATGATTTGCATTTAGTCCTGGAACAAGAAATGTAATGATCCAGTTCAGATTTCCCCCCATGTTGGCTGTACTGTGAATTGCTTGTCTTTCAGCTTAAGCTGCCATCTTCCATGAAGTTTCAGTGCTGAAGCTGCTCTCATGAAGAACCCCTCTAAAGCACCCTGAGTTTGCTCTCCCATCAACTTATGACAAAGCCATTGGCGAATGAGAGGAGAGACATATCCCCCCCTTCCATAAATTGGGGAAAATGACTATTCCCCTCAAATTGGCTGTTACATTCACCTGACACCCCCCCCCATTTATTTGGACTTCCTGAAGGGCCAGAAGCAAAAACGGGCAGAGCAAGCCCAGCTCTGAGGAGTGGACAGCTACAGGTGGAGCAATCTCCCCAGTTTGACAGGGGAGACGGGAGGCTCCCTCAGAACGGTTTAGAAACGTGGACGCCTACTCACCCTGGCACCCGCTGGGTGTCACCTCGGCAAAAGGGCTGTCGCAGCTGTTGCACTGCCGGCCGATCACGCCGGGCCTGCAGTGGCACTGGCCCACTTCCTGGTCGCAGGAACGGGAGGAGGAGCCGATGGGGTAGCAGTCACAGGGGAGGCAAGTGTCGCTCCCTTTGGGGCGGTAGTGGAACTCCTGTGGGGAGAAGGGAGAGGGGCAGGGGAGGCGGTTAGAGAGCTGGGTCGCAGGAGGAGGAGCGGGGCAGCAGAGGGAGCGAAGGGCAAACTGTGGGCAAGAAGGGAGGGCCGACATAAGGGAGCCCAACGAAACAAGCAGGAGAAAGGGAGCAGGGCCTGGTGGGACAAAGAGAGGAGCACTGTTAGGGCAGCAGAAAGCAGAGGCTGGCCCAGCCAAGTCCAGCCGGTCAGTCAGAGAAGGGAGATTCTATACGGTGTTTCTCCAACTTGGGACCTGGCTGTTGTTGGACTACAACTCCCATCATCCCAATAGTCCTGCTAGCTAGTGATCAGGGGTGATGGGAGTTGTAGTCCAACAATAGCTGGAGACCCAAGTTGCAGAAACACATAAGCTGTTCCTGACTCCCAAGCCTGGTACCGGCAGCCAGTCAGCTGGGGGACACTGGTTCAGGGTCCCAGGGGCTCAGAAGGTTCCTTTGCCAAGCTGATCCAGCTATGCTGCTGGGCCCTGCCCCAGGCAGCTGCTTTTGAGTGAGAGCCAAACTTGGCTGCACAAGTAGGTGTGAGTGTTAGTAGGAGGGTGGCATTGGCAGCACTGTGTCAGCCCTGCTTCCTCCATTCCAGTGCTCCCAAAGTGCTTTTGGCCGTCTGATGATGCAGGGTCCTCCCAATCCACCATGCCTAGTAGGTGCCAGAGTGAACAGCAGCTTCTCAGTTCCCTTAAACAGTCTCTATCCTGGTTCAAGCACTATTTCTAAGCCTGCAGCATTGGGTTCGGGTCAAGGAGTGATGTCCTGATAATAGGCAAGAAGGCAAGCAGGCACAGGTATTGAGAGAGGGAAATGGAGGACTCTTGCCAGGTGGCGCATAGAAAGATAGAAATGGAAGGGACCTCAAGGGTCATCCAGTCCAACCTCCTGCAATGCAGGAAACTTTTGTCCAATGTGTGGCTCAAACCCATGACCCTGAGATGAAGAGTCTCATACTCTACTATCCCAGCAACCACACAATTTCTATTGATTTACTTCCCACCTTTCCTCCAAGAGGCTCAAGGCTGGTATACATGGTTCTTCTGATTCCTCCCACCACCCATTTATCCTCCCAACAATCCTGCGAGGTAGGCTAGGCTGAGTGAGATTGACCAGGCTAAGATCACCCAGGGAGCTTCATGGCTGTGCAGGGATTTGAACCCTGGTCATCTCAGGTCCGAGTCTAACACTCTAACTGCTATGCTACACTGGGTAAGAAGACCTGAGAACAAAAACTGGAAATGCAAGGTGAGGTTTACATTCCCATAGCTCGGTGCAAGCATTATGACATTGCAGAGGCTATATTGCGGGTGGTGGGCAAAGTGAGTCAAATGCTTCCTCAGATCCTAAGGGGAGCAGAGCCCCAAAACATTTCACAGAGAGAAAGAAAGCTCCGTTTTCTTACCTTACAGCGACATTGCCCATTGGTCTTATTACAGTCTGGGTCAAATCCTTTGGCTGCATCGCAGTTGCAAGGCCCACATGTTGGATTCCCCCACCAGCCCTTGGGGCACTGCTGATCCATCCTGCAGGGGTAAAAGTCAGATGGATCCCTGATGTTATACACCCAGCACAGCACAACAGCCATCTTTATCAGTCTTCCAGGAGCTTGATCGCCTTCTTGGTTTTCCTCTCTTCCTCAAATTGAATAAATGCAGGTAGGGGCTGCCGGCCACCTGCCTTGGTGGGTCACGAATTGTGTGGCCTGCCCCATCTCACACTGATACGCTCAGATCACCTCACTGCTAATTAGCCATGTCCAAAGTAAGCTGCTAATCAACTCTAATGGGAGGAACAAACTGATGCACAAAGAACGAAATTCTCTGGTTTTTCTCCTCAGTGGCCTATCGGTTAAAGACTGGAGTGGAGGAAACCAAATGAATAGGGGAAAGAGCCTAGGCCCATAGGATGTTGAGAAGTACGGGAGCAGTCCTGGATCTCACCTGTGCTCACAATATTGGCCAAAGTGATTCTCTCCACATTCGCAGACATAGCCGTGGGGAGCCCCAGGCTTCCGCCGACACACTGACTTGTTCTTGCAGGGGTTCAGATGACAGGCATCAACGCAGTTGGCACCATAGTAACCTGGAAGGACAGGTTAGAAGTAATGTTCTAACTGAACCCAGAGAGTTTATTAAGCTGGAGTGGATCGCAGTGCTAAGCCCTTATCAATTCTCTCTTTCACCCACCCATCCAAAAAGAAAATCCTGCAACAGAAGAAGCAAAAGGCTATGATTGAGGTATAGGTATTGTGCAAATTTGCTTGATTTACACACCTTTGGCTGAAAAATTTGGCTTATTTGATCACTGAATTGAGAAGGACACCCCTCCCCCTGCCTCCACACACACACACACACACACACACACACACACACACACAATGACTGGGCAGCTTGTGAAAATCATGGGCAAGTGAAGGATCTGTGTTGCTTGTGCATCTCCTACCTGGCTGGCAGACACAAGTGTAGCTTTGCCATTTGTCCTGGCACAGACTGTTGGCAGGGCAAGGGTTGGAGTCACAAGGGTTGGGCACAGTACATCCTGCTTCCACGTTCAGAGCGCTGCTGGGCTTGGGTAATGCCATCCCCGTGGCTGTGTCACCCAGGCGTACTCCCTGGAAGCCAAGTGAAAGGGGCATTATACAGGATCTCTTTAGGAAAGCCAGTGGACCATTGGGCCAGCCTCTCAAGCGACTCTTTTATAAAATTGCCCAGTAGCCTTTGCCAAGCTTTCCTGATATTTTCTCCTCCCTTATTACCAACTATTCAGGTGTCCTATAGAAAGCCGCCCCACCACTTCTGCCCACAAAGAGTGGCAGTCCCTGCAAGGAAAAAATCTGTGGCTTGCGTCACGTCCGTACTATAGATTTAAAGCACTCTTAACCCACTTTAACAGTCATGGGTTCCCCCAAAGAACCCTGGGAGCTGTAGTTTGTTAAGGATGCTGAACTCCTAAATATTCAATTTCCAGCACCCTTAACCAATGAAGGTCCCCAAGATTCTCTGTGACTGTTATAAGTGGTATAGTGATGCTTTAATGTATGGTACGGATGTGACCTTTGCGTTTCTTTGTTTTCTTAAATCTCCCATTTGTGAATACTGCCTGTCACAGAATCAAAACGGAGAAGCTTTGACATTTGGAAAATTGCCGGGACTTACCTGGATGCAACCTTCCAAACCGTGATGCACTTTACCAGACTCTAGGATTCCCCCAACATGGAGATGCTTCACTTTCAGGCCATGTAGCTCATTTCCAACAACTACAGTGTCCTGAGAAAAGAAACCCAACCAATAGCAATTTCATACTTTACATGTTCTCTACATGTTCGAAAAAGAAGCTCTCAGTTACAAGGCTGGAAGAGACCATTAGTATTGGTCATATAGAGAGAGAGAGGGAGAGAGAGAGGGAAGCAGGCAACAAGGTTCTGTTAAGAACACTCAAAAGGGTGGAAGAAGACTCACAAAATGTGGATCATTTGGGGATAATGTGCCCCCACCTTCAGGGCTCACCTGGTAAAAGCCAAAGTCCAGGTTGAGGGTGATGATGTAACGTGTCTCTCGACCACTCCGGACATCCTGTAGCTGTAGCTGGAGGTCGTGCCACGTCCCATCATTCAAGTGCATCTGATCCAGGAGGAGCTTGGTGGTGCGTCCAGAGCCCCTGTTCACCATGAAGGAGAGCAGGCCGGAGTCCAGCTAAAGAAAGGGCAATGTTAGAATGGAGCAAATTCTACCCAGGGAGCAAGACCCAAGAAAGCTCAGAGCGAGGCTGGTAAGAGATGGATCCAAGGGAGATTTCCAAAGGCCAGAGAGGCCTGGAGTGTGGAGGGTCACAGTCAGCCCCTGAGCTACATGAGTTTTGGTTTTACAGCTTTAAGTGGAATGAATACCCCTCTCACAACATTTGCTCACAGCACAGAGTGGAAGCAGATGATAGGCTTGTGGGTACTAGGAACAGTACCTGGCAGAGTATGGTGGTGTACTGGCCAGCATGGGCCTGAAGCAGCACTCCATTCAGTTTGCGTGTCCGGAATGCCAGGCCCATATACCAGGGGGTGGAGATCTTCACTTCATTCTTGAAGTCCCAGAAAAGGATGCTGTTGCCACGGAAATGGTGAGGGTGATGCATGGCTGGAAAAGAAAAGAGGAGCATCAGAACAGATGCTGGAGATCAGAACAGTGTGATGAACATGGCTGTCAACTTTTCCCTTTTCCTGCGAGGAATCCTATTTGGAGTAAGGGAAATTCCCTTACCAAAAGGGAAACGTTGACAGCTATGGTGATGAAGCTTGTGACGGGAGATGCCCCAAAGCCCCCCTTGCTTGCTTCACTTCAATGACTTTTGTGCCATTTTGTGCCAAGGAAATGCCCCTGGATTCGGCTGGGGAGAGGAGCTGGAGGTTTAATCTCACTTAAAATGCCGAGGAGTGGACACACTGTGCAGAAGGAAGGCAAGCAACATGACCAGATGACAGGTCTAGCAGGTCTGGGCCAAACACTTGAGAACTGCAAATTTCGATGATTCTACAGACTGAAAAAACATTTGAGGGCTGGCTTTCCCCCCCAGCTAAGTGTTAGAGCATGTGCTTTGCATGCAGGTTCAATCCCATGCATCTCCAAGTTGGGCTGGGGGAGACCTTGGTCTGAAATCCTGAACGGTTGCTGCCAGTCAGTGAGATAATACTGAGCAAGATGGGCCAATGGCCTGACTCAGTCAAGCCTATGTTCTTCTGTGAAATTGTGCTTTTCTCTTCAACATCCTCAAAACAGATGGCTGATTCTTTCCTGACCACCACTCACATGCAGTTTAAATGGAAAAGTCACAATTTAGATATACATATGTGCACTATAAGGCAGCATGTTTTGACACTGAATACTAAACGCACTATCAGTTTTGCCTGACTTTCCTTGGGAAACCACATCCCCTTCCAACAGAACCTTTCCAAAGCCAAAGTGTTGCGTTTCGTTTTGACCATACCTCTTGGCTTGCACTCCCATGACAGTCCTGGCCACCCCTTTCACGTGCCTCCTGAATATTTCACAAAGTTACACTCACCATGCCTGCACTCCTTGCCTCCAAAGCCTACTGGGCATTCACAGGAGAAGGAAGACCAGCCCACAGTGCAGGTGCCACTGTTCTTGCAGGGGTTGGAATCACAGAAGGAGTGCTTGGCATGGCAACCTGGGGACATTGCAAATGGACAGCACAAGTGAGGACAAAGGATGTTACTTGGAATAGCTTCTTCTTTGGCTTCAACTCCCAACTTTCCTAAACTATGATAACAGGCCCTCAAAGTTGAACATTAACAATAGGCAGGAACATCTCCCGATGCCATCAATTTCCTCATTCAGTCCTTCAAGCACTGCCTTTCTTCACAATGTCTGGAAGCTGCAGCAGACACCAAGAATGGTCCTCTCCAAGTCTCACCTTTCCCTCTGGAAATGCCTTTCTGGTTAGGCACAACAAGTATGAAGTCCCCAAGAAATCTACAGTGGGAAAGACTGATTTGGGATGGTGACCTAAGGATACAGAGCCTTTCCCATTAGGTCAGTGGTTTGGGTCTGGCCCACATCCTGCCCGGGCAATGAGAAAGCAGAGGTGCCCCTATTAGTATTACAATCATAGCGTCAGCCAAATGGTCATGCACGTTCGTTAGATAAAACAAAGGGCCAATAAACATACAGAGCTGAACCTCTCTTCTTCCAGGAGTCTTGCCAGAGCTGCAAAAGAGAGGACCAGCTGGTACTGGTGCAGCCTATGGTATAATTAAAACAACGACCTGGTTCCCTGAACCATCAAGCCAGCTATAGCCAAGCTCTTTGCAACACTGCAATGGAAGGCAAGGATGATATGGGAGAGGAATGAGCCATGGCTTGGGAGAGCCATCCATGGTTAAGCAGCTGACATTACCTGTTGCGGTCCCATTGTTTGCAATGTAGGAAGCCAGGTCAATGCGTTTACTGTCAATGTACAGATCTCTCATGCACCCCACAAACTCCCTGTGCTCCACTGGAAAGTTCTCAGGCAGATTGGGGACCCCTCCAAGGAGCAAAGGCCCAGTGAGGTCCAGCGATCTGGAGGAAGAAAAGGCCCGTAAGTGGTATTTGCTGCGGGTCAGCTTTCCGAAAGGTTACCTTTAAGCTAGAAATGGGAGTATAATGGGAAAGGGGACAAGCGTTTTGCTTAATCTACAGATCAGGGAAATGCAGAAGCCCCGTGCACAGGCGTTTTGACATTAAATGCAGCCATACTGTTCAGGTAGTCCCACCCTCCCTGAGCCAAGCATGCAGGATTTAGGACAAGCCATTGGCAGCCAGAACTGTGGTGGGACACCAGATCTTCCATGTATCACCACAAGGAAGGAAGAAAAAATGAAATTCATCCCACCAGCCCACACTTTCATTGATGCTGTTAGATATTTAGCATATAGAGTCCTCTAGGGTCTTGCCATTATAACTTTGACAAACGGTATGTAATATCAACCTACCTTGCAAGGTTGCCGTAAGCATTACTGAGATGATATATAATTAGTGCTTGAAACATTCAAAACATGCTATATAAACTACTCAGAAGCCTAGTTTGGTATCAAGCGGTGGAAAATAAATATATAAATAAAATGAAGCTATCACAGTTGTCTTTACTACAGAATAGTTACCACCCACAATTGTAATTTTTATCCCACTTTATATACGTGAACTGAAATGACAGGAAAACCTCTAGATTTTCACTGAATCAACGACCCCTGATTTTGTATGTTACAAGGTTGTTAAAGCATAGACCAATTTGTGTTCAATGGTCTTAGACATTCTGAAGAACACCATGAGAAAGACCTGAGTAGTGGGAAATTTGGGGTTTTCTTAATGAACATCATTGATAAAAAAACTTTACACTCCCACCATTTTATTCGGTTCACTGAAAAGCAAGTGTTAGCATCCAAGTGCCAATGCAATTAAGGCTGTTGCACGATTATTTGAGACCCATGACCGATTCTGACACTCACAAACAAACATCAGTTGGTAACACAATACATTAATCCCAACTAAGGAAAATCCTGAAAATGAAGCTTGTATAAAGTCTTCGACAGTGTTCTTTCCAAAACAGACACTCCAATATTAAGAGCCCTCTTGTTATTTCAGAAGTCATGTTCAAACTTTTCTCATGTCCCATTCCCTTGCATCTATTTTTCATTATATCCAGCTCTTCTTTTGAGTAGAGGCTTGCATGTAGCGTGTGTGTGTGTCCAGTATAAGGACTATCTTCTTTCCTTGCCATTCATTCCTGTTTGCTTCTAACTTTCTCTGCCTTTCAGTGCGTTTGCAATCTCCACTTCCCCTCTTCCCACCCTTTCCTTAACCCCCATTCCATTTTTGCCCTGCTATCCTCAACTCCCCACTTTCCTCTCTCGGCCCCCTTTCTGTAGGTGACTTCTGATGCATGACTTAGTTACACAGAAACAGCCACAAGCAAAACAAAATTCGCAATACAAAAAGCTGATATTTCCCTTGGATCGAAGCTCTGGACTGCTTTGTGCATATGCAATGCTTTCTAGCCAGTCTGAGCCATCACACACAGGCAAGTGCAGTGGACATGACAAGTAGGGTGTCCAGAGGATTGCCCGAGGCTCCTGCTTGCAATTGCTACACTGTTCTAAAGGTACTGCTTTATTGTGCATTTTAATTATGGATATTTGTATTTCTGTGGTTTGTGCAACTTAGTTTTGTAAAGTCTATTTTGGCATTAGACAGCATGTGTGTATGTGTGTGTATCGGGGTAGCCAAAGTTGTGCCCTCCAGATGTTCCTGGACTACAACTTCCAGCATCCCTGACCATTGACTATTTATCGTTTATTGATTTCTATCCCACTCTTTCCTCCAAGGAGCTCAAGATGACATACATGGTTCTCCCCCTCCTCAATTAATCCCCACAACAGGTCTATGAGGTGGATTAGGCTGAGAGGCAATGGCTGGCCCGAGGTCACCCAGTGAGCTTCATGGCAGAGTAGGGATTTGAACCCGGCTCTCCCAGGTCCTAGTCTGACACTCTTATCACTACACCACACTGGCTGGTGTGGTGTTATGCTGGCTGGTCGGGGTTGAAGGGAGTTGGAGTCCAACTACATATGGAGGATCACAGATTAGCTCCTATACAGGATACAGAGCTGAGGAATAAAAACTGCAGCTGCCTCTGTAGCTGTGGGATGGGGGGGGGCAGGCAAAAACCCAGAGAGAGACAATGGCACAGAGCAGTCTGTGTGGGTAACTGTGAGACTCCCGCTCACACTGCAGTAGGGTGTGGCTTATTATAAATCACGTGACCACGCTCCAAGCTTCTCATTCCCAACTTCCACTTGAGCATGAACTGGAGAGGGAGCTTTGACTGCATTGAGGGCAGGGGGTAAGGAAAGGTGTTTCTACTTAGCTCTTTGAAGAGTGGGCAGCACATTTCTGGTCTAGCTGCAAGTGGGAAACACTCACTTTTTGGAACTGGACTGCACCCCCTCTGCTGCACAGGAATAGTTCCCAATCTCGTTGCCGAACTGCAGTGCCACAGATGCATCACATTTGTCCACCATAAGAATGGCCACTTTTTCTTTGGAAGGTCCCTGCACAGAGCCCAGGGAGCTGATCTTGGGCTGAAATGATAAAGCACGGACTAAGCAGGCATCACCCAAACAAAAAAGCCACATTGCCTTATTCTCAAGTCACTAATGTCCCAAGGAAACATTCAGAAAAAAAAACAAGTCAGAATGCAAGATGTGGGTGGGTGGGTGGGGAGCAGAATCCCTGCAGATAGAAAACTAGCAAGGGACAAAGAACATCAGATTCTTATTTAATGTAACCCCCCCGACGCATGTCTGCAGAAAATCCTTCCTTTGAAGCAAGGGTTAGATTAGAGGGGAAATTTGCTGCAAAGCAAAGACCATTTTCAGAACAGAGGGGTTTTTTCCCTCAAGACTGCAACTAGGCTAATTTCCCTCTCCATAAGGAAAGAGTTCAACTACCTCTCCATTCCTGGTCTGATCCCATTAATTATCAACACTACACCCCTGCTAATGCAATTCACATTTTTTTTTAAGCCAGCGTATTTGATGCGAAGAAGTGGTTTGCTGGGTGGGGCAGCAGTTAGCCAGGTAAAAAAAAAAAAAAGGACAAGAAACAAAATCAGGCCAGAGAGAAGAATCTGATAGAATGAATCTGTATCATATTTCCCCTTAAAATCCATGGCACATGGAAAAGAACTGCAGAGGAAGACAGAACCAGGATAACAAAATAATCGCAATGGCAGAAAGCACCTACCTTGTTGTAATAGTGAAGCTGCACTGTATGCCATTGCCCATCACTCACACCTCCGGGCACATAGGGAGCAACAATGGTGCTAGACTCTCCTGCAAGGGGAGACATCATAAAATGTCAGCCAGGAAGACTTTGGGCCAAACTAGACAATATGTAAAATGTGTGATTTTAAACAATTGTCCCCTTTCCTTCTTTAAAAATGGCAGTCATAGGGAACCAAACAGAAGCAGGACCATGGCACAGGGTGGCATGCTAATTCTTCTCTACTGTGCTGCAGACCCTAGTTGTCACCCCAGTTGTCACTGCCATATCCTGCAATCCTGATCCTGCTTAGGAGCCTCCTACAGCTGTTACTTTTGAAGGAAAAGGGCACATTTGTCCCTTTGACAAATCCTAAGGGAACACTGCTAATGTGTGGTAGCAGTATCACTCTTCCAAACATATCAAGATAAGAGAGTCTCACTTTGGCCCATATAATCACTGACAGTTCATCACATGTAGGCATGTATGTAAAAGCACAACTTGTGGGAGACAGCATGATAACACATGTGCTGTGCATATGCACAAAGATAGAGAGGGAGAGAAGTTGCTTTGAAACATGCAGTAGCATTCATTTAGTATTTCTAGATACACTTTCTAAGAAATGAATAAGGCACTACAATGTTAGGAAGAAGGCATGCACCCTTCAAAGTGATTCAGTCGAATGGTTCCAAGTATATTGGCAAGGGAACATAGGAAAGGCAGCTGCCTTGGAGCTAATCTTTGCCTGGCCCTTCCAAACATCAGCTCCCCATGTTGAACAGCTTGTGAAAAAAGAACCTGTTACAGCCAAATCCTGTCTAGGATATGTAACAACTTGGTAGTGTCTTTTTGAAGAGGATTAAATTTGAGGAACAGGAGGTGATTGGCAGCTTTTAGTATGACTTTTTAAAAAGACAACAGAGAAAATCAACCCCCTAAAAAATGTGTGGTTCCCTCCTTCATTCTTTGTATTTTTGACCCTTTATTAAACAGGTTGATTGTTTGATTTAATTGGTTATGGGATATTAGGATTGAAAGGCGGAATGTAAATAATATAAATCCACCGTGCACATAAACATGCATGCAAAGCTGAGGAGTCCAGCATCACAGTGTTGATCTGATTTCAACCCCTCCAACTAAGCAAGCAAACAAGCTGATGCTCTTGGGTTCCTATTTGAGGCTGTGGTCACCCATCGCACCCTGACCATCGACTCAGAGACATTAAGAGTCCCGGAAATAACAGCCCTTTCAGTAACTATATTTAAGGCACTTGACATCTGAACATTGCCTTTGAAGCTGAGCAGCCCACAAAAGGCTATATCTCTTCACATGTAAAACGGACATGGTTTTGGGTGGGTGTTGTTGTTGCGTCATATAACAGGATGCCTTTTAAACCACAGCTTAAAACAGAACATGGCTTCCCACTGACGCAGCTCCATCATTCATCCCAGCACAAAAAGCATGTTTAACTAGTCCTCTGAGACACAATCTAATTTGACTGTTTGTGACCTTCAGACCCAACCTGATACGACGACGTACAAATACATATTATACAGGCACGCGAACACAAACATTGCTGCGCATACAAATATGTTCCCTTGCAATCTACACCATTTGATGCTTTTTTTTCCAGCTTCATGCCTGCTCACACCCTATACCTACATATAAATAGTACCCTTGTGGTTTCCCATTAACACTCTTTAATTATAATAATTTATTAAATTTCTATACTGCCCTTCAGCCGAAGTTCAAAGGGCAGTTTACAACAAGACATACCATAATAATGAACAAAAACTATACATGCCCTCAGTTTAAAAGGCCATGGATTAGCTAAAGGCCTGAGAATGTCTTTGCCTAACACCTAAAGGTATGTTGTGAAGGTGCCAAGTGAACATCCTTGGGGCAGCTTTTGCACTCAGCCCTTTTGCCCTGTGCAAAACATCATCCAGCATTCCTCTTCAGTCCCAGTGGTTACAAATGCACCACCATTGATTGCAAACACAGTGCAACACAGAAACCCAGCCCACCAGCTTCTCCCATTCTACCCCTGCCTTCAATGTCTCACCACACAGATTCACAAAGAATCACACATTCAGGTACAGACCCTGAAGACACAAGGCACAAACCAGGAGTTCAAACCTGAATGCTATCCTGAAGCCCTATGCTCCTCTGCAGGGCTGCTAATATGATTTTCTGGGCCAGGTACACTGTTTGTGTTCAGTCCTCTCCCCCAAAACCCACTTGAGTTCTAGTTGATCCCCATAACAGTTTCACTTGTACCTCCTTTCTACAGTCCTGCATTGCTGATTCTGCTTTCTCTCCAATAAAGCTCCTTCCATCCCATCCTATTCTACAGTCGAGCAGTCCCAAAAACCCACAGATATCGGCCATCACTCCTCTGTTGCTAAGTGAATGGAGCCTGGTGCCCCTTGGAGCTGGTAGGGCAGAAGGCAGGGAGGCCAACAGTAGGTGGCGCCAGACCCAATGTCAGGCAGAGCCAACTCATTCTAGTTTCGCCCTCTTCCTCCTCCCTGCTGAGCTCTACAAAGGAGGCACCCCCGTTGTAAGAAAGTAGGTAAGTAGTACTGCAGACCCATCTACATCACCTACCTGTGGAGTACTTCAGCTGGACCTGCCCATCCACAATCTCTACAGCCAAGAAGTCATGCTTCTCATTTAGACGTCCGTTGTAGATTAGGAGGCCACTGCGCTCTAAGGTAGCAAATCTAAACAAAGCAATACAGTGATAAAGCAGAGAAAGAATAAGCATTTCTGAAAGTTCTTAATTAGCTAGCCTGGGCCTGAGATGAATTATGACATTCCCTGGGGCAATACTTCATCGGGTACAATTGGCTGAAGAGAATGTTGCAACTGCAGAATGATTAAGATTAAGATTCAACCATCAAGAAAAAGGAGGGTTGGTGTCTTTCTTTTTCTGCCTTAAATGGCAGGCCAACATTCAACAAGTGAGAGCTAACATTGCATCCCATTGCTGTGGTCTAAACCACTGAACCTAGGGCTTGCTGATTGGAAGGTCGGCGGTTTGAATCCCCACGACGGGGTGAGCTCCTGTTGCTTGGTCCCAGCTCCTACCAACCTAGCAGTTCAAAAGCACGTCAAAGTGCAAGTAGATAAATAGGTACCGCTCCGGTGGGAAGGTAAACAGAGTTTCTGTGTGCTGCTCTGGTTTCGCCAGAAGTGGCTTAGTCATGCTGGCCACATGACCCGGAAAAGCTGTCGGCTCTCTTGGCCAGTAAAGCGAGATGAGCACCACAACCCCAGAGTTGTTCACGACTGGACTTAACTGTCAGGGGTCCTTTACTTTAATGCTAATAATCTTCTTTTTCTTCCAGCTAGATTTTAAAAAGTCACATTTGAAGAGTAGACACTCAGCTAGAGCTCATATATCAGCCCAATCTAGTATGAAGGAGAAACCTAGAAAGGTCAGGCAAATGCATTTTGGAGAGCAGAATGGAAAATGATTATCATCAGCTGCAGCTGAAAGATGGCTGTTCTGTTAACTGACATGACAAGGCTCCAGCTCAAATAACTTACGAGAGGGAGAGGGTTAGATGGAACCTCTGGCGAAGTCCTCGGAACATGATGAAAGATTTTGGGGGGAAGGAACGTGTAGACACTTCACAGTAAGGCTTTTCGAAGCCCCCAGGTGGGCAGTGACATTGAAAGCCGCCATCGGCAGAATTGGTGCAGGTGCCTCCATTCCTACATACGCCAGGGACGCAGCGTCCGGCCCGACTATCCACCTCACAATTATCACCTGTTGGGGGGGAAAACAGAAGAAAAGAGATCAAGGGGCTTCTGGGAGTGGAAGAGGCAAAGGCTGAGAGTTCCTGGCATTGAACAGGGTGGAGTAATATATATAGATTGCTAAGACAAGGAACTTAATATCTCTGCATACTGTCAATCATGTTTGTGGTGCTCCAGAAAAGCCAACCAGCTGCAACAGCTTCCAGCCTGATAAGCCTCTTCCTCCTGATTATACCCTATGTAAAACTTCATGCATCGAAGATTTCTAGTTTAGGAAGCCATGCTTTGGAGATCTAAAACCCCGCTCACTGCCATATACACCAAGGAGAACCATGAACACTCAAAGCATGGCATCTTCTTCAGACTCCAGCTTTATCTCAAGGACCTCAGCTCCATCACCCTGAAAGCTGCTGGTCGCTTTGCATGGCCGAGGAGAAACCTACGCTGAACTCTCAGCGAATATCTCCTGTGAACTAATTTGAAAAGGTCTATTAGATCAGCTCCTTTACACACAAGGCAAACATTTACTCGTATTAGAATTGGTGTCTTCCAGTCACCCAAAGAAAGAGATTGTGTGAAGTTCCTGATGGGCTGGCCATGACAGCAGATCCCTCAGTCGAGTCCTCCTTACCAGGAACAAAATCCTTTTATATAGTTCCAAGTATGTTTGCTGGAATTTTTCCATGAGTGACTGGCAAAGTAAAACACTGAAAGGCAGAGTGACCATTTCTCATTTTAAGAAATGAGAATAATACCTGTACATTTTGTCTCATGTCTCAGCAGTGGCGTAGCGTGGGGGGTGCAGGGGGGGCTGGCCGCACCGGGCGCAACATCTGGGGGTTAGGGTTAGGGGGCGCAAATCCACGGGTTAGGGGGCACAAATCCATGGGTTAGGGGGCACAAATTACTTGCCTTGCCCCGGGTGCTGACAACCCACGCTACGCCACTGTGTCTCAGGTTTTACAAGTGCTAAAAGCTTGCTTAAAAATCAAAGGCTGGTAATTATGGTTCATACAGGAGAGGGTAAACTGCCTCCCTCCTGTGGACACCCATGTATGGTTCTCCTCACAAAAGCACATTAAACTCAGCTGAGGAATTTCCCTCAGGTTTATAAACATATCAAAAGCCCTTGTTCTTGTCAAACCAGCTACATAGGCCGACTCTCCTGAGGCTTCAGCAGGCCTCATTTCCAGGCATATACGCTAAAAGAGCTTGGGATGGGGACTAGCAATTCCCTCACCATTTCATGCATTAAAAAGATTTGTTTTCTAACACGAGTATCGCCAGAGCCATCACCTGGGGACTCATAATTAGCTGATAAGAGCATGAAACACCAAGGTCATCCATCCAGATAGAAATGTTCAGCGGGGAGCATTTTGTAAGAGCTAGTATGACAATGTGCATATATTAGCAGTTTCCACTCGCAGGCAGGGTACATGGGGCTGCCATCATCACCGTGCTTGTGGACTACTGAGGAGGCAGCAAGAGGCCTATTGCTCTAGTTTAAAGCAGGCCAGGCAGCCACCCTTGGGGAAATGGACGTCATCTATCTCTTTCAAAAGAACCACAGTTGCTGGGCGGGCACCATCAGGTGCTCCTGGCAGTGGTTAGCAACAGCAAATCTCTCTGCTCATTACAGCTGCCAAGCTGAGGCAGTTTTCAACACAACTGGAATCTGTGTCCCTAAATGTGGCTTCTGGAAGATCTCTCCTGTTTGTATTGTTGTGCCCCCAAAGAGCCACTTGGTGTCGCCATCTACCATTTGGTGCCTTGGGGAACCTGAAGCAGAGCCATCAGACAAGCTGAAGTGACAAGCTGAACTCTTCGCTGTCGTCACCAATACCAGGCATGTCAGGCTTGCTGCTATAGTTTCCCCTTGGCTGAGCCAGAATGCAGAGTGTTGGGAAAGGGGAGTTCTCTTTGCCAGTGGTTTGTCAGTGCGCACACAGGTGAGGAGACAACAACTCTCGGGCCCAGCTGAGAGCTAATTCCTTAGAACCATTTGTCGGCAAGGCTCATATCCTATGCATCGCAGCACACCTGAGTTCAAATACTTCTCTGGTTCACTAGAGCACAGAGTCTAGCCCTCGCATGGGTATTAAACTCACTCACACCTTCCAAGTCTGAGAGAAGTACGCTACTGGGCTCATGTTTTCCTTGTGGACTTTTCATAGGTCATTTGAGAGCAGACTGCTGGACTAAATGGGCCTTTTAATCTGGTCCAGCAAGTCTCTTTGCATGTTCGTGGGCAGTGGCGTAGCGTGTGTTGTCAGCACCCAGGGCAAGGCAAGTAATTTGCGCCCCCTAATCCGTGGATTTGCGCCCCCTAACCCTAACCCCCAGATGTTGCGCCTGGTGCGGCCGGCCCCCCCTGCACCTCCCCCACGCTACATCACTGTTCGTAGGACTAATGCTGATTACAGAAGATGGTATGGGCTGAGTATGGGGGGGGGATGGGTCCCTGTTCTTCCACCAACATTCAGTTATGATGAGGGCCACACAACCCTTGAATCCAACAGGAAGAGAAGCAATTGCTTCTTGCCAGATTGTGGCAGGAAAAGACAATTAGTTTGCAAATGCCAATATTCCCCCACCTCCACTTCTCTGAAGCTGAAACAAGAGAGGAGTTTAAGAGACAGAGGCAAAGAGAGGGCTGGCTAGGATCTAAGGAGCCCATTGTGCCTATAGTTTGCTGAAAGAGGCTCTCTGGAATGGCAGTATTACAAATCTAGGCAGATCTGTGGATGGAAAACTAACCACAAGCAGCACGGAAAGATGAACACCTCCTGCTACACTACTGGACAGTTGCCACAGCTACCAGGCCAACATACAGCTCACCCAGTCCATTGGTTTTGTTACTAACAAACTGGTATCAAGCAGCATTGGAGGACATGTGCTATGCATCTCCAGCAGCACTATTTAAGCAGAGGGTTTTGTAAAAGACTGTCTCTGAAGCCAGTAAGAGATCTGGAAGGCTAAGGGTCTCGTGGGGGGAGATGGGGCAGTTAGTTATGTACTTATTTATAAAATTTCTTAATTGCTTTATGTCCAAAAGAATCTCAAAGCAATGTACCAAACAGAAATGGATACAATTTGAAGAATACCAGATAAAAATCTATTAAAATAACGTTATACTGTTCCAAAATTAATAGTGACCAGGCCAGGTTCATCATTCTAGGAAGGCCTGGTGGAATAAAAAGGTCCCCAATGGGTGCCGAATTCCCAAAAGGGTTGGAGCTCGTCTGATATTCACCAGAAGGCAGTTCCAAAACACTTATTCAAAAGACAAGGCTTGTAATTACAGATTATAGTCATCCCTGGTTGACAGATCAAACTTCTGTTGTTTTCACAATCCAAATTTACGGTTATCTCACCGTACAAATCTGTCTGGCTGACACTGGAATATGCCCTAATGCTAGTAAACAACAATGCAATAAAGAAGGTAATCTAGAAAACTCAGCAGGGCTGGAACAGATTAAATGAGGAAAAAAATGCTTTCCCAAGTGGCCCTGGGATAGCTTTCTTTTTAATATCCAGGAGATTTGTTATTTGTCTCTGCACCACAACATTCAGAGATGGTCCCACCCATCATAGGTAATAATTGTGATGATTTGGAGGAAGTTGAGTAATGAGTGCTAGAGTCATAGTCCTTAAAAGGACTATGATTCATCCAGAAGGAGATAAAGTCTATAGAGGACGGACCAAATTACCTGCACACACAATCCGACACAAGCAAAGGTAAAGGTAAAGTGACCATTAGGTCTAGTCGTGGACGACTCTGGGGTTGGGGCGCTCATCTCGCTTTATTGGCCGAGGGAGCCGGCGTACAGCTTCCAGTTCATGTGGCCAGTGTGACTAAGCCGCTTCTGGCGAACCAGAGCAGCGCACGGAAACACCGTTTACCTTCCCGCCAGAGCGGTACCTATTTATCTACTTGCACTTTGACGTGCTTTTGAACTGCTAGGTTGGCAGGAGCAGGGACCGAGCAACGGGTGCTCACCCTGTTGCAGGGATTCGAACCGCCGACCTTCTGATCGGCAAGTCCTAGGCTCTGTGGTTTAACCCACAGCGCCACTCGCGTCCCCTGACACAAGCAAGCAATGCCTACTTGGGCTCAGAGGGCATCCTGATTCAGGGCTGTGAAAAGCGCTGTTTGCAAGACGCCTCCCTTCATCGGTCTGCTCCTCCATTTCATCCCCTTTCTGCTAAATACAAGGATGATCTATGCAGCTATTGAACAGGGAGCTGCCACCTCTTTAAATCTAGGAAGAGGGAATGGTGGGGCTCCGTGTACTCCCCCCCCCCAGGGGAACCTGAGGCATTTCCCATTGTCTCTGAAATGAAAGCGCCCTCTCTTTGATGAGATCTGTAATGATTCCCTCCAGTCTGATACCAGGGGGAGTGAAGACGGGAGCGGGAGCCACATTTAATCTGTTACAACTGGAAAGACAGAAGCTACCTGCTTTGCAAAATATTCATGGGCTTCAAACTTCCATAGCAGCAGCTGCTGTTGCTGCTGTCTCCACACATCTGGTTCTTTTTGGCTGTACCACACTAATGACCCTTTCTTGGGTCTTGAATCAAAGACACTCGCCAGGTATGCTAGCTCCAGCAGGGCGGATGCGTGTCCTGCTCTCAGTCCTCTATCTGAAGGGCTATCTGGTCTTAAGCCCAGTTCAGAGTGAAAGAGCCACAAGAAAGGAGAGCAGCCGGGGCCTTGTGGATGCTCATTAGCAGGTAGAAACTCCTGCACAGAAGAACAAGCAAACATGCAGGTCACCTGGTTGCAATCTTCCTCGTTGTGATGAGATGGATTGCATTTTAATTATAGCCGCTGTTTTGCTTCTACCTGAAGTCTCTTGCTTGTGAGCCCCAACCTGAACCTACGGGAGCCAAGGTTAGGCAATTGCAGGTTGCTCCATTGACTCCCAAATTGCAGATATCATTTCAGGAGGCCCATTCTGTGTGATGTAGGGATTGGCCCTTTAGTGTGGCAGCATTTGCCCTCTGGAATGACCTCCCTGCTACAGATTCAACCGGCACCTCCACTCTTGTCCTTTAGCACCTTCCTACTTCAAACAGCCTTTCAAGAGGACATTTCTTTCTATCCCAGTTTGTATCTGCACTGAAGTTGTTTTTATCTATGAAATTGTTTTAATGGTTGACGTTTCTGTTGGAAACATTTTATAGGAAACAATTCATAAATGCAAATAAACACAGAGCATCTCTTTGGCTATACCTTTGAATGTGCACATTTTATGTAAATCTGTGTCTGCCTTTTCCCTCTTACGATAGTGATGCCTTTCTGGGGATAGCAATGGTGCAATGCTGAGGGTGTGCCTCTGTGTCCTGTTTGTGGCCTTCCTGGAAGCATAATCTAGTTGGCAATGTGGGCAGCAGGAGAGTGGACCTGATGGACCTTTGATCTGACCCAGCTGGGCTCTCCTTGCCCCCTAATGGTCACTTCTGGTTGGCCTGCCAGTTCCAGGTATTGAGCATCACCGCATGGGAGTTCATAGGGTCCCAGTTCACATACCACAGGTGCTGCTCATGCCTTTGCCAGTTGCGAAGTAGTATGGGAGAAAGGGTAAGTGTGATTTCTCCTACCCTGTTCTCTCTCCCCTATTGCAGCAGGCAATGATCAGGGGAAGCAGCGGGACTGGGCGACCCTCGTCTCCCATGGCCACCGCACAGGTGAAAGCAGCATCTCTGCATTGTGGCCTGGTGACTCAGGAGCTTACCCACAGCAATGCTAAAAATTAGAAGTGCAGAAGCAGTGGCTCAAAAGGAAGACCCCTCATGCACGGCAAGATTGCGCACCAGGCTGACTGACTACAAAGGAAGATATTTCACAGCTGTATAGAAGAGGGGGATTTTGGCAAGCAAAGCTTGCCACGCATGGGCGAGAAAACCTGAAACCTATTCAGAAATACCAAAGGCCCTGCCTTCCTCCGCATCTGCTCACCTTATGTCTCCTGTTTTCATTGCTGTGTTGTTTTAATGGGGTTGCTCTATTGCCGATTCTAATGATAGATGTTTGAATGGGGTTACTGTGCTGTGTGTTTGTTATTTCAGTGCAATTGATTTTTACGCTTGTAAAACTGCTCAGAAGCCTATTGAGTGGCTTACAAATTAAATAATGAATGTAAGTGTCAGAGCCACCCGTGGTCCCAGCTCACAAGAGACCTAAGTCCAATCCAGTTTATTTACAAAAGTCTTTATTGAAGAACATTGCTGCTTTTACATTCCATCTCCGTGGCTCTACGTCTGTGACATCAGACCGCTGAAGTCCCCTCTGAATCAGTGCCGCCCCTGCACCAGTTTAAGAGGTTTGTGCTGGACCACCTCTTCCTCTCCTTCCTCTTCCGCAGGGTCTTTCTGCCCCCCTGGGTTCCCTCCCGCCGGGACTCACCAGAGGCTGAATCCTCTGACGCCTGTTCCCCCCTCCTTCGTGCTTTGGGGCCGGGCTCCTCCCCAGGGCTCTCCTCACTTCCGCGCGCCTCCACATTTGAACTTGGCGCGCGTACGTTGCTTCTGACCTTCCTCTCGACCGCTACACTGCTCCCGGTGCTACTCTCCGCCCCTTCCGGCAGAACGTCTTGCCCCGATCTCCTTCCCCTGTCTGCTTCCTGCTCTGCTCCCTCTGACACACTGGTAACTCCACCCCCTTCACTCCGTTCCGGCGGAGAAACTGGCCCCAATCTCCAACTCCCACTGGGGGCTCTCCCTTCGCTCCCCTGCTCCTGACTGCTTCCCCCTTGGGCTCCCCTTGGTCTGACCAGGGGGGCTCCCTTTTGGGAGTCCTCTGACTCACTGGACAGACTCATGGACGACCTTTGGTCATTGTCATCCTCCTCCTCGTCTCTCTGGGATTCTTCCCCCTCGCTCTCTGTCTCCTCCCTCATCTGCTCTTCTCTCCCTGAAACCCTGACAGTAAGCATTCATAATAATAACATAAATAGCTAGAGTGATAAACACAGAGAATCTGATAGGGAGGCACTTCTTCATCCACCAGTCTGTCTGTTGGGTAGGCTTAGTTCAGCACAGAGCTACTTAACAACAGCCTGTAAGGGGAGGGACAGAATGAAACCATCCCCTCCCTCCTCTGATTCCTCCACTGGTTCTTTGCTCTGTTCTTTTGGTCCTGTCCACTCTCCTAAGGAAATGGGGGAGATGCCAGGAAGTGACAGGGAAGCAAGTGCACATTAACCCTCCTCCTAATGTGGGCTTGCACTTCAGAAGCTCAGGGTTAATTATCATTGACTTTGCTTATCTCTTCCCCAGCCAGGCTTGGAGGCGCGTCTCTCCCTTCTGGCAGGCCGAGGTGTGCAAAGCCAGTTTACCCATTGCCTCATCCTTTTATCAACCGCCAGCCCCTGGCTCCTCTGTTCCTGATTGTCTGTCCGGTGAATATGTGATCTACCCTGTAGATCAAGGGAACAGGAGGCTTGCTAGGGATGATATGTTAATAGCTGTCTCAGCTGCAAGAAACCATCCATGTGTGTGTATCTAAGCGAAAGAACTGCAATGCCTATCTTCACATCCATCCTGCTCATGAAAAGACCATGTCACAATTACTTGAACGAAGCCTCATTAAGCTCAATAGGCCTTCCTTCTGTGTATAAAAGGCTCAGGATCAGGCTTGCATTTCTGTAAACCATTAGGCTGCTTAAATCCTGTAAAAGTCCATTCAGCTAAGTTTTACTCAGCATGGATCTTCTATAAAGAAAGAATATGACTGTTTTAGGTCCGTTAACTTCAAAAGGCCTACTCTGGCTAAAACTTAGGTTTCTTTATATTGTTGTAATGCTGTTATAGTTTAATTACTTTTTTATATGTTTTAAACCTTCTGTGTTTTAATTTGTGTAAGCTGCCTGGAGTCCCAGTCTGACTACCCAGTGGAACATCTAAGAAGCTTGATTAATGCAACAGAAAAACTGCTGTCACAGCTCTGCAACCTTTGGAACACAACAGCCAAGACCACATAACACTGGTTCTGAAAGACCTACATTGGCTCCCAGTACATTTCTGAGCACAATTCAAAGTGTTGGTGCTGACCTTTAAAGCCCTAAACAGCCTCATCCCAGTATACCTGAAGGAGCATCTCCACCACCATTGTTCAGCCCGGACACTGAGGTCCAGCTCCGAGGGGCTTCTGGTGGTTCCTTCATTGTGAGAAGTGAGGTTACAGGGAACCAGGCAGAGGGTCTTCTTGGTAGTGGCGCCCGCCCTGTGGAACACCCTCCCATCAGATGTCAAGGAAATAAACAACTACCTGACTTTTAGAAGACATCTGAAGGCAGCCCTGTTTTGGGAAGTTTTTAATGTTTGATGTTTTATCATGTTTTTAATATTCTGTTGGGAGCTGCCCAGAGTGGCTGGGGAAACCCAGCCAGATGGCAGGGTATAGATAAATTATCATCATCATCATCATCATCATCATCATCATCATAGGGGATGCGGGTGGCTCTGTGGGTTAAACCACAGAGCCTAGGACTTTTATTGTGTTTTTAATATTTTGTTGGAAGCCGCCCAGAGTGGCTGGAGAAACCCAGCCATTTGGGCAGGGTATGTATGTATGTATGTATGTATGTATGTATGTATAAATAAATAAATTTTACAGCTCTGTGTCTATGCCTAAAGCAACCTTTTTCTTAGGACAGCATTAAGTAAAACATTGGAATACTAAGCAGGTTTCCCAGGAACAAGTACACAGATATCTGATGACATTTCTTCAAGTATATTTTACTTCCAAACTCTAGGCATCTGCTGGAGAAATCAACACTTCAACCTCAGTTATTCCTGCAGCCCTGAGAACAACCTCTCATCCATGGGATAGCTCAGTTGGTAGGGCATGAAACACATAATCCCAGTGTCATAATACTAGCCTCGCATTGGGCAAAAGATTCCTGCATTGCAGGAGGTTGGACTAGAAGATGAACCTTGTAGTCCCTTCTGACTCTACAGTTCTATTATTCTCGTCTCTGATGACAAGCAGACTCTAGAAACACAACCCTGATGCTTGTATTTCTAATTTGGTGAACTAAGCTCTTTTTGTAACACACAACAGTCTCCGCCCCTTCTGCTGCCATCCTAGAGCCTGCACTTTTCAGTCTTGAGCAGACTGGCGTGAACGATTCCCCTGGAGGAAAGTGTGGTTGCAAAGATTTATAACTCACAGCCTGTCCATCTCTGCAATTCTCTCAGTACCTTCTTTTGCAAGACAGCCTGCCTGTTGAGCCTTAAGCTGGAACCCTGCTAGTAAGTAACTAGGTCTGCTTGAAAATCTTCTCCATTGCTGCTGGCCATGTAGCCTGACTATGGAACATGGAAAGTACCTGCCGATCACCATCACATTTTCCTCCTCTCCCAGCTGGCTCCCTGCTACTCTCCACCTGCTGGCAGATGAGTGCTTACATTATAGTAAACCCAAAGCTCTAAAGCAAGAATGGGGAATCATTTCTAGCCTGCAGACCAGATATTTATCTCCCCACCCCAGCGGTGCCAATTTTGACAAGCGGGCAGGGAACTTAACTGGATCCCACCACTCCAGCCCTTACAAGAGGGATGTGGGACCTGTGGCCCTGCAGACCATCAGTCTTCCAGTTAGCCTTAAAACTCTTGAGTGAACAGCATTTTTTTAAAAAAAAGATAAATAAAACATTAGCACAATATCGCCGAATGGAAAGTTTTACAATGCTAACTTTCTAAACGACTAAATGGGGAGGACCTGATCACCATGGGTTCTTCCTCCTGATTAAACTCTTTCAACCAACAATTCTGATTTTAAAAATGAAATGTTAGTTAAATAACACTTACATAAAAGAACGTTAGAGATTTACAGTGGTACCTCGGGTTACATACGCTTCAGGTTACAGACTCCGCTAATCCAGAAATAGTGCTTCAGGTTAATAACTTTGCTTCAGGATGAGAACAGAAATCGGGCTCCGGCGGCACGGCAGCAGCAGGAGGCCCTATTAGCTAAAGTGGTGCTTCAGGTTAAGAACAGTTTCAGGTTAAGAACGGACCTCCAGAACGAATTAAGTACTTAACCCGAGGTACCACTGTATAGCAAAATAATGCTAATAAAAGGGGGGACACTTTTCAGCCCCCGCCATTTTAGCAACATTATTCCCCCCCTCACCAATTAAATGCTTCCAGTCATAAACGAACATTAACTACTTTTGTTTATGGGCATTTCATGGGTAGCAATGGGGAATCATGCTTAAATTAATACGTGCTAGGCATGCGTGCACACACACACACACACACACACACACACACACCTTTTTATAAAAGGGATTCCTTGGATTCTGCCTTGCCCACTTCCAAATGGCTGCTCAGGTGGGCTGGATCTTCCCTCCCCCATCCACAGTCGCTGTGTCGTGCCCATGAACAGGCAGAAAAAGTGCAATATCCCCAGTAGTGTAGAAAGTCAATTGCAATTCCACTTATAGCTTACAGTGGAAAAGCAGTGATTTATTAGCGCCCAGAGCCTCCCGTTTGGAAGCAGCTTTGGTATAAGCTTTGGTTGGTTAGTCAGGCTTGCAGACCAATAATCCAATATCTTGCGAGAAGGTGATTGAGGGAAAGTTTTTCTTCTAGTCACAGTTGTTGTAACTTAAAGCCCCTGTAACAGAGGTTGTGCACAAACCATGCACTTAAAGCACCAAGAATCCTTGAAAGTGTTGGTAGTTAAGGGTGCTGGGAATGGTAGCTCTTTGAGAGGTAAACTACAGTTCCCAAGATTTTTGAGAGCAAGTGGTGTGTTTTAAATGTACATTAAAAAAAATGGCTCTTAAAAAAGTAATAGTCAAGATGATGATGATGATGATGATGATAAATCTATACCCTGCCATCTGGCTGGGTTTCCCCAGCCACTCTGGGCAGCTCCCAACAGAATATTAAAAACACAATAAAACATCAAACATTAAAACCTTCCCAAAACAGGGCTGATGCCCTTCAGATGTCTTCTAAAAGTCAGATAGTTGTTTGTTTCCTTGACATCTGATGGGAGGGCATTCCACAGGGCAGGCGCCACTACTGAGAAGGCCTCTGCTTGGTTCCCTGTAACCTCACTTCTCGCAGTGAGGGAACTGCCAAAAGGCCCTTGGAGCTGGACCTTGGTGTCTAGGCTGAACAATGGGGGTGGAGATGTTCCTTCAGGTATACTGGGCTGAGGCCATTTAGGACTTTAAAAGTCAGCACCAACACTTTGAATTGTGCTCGGAAATGTCCTGGGAGCCAATGTAGGTCTTTCAGGACCAGTAATATATGGTCTTGGTGGCCACAAGCATGTTCTATCATAAGAATATTCCAGGAGGCAGATCAGAGTCCAATCTCCCTCCATGTTTACAGGTAGTTCCTATATTGAGCATTAATTATTATTATTTTTTAAATCACTGTGACGAGAAACAGGAACCCACACAAATAAAGCACGTCTAGTATCCTCAGTGCAGAATGTGGATGCCTCTGGCACACGGACCCGCCTGGTCCTAAGTAGGCATATGGAAGCCCCTGGGAGCAGAATTTCATTTGGGGAAAGGCTGCCCCCCCCGTCCCACAGCAAGCCTCCTCTTTCACTGAGCTTTGATCACGGCCTTACCTGTGAAGTGCTGGTGGCAGATGCAGGTATAGCCGCCCTCCTTGCGGGTGCAGACCCCTCCATTGCGGCAGGGGTTGGAGTAGCAGAGGTTGATCTCCATCTCGCAGTAGTCGCCGGTGAAGCCCTGGGGGCAGCGGCAGCGCAGGCCCGTGATGGGGTGGATGGGCCGGAAGAGGGTGGAGACGGAGGCGATGAAGGGAGCCGAGCTGTCAAACTTGAGCACCGAGATGCACTTCATGTAGTTCTGGCAGGGCTCGCGGAGGCAGACGTTGTCATCGAAGGGGAGCACCTCCAGCATGGAGACCGCGGTCAGGGTCATGCGCTTCATGTACAGCTGCTCCTGGAGCTCCTCCGAGCTGAAGAAATGGCCACTGCGGGGCGCCATGGCGGAGAAGCTGACGTTCAGCACCTGCCCTCCGACGTCCGTGTCGTTCTGGATGTTGAAGATGAAGACGTCCTCCTTCGGGGTGGCCAGGACGGTGGCCACGCCCTCCAGGAAGTTGGCCAGGAGGGGAGAGAGGAAGCGCTCCTGCCACATGTTCTCCAGGCGCACCGTGATGCTGTTGGCCAGCATGTCCTCGGTGATGACAATGACGCGCAGGACGCACTGGGCTGTCACACTGTGGATCCCGTCTGCAGGGCAGAGAAGGGAGAGGTTAGAAGAAGAAGAAAAAGAAGAGTTTGGATATTTGATATCCTGCCTTTCACTCCCTTTAAGGAGTCTCAAAACGGCTAACATTCTCCTTTCCCTTCCTCCCCCACAACAAACACTCTGTGAGGTGAGTGGGGCTGAGAGACTTCAGAGAACTGTGACTAGCCCAAGGTCACCCAGCAGCTGCATGTGGAGGAGCGGGGACGCGAACCTGGTTCCCCAGATTACGAGACTACCGCTCTTAACCACTACACCACACTGGCTAGGACAGGGGTTCAGAGGGAAGGGCTTCAAACACAAACACCTGACACAAGAGAAATTGGCTCACAAATTGAGACTGGCAAGAGGAGCAAAGCACAACAACAGCAGCAGCAGTAGCAACAGAAGCAAGAATAATTTATTTCATTATTATTTATACCCCGCCCATCTGGCTGGGTTTCCCCAGCCACTCTGGTTGGCTCCCAACAGAATATTAAAAACACAATAAAACATCAAACATTAAAAACTTCCCAAAACAGGGCTGCTGCCCTTCAGATGTCTTCTAAAAGTCAGATAGTTATTTATTTCCTTGACATCTGATGGGAGGGTGTTCCACTACCGAGAAGGCCCTCTGCCTGCTTCCCTGTAACCTCACTTCTCACAGTGAGGGAACTACCAGAAGGCCCTCGGAGCTGGACCTCAGTGCCCAGGTTGAACAATGGGGGTGCATACCTTTGCGGGAGAACGGCGGAGCTTTATTCCTTTTTCCAATCCTCCAGGAAATCACAGACCAGTTCCAAAGCTTGTGGGTCAATTAACAGGAAGTACACTGCTAAAAGTTGTGGTGTTATGTATGGGAATATGAGCTTTGCATACTGTATTTTTTTTGGGGGGGGGGTCTCTGAATGGGGAGGGAGGAGCAGGGGTTCTGGAAGTGGATTATCGCAAGCACAAATCAAGAGCATAGAACACTCTGTCCCCCATAAAGGCAGCTAAGGGGAACAATGCACATGTGGAGGGTGACTTCTGATATAGTGAACCAATCATCTGATGAAACCAACCAAGAATACTACAGCAACTTAAGCACTAACAGTTTTAGTCTAAGCTTTCGTTGAATAGAGCCCACTTCATCCGATGCATCTCACAGACGCGCACAGGTATAAAAAGGCAGGTGATTCGTGTGAATTCCTTCCACCTCCTGCAGCTTACATACAATGATTAAAGTTGTAGGACCCTGCCCTCTTTGGCACTGGACCAGCCTAGCCAGCAGGAGAATCCTATGAGCAGAGTTCTACTCTCAGGTAGTTATGGCCCAAGTTTCTACAATAAAGTATATAGCTATGGTGGAACAGACACAAGTCACGCCCATACCATGCATTTAAAGCACTCCTGATGCACATTTAAAGTGCATGGCTCCCCCTCCCCAAAGAATCCTGGGAACTGTAGTTTCGCCTTCACAGAGCTACAGTTCCCAGCTGCCTTAACAAACAAGAGTTCCCAGGATGCTTGGGGGGACGACTGCATACTTTAAACGCACTTTAAATAAGGCATAGGCAAACTCGGCCCTCCAGATGTTTTGGGACTACAACTCCCATCATCCCTGACCGCTGGTCCTGTTAGCTAGGGATGATGGAAGTTGTAGTCTCAAAACTTCTGGAAGGCCGAGTTTGCCTATGCCTGCTTTAAATATACAGCGTGGATGTGGGACTGGTGTTTCTAATGCACACAAGTTTTTCACACATCAAAATGCCACCCCGTATTTCCCCACCCCCATTTAATCCAGGGAAAATCCAATAAGAAAGAAGTCTGTTGCCAGTTACTGATTTGCCACAACTCAATGGCTCACTTGCAGTATTAAACTCACACCTGAAAGCACCAGGGGAATTTAAAAAGGGGGTGGCTCTGGGCTGTTCACAGCCATATGGACAGGGATGCATTGGAATGGAAGGCCGTGTGCTGGGGAAAGTGGAAGGCAAAGAGCTGTGGCTTAGTGGTATAACACCAATGGACTAATCCTCTGTTTTGGCATAATACAGCTCCCTCTGTCCCTGTTAGCCGTCTATTGGTATTAATTGCAGCTTCCAGACTCCAGAGGTTCAGACCAGAGGAGAGAACTGGGTCCCTGCGGCATGCTTTTCCGCAGCTGCAGCCTGCACAAACTTCTGCAAAAAACATTGCTAGAATCTCATGAGCGATTTGCCTTGAAATACATCTTTCGCCTGTAAGCTCTTCAGGGCAGGGTTGTAGCTTATGGATACTCAGCAAGAGACGGAGGAAATTTACAGGACTGTAGCAATGTTTTACAATCACCATAAGGAGCCTTGCCATTCACCACCAAATGGAGTACTCCATCTTCAGACTTAACTCGCATGTTATTTGTCACTTTGTCTTAAAACACACACACACACAGTGCTCTCTGCCTAGTGGCTTTGCTTGCCTTGCGATTGCCAGCTACACTTCACTTCCTGGAGCAGGACGGGGGCTGTATGAGGGTTAGGGATGGGTAGAAATTAAATACAGTTCACAGTTAAAGGCAAACCTCCCTCCTTGTCCCAAACACACCCAGACCAGCGAGGACAATTAACTGGAGCCCTGAAGGGTTGTACAGTGGTACCTCGGGTTACAGACACTTCAGGTTACAGACTCCGCTAACCTGGAAGTAGTACCTCGGGTTAAGAACTTTGCTTCAGGATGAGAATGGAAATTGCGCGGCGGCGGCACAGCAGCAGCGGGAGGCCCCATTAGCTAAAGTGGTACCTCAGGTTAAGAACAGTATCAGGTAAGAATGGATCTCCAGAACAAATTACCATATTTTTTGCTCTATAAGACTCACTTTTCCCCTCCTAAAAAGTAAGGGAAAATGTGTGTGCGTCTTATGGAGCGAATGCAGGCTGCACAGCTATCCCAGAAGCCAGAACTCAAAAGGGATTGCTGCTTTCACTGCGTAGCGACCCCTCTTGCTGTTCTGGCTCCTGAGATTCAGAATATTTTTTTTCTTGTTTTCCTCCTCCAAAAACTAGGTGCGTCTTGTGGTCTGGTGCGTCTTATAGAGCGAAAAATACGGTAAGTTCTTAACCCGAGGTACCACTGTACTGTTATGGGGCCCCCAATGAGGTCTGGGTAGCCACTGTTATCTTCTTCCAATGGGGTTGTTTACAACAACCTTTATAACATCTGTGCTACTAACTCTCAAGCTGTGAGATAGCTGAAATACATGCAACCAAAAAATCAATTTGAGTTGTGCACTACTAAACCCATTTTATTTAAGCAATGTGGACTAAAGTTGTTTCTGGGGTCCCTCAAGAATTAGGGGCCCGGAACTTAAACTTCATTAATTTCATAGTAGATCAGCCCCTGACCTAGCTGTCTAGGCAACCTAGGACCGTGGACCTGTGCCCCATCTCAGACTATTGGAGCCACAGTGTAGGACCCACCCCACCTTCTTAAACTCCCTTGTCTGACTGTGCAATCAAAGACCTGAAGGCTCCTCTCTAACTGTTCCCTTTTAGCATGGCGATAACAGTGGGAGTAACTCAGGGGATTCCAAAGACACAAATCTCTTTGAGAGCACCACAGCCTCTCCAGACTCTGAGACCCAGCACAGCTCTTTTCCTGTCTCCTTCTACCCTCTCTCTGGCTACCCGCTCTCCTCCTATCAACTCCCCTCTTTCACCACCACCAGCAGCTGCCTCATGGATGGCACAGAACCCCACAAATCACTGGCCCCTCCCCCTAGATCATCATCCTCCCCACCTGCCTCCTCGGCCCATGCATCCCCCCACTTCTCAGGCTCCTGCCCATCGCTGACACTCATTCGCACTTTCTGGAACAGTATGCAAGCTGAAACACAGTCATCCTTCAAAATTTGCACTTCTCCGAATTTTGCAATGCAGTTCTCCAGTCGAGTGTACAAAAAATGCATATACTAAGGTAAAATGTGCATTAAAATACATATATTAGTGAAAGTGGCATTAAAATGCATTATTGGAGGGGAATGTTTTTGCAAAAATGAGTATTTTTGGCAAAATTGCAGGCAAATGCTTTTATTAGGAGAAGTTTGCTAGTGGATTTCGCACGAGGAGTTTAGAATAAAATCACACACGGGTGTCAAAATGTGTGGAACTGAACTTAAGATTGTGGGGGGTGAGAAATGGAGAGAAATGGTTAGCATTCTGCGGTAGATCTAGGAAGAGCCCCTGCCTGAAACCCTGGGGAGCTGCAGCCAGTCAGAGCATATCCCAATATAAACCAATGGCTCAGCTTGGTCTAAGACAGATTCTCATGTTTCTACTCTTGGACCTGTGTTATGGACAATTGTTTCTCTTTGCTGGTGCCCTCTTTCCTAGCCTGAAACTCCCCCTCTCTCTGACAGTCTTCAGCAATAGCTGTAGAGAGACAGAGAGAGAGAGAGAGAGAGAGAGAGAGAGAGAGAGAGAGAGAGAGAGAGAGAGGGAGGGAGGGAGGGAGGGAGGGAGGGAGAGAGAGAGGGAGAGAGAAAGCAGGCCACGGGATGGCATGACTGTGATGGAATGGTCCCCTCCTGGAAAAGAGTTTCTGAGGAATAAGAAGTCAAGCCATTACTCCCTGCCCATATGTCTTTGCTCTCTTTGTGCTTTTATTTATACACATTTCATATTTTCTCCTGCAGCTGAAAAATGGCGAGGTGCAGCTGTGGCTATTTATAACCAGAGTGTGCGCTCCTCTCAGCTATAACAAAGCACCACGGGACATCCAGCCAGAGCGGCCACTGCATTAGCAGAACTCTGCGCCCTCGGCAATGCGCTGTGGTTGCACAACAGTTATAATGGTGCCCGCAAGTGTCAACAGGTAGCGAGCTGCCTTAACTCTGCACAGAGGACTTTTTGAGTTAGCACCAGGTGGGGGAGAGAAGATTCTAGGAACATATAGGAAGCTGCCTTATCCGGAGTCAGGTAAAGGTAAAAGGTAAAGGACCCCTGGATGGTTAAGTCCAGTCAAAAGCGACTATGGGGTGCAGCGCTCATCTCGCTTTCAGGCTGAGGGAGCCAACGTTTGTCCACAGACAGCTTTCCGGGTCATGTGGCCAGCATGACTAAACCGCTTCTGGTGCAACGGAACACCGTGACGGAAACCAGAGCACACAGAAATGCCGTTTACCTTCCTGCCACAGCAGTACCTATTTATCTACTCACCCTGGTATGCTTTCGAACTGCTAGGTTGGCAGGAGCTGGGACAGAGCAACAGGAACTAACTCCGTCGCGGGGATTCGAACTGCCAACCTTCTGATCAGCAAGCCCTAGGCTCTGTGGTTTAGACCACAGTGCCACCCGCACCTAGAGTCAGACCATTGTTCCAGCTGGCCCAGTATTGTCTGCACTAACAGGCAGAAGCTCTCCAGGGTTTTAGGCAGGAACTCTTTCTCAGCTCTACCTGGAGACCTAGGGGTTACAACTCAGATGCTCTATGGCCCTCTCTCACAAATTCCACATGGTGGAGTAGCAGATTACAGGTGTGCTGCCTGTTCAGGATGCCAGCCGCTCCCCTCCATCCCCTGCTCCTGGTTATCCATTTCCCCCTCCACAATCAGTCAACATTCTATTATTCTATTATGAATTTATAAGCTGCCCTTTATCTGAAAATCACAGGGCAGTTAAAAACATAACAATGCAAAACAAGAACACAAAATATGTACATAATAAAACAAAAACAAACCAATAATGCCCCCTCCCACATTCTATGGCCACTGAGCATGCTCAGTCCTGATTAGGCTTCTGCAAACATTGGGATTCTCCCAAGCCTTCCAATACTTCCCCTTTGTGCCTAGGTACTGCTGCTTTAGCTACATAAGCCATGGCACTCATGTGCCACACCCTGTAAACACCAGGAATTATACCTCCCCAATCCTAGATTGCTAAAGGTTTTTGTGATGAATTCTGCATGCTGAGGTGTGCAGCAGGACATCTGAATCCTGTCTCTCCAATAGCAACTCCCCAAGCCTACGGGGCCTTCTTTGTGGCAGCCCCAAAGCTGAGAAACTCACACCCTATGGAGTCTTTTGGACTTACACCATAAGTCTTTGGTTGTCCTCCCTGTAAATGGTGTTATTAGTTGTATTTGTTGTATGCTTTGATTGCTGTCATTTTATGGTTTGTTGAATATTCATTGTTTCATTATTGGATTTTGTTTTATGTCACCTGCTCTGGGACCTGAAGGGGGAGAGTAGGTAAGAAATACCAGAAATAACCTGCTGCAACTCTTAGCAATGTGATTCCACACAGCCCCACACAAAAAACTGCTTACAAACATTTCCCCATAGATTACTCTATGTATACTGGTACTTGCTGGGAACCAGATCTGTAGCACAGTTCAGAGGCTCACGTGGGTGTGGAGAGAGAGAGAGAGAGAGAGAGAGAGAGAGAGAGAGAGAGAGAGAGAGACACTAAGATTGGTAGGGTAGGGTGAGAAGACTGTGTCCAAATTTTTATTAGTATTTCCCCCTATCATTCTCTGACAAGCTCACTCAAGGTAACTAGCAAAGCAAAATACACATCATGCTGGCAAGGACTGATGAGAATTGTAGTCCAAGTCACCTGAAGGACACTAGGTTGAGGAACGCTGCTAGAAGCTATGAATCAAAAAGAAATCCAGCACACTCCTAAAAAACATAATAAACTGTTTAAAAAATATGTATATTTTAAAAGCATTTTTGCAACTAATTTCTAGCAGCAACCATGGTGACAACATTGACACAGGTCAGTTACCTTGCAGTAGGTGGAAGGTAGATGAATCTTTTCCTTTAGCATGCATATCTAGAATGTGAGCCCTTCCCCAAGCACCCAAAAAGTTATCTGCACCCAGTTACTGTAGTTTAGTCAGGCTTCATTCAACTGGAAGATGCTCAAGAGCTTGACGAAACTAATGATTCTTAAGATGCCATTAACATATCTAATAAAGTTCTTGCCAAAGTGTTTTTGTGATTCCACACTCTCCCAGCATATGAAGAGCAGATGCTTTAGATGAGTCACAGCAACAACAGCCACAACTTGTCACTCCATTAGCAAACAGGCACAGTGGAGTCCAATAAGCTCCGTGGCAGTATCATCAACACAATTAGTTCAAAGCGAGGATCAGAACAGAGGACTGCATGTTCTGCAATATTACAGAGGAACGATTTTAAAAAATGTATTAGAAACAGCAACACAGTGTAGTCAGGACTTTCAAAGGGTCCCTCCTGACTGGCGTTGTTGTTACTGCTGTTTGCAGGGTTGTATCCTGCATCGTGCCACTAAAACAATATTTGTGCATCAGTGGTGGATTTATCCTGGACTGTCCACACATCATTTCCCTTCATGAGTTGCTCCTGCACTGTCATTGCATCATTGTCTCTTGCCCTGCAGTGGGACAAAAGTGGGATAGCATCCAAACATTTGTAATATAAAAAGTTACAGGAATTCAGTGTGCGCTTGTTGGTCAACAGAGCATTTTGTCTGCCATAGAACCTTTGCAGACACAAACAGTTCTGGAAAGCGGGATTCCATGGAACTGCCCTGATACTGTCACGAGCAAGAAATCACCACAACTACACAATAAAAAAGACACCTGGAGGGTCTCTGTGTTCATTTCCTCTCCCACCTTGAAAGCTTATAGGCCACTATGATAGAGTTGGAATAAAATCTTGCAACTGAAATACATGCACATTCTCTTCTTCCTGTTTACTATTACATCCTTTCCCTCTCTAATCTCCTCTATATTGAATTTTTAGACTGTAAGCTCTTCAGGGCAGGGGTCCTTTTCTTTCTGGACTTTGCAAAGCATTTGGAGGGTGTTAAATAAACAAGCAATGCCTTAGGAGGCATTACAATAGATTGAGTAGGTGGGCTCACTCATTGCATTGCTCATAACAAGACATTCTGTAAATAGAACTCGTGAGTTGGCCACGGATATAGGTAGGGGCGGGCATGGAATCATCCAGTTAGAGCACTGACCCAAGTTTGGGGAAGATCCAGAGTTCGAATCCCACCTACCCACAAAGCCCCCGGGGTGACTTTGGGCCAGTTACCATTGCTCTGCCGAAACCGCCCTGTGATCCTTGGATAAAGAGCAGTATTGTGGGATATAAATGTCCTCATAAAGAAATGACACAGAAATCATCATTTGCGGTGTGAAAAACAAAAGGGGAAATACCCCCCTCCTTACCCTATATTAATGGTGCCACTGCAGAGATGCAATTCTGAGACGTCTCTATAGACTACTCCTATGGATTGCAATACTGGAGGCAGCGCCTTGTCAATTGCATATTTGTACCAAGCTCGGTAGTTTTGAGCACTTTAAAATATATATATGGTGACCGTACGTGACAGAAGAGACCTTGGAAGAGGTGCTAAGAGAGGGCTGGCAGGCTGATCATCTTCAGCAAGCCATACAGGTACATCTCTGTGTCAGCATCCCACTCCTCCTGTTCCCAGGTTGAAGCCTGGCAATGAAAAGTGGCTCAAGCTTAAGCCCTGGGCTCTGTCACCTAAGCCAGCTTCCTCAATAGACTTGTGACAGGAAAAGCCCGGGGGTCATGAGCTGTTAACACGGCGCATAGGGAGGCATTGTATTGCAGGGACGGCACAGCGGGAGCATCTTTTCCGCTCCCCTCTCTATGCATGAGCTGCCAGCCCTGCAGAATGGCAGATAATTGCATCTGGTGTCTCCCGCAGCGCTGACATAACCTAGACTTCAAGGCAGAGCACACAACAAATGGGCCCTGTCTGCCGGGGAGACCCACAAGGGGGTTCGTGCTCCACTTGTCACGCTGGACGGCAGGCTGCAAGGGAGGCTCGCCTGGGGAGCATCAAGGCTGGCTCCTGCCACCACCCACAATGCTTTGGATTGCGACATCCAATGCAAAACCCCACCTGCGTTTCAGAGAGATGCACAGGCAGGTGTGTGGATTAATCCCCTTTAGCATGCATATAGGGCTCCAGGCACTTTGCAGCCTCCCTATACAGTGGTACCTCGGGTTACATATGCTTCAGGTTACATACGCTTCAGGTTACAGACTCCACTAACCCAGAAATAGTACCTCAGGTTAAGAACTTTGCTTCAGGATGAGAACAGAAATCGTGCTCCGGTGGCGAGGCAGCAGCAAGAGGCCCCATTAGCTAAAGTGGTCTTCAGGTTAAGAACAATTTCAGGTTAAGAACAGGCCTCCGGAACGAATTAAGTACTTAACCTGAGGTACCACTGTATAGGCCAATATTCAAGAGGGAATGCATTTGTTCAGAGACATCCCAAAAGTTATCACGTAGGGTATGTTATACGCATTACACAGATGACAGGCTGGGAGGCTTGCCTAGGGCCACCTAGTGAGTTCATGGCTGATTGGGATTTGAGCGGAGGATTTTCTGTCTGACAGCTCAGGTTAGCCAGCACACTCCACTAACTTGCCCCCTGCAGAAGCTGCAAATGCATTTCCCACATTCTATCAATGCACCGTTTTTTAAAAGCAGCCAGAGGCATTAGAGCTGGAAGGGAATGGGGATCTGAACACAGGCCGGACTGCCTTTCCTAAGAGAGGTCCTCTGCACCATGACGTCTTTAATGCATTAGCTCACATCATCCATGGGATTGCTAAACACCCTTGAAGAGGTGCCTGTAGAATCGTAAACCAATACAGAAAGCTCAGGTAATCGGCCAATCCTGCATGCTCCCTGGGAGGTTAGGGCTGCGTCAAAAGGCAGAGAGATTCCCCCCCCCCACGCCATCTCAGGGCAGGAAATGCTTCACCCACTGAATGTTCACTTTACTGTGTGACTGTTAAAGATGTAAAAGAAGGTGCTAACCTCCTGAGGGATTCAGTGAAATGACCTCCTAAATACAGGGCAGAAATAGGGGGAGCTGCCTTATACTAAATAAGGTTATTAGATCCTTGTGGCTCAGTATTGTTTGCTCTGTTGCCTGTTCATTTCAACAGGACATGGCAGGGATTGAAGCTGAGGTCTTTTCTATGCAAAACATGTGCCATGCGGTCAAGTTGTGCTCCATCCCTTAAATGGGCCTTGCCCATTGTGGGTCTCTCCAGCTGTTCTGGACTACAATTCTGGTCAGACTCATGACCAAAGATAAGGGGATGGTGGGGACTGTGGTCCAAAACATCTGGGGAAACCAGACTGGGTAAGGCTGCCTTAAAGCAATCAGGCCCTGAACTTGAAATTGAAAGCCGCTCTTGCATTCTGCCTGATATCCCACCTGCAGCTGCAGTAACGGCTGATGTTTCCAAAGAAGTCGGCTTTTCCTGCACCTCAGTTGCTACCTTCAAGACCTAATCCATTCCTACATCAGAGGTGGGAATAAGCTAGGCAGGACTCCGCTGCTGGAGTACGAATCCATTTCTGATGGACAACCAAGTCGTAGAATGTTCGCACAGAATGCTGGGTTTGGCAGCTTTTTATTAACATTTTCTTGTTATTATTTATTAAAGTTGTATACTGCCCTTCATCCAAAGATCACACCCGAAGATCACAACATAAAAATACAAAACAAGAACACAAAAGAATACATAATAAAAACAAAAACATACCCCAAAAAACCCGTCTCCCACAAACACATTTAAACAGCCATAAAATGTTAATCAGCCCAAGGCCTGATTAATTCAAGGCTTGATAGAGAAACATTTTCACCTGGTGCCTAAATATATGTAACAAAGGCGTCAGGTAAGCCTCCCTGGGGAGAGCATTCCGCAAACGGGGAGCCACTGCAGAAAAGGCCTGTTCTCGTGTTGCCACCCTCCAGACCTCTCAAGGAGGCACATGAAAAAAGGCCTCAGATGATGATCACATGGTCTGGGGCAGTTCATATGGGGAGAGGCCGTCCTTGATCTGATCCAGGGCAGCACACATAGGATCAGTTTGTCATGTCTATTGACTCCAGAGTAAAGTGGGGTTAGGACCACAGCCTTCATCATGTCCCTGGATTTCAATGGGCCTACTCTGAGCATGCCTAAGCACTAGATATGGCCCTACCTTTCCTCCTCAGGTGTTCATGGTTCAGGAACATCTCTGTAAGGGAACTTGGTGCAAGTCCCCCTGTAAATAATATTATTATTATTAATAATAATAACACACACATACACCACCCACCTCTGGGTGGCTCCCAACAGAATATTAAAAATGCAATAAAACATCAAACATTAAAAACTTCCCTAAACAGGGCTGCCTTCAGAGGTCTTCTAAAAGTCAGGTAGTTGTTTATTTCCTTGACATTTGATGGGAGGGCGTTCCACAGGAAAAGAGAAGGCCCTCTGCCTGCCTGGTTCCCTGTAACCTCACTTCTTGCAGTGAGGGAACAGCCAAAAGGCCCTTGGAGCTGGACCTCAGTGTCCGGGCAGAATGATGGGGGTGGAGAGGCTCCTTCAGGTATACTATCATGTTTGCAGGATTTGGTGGAAGCAGAAACAGCCAGCCATGGGTAATAAGCAAGGGTGCTTCCATCACAGCCCCCTAAAGCACCCCAGTCCCCCACACTCTGAAGCTGCTCTAATGGGAACCAATATTCCAGGAAGGAAACACAGTTGTCAAAAAAGAGAGAGAGAGAGAAACGCCCTCCTCCTGCTGACCCGAAGAGCAGCCAGTTGATGGCACTCCATGTATGGCTCAGGTCTGATTGTCTTCTTCTCCCTTGGCAGCCACAGAGCCCAGACACAAGCGCTTTGATTCCTCCCGTTCCTGTTTGAAGTTAAGGGCTCAGGAAGATTTAACGATGGAAATAGCTCTTCCTTCCCCTTCTTCTTTTGTCCTTTAAAGAGTGAGATTTCCTTTGGCAGCCCTGGAAAATTCCAGAGGAAGCCTCAGGTGCTGGCACCAACAACCCCTGGAGCTCTGGAGATAAGACTGAGCTGGTGGAAGGGGGGTGGGAATGTGTGGAGGGAGGAAAGAGCAAGGGAGGAATAAGAGAGCAAATAGAGGCACCGGTGCAATAACACAGGAACTAATCTTCTCGATGGCGGAGTCAGAGATGTAGGGGGTGTGAAGCACAGGGGGCTTTCATTTCTCTTTTGAATCATCCCTTTTTAAGCCTCATGTGGAACCAAAGCAGGAAATTCTGCTGTGCATCCTTGAGAAAGACATTTCCCGTTATATTATGAATCTGCAGCCCTCTGCTGGTTGAAGGATTGGATTTTATTGGAGAACACCGATGTCCTCGACCTGGAAGGATTTGATAATGCTTTTGGGTGGCATGCATATTTGTGGTACGACAAGGTTAAAGTTCATAGATTGTTCAAAAACCATATTGTCAGAAGGGCAATTTTTATGGTCTGGTCAAAATATAAAGACTTATTGGAGAGTAAAACTCCAAGGTGGCTCTCACCGATGGAGGCCAAAGCACGTAAAAGACTCAATATGGAGGCCCACTGGCCTAAATATTGGGAAATAATTGAAAAAATTGGAGATAATTGGAGGTTGCAGAGTATGGAAAAGTTAAAAAACAAGGTGCGAGATTGGTTGCATTATGCCCAAATCCAGGAAGTTTTTAAAGCGGACAAAAAAGTGGGTTTCCAGGAGGAAAAATCGAAATTAGAGATAGAGTTGCTAGAGCCAAAATCTAAGTTAATTTCGAGAATGTACAACTTGCTGCTTAAATGGAATACACAGGATGAGATTGTTAAATCCTCCATGATAAAGTGGGCACAGGATTTGGGGCACAACATTATGTTCGAAGACTGGGAAAGGTTATGGAACACCGGAATGAAATATACGGCATGTAGTGCCCTGAAGGAAAATATTATGAAAATGATATACCGGTGGTACATGACCCCAGTCAAGCTTGCAAAGATATATCACCTGTCTGATAACAAATGTTGGAAATGTAAAGAGGAGGAAGGGACATTCTTACACCTCTGGTGGACCTGCCCGAAGGTGAAGGCCTTCTGGGAGATGATACATAATGAACTAAAAAAGGTGCTTAGATTTACCTTACCCAAGAAACCGGAGGCCTTCCTCCTGGGCATGGTGGACCAGAGGGTGGCAAAGAAAGATAGAATTTTCTTTATGTATGCTACTACAGCAGCAAGGATCTTGATGGCAAAGCACTGGAAGACACAAAATCTACCCACATTGGAAGAATGGCAGACGCAGCTGATGGACTATATGGAACTGGCTGAAATGACTGGCAGAATTCGAGACTCGGGAGAAGAAGAAACGGAGGAAGTTTGGGAAAAGTTCAAGGATTATTTGAAAAAGCATTATAAGTTGTATGAATGTTAAAAAATGCTCCTTTTTAGGAAATTACAGCTTCAGCATCGGAAAATTTTTGAATTGGAAAATAAGGTATAACAAGACAGAAGTGGTGTAATGAAATAATTTTATTGTGTTGAAACTAAAAATTAATGGATTTGGACTGTAATGTTTAGAGACCAGATATCACGATAAAATGGAAGACATATTATTATGTTTAAAATAAGTTAACAAATTGCTGAGGTTTTGAATCGATAGAGAATGCAGTGCTCGGAAGATGGGGGGAGTCTATTAGATCTATGGAAATATGTATTTGGAAGTTGGATTTTGTACATTATAAACTTAATAAAAATTATATTAAAAAAAAAAGAGAAAGACATTTCCCCACCCCCACCTACTCCTCTGCCTCAGGGAAAGAAATACAGTTAAGTAATTCTAAATCTGGACTTCATGGTCTTGGGGTTGCTAATGCTTCGGGGCTTGTAGGTGCACTTACAAACTGCAGGGTCTGCCTTCGACATCTGAGATGCTTCTTCTATTCTTGTGATTGTGCTGCTATAAAATTTTAGGGTGCGCACACATAGCAGACACACACTCCATAGTAAATCCAGTCCTTCACCCTTCAAAAGTGAGGAAATATGCCCTGAGAAAATTACACTTTATTTTAGCGCATAGAACAACCCACATCTTGTCTCTTCTAATGACTCTAAATATTTCCTCCTCAGCCATGAAGCCTAACCAGCCTCACAAGGTTGTTGTGAGGATAAAACATGTATACATGTACAGTGGTACCTCAGGTTACAGACGCTTCAGGTTATAGACGCTTCAGGTTACAGACTCCGCTAACCCAGAAATAGTACCTCAGGTTAAGAACTTTGCTTCAGGATGAGAACAGAAATCGCATGGCAGCAGCGGGAGGCCCCATTAGCTAAAGTAGTACCTCAGGCTAAGAATGGTTTCAGGTTAAGAACGGACCTCCAGAACTAATTAAGTTCTTAACCCAAGGTACCACTGTAATAGTAAACAAACTACCAATTCATTTAAAAGAATAGACATATGGCCTGTGATGCCAGATTATATCATAACTATATGCTACTCCTCCTGTAGGCACCTCAGATTGACATACAGGGGGATTCCCATGCAGATTCCCAACAGGGATTTACCAGACTGAGATGTATTCAAATGCTTACAACGTAACAGCAGCACCACACACCCAAGCACCGTCCAATTGTTCTGTGGGCAGCTCATCCGTCCCACTGTGGGAGAGATGCACAACTTCCCTGTTTGGATATTACACCAGAAGAGGGACAAAAACAAACACAAGTAATTCTACTTTTCGATGTGGCATCCAAAGATCCACTTCCTGGTTCTCGCCTCCCAAAGAACCCGCTGCCCCTCCATGCTCACCCCTGACCCCACACATGGCCTTTATACCATCTCGCTTGTTCCCAGAGGCCCAGCTGCCTCTTCTTCCCGCGCCTTCCTGGAGCCGCCTTTGCCTTTGCCCTTTGCCCTTTGCGGAACAGACAGCTACAGTGCCCACTTCTACTGCTCACATCTGGGCCAGGCAGCACCTTATCAATAGCAAACATTGATTTGCCCCAGCAGGTCACAGTGAGTCAGGGATCATTGCTGCTGCTGCTGCTGCTGCACAAGGATAGTTTCTGGTTATGGCAGTGGATTTAAATGAAGGATGGAAACAACCGAACGATGCTCGGTGGACCTGGGTAAACTTTCCATATAGAAGTCCCTGCTTTCAAACCCTGGCACTGGCAACTTAGGGACACTAGGAGGATGGGCTGGAGAAATCACCTGCCCAAGACTCTGGGAGGGGCTGACAGGCAGAGAGTAAGCAGGACAGCACTAGATGGACCATTAGGCTGACAGGGGGGCTGCTGATGCCTCTGATGTAGCAAAACAGAGAAGAAAAAAGCCTTCCCCACACAGAGCATGGCATTACTCATTGTGCAGAGCAAGCTGCAGAGCAGAAACTGCCTTCCTGAGAGGAGGCAAGGCAGAACAGCCCTCTCAAGCAGTGAGGTTGGGAGGCAATCAAGCTTTTAGTGTGCCATCACCTACTCTCTGGAACCCATGAATATTAGACACCATCTGGTCCTTTAATTAATCATTTCCTGATGACCCGTTAATTAGTTGTTTCCTTCTTGTAGGCCAAGCAACCTTACTATTTATATATTCTCATAGCTGTGCAATTGTGATGATGATGATGATGATGGGACGAAGCAGAAGCAGAAGCAGAAGCAGCAGCAGCAGCAGCAGAAGAAGAAGAAGAAGAAGAAGAAGAAGAAGAAGCAGAAGAAGAAGAAGAATGGGACTGCTTAGGCTTTGAGTAGGAAGCAACTAATTAAATGGCCAGTTGTGCCTGAAAGTTGCCCACAATGATTTATTAAAGATTCAGTAGCAAAGAGAATTCACAGTTGCATTTTGCCACTCTATATGGGCCCTGTGGTTGTCTTTAAAGTGCCATGTCACACAACCCAGCCATAGGACTAAGCTGCCATTGGATGCCCTGATGGATGAACTTTACAGAAAGCAGCATTGCTTCTCAGCCTCTCTGTGGCTTTTCATGGTGTCCCCCTGGACTGGCTTCATAGCATGGGAACTGTGGGAAGAAACTGTGTTACAGTGGTTCCGGCCCCTTCCTATGGAACTGAGTCTAGACAGGAGCATTGGGAGAACGATTTCTGCTTCCTTGGTGGTTCTATCCCCAGGACTACTGAATATTTCTATGAAGCTGCTGGCAGTGGTCATTAGGAGTCTTGGGGCAAGGGACTATCAGTATACTGACAACACTGAGCTCTATTTCTCCATAGCATCTGACTCAGGAGAGGCTGTGTGAGCCATGGACCAGTGTTTGGATGTAGTGCTGGATGAAAGAAGATAAGCTGAGCTTGAATCCTGGCAAGACTGTGGCACTGTGCGTGAGTGGTTACTTTGGCAGAGAAACTGGTCAGCTCCATGCCCTAGATGGGGCTGCACCCCCTCTGAAGGAGCAGGTACACAGTTTGGGGGTGCTTCTGGACCCAGCTCAGTCACTGGAGGCCCAGGTAGTCTCAATGGGTAGAAGCATCTTTTACCACCTGAGATTTCTGCAATAGCCACAGCAGTCCTGGACCAGGAAGGCTTGACTGCAGCAGTTCACTGTGCTATTTTGAATGCCCGCTTAAAACATTTTTATTTAGGCTTGCCTATCCAGACACATAAAAAGGGATGTGGGTGGCGCTGTGGTCTAAACCACAGAGCCTAGGGCTTGCTGATCAGAAGGTCGGCAGTTTGATTCCCTGCGACGGGGTGAGCTCTTGTTGTTTGGTCCCTGCTCCTGCCAACCTAGCAGTTCGAAAGCACGCCAAAGTGCAAGTAGATAAACAGGTATCACTCTGACGGGAAGGTAAATGGCATTTCCGTGTGCTGCTCTGGTTCGCCAGAAGTGGCTTAGTCATGCTGGCCATATGACCCGGAAGCTGTCTGCGGACAAACGTCAGCTCCCTCGGCCAGTAAAGGGAGATGAGCGCTGCAACCCCAGAGTCGTTAGCAACTGGTCCGGGGTCCCTTTACCTTTACCTTATCCAGACACATAGAAGCTACATATGTTTTATTGCTTTTTAACTGCTGCAGCTGTTAACCCTCTTTTGAACATTTCAAAATGCCTGCTTTCTATCTATAATTATAATACTTTATATTTTTGTAAACTGCTTAGAGGTTTTGTTGTTTGTTTTACAATCAAGCAGTCTATAGATAGTCTTAAATATAAAAATAAATGGAAGGGCAACAGAGAGAATGTTGGATTGTAGGGATTCGACAGTGATGTCATCTGGCTCTTCTGTAAGAAGTGAGCGAACAAATTAAACCCACCTAGGAGAAAATGGCATGGAAAGCAACGCATATCAGCACTCATCGAATATCTTGTAAAGTGGGGAGGAGAACAGCATTTACCACACATTCAGTTCTGGACAGAGATCTCTAGGATTAAAGGTGCGGTCAATTCTTCTGACCAATTCATTCCCCACATAGCTCCGAGCACATAGTGGTGAGCTGGCAATCTCACAAGCTTTCTTGGGAACAATGCGTCATCACGAAACACTGTGTGCAAGCAAGGCGGTCTTGTGGGCAGAACAGGTGCATGTGCACATGCAGAAGCACACATGCAAATGCACGCTACGAGGGTTATTTTTAGGGGCTGTGTTACGTTGCGAGTATTGCTTGCAGTGCAATCCTGACTGGTAGCTCCGGCCTCTTGCCCAGACTCACAATCTGTTCGACATTAAAGGGAAGCAGATGGTTAAGAGGAGGACCCCCCTCCCCCTCCCCCTCCCCACCTTTCAATCGACACACAAAGGCAGCCCAAAGCCTGCTGGAAGCGCCAACCCCCCCAGGAGTAATTTTAATCAGAGAGCCTCAGCCATTCTCGACAAACGCAGGTCCTGGCAACTGATGAAGAGCCAGAGGCTGGTGAATATTCATGTCCCTCTCCCACAGGGAGCTTCCTCAACATGTAGTTGCAGGCGCACTAAGGCAGGCACAGCAAGTGGTTGCATGGACAGGTCACAGTGGCTTTCGCCAAACATTTATGCGCATCTAGAGTGGGGTTATGGTTGCAGAGAGCTAAGCGGAATGTTCCTCTGCCCCTGGAATATTACAGGAGTGAGCCCAGGCAGCACTTGGTGGCAAAGGGAGCATCCACACTTATGCTTGTCCCCTGCCTAGAAATCACAGGTCCAAGCACTTTCCTGCTTGTCCCATGTCCTCTAGGCATGGGCCTGAGCATTTATTTTTGCCCTTTCCCTTTAGCGTTAAATCAGAGCTAATGTCAATCCAGAGAAAACCCAACTGACGTTTGCTGATTCAGCAATAAGCAGGGGCTTCCCTGGGGGAAAGTGGCAGGGCAAGCAGAAGTGCGGATGAGCCCAGGGGTGAAACTAGGCTTTATTTCATCCGGGTCAAAGACTCAGTTTGGCACTCCCAGCACGCACATTTGTGTACACACACATCTTGACGCATTTGACTGTGTCTGCAGCTTATAAGCTTCAGCTTGGTAGGAACTGGCTGCAAATTAACTCTGGGAGGTGTCTTCCCTTCTCCCCTCCCCTCTCCCAATTAACCTCTGTCTCCAGGGTCTGTCCCTGTGACATCACCAGGGGCCACCCCTTGGTCTCAGGTTTGGATCCTGAAATCTCAGGGTCAGGGATGCTGCTGATCTGTTAACCCTATTTCCCGTTTCCTGTTTTGCTGGCCATCTTAGAAGTGGTTTTCAGAAGATACTCTGTGAACCTTTTGGGCTAAAGGGTGGGCTATTAATGCCTTGGAGGCTTCACCTAGGGCAAAAAACCCCCACCCCAGCTAGCACCCCCTGTAGCCACCCCTTGTAGCCATGGCACTGGATGAGCCAGTGGATCCATGGCACTGGATGATACAAATGGGGAAAGGGATCAATGCTCAGCTGCTTTGATCAATTCCCCCAGGAAGGAAGCTCCTCTTCGTCTCCTTACAAAACAAACACAGGCCACATGCTAAATGCGGGTGGATGCTCACATGCATCACTGCATGGTCCATTGACGCTCTCCCTTAAGAGACAACAAGAGTGATTACATTTTCTCAGCCTAGCCTAGAACAGAATACTAATAATATATAATAATAATTTATTATTTCTACGATGCCCATTTGGCTAGGTCTCCTCAGCCACTCTGGACGACTTCCAACAGAAGGTTAAAAATACATTATCAGTTATTAAAAACTTCCCTAAACAGGGCTGCCTTCAGATGTCTTGTAAATGTCAGATAGTTGTTTATTTCTTTGACATCTGATGGGAGGGCGTTCCACAGGGCGGGTGCCACTACCACTACCACAGAAGTCAACAACTCAGTTGCATTCAGTGAAATGCAAAAGGGGAAGGCTGAAACCGGACGTCATTCAAATCTATGATAAGCCTGAACCCACTCAATTAAATTCTCCAGTCCATTGTTTCTAGAGGAAGTTGGGCTTTTTCACACAAGAACTCTGCCCAATCTAAAATCCACACTTGGAATAAAAATTCAGCTGTGTTCATAGCTGTAGGGTGGCCAGATTGACTAAAAGGTAAAGGAACCTCTGACAATTAAGTCCCGCCGCAAACAACTCTGGGGTTGCGGCGCTCATCTCGCTTTACAGGCCAAGGGAGCCGGCACTTGTCCGCTTCCACAGACAGTTTTTCCAGGTCATGTGGCCAGAATGACTAAGTCGCTTCTGGTGAAACCAGAGCAGCGCACGGAAATGCCGTTTCCCTTCCCGCCGGAGCTGTACCTATTTATCTACTTGCACTTTGACGTGCTTTTGAACTGCTAGGTTGGCAGGAGCTGGAACTGAGCAATGGGAGCTCACCCTGTCACAGGGATTTGAACCGTGACCTTTCGATAGGCAAGCCCAAGCGGCCCAGTGGACTACTACACCCTTAATAGTTGTGCGGAGGAGGGGTTTGGGGCAGGGGTAACTTGTGGTTCAGCACTAGCAACTCAATAGTGGAAGACCTTCAGAGTATCTAGAAAATCAAATCAGGAAGGCTGAACCCCAACTGGTCCCAGTCCTAGGTAGGGCTGGACCACCTGGTATATGACCCTCTTAGTGCAACATGAGAAGATAGTCCAAAGACTTCTAGGAATAGCCTCTCACCTCTCATGCCTGCCCATCTTGCAAGCTGCTGTTTGGCCTGGCAGAGGAGATAACTGCACACCATTTCTGATCTGGCAGGTGCCACCCCTGGCACAAATAATACTTTTGTGCTGGGAAAGGCACTTGATATGTGAGGATTGGAGCAAGAGCTGGGGTTGCTTTTTTGGCTTCGCAGTGTTATTTCCTGCGCAAATGTTTGTCGGGGGTGTTTAATGCTAGGCCACTTTGACACCATCCCTGCCAATTGGCGCCTATGAAATGAAGCGACACATTTGCGCATACATATAGATAGATAGATATGTGGGATCTATGCACCACCGGTCAAATCATACACCTGATTATGCACATGAGCACTTTCAGGAGCAGCTGCAAGGAGGAAAGCAACTGGGAAATGGGGCTGATCTTGTCCTAAGATTTGCACTAGCTGGTCCCCTTTTCATGCCGTTCACATGCTACAGTGACTGGTAAAGGAGATTGGTCTTGGCTCGACGGCATTTCTATTTTTCAACACACACTGAGTGCTGGGAAACGATGCCTCTTGGCGGATCGGTTTACCCAGGGCAATTGGACTACACACAAAAGAGCACTCTAGCCTTGACAAAAGGATGCTGTGGCCATGAATTTGTGTCCAAGTGGATGGAACTAATTGGTCCCTAATGCGGGACCATCCATATTGGCTTTTGAGTACGGAAGCACTCCAGGGGACAGTTAACGGTGTGTGGTTATAACTGTGCAATGTTTTAGCCCCACATCAGAATAATTTCAGCAGGATGTGCTCCCCCCACCCCCACCCCCCTCCCCACCAGGACTAAGAGCTTTTCCTCTTCCATATACAGCATTAAATCCAAGTTGCAGCAGTAGTGACAGCAACAAGAATGTGGGATGCCAGACTGCCACTGTTTTCAAGAAAAGTTTAGATTTGTACAATTTAAACTGATTATAGCACTCTAGCACTGGTGCAACAAATCCACTTTAAAAACAACAACAGACAACCCAGCAGACTTCTTGTGGTTAGGAAAGTGCACTGGAAATGAATGAATGATTAATGGGAAGACACATAAACACCCTGCAAGCAAGTCGCGATGGATGCTCCCCAAAGACTGGACTAACTTTTGTTTAAGTTTTGTGCAAGCAAATCAGGATGGATTCTGTATAAGCACTTCGCCTGGAGGCGCCCATAATTGCCCAGGCAGGCACGAAGGATATCACACACAGAGACCAATGATTTTCAGGTCATAAAAGAAGGAAAATGACTCATCTTTCAAGTCTGTATGTTTTCATGGGATTTTTTGTGGACTAAACTCACAATCCTAAACACATGTACCAGGATGTCAACTAACCAAATTTAATTGGCATATACCTCTGGGTTAAAATGCTTCCTTTTGCTCATTGCTCCATGAAAGAAAGAGAGAGTTTGGGAAGAGTTTTGGATTTGATATCCCACTTTATCACTACCCGAAGGAGTCTCAAAGCGGCTAACGTTCTCCTTTCCCTTCCTCCCCCACAACAAACACTCTGTGAGGTGAGTGGGGCTGAGAGACTTCAGAGAAGTGTGACTAGCCCAAGGTCACCCAGCAGCTGCATGTGGAGGAGCGCGGACGCGAACCCGGTTCCCCAGATTACGAGACTACCGCTCTTAACCACTACACCACATTGGTTCTCAGGAAAGAGAGAATGAAAAAGAGGAATGGCAAAAACAAAAGCTGCTTGTTTTTGAAGCAAATGCTTCTTTGCTTGGTTCCCCCCCTTGTTATTTTCTTCTGCAAGGCATCCACAGCTCTTTAAAGTTCCTGGTGATTATTTGGGGGAATTAAGCGATTTTGCAAATCAGGTCAAATTTGGCTTTCACGATGCATTATTACTAATTTAATTAAAGTGCCTCTTGCCTTGGAAACTTTAAATGCGGAGATTAAAACACACAATCCAAGGACACTACAAAACTGTTAATTAACAGCTAACCTAAATACATGCAGCTTGCATGACACCCTGAAAATGACTAGCCTGGAGCTCTGGCAGACCTACAAGGGAGCAAATCCCAAAGATGGGACCCCTCCAGAGAAACATCTGGCACAAAACAGAGGGTGAACTCAGCTCCAGGGTAATTTGATTGACTTCAGTGGAGAAACACACATGAAGCTTTTCAAGTTGAAGTCTTGACAGCAAGCGCATTCCGGGGGCTCTAGATGGCCATGACATCTTGAGAATTCCAGATCTTCAAAGACGTTCTACGATGCAAATTTCAGCCATCTCCTCACCCTGATACCTGTTTTTAACCACCTCAGGAAAAATCAAGTTGCAGAGGATGGCATGTAGACTTCTGACAGTCCTTGCAGTTCCACATGCAGTCCATAGGATCATTGTCAGTGGTCCTAAGTGACTTCATCCCAGTTTGCATGAAGGAATGATAGAAAGCTGCATGCAACCCTCTGTGGTTTTACAACGCCAGTCAAATAATTGACTGACAGCCTAATTTCAGAAGTTGGTTGGAAGGCCTGTGTGGAGCTTAGCCCTTAGGGTTCCCAAGCCAGTTTTCCTGCTTGCTGAATCTCAAGCCCCATGCTAGGCTTGCCAATTGTGTTTGCCAGTGTTATTATACCAGTGGCTGCTGTGGTATACATGGAAAACATTAGTGCACATCTCTGAATTCTAGTGTGTGTACCAGGGAACCACGGCTGGGTCCATGCCTCCCTGACACTAATAATAATAATAATAATAATAATAATAATAATAATAATAATAATAAATAATAATAATAATAATAATAATAAAATAATAATTTATTATTTATACCCCACCCATCTGGCTGAGTTTCCCTAGCAACTCTGGGTGGCTCCCAATCAAGTGTTAAAAACAGTACAGTGTTAAATATTAAAAACTTCCCTGAACAGGGCTGCCTTCAGATGTCTTTTAAAGATAGGATAGCTGCTTATTTCCTTCACATCTGAAGGGAGGGTGTTCCACAGAGTGGGCGCCACTACCAAGAAGGCCCTCTGTCTGGTTGCCTGTAACCTCGCTTCTCGCAATGAGGGAACCACCAGAAGACCCTCGGTGCTGGATCTCAGTGTCTGGGCTGAACGATGGGGGAGGAGACATACCCACTGGGTGTCTGGAGATGTGCAATGCCTTCCCTGTCTTGACTGCTGCAGACAGCAGTGCAAAACTGGTGCAACCATGAAACCCACGATTGCTGCGTAAAAGGTGAAGCAACTGATCTGGCCCCACCCATGAAGAGTAAGAACTTTGACGCAGCTGTGCCTGGTAGGGGTGTTGGATTTATTTGGAAGCCAGCGTTGCTGCTGGAAGGGGGTGGGCAACACCAAAGGGGTGTTTCGTGAGCAGAGCACCTAAGCCCCAACAATTGGTGCGCGCAAAAATGGGTCATTGTGATGTCATTGTGACATCAGATGATGGGAAGGGGTTGGCCCCATCGACCTGTCACACTTGGCCCATGGAGCGTGCGTGGAGAAAAGGATCCAGTCAGATCTCTGAATGAGGGGCTACAAAGAAGGAGAAAGGAACTGCATAAAGAGTAGGGCTTTTTCTTTTCTTTTCTGTGACAGTCTCAGCTTCCTTATAATATCAATCTTTGCCCTTGGTCTGTTAGAAGAGCTTCCCACCACTTGGGAATGTAAAAAAGGAAAGAACTTCTGGGAAATGATATATAATGAGATGAAAAAGATGTTGAAATATACATTCTTAAAAAAAACCAGAAGCATTTTTACTTGGTATTATAGGTCAGGACATTAACAGGCAAGATGTCAAATTGTTTTTATATGCAACAACTGAGGCAAGAGTACGGTTAGCCCAGAAATGGAAACAAGAAGAAAATCTGACGAAAGAACAATGGCAGACAAAATTAATGGACTATGCAGAATTGGACAAAATGACAGGAAGGATTCGAAACCTGCAGGACCAGAGATTTGCAGAAGATTGGAAGAAGTATATGAATTATTTGAAGAGCAACTGTAATCAACAAATTACGCTAGAAGGACTACAAGACGTTTTGTAAGGAGAAATATACGAAGTGTTACAAAGTAGAAAAAGATAGAGATATTGGTTATGAGTTTGAAATGTAATAGGGAAGATAAGAAATGCATACTGAGAGATTAGATTGGAAAATTTTCAGACAGGATTGATGGAAGTCAAAAATTTGAATAAGATGTAAAAGTATGTTTAATTACTGTTGAAAATGATATGTTTTTTAAAAAAAACCTACTAAAAATTATATTAAAAAAAGAAGAAGTGCTTCCCACCACCAGGCTGGTTAGGCAGCTTTGTATCTCCAGAATTAATTTTTCTAAGCAGCAGCAGCAGCAGCAGCAGACATCCGCTTGCGCTTCCTGCCTCTATGGAACAAGCTCCTGCCTCGGCACTAGCTGTTTTGACATGAGGCCTTTCACAGAAATAATTGAAGAATCTGGGAGGAATCCTGCCCTCCCACTTCCAAGGAAACTCCGTTAGCTGATTCATACTCACTTCCCTTTGGGAAGAATCATTTTGATCGTAGTAATGTAAAGTTTTAGTCAAGCCTATTAGTATGATGCAGCTCATTCTCTCTATTTATCAATAGCTTTATTAAGTCTGTTCCTAAAGGAATAACATTGGCTTACGCCTCTCATTTTCATTCTTCACATGAACAGGATTAAACCCACTCATGACAGCATCTTCTGATCCAGCATCTGTAGCTACGATAGTATACACATTCATCCTGTAATATGGCGAGCTTAAGGCTATAATTTTAGTATCATTTATATACCATGCTGACTCTCCAAAGTGCTTTACACTTTTAGCACATGGGGGATCTGTGCATGGGTGCTCAACCACATTGTGATGCTCCTCTGGGCCTTCCTGAATTGTTGGGATGTGTCTTTTGAGCTGGGTGGCGATGCACACCCTTTTCCCACGGTGGCTCTCTGCTGTGTGAGACCATCTCCATGCGTCCACAGCAAAAGCAGAACCAATGAGAGCTCCAAAAGTGATGGCACTGAATCAGTTGCTGTTGAGATATGAACCTGGCTTTGTAGCTCTCACAGTCATTGGACGCCATTGGCACCATCAGCAAGAGTGTCTTTCAAAAAGGAGATTGCAGGCACTGGGGCACCTAATCTGGATCAGGACCCTGGCATGGAGGGTGGGGACACTTTCCCACCATTTTGGCCCCAATCCATATCAAGATTTACACACTTACAACTTACTTTTTAAAAAAAGCATTTCGCAGAATTAATAATTTGTCCAGCATGGCCCTCAGTTAAATGTTTCATCTATTGGAAGTTGCTGAGTTCATGGGATGAGAAGGAATGAAAGCTAATAATAATAATAATAATAATAATAATAATAATAATAATAATAATGCAATATTATTGTCAAATGCCTTGGTACTCATATGTTTTGGCACCTGAATGCCGCAAACCCAGAAGTGGTCTGGTTTGCGAACATTCTTTGGAACCCGAACATCCGACAGGGCTTCCGCGGCTTCTGATTGGCTGTAGGAAGCTCTTGCAGCCAATTGGAAGCCACGCCTTGGTTTTCAAACATTTTCGGAAGTCAAATGGACTTCCAGAACAGATTCTGTTCGAGAACCAAGGTACAGCTGTAATAATAACAACAGTTGCTGATCTTCTGAAATAAATGTGTGCTCCATGATACAGACTGAGGCTTGCCATCTTAATTTCTGCGTGGGGCCTGTGTGTTATTAAGCAAAGTAGTAAGTCTGGGGTTTCCATCCATTAAGATCCTTTTTCGTAAATTGCTCCCTCCTCTTCCCTAGACATGACTAATTGTGCATTGATTCCAGCCACCAGCTCTGGCACTTGTTTCCACTGGATCAACTTGGCATGGGAGGTACTCCAGAAACAATAGATTCTTTTTAAAAATAAAAGAAAAGAAAAAACACAACAAAAATAAAATCCAGGGGTTGCAAGAAGTGCTTGAACAAAATGGCCTGAGCATCCTCAGCCACCACCAGAGCCAACAAAAGGCGCAGTGCTCCCCCCCCCTCCGATCCCCCTACACCTCTCCCCCACCTCCTCGCCTGCCCCCAGGGAGGGCTCCTTTGCCTAATTCCCTTTCCATGCTTCTCCTCGCCTGCATGAGCTTAGCCTTTTCTCTCCTCATTTCCACACTGGAAGCTGGGGAAATGACAACACCGTCCTTTCGAGAGAGCCTTGTTGTTCTAAGGCAGTTTAATGTGAGACCCGAAAATGTGATTTCTCCCTGCCTTTGTGCGGGGTTAAGTGTGTTAGGGAGGCAGAGCCAGCGTCAGCAGCGCACCCTGGCAGAAGCATGAAAAGGTCAGCTTAGCTCTCCAGTAATCAGCGCCCAATGCCTGCCTGTGTGCCTGAATACGATATCGCCCTGCCCTGCAGTTACAATTAACCCCTGAAGAACCCCAATCTAGCAATGAGCCCCAGCAGAACACATCGCCTGCACCCCCCATCCTTTTGAAGGAAACAAGGGCTGCATTTTCCGAGCCCACTCCCTAAATTAGTAGGGGGGGGGGGTTATAGGAGAGAGCTAGATGATAGCTAAGGATGTGGGGAAAGTCATGAATAATGTAAGTCTCCCTAGACACAGCTGGGTAACTAAGCCTGTGAGCCACTGATACATACAACCTCCTTCCTCTGTCTCTCCCCACTCCCCATAAACAGGGGCCTCCTCCCACACCCGTTTGCACAAGTCACAGTTGGGTTATTTGGCATAATTAGGCTCCATTTTCAAGCACACCTATTGCTAGCAACAGAAGGAAGGGGGTGGCCTTATGGAAAGAGCGAAAGATTGGAGCAGCTCAAGCAATCTATGTCCTATTCCTGGCCATAACGTAGATTTTCCTTGATGGCCTTTGGCTATTGGTGTAATTCCTCTCCTGTGACTGCTTCCCACTAATAAAATTAAAATAACATCTCCTTACAGTGCAAGGGAAGTTTTCTAGAGACACATTTGTTTTTTTTATATGTCTAGACCTGACCTACCAAAGTGCCATCTATGGCATTACACTCAGGCACAAAACTAGTTTATGCCAGTACAGCAAATGGGCCTTTGAAAAATGGGCCCGGCAAAATCGATAATGATAAAGGTAACATTAAAAAGGAGTAGGATTAATACCCCAAGGCCATGTTTAGTAGGAGGGCAGGGAGGACAAAGAAGGGACGGGAGCCAAGACAGACATGCTGACATGTTAACATGACCAATTAAGTGAATTAAATGAAAAAGAGCAGTTTTGATGAAATCTGACCATCAGGCCAAATCCTGATGAAGATGAGTGAGTTGTGGCTTGGGCAAAGCCTGTTAAGACTCCAAATGGCACTGGGAACAATTTTCCATCTTACAGCAAGGGGGGGACTGATGTTTTCAGTGCCTAGGTCTGAGGCAGCATCTAAGAGCCAGCTAGAGTAATATCAGTTTGGCCATGGGGGATCAACTTGTTTTTAAGAGAAAACTCCAAAGCATTCAATTATGTGTACCTGAGCCGCAAGAGAGAGGGAGTCAAGACCTTGAGAAAGGCAGCTGATCCATAGGCTTAGAGATGCATTTAATGGACATGTCTAGCATGGGATTCTTAAAAGAAGAGGCGCTGGGGTTGAATATATGACCAGATGTCATGTCTTCTGTCCCAGAAGCCTTTAACTCTCAAAGCCAGATGTGCAAAGGCTGTTATTGGCAAGGGAAAGACAGAGCCGCTCTCTTCATTACTACTTCCTCTTTTAAGGCTGAGCCCTGACATCCTAGACAATTCCGAGGCTAAGTTCTAATTGGCATTCAAACAAAAAAAACCAATGGGTTGGCACTTTCTTTTCTTCTTCTTCTTTTTGCATTTTGCTAGCAAGGCAGCTTGCAAAAGTAACTCCACCTTGCCATGGTTTGCAGGTGGGAAAGCTGAGGTCTGGGAGATGGGAGACTTGTTGGCATATACTTGAGGGTAATAAGCCACCATTGCCTCTTCGGGTAAATACACATTGCCATCACGGTATCCCTAAGCCAATTTAGAAGGAACTCCCTGCAGCATGGCAACAAGAGTAGATCTTTCCATGCCGTTCAGTTCTTTGCTGGGAAGGCCAGAATGACAGATAGTCATGGACAGTTGCCCCAAATCTCAGAACAAAATCCTCCACCCCCCCCCATCTGCAGCCAAGGTACTTTTTGGTGCTGAGCATGCTAAACCACTGTGCCGGAAACCCACAAGCCCTGTGGAAACTGTGGTAGTCATCATGCTGCTTCCAGCTAGTCCAGGCTAGTCCAATGGAAGGCTGGGAGATTTAAAATCAACAGAGGAGCATGGTCTGAACAAAACAGCAACCGTGCCTCAGAAATCCTGCACTGGGTGGTATCTTTTTCTCCGGGCAACCCTTAACCTGCTCCCTCCCTCTTTCCCACCCAATTCCAATTAAGTTCCACAGCTGTGGGGAAAGCCCCTAGGAAAGCAAAGCTCTCCAGGCTACATCACTTGTTGCAACCAAACCCAGACGCAGATTCTCCTCTTGCAAAGGCCTTGCTGGAACACACTCTACATTTAGTGAGCTGTTTCCAGCACTGAACAAAAGAAAGCCAAGAAAAGAGCCGGGAAGCCACTCCAGCCGTTCCCCCCTTTTTTAATCCTCTCCGCAACAAGCAGGTTTGTCTCAGCCCATTTGCATCCGTTCTCCCTTCCTTTGTGTGCACTTTATCTAATTTAGATTGTAAACTCTTCAGGGCAGGAACCTGGCTCTGCCTAATAAATTATGAAATGAGTCTGCCACGAGATAATAGCGAGCAATCAAATCTTGCCTTTTTGGTAGCCCACTGAGCTATTACGCCCTAAAGGAAGCAGGGGTAAAATAAATAAAAGATCCACCAGCATAATTACCATCAAAGTCTCTCCCCATCCCCCTTATCCTCCACCCCTGGCATAATGGTCCAGTACTGAGAGTCTGGCGCCGTTTAACACGGCTAAAAGGCTGGCCCAGTTGTCATAAGTCAAGGAAATGCAACCTTTCCACAGTCACCAAAAGCACTGAAACTGCCTTTACCTGTGACGGTCACCAGCATGGAGGCCACCAAAGGGCGATTGTTGTCCAGCTTGCGACTCAGCCGGAGTTCCCCACTAGTCTGGTTGACAATCAACAAGTGCAGCTCATTTCCTCGTTCAAAGGTGTAGAACAGTCTGTCAGATGCATCTGGGTCATACGCAGGGATCTTCCCTATAACCCCAGAAGGGAAGGTGTTGGATTTGTTGGAGACGTAGTTGTTAAAGAGAATCTGGAAGTTTTTAAGGATGGGGCTGTTATCATTCTGGTCAATGAGCTTGATGTGGACTGTGGCTCTGCTGACTAGGGGGGCAGAGGTGGCCTGGACTACAATCACATACTCTGCCTTGCTCTCATAGTCCAGGTCAATCAGGGCTGTGAGCTCACCCGAAAATATGTCCATCTGGAAAATTTCAGGGATGTTGCCTTCCACAATCTGATACATGATCTGTGCATTGGGCCCTTCATCTGGATCAACAGCTGTAATCTGAGCCACCACAGAGCCCACAATGCTATTTTCCTTCACTAAAACCTCAAACTCTTCAGCTGGGAAGACAGGAGCATTGTCATTCACATCTTGCACGGTAACTTGAATGTGGACAGGTGTCCTCTGGGGAGGGATGCCTCTGTCCACGGCATAGGCAGTGAGTTCGTAGACTGGGATGCTCTCCCGGTCCAGTCTGCGGACAGTGCGGATAATCCCAGACGTGGGTTCTATTGTGAAATCTCCATCCCCATCATCCCCATTCTGGAAGGTGTACTGCACTCGTCCGTTGGCATGGGCATCCCGGTCCGTGGCGGAGATCTGGAGCACGCTGGTGAAGGGAGGGCTGTCTTCCGAGATGATGCCTTGGTAGTGAGCGCTAACAAACTGAGGGGCATTGTCATTGACATCGTTCACCATGATTTCTACGTAGGTGGTGTCTGCTTTCTGAGGGATGCCGTTATCTTTGGCTGTAATGGCCAGGGTGTAGGTCACTTGGTCCTCGTAATCCAACTGCGCTTGCAACGTGATGGCGCCAGTGTCTGCATCAATGCGAAACTGAGGAATGTTGTCTTCCAAGTAGTAGGTAATCCTGGCATTTTCCCCTACATCATCATCAGTGGCACTGATCACCACCACGGTGCTGCCGACAGGCCGGTCCTCATTAACACTTACTGAGTAATGGGCGCTCTGGAACACTGGCCTATGGGTGTTGGCATCAGTGATGTTGATATGGACATGACAAGTGTCATGCAAGGTCCGGTCCGAGGCTGTCACTGTCAGCACAAAGCGCCTCTCCTGCTTGTAATCCAGGGGCAAAGAGAGGGTGATTAGTCCCACTCCTGCCTGGGTACTGATGGCAAAACGGTTCCGGGTGTTCCCACCTGTTACCTGATAGCTGATGGCACTGTTCACATCCCGGTCAATTGCCGTGACACTCAGAACACTGGTCCCCACGGAAGCATCTTCGTTGAGACGGATAAAATATTCTTTCTGGGTAAATTCAGGCCGATTGTCATTTACATCCATTACAGTGATGGTGACACTAGCAGAGGCAGACAACGCCGGAGAGCCGTGATCCCGGGCCTCTACTCCAAAGAAGTAGTGCTCCACCGTTTCTCGATCCAAGGGGCCGCTCACAGTAATCCACCCAGTGGCACTGTTCACCACAAAGGGGGTGTCAGATGAGACCCCAGTGAGTTTGTACTCCAGGCGAGAGTTCTCTCCATAATCTGCATCCACAGCCTGGATGTGGATCACCGAGTGGCCAAAAGGGGCATTTTCTAACACTGATATTTGAAAAGGGGTGCTGACAAAGATGGGAGCATGATCATTGATGTCCACTACTTGGATGCTGATCATGCCTGTGTTGTTGGAGAGAGGAGGCCGCCCTGCATCCTGGGCACGTATCCTCAGTGCATATTCCCGCTCAACCTCAAAATCCAAAGGAGCCACTACCTGTATTTCCCCAGTCACACTGTCAATGGAAAACTGGCCCCTGCTGTTCCCACTGATGATGTTATAATGAACTAAAGCATTATTGTCTTTGTCCAAGTCAGTGGCAGTAACTCTCAAAATTTCTGAGTGGGGTCTGATATCCTCTCTTACCTGGACTATGTACCGCTTCTCACTGAACTGTGGGACATTGTCATTCTCATCAAGGACTGTGATATAAACTCTAACTGTTGCCGATCGAGGGCCAGGCTCCTTACCTTGATCATTTGCCTCCACCACTAAAGAATATTTCTCCATTTTCTCCCTGTCCACTTGCCCACTGGTGGTGATCAGCCCTGACCGGGAGTCTATTTCAAAGACAGAGTGAGCTGCTTGTTCATTTACAAAACGATATCTGATGTTGGCATTGGGTGGGGAGTCCACATCTGTGGCCCTCAGCTGTAAGATAGGGTAGCCCTCTTCAACATTTTCTCGGATGGTCTCTCTGTACTCACTCTGCTCAAATACTGGATTGTGGTCATTCCTGTCTGCCACTGTAATGGCAACCATGGTGGTGGCAGAAAGACGGGGAGCCCCGTGATCCACCGCAGTCACTCGAAAGTAGTGCAGGTCCATATTTTCTCTGTCCAAAACTTCAGTGGTGGTGATGAGGCCGTTTTGGGAATCGATACTAAACAACTCCAGGGACCTGCTGTTCATCAGGGCATCCATGGAATAGAGCAGGCGCCCACCTTCACCTGAATCGGGGTCTTGGGCTGCCATCGTGATCACAGGGGTCCCGGGAGGTTGGTTTTCGGCCACTTGGACCTGGTAATTATACTGAGGGAAGAGCGGGTGGCGATTGGCTGCTCTCCGAGTCCTTAGCAAAGGGAGCAATGCCCCGTCTCTCCTCCGTTTCTTGGCACACGAGGAATGGGTTAGCTCATTCTGCATAGTTGGGTGAGTAGGTTTTAGCGGCAGGTACGGAAAGAAGTCTGGAGTGGAGGGACTCCTAAAACCCACGCCGAAACAAAGAGTTTGTAAACAGCCTTTGGTGGAGTCGAGCGGGTGGAAGAGAAGGCAGAGCTCCGGCTTCCTCTGTTCTCGGTCTGGGTGGGCGCCCAGCGAGACGCCGGGAGCTGTCCTGCGCGGTGGTGGTGCTGAAACAGCTCCTGCCCAGCCTCTCCCTCCCCAAGGCTGGAGGCAGCATTGTTCCTGGCCGGCTCCGCAGCACTCGCCGCCGGCACAGCGACGGGAAGCCCCCGAGTGCCCCGCTTGCCCCGCGCGGAGCTGGAGGCAGGTCAGCAAGGCGAGCCACCCGCAGAAGGGCGAGCAGGAAAAAGAAGCGAGGCGCATTCTCGAGAGCCAAAGGGGCTTCGCCGGCGTCGCGGCTCCTCTCCTCGCTCTTGCGTCGGATCTCAGCAGCCCACGCGGGTCCGTGTCGTTCCACACGCGGGGAAATCTCTGCCCGCAGAGGCGCACTCGCCGGCTCCGGGTGTGGAGACCCGGTGCGCGCAGGCGGGATTGGGATGGGGCCGCCCGGCTAGTCTCTCTATAAGCTCCATTGTCCGGCTTTCCGACGCCGGGCTTGCAAGGGCTGGAGAAGGTGCCCGCCTGCTCCCAGTCCGCCCCGAGCGTGGCTCGCTGGAGAAGGCATTCCCGGGTAGTCCGGTGGCACCACCACGCCGGGCGTGGGGGATCCGGAAGAAGTGCGGAAGCGTTTATAATCCACAAGCAGCGGGAGCAGCTGCCCCACGCCCCCGGGGCGCTCGCTGGACGCCGGCTCCTCTTCTTATCCGGCGGTGGGGTCACGTAGCCAGCCCAGGAGGCACCGCCGGCCCCCGGCGGGGGCTGAGAGAAGGTGCCGTCGCAGCCCCAGCCGCCCCCTCGGGCACTGGCTACGGAGGAGGCTCCCCACCGTCCCCCGACGAGAGCGCAGCAGCACAGCTCGCAGCTCGGCCCTCCCGGCGCAGCCAAGCGGGCGCAGCCCAAGCCCCCTCTGTCCGACGGCTCCCCCAGGCTGAGGGGAAACAAAGGGAGGAGAAGGAGCAGCAGCAGCCCCAGCCGGCGGCACTGGCGAGGACGGCGGCGGCGGTTTGGTAGTCCCGGCTGCTGCTGCTGCCGCCGTTCAGCCATGGTCTCTCGGCCCCTTCCCCGCCCCCCTGCCCGGGCCTGGCGCTGCTCCGGCCCCGCCTCGCCTCTGGCTCTGCCCCCTTCTCCGCCTGCGCCGCCGCCGCCACCACCATCTATCTAGAAGCGGCGGCGGCTCCTGCCTTCCCTGCGGGCCTGGCTGCTCCGCGGCGGCGGCGGCAGCATCGCCTCCTCCCGCAGCCCCAACATGGCTCCCGGCTGCCCCGATGGTCCGCTCCGCCCTCCCTCCCACTCCCTGCCGTGGTAGCGCCCACCCGTCTGGCGTAGGCGGCTGAAGCCACCGCCTCCGCCATCTTCGCTGTGGGCAGGTGGGATCGGAAGGGAAGGGGCTGGAGGAGGAAGAGGAGGAGGAGGGGTCGTCTGGCTGAGGCTGACGGAAGGTCTCGTCGGGGCTGGAAGGGGGCGTGCCCGCCGCGACGCCGGGCTTGGCTAAGCGCTCCGAGGGCTCCGGGAGCTGTCCGACGTGCTGATCTAGAGCGATGCTTTGGGCTGTTTAGGAAATAGGTGGGGTCTCCGCTGGAGACGTTTGGGGAGAATTAGATGGGGTAGAACGCGCCATCAAGGCACTGGTGTAGAGGCAAGGAGCGGACTGTTTTGAGAACTCGATCTCATTGCTTTGGCCCTAGGGGCATATGTTCAAAGTTCTCACAATGCAAAGTTATCCTGTAGCACAATCTAAACAGTTTTTTTGTACACACACAGGTAGGGTGAAGTGGGTACCCACCTGTTTAATGCAGGCATGTAAAAGGTAAAGAAGGTTAAGGTAAAGGACCTCTAGATGGTTAAGTCCAGTCAAAAGTGACTATGGGGTGAGGCGCTCATCTTGCTTCAGGCTGAGAGAGCCTGCATTTGTCCACAGACAGCTTTCCGGGTCATGTGGCCAGCATGACCAAACCGCTTCTGGCGCAATGGGACACATGACGAGTGCCAGAGTGCACAGAAACACCTTTTGCCTTCCACAGTGGTACCTATTTATCTACTTGCACTGGTGTGCTTTTGAACTGCTAGGTTGGCAGAAGCTGGGACAGAGCAACAGGAGCTCACTCTCTCACCTGGATTTGAACCACCATCAGCAAGCCCAAGAGCCTCACTGGTTTAGATCACAGCGCCACCCGCAGGCATATGGGCATTATGCACCAGGTTAGTGATTGAAATGAATCAGCTGAGTGGTTATTTTCTCCAGATTAGAGCAGAGGACAATGGTTAGGTGGTATATGCTGTTTACTTTTATTTATTTAAAAAGGAAAAAGGCACCAGCTATTTTTTCTATCCCAACAAAAGTAGTTCCAGACTACTTTTTAAAATATCATTAGTCTATAAGAAATGAGACATTCAGGCTAACTGATCTGCCACCAGATCCCATGCGTGTTTGTTCAGAAGTAAATCCCACCAATGAGGTTTGTGCCCATGTGTGAGTGCCTAGGACCAAAGACTTAATTAGATCTCCCTTCATTAAGTGCATTCAATGAAGCTTGGTGTGCTCCTGGCCAGAGTGAAGCAAGTTGTTTCTACAGGATTGGAATATGTTGCAGGGGCCAGGGAAATGAAAGATCTAGAGACAAATTATACGACACTGGAAGATTATAAGGATGCCAAAATTAGCATAGCTGCTGAAGATGACAGTGACAAGATGTTTGGGGGAAGGGTCATGTAGAATGAGGGTCAGAGGGGCAGGATGAGGAAGGTAACCTCACTGGAGGGCAGCAAAGAATAAAGCTACAGGGAGTGTGTTGGGAATAAAGGACTCCTAGTCAATGAATTATAGGATATGGGGTAGCCCCAAACGTATTTGACAGCACAGCAGCAATTAAACACCAGTTTCTTATTCAACAGCTCAGGGAGTTTTCTTCTGAATAAGGAAACAAAACTGGACTATGACTCCCAGCACTGATCATCAGCCATGGTAGTTGGCGCTTGTGGGAACTGAAGCTCAGCAACCTCTAGTGGGCAAAGGTTTCTCCAACCCTGATCAGAATGATGCCTCACCTGCTATACTTAGGACACCTGCCTTCCTGTTTGTCATGTGCCATTTTCTTTTGTTTGATCATTTCCCCTTGCCATCCTGCTTCTTTGCCCCTTTCCCTTTTCTCCCTCCCCTCCTATCCTTGCTTTCTGGTCAACCAATGTGGAAAAGATATGAAATCCATTCCTTGGGGCACCAGTCGTTTCCCTTTGACTCTTCCTTTCCCAGCAGTTGGGATGACTTGCTGATTTAGTCTAAGTCTCCCAAGCTGACCTCCCCCTCGCCCAATCACATCTCCCTCAACATGCATTTTTAATGCATCAATGGTGGGGAATTAACACCTTCTCAGGAAATTCAGTTTTTAATTAAAATGGGGAACCAGGAAATTGATGGTGGACTGACATGCTCTTACTGCTGATTGAAGACACAAAGCATAGCTTTGGCTTCCGCTTGTTTTGTCCACCCCCCAGCCCCACAATGTCATGCTGCTCATAAAAATCCCCAATCAAGGGAGATGAGGTACAACACTTCTGACAGGGTGCAGATCGGCTGTCTGCCAAATGTCATTATACACAATAGTGCTGGAGGAGATGAAATAGATGGCTAACTTTCTTTTAACTCTGCCTCCCTAATAAAATTGCTGAGGAAAAGAAATATTGCTTCATTGAAGAGGTGCAGGCTTGCAGTCCATCATCCCAGGCCTTTGGCTGTGATGGCTAGGACTGAAGGGAGTTGGTGTCTAACAGGAGACCCCAAAAACAGTAGCGGCAGTGTTGGTGAAGTCCAGAACATGACAGCATCGTGCATATGTGTGTGCTGTCCTTTATATGATCAGACACAAACCTGCCATATGTTCACCACAATTAGCTCAGGCAGCATGTTGTGTTGCAGCTTCATGTAAGAGCAAGAAGTCCCATGGACAAGGTCCTATCATGGTCACCTCTGTCTGTAATACTGTGCTATTGGCTGTCTGGTTTGGTAGGCTAGAGCAGGGGTAGTCAGTGTGGGGCACTTCAGATGGCGTTGGACTCCAACTTCCAACAGCATAGCCAACAACCAGGGTGGATGAGAACTGTAGACCAGCAACATTTAGAAGGCACCGTGTTGGCTACCCATGAGCTAGAGGAGAGGAAATAATGCTCCAAGGCACAAGGAAGCTGTATATGTACTGCTGTGGTATGCAGGAGACAAGCCCAGGACCAAGCATGAAATATGTGAAGTCATTTCACCTCTCCCACTCTCCTAAGTGTAAATAGCAGTCATGGGAGAGCTGTCATCAGGACCAAAACCAGGCAGCATGGGGAGTGGGTTAACTCTCTGTGCTGCAGTCTCAGTTAAATTGCCCTCAAGCTCAGGAGGTTCCATTGATTCTAAGGAGTGCTTCCTTCCCAGGATGAATAGCAGCTTCAAAGAGAGGTAGTCCCCCGCCCCGCAAACCCCACCCAAATAAACTACTGCTAGAATACCATACTGCTGGGATAGGTGGCATTTCTGGTTTAGTAGGTAATTTCAAGTGAGATCCTTGGATGCTGAAGAGCAGTGCTGGGGAGCTTGTGTCCTCCTTATATTGTTGGACTGTAACTCCTCCCCCCCCCCATATTTCGTGGGACTGAAGGGAGCTGAAGTTCCCCAGTCCTACTGCAAACTGTGGTAGGGAGGCTTGTTGTCCCTCAGCACAACTTACACACGACACAAATGCAAACACATGGAATCCCAGAGATGTGGTTATTCAAGATCGTGGGCCTCAAGTTGTGGCATTCTTCATGGATGTTGCCTTGCACCTTAATTACCAAGGGGGACGAGTATGAGATCACCAAATCTAAATCTGGGTAGAGCTGAAGGCTTATTATAAAACACCAGAATGATTACAGTGAGGAAAATGCTTAAAATCCATAACATTCAATTGGCTAGAGAGGATAAAATTGCCAAAATTTTAACTTGGACTAACAGGTTAAAATTGCTCATCTTTATGGATGCAAAAATAGATGGAAGCAGGGAATATTATTGTTGCCATATAAGGAGACGGTACTGGGGATGTAACAGGCGGCCTGGAGGCCTAAATGCAACAGGAAAAACTAGTATACAAATGGTATGGGCAATATGCCTATGATGGGAGACCAAAAGTAGACACACATTCACTGGTTGCCCTGAGCCCCATGTGGTACAGTATGCAACCAAGCAGCCTGGTATCTCCTTGAACCTCCCCCCCACCCACTACCATGGTTCAGAACAGAAAAATGACTAAAAGGAAAGCACATGGCTTTGTTTTCCCTTTAGGTTCCTGACTAGACCTGAAGAAATGGACCAGCACAGAGAAGAGGCAAGGGGACAGGGTAGAAGAGGGAGGAAGGAGATGCTTGCTGGAGTTGAAGTATTCCTGGGTCCTGGAGTATTCCATGGAATCCTGGCAGACTGAACCTCATGGCCCATTGGGGACAAGAACTTAAGGAATGGGTTCCCTAAACAAAAGGCCAGCAAGGTTGACTGGAGAAGGGTTGAATTTGCAAAATAAAATGTATGTATGCTAAGTAGCCGGAAGTAGGCTACTTTATGTTCCTGGCCACAGAGCAGTATGCAGCAGCCTTAAGTAGCAGAAGAAAATTGAATAGGGAGACTAAGTCCAGACCCTGAGCGCCAACTGCAAAAGCACCCAGTGCAAAGAGGAAACGGAGAATCCCAACCTTAAGAAATGCAAATAGCCAGGGTTGCCATATTTCAAAAAGTAAAAACCAGGACTTGCTTGCTCATTGAGAAGGTGCTTTTGTTTGGCCAAATATTGGTCCATGTCTGGGTTGGTGATGTTCACAGGAATTGGGTGAAGATTAAGGCATTTGCATACATCTGAAGTACTTTCTCTTCTCAATGAAGGCAAGTTTATCTCCTATTAGGGAGGATACCTAGTGGGAGCCAAGATGAGCTTCCTCTGTCACGCTTACAAAAGCCACACAGTTTGCACAGTGAAGCTCGATGTCGTGGAGTTCAGGGGCACACTCAGGGTGCCAGGGGGCCTGAGAACCTTGGTAACAGGCTGGATTCCAATGACCTTTTGTAACCAAACAGAGCTTGATTGGAGCCCGGAATTACATCTATGTTCTTTGCTAAGTACCACAAACCCACAGATTCTCCCATGAACATATGGCAGTTTGAAATACTTCCTTCCAAATGGTAACATGGCCAGGGCAGGAATTAGATTTCAACTAGGGAAATCAGGAGTGTGCGTTTAGGAGGAAGAGTAAACCCCCATTTCTTGCAGGAATGGAGGGGACTTGAGTTTCATGTACATTAATGGATGACCCAGGCCACAGTGACAAACACATTAGCTTTCACCTACTTTCTCCCCTTGCTTGAGAGTCGATCTCAGTTAATCACTAGATCCGATGACTCCAACGCGAGGAGGCTAATTACGCATTGCACTGAGCTCAGGGTTTGGTTACATCAGATATTTCCCGGAATGGGCAGTCAGACAAATTACAGTCTGAACATACCGCCTTTTTCAGACCCTGGCTCCTCGTATAGGATTTTCTCTGCTCTTTTAGAGCTTGCACGAACAGCTCATTTGCTGTGTGTTAGTAATACAAAATATGACAAAAAGGCATTGAGTGGAAATCAATGGTACGAAAAAAGCTGCATTTCCTGGGCTGCCATTCAGGAAGCTGAGATTTTGAGAAATCTTTTTGATGTATGAAAAATCTAATGCTCCAGTGCCTCGTGGTTTGTTGTAGGTTTTTTTTTTTTATAATAATGTTTTTATTTGCTTTTTTCCAAGGTCGGATACATCGTCAGTTATTCAACAAAGGCAGTTTTACAGAAAGAAAAGGAAAAAGGTTATAAGCAAAAAAGAGATCTTACTTTACAAAACAATTTTTCATGATCTACTGGACTTCCCCACATCTTCCATCCCCTGCATCTTTTTCAATAAAATAAAGTTACAGCAAATTAATACCTTGTTTCCTGTGTTTTGTACTTTCCTCAATTGTATATTAGGTTTAGGGGAAATATTGTTAGTTCACAATTCCAACAGTCCTCAATATAGAAACTTTACCCTAGACTTTAGTCATTTCATCATCAGAACTTAAATTCAGCAATATCAAAAATTTGAAATCTGAAGCTTGTTGTCTAAAAACTTAACAAATTCTCAACATTCACATAACTTATAATGTTTTTGTAAATAGTCCTTAAATTTTTTCCAGTCCTCTTCCACTGCCTCTTCTCCCAGGTCTCGGATTCTGCCTGTCATTTCGGCCAGTTCCATATAGTCCATCAGCTGCGTATGCCACTCTTCCAGCGTGGGTAGCTCCTGTACCTTCCAATATTTAGCCAATAGAATTCTTGCTGCTGTAGTTGCATATAAAAAGAAAGTTCTATCCTTCTTTGTCACTCTCTGGCCCACAATGCCCAGGAGAAAGGCCTCTGATTTCTTAGTAAAGGTATACTTAAATACCTTTTTCAACTCATTATAAACCATTTCCCAGAATGCCTTCACCATCGGGCATGTCCACCAGAGGTGAAAGAACGTTCCTTCAGCTTCCTTACACTTCCAACACCTTTTATCAGACAAATGGTAAATCTTTGCAAGTTTGACTGGGGTCATGTACCACCTATATATCATTTTCATAATGTTTTCTTTCAAGGCACTACATGCCGTGAATTTCATATCGGTGTTCCATAACCTTTCCCAGTCTTCAAACATGATGTTGTAACCAATGTCTTGAGCCCATTTAATCATAGCTGATTTAACTAACTCATCTTGTGTATTCCATTTAAGCAGCAAGTTATACATTCTTGAGAGCACTTTCGTCTTAGGTTCAAGTAGTTCTGTCTCTAATTTTGATTTTTCCACCTGGAAACCAATCTTTTTATCTTTTTTAAACATCTCTTGAATTTGGGCATAGAGAAACCAGTCTCGCACCTTGTCCTTTATTTTTTCTAAACTCTGCAGCTTCCAATTATCTCCAACTTTTTCTATTATCTCACAATATTTAGCCCAACCACTCTCCATGTTAAGTACTTTGGTGGTCTTCGCCTCCGTTGGTGACAACCACCTCGGTGTCTTATTTTCAAATAAGTCCTTGTATCTAGTCCAGACATTAAACAAAGCTTTCCTGACAATATGGCTCTTGAACAATTTATGTACCTTTACCTTGTCGTACCACAAATATGCATGCCATCCAAAAGCATTGTTAAACCCTTCCAGATCTAGGACATCAGTGTTTTCTAGTAGAAACCAATCCTTCAGCCAGCAGAAGGATGCTGCCTCATAGTATAACCTTAAGTCCGGCAGGGCAAACCCCCCTCTTTCTTTAGCATCTGTTAGTATTTTAAGTTTTATCCGGGGCCTTTTGCCCTGCCAGACAAATTTCGTAATGTCCTTCTGCCACTTTCCAAAACACTCCACTCTATCCACGATCTGCAGGGTTTGAAACAAGAATAACATCTTTGGCAATACATTCATCTTTACAGCTGCAATTCTTCCCGACAAGGTAAGTTTTAGTCTTGACCAGATTTCTAAATCCTTTTTAATTTCAATCCAGCATTTTTCATAATTATCTTTGAATAAATTCAAATTTTTCCCGGTCAAATTCACCCCCAGGTATTTCACTTTTTTAGCCACATTTAACTCCGTTTCTTTCTGAAACTCATCTATTTCTAAAGAAGTCAGATTTTTCGCCAAAACCTTTGTTTTTTGTTTGTTCAACTTGAATCCTGCCACCTGACCAAACTCATAAATTAATTCTAAAGCTCTTTTAGTACTAGATTCTGGCTCCTGTAGTGTTAAAACCAAATCATCTGCAAAGGCCTTCAACTTGTATTGTTTACCTCCGACCTGTATTCCTTGTACCTCCCGATCCTTTCTAATCAAGTTCAGCAGTACCTCCAGGACCGAGATAAATAGCAGGGGTGATAGGGGGCACCCCTGTCGTGTTCCTTTTTCAATTCTGAACTCTTCTGTCACCACATTATTCACTATCAATTTAGCTTTTTGCTCTGAATAGATTGCTTCTATACCATTTTGAAACGCCCCTCCCACTCCCATCCCTTCCAAATTTCTCTTCATAAATTTCCAAGATATATTGTCAAAGGCCTTCTCTGCATCTATAAAAATTAATACAGCTCTTGTGTTCAAATTTGTCTGTAGTAGCTCCAGAACATCTATAATGTTCCTAGTGTTGTCAGACAGATGTCTACCAGGGAGAAAGCCTGCTTGGTCTTTATGAATTACTTCATTCAGAACTTTTTTAAATCTACTTGCCAGAATGTCAGCAAAAATTTTGTAATCCACATTCAGGAGTGAAATAGGACGATAATTCTTGAGTTGAGTCTTTTCAGATTCCAATTTTGGTATCAAAGTGATGAATGCTTCTTTCCACGATTCCGGAGCCCCCTTCCCCTCCATAATTTGGTTACACACCTCCACTAATGGTTGAATCAAATAATCTTTTAAAACCTTGTAATATTTGGAGGTGAGTCCATCTGGGCCTGGGGATTTCCCCAATTGCATGTTCTGAATGGCACTTTCTATTTCCTGCTGTGTTATTCTGTAATTCAGGGTTGTTTGTTTATCTTGGGATAATTTTTTCAATCCGTTACTTTTTAAAAATTGAATAATCTCCTCCTCCGCCTGTGGACCTTGAGTAAACAGTTTTTTGAAATATCTCTGGAAACACTTTCTAATTTCTTCTGGTTTCTGAATACTTTCTCCATCAACCTCCAAGTTGGTAATAGAATTCAATTTGTGTCTCTTTTTCAGCTGCCATGCTAATAATTTTCCACATTTGTTTGCTGATTCAAAAGATCTTTGTTTCATTTGTTTAATTTTCCATTCTACTTCTTGGTTTATCAATTTGGCATATTGTGCTTGATGGAACTTAATTTCTCTTAACACTTCTTTTGACTTTGGGTTAAGTCTAAGTCTTTTTTCACCCTCTCGTATCTTCTCTAAAATCTTATCTCTTTTCCCATTCCAGAGTTTTTTCTTAATAGAATTTTGTTGAATCAGAAACCCCCTCATTACAGCTTTGCTTGCGTCCCAGATTGTTCTCTTGTCCACCGGGGTATTCATATTGATTTCAAAATAATCCTTCAACGTTTTTTGGGCCTTCTTCACAATCTCCTGATCTCTGAACAAAGTGTCATTCATTCTCCATCTGAAGGATCCAGCTGGCACAAGTCTCAGATCCATTTTCAATGCGTTATGGTCGGAGCAGGTTTTAGGGCAGATCTCTATTTTTTTTGTCTTAGGGGCCAGCCCTCTAGTTATCCAAATTTGGTCAATTCTTGTCCATGATAGGTGAGCCTCAGAAAAGAAAGTCCCTTCTTTACCTAGTGGGTTTTTGGTCCTCCAAATGTCGATCAAGTCCATATTGTCTGTCAGTTCAAAAAAAGATTTAGGTAGTCTGCCATCTTTAGTCAAATTTTGGTTTTGTGACTTATCCATATGTGTAGAGACGACTCCATTCATATCTCCCATCAAAATGATGTTAGTGTAGTCTATATGATCCAACATTATCTCATGCAGCTTTTTGTAAAATTCCGCTTTCCCCTCATTTGGTGCATATACTCCTACTATCAAAAATTTTTCTCCTTGTGTTTGGATTTCAATCGCCAAAATTCTTCCTTGTTCATCTTTAAATATCAACTTTGGTGCTAGGTTCTCTTTTGCATAAATCACTACTCCTCTTTTCTTAACTTTGTCTGAGGAAACAAATTCTTGGCCTAATTTTTTGTTAATTAAAACTCTCCTATGGAGCCTAGTCACATGTGTTTCTTGTAGGCATATGATGTCCAATTGTTCCTTTCTCAATATGTGAAAAATCTTTTTCCTTTTCTCAGGGGAATTTGCACCATGAATGTTCCAACTAAATAGCTGCAGAGACATCTTGAATCAAATTGTTAGCCAGTAGGAGTGTCTTTCTTGCTATCAAGATCTGGAGGTAATGCACCAGGCGGAGGTGGTGGCCAGGCACCTGCTACTCCTTTCCGAAGGTCCTCCCCGTAGTCGTTCAAAAATTTTTCTTGGTCTTCTGCTGATCTAATTCTCACTTTTTTCCCTTTAATGCTGAAGGATAGTCCTTGAGGGAATTCCCACCTATAAGGGATTGTGTTGTTTCTCAGTAGGCTTGCGAGGTCTTTATATGCAATTCTTAAATCCAACAGCTGTTTCGGAATGTCTCTGAAGATTTCTGCAGTTCTTCCCTGAATCACCAATGTATTTTTAAAATGAAGGCCGAGTATGTTATCTTTTTCTTGCTTAGATCTCAAAATGACCAAGCAATCTCTTGGTTTGTCCTTCTTTGCTACTCTTCCCAGCCTGAAGGCGGTGACAATTTTAAAGTCCTTGTCTTCTGCGATACCCCAGAACTTTGATATTTCTGCCGTCAGGTAGCTGATCAAATCTTCTTTCTCAAGTTCTGGTATATTCCTAATCCTAAGGTTGCTTTCCCGGTTTTTCAATTCTGCCATGGACAGGTAGGCTTGCTGTTCATTAAGCTGTCTGCTCAGTGGTCTTACTTCTCCTCTTACTTCCTCTATCCTCTTTTTATTTTGGTCTGCCTTTAAATTTGCTTCTTCGGCTAATTTACGATTTTCTGCTGTTGTTGCCTGCAAATTTCCAATGGCCTCTAAATTTTTAGAAACTTGGTCAGTCAATTTGTTGATTGTGGCTGTCACCTGATCAAACTTAGAGGCCTGCTCATCTGCCTTTTTATTTAACGCTGCCAGCTGTTCCAAAATTTCCTTAGATACAGGATCTAGTCCTCCTGCAGCCATGTCCCGAAAAGCTGGCTGTTTAATTTCTCCTTCTTGCAGACCTGTAACTATTGGAACTGATGATCTGCGAGGCTGCACCGGCAAGGTTGTTTGTATTAGCTCAGATTGTTTTGCTTTTTTGGCAGCTCTTGTTTTTGCGGCTCCACTCATTCCACAGCTGTCCATGTAGCAAGGTCAAATTGTAAATCCCATGGGAAAGACAAACCGAAAGGTAAACATCCAGGCAGAAGCTTTACAAAAAACCCTGCAGTTCCCAGAGACTATATATTCCACAATCCAGTAGGGGGAGCTTCCCAAAAGTTAAGAGAAAAAAAAGGTGAAAAGTTTCCACCATTAAATTCCCCTCTTTAAAAGTTCCAAAAAGTTCCAAAAGTTAAAGAAAAACCGAAAACCAAGGGGTAGAACCTTCAAAAGTTCATTTAAACTAGCAGAGAGTACGTGTTCTTTACAGTGGTGCATGCACAGTTCCTTATTTGTAACCACAAAAGTAGCCCCAAAGTAACTTTAAAGTCTTATATACAGTTACCGCAGTCTGATGATTTTTGTATCCAGACAGCCCGAGAGCTGTTTTGAAACTTTGTAATCCACACAAAAGAGAAAGGAAGAGGTTGCTGCCTATATCCTCTTGTAAAAAAGAAATTCTCAACTTTTCTTAACTTTCCATGCACTTTAATTCGAATTTGCAAGGTGTACTCCAACTTCTTAAAAGTCCCTCTCAGCGCTTCAGATTTATAGCTCTTTGCTTGGTGTTTAAACAGAGCCGGAAGACGGACTTCCTTTTTAACGTCTCCCGCTTTCAGCCAAATTTCAGAAATTTAGAGTCCCAAATCTCAAAAACCTTACTCACGAGTAAGTTGATTCCAATCGAATGTTCAAGGAAGAAAGGTCAGCGCTCATCAGCAGCAGCCGCGCGGCTTCACTCCCGCGGAAAGAGCGATGAACTCACAGCACCGCTACCCCCTCCACGTTCCGGAGCCCCTTACGGGGTCCCTTCTTCGTTTCCGAGGTCGCTCTTGGTGCCCGCCGAGTCCCACGACCACAGGCTCACTCTACCTGTGGTTTTTCTTAACGGGTCTCCGCTTTGCCGTAGCGGACGACCCTTTTCCGCGGAGCCCCTCTTCACAGCGCGAAGAGGACCGCCATTGCTGTTTCGCGCCGCCTCCGGAAGTCGTGGTTTGTTGTAGGTTTTGAGAGCAATTTTTTTTTTAGGAATCTATTCTTGTTTTTTAAAATAGTTTTGTGCCTGAGGCTTCAGCCTGATGCACATTGACAGCCCTCCGTACAACTTGCTGAGTCAGTATACAGAGGATTGAGTTGTAACTTTTTGCCTCTGTCCTTCATAAAGCCTTTTGATTACTGCAGAACTATTTCCAAAAGGTCTTCTGCCATGTCTTGCATGATGGTCCTTTGACTCTTGTCACATATATGGCAGTCCAGACATTTGGGAGAAGACCAATCAAGCCAGGCTGGTCAGAGGAGTGTCTGTGTAGAAATCACTGGCCTTTGCATGGCTGGAATGTAGGCCACTGTACAAAAAGTAAGGGTTACCTCTGTTGCTCTGCCCATGTTTGCCTATGGTCCCATCCATCACAATCATGTGCCCCAGAAGGCAGTTCCACATGTGGTAATGTAAGCCCATGATCTGAGAAAGGTTCCCCCACTCTTGCTGTAGGGAGTTACCATAGACTGGTGACAGAGTACATAGTAATTTTAAAACATTTTTTAAAAATGTATTTTTATGGGTTTGCAGGGGGCAAGGATCCCCTAAAATTCCTGGGTTCCAAGTTCTCCCCTTAATTTCTGAAATTAGTAAATGTGGAGTTTGATCAATGGATTTAGCAGGGCCTAAAAAATAAGTCAAGGCAGCTTCCTCAAGATTGATTGATTGATTGATTGTATTACTTTACCACCCTTCATCATAAGATCTCAGGGCAGTTCACAGAATAAAATACAGGATAGAAACAAGTAAGTAAAACAAAAGAGCAACACAATAACACCTCCCCTTCCCACAGACACATTTAAAAGTAGAATATTAATCAGCCAAATGTCCGGTTGAAGAGGAATGTTTTTGCCTGGCTCCTAAAATATATACAAGTAAGGGGCCAGGTGAACCTCCCTGAGGAGAGCATTCCACAAATGGGGGGGCACTGCAGAAAAGGCCAATTTTCGTGTTGCTACCCCCCAGACCTCACATGGAGGAAGCACACAAAAATGTGGCTGAGAGATGTGCTATCAAAGAACAAAACGGGCGATGACAGAGTCATTACCTTGACAAAAGGTAGAGCATTCAACATCAGACAAGAAGAGGAGTGGAGTCCCTTCCCCAGCTGTGTGTTAGTTAGCAAAAATACAATAGCAGACCTGGGAGGGAGCCAGGGTTACAAGGGGGTGTTATGTCACTGCAGGGGGGGAAAGTATCCCCTTTGCATGAGGCTTGGGTTGCATTTTAGCAAGCGTTTGGGGGAAGAAAGATGGGCCCCTGTGCGATGCAGAATACTGGATGGACATGCTATGTAAAGGAGACACAGATATGGTGCTTTGGCTGCCTTTGAATCCAATGCTGTGCCGTTGTGGGAAACAAGCTCCTCTTGAGATGAGATGCTTGGTCCCCTCTCTCTACCCTGACTCAGGTGTAAATACATGTGAATAAACCATATTTCATAAAGACACTACAGTCTGCACTATGCCTCTTCCCGTCCCCTCAAAGGAAACACAAACCCTGGTTAAGTGCCAAGACCCCTGGAATCCTGCATTGCCCAGCAGAGATTGGGGTGGCCAGTAAGAGTATAAAGTCCTTCTAGTTAAAGGTGGGCAACTGAGCATGTGTAACAGTAGCTCTCAGGATTGCAGGCACAATGTTTTGAAACTTGCATGTCTCATCTGCTTAATTAGGAGAGAAGGAGATGCAAAGAAGAAAGAAAGAAAGAAAGAAAGAAAGAAAGAAAGAAAGAAAGAAAGAAAGAAAGAAAGAAAGAAAGAAAGAAAGAAAGAAAGCTGAAAATCAATAGGTTTAGGTTATATGGCTGGTTTACATATTGAAGCCTGACAGGCAATCCTAACTAGGAGTTCAAATGAATTGCTCAGAAATAGGTGTGGCTTGTTTCATTACACATTTGGTGAACAAAGGATAGCTTCCACTGGGAGCTTAAAAACCACTGAGCTGATGGAGATATGCACACCGCACAGAGGACTCCTTTTGCAGACAAGATGGTTACAGCATTGTTATATAGAACTGGTATATAATAACAAGTATACAGTGCTTTTCCCCCTAGAAAAATAGAAGTCAGTACTCACCATGAAGTTGTTACGTAAGTGCTGCACTTTTTAACATCAAAAAAGGAGCTTGCCAGTACTGTGTACTCTTGGGTACCCCCTAGGGAAAAAAGCACTGCAAGTATATGTATATTTGTAAAATGGGATGCTGAACAGTGATTTCCCTTTAACTGAACAATCTCTCCAATTTGAACAGCACCAGTCAAAACATTGGGTTGGAGCCAGACTTGTCTGTGTTTAGATTGGACCAGTTAAAATCAATGAGAGTTAAAATTAGCCATAGATTTCACGAGGTTTTCATTAAATCTGGCTATGTCTGCATCCAGCCCAATCTAAACTTTCATCTGAAGGAATTGAGATTCTAAAGTTGTTAGGATAGGCAAAGTACAAATAATTTATTCCTCCCACCCCAATCACCTAGCTTTGTTTATAACTCAGACACTCTTTAATATTTCAAAGCATTTCTCTCCCTGCAATGGCTAAAGCGGTCAATGAAATCGGAAATGCCCTGTGCATCATAGGGTTAACCATCCCTTGCCAGTTCCAATGATGGCTTCCAGTGGTACAGCCCTGGCCACCCCTGGCTATGGCATGTGGATGGCATGAGCCAGTGCTCAGCTGGCTAATAGGAGGCTGCTACAATGATTTAATAGAAGCCGGGCTGGGAAGAGAATTCCAATCAGAGGCTCATTGTCCCCATTATTATAGTGGAAGGAAACCACCCAATTCACGCCCACCAATACCCAGCACGAGGGGCCGTCAGCCGCTCATTGTCTACCTTGTAGACTCTGCAAGGCTCAGATTCTGGAGCTTGATGCTTGCTCTCATTGTGTGCACTCAGTGATGCAAATGTTTGGGATTTTTTAAAAAAATCTCTTGCATTTTAATTCTGTTAATGTTCTACTTTATGGTCAGGTGGCTAAGAGAAAACAACCCAGCCTCCCAGCTTCAGGAAATCTGACAGTTTTTAGCAGTACCTATTGGGCAAAGGCCCTGAGTGTGGCAGGAAGGAGGGGGGAAATCTAATTATTTGCTCAAATGAGATAATATTTAATAGGTCCCCAGCCTCTTTTAATCTAAGTTGTGTAGCCATTACTTTGCGTTTAGAGTTCCATGTTTGAATAATGGGGTGATCTTGCCAACTTGCAAAAATCCAATTATACAACTCAGATAGCGATCTGGCCGCCACAGCCCAGCCAATTAATGCTGTGGAAACTTTAGCACCTGTGCAAGCGGCGGGTCATTCTGGGGAGCAGAGGGCGGACGGAACTTCTTGAGTGAAGTGGGCTGCTTTCATTCCTTCAGACAAGAGGAGCAAAAGCAAACCGGCGGCAATGGCTGCTCTCTGAGAACGTGATTGGAATAAGCTCTGGTGCCCTCTGAATGAGCCCTGATAATGACAGAATCGAAAAAGGCAGTGTTAAAAAGCCACCCTACCTCAGCCACAGTTATATCATCATTGTCCAATGAAATGCAGACACTAAACAGACTTTATTTTCCTCACAGTGCAATGTCCCTCATTAACTGCCAGTTACTTGCAAAAGGGGACAAACTGGATGGTGGGAAGGAAACCAGCTTCACTGGAAACACAAATGAAAGGGGCAGAGAAGTGCGAGAGGAATGAGAAAGTTGGGGAAATTGGCTGGGGGAAAATCTTCCACAGGGATACAGGACAGCAAAGGACCTGTGCCCTGGACAGCTGATAAGAACTGAAGGTGGGGCCGATTTTCATATTTTTTATATGGAAGTGGTGACAACTGCCTGAAGGTCTTCAGCTCCTGTCACTTTCTCTTCAGTAAGTATCCGCCTCCCAACAGTTGCCTAAGTCCCCTCCTCTTCAGGGTTTTCCCCAAGCAATCTGAGACTACGCCAGCATGCCTGCCTTTGCTCCTCCTGTTCCATGCCTCTCCTGGTCCGGGGAAACCAGGGGGGAGAGGAACTCGTAGCAGCAGGAGGGGGAGACACCCTTGTTTCTTCACCAGCCTGACTCATCTCTGTCTCTTGGTCTCTCCCAAGAGACTTCTCTTTGTCACGGACTTTCCTTCCTCACTAAGCCCTGTTGCCTCTTCAGCTTCTGCCACCTCCTCTTCCCAGTCTTCTCCTCTTCTCCCTCTGACCACTCATTGTTGTCCCATGTCGACAGTAACCCAGGTCACCTACCAGTTTCAATGACAAAAAAGAAGTTAAAGATTCCTTAAGCAGACATTTGTTTTAAAAGCACCGTCAGCTTCTCAGATAGGATGCTTTTTATCACCAGATCCTAAAACAGTTAAGACAGAGTTCTCAAGGGGAAAAGGATGCTCCTCTGCATTCAGTTTCCAAATAATCTTTTGCTGCTATTTTCTAGCTCAATGTGATTTATTAGCAGCCTTCTTTAATACATTGTTTCAGCAGGAAGATAACCGCACAGACCACAGACTACAATGAAATGCTTATTACGCAGGAAGCATTCTTCACAGAGCCACGTGAATTAATTACGGTGACATTATAAAGCCAGTGGTAGGACTGTGGACACTTCCAAACTGCTGCTTAGGTTGCACAGTTAAATTTGAGTTGGAGATGGTGTACAACAAACCCACTTCCCCCCAAAGACTTGTCTTCTTCTTGCGACAAGGAAAGCGATGGGAAAACGCACTGGGAAACATGAGATAGCATTTGCTTTATGTAACATTGTCTAAATAGCCAGTGTAATCTAACTACTCAGCAAACTCGAGAGCCAGTGTGGTGTAGTGGTTAAGAGCGGTAGTCTTGTAATCTGGGGAACCGGGTTCGAGTCTCCGCTCCTCCACATGCAGCTGCTGGGTGACCTTGGGCCAGTCACACTTCTCTGAAGTCTCTCAACCCCACTCACCTCACAGAGTGTTTGTTGTGGGGGAGGAAGGGAAAGGAGAATGTTAGCCGCTTTGAGACTCCTGAAGGGGAGTGAAAGGCGGGATATCAAATCCAAACTCTTCTTCTTCTTCTTCTTCAAACAAATTGGGATGTAAACAGGTCACCTCGAAGCCCCCTGTGCGTAAAGCCCATTTGCTGGAAAAGGTTCAGAAAAGAGCAACCAACATGGTCAAGGGAAGGCAGAGACTCCCCTATGGGGAAAGGCTGCTACGTTTGTGACTTGCTATTTTAGAGAAAAGTCGAGTAAGAGGTCTGGAGGGTGGCAACATGAGAACAGGCCTTTTCTGCAGTGGCTCCCTGTTTGTAGGATGCTCTCCCCAGGGAGGCTCACCTGGCGCCTTCACTATACATTGTCAGGAGCCAGGCAAAAACGTTTCTCTTCTTTTATCCACCTTTTTAATGTGTTTATGGGATGGCGCGTTATCAGTCTGCTTTGTTTTTGTTCTTGCTTTTTTGCATCTGTATTTTGTATCTTTAAGTGGAGAGCTGCCTTGAGATCTTTGGATGAAGGGCGGCATGCAAATTTAATAAATAAAATAAAATAAAGTGAATAAAAGTACAGTATGCAGAGCATGAAGAAAGTGGGCAGGGAAACAGTTTTCTCCCTTTTGCATAACAATTGAACTTGTAGTTGTCCAGTGGAGATTAATTTTGGAAGATAAAAGAAAGGACTTCTTTACGCAGCTTGTATGTTTGCCACGGGCATCTGGTTGGCCACTGTGAGAAGAGGATGTTGGACTGCAAGGAGCATTGGCCTGATCCAGCAGATTTTTTTCTTATGTTCTTACTTAGTGAGTCTATTTGCAGGAGTCTTTCCTTCCTCCCATGGCCAGAGTCCATATCTGGGTACCAGCTGCTGGGAACAAGTGAACAAGTGTGGGAGATGCCCTCAGGCCCCTAGGCATGTGGTTGCCCCCTGTCTGGAAGAGGATTCTAGACTAGATAGGCCAGCAAGGCTCCTCTCACTTTATTTTATATGTTCCATCAATCACCTGCATCTGCCCTGTCAACTGGAGTGCAAGTTTCTCAAGGAAGCAGAGATAATGAAATCTCAAATGCTCTGTCAGGCTGCTCAGCCACCAGCACATCTATATTTTGCAATGCCTTTTTCAGTTTTTAGATGGGCCAGAATTCCTGAAGGATCACAACCTGCCCTATATACTTGGCCACACTTTTGAGCTGCCTCCAAACTGTCACTGTTTCCCAGGGAGGAATTCAATCACATATTGGAAATGTAGGTTTGTGCAATTGAATTCACTCTGTCAGTGCTCTGTTTTAATAAGTCCTCTTAAAAAACCCCGCAAACTTATCTGGGGTTAAGAAAGTGAAGGGGAAATTCACTAAAAAAAAGAGAGAGTAGGGTAATGTTCAATTGATGGGCCGTTGTATAACCTCTGCACAAATGAATCAGGATGAGTTCTCATTGGCTTAGAACATCCCCGCATACAAATCAGAACAAAAACTCAATCAAGAGGAGATCGTATAACCTCCACGCAAACTTTGTGCCAGCAATTCAGGATGAATGCTCAATGAACATGTTGCCTGCAGAAACCCTGATGCATCTTAATCAGAGACCCTTCTCCAGTTTCCCTCTCTGAATGGGGTGAGGAGAGAGTCCCATGGACTGCAAGAAGATCAAACGTATCCATTCTGAAGGAAATCAGCCCTGAGTGCTCACTGGAAGGACAGATCCTGAAGCTGAGGCTCCAATACTTTGGCCACCTCATGAGGAGAGAAGACTCCCTGGAAAAGACCCTGATGTTGGGAAAGATGGAGGGCACAAGGAGAAGGGGATGACAGAGGATGAGATAGTTGGACAGTGTTCTTGAAGCTACCAGCATGAGTTTGACCAAACTGTGGGAGGCAGTGGAAGACAGGAGTGTCTGGTGTGCTCTGGTCCATGGGGTCACGACAAGCCAATAGGGACAGGACTTTTAGGGGAGGGTTGGTGCCATGATTAAAGAATGCCCTCCCCAGGGAAGCTTGCCTAGCACCTACCTTAATGAAAATCTTTTCAGCATCAATTAAAAGTCCTTTTTATTCTCCCAGACATTTTATTTCTGTCTGTGGAACAAGCTTTTTTCCTCGAGCTGTGTTCTAGTGCTCTTTTTAATTATTTTATGCTGTGGGTAGTTGCGCTGATTTGTTTTAATTGCTTTGATCATTTACATTTTATTGAGGGGTTTTTTTGTTTTGTTTTTTGGTAAGCTGCCCAGATGATGTGGCAGTGTCCATGTATTTTACACATTCTTACAATTAGCCTTACATTTAAAGGCACTTGTCAGAGCTGCCTCTAGGTCCCAGCTCACAGAGGACCAACGCTAGTCTGTGATAATGTACAAAAGTCTTTATTGAAGTTCAGTTTCCATTTCCAAGCCGCAGCGTGCAGCTCTACGTCTTAGAACCTAGACCGGCGAAGCTCCGTCTGAGTCCCCGCCCCCTATACACCAGTTTAAGACTCTAGCCTTACTCCACCTCTTCCGTTGTTCTTTCCTCCTCTGGGTCCGTCTGCCCCCCGGGGTTTCCTCCTTTCTGGACTCTTCTGACGCTGACCCCCCTGACTCTTGTCCCTCCTTTTGGCAGGCTTTAGGACCTGGCTCCCTATCCGGGCTACCTGCTGTGCCGCTCGCCTGTACTTTTGAACTTGGCGCGCGCGCCCAGTGGGCAACCTTCCTCTTGACCGTTTCCGCGCCCTCCGATGGAGGCATGGTCAATCCTGACTCATCTCCTCTCGCTGGTGGTGAGCACACTGGTCCCAATACCTGGGACTCCTCCCCCCCCCACTGCGCTCTGGTGGGGAAGCTGGTCCTGATTTCCAACTGCTGCTCTGGGAGTCCCCGCTGGCCCCTTCCTTCTGGGGTATCCCCCTTGGCACCCCCCTTGCCCTGGCCATCGGCGCCCCCTTCTGTGAATCTTCCGATTCGCTGGAGAGACTCAGGGAATTCCTCGGACCACTGTCATCGCCTGCGCTCCCCTCGGATTCCTCCCCCTCGCTCTCCATTTCCTCCCTCTCCTGTGCCTCTGCTCCTGAGCCCCTGACAGCACTCTTTGCAAGTTCATGTAGCAGAACAGCCTTTCACAGTCGGGCACCTGGTATCATCCTTGACCACCGTCCAAACAGTCAAGTGAGAGTCAGAGTCTAAAACCACCAAATGGGGGCACGGAAAGGCTGTAGCGGAGTAATTGGCACAGAGCTTGCCTTTTCTAACGCTTCAATGGGCTTACCTCCTCAAATGTGTTTTGTTAACCTCGGAGAATGGATTCTGCCAAGTGATTCTCCGGGTCTAGTGATTCTTTTGGCAGGTTCTTGAGGACTGCTGAAGACCAACATGCAGATTGGTGCTTGCTTCCTGCAGTGGAGTGACCTGCTGAGGCCCTGGATTCTTCCATACACATATGAGTGGACTTCTTCTATACAGTCTTTAGAATCTGAGCCCTTGTCCATAAATTGAGAACTGAATCTCAGCAATTCCTGTTTTGACTATAAAGTGTATTTTATTAGTTCACACCACATGCTGTTTGTTGGTTATCCTAATGGGTACTCCACATATTTCCATAATTAAAACGTTATTTATCTCTACTGCTATGTTCATATTGACTTGTTTACCCTAGTGCAGGGGGACAAGGAACAGGTGGCCCTCCAGATGTTGTTAGACTCCAATGCCCATCAGCCCCAGCCAACAGGGCCTATGGTCAGTGATGATGGTAGTTGTGGCACCTGGGAGGCTAGAGTTTCCCAGTCCCTGCACTAGTGATTCATTCCTTTGAAAACTTTGAATTTCCATCCAAGTTTCTATGCCTCAGATACACTTAAAGGAGACCTGAAAGACGGCAAGGGAGAGAGACACCTGACCCCATCTGTTGGCCAGGGAAGGAGTAGAGCCTCTTGCACTTGCCAATTGGAAGGCCAGTGATTCGAATCCCCATGATGGAGTGAGCTCCCATTGCTCTGTCCCAGCTCCTGCCAACTTAGCAGTTCAAAAGCACACCAGTGCAAGTAGATAAATAGGTACCACTGCAGTGGGAAGGTAAACGGCATTTCAATACACTCTGGCTTCCGTCATGCCAGAAGTAGTTTAGTCATGCTGGCCACATGACCCGGAAAGCTGTGGACAAACATCAGCTCCCTTGGCCTGAAGTGAGATGAGCACTGCACCCCATAGTCGCCTTTGACTGGACTTAACTGTCCTGTAGTCCTTTTACCTTTACCTTTCAGATGCTCCAATGCTTGCTTCCCTCTTCCCTCTGCATTCCTTTTTCTCTTTCATTTCATGTCCATTAGACTGTGATTGCATGAGCAGGAGCTACCTTTTACATCTATATCTATATCTATATCTCCAACATATGAGAGAAAGAGAAAATTGTAGAGACTGTATAAGTATTTATTAAAATAGGAGGAGGAGGTCATCTAGTTGAACAACCTGCCTCTGTTTGTGGAACAGACAGATTGGCAAAAGCTGTGATCCAGTAGATTTGGCTAAGGTGGAGCTGAGTTTATCAGGTTCTTTTCTTGGCTTGAGTGAGCAAACCAAACAACAGTGCCAATTTAGGGTCTTTACCAGAAGCTTTCTGACCCCCAGGCTCCTGTTGACCAACCTCCCATTGTGTCTTGCTGTAGTTAAAGTGGCTACTCCATGGAACAAATATGTAACAGGCAAGCCTGGCAAAGTGTGTTGCGCATGAGCAAGTCGTCCCAATGGACTTGGAAGTGAGGTTAATGAACCCACCTGAATGGGAAGAGATGCGCAAAAACCGATACACAGCTCTACATCAATACTAAGATGCACGTTGAGTCTCTGTGGTGTAATGGTTAAGAGCAGTAGACTCGTAATCTGGTGAACCAGGTTCGCTTCCCTGCTCCTCCACATGCAGCTGCTGGGTGACCTTGGGCCAGTCACACTTCTTTGAAGTCTCTCAGCCCCACTCACCTCACAGAGTGTTTGTTGTTGGGGAGGAAGGGAAAGGAGAATGTTAGCTGCTTTGAGACTCCTTCGGGCAGTGATAAAGTGGGATATCAAATCCAAACTCCTCCTCCTCCTCCTCCTTCTCCTCCTTCTCCTTTAAGCTCAGGTGTCCTACTTTTTCTTTAGCCTTCCTCTGCACAGTGCAGCCCCAAGCCTTTGGCACCAGAAGCTACATGGACTGCAAGCCAAGATCAAAAGGGCCGACAACATAAAGGTGTGCAGATATTTCAGGGAAGCCGCAGAACAGAAAGAAGCCTTTGCTTTCTATTCTGCCTGTAGCTGCAATGTTGCTTTTCTTCTTGCATACTGATCTGAGGGGGGTGGGGGCGAGGAGAAGAGCACTTTTGTTGGAGAGCTCAGTGGGGTAAGAAGCACACGCTGCCAGCCACAAGGGGGGCAAATTTACCACCGTTCCTACATAGCCGAGATAGAGAGCCTTTGGCCTACCTCCAGACCTCTCTTTCCAGCTGTGTCCCCTTCTCAAGTGGTTTTGCCTGGGTAGAATATGATCATGCCTCTTGCTTGCCTGGATGAGAGAGGTGTGGATGATGGCACACACCAACTCCATGGGGGTGAGGCTTCCACAGCGCCTCCCCTAATGTCCACTGGGACGGGGCTCCATCTTGAAGGGGCAGAGAAGGCCTGGCGGGATGTTGCCCCAGGCGATGCTGAACAGAACAGAACAGTTAGAGATGCCCTCATGTCCTGATTGTGTACTCTCCCACTCTATGTGGTTGCCTGCACCATGTCTTCAGAGACTCCTCTAACCAGGCCGTTGAAATTCAAGTGTGCTGTCAGGATGCAGAAATGGGTTGAAACAGGTGCCTTTTGTTTGGTATTGGAGTCTGCCAGAACAAAATGGCGAGGTGGTGCTCAGGTCAGGAGCAAAAGGAAGTAGGGTGTGTGTGATGACAGAGACCACCCACCAAAACACCACCACCCACTTAACAAACCCCTCTCCCAAATGCTAAAGGCTTCCGTAATAGTAATGAGTGCAGCTACAGATCATGTTTTCACTTATCAGTTTTTCTGCAGTTAGGCGAAATCCAGATTAAATGTAGGCTGGGTTTTTCTAAAGAGAGAGAGCGAGAATGAGCTGGCATTTTGATGTCCATATGTCCTGCCAGTATCCTGTACTGGTTCCTCTCTAGCCACTCTCACCTAGTTCTGGGCTTGACAGCCACCAACGTCCTGTATTTTAGTGCTATGTTATGAGGGGCCAGAAGTGTTCTGGGAAGAGACAGGTATGCCTTTACCTTGGGTGCTGCAGGGGTGATAGTTAGAAGAAGACATCTGTGGGTTTTGCACAGGACCTGCTGGTCTTCAACTGTTTTACAGGCAGGTAAGGGATCAGCAGGGGCTGAAGCCTAGGCAAACCCTCCAACATTTCTCTCATGAAAATAGACATCCTATTCAATAATAATAATTTTATTATTTATATGCCACCCATCTGACTGGGTTGTCCCAGCCAACATATAAAAAAACATAACAAAACAGTAAAAAACCCTACCTACACAGGGCTGCCTTCAGATGTCTTCTAAAGGTTGTATAGTTACTTATCTCCTTGGCTCAGGGGTCACATGACTCCATACCCTCCAACATTTCTCCAATGAAAATAGGGACATCCTAAGGCAGTGGCGTCCAAACTTTTTTCAAAGAGGGCCAGATTTGATGAAGTGGAGGGCCGTGAGGGCTGACCAAAGGGCCAACCAGGGTTGTTGACCTTTTTTATGATTTTACCCCAAAGTTGTTGAGCTTTCCTGAGGATTGAAGTTGTTGAAGTTGAGGTTTTTTTAAGATTTTACCCCAGGAAATAAACTACCACAGGGGCTGGATTAAACCAACCGGTGGACTTTGGACATACTTGTCCTAAGGAAAAGTGGGACATCCTTGGATCAAACCAGAAACTGGGACAGCTTCTGTAAATCTGGGACTGTCCCTGGAGAATAGGGACACTTGGAGGGTCTGGAATGACCCTTTTCCTTTCAGGCGCCCTCTGTTGGATATCCCTAATTCCAAGTGTAGTCATAAGAAGAGCTCTGCACTATTAAGCCAAAGGCCCCTGCATTCCAACATTCTGGTCTCAGTCACCAACCATATCCCACAGGAAAATGTGCAAGCAGGCGCTGAATGCAAAAGCACTCATCTTGCTTGTCCTTGTAACTGAGCAAACAAATGTTTTACACACACACACACACACACACACACACACTCTATGCAGGGACAGAACTTTAAAACCCAGTCACAGGTCCAAAGGAGCCCCCTCAAATATGCATATAAGCAAAGATTTGCCTGAACAGTGCTAACACAATGTTTGGTTATGTAGCTCCTAGCTGCAGGCACTTGCCTTTTTGTGTGGGGGCTTATTTACATGTATGCATGGATTTAAGTCTGTTCTTGTGCACTGCAAGCAAAAAATAATCTTTGCATCTGAGGGAGGGAAATGGAGCATTGTCAAAATGCCCTCCCCACTTTCATAAAAAAAAATTGGGGGGAGAGAGGGAAGAGAAGCTGCTCTTTGAGTAGCGAGGGCTGATGACTACATCACTCTTATGACTTTTGCCATCAGCTGATAGAGATAAAGCTAATATCATACTATAATCCACTGAAGCCTCTAATAGGCTTAGGAATAACAGGGGTTTACAGCCTCATTAATGTTCAGCACTAGGTATAAGAAGCAAGTACAATTGGGGAAGTTCTGCACAAAAGAAAACAGTGGGCTGCTACATGGCTAGAGCCTGCTTACCTGTTGAGAGCAGAGGGGGAAATATTAGAAGCAGGAAAGGATAAGAGGCGAGCAGCACAGAGAAGGGTCGATTATATATAAAAAAGGAACAGGTAGGAGCTAGGAAAAAGAGTAGCCAAGGAAACACTGGCAGTTCAGTCACTGTGGCCCAGCTAAACTTAAGTCAAGCTGTGCAAAAGAGCTGAAGTCAAGGTTGTCTCTTCTGTAGCACAGCAGAAAACTCACATTCCTAGGCTACCCCACGAAATACAAGGCACAAATTCATGCCCTTTGGCATGCAGCAAACACACTAGATGTGACTTGCTCAACAGCATTACAGCTCCAGGGCAGGGATAGAAGCATGTTCATAAACCAAAAACTAAAACAGGTGAGTTCAACAGCTGAGCATCTCTCCCCAGACAGAGGCTCCAGCAGCTATGGATGGTCCAAGCATTGATGCAGATGCTCTAGTCTGAACCAGCAGCATGGTGCAGAGTGGTTCACATTGGTAGGAGTTGGCCTATTACAGAAAAGATAGGTTTGAGGGTTATGATAGCTGGTGATGAAGTCACCATGTACTACATTAAGAAGGCCAAGGTTGCCCATCATTTTCAAGGTCTGTAGACCTGTAAGTAATCCATGCTGTTCTTTGGGCATGTTTAGTGCACCTAAGCAGAGGTAGCTACACTCGAGGAAGCTGAGTCCAGCTGACTTTGAAGAGAGATAGAACCCGTTCTAAGTGCATATATGCTGGCTTAAAAACTTCCTGCGGATTGCACTATTCAGATAATGGGAAACTATATACAATTGACCTTTTGCAAAAGGTTGCTTTTCTAAGCTCTTTCAATGAACTGGCACATAACCTAGACGTAATGGGTATTTCATCTGTGGTTCACCCATCACCTAGCATTTGTGGGACACAGCCTGCCTGTTATTAGGGAAAAGCAGGTTATTGAATGTATGAAAGAAACCTGGAATGGAAAGAGCAATCAGTCCTGTGCCCATTATCTCAGCTGGCAGTTCAGAGTCAATCACCTGTAGAAATGGAGGCAAGAGGCTGTCCGCTAACCTAGGCTTTGTTCCATTTGCAAACCTGTCATCAGCTTCGTTATTTAACTCCCAAAGCTGCCTTTGTTTTAGCCTTACACAAGACCACAATGCACACAGTTTCAGCTCCAAAGACCCACAACAAGGCTTCCCTTTCGGGCAACTGCATTTTAAAAAGATGTTGGGGTAAGGAAGTTAAAAAGAAAAAGAAGATGACTATCTTTATGGAAACAAACCGTCAGGGATGTGGCGATGAGTGGAGGGAGAGGAGGAAGGGTTTTGTTTTTGGTTAATCAGTATTTTTAACCCTTGTTCATCAGTATCTTGGGTTCCATTTTTCCTCCCTCTTACCATGCTGTATTTAGAGGAGCTGCAATCTACTGAATGCGGGGCCGAATTAGTGACTTAAGAAGGGATAGATGGAAAAGTTGTAACTGGGGCAGATTGCCGTCACATTACACTTTCTTGTGTTGGGACCAGTAAATGTGCTTGTTACAGAAAAATTGGAGAGAACCCAGCTGCAAATTTATGTGATGCTGTGCACACCTCCCTCCACATCTCCCCATACAACTGCTTCTACTTTCCTGATGTGTTAGAGCAAAAAGCAGCTTGCCAGCCCTAGTAAGAAAAAACCTCCTAAGCACGTGCAATTTCCCATTTTTTAAAAAAGCCTCACTTAAATCATAGCACCATCCTGGCGACAGGGATAAGATGGTTGCTTTTGTTGTCCCCCCATGTTGCTGTAGACAAGGTTAATATATTCTAAAAGTGCAAACGATAAAAAATAGGCTCTGTAACCCTGTACAGTGGTACCTCGGGTTAAGTACTTAATTCGTTCCGGAGGTCTGTTCTTAACCTGAAACTGTTCTTAACCCAAAGCACCATGATGCTGCTGCCGCATCGCTGGAGCACGATTACTGTTCTCATCCTGAAGCAAAGTTCTTAACTCGAGGTACTATTTCTGGGTTAGTGGAGTCTGTAACCTGAAGCGTATGTAACCTGAAACGTATGTAACCTGAGGTACCACTGTACATGTCTCCCCAGATGGTTCTGAAAGGATGCTGTGGGGACCAGCATCAACCCCAATAGCTCAAACATGCCCATGACAGTCCTAGGGGCTGATATTGGCCAGTTTGCTATCTGCTGCTGCTCTCTGGGTGGTCATTTGGGGCCCCTCCAAGTTGTAGGCCTCTGGACTTGAGCCCCAAGATTGAGCCCTAGCTGCACCACAATGTGAATGCACACAGGTGGCCAAGGGATGGTTAAGGAGAGCATCTTCTGAAGCAGGGCCTGGATGCTGTTTCTGGTCCCCATTTTTAAGATCAGGGTAAAATAATAGGACACCTGCTGTGGCAATATTTTTAGGCCTAAACCGAACACAGCTTGGGGCATACTCAAGCCTACTAAACTCAATGCATGCCTAACTCTTGGTTGGATTTAAGTCATAACATTGCCTGCACTGAGCAGATTCTCTCTCTGCAGAAAGAGCAGCATTCAGCTTCTGTGTTCAGTAAAGGTTCATGGATTCAGCTTTGAGAGACAACAGACACTTCTAGATGACCTGTTTGTTGAGCATTCGTTGTGATATGTTTGCAAGAAGATTACATGTTCTTGCAGGAAATTTAGACAACACTGGCTATTTAATGAGCTTTCGCTCTGATTCATTTGTTGGGCCAGACTTCCCAGCCCACTATAATTGCACAACTTGAATTTACCAGTATGTGACTGAATTCCACCTGAAGATAGTGTCAGCCTGACCATGTTTGCATTAAAATCACATTTTAAACCACACACACATACACACATACACAAACACAAATAAAAATTTGCTTTACAAACTTTCCAAGACTGCAATTCTGCTCTGACAGGTGTCTTTCAAACAAATCAAAACACAGACTGCCCCTTCTTACCAGAGCAGGTGATTAAAAATACATTTTCAACAATGTCAGTGAATCTTCTGGCAACAACTAACCACTGAAGGGTTTCCTTTTTGAGATGTTTCTTACAGAAAAGATGATATTTATTATTTATTTCAAGTATTTATATACTGCTTAATAGCCAGATTTTTAAATCATTGTACATGTTTTTTTTAAAACCGCACACAGACATGTGCATGCACACACACTCAAAGCCTAAGAACAATTAAGTTCCAACCTAGAATTTTAGTTGCTAATCCTGCACCCATTTCCATTTTTTCTAGTAAGAATTGATTCAACTCCTGAGTTGCCTCTTTCAGAAAATGCAAAGTAAAAAAATGAATGCAGGTTATACCCACTGGGGGAGGGGGAAGGGAAAGCCAAACATTCTCACTGGAACAAGGACTAAAGGGCCTTCTGAATTCCTCCATGAAATTTGTGAGCAAAAAACACATCTTGCTCATCTGTAAAATTTCAGATCGTTGGAGATGCATTTCTATAGTATCAGTAAGGAGGGGGGCAGTCACCCAGGATCAGCTAGCAAAACAAATTAAAAAATGGTATATGTACACCCTCTCTTCTGCACTGTCTAGGGATATCCTTGTATGATCAGATATACATAAATGTAGTTTTGATTCCCCCACTGCAGACTATCCAACAATTCACTCCCATGCTGTCAAAGCTGTCCTCAGAGTGGCATACCCCTCCTACAGACACCAGGAACAACCTTGCCCATTTCACCTTTTGTCAGCCTTCCAAGACATCAACTAAATGTATAAAAGGATTAAGGGACTCTTATGGTAGGGTCAAAAATGAAAGCAAAAATACACACAATTTTTGAAATTTCTAGGGCCAACAGTGGGTACAGCACAAGGCATACATGCAAAAGTGAACAAAGATAGCCTTGCTAGGGGGCTGCTTATAGCATCCCCCTCCCCTTACCCTCTTTTAGGAAAGGTATTTAGGCAGACATAGGGGTCAAAGGCATCTCATTAAATGCCAGGCCTGCTCTGTTCCAATCAGACTCTTTGACAAGATGTCTCCTTCAGTTTATAGGACACCGTTATTACATAATGGGCCTTATCACAATATGAGGAAGGCTTTGCAAAAGCTATTCATCTTCCTTGTACAATATCCTGGAAAGGCCTTATCAAGCACCTTGGAGATATTAGTTCCTTCTCAATTTATTGAAGTTATTTCACTGCTGCAGAAGAGCAGAGATTGGCAGACAAGCATAACTGCACTACACCTATTTTCAATCTGAGAGAGAGATTGTGTAGGGAGCAGTCAGCAGTACCTGCTGCCATCACGCATTGCCTTTCTTAAAAAAAAAAAAGAATTCAGCCCTGCAAGCAAAAATGTGATGGTCTCAATTTTAAATGCAGACAAAATGCAATTCATGGGTGACAGATCTAACTCTACCTTAATTTTGATGTATTATCATGCATAGGTTGTTTATAATCCCAACAAATTTGGCCTGCACAGCAAGGAATGAAGTATTCAGTTAATGTCCTCTTGATGTTCTAAAAAGTTTCACAAAATACTGAACTAGGTAGGAAGTCAGGAGCACAGGAGCCAACTCCTAGTGACCGAGGTCCCTTCGGTCCCCCCAATAAAATATTTGAGGGGGTTGGGTGGCAGCCCCCAGCCATCATAGATAATGATCATGAGAGTTGCAGTCCAACACCATACAGAGGGCCACAGGTTTGCCATCCCTGACTTAAGTGCTCTGTGTCACACAGGAGGAGTGCCCACCGAGTGGTCAGTCATGGTTTTAATCTACGAAGAAAAAAGGAAGAAGACTTCTTCATGATATGCAGAAGCAAAGATGGGCGAAGCAATTATCTGACCACACTAGGACATGATCAGGGCCGGATTTAGATTTGATGAAGTCCTAAGCTACTGAAGGTAATGGAGCACTTTATATGTCTGGCTGTCCTCTGTCAACAACAAATTGTTGCTGTTTTTTGTGTTGAATATATGCTATATGGTAATTTATGGACCTAATAGGTATCTAAGGCCATTTGCACATAACAAAATATGTATTTTATCAAAGTAATTGTTGAACTGAAATACAATTAAGAAGTATATTAATAGTGCAATACAATTAAGAAGAAGTATATTAATAGTGAAATAATTATTAAGTTCTAACTGTATGTAGGTTTTATTTTATTTGGTTTTTTTATCTTCTATTTTGGAAATGTACATCCAGTTTTTTTCCCCTTTAATTTTTTGGGGGGCCCCAAGAGAGTGGGGCCCTAAGCTATAACTTGTTTAGCTTATACATAAATCCAGCACGGGACATGATATCCTGACTGGAGAAGAGAAGCTGAATTAACCTCACTTAATGCACTTCTCAAGCAAAAGATGGTGTTTTAAACAACCCCCACCAATAGTAAAGACACCTGGAGCTTATTTGTTCTCACTGACTAGCTGAAATCGCCCAAACTCCCAAAGCTAGGAAGCAACTGTAATTGAATCATTTTAAGATAATCAAATGAACACACAGGGCTGCAGAAGCTTTTGGCAGTTTCCTCAATGCCAGCCACCTACGTCATTCACTGCTGGGATGAAACAAACAAACAAACAAACAAACAAACAAACAAACAAACAAACAGAAACTCATGGTGCTTCCTACCCGCCTCCCCTGGCAAAAGTTGTATGTCAAAGTGGAGGAGGAAAGTTGCAAGGTTTTTTATCATTTAAAATAAAACGAACAGAATCAAACCCTGTTGGAGTGGTGGTTCTCATTTTGTTCATCCTCCCATATTTGAGGTGGGGACAGGAAGAAGGAGAACTGCAAGCATTATATGGGTTGCCTAGACAGGGTAGAGGTGTCCCTGCTCAAATTGCAGAGAATGCTAGGGTACTCTCTCCATTTACACTGGGAGTTTGCCGCACCAGAAGCAGTGCAATGGTCTAAGTTCATGTGCTCCTATTTGTACGGTTGGGTCCCTGTTGCATTGGGACACCCCAGATATCCACTTTATCTGTGTTGTTGAGCTGGTTCTGGGAGTGAAGTGGAGCAGGCAAGGGAGAACAGGGGGCAACCAGGTTTTGAAGTCACCAGGCCTCACCAGGCCCAAGGCTATAAAACAAAGTGTTAGTGACATGTGCAGACTGCTTTAGCTAGCAATTTTGCAGTGTTGTCTTGCCCTTTGTAAAAACACATTTCCAATATCTTGCAACTGATACAGAATATGCAAATATTATCAAATTAAAAACACACACACAAATATTTATCCATTGACTACGTTTATTTGATTCTATGAAAATACAAATCCCTTTCAACGTTCACAATGGTTTTTATCTTAAACATTTCACTTAAAAACAGGGCTGTTCACTCGTCTCAGACAGTGACCCCCAAACTAACACTTTGCTCACCAGCTCAAACCTGATGGCCAATTCTGGAGGCTCCCGGCACTAACATCATACCAAAGCAGATGCCCTGGCCCAAGGCAATTCCTTAATTTATTTGGTTCACATTAGGTTTAGAGGTTATCCAAATATTTCCAGTTTTAATTCAAGCTACTTCTACACTGAAGGTTGCAAAGCTCTTGTTTACCCACTCTGCAAAGAGCTTTGGCAGCGTGCATGTTTATTAAGATATTACAGACCCGTATTAGTATGTGAGCCTGTCGGAAAGATCTAAATAGGAAAAAAGCAGGCAAATCCATTTTGCAGGAGACCTGGAGGAATTAGATAAAGAAAAGGGAGCTCTCCCGATTTGTGCATATTAAGGAGCAGAGCTATCAGATACCAGGCTTAAGCAGCCTTCAGGACATAAAAAGGTAAAGCTAGGCAGAACCAATTGCTATTAAGCTCAAGGCAAGAAACACCCCCAGGCTGAAGGGAGAAGAGCGTGCGCTGCCATCTACAGATACATGGTCCTTGTGTGTGCAGTGCCAGAGGCAACAAGGCCAGTACATCGCAGGAGACAAGCAGCAACTCTCAAAAAAGACACACCTTTGCAGTGAGTCCAGGCAGAAGATCTGTCGAAGGAACCCCTGCTGCCTGGACCATCGTTATCTCTCTGCTGGCGCCGTGGGCGAGAAATTCAAGCGCAAACACCACGGCACAGAACAGGAACGGAAGCAGGTGCTTACTTGTATTAGACCCCAGATAAGCCGGTCTCTAACCCAGAGATCAAGCAGCGGGGTTTAAAAAGGACTGAAAGGCTCACTGGACACAGGACTAAGAGAGTAGCAAGCAGCAGCTTCCTTGACTAGGATTGCAGCACTTGAGCACTAGACACAGCAGACGAGATGTTACAAAAGCTGGCCGCGAACACTGGCCTACTCCACTGGGTAGCGGCAGGACAAGAAATGCCGGTGGAAATGGATGCTGACAGCAGAGACCTCTTGCTTTGGGATCCTAGGTGCAGCTCAAAGACCCTCAAGGTCACAGGCCTCTACTCTCTCTCCTGTGCAAAGGTCACTAGGGAGGTATATTCTCCTAGACTTGTTAAAGCACTCCATCTGTGAAGACACCTCTTTTGTCTCCAGCTGTTTTGCCCCACCCCTTAGAAATGGGCAGACAACAATCAACTTGAGCTAACTGCCCACTGACTTGCATAAATGCTGAACATTTCTTCTGTAGGGTCTTATGGCACTCCACTTAAACCTTAGGGCTCACCTGAAGGGACAATAAGGTGTGAGTGGTACTGGAAAAAGGGATGGAAACGATACAACCACAAGAGGCATTCTTATCCCCAACTGTCCTTTCCCCGCACCAGTTAGCTGTCTCCAGGAGATATTTCTGGAAACTCCTTATAGATCTCTTGGATTATCATTTTGTCCATCTGGCACTGCTGACTCTCCTCCTCTTCCACCATGATGCGCTGCAAGGTCCTCTGCAAGTCAGTGTAACGGTGCTTGTGCTGCAGGTATGGCGTCGACCGGATGATAGAATGCATCAGAGACAAGTATTCCATCCGCAGCTGTGGGAACAGAAGACATCGAAAAGGGCTTTAGTAGCAAGATAAACACAAGCGGAAACACAGACATTGGAAAACAATCTGTCAAGGGCAAGACTGCAGCACAACAATTGCAAATAGAATAGGCTCATAGGTGAAAAGATTCTTCTGCGATCTTTGTTTTCCCCATTGGTCCATAGGGGCCCTCACTTTCAGAGGAGTTCTGGAAATCTATTTAGCCAGCCAATCGAAATAGCTGAATGGCTTTCAACTACTAGTCAACTGGACTCGGACTCAGGTGGCTCAATCAACAACATCCCAGTGCTAGATTTGCCTCTTCCATTTCAAGAAGCTTCAGGGATGAGAACAATTACTCAACTAACTCTGGCCAGAAAGAATGCAGACTCTAGAATATACAGCCTCATTGCTTTGCACAGGGGATAAAGGAGATGGTAGATAATGCTTTAGAGAAACATTCCTCTAGGTTTCAGGCTTACTGTATGAAGCCAAAATGTGAGACAGCTAAAATCCCCAACCTTGACCGGCCAAAAGCCCAATAAACTGAGAAGCCCTCCTCTGAAAGAACCTGTCAGCCATGCATATTTATTGGTCTTGTAGTCTAGCCTATTGGAAAAAGTTTGAGATGGGTGACAGCTTTAAGAACAGATGTTCTTTGCAACTATGAAATATAAAAATATATGTTATGCATGCATAATTCAGGCTTTTAGTGAATCACTAGAAAAAGTAGTTCAGCAATGGAAAGACTAGAACAAAACACAATCTTTGTGCCCATTTGAGCTTTTGGAGCACAAATGCTATCAGGATGATATTAAAGCGATTTCAGAATAAAGATGCCAAAATATTGGTGCCCCAAACCTATTAGAACTTCATTGCAAAACGGACTTCCGGTTCAGCGCGACTCCGACTCAGGCGGGGATTTCTTCCTAGTGGAGAATCCCGAGCTTTTCGGAGAAAATAGGGGTTCCACAGGGCGCCGTGGTCCCCTGAAAAGTATCTGGAGGGTGTTCAGATACACTGGTTCATCTATGGTGAGTCACAACAGCAGTGCTTCCACCACACAAATATATGGCTGAAAACTTAAGCAGTGGGTCCCCAAATGCATGTTTGGGTTGAAGATGGGCCCTGGGTCTGAAAAGCTTGAAGACTGCAGTTCTAGAGCATTGGCATAACGTGCTTCTAGCATTCCATCACTACCAGGAGATGCACCTTCATTATACAGCAAGTGTAGCCTCAGAGCCTGTACACAAACCCCACCGACAAAAGGTAGAAGCTGTAGCACTGGCTGTCCCTTTTGGCTTCTTAAGAGCTTTACTTTTTCTTAAAATTAAAGAAAAGCATCTTTCTAACCCTGCTGGATACGAAGATATGCTTTTAAGTGTGTGGCAAATGCCTGCAAGCTGGAAGAGCTGCCTATCCATTCAGACACACACCAGGAAGCTTCTACCTCTTCACTCATGTTCAGTTCTGCCTCTCTTTTTTCAAACTTCCAAAGAGGAGGCATGGGCTTTCTTTTTCTTTCTGTAAGTACCTTTTCTCCAGGGGAGAGATCTGCAATCTGCCTCACAATTATGTCGATCATCACCATCATGTCTGTGTGGTAGAAGATGTTTGCCGTGTCCTTGCTTGCAAAGATGTCCTGTAGAAATTTCAGCACGGAGTGGGGCGGCTGCGGCTGGTGCTTGAAGATGCACACGGGGTCGTCTGATCACAGGTTAGAGAGAAAGAAGCTTGTTGTGACATGCATAGACACGAGCTCCCTTTAGCCGAAGGAAGCAATTTATACACAATGTGCGTGGATGGAGGGGCTTAGCTAGTTTCCGAGCAGGAAAGAAACCAGTCTCTTGAAGAGCAGAGAGATTTTCCTCCCCATTGCAGCACTGCCCTAGGAGGAGAGAGAAAGCTTTCCACAAGTGCATTACCCTCACCTTGTATTCTCTATCAGCGCCTCTCTTTATAGAAAACTGGCATAAACTGTATTCTGACACATGGGTCATACAACTGTAACATTTAGCTTACCCCCTAAGACACCCACTTCTTCCATGGACCACTTCACTGCAGCTCCATACATGAAAAAGTGTAAGTGCAGGACATATACTCCTGCACAAGGGACAAAGACGGTAGCTGCAGGGAGGCGTTCAAGAAGAACCTTGCTTAAGTCTTGGCATTTGAGAAATAAACTCAAAGTGAGATGTCAAGAGTAAGCTTTCTAGCAACAACTAAGGATCTGAAAGGAGGCCAAGGCAAGGAGATTCAAAAGCTAAAAACAGCCTGCAGTGTGCTAAGAACATCATTTTCAGTCTGGAAAAGGGCTTAAACCAGGGATAAAGTAGAAGCATGAAACACAGGAAGTCATTTAAGAGCAAATCAACAAAGTAAAGGGAGCCTGAACACACACACAAGCAAGCAGGACCCCCATGCGCCTAAGTACATTAGTCCACACAATCCTTTGTTAGGAAGGCATAGGTAGAATACTTAGGGAATTAGAGAGTGTAGGGGAAAAGCTCTCCTGCTTTAATGAAGTGCTTTACAATAGGCTCTACAGCAGACTCAACACAATGTTCAGCGCTGGCAAAGTATTCTATAGGTGGGCTACTTGAAAAGCTGGTGGATTGGGAGAGAAAGAAAACACAACAGGATCCCCTAAGAAGCTAGACTCTGGAGGTTTTTGGTTCACAGAGTGTGCCAGTGGGGAAGAAAATCCAGATGTTGAGACATACACAACCACTCACACACCCTGGTTTCAAAATATCACTGGAGGTTGGGCACAAAGAAAATCAGTATAGATCCAAAGCTGATGACAAGACCAGTTTGTCAAACCATAAATCCTTTTGAAGGAGGGAAGGGAAAAGCAGAGGCAACATACAGAACAAAGGTGGGGGGGGGGGTCCCTTGGGTTTGTTACAGTGACTACCAAGGCTAGGAAGCATGCTTTTAAGAAGTGGGGAGGGTTATTAGGATTTCACATCAGCTACCAGATCCTTTATTCAATACCATCTTCCCTGGTTATACAGATCTCAAAATCCCTGAGAAACAGCTGCACAGAGCTTTGCACTAAATATTTATTATACTTTTATTCTGCTTCGCAACCAAGACACTCCAAAGTGATTGCAAACAGCTATTAAAAATTCAGTTCCCAAAAATACAGTTCTAAGGACACCACGGTTAAGATGCTGGGGGAGCTGCACTCCAAACGGTGCTTTGTCTAGTTCTACACACCTGGAATACAGCTCTTTGGCCAGATAAGGTCACTGCCTGCCGTTCTGCCACTAACTGAGCAATTACCTGCATTCCAGCAGGTCAGAGGCAGAACCGACTCCCCTGGCCTAGAAACTTTAAAAGGCAGAAAACTTCACGGGAGCTTAGAAACTCTTTGCCAATTATTCCTCCTCTGCAATGTCAGCAGGTGCCACTCTTCAGATCTACTTGGCCATTAGTGCTGCCGTTTTCTCAAAACAGTAATAGGAACCTGCAGACAAACTCACCTGCACGATTCAAGAGAAGAAGAAGCTTTTCTGTGAAGGTTTTGACATTGGGGTGCTTGCTCACGGTAACCATGATCACATTATGCTCAGGCACTAGGAAATAAAACAGGCTTTATTAGAAGTGACCAGCTGCCTATAACTGGCTTAGTTACAATACCTATCAGTGATGGAAAAAAGAGATGGGGGGAAGACACATCTCCACTGCCCACCCCCAACTTCTGGAGTGTCGCGATGCAAAGTAGGGGTCTCTCTCTATAAGTGGAGGGTCTCTGTGCCAATCAGAATGCCGCTTATTCAGGAGCCTACAATGTGTGGGAATCTTTTATTAGTAGAGGAGGCTCCATAGTGGGAGGATAGCAACATGGGTAATGGTTTGTCTCTGCTTGTGTTTAAGGCTTGCAACCAAGCAGAATGACTGAACAGGGCTAGTGTTGTTTACCCCACAGTGATCACTCGACCAGGATGCACATCCCACTCCCATCAGGTCTCACAAACACGAACACATCAATATCATAATGCTGTTGCCTAAGATGGGACTGCACTGGGAATGCCATGTACAGCCACTGCAGAGCTGAAGCAAGATCACAATAAAAAGGGTTGCCAAAATTATCAAAGGAATGGAGGCAAGGGACTTTTTAGTTTAGGGAAAAGGCAAATAAAGGAGACAAGACAGAGGTGTATACAATTATGCTTGGTGTGTAGAAAGTAGTTAGGGAAAGGGTATTCTCGCATAATACTAGATGTCAAGCTGATTAATATTCTATGGCCTTTTAAATGTGTTTGGGGGTGGCTTATGGTTTTGTTTTTGTTCTAACTACAGTGGTACCTCAGTTTATGAACTTAATCCACTCCGAAAGTCCATTCTTAAACCAAACTGTTCTTAAACTGAGATACACTTTCCCTAGTGAGGCCTCCAACTGCCGGTGGCCTTCCACCGTTTGGATTCCGTTCTTAGACTGAGGTAAAGTTCTCAAACCAAGACACTACTTCCGGTTTTGTGGAGTTTGTAAACCAGATTGTTCTTAAACCGGACCGTTCTTAAACTGATGTACCACTGTATTTATTTGCACTTTGATCCTGTATTTTTATCTTGTGAACTGCCCTGAGATCTTTAGATGAAGGGTAGTATATTTAATAAATGAACAAATGAAATGAAATAAGTAACAAAGACATGGTGAAAGCAAATCAGGATGACTCTTCACTGTCACATAACTTCCTCGCGAACCAATCAGGACCAATGTTCAGTAAACAACTGACACTGTATAACCTCTGTATAAACTTTCTGTAAGCGTGTCAAGATGAATGCACAATAAATATGTCATCTGGAGAAACCCTGGCTGTAAGAAGCCTTGTTATGATGCAACCAGTGCTGTAATGTAGTTGTCCGTTAAAAATGCCATTTTCATTTTATACATGTGTCCCCTCCGCAATCTTTGGGCTGTCACCTGTATCCTCCATTTATTAGTTTTCTTTATTACTTTATACACCTGGGGAGAAAAAATCAATACCACCACTTTCTTTTTTAAAAATATAGCTTTTTGTTATTTTCATACATGAAACTACTGAATTTGCTACTAGCCATTATCAAGCATTAAAGCCATGGAAGCCCGTATTCAAAATCTGGTCGAAGATTCTAGAACAAATGTTTAACTTATACAATACACACTTCTTCATTTCTACCGTGTGTGTTTGCATCTAGTCACTGCGTCAGGCACTGTTTCAAAACAGGGGCTCACAGCTTGCTCCTGAAATAGTCATCAGGGTTTGTGCTGCAAAATTCAGCTGCAGAAATATGTCTTGCTAGGTAATGTGAAGCTCCCTGCTCTCCAGTCAGCAAACGACACCTGCTCAACCAAGAAGCCAAGATTATTCAGACAACCATATAGAAAATTGAGCTTACTTACGCTACACCACCACAGGGGATGGGAAGACGCCAGAAAGAGGCTCAGACAATGCCACGCAGTGGAGGCCCACCGCTATTTCGGCACATGCCATAATTGATGCCATTCTATCACACAGCATGGGCATGGAAGTGCAGGAGGAAGAGACAGGAGTAAGTAGTCAACAGCTCCCTTCCTCCCTGTGAAAAAGCTAGTATTTCACAGTCTGGTTTAAGTTTAATTTTGAATGTTTCATACTCACATCCTGAACAACTTGTAATGAAGGCAGCAAATGAATGCAAATGATTAATTTTTTTTAAAAAAAGCCAACAACATTGAGTTGCCATAGCCTCTGTCCAATCAGAGCTACCATTGGTCTGTCTGAGTCACCTGACTTTGCACCAGCTACCTCCCACTCCTTGTTTCATGGACAACAATCTCATTACTATTCATGTGTAGGGAGGGATATTTTTAAGGATTTCTTTCTATTTTATTTTATGTTTTTGTGCTTTATTCCTTAAATAAAGAATCTTATTCCTTAAGATTGTGCTGTCACTTTTACATGATTTTTTTCTTCTTCATTATTTATGCTTTTTCAACTGCATGTTGCTTTGGAAGGCCTAGGATGGAAGAGATACATGGTTATAATAAGAATTTGCGCTTATTTGTTTTTGTTTCAGAACCATACAATATGGCTATGTATGAAGTGGGGAGGGAAAGCCATAAGGATGGAAGAAGGCAACTGATTCTGTCTTGCCATCCCTTGCAATTTGCAAATGACCTCAACTTGCCATGGTGATGTCTTTGCCTCCATTACTGCTCCCTCCATCTGCACTTAACTGAATGCTGTGTCTAATACTAGTTGGCACTCTTAGGGCAAATCAGAGCAAGACAACAGAAAGGTAGAGATGTGTCAGGGAAGAAAACGGTAGAACCTCTAAATGTTGGGAAATATCTGTTAACATTTCAGAAAGCGTCATGCCGAAGACAAAACACACACACACACACACACACACACACACACACTGAACAGGTTTCAGAGAAGCAGAATTTGTGGCCTTTTCTGCATTACACATTCTGGTGGCTTGAAAGACATAGACTTTTTTCCACACAAAAAGAAATGCAGTCCAAAAAGAGGCTGAGCATTAGTTTCTAAGTTCTTGACTAAGTTCCAGTTTCCCACTGTACCCCAGGTGGGCACAAAATAATTCATAGAAATGCTCTGCCCGTCAGGTGAAACAGTGTAATTACTCAAACTAGCCAGCGCTCTAAGAATAAAACTGTAATGAATAAAAGGGAAGAAAAAATAGATTTAAATCCGTTTCTATTAGGTGATTAATAATGCAACAGATTTATTTATTTACACACACACTTTACTATAACCCATATCTTAATGATGTTATCCCTTAAATACTACCTGGCAAATTACTGGATGGGTTTATAGCTGCTTAATCCATTCCACTTCATGAAGCCAAGGTGGAAAGGCATTCCATGCAAAAGCAGAAAGCAACTAAGGCAAGGCCATGAGAACTTGGCAGCGCAATAATTTGCCAAGATATTCAGGATTAACAAGATGCAGCCTGATACCACGGTGTGTTTTGACCTGCTTATGACTGCCCACTCAAAAAATTACATTTAAAAGTGCCTGCAATCACCAACAGCAAGGCTAAGCTAAGCTGCTTCCCAAAAGGCTCAGCCTGGCAGGAACAAGGGGAGATCAAGTATTCCTGGAGAAAGTGCTGCCCAGCAGAATAAGGAATAACCTACAGTGCGTCTACAGCTAATGAAATTCGCAAGGCACAGCAAGGGATAAGCAGAACACCTGCCAATCACCGAAAGGAGGAAGATGCCCAGTTAACTGCATTGCTAAGGACCCAGTACTTGTTACAACGAAGTCTCAGACTGGAATTTCCTCCCAGCAACCCAGCTTTGAGTCTCCACATTTCATGGAGCACAACTATGAAAGTGCAGTTCTCACATGCACACTTTACCTATTGGGGAAAGCAGGGAGGAGGAGGATGAAACTGTTTTTGATCGTCCACAGGTTAATATTGACAGGTTAATATTAAACAATGAGCATACAGCCAGTAGGGGGAAACACGTATAGGTGTTTATATCTTACCAATAGAAGCCTCCAAGTCAAGACAGTAGAATAGGCGTGCTCATTTTTAAAAGGGGGCCATAGATGTAGTGGGCAAAAAGGAAACCAAGTGGAAAGAGAAATGGGGGGAAGGGCATACTGTGGACATCAAAGAGGGCACAGTGCCAAACAAACCAGGACTCTCCAATGGAACAACTTCATCCACAGAATAATTTTAGGGGGCAGTGCCGGCCTCAAACTAATTCCGCACTGAAGACATACCATCAGGGAAGCATCCTACATAGAAAGCATGATCATAATGCATGACTTCAGTGTGCCTCACACAGACTGGGCAAGTGTGTGTTCTGACTCGGACAAAGAGGCAAAATTTATAGACACCTCAAATGACAGTGCCCTAGAAGAGTTGGCCATGGAACTGGCTAGAAAGCAGGTGACTGTGGATTTAATCCTGAATTGTGCCTTGATGTGTGCATGTTGCTGAGCCAATTGGAAATACTAATCACAGCGCAAAAGGAGAGCTCTGATAGGTCAGTGTAAAGTTCCAAGGGGAAAACTGCCAACCATGTTTACCAAGTTGGCAGGAAAGTTTTCCCTCTCGAGGAAGAGGTGCAGAAATGAGAGCTTGCTGGCAAGTCCGGAAGCAGTTCAAATCTCCCTTAATAATACCTGAGCTCATATTTTCAGAAATGTAAATCTGCTCCCCTTCTACCTGTAGAGCATGGCCAAGTGTCTTATTTAAATCTGTATCTTACCCATTCCAAAACCTAGACAGAGGCTTCTTGCAACTTAAACAAAGTACAGTGAAAGATCTTCCACAGCTCACTGCAAACCTTGGCATCATCTCAGCTGGGAAAACTTTTATTACTCACCTGGAATGTGAAGGTTAAAAGCCAGAAGAACATTAATGAACAGGTCAGGCAGCTGGTCTGTGGTGTCTGATGGCAACCCATCTTCAATCACATCCAACAGAAACTGGACAAACTGGGAATTGAGGTGCTCTGTGCAAAATAAAATATGTTTAGAAATGTTTTTGTTCTGTTGTCGTTTTTAAAAGACTCCACAGGGGATGTGATTTCTGGTATGCGGAGCAAAACTATAAGTCCAGCCACTACATTTCACAAAGCTGAGTAGCAAATGAGAAACTGGGGTTATTCATTTTTGGGTTGTATTTAAGTCCTATTCAGAGTAGGTCCACTGAAATAAATGAAACTATATTAGTCATGTTAGGAAGTCTGTATCTGATGTGCATTAAATGGATCATATTGTATTGTATTCGTATTAAGTAGGTGCATAGCAGTCACCAAGGCTAAACAGTTCCATTAACTGAGGACCCAAACTAGATGATAAAAGAGGGGTAATCCAAATATGAATCCCTGTTATGCCCTCGCCGCACCCACCTGCTGGTTAAACACAGCTCTTGGGGAGAGGGACTAGGATTGGTAGCTATGGTGCTGGGAGACGGAGATTTCACCCCTTTCCTCTTGCATATTTTCCCTTGAAAAGTTGCTCCTCCCAAGCTGTTGTTTGCCCTGAAAGGGTGGTTTACTGAGAGCCAGTGTGGTGTAGTGGTTAGAGTGCCTGGCTAGGATCTGGGAGACCAGCATTCAAATTTCCGCTCAGCCATGAAGCTCACTGGGTGACCTTGGGCCAGTCTCTCCTGCTCTCATCATAACCTATTGCACAGGGCTGTTTGTGGGGATAAAATGAGGAGGAGAACTATGTATGCTACTTTGAGCTCCTTGGAGGAAAGGTGGGGTATAAATGAAATAGACAGACACAGACTGTGGAAGGACGGAGTTGAAGGCTTAGGGCCATTTATCAGCTAATAAGAAAGATATGGCTGCTCTCCAACAAATGTCCTGACTGATCTCGGGGAAGCTGAATTCAACACACAGTTCTGAAGGGAAGACCAAGCAAGTTTTCACTCATCTGGGCTCCATCCAGTTCTCATATTCCCTGTAAGTGTTTTGGTGAGCCGTTTCCCAGACTGTGGAGAGCAATCTCGGAACAAGCTGTCTCTCTTTAATTATAGGTTAAAAAAACTGCAGAAATCCTCTGCTCAGTGGCAGCTTGCCATCCACCCCCTGTGGTGGAGCTTTTTCTCACCATAGTGATGATATGGCAGCGGTTCTCCCATACAGAATATCATAGCCAGCACCAAAGCAGAGTAGCACATCTTCTGATGGTCTGGAAAAGAAAGCCACGAGTTCAGTTACACCTGCGCCAGGGCATATGCTCATGCGATCTAAACATAGCAGGCATCTAGAACAGCCATTGAAGGAAGGCAGCTGGCTTGCTTGCAGGTCTGCTCTCTTTCTTCCCTAAGGCAAAATTTCTGCCACATTGAAAAAAGTCAAGATGGAAAAAGAGATTATACAATGAATGCAGTAGATCAGAAGATATGCGTTACATTTCCAGCATGGTGTCAGCTCTTAAACAGATACTGTATTGGCCTGAATATAAGCCGCAACCGCATATAAGCCGCACCTTTAAAATTCAAGGGGGGGGGGGGAAGAAAAAAAAGACAATACCCAAATATAAGCCGCTCCCTTAAAATTCCGCAGGGACTCACACCCATTCTGTTTTACCGTATGTGTTTCAGCAACGATATCATAACAGCCAATTTTTGTAAGGTCGCAAATTTAAGCCACATCTTAACTTTTCACAGTCGAAATTTTTTTGGAGGGGGGAGTGTGGCTTATATTTGGGCCAATACGGTACATTTCTCTCAATATTTGATACCGTCAACAAAGTCTTGAGTCTTGAAGTGGAGTATGCAAGAGCTACATGCAGAACTGTTAAGTTTAAATATAGAGAATTTGCCCACTGCCAGATGTTGCTATATAATTCTCACCATCCCCAACTCCTGACCATGCTGGCTAAAGCTGATGGGACTTGGAGTTGAACAAGATCTGGAGGTCCACAGGTTCCTCATCTCTGGTCCAAAGACCAGAATGTCACTGCAAAAGGCAAGGGCCAAGCTCCACGTCTGCTGGGTTTTTCTTTTTTCTACAATCCTTGTTCTATGTTAATTCTAACTGAACTTTCAGATATCCATTCTGTCTGGTTAAGGCAGCAGAGTTTGATTTCTGCAGGGCAAGGATGGGAAATCTGTGGCCCTTCAGATGTTGTTGGACTCCAAGTCCCACCAGCCCCAATGGTAAAGGACGAGTTGTAGCCCATCAACACCTAAGAGTCACCCCTGCTGTTGAGCAAAATGATAGCGACTTACTCCTTACTGCAAAGGGTGCCTCCATCCATTGCCTCTAATAGCACAAACAAAATCGGCAGTAGAGGAAAGAGTCTATTCATTCCCTGCTTTCATATTTCCTAATTCCGATCACCTCTTGCCCAATAGATTTCAGATTGGTGAAATTGACTAGACCAACCCGGATTTAAATTTTACACAAATGAAGTTCACTGTGGAGGATAAACTTGTTTTTCGAAGGAAAAACAAGGTTGGTTAAGGCATTAGAGCACACATTTAAAGAAAAATGGATTTAATAAAAATTCCTGGTCTTAACTCGTTACTGATGCACATCGGGACAGGACCTCTTCTCCTATTTCTTTGACTGCTAATTGTATTGTAGTATTAAATTCTGATTTGATTGCTTTTTAATAAAACAGGGGGTATGGCACATTATCAAATGCTGTGCTGGAGAAGAACAGACTTCTGCTTGCCCAGAGGAATTTCACCGCTCTTCTCCCCACCCCACTTCCCAGAGCCTTCCACGGACCTCAGAGTCTTCTCCAAAAGGTATGGGGAGCCTCTGGAACAGATTTTGGGGTAGTAGGGGAGGGGATGCAAGGGGGAAGAGGGAAAGGGGAGGTTCTGGGCACGATTGGAAATTTGCTCACACATTAAATTCTGCCCTTTGTATATGGATTTGTTTATTTGCTTTGCTGTTAATTGTGTTGAGCGTCTAAGTGAAAGAAAAGCAGGACAATTTAAAAAATATAATACAACTGGGTTAAACAGCTTCCCCTACCCCAAATAGTATTTCAAGATCTCACATATATTGTAATTTGGTTTGTTGTTGGTTTTTTTTACAGCCGTTCCTGCAGAACACATTTATTTCCTATAAATCAGCAATAGTTTGGCTACAAGTCACCTGAGATTCAGACTATTCCAGGTGTGCGTTTTCGCTTCCTTTCCAGTGCACATTTGTACCTCATGCATCAATCTGTCCTGCAGCCTGCTAGTATAGCACAATTTTCACTGGCAGCATCTATACATGAGCGCTCCACAGAATCACAGCCTCTGCCTTTCCTGAATCTTAATTAGTTGGCATGTTCCAGTAGGGGTTTAAATAAGAAACGCCACATGATAGGGCATATGGCCACAATGAAATATGCACTGCACTGTTTACAAGAGATCATTAAAGCATGGAGAGGTTTACACAGCCTAGTTATTATGTGCAGCGATGAATAACCCAGTAAAAGTTGGCTCATTTCTGTATAGGCCAATACTTGGGTTATGTACTCTATGTGACGATTAGCAGGAAAGTAGTTGGACTTCGAAAGTGTGGATTTGTCAATTTCTCTCTCAACATGTTTTGTTTCCCAGGTGGGTCCCAACTTTCATCTGGCACAACCATCCCCCTCCGCTGGATGTGACCACCAGTCATGCAGATGAACATAAGAATTTGTGGCAGGGTTGGACACAGGCTTCCCTGAAGCTCCAGAACAGGTTAGGGAGTCCCAATGTTTCATAGGTACCTCGCTCTGTTATTTTACCAGCAAATGTGCCATCCTGGGGGAAGCTCTCGTGTCCAGACACCATCAGCTTTGTTTATGGGTGCAGCTGCCTGGGAGAAGGCCTTTGGCTGCCTGGGAAAGGAGTCAAGGAGCAGAAGCCCCAGTTAGCCAAGAGAAAGGAGAAAGAAACTGGGGAAAATGATACATGATCTGACAATACATCAACAACCCAAAAGCACCCTAAAACTAAAACAAGGAAAGAGCAGAACAATGAAACATGTTCTGCTGTATAGGGTCTCTGCTATTCAAATAGCATGCCCACCAGTGTATGGGGATTCTAGGCAAGGAACTATTTGGGGCTGATGGGCCTTCTAAAGATATCAAGCCATCACTGCAGCAGGTGCTTTGGTTTTGCACTGGGCAGCAAAGTGGCAATGTACAAGCTGCCACTGGTCACTGCTACCATCTTCTCTGGTATTGTACCCGGTAGCAGTTACTCGCAGAGGAATGAAAAGAGCTAAGGCAATTAAAGATTTGTAAGAAATATATCTGGAATGCTAGAAGCCGAATGCAATATGTAAGCTAATTCAATTATTCAGTGCATGCTAAATTCATTGATACAAAACCTTAAGATTGTTCTGAGCACCTAGTTCATTTCTCTTAAGCCACGGCAAAATGGTGCATCCTTAGCAAATCTGACCAGTCACCTTTCTATCCTGGGCATATTAGAGGAGAAGGGGAAAGGGTTACCAGTAGCTCTATGAAGACTAAAAAACCACAATTCAACTCAATTCACTTTGTTTTTTTTTTTTTTAATAATAATGTTTTTATTTGCTTTTTTCCAAGGTCAAATACATCGTCAGTTATTCAACAAAGGCAGTTTTACAGAAAGAAAAGAAAAAAGGTTATAAGCAAAAAAGAAATCGTACTTTGCAAAACAATTTTTCATGATCTACTGGACTTCCCCACATCTTCCATCCCCTGCATCTTTTTCAATAAAATAAAGTTACAGCAAATTAATGCCTTGTTTCCTGTGTTTTTGTACTTTCCTCAATTGTATATTAGGTTTAGGGGAAATATTATTAGTTCACAATTCCAACAGTCCTCAATATAGAAACTTTACCCTAGACTTTAGTCATTTCACAATCAGAACTTAAATTCCAGCAATATCAAAAATTTGGAATCTGAAGCTTGTTGTCTAAAAACTTAACAAATTCTCAACATTCACATAACTTATAATGTTTTTGTAAATAGTCCTTAAATTTTTTCCAGTCCTCTTCCACTGCCTCTTCTCCCAGGTCTCGGATTCTGCCAGTCATTTCGGCCAGTTCCATATAGTCCATCAGCTGCGTATGCCACTCTTCCAGCGTGGGTAGCTCCTGTACCTTCCAATATTTAGCTAAAAGAATTCTTGCTGCTGTAGTTGCATATAAAAAGAAAGTTCTATCCTTCTTTGTCACTCTCTGGCCCACAATGCCCAGGAGGAAGGCCTCTGGTTTCTTAGTAAAGGTATACTTAAATACCTTTTTCAACTCGTTATAAACCATTTCCCAGAATGCCTTCACCTTCGGGCATGTCCACCAGAGGTGAAAGAACGTTCCTTCAGCTTCCTTACACTTCCAACACCTTTTATCAGACAAATGATAAATCTTTGCAAGTTTGACTGGGGTCATGTACCACCTATATATCATTTTCATAATGTTTTCTTTCAAGGCACTACATGCCGTGAATTTCTTTGAAGACACAATTCACCAGGGGGGACCTATGATGACTGACACTACACACAAACTGAGGCCAGTTTATGAAGGGCAGAGGAAATGAAAACCACATTACCCAGAGTTTTGAGTCAGCTTGAATGTTTTCTGAACTTAACCACAAAGCCAATCCTCTGGACCGCAAATGCAACAAAGGAAGATTAGGACTTTGGAAGGGCTTGAAAAGTGAAGCTCATAAAAAAGGAGAGAGCAAAAGAAAAATGTGGAACTGACAGCAGTGTTGTGTCTCTATGTAGCAATGACAAGGGACAGATGATTACAGGAGTGGATTATAAACAGAATTGTTCTAGTTAATACTGCCTTGCTGCGTCTTATAATAAGCTTCCCCCAAAAAATACCATGTGGAAAAGATTTGCAGACTAGAAGCACCATAGGAAAGTGGCTGTCCAGGGGCAAGAGGCATCTAGCAGAAAAAGTTGGACAGCAGCCAAGGTGCTTGCATCAGCACAAGGGGAAAGCATTATTTCATCAAAAGCATCCAGAATCCATGCAGAGAGCTTTAGCCTCCAGTATTCCTCTTTAAGCACCAGGCAGGATCCAATGGAACGCTTGCTTCTGGCTTGACAACAATCCCCAGCCGCCTGAGAGTTGGCATGGATTGCTCTGCTCTTTGCCATCCGCAAAAGGGATTAGATGCTCTGCAGTCTATCAGAAGACAGATCAGCCTCGATTCCCAAGTTCCAAGCAACAAAGTAAGCCTCTATCACTCCAGCACTCAAGGTCATTTTTCATGAGAGAATCTGTTTACAGTTTTGTGACAGCAACAGCAGAAAAAGAAAAAGAAATCATCTAAGCACTGTTGCACAAAATGGCCCCTGGAAAGAAAGAAATGGCTGACATGGACCGGTGGCAAAGTATTCACTGCCCCTTGCCACTTTTTCATTGTCTCGGTGATCAGTCCTGTTTCATTGTGAAGTGTTATTTCAAACGAACTGGTAACTGACATGAAGGGAAAGCGCTGGATAGTTTTGGCTGTCAAAATCACATACCTGTCAAGGTCTGCCATTGCTAACACATGAGCAATAGTGTGTGCACAAGATGAATGCTCCTCAGATGTGCTGTGTGGGGATAGAAAATGCTCAAGCTGAAAATAAACGTGACAGGAGGGCATGGGGCAGAATACCTTTCCAGAAGCAGATGCTTCAGTCAAACAAAAGCATATGTAATATTTATAATCTAGCCTTATGGTCTGTTCCCCTAGCAGCTTATTTGTATTGTATTTGAAGCGCGCAGAACTGAAAAACAAAACTGTTAGGGCGCAATTGCACAAAAGCTAGTTAATACTAACCAGGAAGCAACTACTGGCCACAAAGCCAGAGGCTGACTCTAGAAGACTGGAAGGTACTATCTGTAGGGAGATCACAAAGGAACAGCCCAGGGCAGCTTCCAGGAGAACATGGTCTGCACATTTGGTGACAGCTAAATTGGCTGGCCAGGTTGTGCAGGTGCTACCACACAGCTCTGGCAAGATAGACTTGTAGGAGGAAGGAAGAAACAGGAGACAAAAAAGACCTTCTTTTTCAGCGCCCCCAGCAAAGACAAGTTAGAGGTCTAAAAGGGCACCTGAACTCTGAATTATCCAAGCAGTAGATGAAAAAAGGAATCCATTTGTGAGAAATACGGAGTGTAGAATAAAAACATCTGCCTGTAGACGAACTTATAAATTAGTGATGTATGGAGCTGAAAGTTTATTTTTAGATGCCAGCAAGCTAGGACTAATCTTAAAATCCAGGCAAGCTTCCCGCTAGAGTGAACAATGAGAACTACAGCTTCAAGTACTGCCATCTTAACCAGCAGAAATAAACACCCTTACAGAGACTTTTGCATGCCAAGATAAAAAACGCTAACAACTTCAGACACTGTGGACAATCAATAAACTGCTGTGATAAAGAGAAAGCTCAGACATCTATAAGCATAACAAGTATAAAGTGCAGGCACAGATCATATTTGCATTGCAGCAACACAGGGAATGAATGAATGTATCACAGAGCATAGCTGGGTCGTTGCGTGAGAAGCCAGTTGCCATCTCCCAGATCACCATCCCACCCACTCAAGAACACACATCGCCTGCCTGCTCCCCATGCTAGTTCTGCTCTGTAGTTTTCCCATTTTGTTTGTGTTAAGTGTGACTGTCGGATTTTTTATACCTTCAGGGCAGAACCATCTTGGCTATCTGTATGCAGATAATGGCAGCCTGGCGTTCCCTCTCAGCCCCTTGCAGCTCAGCAAGGCTTAGAGTTGCATCTGATCAAGCGCAGGGCATTCATGTTCTCTAGCCTACCTTGTGCTTCTGCTGAATTTAATTAATCCCCTCTCTCTTGTTTGCCGCTTGCACTGAGGAAAGGCCGTCTTACTGGTACATATCAACCCTATGCTTAGCACCCGAGTGTACCCCTCAAATGGTTTTTGAATGTGACAAATGAAACAAAACAGAACTGCGGTTTTCTTAAGGCTGGCCAAAGGATTCCCTTCAATGTTTTGTTCTTCAAAGAAACCATGTAGTGAGCCTCTGTTTGGACTTCTCAAACAGATCTGTTTGCACCCTAGACAGACGAAACACAGTTTCTCATTACCATAGCTACGTTGCACCCATTTGGTAAATGTCCGGTTCTTCCCTCTAACCCGTAACTCTAGATTAAAGCCATTAAGCTTCCAAATCCTTTATCAGAAGCCTTGGGATGTCTGACAGCAAACCTCATTTTAGATATAGTGGAACCTCGGTTTTTGAGTATCTCGGAAGCCAAACGTTTTGGTTTTCAAATGCTGAAAACCCGGAAGTAATTGCTTCCGTTTTCGAACGTGCCTTGGAAGTTGAACGGCTTCCGAGACGCGTTTCTCAATGGAATCTTCCGCCCACCCATTGTGCCTCAGTTGTCAAAAGTTTGGAAGTCAAATGGCCTTCTGGAATGGATTACGTTCAACAACCAAGGTTCCACTGTATATAGCTACACAGAGGAAAGGGGTGGGTTGTTCCATATGGCAAGCTGAAATGCTTGTGTGGATTTATGCTGTGCAGCTGAATCCCACCCAGAGCTGGTAAGGCTGCAATCCTATGCTCACCTGGATGAGAGGAAGTCTCACTGAACTCAGAGGAGCTTACTACTGAGCAGACCTGAACAGGATTGTATCACAGGAGGCAGTGGGGTGCAAAGGTTAGCGCTGAACTTGGACTGGGAAGAACAGAGTTAAGCTTGCACAGCTAACACCCTCTGTCTAACCTCTCACTAGTATGCTATGAGGATAAAGTGAGGTAGTTCACCTGTACAGGTAGCTTACTACCCCTGAGCTCAGGCAAAGGATGGGATGCAAATATGGGTAGTCATATAATCATCATTTATAATGCTTACCTTCAAAGGGTTATTCATTTGTATAGAAAAGCAGGTTGTTAATGCCACGTTTGATAGTGGATTATGGATTCAGTTTTAAAAGATTAAGGGTCTAGACTTTATCATGTGCGCTTGCATTAGTTTCAGAGTTCTAATTAAACTAGTTCCCATGGTGGCAGTCTGTTGCAGCATGTGTGTGTGTGTGTGTGTGTGTGTGTGTGTGTGTGTGTGATACTAAGCCAGATAATTTTTAAGGGATACTTAACTGATTTTTTAAAAAATCAAATAGCCCATTAAATCCCAATAAAACTCCCACTCTTTTACCAGTGTACTAGATGGCAACAGGTGACAACACCGCTAAGTCAAAGACAGCAACTCTTTTTTTTAACTATTCCATGTTCAGCAGCTGAATATAAAAAGGTAAAAGGAAACAAGATACAGCCCACTAGAAAGACACCATGGGCTTCTTTCTCCGACATATGTATGCATTGCCCATCAAAGCCATGGAACAGATAGAAAGCCAAGAGATTTAAATCGGCACTTGGCAGCAATAAACAAACTGCAGAATTAATTTATTCAGCCTGCTGCATATTTTATACATATTGAAGAGCAGAAGTAGCTGGCTCTGTTAAACCTAGTTAATAAAAAATGTTCTCTGTCTAATGAAAGCACTTCCAATCTTTTTCTTCTGCAAAACTTTGCTTTCAAAGACACGGCTTCACACGAGGTCACCCATGAGATCAAGATCTACCACCCCTTTTTAAACTGCCTGAACCAGGCAAGTTCAGCCCCCACCCAGCCATATCCATGCTATTGCTCTTCCCTCATTTCTAAATCGGAAATATACAAGGCCACCCTTCCCCAAGATTTACATACACTTGCCATCATAGAACGGACAAGGTATCATTCCCCCAAAAAACCTTTATCAATGGTCCCCAAACTGACCCAAGCCATCTTCGAAGCCACTTGAAAATTAAGCTACTTGAATGATCATTTAGAACGAGGCCAGTAAACTCAAAACGCATAGACCAGCACCTTACTACTCGCTCAGCTACCCGGGAGATGCTTGCAAAACCCAAACTAAAACTCAAGCACTCTCTCTTTGGCTATCGTGAGCTGCTTCCTCAGCTTGCAACGGGATTTCCAAGGATGTAGAAGCATGGAAGAAATGCCAGGCAATTGATCAAGGATACGGGTAAGAGAATGTATTTTCAGATCTACTTTCCCTCCCTCTCTTCGCTTCTTGTTTATAGTCCAGCCTCAGCCCTTATCTGCTTCAACCTGGTGGCAAAACTCCACTGTGCCCATCAGTCTTAATTTCCTACTAACACCCATCTCAGAGACTCTTGCAATGGTGGATTAGATTGCTGTCCAAATACCTGTAACAATTATTTTGGATGCCCAATCTTCATAACCCAACAATACCCCACAAGCTGCCCAGAGTGGCTGGGGCTGGGGTAGGTAGTAGTAGCAGTAGTAGTAGTAGCAGTAGTAGTAGTAATATTAATAATAATACCACCTCAAGATCTCCACGACAAGCAGCAGAGATGTAGCAGGAGCCATTTTATAAGCTTGCCTTACCTTGGGTATGAGTCTGCATGTCTCGAGCTAGCTCCATTGGCAGGACCGAATTCACCAGAGCAGAGATAATAGCAGCATCCAAGTTGCACATTGCTCCAAAACACTTCAGAAGCAGTAGCCGTAATGGCACTCTGTGCTCCTAAAAAGTTATAAACGACAAATTTTAAATGACAAAATGCCAGGAAAATACTTCCTGTTTGTTATCAGTACTCACCAAGGTTAAGTATTTAGTTTAAGAACTGAGCTCAGCAAAGTGAGTACATTTATCTTCACTGGAACAGTTTCAAGTTAGTGAGCTCACATGGAAGCTGGCCTTTCAGGGTATGCAAAATGGTGGCGAACCGGATTTCACCATTAGTGTTTCCTGCCTAGTTGTTTATGAATAAGATAATCAAAAAACCAGGAAACATGGTTAGTGACCTCTAAACAAGCCAGAAATGAAGCTACAACTTGTTTGGGAGTTATTAACCACAGTTTCCTGGACTCGAAGTACAGAGAAATGACAGTTAACCTAGACTTCCTGGTTTGTCGAAACCAGCTCTGAACACTACAAGACAGTGCCAGATAACCTCTTCCTACTTGAGGCAGAGCCATTTATTGCCACCTTCCAATTTGCCTTTTGCGTCAATTTGTAGCATCACACAAGTTTTGTGATAGAGTGCAGTCCAAGCATTGTTTGGGATTAGAGGAAAGTAAGCTTACTCCTCAAGAGACAGTCTCCTAATTGATACAACTGGGAACAGATGAATTATCCACTAATAAATAACTCCAACTCCTCTATAATTTCTTTTCGTGTGTGAAGATCCTTTCAGATATTTCATCACAGAAAGGAAACATTACACTTGTAAAATTAATTTCTGATCCATACAAGTGGACTATCTGTCACAATGGCAACTCTCACCACACAGGAACACGCCTCGTACCAAGTCATACCATTGGTCGATCTAGTTCAGACGCAACTACAATGACTAGTAGTGGCTGTCTGGGGTTTTAGACAGGAATATCTCCATCTCCCAGCCCTTCCTGGCGATGCTGGGTACTGAACCAGGAACCTCCTGCATGCAAAGAAGATGCTCCAGCAGTAAACTACAGACCTCCCCCTACTTTCCATGCGCTGGATTTTTTAAAAACATGTTTAAAATAAAATGAATTAATTATGACAAGCATAGGAGAGTGGATTATCTAGGGCAGATGGCTGTAACAGCGAGCCCTCGGAAAGGGATGGAGCAAAGAAGCATTCTTGTAGGCACTAAAGAGAAACACCTACATGTTCCTCCGCATACTTGATTTCCTTCCTTTGTCCCAGAGAAGTACCTTCATAACCTAATTTCCTACCCAAAGCTGTTTATGAATGCACAGATGTGCATCAATTAAGAGAAGAGCAGGAACAGCCTGCCAATGTTCCCAAGGCATTCTCAGAAATCCTTCCTCTCGATGACAGCAAAGCTGCTACCTCTGTTCCTGAGCGGAGTGCTTTTGTGTGTTTTTATAAGGGGCAGCTAGATTTATCTTCCAAACTGCTAGCAGAGATGTGTCCATGACCCAGATATAAGGCTTGTTCTCAGGCACACTTTTCCTGATGCCACAAATAAACTTTGGAAATAAGCAGTCCTTTGTTATGGGTTCATTTACAGCTTACGCTCTCTAGATTTACAGTGTTAAGCTCACACTCAGCATGCTCATATTCTTCCTTTGCTCTTACTGTTTGGCTACTTGATCGTAGTGTGGAATACTACAGCCTTCATAGGTGCCTGATTTAACTGGCAAGCCCATGCATGGGGAAGCTATGCCCCCCACCAGATTTTGCCAGACTACAACATCCATTATCTCTAACCACTGGCCAGATGGGAGCTGGACTCCAACAGCACCTGGATGGCTAAAGGTTCACTATTCACAGGCTAGACAAACCATTTAGAAATATTCCTGGAACCAAGAATGCCAGGAGGAGGTTAAGGTTCTTGACAACACTGTTGTAAACTTGTGTTCACATTTTCACTTACTCCTGTCCCCAAAAACTCTCCATCAGTTTTGATTTGTGAACAAGGATTACATAAAAACTGTGTGCCCCCTACATGCAGCTGCGATGATGATGATAACAATAAAATAATAACAACAACAACAACAACAACAACAACAACAACAACAACAATAATAATAATAATAATAATAATTTATTTATTTATACCCCACCCATCTGGCTGGGTTTCCTCAGCCACTCTTGAGCTCTACACCCATGTCTGGTCAGATTCAGAGTAAGTTTTCCGCTGGTGGCGCTCTAGCCGTCTCAATGACTGTTTCATCGCCCTCAGCTCTGGGGAAAACCACGGGGCTCTCTGGGCCCCATGCAATCGGAGAGTGCACTTTGGAGCCAGACAGTCGATAGCCCTGGTTAACTCTGCATTCCAGTGGGCCACCAGGGAATCAGCTGAAAGGCCATCAACATGGGATAAAACATCCTCCACCATTCTCTGGAAACAAAAAATATTGACTGCAGCCTCATACCATCTGATAATATGTAACAAGGGACATAACCGATTCGAAGTCATTCTTCTTGCACATCTTCTTGCAGACTTCAGGATCCGCATCGGTCTGGAAATGTGGATGGAAAAATCAGTTTCCCAGTGAACCAAGAATGGATTGTTTCTGACAATAGCCATGCAAGATGAACCTGCAGATCTGTCCCAAACCGCAATCTTTCCATTCTCAAAACATAAACTAATATAACACAAACTAAAGTTACATTCAGTACTGAAGCAAGTCTCTGTCCTGAAACAAAAACAGTCTATGGATGTATGGTCCAAACAAAAAAAACATATATAATTCCAGAGAGCTATGTAAGCTGCTGAAAGGCTCAACAAGAGCATGCCACTACCTATAAAGTAATTTATCTCTCATTCTGGAAGACAAAATAGCTTATAAGGGTTTCCCCCCCCAACCCCCAAATTTCCTATTTCAGGCCTGGAGGAGGAAAAGGACCAATCACATCCTTAAACAATGAACATTCACTAAAATGCACCAAATATGAGAGGTATAAGTTGTTTTGGACTTTCCCGCTTGCTAATAGATGCCTCTTCTGAGAGAGTCGGCCTTTTAATGTGAATTCCCACCTGCAGACTCCTTACTTTAGAAATGCTATTGAAGTTCACTCTAAAAACAAGCAACATTAGGCAATTTCACATTTCAGTTCACATTCATGTTCATACACATGCTGGCCTCTCAAGAGAGATATGGATCAAGACAAGGTTATCATGCCACATATATAACAGAAATGCATCTGTATCATTCTTTTTTTCATCCCCACCCCAGCTAAAAAGTTACACCAGAGCTTTCCAAACTGTGTCGCAACATGTTAGTGTGTTGGCTGCAGTGTGTAGTTGTGTTAAGCAAACGCTTCCCTGTGCTCCTATTGGGGCTGGAAAGGGGTTAGTTTAATGGGTAAACTGAATTACTGTGTCGCAAAATGATGCATGTCTAAAAAGTGTGTCACCAACATGAAAAGTTTGGAAAGCTCTAAGTTACCCTGTCTTGATTGCTACTCGGGGCTCCTCCGGGAGGATACATGGGGGTATAAATTCAATAAATAATACATAAATCAAATTTTACATTTCTGCTGAACAGAATTCTGAGAAAGTAACCAAGTCTCCAGCCATGCAAAAGCCAGAGCAGGAAATTACCAGAATACGAAGCAGTTCCTCCAAGTAACAGCAAATGACGTTTTCGTCTTCATAGAGGGCCCAGCTGCGTTGCTGGGCATCATCTTTATGGCGGGCCAGATCTGCAAATATAACCTTTAGCCTCTGTTCGTCATGGCAGATCTGACCAGAAGGCAGTCCTGAACAAAGATCCTGCAACCAAAAACAATACACATCACTTTAACAGTGAACAATTACTGGAAAAGCACTTGTTTTCAACTATAATTTAATTTTCAACTGAGATTTAAATGCCTAAGGTAAGTGCACCTTCCAAGTGAAGGCCTTCAATGAACGGCCATTTGCAAATCGTGCACAGGCATCCATAAATGCCACAAGTGACTTATTTTACTTTATTTTATTCCACATCCAGATAATGTCTTCTATTTGTTTCTTACCCTGGTTTCTTAATGGCCATTGGTCATAATAATAAAGGTTTTATTTGAACTGGCCACAAGAGGTTGAATGGGGTTAGTATCACTTATGAGAATACCCTCACAGTCATAAGCATGAATTAGTACTCTGAAAACTGAAATGTCTGTTCTGTCAGTGTCCTGGGAAATGGATGACAAACAGCTTGAACAATTAGTTAATTCAGCTGGTACACAGAAAACTATATTCCTCAAAGATGTGTATAACCTGGGGAGCAGAAGTGTCAACACAATACAGCTCATTGGGCACAATCATATCTGTAAGGAAGGAGGCAGTTTGGGAATCTTACAACTGTTGGGTTTTTGCACCTGCCAACCATGCCATTAACCTGATTAAACAAATGAATTCACATTGGCAGAGGGGGTGTATAAAGCAACTGTGATTCTCTTGAAGATTAGAAACCTATTTCTCCCTATTTGTGCAACTTTCGTTTTCTCACAAGGCATGAAAGTGACCCTATGTGCTTGCAAAATGTGATGAAAATCATAGCCCTAGGAACCCAACCAAAAGAGCCTTGCATCATTTTAGAGTTCAGATGGTAAGAATCTCCATCTCCCATCACACTGTTCATTCAACCTCATTTTAAATCAACACTGTAAGAACAGAAGCACCATTAACTCTATCAGATTTCTTCAACCCTTTCTTTCCCTTCCTTAGACGGAGCTCTATTGGTACTATATTGGGAATAGGTAAAGAATCATGCTAATGTTTTTTTGGGGTGCCTCCCCAACACCCACAACAACAAAAACCATACAGGGGCAGTTGCTTAGATGCAGCCAAGAGTTCCTTAGCTGGCTAATTTGCAGTGTGGATGGGGGGGGGGGATCTTTGAAAAGTAATTCATGTAGAAAGGATAACACATGGTTGGAACTGAGCAAGATGATTTCTCTAGAGGCCTGATTTCCATGCAAAACATGCCCTAGAATTTGCCATCAGCACCTTGAAATGTCATCTCTCAGTATCTAAGCAATTTGCAAGGAAGGAAATTGGAAGCCGCCTTATACTGTCAGACCATTAGTTCACTTAGCTGCATGCTGACCCTACTACAGTGGCTGGCTGTAGTTCAGCAGTTTCAGATGGGAGGAATGCCCAGCAGTTCCTTGAAATGTCAGAGACTGAACCCGAGGCCTTATATTTGGGATGAGGGTGGGAGAGTGGAATAAGGACAAAAGATACTAGCCTCTGAAAACCACAAAAGCTTGGTGGAACAAAAACCAGGCTTTTCCTGGAGGGGTGTCCCCAAACAAGTATGCCACAATAAATAAGTCCTTGTTCTGTGCATCCACACTGGCTGAACCTTACAGATGGTTCATGCAACATTTGTTTAGGACCAAGATAAAACTTTATGCTTTTATCTCCACACAGACTTATAGTGATGGAGGTCTTTATCCAGCCCTATGGCCTGAGACAGGATTTTCCACAAACAGATCAATTCAGACCATAATATGACCCAAACCAGAGGAGAAGCATTGTATGATTCTAAGGTACATGCAGAACCATTAGCTCAGTCCTTGCTGAGGATGTGATCAGACAAATCAGACAAGTTCCCAACACAAGTTCCCAAACAGCAAAAGTTTAATCCAGAAGTAAGTTAAAGTATTTCACTTCCATGCTCTCCATATTGCCAGTTGGGTAAGAAATAAACTAAATTTGTAGTTGGCTGACTATTTAAGAGTCGGTAGTCTGAAGAGTGCAGAACTAAAGTGTTTCATTGATAGAGTGTAAACAAAAGGTGTTTGCGAGCAAAGGTGCGCAAATAAGCTGTGTCGTTGGAAGACAAGTTAGACCCTAGTTTTACACTGTCATTTTGAGGGATCATGACCAGACTCTCCATGATGATAAAGAAGTCAAAGGACAGTGTATTTGGGCAGTTGCACATTCAAAACTGTTTCCCCTCTATCCATGCTGGGCAGCCATAGTTGCAGTTCCACTATGTTACTTGTGCATTTATTAAATTTATATCCAGTCCTTCCTCCTGAAGAGCCACTATGTGTGCCCTGGGTGTATATGGATTGAAAATTGGGTTGATGTAACTTATCACAAAACTATAATGACTTCAAGATCCAAGTCTGCTATTTGCTTAGTGCAATAACTAACTTTGTTCTGTAATCAGCAAGATAGGGCTTAACTAATGTGTCATATAAGATGACCTTTAGACTAGTCAACAGCAGTGTGGGAGCAGCATAGTGTTAGAAACTGAGATATGAAAGCTAGGAGCTAAATGGCACCTTAAACCTAAGCTATGGGCACAACAACAGAATGTCTAGGCGCACTTTTTTATAACAAAAATACAAAATGAATGAACTGCAGCCAAAATATCATGTTCATTTTCCACATGGTCTAGTCCTTCCCCTGCCCACCCCCCTAATATCCTTAAGAGGGTCTCTTCTCCAGTCTTCAGAGAGTAGCTGGAAGTGGTCAGGCAGAAAAAGGTCCTCCTTTCCTTCCACTCTGCAGTTTTAATCTGAAATCTTAGGCGCAGCACGGCGCCCTGAGCTCAGCAACTGCTTGCACTAATGAAATTGCCCGTCACAAAATGTGCCTAGAACAATGGGAGTTTTGAACACTGGGCATAGTGATGAGGCAGTGGCCTCAAAGGTTTGCAACACTGAGACGTTCCCAGCCCCAAGGGATTGCCTCAAAGCAGCATGGTCCCCGTACTATTGGGGTGGGGGCAATTCCCTGTTTTGAGGGTCTTTCCTTCAAGGAACCTCTGTGCAGCCCATCAGGGTGCCTCAAGCTAAAATGGTGCTTGACTAATTTTTGAGTAAAAGCAAGCTTTTTGAGTATAAGTAGTGTTTCTGAGAATGTGAGCATGTTTTTTTACAAACTCATGAAGTGTGTATGGACAGCAGTGCTAGCTTCAGCATTCAGTGCTTCTTTCTCAAACAACTTTAACTATATGTTCTCTCTGGGGAAAGTGAGAATTGGAGGAGGGAGCTGAAAGATTTTCTAAGAATTTTTTCCTCCCAAATGGAATAAGAGATCATCATTGATTAAAGCTTCCTGCTGCTCTATACTAAATCTCTCAACCTTTTTTCAGGCTTCATATTACATTCTTTAATTAGTTGTATCCTTTCTTCTGTCCTCCTACTTTAAATTAAAAGTCAAAGCACTGCTTTACTAAATCAATTTTAGAATCCATTACCACAGACTTATTCCCAATGTGCTCTTTTGAAGGATGAATTGCTTGTGGTATTCTTCATTCAGGTCTGCCTTGCTGCTGTGTTCATGCAATACAAGGACCAAGGGAAAAGAAATATACTCATACCTCTGATGTTGCACAGAGTCTGCCAGGGTGTCCTTGCACTTATTCTATAGTGGAAGCAATTTCAAAAAGAAGGAACTTGTACCTCTCAGGTACTCTCATATACCTAAATAAGGCAGGAATGGAGAGAATCTAGCCAAAGGTGTAATTCAGGCCTCCTTTGATGTAGGAGAGACTTCTTTTTAAAATGTCAGTAGAAGCTAGCTTTCCCTTGAGATTTGGGTTTCCACTTATTTCTCTAAATTGCCTTTTAACATATTGCCCATTTGGGCAATGTAAGAGAACATACATCCACATAATGACAGGCTGCTGAAGGCCCACTCGCACACTGTGTAAGCTGCTCCTGGGGTAACTTCAGTGCCCCTGCACACATGCCCTCTGCACATTTTATTTAATATCCAAGTGTGGCAAACATGCATTCATTCATAAGATCAAAAGAGCAGCCCTTCTGGATCAGACCAGAGGCCTATCAAGTTTAGCATTCTCCTTCCGCAGCGGCCAACCAAATGTCTGTGCAGGAAGCCTACAAGCAGGGGGTGAGGGAAGCAGCACTCCCCTGCTCATAATCTCCAACAACTGGTACCCAGAGGTACTGATTTTCTGACACTCAATGTAATCTATAGCCATCGCGAATGAATAATGGTCATTATAGGCCTTACCCTACAGGAATTTGACTAATCCTCTTTTAATGTTGGCTGTCTTTGGACTTCAAATTCCATTGTTTAACTATGCACTACGTAAAGATGCACTGTGTATTTCCTTTTGTCTGTTCTGAATCTCCCACCTTTTAGCTTCATTGGATGGCTCTTTGCTATTATGACAGGAAGGGACGCAGGTGGCGCTGTGGGTTAAAGCCTCAGCGCCTAGGACTTGCCGATTGAAAGGTCGGCGGTTCGAATCCCTGCGGCGGGGTGCGCTCCCGTTGCTCGGTCCCAGCGCCTGCCAACCTAGCAGTTCGAAAGCACCTCCGGGTGCAAGTAGATAAATAGGGACCGCTTACTGGCGGGAAGGTAAACGGCGTTTCCGTGTGCGGCTCTGGCTCGCAGCGATGTCACGCTGGCCACGTGACCCGGAAGTGTCTTCGGACAGCGCTGGCTCCTGGCCTCTTAAGTGAGATGGGCGCACAACCCCAGAGTCTGTCAAGACTGGCCCGTACGGGCAGGGGTCCCTTTACCTTTACCTTTATTATGACAGGAGGGGAGAGAGAAAAAAAATCACCCAGTGTGCTTTCTCTGCACCATGTGTAATTTTATGAACTTCCATAGCGTCCCCTCTTATGAACTTCCATAGCGTCCCCTCATTTTTTAAAAAAATTCTCCCTGGACTAAATAGCTCCAAACATCCTCTTGTAGGGGGGTTTGGTTTGATCTATAAGCAGCTACAGGATTTGCTTTTTCTTGGCTGGGGCCTATGCCCATTGCATTACTATGGGGTCTTCAACTGAAAATGCTTCATGATATTGCCTCCTCCTATAAATATGGGAGAACCAGATCCAGAGCTGAAACAAGTACCGGAATTGGACAGCCATCACTAGTTGTACAGGGAAAGTTACTACATTTGGAACAGAAGTGACTGTCTGGGGATTCACACACAAGGATAGAAATAAATGTAAGTTTATATATAAATATATAAACTTGGTGTCCGGTGCTGTTCAGCACTTCCAGTTTTGCAAGACAAACATTGGGATCCTTCTGGGATCAGGAAACCTGGCTGCGCCTTAAGTCCCTTGACTGCAGTCACCAAAGCTTATCTTGCAGCCCAATAACTCTGTGGAAGGAGTGCTTGAGTGACTGGCGTACAGATGACAATGGGAATACCTGACAGGCAAAATGGGGGAAGCATAATTATTGCAATAGGAGTAGCCAAAAAAACTCCTCTTGCTGTCCAGTGCTGCTGAACATCTGTAAGCACTTGCTTCCATTGCGCTGTAAAATAGCCTTCTCTGTAAGAGGATTATAACTCCAGAAGAAGGAGGAAGGAAACACCCTGTAATTACTACACACTCAGCTCAGGGAGCTGAGCTTGCTCCTAAATGAAACACTAAGTTTCCAAAGGCTCGACCCTAGAGAGAGGCTCAATAAATTGAATTAAGTGTCTGTCTCACTCGGCACTGTTAATCTGGGCTGGAGTCTCCTAGGGTGTGCTGTTGAGATGGCAGCCCCATCTCTTGCATTAAGCATAGGTTAGTACAGGGATCTATCACATAGCCATCAACGGAGTAATGTACAATGCTACCTTTTTATTTATTTAGGGCTCGGGGGAGATGATTGTGCAAAAAAACAAACAACCCCCCCTAAAAATATTGCCTACATTTTTTTTGAGAGTGCCATTGGCTTTTTAGAATGGATAGCCAGGACTTGGGGGGAAAGGAGCAGAGCAGCTTTTGCAGAAGTGCAGCCACGTTTGCACAGCAGAATTGTCATTCCATCTGTTAGCAGTGGAGGCGAGATAGCGGCAGAAGGAACTTTCCCAAAATAATCATGCTCTCTTCAGCGGAAAAGATTGCAATTGGATGTTTCCCGCGTATAATTTTGCCCTCCAAATGCAGAATGACAAACACAGATGAGCTTAAGGCACATCTTACAAATACTGTAGTGTAAATCATTTAAGTTGGCTTTTGTAAGGCATAGTCTGGTTCCTGGAAACAACTGTATGGGGTGGCTATACAGCAGTAATAGTTGCTAGTTACTTAATAAGAGCAGATCTGACCCTAGCAGTGCGAGTGAAAGAAATGGAGTTAGTGATGAAATCGCATTAAGGAGGCGCATGATATGTCAAGAAGTTAGTCAGATTAGAGAGCTTTGCTAATAGATTAATCTCGTTCAAGTCCATTAACGGCTTGGTTCACAGTGGAAACCCTGTGGATGAGAGATGGTAGGGAAATAAAGTGGACTGTTAAAAGGTGGGGAAAGCACTTCAGAGCGACTGTGAAAATATGTGGGCTCTAAGGCTTTGCTTGCCCCAACATTTTATCATCGCAATTTTAATTTGGTTTTTTAAATCTGTTGCTGGCCTCGAATAATTTTTATGCATTACCTTCATACACATGGCTTCCCTTGTCAACAATTTCATGCTTGTAGGTTTTATTTTATAAGTGCTGAATTAGTTCACCCAAACACTATGCAATTAGGTTGTTATAGTCTGCTTAAAAAAAAGGTTATTGGGATGGGGTTGACCTTGAGATGAATCATGAAGTAATACTGTTACATGCCGCCCCTCAAACTCAGAACAATACTTCTAGGATTGTGGTTTAGCTCTGTTTTTAAGATTTTGGTGGTTTCTTCACTCCCACTAAAGTATTAAGGAAATTGCCTGGGTTCGTAGACACTTTTGGCTGCCCTGTTGCTTTGACTGTATACTTTACATTTGACTTTCTTCAGTAATGTTTTATTCTGGATTGTTTTATTTGATTATTTAATGTGTTCTAAAACATTTTTGAAAATTTCCTTTAAAATATCAAGCGGTACAGAAATAGAATTAATAATATTGATAATTTTTTGCCATACGCTGCCAAATGGGGGGAAAACCACGGTCTTGTTTTTCTGAGTAGGGAAAAAGTGACAAGAGAGGTTCCACATTTGGGGTTGGATCCAGTGCTAGTCCTACTTAGAGTTGAACCACTGAAATTAAGAGACCTAAGCTAGTCATGCCCATTAATTTCAACGGGGCAACTCTGAGTAGCAGTAGCACTGGATACAGCCCTTTAAAATTATCTTTACACGAGAAGTTGGTGCACAGACTCCACACATTTCCAGTCTTCAATAAAAAATTGGTTTTGTTAGTGTTTTATCAGGATACGGTCAGCTCAAAGTATTGTAGGTGTTTCCTTTGAGCCATAGAACAGGAACAGAAACCAACAGTCTAAGCCAAATTGTAGACAGGTTGCGGGGAGAAAAGGCTGCAGCATGGTTTCTGCTGAATTGAGGCTGAGTATTGATACGCCATCTTTATCAAGTTAAAAAGCAATTATCTTGATTACCCAGTGGGTCACATGATCCCAGAAATGTGAAGTTCCGCTGCTGCATCTAGCAATTGTATTCACTATGGACAGCTAACTGGATTACGATTTGATCTGAATTTTGAGCAAAACAGTTTTCCATATCTGTATGCCTTGCTAAACCCTTTTGTAATCTTGCCAGCATCAATAAAGCTTTCCTATTAGAGGTCAGTAGGAAGTTTCCTTCTCCACTACCACACAACAGAAAGGAACTGAATTTAATATTTTTCCACTTAAAGCCAGTTAGCCAGACAGACTATGGAGTCAGTGGCAAGAGTGCGCAATTTAATGTTGGGGGAACGAGCAGTTCCAGCATAGCTCAAGTGGTTTGAAGATGCCACTTGGTGAGTTAAAGAGGGAATTGGAAACTGTGAACAAAGCATAAACCTGGCCCTACATGCTGCACCCATCAGAATCTGTGTTAAGCATCCATCTACCTGTGAGGTGTAGAGGACACGGATCAGACCTTCTCATAATCAGTGCTCACATCATGTAATTCATAGCTGTGGGAGATCTGGCTTTCCATGTCACTGAGCACACTGAGCCAGGAAATCAAGAACCCTCTCCAAGCACACTTTTTATGGCAATGCCCTTGATGCTGTTTCTGTCCTGTGATAATGTTGCTAGGATTATTTTACACTTGTTTCTCAGACGGACACCCATCCAGGCACTGACCAGATCCAGGCCTGCTTAGCTTAAGCAAGCTGTGACCTCAGACCATACGCTGGTAAATAAAAGATGTAGCAGGATAGAAACAAAACTAGTTTATAGATAAATAATAAAAAAAGAAAACATCGTACCCCAGGTTGACAGAGACCAAAGGATTTGACTTTTGGGGCCATATGAACACAAAGCAGTGTAACAGCATTATCTCTAGAACTCTTCATTTAGGGGGGGAAATGTGGTTTTGGATAAAATAATCTGAACAGGACCTCGCAGTGAACCAATGTTGCTTATGGTTCTCCCACCTCTTTGCAGATTCTGTATTATTTTTTCCCTTTATAGACAAGTGTTACTTTTATAACACTAACTCAGTCTATACTAATCAGGGTCATTAAGCTGCTGCCTAAATCATCTTGATTTAGGGTTCCAAACTATGCAGGCCAGATTTATGCAGTTCTTTCTCTGTATGCCTAACCCTACGTTGCCAGTGTATTATTTACCAATAAGGATGTCAACAAGACCGCATGATCCCGTTCCCTTTTTATTCTGTTGCTCTTCTGACATATGAAGTGTTCAGTAATTCTACCATCTCTTCATAAATAAAGCCCAGTAACCGAGCATGCATTCTGCTACTTTCTGAGGTGACAAATACACGATAGAGTAGGGATGGGCAGAAAGCGGGATATACTGGTAGATCTGGGTAATTTGAAGCAGATTGGCAAGGATTATTGACTCCCAATTGTTTAACAATAACAACACCCCCTTCCTGGCCACAAATTATATACTTCTGACACACCAGGGGGCAGGGGTAGTTAGGAGCGGATTCTTGTCTGAAAGGACTGTGACCTCAATTCAGCTCCGGTTCTGGAATCAAATTTCTAGGCTCAAAATTATTTAATTCTTATTCAATGTATTTTGCACCTGGCTGTGATTGGTGGATCTTGGGATTCTAGAACAAAAGAATCAAGGACACCCTGCTAGTCTGAAGTTAAACCATCTCTAAAGGAGCCAACATATCCTCAAGGGGATATGTCCACTCTTATGCTGGACAGAATATGATCCACACTGCCTCAGTCACCTAAGTACTTCAGCTCCCAACTCATGTTACTGCCTGCACACCAAAAAACTCCATGCCTTCAAAAAACAAAGTTCATCAGCCAGCAAGCCACAGAAAATGCTTTTCAACCTCTGTATTTTCCTACCTTGCTTTCCACCAATGAGATGAGAATCTGCTCCATGATGCTATTAGTGGCAGGAACAGAAGTTTGGATATGGCCAATTACTACACCAATGGCAACCCGGGAGAGCTCATAGCTGAGATTCGTGTTCCTGCGGACGAGTTCAATCAATTCGGCGCCTATTGTCTTTGGCACAGATACTACTAGGCTCGGTGATTCATGATCTGCATCCTCTAGATCAGCTGACTTTTTATCTTCCGGGCAAAGGGAGTCAAAAGCCTCTGCTTCCGCCGCAGGAGCAACTGGCACAGTCTCCTTGGCTTGTATGGTCTTCTCGTCATTTGCACCTGAAGCCCCTGCTTGCACGGGCACTTGTGGGGCAGCCCTCTTGGTCTGGGGTGATTTGCTTGCACTCCCATGCTTTCTTTGCCCTGGCGGGCTAATATCCAAGCTGTGCGATGCCATCGTGTGGGCACTTCTGCTGGGGACAGGGGGAGGGGTGTTGCTGGGGCTGGGAGTAGCAGTCGGGAGAGCCGACTCTGTCGAGCCAGTGTACAAGGTATCCAGCGAAGTGGTGCTTACAGAGGAGGCACTAGAAACTGACCGAGAGGTGATTTCAACTGCGTCTGAAAGGCAACGATTAAAATGTCTTAGCAACAGCATCAAAGGAAAGGAGGGGAAAAAACAAACTGCAACAGCAGAGTCCATTAAGAAGCTCATTGTGCATGCTTCCAAAGTAGTTTAACTAGCCTTCCTGGTTCACTTATCTCAAAGCAAAATTGTATTAACTCTCTCTTGAGTATTCCTGATCACTAACCTCTTCCCAACAAGGGAGAAAAAGCTGCTCTGCAGACATGAATTTTCTTCAAAGATCCCAGGGTTTTTATTAAAAAGCATTAATCTGCGGGTGGAAGAGATTTTCCCCGCAGGAATAGATGCACTTTTTTCTCTCTTTCATTTTTAAGCATACAGCTATTACTTTTGAATAATGTTTCTTACATATTTCAAATTACAGGAAGAAAACTGCCCATTGCTGAAGCATCCCCCTTTTCCTTTCTGCAGCTACTTTCAAGCACCAGTTGAGAATGTACTATGTACGGAAGTCAACAACAGAGATCATTGGCTACAAGGTACTGACCGCCACCCCTCTATAACACTCGTGGCTCATGGGCAAAACGTAGCCTGCCAGGGCTGTCCATTTGGCCCACAAGGCTATTTCAGGTAAGTCATGCCCACCTAACATACGCCTGAAGTCATAGGACATTAAGTGAGGTCATAGGATGATGACTGATGGGCTTTGCAAGACCTGCTGGTTGGCTGACAGTCACCAAGTACACGGCTTACAAAGTGCTTCACGCAGCATTTCAGAAGTGCCCTTCAATCAGTTGGAAGTTGGATACTTGGAAAGCACTGTGAAGAGCACTGTGTTTAGACAGGTGTCAATCACCTGGCATCATTATGTTGTCATATGACTGACTAGTATGTGGTCCCATCCGCCTGACAAAACTGGCCCGTGGGGTGGAGGTAAAGATCTGGCCCTCCAGGCCAAAAAGTTCTGCATCTCTGACCTTTAGCTCAACACAATGGGATGTTGGTTCACAAGGTTTATCCTAAAATTGGTCAGAGATCTTCCTCCTGCATGGAATTTCTGGATGCCCTTTGGTTTTCAGTAACAAAAAAACCTTGCATTATATTACGATTCGCTCTTGCATGGCTGGCATTGTTAAGAAGTGGGAACAACCAGTTACAACTTTTACAGATAATAGGAATGGTTTGTACCTAATAAGTAAAATAAATAAATAAATAAATAAATTTATTAGATTTGCGTAATTTATTTTCTTCAGCAATCTTGCTGGTTAAGGCTTTCTAAGTACTATGCTATTTTTGCAGCCATAAACTCATACCTTCACAAACCCAAATACTCAAGGCAAATCAAGCATATATGTACGAACAGTCCAACTGCTGGAATGTCTTGTTTAAGATTCTGCCTGCATTTCCGTACTAAGTTTTATTCCTTATCTTCCCAAAATAGGCTACTATATATCCCACAGTCAGTCTTTCACTGCTAAGACAAGGAAGAGTATATATAGTAAATAGTGACATAGATGAACAACTTGAGAACCTTATCTGTAAAAGGAAAGAAGCAGTGCTTTCAAATGGCAACAACGCTGATTCTAATTCTTGATTAACTGTATCACCCTTATGTTACCCACCACTCTTAAAAACCAAAGGGGAACAGATTTATTCTCAATTCCCAAGAAGATTTTTAAACTGCTAATGAATCACTAACACGCTCTCATTGCCTTGTACTCAGCACACACGCCTAACAGGATCTGGCTCCAGAATATTTCCTTTCCTTTATTTTTTTTAAAAAAACATTGGTAACCTCTAGACCTCCTGATCTCTTTTCTATACAGAGTGGGATTCAGATTCAGATAATTTATTATGGTCAAAGACCAGTAGGACTCAAGTAACGCACAAGTTTAAGTACTATACTTTCTTATTTTTGGCCTAAGTCATAATGCTTAACCAATGTTTGTTTTCCTTACACCAAGTTTTCAATGCTATCATTTGCCTGGTTGCTTCAACAGAGTATAAATTTCCCCTGGGTGACTAGGGCTGATCTAGCATAATTCCTTTGCACCTAATAATCCAGCATGATTAAACTTTAAATAATGAAACTCATTGTATGTGCTCAATCTGGTACTAAGTAAATTATTAGTACCTACACGCAATCTAATACTTTGACCGTCACACCTCAAGCCTCCTATAAGCAATATGAGTTGTTTTTGTTGTATTTGCCTCACTATATGCCTAGTTTAGTAAGGTTCATGGTTCCTTCCAACTTTTTTGGATTTTTAGTTATCTATCTCTGAAGAGGAAACAGACGGAAAAAAATTTGGACACAGTTTCTTCCAAGTGCTCTTGATTCTAGATGTGTTGGAGTTATTGTTATTGAAAATTTCAGCTTGAATCTATACATGCACCTTTTGCTCCTTCTTCACTCCTCCCTTTGCATAAGAAGGGGAAGCAGGCAGAAAGCCGATGGTAACATGCCCAAACTAATGGCTTAGAAGCAAGCCAGATATGGATCTATGGTTTAAAATTCACCTCTAGTTCCCCGACTTGTTTGGAAGGCATTAACCACAGTTGCCCATTTCAGACATAAGGGGAAGCTCTGATTAACTGCAATTTCCTGGTTTGTTTTGCTATGTGCATGAAAGGAAGAGTGAAGCAGGGGCAAAGGGGCTGTGTGTACAGCTATTATAACTATGGTTAGAAGTAGTCAGGACTGACTGAAATCCAGAATGAGCAACCCTGGTCTATGACTTTGGCTCAGCTTCCGACACTCAAACATTTCTGATTACAAGGTGACAAGTGGGTCTCACTGGTGACTTAAAGGGGCAACACTTGGCTTAGGAACCTTAACCAGGGTTAAAGCAACAAATGCTGATTGGTTCTAACCATGGCTATGTTTTATGTCTGCACTGGGCATTCCTGAAGAAAATAGTTTCTGTTGAATAAGGTTGACCCTTTGGATAATTCATTTTTCAAAAAAGCATAGCACCGGAGAATTATCTGCTTTGTTCTCAACAACACTGGGCATTTCAGATTTAATGAACATACATCATTGACAGCCAGCAGTTGCATAACTGACACACCCTCCTGGTAAAAGCTGAAAGAATATGGTTCCCGAGAGCACCGCTTCTACAATGTTCAGCTCCGAACAAAGAGCAGGATGGATTGTTCCCAGAAAGCTCGTTCTTAATTGAGCCCTTCATCATTGCATTATTAGTGGGCTCCCCCTGGTGATCTATGGAATTATCACATCTTGGCCAGGGGAAAGCTGGGATTCTCAGTACACTTGGTTGCAGTACTCCAAAGAACAACAAGAAGTGCTTATGCACCTTAGCCAAAGCAACTAGCTGCACAGAGGCATGTCTGTCATTCAAATACTGCCACGTCCTTTGGGAAAGACCAACCGCTGCCACTTCCAGCTCATCTGAAACTGACTAGAAAGGAAGAAGGAGGTGTGGTGGTTCCCATGAAGCTATTTATCATCAATCTCTTAAGTTCTCTCTCCAAGTTACTACCAGAACCAAAATTCTTAAGGTGGGAGCCCTAGGCACATGTATCTCTCCAACTGATGAACGATTCCAGCAGTTTCTGGAATACCTAAATCTAGCCACAAAGGACACAAACATACACCAATCCATTCCTGAGCTTTCTAAAATACGCATGTTTATATTGTGTGCTTACTCATGCAAATCTTCCCATGATAATAGGACTGGTGGTTTTTGTAAAAAAAATCATACGGGAACAGCCTGAAGTTCTCAACTAGCTGAAATCGTGCTGGAACAGAGGTTTCCAAATTGTGTGCCATGACACGTTAGCGTGTCAGCTACAGTGTGTAGGTGTGTCATGCAAAAGTTCCCCACGTTGCTTCCAGGGTTGGAAAGGGGTTAGCTTAACCTCCGGTTTGCTAGTAAAACAGAATTACTGTGTTGCGAAATGATGCATGTCTAAAAAGTGTGTCACCAACATGAGAAGTCTGGAAAGCTTTCTGCTAGAAGGTTTTAGAACAATTGGAAAAAATTGTTCTAGGACTGCAAGCCTTCTTCTAAGTTCCATGGCAAAAAATACAAAAGCAAAACATTTGGCATAAACTCTTATCCATAATACTCCTTTCCATCTTGTGGAACACACACAGCCGGAAGTAGCTCAGCGGTACGTTACCCACCCTACCCCAGATGTTTATAGGGCCGGTGGACGTGGCTTGGCCAAAACGATCTGACAGTTCAAACGGGGAGGCCTGGTGGGCCTAACCAGGCCTGTGACTCAGAGGATCCCCACCGTGATGTAGACAATACTGAGCTTGACGGACCAACAGCCTGACATACTATAAGCAAGTTTTCCACATTCCTAATAGTTGACAACCAAATAAGTTAGTTGAGCAATGCATCTGATCCTCAGTGTCATACAGCCGCAAAAAGCTTTTTTCTTACTTTTAACAGAGGCAGCCATCTGTGTGTTTTTGTATTTCTCTGGCGGTGGCGGAGTAACGGGAGCTGCACGGCGTGGCTGTGGTGGGATCTAGAAGAAAAGGTTTTAGAACAATCAAAGGAAGTAGTGAAGACAGACACATAAAAAATAAATCTTTTTTTTCCCTCTGTGTGCACAAATTTGTCCCAATATTGCTCTTTTCATTCCTTAAAGATGCCGCTGGAGGATAGCGATGTTAATAATAATCAGTTTCCTCCAAGAGCAAAGCGGAAGCGTCTGAACGTGTCGCTTTCCTCCCTCCCATGGACAAGACAAGCAGCATGTTTAATTGCTACTTTCAGCAGTGCACTGTGTGCTTGTGTTACACAGACCTGTCAAACATGTACACTTTGCCTTCCTCGCAGCCCCTCCACAGAGGCAGCAAACCATGTGCATATTAGATGCATTCGGAGCGATCCATGCAACAAATTATGCTCGCAAAGGGATAAAGACAAAGACTAGAAGCATGTAGGTTTTCTTCGCATTAATGCATTCAGAGCCTTTTTTACTGAGACCGGAAAAAAGTCTCAGGCTAGACAAGGCCATTTACAATGCCATTCATTCCCTGCAGAGGCTCCTGACAAGGAAAGCTTTGACTCGCGCACGGTGCTTAGAGCTCCCTACAGCTAGCACACTTCCAAAGTCACATAATTCTTCTGTGAGCAGATAAGGCTGGAATATTAATTGCATAGCTTGATCAGCAGTGGGGGGAGGGGAGTGGGGCAGAGGCTAGATTAGATAGTCCGTCTGTGACATCTGGATTAGACAGAAGTAGCTCTAGGTCAGCATTTCCCAACCTTGGGCCTCCAGCTGTTTTTGGACTACAACTCCCATCATCCCTAGCTAGCAAGACCAGTGGTCAGGGATGATGGGAATTGTAGTTCGAAAGCAGCCGGAGGCCCAAGGTTGGGAAACACTGCTCTAGGTTTTAAGGCTCAATTTCCTTCTTTTGGGATACAGGAGCAGCACTTCCCATCCGTGTTAGAAACTCCCGTTGTTCTAGGTGCATTTTGCAACAGGGAATTTCATTAGCATGATCAGTTTAGGCGCTGTACTGTGCCTAAAATTTCAGATTAAAACTGCAGAGTGGAAGGAAAGGAGGACCTTTTTCTGCCTCCCTGCTTCCAGCTATTTTATGAAGACTGGAGAAGAGACCCTCTGAAGAATATTAGGGGGGGTGGGCAGGGGAAGGACTAGACCCTGTGAAAAATGAGCGTATTATTTTAGCTGCAGTTCATTCATTTTCAGCTTTGTATTCTTGTTATAAAAAAGCGCACCTAGACATTCCATTGTTGTGCCCATAACCTAGGCTTAAGGCGCCATTTAGCTCCTAGCTTTCATATCTCGGTTTCTAACACTGCTTCCCATTAGTGTTTGTTATAACAAAGGCAGTTAGCCAGCTAGAGAACAGTTTTGCATTTAATGGCACACGTCATCCTGGGCTCCTTAACACAGCCCACTTCCCCAAACTTAAGGCTTTGAGGGGCTACATTGCTACAGGGGCCCTGCACCTGATTTCCTTTATTTGGCCTCATTCTGCTCCTGGAGTTCTTGCCACTCAGGTGGCAGCTGGAGGCAACTCTCTTGACACCAACACTTATTTGCAGGAGTCTGGATCGTGGAGACCAAAAATCTCACCTTTTGGGCCAGCACTCATCTCTTGCACTCTTCTTCCTCATCTGTGTTTGTCCCCTCTCTTCTCTCCCCTTCCCAGAAAAACAAGACAGTCCTTTCCTTATACAGTGGTACCTCGGGTTAAGTACTTAATTCGTTCTGGAGATCTGTTCTTAACCTGAAACTGTTCTTAACCTGAAGCACCACTTTAGCTAATGGGGCCTCCTGCTGCTGCCGCACCGCCGGAGCACGATTTCTGAAACAAAGTTCTTAACCTGAAGCACTATTTCTGGGTTAGCGGAGTCTGTAACCTGAAGCGTATGTAACTTGAGGTACCACTGTACTTATTTAAACGCCTTTATGCATCACCACACAGCAAGCTGCACTGTTTTGGAAATTATTATTTGAGTCTATTTTTGAATTTATCATTTTATGGTCTGCTGATGAATTTATCATTTTATAATGTGCTTTATAAATAAAGTAAAAAGGAATCAAACCTGGCTCCTCTAGAAGCTACACTAGATGTTTGGGACTAAAAGTCATATCATCTCTGGCCACTGGCCATGCCGGCTGGAAATTGAGGGGGTTATATTCTATCAACACCCGGAGGGTATCAGGTTGGGGGTGGCTGCTGCTTTAAAGGATGTTCAAAAGATGTTCATTTGAAGAAAAATGTTCAAATTTTTTCATGTGCTTAGGGCCAGCTTATTTTTGGAACTCCATGCATCCCAAATAGCCAGTCGTTTGCATATTCTAGTGTAAGCAGCGTATTTTGCAGAATAGTGATTTGCAAGTGGCAGCTTCCTGTCAACGGTATACTAGGAATTATATATAAACATTGTTGGTTAAACAGCAGTGGGCAGGAGATAAATGGAAACTAAACTGAAATACAGCTTTTGAACAGAACAAGCATAGCCTATGGTTATGTTTTGCAGAACATTTTACACTTAAGTATTAAAAAGTTAAAGTTAGGGTATATGGAGTTAGAAACTACAACCATAAAATATGTTAACTTACGCCATACTTTGTTTCTGGCCTTTTATCATTCTGAAATCGTAATCCAGAATAAAAAAATAAAAAACAGATAAAATGAAATGATTTTTTTTAAAATGAAAGATACTGTTTAAACAGCTCCATCCCATTCATTCCATTACCATAGTGAGGCCTGTGTGTTTGCCTTCCACAGTCATTCTTTACTTCAAGCCCAGAATTAACAGTTACAGTTCATAAACACAATACTTAAAACCACGATGAAGCTCAAGCTCAGTCCCTTTTTTTAAGTTTAAAGAAAAAAGTGTTACTCATTTGAAAAATGGCAATGGTTACACATGATTCTAACGAAAGACAACAACTCATTTGTTCATTTAGAAATTATGGGTATTCCGTCTCAATAAATATCAGACAGCTGGGAGTTTAGGACATAAAGGATGTCTTTCAAAATACTGGCAAAATGCCTCTTCCTTTCCCCTAAAGTAGGGATGTCCAACAGGTCAATCACAATCTACTGTTAGATCCCTGGGAGGTTTTGGTAGATCGCGGTCGATGGCTTGAGTCCCTTTCCTTAGCATTGGTAAAATGGGGACTGCCCCCCATTGTTGCACGACTTGCAGAATGGAAGACGGAGTTTACTCAGTGAGGCTGTTTGTTTCCCCAGTGATCCGTCGGTGAGTGGCGCTTTTCTCCTTTCTTTGTCCCTAGAGCTTAGGCTTGAATTCTCAAAAATCAGGGCATTCCTCCTCCCTAAAAAACTTTGACCTGAACCCCCAAAATGGGGGCAGATCACTGCCATCCTGTGAGTAGATCGCAGTGTTTTGGGAGTAAGCCACCCCTGCCCTAAAATATTATGTACAGTATATGCACATGCACCAAGTCAACCTAAATCTTCAATCCTGGGCATTCTGTAAACTTTAAAGGCTCTGAAAACTGCTTGGTATGACGAGGAAGCAGCAGAATTTGTTTTTATATTATTTATTTAAGTTACTTCTTAGCAGCGCTCCAATAAAGGATTCTAGGGCAGTGTGCAAAACTGCAAATAAAAGTGCTTCACGCCACTTGGAAACCAACAAATAAACATAACTAAATAAGCCAGGTATTTTAAACTTTCCATTGAAGTCAGCTAAGAAAAGGATCTTGGTTTTTCAATGGTTTCCATCAAACTTCTCAAATCGACCCCTATATGTTCTTTTTTCTTTTCTTTTTTACAAAATGATAAAAATTTGTACTTTAGTCCTGGGTGGTGTTCAGGAAATCTTTTAAAAAACCCCCAAACAGGATGCAACACAGATAAGACCAATATAGTTTGTTGTTTTGCATAAACATGAGTTATTTTTAAAACTTCCGTCTGAGACTTCATAAGATTATAAAGCAACACCTTCATTATTGTTATAAAGGCTGGAAGCTCATCCGCAGGTGTAGCTGTAAGTATGCTTTGCACAGGCAAATAAATATATATTTCTCAAATACATTCCTGCTGGTTGGTGTGCCTGCGGGTAAGAAAGCTCAATAGCTCCTGCTAATCCTCCCCTGTCAATACCCACAAGAATGTTTTTCTCCCAATAGCCAGATTTCTTCCAGCCTCAGAGCCCATGATGGTGGGCAGAACAGTTTTTTTAAATGGCCGGGAGAGGGACATTGTCAATACCACTCAGTGATTGAAGAATTCTCCCATGTAAATGCCCCGTCCCTATTTAGCACTATCAGGCAACGCAAGCTTGGAAACGGCATATTTCCATAATGATGCACAATTCTGCTCTCAATGTTGAAGCTGCCTGAATTTCCTCTGCATCTACCCTTGCTTTGTAGAATGACAAGAATAGCCCAGTTCTGAACATGTTTGCTGCTTGCTGCTTTTCTGGACGTCGACCAGAAGTGAGAGCCTGTGAAATTTCAAAGAATCAGGTCAATTTCACGCTGCTGATGCTTTGATGCTTTCTAAGAGAAGCACCAACAATAACAAGGGAATACTGAAAAGAAATGGGGGGCTTGTTGTTGTTGGTGAATCTACTTCCATCTTCCTTCTCACCTTGCAAGCTGGTTTCATGTGTAAGACCATATCACAGGTCACACCCTTAAATGAGTTCTGATCACTTCAGGTTTAGCATACCCTTGCTAGCTAGAGATTCGTGTGCAAAAAGGAACACATGTCCCAATATCCAGAAAATCCCTAGTATGGGGGGCTGAGAGCAAGCTGTCTAACAGAACATGCTTCCTCCAAGTCCAAGGTTTCTGGGTTGTTATTTTTTTTAAGGATCTTTAAAAGAATCTGGGGAGGGGCATTGGCTCTGCAAGATGTGTGCCCTACGACACGTGTCTTCCAAACCCCATTGCCCCATCCTCAATATCATTTTGGTGGCAATTCCCTGTTTACCTTTGCTAACAACTCTACTTGGGAAACAACGGTGATGACGGTGCCAAAGAGAAGTCAATCTTAACAATCAGGAGAGCTGACAGGTTGGTATTCTTCAATTTGGATCTTCAAAAAGTATTTTCTCTCCAGCGATTCTAAATTCATCATCTGTTTATCACAGTTCAAAGCGCGTTCCATCAGGAGCACACTCAAAAAAGATTGTGGAGGATTTATAGCCAAATTGGGTTTGGGAAGCTTCCTTCCTATTAGTCAAGGCACTTCATGTTTTGCTAGAGCTTCACTGGCACTGAGGGTCATGATGGAGAATACAGATGGGGAGTGGATTTCCATCATTCATTTTTCTGTCTATAAAGAAAATTCTCTGGCCTCTTCCAAAGGAGATCTAATGAGTTTATTTGCCTTGAGTGTAGATATAAATAGATGAAGAAACAAGTTGTTATAGCAAGTGACATGCTCCATTCCATTCAGACGACCTTTTTTATAGTTCCTGTCAATATTAATGTCCTAACAATCACTAAGACAAATAACGTCATTTCTGAAGGAAGAGTCTCCCTGTTCCTTTGGGAGGGAAAGGAAGCCATACTTTACTGGGCCAGTAATTCCAGCAAACTGTACTATCACCTTCAGAACTCAGCCTACCATTTGAAAGACTTAGACAGGCCTCTGAGAAGTCTCAGAATATGTTTAAATGTCTACAAAACTAAGTTTTGCTTCCTTCGTCCCTCCCATTCTTTTTTCCCTAGTGTGCCATGGACCAGCCTAGAACTAATTTTTGTAAGCTGCTCCAACAGTCTTTTTAGAGAAACAGGATATAAATGCCTTAAATAAACAAATCTCTGCTTACAAATCATATTTCCTGTGCTTCCTTCCTTAGTTTATCATCAGCACAGAAAATTTAAGGCATATTGCGCAATGCAGTAAACTGGGGAACAAGCAGTCACTGTAGTTAAAAGAACTAATCTGTCGAAGAATGGGCAAGACAACAAGAAACACTGTCCCAAATACATTTTTCCTACTTATCTGAGAAATCAGTATCTCTTTAAAAGCGAGTTACGAGACTGCTGAATGCCCTAATCTGCTCTCACAAATCTCTCTCCTATTGGCCTCTTCCCGGGAGTTCCCCAAAGTTTTACAAATGAAACCATCACACACAGTAGCCAGGTCTATCATAGGTTCAGCTACTCTATAGTGCTTGTCAACTGTAGTGAACACAACTTAAGAACTGATCTCAAGCTGCCATTCAGTTAATATCACCTGCAGTCACCTCCTTCATTCTCAAAATAGAACACCGACAAGAAGCAGCAGGTGGCATGTAACATATTTTCACCTATGCTCAATAAAATAACGCATGGGGGCTGAGCTTCTAAATAGCTGGCAGGTCCAATAAAAAAGAAGCTTTTTAGTTATTCTGTAGGATCAACACTCACAGCCAGCTATAAATGGTTAAGTGTAAGAGGTAGAAATTCTCTCTTTCCCACCCAAGAAAAAAATTTGACACGATTAGCACATGGAGTAGGTATCTTGTAAGATAAAGGCTTAAATATGCCACAGATCTCACCTGGTAAACACCAACTTCCTCCTCTTGGGGATCTGTGTTAGGCAAGCTATGGTGTCGCTCATATCCAGTCCTGCAGACGCCATTGGGTTGCCTGGCTAGGTCCAGGTGATGATCACTGGAAGATGGAGTCATTCCTTGAGTGGATGGTGAGTGACTTTTGCGGGAAACAGTTTCCTTCCGATGATGTATCAGCTTCCTGGCAACATAAAACAACAGCCATATTGAGGAAGTAGAGCTCACAGGACTGGTCCAGAGTTCCAAAGCTGAAGTCATATTACTGAACTGTGAACACGGACTGACCTTGAAGATCTTACTTCAACGGCAGAATGAATCCAATTCCACTGAGCTATCGAAAGCTATGGGCAGCATTCATCTAATGAGTGCCTTTGCAAGGTCTTCCACTTTCACAACAGGGCTCCCCCACATCCCTGCGCCCATAGAAACTGGCTCTGGGAGGGGCTTGGGAGAACTCCCAGAGCAACATGCAAGCGGGGAGGGGATCATTCCATCTGACAAGTTGAAAAGCTTCCACTGTGCAATGTCGAATTCCTCCCAACGAATTTTCCCATCTCCTACTTATGGTGTGCAAGGTTTAGTATTTTACTATTTCGTGCCCTTTTGTTCATGATTCATGAGATATTTGACGACAAAAAGATGTGCAAGGAAAGAGAGTATCTCTCATGAAACTGAAGTACCAATGTTGGAAAGCAAACCTGTTTTGATTTGCAGGCACCAGACATTTTTAGCCTAGAAAACCAAGGAGTTCAGTTTAGAGGAAGAAACTCTGCAAAGCTCTTTACTTCCCCTCCAATGAAACTGGATTGCAAACAGTGTGAATGCAGCATTTTAAGCTTTGGTTACCACCTTGGAAACGAAGCTTCATTGATTTCAAGATTACACAACTCTTTGGTATCTTGGCACCTGCACATAATTTGTGATGGAACTACTGTGGCTTTATCTTCTTCCTTAAATTTTAATACTTTGATCTGGAATACATACCAATTCTATGGGCACTTCTGAAAAACCAGGTGCTCTGGATTCATAGAGGTGCTTTGGTTGCCAAAAGGATCATCTTATTACAACTGGAAATCCTCATGTTTCCCCCAGGAGGGTGTCTGGATTAGAATCACTTAATCACTGGCAAGCATGCTGACATCTTCCCATTTATATGGCATGGTTTTCTTTGTGACTCTCATATTATCTGAGTTCCTTTGCTGCTGCACATCCCTCCTATATCCCATTCTCCCTACCCTTCTCACTTCTTCTTGCATATTCAAGCCTTTTGTCTTCCTTATTGCTTACCACATTGGGTTGCTTATTCTAGTAGCCTACTGCTTTCTTCTGTTTCCCCCCCTTTTCCTTTATTGGGTGGGCAGGGCTGGGAAAGGGAATGGGTAGTAGTTTTAGCCACCATTATTAGTGCCAGATAACATTCCACCAATTGAAAAACAGATAAAAATATATTACAAAAGAAAGATTGTGTCTGCACATGTCAAGCCCAGATACCCAGCAGCCTTTTCTAGGTGGGACTAACATGAGAAAATCTGTAGTAAATGGATAGTTTCTCAGGGCTGATCTAGAATTGCTAGCAAAATCCTGAGGTTCACGTGTGCACTTTCTACTTTTGCCCTGGACCCTCTCCAGAAAACCCATGTTTCTTTGTCCACTATTGGGTTGTGCTTAGTCCGATTTTTCTGAATGTGTCTGCCTTGCGCTTCTTGGGGTTCAAAGTGGCTGCGAGGAGTTGCTAGCTAAGGAAGCTCTAGGCTTCCAGGACTCGTTGCTCCCTCCTCCCTCTCCATTCTCTGGAGGCACCAGGTTCTTTTTAATGTTTGATGTTTTATCATATCCTATATATGCTGGAAGCTGCCCAGAGTGGCTGGGGCAACCCAGTCAGATGGGCGGAGTACAAATAATAACGTTGTTGTTAGTATTATTTTATTTTTTAGAGAGCAGGTTTTGTGATTATGCAGAGATGGGAAGCAATCAGGTGTTAGCTCCAACAATTCCTGATGAGACTGGAGTACAAAAAAGTGATAGAGCAGGCACCGCTCCATGTGTCTTTTAAACACCTGGCTTGACCCTGAATGCTAACCGAATGCCTTACAGTCATTGGCCCTCAGATGTGCCTTCCCTAAAATTATTTCCATACTGTCTTGAATATTCCTGCTTGCTGTACTTACTGGAGGACATCCCTCTGCTCCAAGTTGTATTTCCCCCCATTCTTCATCGCCGCATTATGAATGGCCTCAATAGCTCTGTCAATAGACTGCAGAACCACATCTTGTTCCAGCACCTAAGGAATGTAACAGGCATTGTGTTAAACACCTTCACTTTCATCTCCCCATCAACACTTATAATGACAACGTGAACCTGACAAGCGTAGCCATCTTAATTCTGTTTTATGGACAGACTTAGAAACTCTCTCATTGTTTCGGTGCTCAACCACAACGTACATTCGTAACAGAAATCAATTCCCTCATTTTGTTTCTTATGGGTATTTGATAAAAGTTTCTTTAAAAATAAACAAAAAATAAACCCCAAGGGGTGTGTGTGTGTATGCGTGTTTTAAAAAAGTAATATACAAAATGGATTCTGTCTGTGCAAGATTTATTGGCGGAGTAGAAAAACATTTGTTTGGAGGCAGCAGAGGATACATCACAACTCCACTCACCCATCTTGGGCCCTGGAGCCCCAGCAATTCATTACATGAAGATCAATGGCAAGACTTCAGAGGCGCAAAGCAGCTCTTCAAATCAATTTCACATTCAAATTGCCACAGTGACTCTTCCACCCTCCACTGCAAGTTGTGACAATTTGAAGCGTGTTTCCATCTTTGCTTGCCTTTAGAATAGAACGAAGGGGCTAGATTCCCACATACCGCCAACACCCATCTTGAAAAAATATAGGCGCAAGCATTGACTTGAAATACGTCAGGCAACCAAACACCTGAGAACAGCTATCCCATGATTCATACTACTTAAGGCTCCTCCAGACAGCCTTTTTCATTGCACGTTCATGATGATTTGTGCTCCTGCTGTTATCAGGGCAGTCATACACGGTCCCACTTTAAATATTGCTTGCACCGGCAAAAGTTGTAGGGTGGTCCAATTGCTTCATTTCCAGTCAGCGCATATCCTGTTACTTCTGAAATCCTGTACCATTTATACCACAACTATTCAGGTTTATTTTCATCCTACTTCTGTTGCACTATAGCCCCTTTAGACAGCAACCTTGTGGTAAGGTTATCCCTGTCGCTATTGTTCTCCAAGCAAACGGGCATGCCCTTCATCAACCAGCTTTGTTTTTGTCAAATCTTTTTAAGGCAAATCATGAATCTCACATTCACCAAAGTGTTATCTACTCCAGACATTTAATATGCTTATGAAAACAAATGAATGTTGATGACTGCTGGCTACAGTCTTCCATTTGCTTCACTGCAGGCACAAGTCATCATTGACACTCACATATTGGCTCTGCATGATCTGACATACTGAATGCGACCTTTCTTGGATTAGTTATATATGCTGCTGTTAGCAGTGCCAAGGTCCTGTTGGAAAGGTGAAGGAGTTGTAATGAAATGAAAGTTATAAAACTGGAAGGTGGAAAATGGGGAAAGTATTATGTGAAGGTGAAGTCAAGGAGAAGGAATTCTTGCTGGTCAAGAACATAGCTATTCTTTTAACTTCCACTGACTAATCAGTAAGTGTTTACGTAGTACAAAAAAGCCCTGATCTGAAGGCAAAAGCAACCAGGAGCTCAATAGATCCATAGTCTTCAATGTTTGCTAACTCAGGACCCACCTTTAACCCAAACATGCAATTGAGGACCCATTCCTTTTTTTTTTTTACATATATCTGTACGGTGCTGGATACTGCTGTTGCAACCCAACTTAGATCAGGCTGTGGCTGGTAGTGGGTTCTGACCCACTAAAGGCCAGCAAGTTGGGAAGCCCAATCCCAACCTCCACTGCAAGTCTGCAGCTTTAGGGGCATTCTGTGAAAGTAGGGAGGGGCAGAGCTGTGCCCCTCCACTCCTTGCTAAAACCTGCTTCAAAGCCCACCATTACATTTGCCGTCACTCAATTATTCCAGTATTTGATAGACATGGATCTAGCTCTAGAGATAGTGGCTGGTTGGCTCCAAGGCTTCTGCCCAGCACTCTTTCCCCACTCTTCCCATGCTAGTGCAGCAGAGTTCTAGCTACAGCTACCCAGATATTATTTATTTATTCATTCATACATACATACATACCCCGCTCATCTGGCTGGGTTTCCCCAGCCACTCTGGGCAGCTTCCAACAAAATATTAAAATACAATAGCCCATCAAACATTAAAAGCTTCCCTAAACAGGGCTGTCTTCAGATGTCTTCTAAATGTCTGGTAGTTGTTTTTCTCTTTGACATCTGGTGGGAGGGCATTCCACAGGCCAGGTGCCACTACCGAGAAGGCCTTCTGCCTGGTTCCCTGTAACTTGGCTTCTCGCAGAAAGGGAACCGCCAGAAGGCCCTCCGCGCTGGACCTCAGTGTCTGGGTAGAACAATGAGGGTGGAGACGCTACTTCAGGTATACTGGACCAAGGTAATTTAGGGCTTTAAAGGTCAGCACCAACACTTTGAATTGTGCCCGGAAACGTACTGGGAGCCAATGTAGGTCTTTCAAGACCGGTGTTATGTGGTCTCAGCAGCCACTCCCAGTCATCAGTTTAGCTGCCGCATTCTGGATTAGTTGTAGTTTCTGGGTCACCTTCAAAGGTAGCCCCTCATAGAGCGAATTGCAGTAGTCCAAGAGAGAGATAACTAGAGCAGGCAGATAGGGTCTCATCCTGCATACCAGATGGAGCTGGTAAACAGCTGCCCTGGACATAAAATTGACCTGCACCTCCACAGACAGCTGCAAGTCCAAAATGACTTCCAGCCTGTGCACCTGGTCCTTCAGGGGCAAAGTTATCCCATTTAGGACCAGGGAGTCCTTCACAACTGCCCGCCTCCTGTCCACCCAAAACAGTACTTCTGTCTTGTCAGGATTCAACCTCAATCTGTTAGATACAGATGTTGCGGCAACTCCCCAAGTCAGAGCAATATTTAGAAAATTCCTTTTACCAGTACTGTAAGCCTAATGTTTTATTTTATGAAGCAGAGCACAGGATCAGCTTTGTGGCCCTACCACGTTTAAGGAAAGAGTACTTGGATAGAATTATGAACTCTGTTTGGATTGATTCGGACTGATTTGGACATTAACGCAGTAGCAAGAAGATGATCAGAATCCCCCTTCGGATCTTGAAATATGGGTCCCCCCAACAAAAAATTTAAAATTTGGCTTTGTAATTCGGAATTTATGTGATGTGATTTAATTTGATTTGATTGGCCGGTTAATAAAAATTATTTTTAAAAAAATAAGGAAAGAGTACTTGACTGACATTTGATGTATTAGCCTTTACATATTAGCCTTTAGTGGGCAAAACCCAATTTGCTTATATGGGTTAATGCCATCTAAATGCCAACCATCTTCTCTGCTCAGTTAAGGAGTGTTTGGAAACTTTATTTGCCTTAGGCAGGATTCTTGTACAGCAGAAGGTACCAGCTCCCCAGGGGGTTAAGATCTTTGTTGCCCATACAAAGGAGTATGAATGCCATAAAGCACTGTACATTATGAAGGCATTACATTACTATGTCAAATCTGTACTTAAAGAATTCTATGAATACTATGGAAATAGACTTTCAAAGATGACAAAGGGAAGTGACCTTGCAGTCCTCCAAAATTTAGATACCACACTGCCATCAGCTGAGCTTTCAGGTCAAGATGAAACTTCCAGGTTTTTTTCAAAATAATTATCTTACAAGAGAAAAGATAGGGAGAAGAAATGGGAGAGAAGAGTCTGAATTTTATTAACACTCTGCTGACTCATTAAAAATAAAAAAAATGGGTCTAAGCTAGCTTGGTGTTTTTAATACAAATCTGTGAGAAAGCCTTCTCTAAACCTTTCCTATGGAGAATGAGAGTGTGAGATACTGTGTGATTAATAGTCTAAGCAGAAGATAACTGAATCTCATTTGCAGGTTATCTTAGCTTTCTGTAGGGAAAGCTATTATGTATTTAAATTCAGAGTAGAAAGGATTCAAATGGTCACATGGTCTAATCTCCCACCCAAGTTGTAAGATCTGCCACACCCTCTCCCAAACAATTCATGCAATCAAGACCATTAAAGTCATGGTGATGGCTGCAGAGAACATGGCCCCAATGAGACTAGTAAAGAACTTGAGGAGAAAATCAGCTTGTCTTCTATGACAATGCAGCTTAGCAAATGAGAATTGCTTCTCGTGCTTGGAAGAAGTTATTTTGGGAATCTTCCCTGATCTTTTTACCAACAGGCCAAAGATGTTGCCTTGTAATAACGAAATCACTATTAAAATAGTTTACTATTCACTATCATTTTATGAAGGTATCACATACTTTTTTAGGGTGCATGTCCAGCGGTTACAACAGATCAACACATTTCCAGCATTTAAAATAGCTATTAGAATGACATTTAAATAAGAGCACCACATAAACCAGTTCTTAAATCAATTTAACACCGTCACCTAGAGACAAATAGAAGAGTCTATTTCCAGTTTGTGTCATTGCATATGCTAACACCAAGTCCATTCCATCATGTTACCAAAATTTTTAGTTTTTTAAAAAATGTGCAAAAGTTACTAACAATGTTAATTACTAACAATTCTACAAAGTGATAAAATATGAGGGCAACTTTGCTTCATCCATACATCAGGCCAGGAGATGTAGATGAAGTCAGTTTACAGCTGAGGTAATTCCTTGAGAACCCTTCACCACAAACAATGCTTCTTGTACAACTCTTTTGGGTAGCTCACCCCCCACGTCCCCCCCCCCGAACAGCAGTATCAAACTGTGCAGGATTCTCCAAAGAAGAGGTTGTTGTTTATTCCTGTGACATCATCTTACTGGCGTCAACTAAAACTGAACAATTAAGACATTTAGAGCATCTTTGTCAGCTATCATCTCATTTGGGCTTCCCCTCCTTTCTTCCCTCCTCTGAGTCAGGCACTACATCATTTCTATGAATTCACAGCAAAAGCTTCTGAACATAAGCTATGTGCCTTTATTGACTTTAACAATGCTACGCAATGCACACACACACAGCCCTTCAGTTATCATGTTAACGTTGCATGTCTTTTTAAAAAAGCACCCCCTCTTTTCTTAAAATTCAAGTCACACACAAAAGTACTTAAACTACGTCATAAGCGGCACCAAGTTAGCCCTCAAAACTACCAGCACCTAAAGAAATGGTTTCTAAAAATGTCATCATTTTAAAGCATAACTTGGGAGGGACATGTTCTAAAGTCTGGGGGCTGCTGCACAAACATCATAATCCACCCCACAGCAGTTATTGCTTCTTTTACATTGGAGGTTCTTGACAAAGCGACCCAGGTGGGTGGTATATGTTGTTAACAGGTTGTGAAGGGGCTGAGAAAACCAACAGAACCACTACAGTGACCACAATACTGGCTGAATACATCCTCACATTCACACTCCTACAAGGAGGCAACATGCAGCATTTTGCACTAAATTAAAGCTGCAAGTCATATTCAAAGCAGTCCCTGGTAGAATGGCATAATCTTAAAATGATCCTCAAGACTACAAATGCATGATAAAAGATGCCAAAATTCCCGATTTTGGAGCAGGAGCACAGCTGATCTGTTGTTAAAAGCAGCTCCTAGCCCTAGGCACCAACTGTTCTTCCGAGTAGAAAAACTACATTGGGGACTGACAGCCCACCCCAAACAGACACCTCTCTTTCCAGAGAAGCGCGGCAGATTATGCCACCAGCATCACATCCAGAGCGGGTAAAAATTAACAAATTGTAGTGCTAGCAGAATTGCTTCTCCTTGCACAAGACAGGATGTCTGCTTCTCCCCGAGGCATAGCAGGGGGTGCCGTGGCCCCGGGGGCAATGTTGAGAGGGGGCTCAAACAGGCGCCCCCACAGCAAGCTCTTTCATTGGAGCCTGGCTCCATGTCAGAAAGAGGTGTGCCCTGGCTGCAGTGCTTCTGCCTGGTGCCTGACCTGGTGGTAGAGAGCAGGAGAGTGGGCAGCAGCTTCCCCGCCCGTCTCCTAACCCTGAACCATGGTGCACGGAGGGTGGCTTCTGTGCCCCGTGAACCCACCCTGGGCAGCACAGGCATATGTTCCACCGCTGGCTTCTTCTAAGCACTGGAGACCCCTCAAACAGTACAGGTTATGGCACAAAGGGCTGTGATCAGTAGGAGGAATGATCACATGATTGATGCAAAGCCACCATCATGTACAACCATATTTTTAAAGGTCAGTCTCCCCTCCCACATTAGATCAATTGTTACTTTTTTCAAAATCCAGTTAAACATAAAATCTGACGTATTAACGTATTAAATTCTGCGCTGCTCATGAAACTCTGTTCATGGCCCTCCATCAAACACCCTGAGTTTAAGCCTACTCTTCTCTATGGAGAAGAGTTGTCAGGTCAAGCTTTATAAATAGAACATAAAGTATGCTTAAGCCAATTGTTTTCAGTGGATTTAAGCATGCTTAATTCTGTATTAAAATGGATTGCAGACAATGTATTAGAGCAAATTATGAATATTTATAACTAGCTTCACAGAAATTTCCTTTCCATCTCGTGGAGAAATACAGTTTTATCAAATAGTAAGAAATAAGTTGCTTCTGGAAACAAACCTACAACCCAGCACGCTGAACTCTATCCTGAATTAAAGTTACCTTTAGGCAAATGACCCTGCTTACTGCCTTTCAGTGTGTACAGAAGAGCCAGACAGAAATCCATTATTTCACAATTCCAGTCCTAACCCCTTGTTTCTTAAGTAAGCATGATCTGCAAGACCAGAGGTTTTAGAGCATGCTCCCAGGTAGTTTTAACCCTTTAAAAAGTTGTAAACTATCATGTTTCCATTGGTAGAATAGCCAAGTAGCAGGTACTCCTTTTCAGGGGATCTATGAATGACAAAGTGGAAACTTGATTTAGACAGATCTCTTCAAACAGTGTTTTAAACCATTGTTTAACAGAACCATCCAAGCCCCTATACAAGTGGGGTGTGTTCCTCTGTCCATCCCAGCCTTCATCAGTGAGGGAGCCCCACCAGCAAGGAGCACCCCAATTCGCCCAACCCAAAATGTAGGGGAAGGTACTGTTGATAGCATTTCTGCTAGCAGCAGCCAACAAAATATCCTGAAATGCTAGTTCAGGAGCTGGCCCATGATGGCAACAACTTATCCAGGCCTCTTCACTGCACCAGCCTGGGAACCGGCACAGTAAAGGGGCATCTCCCCCGTCAACCTTCACCTTCTGCCTTGGCCAAAAGGCCAAGGAGACAGCAGATCCGACCCCCAAGGAGTGCGCCACAGTTGCCATTGCCACTGTATCAGCAGCAGTGGGCAATGCATTCCTTGGAAGCTGGATCTGCTGCCCCCGTGGGTCCTGCTGCCTGGTGCAGTTGCCTTATCTTGCTTCACAGTTTCGCCCTGCTGCCTGGTGCAGTTGCCTTATCTTGCTTCACAGTTTCGCCCTGCTGCCTGGTGCAGTTGCCTTATCTTGCTTCACGGGTTCGCCCTGCCTATAGCTCAGGGATAAAAACCAGTACATTGCAATTGTAAATTACAAATCAAACCCCATGCCACTTCTACAGGGGCTTCTTGGTGAATGGGAGGGGCTGCTGGTCTCCTCCTGCCCTTGCTCCTGGTGTAGATCTTCACTCACACCTTCTTCCCTGGTTGGGTTGGCCCTGGCTACACTCTGGGGTACGACAGCAGAAGAATGGCATATAAATAAAATGCCATGGCCAGTGTAATATCATTAGACCTGTCATGCTTGAGACATAACAAAATGACCACCTTGGTTTCTCTCTCTTTTGTGGTTGGCTGTCTTAACTGTATTTTGTTCTGAAATTGTTCTATGGGTCTTTGGACTGCAATAAAGATTTATTATTCTTATAAATAAAATGCATTCATTATGATTTTATTATTATTATTATACAGCGTTTAGGAGATGGAGAGATTAATAGGAAAATAGGAAGGCGGGGAAAGGGGTAAGCACACCCTTCCTTCCCTTCTGCTCCTTCACTGCTTCAAAGTGCCTCAATCGACAGCTGTTTTGAAAAGGAAACCATGCTATTAGGACTTTATGACATGCCCCTGAGACAAAAACAGTCTGACTTAGATGTGAGTTTAAAAGGAGCATTATTCAATAAATTCATGAAAGAAGGTGGTGATGATAACGATAACCTTCATATAGTATTAACTGAATTTCTTACCCAACCTTCACCATAATGTTCTAGGGCAGGTTACAATGATATAAACATACCATATTAAAATCAGTTAAAACCATTTAAAATAAGAAGGTTAGGACCTTAAAACATGTATCTTAGGTGTCAAAGACCAGGGCAAAGAGTTGCATTTGTACCATATGACAGAAGCTATACAATGAGGATGCTAGACTCACCTGTATGGGTCTAGTAGGCTTTTTGCCTTTTTATAATGCCGACAGATACCTCAATGGTTTAGCATTCCTAATCCCAAAGAAACCGTTGCTGGGAAATGTAGATGTCTTTGTACAATAGAATGAATTTTGTAATAATGCATGTTTAAAGATGTGAGAAACACAGAGCAGGTTTCAAATAAAGGAGTCAAAGCAGGTATAACTATTACGTGAACCAAATAAATGTGGAAGCTTTTCCTTACAGCGGTGATTGACCCCATGGTGTGTTTTCATGGTACTATGAGAGGTCCATGTTGCTCAAACATGTTAGATTGACTCTGGAAGAGGCCTGAATCATCAAACATTAATTGTGCAGAGGATACCCTCTTTATAGTCTAGCAAGAGGCAAAGCTATAGAATTGAATCAAGACACAGATATTTCCAATCTCTGTTATTAACATGAGCAAACAGGCAATTTAATCATCGAATCTCAGAGGGCTTCTTACTTCTCTGCTGGATTAAGACAACAAATAATATAAATAAGACATTTCCTGCTTGAAAGCTTCATACAACATGCTTGAGCCTGCATTTGAGACCAACATAAAAAGAAATTGCTCCTTTCCCAACAACTAACAGGACAGATTATCTTCACTTTTCAGAAGCGTTTTTAATTAAACTCAGTTACAGAATATTCATGCAAGTGTTCAAGCTACTAATCAGCATTTCCCAAAAGAACTGCCTTCACCCCTTTCTCCATAAAAAATCCATCTCTTTGCAGTCATTGCTCGGAATCTTCTGACTGTAGAAGATTCAGGCTTTTGTGCTGATCAGAAGGGGAGGGGGGACGTAATGATAGTACAGTATGTTTCTTTCTACACCCCATCCCCCAACCACTTTTCTCTTTTCCATTTTCTGCCTCCCTCCAACACACTTATATCACTCCTGCAGAGTACTTCTCTAAGTGTCACTCTACAAAACACCATGGTTGTTTAAATGCCAGTCACATAGGAAAACTTGTTCAGCAGTCTAGAATAATCATACCTTTCAGAAAAGCATTTTTCTAGACAAATGGGATCTTATAGGGTTTGCTGACAGAACCAAAGATGGACTGCAGGCATGCGCTGTGCGTGCAATTTACATATTTAAGGCAATGGGCCTATTACAGATATGACAAGCCCCTGAAAAATGTGCCTTTCAAACCAAGTTTTTCCTTTCCTTTGGCAAGGTTAGATTAAGCACAATAATATTCTACTCCTTCCTTGTCTCTCCCAATTTAGGGGACAGCAACACAGGCCCGAATTGGTTTCCTTCCAGAGGTCACATGCTAAATTAGAAGCAAGATGCTTTCTACATTCAAGGTTAGGAATTTGAATTACTTACAGAAGCTAATGTACCACATTCAAGCAAGTGTCAACAATAGTTTGCATACCCTCCCAAGGAAGCAGACAGAGGGGAAACAAAGATGTTGTTCAGGTGTTTTCTGCTACAGTGGCTTCCTGCAGACACAATGCTTAACCATATTTTGCATAACTATGGCTGGCTGACTTAACCCAGTTAAAATCAGAGCCATGCCAGAAGGTCTTTAGAGACTCTTCAGCTCAGTGCAGGAAAACAGAAGAGTATGTGAAACCACACGCTCACCTTTTTGTTGCTGTTGCCGCAAAATTGTAAGGTTTTGGAAGCAACAGAAATCATGCTTGCCACTGCTGCTAGCTGCACTTTTCTTCAATACTTTCCACCCAAAAGATGCCAGTGTGAAGGCGGTATCAGAACCAGCTTGTGAGGTGAAGAAATTGCCCGAATCACACTTTGCTCAGTGCAAATTACAGTCATACCTCGGGTTAAAGTAGCTTTAGGATGAGTATTTTCGGGTTGCGTGCTGCGGCGACCCGGAAGTAACGGAGCATGTTACTTCTGAGTTTCGCCACTCGCGCATGCACAGACGGTCAAAATGACATCATGCGCACGTGCGGAAGCGGCAAATCACGACCTGTGCACTCAGGTTGCGTTCGCTTCAAGATGCGAACGGGGCTCCAGAACGGATCCCGCTCGCATCCAGAGGTACCACTGTAAATGCTTAACCATGGTTAGTGCTAAACATTGCTTACAATCTGCTCTGTGACCAATTCTTAAGCACTGAAAAGTGAGTGTGGCGGTGTGGTGCCTGAAGTGTTGGGAGACCAAGGTTCAAATCCAAACTGGACTATGAATCTCAACTGGGTACAATTGGATCAGTCTTTGTCTCTCAGACACAGCTACCTCACAGGATTGTTGTGAAAATAAAAATGAGGGGGAAGAGAGAGCCACCTTGAGCTACTCAGAGGAAAGGCAGGATATAAAGGTAGTGAAAAAGCAAAGAGTAGCTTTAAGTTTTTAGACACAACACTTGATCGTGGTTAAAGTGTTATGTCCTCAAGGGCCAGGCTTATTGCACATGTAGAAACAAAAGGCCAGTTGTTGCATTCCTCTGTGAAATCATATAGTCAAGTGTCCACAGCCACATGGGAAAAGGTTGGTGTGCACCTGCATGTACACATGGAGAAAAAGAAAACATATCTATGATTATAGTCGCACTTTTTACGCTAGCCATGATCTCAGTACTGTAATGCATGAAGGTACATGTGGTTCCCCCTAACTTTTGTCCATGTGATTATGTACTGTGAATATGGACTCTATGGAAGAATTTAGTGTAAATTCTTTTTTTTTTAATTGCCTAAATAAATAGCTACATTGTTTCTAAATTCCCATTTCAATAGAGAAGGTGCACCCAAGAATACAATACAAACTCAGAGACCATAAGCGGCCAGAACATTCTGCTCCCTTAGGGGTTGCCTGATTGTTCCAAATGACAGTTTTTCCCTCAGAGTAATTATAGGGCAAGCCATTATAATGGACTGAATTACTCTTACCCTGGGATAGGAAGGCTGTGATCTTCCAGATGTTGTTGGACTCCAACTCCCCAAATCTCTGGCCATTTGCCAGGTTCATTGAGGCAGATCTGGAGGGCCACAGCCTGTCTACCCCTGACTCGGACCAAAATATACATTCAGTGGTGCAACCCCAGAGTCGGTCACGACTGGACCTAAGGGTCAGGGGTCCCTTGACCTTTACCAACTTGGATCGCCTTGGATAACACAATGTGCAAGGCTCCCTTCCCCCACCTGAGGAGCCTAGAAGAACAGCACTACTGGGAAGAAATAAGACCTTCCTTCTCCTTTATCAGCAGCTGCTCCTCTCCTTCCCGAACAAATCTGGCTATCGAGCATTAGTTCCAACACTAATAGCAGAGGGCTAAAATGAAGGAGATAGGAGCTCAACATTGTCAGGATCAATACATCCATGTTTTCCCCCTCTTATCTGAAAAATACATCCATTGCAATAAAAATATAGGCGAAGAAGCATGGAAACTGCCCTAATCACTGCCATACAAGTTGGGGACACAAACTACATGGTGTTAGCCAACATATGACAGCTGAACGGACCACTTTTCCAGTAAGTTGGGTCAAATACCTCTGAAATTGCTTTTGATTGCTTCTTAGTGCCTTGATGTGGTAGACTCACACAAGTGCCAGCTTACTGAGTTTGTGGATTTACAGCACTTCAGTGGGGCCAGGCAGACATTTTACATTGCTGCTGACTTGCATGGGGAATAAATAAAATAAACTTAGGAAACTGTTTCAGAAAGCCTTGTGTTATAATAAACATTTGCTAACAGTGGAAATTCTGGTTTTAGTGAGCCATTTTTTCCTGGATGAAGACAGAAAGAATTGTTCTGCCAGCGCTAAATTTAGAGGACTACAAAATCAGATTTTAGTTGAGAATCCCACTTTCCAACAGATTGTACATATCACATTTGGACTGGTTCATTAAGCAGAGACTCCAGGAAATGAAACAAAATTTTAAAAAATTCCTAACAAACTTAGTTGGTCTCTAAGGTGCTACTGTAAGGAATTTTTAAATTTTGTTTCAACTATGGCAGACGAACATGGCTACCTACCTGTAACTAGAATCCAGGAAATGAGTAAAGGTCTATAGCAATTCAAGGGCAGAAATGCTATTACTTAGCTCTTCCATTTCACATTACAGATTCCATTTCACATTACAGTGGTACCTCAGGATACAGACGCTTCAGGTTACAGACTCCGCTAACCCAGAAATAGTACCTTGGGTTAAGAACTTTGCTTCAGGATGAGAACAGAAATTGCGCGGCAGCAGCACAGCAGCAGCAGAAGGCCCCATTAGCTAAAGTGGTACCTCAGGTTAAGAACAGCTTCAGGTTAAGAACGGACCTCCAGAACGAATTAAGTTCTTAACCCGGGTACCACTGTATTTTTAAAAACTAGTATCTCACACTTACAAAAAGGCCAGTGGGAAACTCATGTCTACATGGAGCAAAGTAAAATCAATAAGTCTTGAAACTGTGAGTGTGTTTCTTTAATCTAAATGGACAAGAGGTTTAAATTAGGGGTTAGGTGTGAAAAGCACATACACACACACAGAGAGAGAGAGAGAGAGAGAGGAGGAGAGAGAGAGAGAGAGAGAGAGAGAGAGAGAGAGAGAGAGAGAGAGAGAAACCCTATTAGGGCTGTCTCCAAACCTAATGCTAGACCCAATGGGTGGAATTCAATGTCGTACTATTGCAAACCTCCTACCAGTGCAAGCATCTCACAGATGAAACAATCCCCACTCTCCTCCCCCTGAACCCTGTTCTGGGGGGCTTATCCAATTTCAAGGGCAAGGGCACACAGGAGGAGGAGGGGAAGCCCCATTGCGCAAGAAGTTCTTGAGCAGGGCTTCTGCTGACATGACGTTAGGCAAATCCTGTCCACTGAAATAAAGGGACCTATGTTAGTCACATATTTTAATTTCAACGGGTCTACTCCACCGTTCAAGAAGGACACTGACAAACTGGAACGTGTCCAGAGGAGGGCAACCAAAATGGTCAAAGGCCTGGAAACAATGCCTGATGAGGAACGGCTAAGGGAGCTGGGCATGTTTAGCCTGGAGAAGAGGAGGTTAAGGGGTGATATGATAGCCATGTTTAAATATATAAAAGGATGGGAGGGAGAAAGGTTGTTTTCTGCTGCTCCAGAGAAGTGGACACGGAGCAATGGTTCCAAACTACAAGAAAGAAGATTCCACCTAAACATTAGGAAGAACTTCCTGACAGTAAGAGCTGTTCGACAGTGGAATTTGCTGCCAGGCAGTGTGGTGGAGTCTCCTTCTTTGGAGGTCTTTAAGCAGAGGCTTGACAACCATATCTCTGATGGTGTTTCGTGCTTGGCAGGGGGTTGGTCTCGATGGCCCTTGTGGTCTCTTCCAACTCTATGATTCTATGATTCTACTCTGAGTAGCATTGGATAGCACCCTTAGATTTCTCCCAGGCAAAAACAAGTTGTGCGGCTTTTTGTATAAACAGATTCCTGGCAGTGCATACTGAGGGCTTTAAACCATCCCTGTTTCAGGATTCATTTCTTCATTACATTTTTATGGATTTTCACAAGAGTAATAAAAATGAAGAGAAAAATAAATTTTGAACCTTATAAACATAGAAAGCACTGAGAGTACAAGTACGGCGATAGAAGCAATAAAGGTCATAGAGGTAGAAAAATTGTTAGAATTATAGCAGAATAGCCATGAAATTATAAGGTAAAATATTCAACTAGAACTACTAATACATTCTAGCAATATGTCTACAGGATGAATGCTGGTTGGCATACTATACAAGTAGGTACCAGCTCTCAATGAAATTGTCAAGACACAATGACTTTCTTTCATAGGCTTGTCCATTAAAACTAGTTTCCAGAGCTCTTGATAATGGCCTGGTTCACATGTAATAACAAGGAGCAGAGGAGCTGCTTGTAGGGACTTTCAAGCAATATGCACCAGCTCACTTTAAAGTGATGCATGGACTGTGTCCACAGTCTGGCTAATTATCCATGCACTAGTAACCTATCGGCTAAACTACAGTAACACAGCCTTTAGTCTGATGGTGCCCGAACTATGCAACACCTACCCCAGAAATGTTATCCTGGTGCTTTCTTTGTTATTTTTTAGACACCCAATGATGTCCACCCTCTTCCCCCATCTAGTTTTATATTGTATGCTGCAGTGAAGCCCATTTGGTGAAAGGTGTGGAGTGAACACAATAAACGAATAAATGCTCCTTTGCCCTGGCTATCCTCTAGTTGTGGAGGTGCTGATAACCAAAAGAACCCTGGCATCTTAGCAAACGCCATTCCTTACCAAGGGAACATAACCACGTCTCCATCTTTTCTTCTCCCCGCACCGAAAACACCCCCGGTTACATGCAGAAATAGTTTACGGGGCAGATATTTAGTACACAAGGGGTAAATTCCCTTCCTCCCTTTGCACAGTCGGATTACATTCCTTATGATTCGCATATGCCAGGTAGATAGTGCCTGTTTTTCACAGGCACAGTACCAGCCATGAGTTCTGAAGTTTCACAGCTCAAAAGGGAGTTCTGCACTGACTTGACAGGAAAGGAAAAGTGAGGAAGAATAAACTGACCTTACTCCCCTGAGCTGAAGCTCAGCTTGCTGCTTGATCAATAGCCAGCATCAGCAAGTAGTTATTAAAAGGGAAGCTGCCAGCAGTCACACAGCTCTACAGTCAACAGCCCAGCTGCCCAGCTGCAAAGGGGGAAGGAACGGGATCAATGAAGCCAGTGGGGAAGCTGTGGACTTAAAACCCATGCAAAAACAAAACATAGCTTTCAGGTATAAGCTACATAAGGAAAGCCATGTGTACTTTAATAAAGCCACTAATGAGGGAAAGGCACTCCTCTTATGCTCAAGGGACGGACTTGGAAAGAAAATGCCACTAGTTACATTTTTCTTCCTGGACAGATGTGAGAGAAATTGTACAAAGAGAACAGTAAACCAGAGACACAAATCCCAAGGATCTTTTTAACAGCAATCGGAAGAGAACCCAGGGGCTTGACAGAGAAGCCTCCACTTCTTCCTACAAAGCTGTCATTGTGAAATTTAAAGGCATCAGCACAAACTTTAAAGAGACCTTGAGATGTTCCCTGAACACGTTTTATTCTGATCTAAAGGACAAGGCTTTGCCTCGTACGGGACATGCTCATATTAAACAAGGTCATTCACACAGCTGTTTTCCTAAAATGGGGTTATCTTTGGGCCATCACCTCACAACAAAAACACCCACATAAATTCTAATGTCATACGCATTCAAAATAACTCCTACTATAGCTTATTATCATGTGAAGCTCCATCACAAGGAATGTACAGAAAAGTCACTTTCATATGGGAGGTTTTTGGGGGGAGTGAGGGGGGCTTGTACATGGTAAAAGATTTATTATTATTATTATTATTATTATTATTATTATTATTATTATTATTTCCCATGCATAGGATTCTGTTTGTATGGAGAGGATAGAATCCCCTCATGCTGTCTTTTACAAAAACACTGGAAGACTCACATGCATCATCCCCCACCCACCATTTTAATCTACACGTATAAACATTTGTCACGATATGCAGGTAATACACATAAACTCAGTTGTTATAAAAATCATCCCATTGTCCATCAGTCTCCTTGTTTGAGCTGCAGTGTTTGGAAAACCCACACACAGCTGCCCTGTGGATTTTAACATCCATGTTGGGCCTGCCTTGGGGGGACCAGCTCAGAGCTTCATGGCTACTATAACAACCACAGTGCTGCCTCAAAACATCACTGGTCCAACATTTTGCAGGACAGACTCCGGATCTAGTATTTTCAACAGGGCTGGAGGGTAATGGTCTGAAATTAGTGTGTTTTAATAACCTCATGGGCATGGATAGACCGCTTCCTGGTGTAGTTTTGCTTGGAAGTAGCTAATCCCCTTTGCAGTGGTGTAGGAGCCATTAAGATGTTCTACTTGTGCAGGCTTACAGAATCCAATGGATTTCTGAATGCTCCAATAATGTTTCTGGTTGGCATGGCTGGCATTCCCATTAAAGGTCTATCGAATCTTGCTATGATATGGTAAGGTAGAAGGAGCCATGGAATTGATTGCTTTTCAAGTGCCCTCTCACATGTAGAGCCCAAGTAGCTCCCCGATTTACCAGGGAAATGCATGCTATGCAAAAAGCAACAGGTGGAATGCAAATGTTACAAGTCTCATAGCAACCATGAAATGGGTTGTGGCCAAATTTCACCTGCCCTCTTTAACAAATAATAACCATTACTAGCAGAAGCAAAATGGACAATGCTCAGTTACCCTCGTGACAAGTGAGGTACTCTCCAAATGAAAGACAACACGTTCCATACAGAGGTTTCGCAATAGAGTGAAGCATCTCTACAGTTAAGGGAAGTGGGTGGGTGGGTGGGTGGGTGCCTGTTTATATTTTGTTTTTAAGTTAGGTACAAATGAGCCATACAATAAGCCTGCAACTTACGTGCATTTAACTTGTGTTCATTCAGCTTTATGTGCGTCACCATTTTTTTAAGGGGGGCAGAAAGGAAGTAGGCTTCCAGGGAAAATGGCTTTGGCAATCACACCCACCATTTTAACCCAATGTGTACAGACTATGTGCAATTTTTGCTTTGGGTGAGATCCCTGGAACACAAGCCCTGCATAAGCTGTGCACTTACTGTATTGCAAAAGTTGTTAAACCTTCAAGGAAAAAGCGATAAAATTAAAAAGTTTCCAAAGTGTTTTAGGTAATTAGGGAAGTAAAGCTGTGTCGCTTATCACAGGGTCCATGCAATAGAGTGCTTTTACATGTTCCACACAATACTCCTAACTGCAACATACACACTACCTGAGGGAAACCCTAAGTTTTCCAGCAACAAGATATTTCAGTGGAGAAAGACCTGGAATGCTACACAAAATGGAGTTATCAACTGCACATTTATTGTCCTAAAAATAGCCAGGGGAAAATTAGGCTGCTGGCCTACTATAACTGTTGAATGCTTATTTTTTTCCTATGTTTTTAGCTGTTCTTATTTTATCTGTAAGCCACCCTGAGTACCTGTCAGTCTCAAGAGACAATGGAGTGCACCTCTGGGAGTGAAGTCAAACGCCTGCACTGGCAGTACCGAAGTGACCTCCATGGGGCACAAGCCTGGGCAGTGAATATGGAGGTCCTGGGCTGCCCAGACGACTAAGGTACATTTTATTTGGATGGTATAATGAGTTTTCATATTCAAGCAGTTTAAATTTACTTTAGCCTATACTAAGCCTTTAAAAAAGTGAGGTACAATATGAAATTCAAATATATACATGGGCTGCCCAGATATCCAAGACACCAGAGAGGAACACTTCCAAGTAAGTAATTTTTTATGGGTCAGATAAGTGTCAGCAAGTTCCTATGGCTCACTGTTAATTCAGAACACATTTTGCAAGCACCATTTTCTATTATGTGCTATTCACTTGCCATTTGTTGTCTACTCTCAAAAAACACAAGATGCATTAAAAGTTACAAGCAGTTAAAAGTGTTTGCAACAATTCCACAGCCAATATCAAGAGGGAGCCTGTTAACTTGGGTAGAAAAAGCAAGGCTGTCTATCATATTTCCCAATAGATTAGCATAGTGGTGAGATGTAAACAACTTCCTTCAAAATTTCTCAGCTGCAATTTAAAGTTCTGCCTTTCAGCCTTTAAATAGACTTTATGTTGTGTAGTCTGCATTCTCTTCACTTTAGGGCAAGCTCTTGTACATTGCTTTAAAAAGAACAGATCCAATTATGCTTCAACCAATAAATAAATGTATTAAATATCCAAAGAACAAAGAAAAGGGTTAGCAGCATTTTAACATCACACTAAAATCTGGGTGAATAAATACAGCAGTGAACAACAGGCTAAGGAAAGAATGAATATTTATGTCATCACTGTAAGTAATAAATTTCTACTACTCACATAGCTGTTACCTCCAAAAGCATTCATCCTTTATTATATCTAGCATTATATTTTATAAGGAACACCACCTAGGTTTCTATAATGCAAGAGGCAAGATACTACAATTCAAAAGGCTATAACCTTCTCTAATACTGCTTATTAAATGGATCTCTGCTAACACAAGGGGAGGAGAACAGGAGGAAATTGGTGTGAAGGACTAGAAAAATGTCTAGAATACAGCTATTTCATGTGTGATGGGCCTTCACATACATTTGATATGATAAACGGTTTTGTCAAAATGCACATATCCACACAGTATACAGTATGTTATTTAAGAATGGCATAATGACAGAGATATAGCTGTGCAACTCTCCAGTAAGTACACAAATAAATAAGGTATAAGTCCCTCAGGGTCAACTTTCTAGAGAATGCCCAATTTTGTGGTGAGATCAACAACCAAAAGAACCATAATCATAAAATTTCACCATTACTGATGGCAGAACACTTAACTCTTTCCATGGAGGGGAGTCAGTCCATGTTTCTTCATGTGTGAATTCAAATGGTGATCACTTAGAAAAATGCAACTAATGCATTATGTGCTTGTAATGTCACCATCACTTACACCGAACGGCTTAGCAAACGAGAGCATGTAAGGTTATGCACCCAGGTAACATAGAAGTCAGGTGTGTACATGGTGTTTGCTTGCCTTGTAGCTCAATCTTTTAAAATAAACCTGTAATAAAACATCAGAGTACTTAGCCCCTATGTACTCATGCACTACCCAAACGTTATTACCGTGCAAGCCATAAATGGGAGTCGGGAGAAAGGCAAGAACATCAGCTAGGCTACAGAAGAGAGAAACTGGAGTAGTTCGACTCATAAATAAATACCACAATGGCATAACAGCATGGGCATTTCTGTCCACATGTGTCTTGTTGCCCTCCCTGCGAGAAGCAAAGTTACAGGGAACCAGGTAGAGGGCCTTCTCAGTAGTGGCACACTCTGTGGAACGCCCTTCCTTAGGATGCAAAGGAAATAAAGAACTACAGAACTTTTAGAAGACATCTGAAGGAAGCCCTGTATCAGGAAGTTTTTAATGTTTGATGTTTTACTATGTTTTTATATGTGCTGTAAGTTGCCCAGAGTGGCTGAGCTATAAATATTATTAATTAATTTATTATTATTATTATTATTATTATTATTATTATTATTATTATTATTACTTAAGTGTTTTCCTTTCCTAGCACTGAAAGGAAACTACCTGGGTGCAATAGCAATTTCCAGTGGTGCTGGTGCCTTCTATAAAACTGACTGGCCTTTAAAGGGCTTAAGGCAGATTCATGCTGGATAAGCCTATAAAGTTAGAGAGTTCCAGAAAAACATCTACTTCTGTTTCATTCACTATGCAAAAGCCTTTGACTGTGTTGACCACAGCAAACTATGGCAAGTTCTTAAAGAAATGGGAGTGCCTGATCACCTCATCTGTCTCCTGAGAAATCTCTATGTGGGACAAGAAGCTACAGTTAGAACTGGATATGGAACAACTGATTGGTTCAAAATTGGGAAAGGAGTACGGCAAGGCTGTATATTGTCTCCCTGCTTATTTAACTTATATGCAGAATTCATCATGCAAAAGGCTGGACTGGATGAATCCCAAGCCAGAATTAAGATTGCCGGAAGAAACCTCAGATATGCAGATGACACAACCTTGATGGCAGAAAGTGAGGCGGAATTAAAGAACCTTTGAATGAGGGTGAAAGAGGAGAGTAAAAATATGGTCTGAAACTCAACATCAAACAAACTAAGATCATGGCCACTGGTCCCATCACCTCCTGGCAAATAGAAGGGGAAGAAACGAAGGCAGTGAGAGATTTTACTTTCTTGGGTTCCATGATCACTGCAGATGGTGACAGTAGTCACGAAATTAAAAGACATCTGCTTCTTGGGAGAAAGGCAATGACAAACCTAGACAGCATCTTAAAAAGCAGAGACATCACCTTGTCAACAAAGGTCCATATAGTTAACACTATGGTTTTCCCAGTAGTGATGTATGGAAGTGAGAGCTGGACCATAAAGAAGGCTGATCGCCGAAGAATTGATGCTTTTGAATTATGGTGCTGTAGGAGACTCTTGAGAGTCCCATGGACTGCAAGAAGATCAAACCTATCCATTCTTAAAGAAATTAGCCCTGAGTGCTCACTGGAAGGACAGATTGTGAAGCTGAGGCTCCAATACTTTGGCCACCTCATGAGAAGAGAAGACTCCCTGGAAAAGACCCTGATGTTGGGAAAGATGGAGGGCACAAGGAGAAGGGGACGACAGAGGACAAGATGATTGGATAGTGTTCTCGAAGCTACCAGCATGAGTTTGACCAAACTGCGGGAGGCAGTGGAAGACAGAAGTGCCTGGCATGCTCTGGTCCATGGGGTCACGAAGAGTCGGACACGACTAAACGATTAAACAACAACAACAACCAACTCCACTGTGGGAGGTAGTATGCCTCTGAACACCACTTGCTGAGAATCACAAGTGTAGAGTGGGCCGTTGCAGATGAAGTCTTGATTGCTTCTGACTGGCCACTGTAAGAACAGGAGACTGGATAAATGGTCCTTTGGCCTGATCCAGCAAGACTCTTGTTGAGTTTAAACTATCATTTTCTAAATATATGTGCTAGCACATATAGAAATGGAAACACACTGCACCATACCATGAGAATCAAAAGGAAAGCTAACAGATCCATTTTAAGTGAAGGTAATGTAACAGTTCACACACGTTGAAGATACCAAACTTTTCCTGGCATGTTCAGTCATTCCAGGGTCACCTGTGGAATGCATTTATTTTATTTTTAAAGTGGGCCCTAAATTTGAGTGCATGTACCACGGAAAATGATGCCTGCATCATACTAACTTCAACTCCTAAACGCTTAAATGACTCCAGACTTGATCCAACCCACAGCCAGAACAAAAGCAAAAACAGACAGATGGCAACCGTCTCTAGCAGGGGAAAACACATGTGTTTTCTTGGTAGTGTTTAAGTCGCCTCTCTTACTTACAATGAAGTACTCCGTTTTATTTTAGCAGCAACAATGGATTAGAAGAGGTTCGTTTTTATTGATTATCAGCATTTTAAGAAGGAATCTAGTTTGTCACCTGTCAGGCAGATTTATTTAGTTGCTTTACTGCATTTGTTCGTGAGCAGAGTTAAAATATGTTTAACATGGTGTTGTGCAAGATGCTACACTTTCCACAGCAATGTAGCAAGCTAGTTCTGAAGATGCCTTCACTGGCACTCACAAACATACATTCTAATCTTATATATCAGAAAAGAAAGCTCTTGGATTTGGTATGGGTTTGTTAGGATCAATGGGGCTCCAAATGGTTGCTTGGCATTTACAACAATTTATTCAAAATGCATCTGGTGGCAAAGCAAATTATACAACTGAAATTGCTACAGTAATGAAGAAAGGATGCAATTTAAGCCTCTCCGGAATCACAGAATAATATAATTACCTATTTAATACTTTGCACACTGTGGATCCTTCACAACCTGGTGGCTATGTAATTTGGGTTACTGCTGACCACTCGTGTCAGTGTTTAAGTTTAGAGAACGAAAGGAGTTTGTTTGTTTTTTGGAAGACTGATACTATGATTGTGTATCAGGGCTATTTTGTATTTAATTTTCAAAACTCCTTCAGGATTTATCCTTTTACTAGCTCCCTGACAGCTCAGTTGCTGAATACATAATCTTAGCTAGAGACAGAATGAAGCTTAAATTGTTCACCGGGAACTGCGCCAAGACATTATTAAAAATTCTGTTTATTTTTATTTACACTGAAACCCTAGCAAAAGAGGAAGAGAAAAGATTGGTCTCTATAACAGAAACAGAGGCCTAAGTGTTTGCCCAGGTCTGAGACACTGACACGCCCTATAAAGGAAGGATCTCTTTATCAGCAAGGTCAGAATAGCCACTGCCAAATGTCAACGCTTGCAAAAATGATCTCTACTTACTTATCAGTGCTTTTTAAGGGCCTAGATTTCTAACCAAGCCTCTGCTGGTACTCCCACCATTCTACTACACACATGGAGGTTGTGTTCAGAGGATCTGGGTTGGATCCAAATAGATCACTGTGCACAGAATCCCTTCCATGAGTACAACAGAACTTCCCCTTCTCCTCCTTCCCACTCCCAAATCTGCTCCAAAGAGCAGAAGCAAAATTCTGTTTTTCTTGTGGATGTTGTTCCATGCATCCAATGATTTAGCTAGATACAACTCCAACTATCCCACCAAATCTTAACAGGGCCCCTTTTCTCCTTCCCTAGAAGAACAACCCTTAACCTAATTTTATTTGACGTTAATCCTGTGGGCATGGCAATTCCTTCATTTTAGCTGTGTATAGAGGTAAACTATGTACATGCAATAATGAAGCATCCTTCCAATATGTTCCATAACATCCATGGTTTGGACATGGGTTTGAGCACAAGCCATATGTCAACACTTGTGCTTCAACATCACACACACACACACAGAGAGAGAGAGAGAGAGAGAGAGAGAGAGAGAGAGAGAGAGAGAGAGAGAGAGAGATACATCCCTCTACCTTTGTAGCTTGAGACAAAACAAGCAGCCAAGGAAACACATGCTGATGTTGTGGCTTGATATGGAAAGTCTGACCCGTGGTCTGTCCATCCCAGTAATGTCTTGTCTTCCTCAACAGCACCAGAAGTCTCAGATAAAGGTTTTTCCAGGCCCTGCTATGAGGGATTGTTTAATGAGAGATGCTAGGAAGCGAAATAGAAGGGTGAAGATGGTTTTTTCAAATTCCTGCCAAATGCATATGGCACCTATGCAAGACTTGAAAGGGCGATGGATTACATGCTTGAAGAGTGACTGGTCTCAAGAGAGTATGTAAGATGGGCACTGTCTGTAGACTGTTTAAGAGGGGGGAACTATTTCCTGTTTGAGGCACCTGGGATCCACCTGCATGATGGGTGGATCTGATGACCACTGGCAAAATCCTATTTACAGAGAGCATTTAAGAGTTGCCGTGAGGCAAGCCACAGATCAGCTGCTGCTCTACCACTTGCTTTGCTCTTTCCGGGGATCCCTCAAGCTAAGGTGGGAAGCAGCACCCTGAGTATTGCTCCTGTAAAGGACAGGAGAGAGATTCTCAGCTTACATCTGCTGAACGGAAGTGAATGCCTACTTGGAAGCAAGCAGATTGGCTGGATGTCTCAAGGGGCATGGTAACAGCTATAGCAGCAACTAGGGCACTATGCAGTATGTCCTGTGCTCAGAGTCAGAGTACCCTACATCTCAGCCTCTCCTTAGGGCAACCCTATTGCTCACAACACAGGCATTTTTCTTCTAGTATGGCTCAATTATCTCTGCTGTTACACAACATGTCAGCAAATGCAAATCATTTCAATTAGTACCAATGGCAACTGTATTTCTCTTTAGTGCTTTCCATTCCAATTCGGCATATCATGGTTTCGCAGACATTAATTCCCAATCTCACGAGGAAAAGAAGCATTATTGAATTTTTATTTTTCTAAAATAAGATACTAAGATGCATCCGTCAAGTAGTCTAAAGACCTCTAAGGGAGCCCAAATTGAAAATTAGACACATTCACACTTACCTCTTCAAATATCAGTGGACTAACCTAACATTAACTTCAGCAGTAAAAGCACATTTCTAAGTGGTCTGTACTGCCTCTGCCATGTGTACTGAACCTGTCTTTACTCCCCCTCCCCAATATCAATAGAAGTCCCATTCATATTGCCTTGCATAAAGAGAATACTTTCAGCTTCCTATCTTAAAAAAACCCCAACAAGTACATGTGCCCAGAAAAATGCAAATGCAGAACTTTCTATCTATCCAGAAACCCTTTAATTGTTTTCTAACATGTATCCCGGGACGCGGGTGGCACTGTGGGTAAAACCTCAGCGCCTAGGACTTGCCGATCGCATGGTTGGCGGTTCAAATCCCCGTGGCGGGGTGAGCTCCCGTCGTTCGGTCCCAGCTCCTGCCCACCTAGCAGTTCGAAGCACCCATAAAGTGCAAGTAGATAAATAGGTACCGCTTTATAGCGGGAAGGTAAACGGCGTTTCCGTGTGCTGCCAGAGCAGCTTTGTCACGCTGGCCACGTGACCCGGAAGTGTCTTCGGACAGCGCTGGCCCCCGGCCTCTTAAGTGAGATGGACGCACAACCCTAGAGTCGGACACGACTGGCCCGTACGGGCAGGGGTACCTTTACCTTTAACATGTATCCCCAGCATGCTTGAAACTTCTGCTAGGTGCTTTTTGTGACAATTTGCTACTGAAAAAGGATAAATCTGCAGGGCAGAGCCACTTCCAGGGGTAATTACAGCAGTAAACCAGACTGCTAGCATGAACACATCTTTCAAATGTGCAGACACTTAGAAAGGACATCAACCCATTTCCCCATTTCCAAAACGTGCAGTATTCCAAAACTCACAAGGTGGACTTTACCCCTCTGGTTGAAGACAGAGCCCGATACAAAAAGAATTCACAACATGACCCTTAGGCATAGATAAGCTTGGCTTCATCCTTGCTTTGCAATTTGGATGAGCCTTGCAAAACATGAAGCTGACCTTTACTCTTCTCCACATGCTCCCCGTGATCTGCCTGTTTCTTTTTTTTTAAGTGCTACATGCACATTTATGCCCTCATTACCTAGAAGTTATAAAGTGCAAAGCTCCATCTGAATGTGAGGGTGGGTGGTCTTGGTGACATCATAGCATGCCAACCAATCAGCACCATGTATGGTGGCCTATGCTACAGACTTAAAATAACCTTTTTTCTGAGCATAACCTTTAAAGAGAAAGTGTTTGGAGTGAATATAGAGTGCTTCTAACCCAGCCCCAAAGCTCTAAAAACACAGCTCTAGACTGGGTTGAAACCTGTTTCAAAATGAATCTTCTACAACAACTGCTTATGGGAGAGGTCAACTTGTGTGATCAGGGCAACACTAGATGACAGATGTCATCACAGCAAATTCTGTAAAGAGGTTTACACATCCCTAGCATGCTCCAGTGCTATGCTGTCTGAATAAGTGAAGAGTTGTTTGTGCAGAGGCATCGCCTGATAGAATGTGTGAGCAATGGATTGCACAGTCAGCCCTGGGCTGCCAACGTCACTCACACTTGGGAATCCAAGCACGGTGGTCAATTTTACTCAGTACCAAGGATTCAATTTATTTCTGCTCAAAATGCCAGAAATGAGCACACTCTATCCATATTCACACTTAAATGGTCCAAAAATCATTAGCTTATAAACTTTAATTACTATGAATGGCGCAAAAATGGGATTTCCTATAAAAATACTGTATAGCTATAGTAATTAGTGGAAGCTAACTATAGCAACTGATCAATCTAATTTCAAATAAAATTCCAGCTGAGTATCTTTGCTATTCTAACAGGCAGAAGGAAATATCCCCCTCCCCTCCATTATGGTTTGTTGTTGTTAATATGTTTTTATTGCTTTTGGCCAAAGACCATTACAACCACCACAGCACCCTTATTTCAAAATACAACCTCCCCCCAAAAAACCATTTCAATGCCCCCTGAAAAACTAAAAACAATTAATAGCATAATAGCCAAATATATCATCGAGTTCAGACTAAACACCACCATGGCAATAAACTGCCAAGATTTTTGGGTTTTCCTTGAATTCTTAGGGCTGCCAAAGCACACAGGGAAGTTCCAGGTTCTGAGAGGAGGGCTGTTACTTTTCAAGTGATGCTTGGGGGCTTTTTTCTTTTTTTTGAAAAATCTGGTCTGGTCAGTCCCCGCTAGAAACAGGATGCTAGACTAGATGGACTCTCGGTCTGACCCAGCAGGAAAAGGCACCAGTTCGCCTCCATTTGCCTGCACACATTCCTTTTACTTTATTTGGTTTATGAACAGAGTTGCACAATAGGGAAATTGTTAAATACCACCCCAAGTGGTATTGTACTGTAATTTTGCAATAAGGTATTGCTTGTGGTACCCCCATTCCACAATCAGTCAATACATTGTGTATCTGTAGAGTTTCCTAGGGTGGCAGAGGATGAAAGAATTGGTAATTCAGGGCAACCTTTCAAACCTTTGTAGGGCTAGCCCTGTGATCTGTAGGAAGAAGACAGGAACTGCAAGTCATAGGGATGTTGCCCTTACCCTTGCCTGCAACTAAGACACTACCTGCAGTTGTAGAAGATCTCTCCCAGTGGCAGTCATTTGTGGGAGCAGTTAGTGCATCAAGCGTTTCTGGATGCACCCTGTCTGAAATGGCAGAGAAACTCTGGCAACAACTCTATAGGCAGAGAACCATCAAGCGGAAATGCATCTACTGCTCAGAAATGTGGGGCAACAGCCCTGTACAGCCACTGCAATGAATGCCACATGCAAAGGCACAGCAGGTCATCTGGCTGCAGAGGCTTGTGAAGCCCTTTGGCGCCTCTTAAGTGCCAATGATCATGACACTGCTTACAAAGGCACAGGGCTCTGCAGATGCTGAAAATCAGCTGGAAAGCAGGACGACTGGTCGTCACTGTAACGTCAGAGAATTGACAGATGGGTGGCTGTGCCCATCTGTGTCAAAGCTGGTCCATGGAGTGGAGGAGGTGAAGAACTGGCCTAACAATCAGATCCCGTGTTTCAGAAAAATTCATGGAGAACGGAACTATCAACAGGTATCAGCCAAGATGAGTCAATCAAACTTTCAGGTTCAGATACAGTATCTCTCTAAATATCAGTTGCTAGGGGGCCGAATACCCTTCATATGAACTCCAAAGCATCACCTGGCTGACAACTTTTGATAACAGGATGCTGGACCAGGTAAGTCTTTGATCTGATCCATCAAGGGTCACCCCCAAATAGCCCAATCCTGCAGTTCAAGAGCAAGTGTGGTAGATATTTAGAGGAACTTTGGCTTGCTTGAAAACCTTGTGGTTTTCACTCTGGAACACAAAAACAAATGCTTATCTTCACAATTTTATTAAAGCAGCAGTGTTATTCCTATATATATCCTCAGCAGTATGCTGTGGGTGTGAATTTCACAGACTGCTTGTTGGCAGAGTATTTACTCTCGATTCATTGCATGCCAGGTTATTCTTGTATGAAGACAGGGAGAAAGGGAGCCTCAGCTATTCTGGCCTAGAATATTTTAGCTCCTCTGTTCATATCTCCTTTCCCAACCCTTCCACCCCAACTGTTAAACTTTCCGTCAACATCTTTTCAACGTTTGCTGCTACATTTTGTATCATTACTTTTAACTGTAAGGAATTGAAAACTTACCAATAACCCAGGTGATGCATTTTCTGCATTCGTTCTCCATTTGTTTAGTCTTTCCAAATAAGCTATTCATTTGTAAAACATAATATGATAAAGGGCTGTCACTTTCAGAAGAGCTTCCTTCAGTTCAAGCTGCTGCTTTTATCATCCTAGTAACAGGAGAACAAGGCTACACCTAGCTATCTTTTAGCTATATATAATATGATGTCAATGTTAAATATTTCCAAGCATGGAACAGCTGTGCAGAACCACCATTGAATAAAGCCTGTGCTGTATCTTAAATGCCAAAGTAAGAGAGACCACAGATCTGTGACTGAATCTTCCATCTTTTCAAATTTTGCCAAATAAGAGCAGCCATCAGAGCCAATCTGGATTGGGACCATGGAGCTGGGAGAGCAAGTACCAGTGGATCCCCTAAGCAGAGACAGGGGCCTGGGGCTGAAAGACAAAGGAAAGTAGTTGTAAGTGTGCACAGAACAGGAATGAGTGTACGTATGGAGTACTTGCTGCTTGCATGACATACAACTTAAGGTTCTTCCTTTAACGTGAAATTTACGTGATTTTTTTGTACATGTGTGAATCTGTAAGAGTCTGAAGTCTTAAAACTAGAGGTTTTTTAATGCTACAATTTCTTGTTTTTGAAAACAATTCACAGAATCACATAAGCCATCTTTAAAGTAGCAAGATTTAACATCACTGTAGCTTTATAATACTTATTATACTGCACTTTTACGTGTTGAAATCACTTTACATCAGCCCTGTAAAATGTAGGCCATTTTAATTATCCCCCCCACCTTGCCTCTTTGTTATGCTCATCGTTTGTCATTTGGTCCAGAAGTATAGTAGGCATACAATTTTGCAATGCAGTATTGTGCATTGGCCCAAAGGGGTGGGGTGGGGGCTAACACAGAGACCGAGCGGTTAATAACAACTTTGGAATGTAGCCCATTATTATCACAGAGTGCAGATCAACTAAATCCATGGCAGGAATCTCAATGGCTCAAGGAATGAGTCAACCCAGAGGCTACAACTGAAGTCACAAGACAAAGTATATAGTAAGAGTAAGAGTAAAAGAGAGAGAGAGAATATGGTATATAGAAAACGCATACACATTTTTCAACAGAAAATAGACCTGACCAAATGACATACACATGCAGCCCCTCACTCCTAACACCTTCTCTCACGCAGCAACCCCTTTCCCTCCTCCCACATGTAAACACAAAGCACTGTTCTCATTTTCTCTCTCACACACACACCACACACAAGCACACACTGGCCACCTACATCCCTTATGAAACAGATGCCCATGCCAAACCTTATACACGTACTGAAAGGACAAACCCTCATTTTTAGAAAAATAGGATTTTCAGACTTTGTAAATGCTGGACAAACAAGATGCCTTAGCCGTGGTGCTGTTCCTATGGCTCTATAATAAGAAACAAAATATAGCACTGAGATTCAGTGATAATCACTAAATCTGACATTTAGAGAATTCGGCAGAAACTGATAAAGGAGCTTATCGAAGAAAATAGTTCCAATCCTATGCACACGAACCTGGGAGCAAGCCCACAGAGCATGGTGGAATTTACTCCCGAGTAAGTATGAGCAAGTTTTTGCAGCAGCACATCAGACCAATTCTGCACATAGCTCTTGTAGCCTCAAAGGAGGAAGGAACACCACCTGGTCTTACTCAGCTTCACCTGATCTAAGACTGTTAAATGCCCGCCTTTGCAATTTTAGCCACAGCCACTAAGGTAGTTATTTTTGCCCTCTTTAGCACTGTAAAGCAACAAAGGTTTTAACTGCCAGCATAATAGAGCTGTCAGAACTGAGCTTGATCCTCAGAGGCTTTGATTAAGGCAGGGAGATCAGAGCAAGGAAGAAGCTACAAACCTTGCTATAATCCATGGGCAATGCCTTTGTTTTCTCTAAAGAGAAGACTCGAAATTAGACTAATAAACTAGGAGAACAGCTCCTTTTAAAATTGGCATTGCAGTGGTACCTCCTTTGTCACAAAAATCCTCTAGTCCACTGAGAGAGGGAGTATTAGCTCCATTGTACATGGCTTAAAATAACCCAGTATTAATCACACTAGAGAGTGAACCTAGGCAATTAAAAATCCTATTCCCAGACTGGAAGAAGGGTCCAATCAAAAGCAACAATAGACCTTCCACACCATTTCACTGCAAATTCAAGTTTAGCACACTGAGAATACAACTGTAGAAATCTAGCCACCAGAGCAAGGAGACATGGGTTGGGGTAGGGAGCACACAGTCCCATGGCTAGCGTTTTGTAGCTGCATTCTCAGTGTGCAGTGCAATCCTGTCCACTTCTACTCAGAGGTCAGTCCAATAAAGGTTCAAGGTACTCTGAGGTACACAGGTACAGTCCAAGACTTACAGTGGCATGCTTTATGCTAAATAGGTTCCCTTTTAACCATGGTTTGCAAACCAAGTCCATGGCTTGGTTTCAATCTATGCTTACAGAGGGAACTCCGGTAGCATTAACCATGGACAAGGTTAGTGCACGGTTAACCCTTGAACTTGGTCGATACTGTTGGGGGAAGGACAAGAGAACTCACACAAGGAAGGATACAACGCTAAAGAATGGAAGCAGCATTCTAGCAGCAAACCAGCCTGAGCACGTGAACACAGGCCGTTCCAATGAGAACTCACTGAAAGCAGGAAGCCACCTAAACAGAATGGCTTGTGTGTTTTTTAGACTTGTGCACTTCCTCACCTCCTAGAAGAAGAAACCATTTTTGTCCAGGAGGCCGACCCTCTGTGGGCCACCTATGACAGGTGGGTGGGGTCTGCCCACCTGCCAATCACCTGGCTTATGGTGGACCTGATCCCTGCCAAAAGCAAGGGGTGTGTGTGGAAGAGATGCATTCAGCCCTGAATTTAAACAGTGACAACTGCAAGCCCTGCTGCCAAAGAACAACTGGGAGGGCACAGCTGAGTGTGTCATCCCAGTTGTTCCTTTGCAGTGAAGCATGCACTCAGTCCTTTTTAAATTTAGCACCAAATGCAAGTCCCACTGCTTTCAGCAGGGATTGGATCCAGCACCAAATGAAACCCCAGTGCAAAATAACATTTGGGAGCACAGTTGTTCCTTGACCACCACGGAGGGGATGGAAAGAAGCACGGGGAGGCTTCAAAGTGCAGAGAGGGAGACACAGTTCCAACAGAATATTTACTGTTTCTCCTTGCTGAGCAAGGCACATTCCAACAAAGTAATCTTGCTCCAGCCAAGGAGCAACAGGCAGCCCATTTTCTTTGAAGTCCCACAGTTACCTGCCGCACACCTGATTTCAGGTGAAGGGCAAGCAGTTGTGGTTTCCTGGCAGGTCAAGTCTGGCCTGTGAACTGGAGGTTCCCCACTCCTGAACTGCTTCTTCTGTTGGCCATTACCCTTAACCTCCTGCCCTGACTCATCTGCTGTGTTCTCATTGCTCTGTCCTCACCACTCATCCTTTCTACAATCAGCTGCCTGGAATGCTCAGAGTTTGACATGAAATAAAAGTCTGAATTAACCTGCCACAATGAAAATCCACAGTGATCAAAAGACAGATCTGATTCATCCATTGGTCCATGGCTGTCTTGCTGTTGACATATACAGCCCTAAACAACTTCAGGCCAGGGTACCTGAAAGACTGCCTGCCCATAGATAGATCACTTCAATCATATGAGATCTTACTTGTAGCAACAAGTCCTGTGGGCTCTTGTGCCCTTGCATTTTGAAATGCTCTTCCTTCTGCCATACTTCTGTTTTTGTTTTTTTTTAATAATATTTTATTAAGTTTTTTCCATACAAATGCATATTTAACAAACAGAATAGATTTCATAGCATCCTTTCATTCTGTTGTGGACTCCCTCACGTCTCCCGCTTCCACTTTCATCGTTACAAACAGATTTTTCCAAGCAAATTATCATCTTGTTTGTGATCTTAAATCCAATATTTAGGTTAAACTCAGATATGAAATTGTAATTTAATGGTAGACAATTATTTCTTCTCTGACTTCCTTGTTAAGATTCAACCAAATTACAATACTTTTGTAAATAAATCTTGAATTTCTTCCAGTCTTCTTCAACCCTCTCCTCTCCCAGGTCACGGATTCTGCCCGTCATCTCAGCTAGTTGCATATAGTCCATCAGCTGCATCTGCCATTCTTCCAGTGTGGGTAGATCTTGGGTTTTCCAGTTCTTAGCAATAAGTATCCTTGCCGCCGTTGTAGCATACATAAAAAATGTTCTGTCCTTCTTTAACACGTTCTGGCCGACCATGCCCAGAAGGAAGGCCTCTGGTTTCTTGGTGAAGGTATACTTAAACACCTTTTTTAATTCATTATATATCATTTCCCAGAAGGCCTTCACTCTAGGACAGGTCCACCAGAGGTGAAAGAATGTTCCTTCATTTTCCTTACACTTCCAACATTTATTATCAGACGAATGGTATATTTTGGCCAATTTCACTGGGGTCATGTACCATCTATATATCATTTTCATTACATTTTCCTTCAGAGCATTACATGCTGTGAAGTTCAGCCCAGTGGTCCATAACCTTTCCCAGTCCTCAAACATAATGTTGTGCCCAATATCCTGGGCCCACTTTATCATAGCCGATTTAACCGTTTCGTCTTGTGTGTTCCATTTCAGCAGCAAGTTATACATTTTTGAAAGTACCTTGGTCTTAGGTTCTAACAATTCTGTTTCCAATTTCGATTTCTCCACCTGGAATCCTACCTTTTTATCATTCTTAAACACTTCTTTGATCTGAGCATAGTGTAGCCAGTCTCGCACTTTATCTTTCATTTTCTCTAAACTCTGCAATTTCCAATTGTCTCCATCTCTTTCTAGTATTTCCCAATATTTTGGCCAATTGGCCTCCATATTAGGTCTTTTTCGGGCCTTAGCCTCCAAGGGTGACAGCCACCTCGGTGTTTTGTTCTCTAATAAATCTTTGTATCTTGTCCAGACATTAAATATTGCTTTTCTGACAATATGGTTCTTAAAGACCTTGTTAATCCTAACCTTATCATACCATAAATATGCATGCCATCCAAATGCATTGTTAAAACCTTCCAAATCCAGCACATCCGTGTCCTCAAGAAGTAGCCAATCTTTTAGCCAGCAGAAAGCTGCGGCTTCATAGTACAACTTTAAGTCTGGCAGGGCAAAGCCCCCTCTTTCTTTTGCATCCGTTAATATTTTAAACTTAATTCTGGGCTTTTTGCCCTGCCAGACAAATTTAGAGATATCTTTCTGCCACTTCCGGAAGCACTCCGTTTTGTCTACAATCTGCAATGTCTGAAACAAAAACAACATTTTTGGCAATACATTCATCTTGATAGCAGCTATTCAACCTAACAATGAAAGTTTTAATTTTGACCAGCTATCCAAGTCTCTCTTAATTTCAGACCAACATTTTTCATAGTTATCTTTAAACAGACTCAGATTTTTTGCTGTTATGTTTACCCCTAGGTATTTGACTTTCTTAACCACAGTTAACTCTGTCTCTCTCTGAAACCGTTCCGACTCAATATCTGTCAAATTCTTTCCCAACACCTTAGTTTTTTGCTTATTTAGTTTAAATCCCGCCACCCGACCAAAGTCTTGAATTAGTTGTAGTACTCTTTTCGTACTAGATTCCGGCTCCTGTAATGTCAAAACTAAGTCATCTGCAAACGCTTTAAGTTTGTATTGTTTCGCTCCGACCTGTATCCCTTCCACCAACCTGTCCCCTCTAATCATGTTCAAGAGCACTTCCAGGACCGAAATAAATAATAACGGGGAGATCGGACAGCCTTGTCGTGTTCCTTTTTCAATTTTAAACTCTTCTGTAACCACATTGTTAACTATCAGTTTAGCCTTTTGTTCTGAATATATTGCATCAATCCCATTCTCAAATCCCCGGCCCACTCCCATTTCTTTTAAATTCCCCTTCATAAACTTCCAGGATATGTTGTCAAAGGCCTTCTCCGCATCTATGAAAATTAAAACAGCTTTAGTATTTATGTCTGTTTGCAAAAGCTCCAATATATCTATAATGTTCCTTGTATTAGCAGACATATGTCTACCTGGGAGAAAGCCTGCCTGGTCTTTATGGATTACTTTGTTTAAAACCCTCTTGAATCTACTTGCCAAAACGTCTGCAAATATTTTGTAATCCACATTTAAAAGGGAGATGGGACGGTAGTTCTTAAGCTGTGTCTTCTCAGTTTCCGATTTTGGTATCAATGTGATGAAGGCTTCCTTCCACGATTCTGGCGCCTTCTTCCCCTCTAGAATTTCATTGCTGACCTCCATCAGTGGTTGTATCAAATAGTCTTTCAGTATCTTATAGTACTTGGAGGTCAGCCCGTCTGGTCCTGGTGATTTGCCCTGTTTCATGTTCTGGGTGGCCTGCTCAATCTCTTGTCGTGTTATTTTGCCATTCAAGATTGATCTGTTTTCTTCTGACAATTTTGCCAGTCCATTTGTCTCTAAGAATTGTTTAATCTCAGTTTCATTTTGTGGCCCTTGAGTGTATAATTTTTTGAAATATCTCTGGAAACACTTTCTAATCTCACCGGGGTTCTGGATACATCTTCCTTCAATCTCTAAATTTGTCACTGTATTTAACTTTTGCCTCCTCTTCAACTGCCAAGCTAGCAGTTTTCCACATTTATTAGCCGACTCGAAAGTTTTTTGTTTCATTAATTTAATTTTCCATTCTATTTCCTGATTTATCAATTTAGAATATTGTGCTTGGTAGAGTTTAATTTCTCTCAGAATCGGCTGGGACTTCGGGTTGGATCTTAGCTTCTTCTCTAACTCCTTAATTTTTTCCAAAATTTTATCTTTCCTTTCATTTTGTTTCCTTTTCTTTACCGTGTTCTGTTGTATCAGGAACCCCCTCATCACGGCCTTACTTGCGTCCCAGATAGTTCTTTTTTCCACTGTAGTGTTCATATTGATCTCGAAATAATCCTTTAAAGCTTTTTGGGCCTTCTTGGTAATCTCCTGATCTCTAAACAGGCCATCATTCATCTTCCATCTGAAGGAACCGGTTGGAATCAATGTCATATCCATTCTCAGTGCGTTATGGTCGGAGCATGTCTTTGGGCAGATTTCCACCTTTCTGATCTTAGGTGCCAGACCTCTAGATATCCATATTTGGTCGATTCTTGTCCAAGTCAGTTGGGCTTCAGAGAAAAATGTTCCTTCCCTTCCCAAGGGGTTTCTCACTCTCCAAATATCGATCCAGTCCATATTGTCTGTCATTTCAAAAAAGGTATTTGGTAGTCTGCCATCTTTGGAAATGTTTTGGTTCTGTGACTTATCCATGTTAGTTGATACAACTCCATTCATATCTCCCAACATAATGATGTTGTTGTAGTCCAGATAATCCAGCATAGTCTCATGCAACTTCTTGTAAAATTCCGATTTTCCTTCATTTGGAGCATAAATTCCTAATATCAAAATTTTTTCTCCTTGATATTGTATTTCTATCGCCAAAATTCTTCCATGCTCATCTTTAAACAGAAATTTAGGTGAAAGGCTCTCTTTTGCATAAATTACCACACCTCTCTTCTTTACTGTGTCCGAAGATATAAATTCCTGACCAAGTCTTTTATTTATTAACACTTTTCTGTGGAGCCTAATCACATGTGTTTCCTGTAAACAGATAATGTCCAAATGTTCCTTTTTTAAGATGTGAAAGATTTTTTTCCTTTTTCCTGGGATGTTACAGCCATTTATGTTCCAGCTCAAAAGTTGCAGGGACATCCTGGATAAATCTGGTTATTCTTGCTGTGGAGGTATCTTATTCTCAGATTTTTGAGGATCCGAGGGTGCAGGGTCCCCCGGAGGTTCAGGCCCTGGGGGTAATCCAAGTCCTTTGTGAAGATCTTCTCCGTATGCCGCCAAAAACTTGTCTCTGTCCTCCGGCGTTCTAATTTTAGTCTTCCTCCCTCTGAAAGTAAACGATAATCCTTGGGGAAACTCCCACCTGAAGATGATTGAGTTGCTCCTTAGCAATTTTGCTAATTCCGAATAATCTGATCTAAGATCCAACAGCTGTTTAGGAATATCTTTATAAATTTCAATTCTTCTGTCCAAAATATCCAGTGACTTTCCGTAATGCAGGCCTAAGATCTTGTCCCTTTCCTCCTTTGATCTCAATATTATCAAACAGTCTCTGGGCTTCTCCTTCTTTATAAGTCTTCCAAGCCTAAAAGCCGATAGTATCTTAAAGTCTTTTTCTTCTAGGTTCCAAAACTTGGAGAATTCTTTGGTAAGGAACTCAGCTAAGTTACCTTCTTCCACTTCTGGTATTGAGCGTATCCTTAAATTAGCCTCCCTGTTCCGAAGTTCTGTCATAGAGAAGTAGATCTGATGTTCTCCTACTTGTTTGCTGAGTGGTCTTACTTCTTTCTCAAGCTGTCCCAGTCTTTGGCTAGTGTCCTCAGCCAATTTCCGATTTTCACCTACAGCCTCCTTCAGTTCTCCAATAGATTGAACATTCTGTGCAACTTGTCCAGTCAGTCTATTTAAACTTTCTGTATTTAAGTCAATTTTTGCTGATTGCTGATCTACCTTTCTGTCCAGAGCCTCCAATTTTTCAAAAATTTTCTCCAAAACAGTGCCACTTGCTCCTGAGGCCATATCTTCCAGTTGTAATTCCTCAGTTTCTCCCTCCCCTGATTGTAACAGGGAGACCGCTTCTGCCTCAGGAGGCAAAGTAGTAGGCAAAGCAGGCACAGATGATCTACGCTGTGAGACTGTCGGTAAAGTTAAAGTTGTTTGTCTGGTTCTTCCCCTTTTTCTTGTTCCACTCATTCCAAAGTTATCTAAAAACCAAGGTCAAGCTGAATTGTTCCCATGAGAAAATAGCAGCCCAGATGGTAACACTCAGACAGGAGGCCGGGAAAGAGAAAGTAAAACAAAGTCACTGCTGTAAATCCAAGATCCTCTAGGTGGAGCTTAGAATGTCTTTAGGGAGGAAGTCCAATCCAATTAAAATTAATAAGTCTAATTTAATAACCAAAGATCTTCTCAAAGATAGGTTTTAGCTGAGTTAATACTTAAAGCCAAACAATGTTTCCAAAAGTGCTTAGACAGCAAGTGTTTCAAAGTAACAAGTTCAAACTCAGTATGTTCCAAAGTTCAGATTCAAAGTATCCAAAATCTGCAAGCTGGTTGCTCAGTTACTCAGGCAGCTCCAGTACCTGGGCTTCTTACTTTTATTTGTAATCCCATAGGTCAGCAGAAGAAAGATATCCTTATCTCAAATATAAGTCCAAAAATCAACCACTTAAAGTCTTTAAATCAGCCAGGAAAAACAGTTTAGATAGATGCCAGATCAGTCAATGCAAAACATTACTCTTTGTCTCCACTCCTCCTGCTCTTTGCTTTCAAGTTCAATGTTAGCGGAAGACGGACTTCCTGTTTATCGTCACTCCGCTTTCAGCCGAATTCTCAATTTTAAAAGCTTTAGAAGTGTATTGTCCAAATTACTCACGGGTTGTTGCTTTCCAAAGTTAGCAATTTCAAGAAGAAAGGTCAGCGCTCACCGGCAACAGCAACGCGGCTTCGCTCCGTCGATCGCGAAACGACCCACAGCGCCGCTACCCCCTCCGCGGTCCGGGGCCCCTTACGGGGTCCCTTCGTCGTTTTAGGGGCCGCTTTTGGCGCCCGCCGGGTCTCAGGACCACAGGCTTCTGCTGCCTGTGGTTTTTCTGGATGGGTCCCCGCTTCGCCGCAGCGGGCGACCCGTTTCGACGGAGCTGCCTTCTCCCGATCAGGAGCTGGCAGCCATTACCGTTCGCGCCGCCTCCGGAAGTCTCTACTTCTGTTATGTTTTACAGATCTTTAAAAGACATATTTCTTTTCCCACGCTTTCCCTGACCACTGCATTTGGTTGCTGAAGCTGGACCCCTGTACCTGACAACTGTGACTTGTGTTTTATCCATTGATATAATGATGTGGGATGCGTGGTTTTATACTTTTCTATATTCTGAGTTTTGTATGCCACTTAAGAGATTTTTTGTGATATTAAGCTGGTAACAAGTGCTCTTAAATAAAGCCACAGCAAGGGAGCAGTTACATGTAACGAACCATATGTAAGAGAAGCTCTCTACATGGTTCATATAGATTAGCCATGTCAATGCAACCCCCCCCCCATTTTTTATTTTATTTTTTGCTAGAATTGCACTGGCATGGCTGGAATCCATCCAACCTGCCTGATGAGCTGCTCATTGTCATGTTGAGTTCTACCCATGTAGCTGTGCTGCAACTGGTTACCCATGTGCCTGCTTGCACGTATGAGGATTTCAAAACAGATTAATATTTCACAGACCATTTCCCGCAACTGAATAAACAGGCTACAGTGACAGCTGAGCCAGTCTTTTCCTCATCTCACTCTCAGAGACAGAAGACAACAGTCCTACAGTAACAGATAATAAATTGTTATTTTTTTTGTCATGATTTCAACTGCAGAGATAGAGGCAATATTGTTCTCACTTTCATCTTTGATGACAAAGATCCTGTACAGCTATGGTGCAATCCAAACCCTTATGGTCTAAAAGCTGAAACTTGGAAGAGATCCAGATTCCCATTAAGTGATTACATGTTTTACTATTAAGATAATGTATGGACTGTTTAACCTAACCATAAGGCCCTCATTTGTTACACTGGGCTTTCTTTCCTATTCAGCAACTATTCACTTCCTTGACACACAGAATAAATCCCTTTCTCCTGAGGAAGCTTTTAAATTGATTTTTTTTTTATTACTCCATATAAAACTTCACTCTTCTATTTACAATAAATTATTCTCTGCCTCAGATGAAAGCTTCCATTGTAGCCACCACACTTTTTTTTGCTGTTCGCAACCTATTTAAGTATCACTCTTACACTCTTGAGATCTTCCAACAACTGGCATTCTCCTGTTAGTCAGACACTGTGAAGTTCATAGGCTGGCTTTCCTACCACAACATCTGCTTTGCATTAAACTATTGGCAGCACTTACTAGGGACTCTCAAGTAACTCCAAGCAATTAACCAGATGATGCTGTCAGGTGCGCTTCTCATACCTCTCAGCTGTAGCACCTGTTTGAGTCATTGTTCCCTACAGTGTAGCTGACCTCAGATCCTGTATCCAAAACTCTAGACGCTAAAGGCTTGCTTACATTAAACTCTCCCATTATCTTTGCAGCTGAGTAAGAAGCAGTTTACCAGATCTTTGTGGTGTTGACACAACTTCATGGAAGCTGCTGTCCCGTCCCGTCCCCATGCGAGGAAAAACGCTATGGATGCAAATTCAAACAAATTCCGTGCCCAAGAACTTAAAATCTGCATCATGAATTTAAACACATTTCCTAGAAGCAAGGCTGGCTTAAAAGGACCTTTCATTTACCACTATGTCCCTTTCTACATCTGTGTTCAAAATTACAATGAATATAATAGCCACGCAGTCAGGAAACGAGCTCAAGGTGAGTCAAGCCACAATTTCAAGGGGAAGGCAAAAAAGAAACCCCAGGATCACTGCTAGCTTCTTCGGTTCAAATATGTTGTGACAAATCCTGAACATGAGAAAAACAATTCACCAAAGTAAAACGGAATTGGACTCTTGCATGAATTAATCTGGCATTTCTTACAGAAGAGAAAGATGGTAGGGGATAAGGCAAGAGAAAAGATGGATTTGGACATCTGTTCCAGGTAACCTGTAGGGACAGGGATCAGTAGGTTCACTGGGTACTAAGCCTCATCAAGTATGCACTTGCAGCTGAAATCAATCACTCTTTGGTGTTCTAGGTTTCACCAGATATGGCCCTCAAATTCTCAAGCTGCTCTTTACAACCAGGTCAACAGTGAAACCCTAGATTTGCCCCATTTTGCACTGAAGCACTATAAATTCTGTAGTTCCACAGAACAAAAATAGCTTGGCATACCACTAAGCTGGAGAAAACTCACACGGCCCGGCAGAACGTTTTCTAAAACAAAGCTGGTTGTGCATTTTGCCTCTTGAAGCCAAGATGTGACGGAAGAACTCAAAGGAAACATGCAGGTGGCATTAACAGGTGTAATGCCTTAATTTAAGTCAGAGATCCCACTTTAAATTACATTATTTCAATTGCCATGCTGTGATATCAGTTCATAACTCCCACTGGGAAGTTCCATCAGCTAAGGGAGGTTTTCTTCCGCTGACTGTAGCTCTTGCAGCATGTGGAGTTTACCTGGAACCTGACTGCATTATTAATGAAGTTCGCTGCTGGGTTACTTTTTGCAACAGTGATTCTCACTGGCACCACACATCCTCTCTCATCTCAACACACTGTCACTTATCATTTGATGCAATGTTCTTGCAGCGAGCGTGGCAACATAAATTACCTTTAAGCATCTTGCTAATTAGCATCAATGCACTTATTAACTGAGACTCAAGAACAGACAGCTCTTGAACCCTTAAGCTACTCTTTGGTACACGAATTTTCTATAAAGGATTTGGTTCATTTCCAAATATTATTGGCATCTTCGATCCATCAACACTTGCATCACCACCAAACTGGAAGCAGTAGACGTACACTGAAAGTTAGAAAGCAGCTCAGAAATATTTGGGACAGAGGTTGCCGTCCTACAGTCACCGAGACACTGGAAACCCCCTGCTCGGGTCACTGTAAACAACCAGAACACTGTCTCCTAGCAATTGAAGCCTTGGGCTCACTAGGCCTAGCTATGCTACAGCAATTTAAAAAATAAACCTTGTTTTGATTGAAAATCAATAGATGGATAACTTAGCAAATCCTTGAAATCAGTGGCTAATTATTCTACAATACAGGATGCTATGATTAGGCTAGTTAAACTCCACTGTAAGTACCTACCAGAATGAACTCATGGGAGAAATGTCTTTAGGCTGGTGGGGGGGAAAAAGTTACAACTAAATTAACAGCCCAGAGTGGCTGGGGAGGCCCAGCCAGATGGGCGGGGTATAAATAATAAATTATTATTATTATTATTATTATTATTATTATTATTATTATTATTATTATTATTGGACCCCTGACCGTTAGGTCCAGTTGCGGACGACTCTGGGGTTGTGGTGCTCATCTTGCTTTACTGGCTGAGGGAGCCAGTCATGTGGCCAGCATGTCTGGCTAACGAGAGCAGCACCGTGACGTTTACCTTCCTGCCGGAGCGGTACCTATTTATCTACTTGCACTTTGACGTACTTTTGAACTGCTAGGTTGGCAGGAGCAGGGACCGAGCAACAGGAGCTCACCCCATTGCGGGGGTTCGAACCCCCAACCTTCTGATTGGCAAGCCCTAGGCTCTGTGATTTAGACCACAGCACCAACCGCGTCCCTGAGTATGTGCTATAGATGCTGGCAATTTAACCTGGAAAGAAACTGATCATCGAAAGCATAACTCATCAGTTGGGAGTTCACTTCTCTGGATTGCTCAAAAAGCATATCCTCTTAAAAACCAATACAGAGTATCCCTAAACCAAAAGGGATGAGTTAGTCCACTAGTTATTTTTCTTCTGTATACAGACAAAAAGATGGCAAAAGATGGACTCCAAAATGCATTTTAAGGTGCTGGAAGAAGAAAATGCTTGCTAAATACAAGTTTGAGACACTGATCCTCAACTGTGAAAATAAAGAAGTTTTGGAGCACCCTTTCTTACTGCATGCATAGACAGGGGATAGGCTGGTATTTTGCTCCATGCTACGCAAGGGCAGAGAGGAGTTTACGACTCCTCAGGGGATTCAGCATCTCCCTATGGAAGGCACCACATACAACTTTTTTTGTGCAGTTATTTTTAAAAATGCTTGAAGCTATTTCCAAAATGCCCTACTCCTGTTTGGCTAAATTTGGTTATTTAAAAAAAACAATACTGTTCTCTCCCACCCTCACATCATTGATGAAGAACGCACCCCCAATGCAGTCTGATCCTTTCACAGTTTTTTGATACAAAACTGGAATTCTGGCACTGAGCAGTTTGCAGAGGTCAGTGTGGAGTCTACTGTTTTGAATGTATTCTGCTGCCTGCTCCCCTGCACACTCTCTCGCACACACTCCTATAATCATGCACCAGGCAAGGCTGAAAAAACAAATGTTTCAGGTACATTCTGACAGGACATTAAATTAATGACAGGCTCCAGACCAATATATTTTATGATGAAAGCACAACTTGCCATAACCAATCATGGTTGTCTCATTTACTTCAGAGCTCTTCACACAACATAATATAAAATGCTACCCGTGAAGTAAGAAGCATGAATTAATATGACTTACAAGTTCTAAGTCCACATCAATGTAAATAAGGAGCATGGGACAGCAGACAGGCCTGGTTTGCATTAGCTCCAACCCCACATATCCACTTTATCCAGTCCACAGAGGGGTGTGTTGGCAGGATGTGGCAGGGCCACTAATAGGAAGGGGCAAGGCTTCACCATCCTTACACTGGCCCCATTTTTCTCTTGGCAGACAGGCAGATACTGAAGCAAAAGAGGACTTTTCACAAATAAGCAACTGAAACATAGGAAGCCTGAACAGCACAAAGGCCAGTGCTTCTGATGAGTCATGGACCTGTTTTAAGACACAATTTCTTTAACACTAATTAATTGCCTATATTAAGACACAAGTGTATTCTGAACATTATAGGGGCTTGTACACGTGCTGTGGGGGTTTGGGGGGAGGGAACTGGGGGATTTTTGCATTTTCAAAAAATTGGAAGCTTCATATGTGCATTAAAATATTACAATGAAGTATGTTGCACCCTCCCATCATTGATAGAGGGGAGTGTTTCTCCCACTGCAAATGGCAAGTGTGAGGGAGGTTAGGACAGTGGTTGGGGTTAGAGACTTATGATCCCCTTCTTCCACGCCTGTTCCAAAAGAGGCTACCCCCACCCCAAATATGGGAGAGGGAATCAACGATGCAAGAGTAAACTATGTGACAAACATCACCTCTAGTTTGACTCTTAAGTAAGTAAATTATAACTATTAAGCATAAAAGCATGGTTTCTTTATGCAGCTGCTTCAGGCACAAGTTCAAGTTTCTAGCATTAGAACCAAATGCTTTAAGCCAAGCTGTGTTTGTTTCAAAGCAAATTCACATTTCAATGTTTATGCTATCCCTAGGAATTCTCCAGTAAATACACCCTCACACTAGAGAAGAGGGTGTTATCACTCATCACTCTGATTCCTATTTGGGCTGAAGCAATCTGTTCTTTCACTTTCCATAATTGCTAACATGTCTGACTTGGCTATAATTACTGCCACTATTGTTACAACATTTGCTCAGGCTTAGCCGTCTGGCCCCTTCATCAGTAGTTGGACAGGCCTGTTATTAGCCTCCCTCTATTATAATCCACATTAGAAGGAGGTTTGAAACCACTGCTGCTCTCCTCTGCATTCAGGGAGTCACAGTATTCTCAGGAGACACAGAAAGCCAGCTTCAGAGATACTTTCTAAACAGCTGCCTGATTGTGTGTGTGTGTGTGTGTACGTACACACACACACACACACAAATGTATACATAAACATCAAGAAATACATGCATTAGTCGAGCTCTGAATCCTTTGTAATGGCTATCATCCAACACAGGCTCCCATTGGGAGTAACTGCCACATAGCTTTTCCTTTTCCTTTTCAACATTACAAATGCCTTCACATTTCATCCACATCAATACACTCGAGCTCCAATGCACTATATATTCTGCACATGGAGATCAGGTGTGAAAGATGGGTCATTGGATTTGCAAACACTAGAGATAAAGGGAAGGAGTGTGTGTTAGCTCTCTCTCTCTCCCCCCCCCCCCAATGATCAATTTCTGAATACAGTATACCGTGAATACCTTGGGTTGTATGCAACTCACCTTTGAACGTGCCCACATTAGAGCTTGACTTTCTGCTGTGAAAGTTTGGACCAAATGCATGTATCACATCCCTTGGGCAATGAGAAGCAGGTATAGGCCAAGCATCTTAGGGTGCACCTCATCTGATATACTATCCCATTTTTCATTCTGCACCTGTTTCTCTTCCTTGCTACTTGAGCAAGACTGCATATTTTCATTTCTCCCTATGTACCAATCCCCATCAGTTTCCATCTCACATAGTGATATTTGGAAGTAACGAGAAATGCCCCCCCCCCCCCTTTGGCACACTAGGAGCAGATACGGATGTAAGATCGCAAAGCGTTCTTTGCAAAATATTCTTTTTATTTTTAACCATTTGCCTGGCCCAACTATAAGAAATCACGGTCAATTAAAGTGCATCGAAAGAGCAATCCCAGGCCACTGAGGGACAAACCAAGGACAAACATCCGCAAAAGAGCTTTGAAGAAGACCTGAAATGGAGAGGTGCTAAGTGACACAGTCACTACTAGGAAGCACCGTAAAGTGAGGCTTCCTTTAGCAAGGAGACACTCTCTCTAGCCCAGAGTCACCTTCAAGTCTCACGAGTCTTGTCATTTGACCCCTACCCTGTCAACACACCATGTGAGACACGCCAAGCAGCCCATCTCCTCTGAGCAGGCCCTGCGCCACTTGACACATCTCAAAGCGGCACGGCATTGCCGAGACCCAGAGGCCAGCGCCGCCTAACTTTCCAGGGGAAGGTGCGCGCACCATTCTCACCGGGTGCCCAGCAGCTCTCTAAAGGCAGCAAAGCCCCCGGGGGTGGGGGGCGCTTCCGCCCCTTCCTTCCACAGTCCCGAAGTGCTTGTTCTGTGCCCGGAGCTGCACCCAGGCTACATAGGCGGCACTAGGAAGCCCTGGCCAGGGGCACCTTCCTGCCCCATGGACCTGCGCAGCGACAAAAAGGTATGCGCTGGAGAGCAAAGCAGTCGTAAACACAAGCGGAGCGCGAGGCAGATCCGGACTGGCCTCCTTCCCTCGAAGTTATGGGCTGCGCCTGGAAAACCCCCCAGGACCAGCTGCGTGCCTGTGCTTTGCACACCTGGAAGAGGGGGGGGGACACGGGCGCAAGACCCACCCCCCACCCATGGCAGACGGGGAGCAGCAGCAGGAGGAGGAGGAAGGGGCCGGAGCCCCGCCGCGCCCCCCTCGAGGCAGCCGTCCCCGCCGCCGCCGCCTCCCTCGCCCCCCTGCCCCCGCCGCCGCCCCCCGCCTGACCTGTAGGCGCTGCAGGTAAGAGGCCGGCACGTAGCCCGTCTCCCCGGAGCCCGCCCGGGTCACCAGCCACCAGTGCTGGTTGCTCCGCTCCAGCAGCAGGAAGGTCTCTCCGGCGCCGAAGGCCAGGGAGCTGGGCTCGGCCGAGCGGAAGCCGTACAGGGCCCGGTACATGGCGGCCGCGAAGGTGGCGCGGGGAGGTGGGGGGGGGGAAACACACTACAGGGTAGCGGACCCGAAGGGGACCCTCCGGTCAAGTGCCAGCGCCGCCTCCTCCGCCGGCTCCCGATGCAAAACACGGCTCCCCAGGCTCCGCCCCCGCCCCGGGCTGCGTCACCCTCGCCGGCAATGTCAGCGCGCAGCCACGCCCCCTGCCGGGCTCGCGGGGCTGCGGCGCCACCTGCTGGGCTGCCGCTCTATGAGGGAGGCGGGAAGCAGGGCCGGCGGCGGAAAGAGCAACAGCGCCTCAAGCGGCTGCTGCTGCTACTGCTGCTGTTGTTGTTATTGGGTCAAGTTGTCGTCCCTCGCCCCCCTTGGGGGAACGTCTCCGGCGCCCCTCTATACTAAAATGCTCTCACGCTGCATTTCCCCTTATTCTTATTAGAAATAGTAGCTGAAGAATAGTAGCTTATAAGAATAAGAAGAATTCTATTATTTGTGCCCCACCCATCTGGCTGGGTGGCTTACAGCAAATATAAAACCGTAGTGTGGTTTTATATATATTTGTGTGTGCACCCTCCTTTTTCATTCATGGGTCTCAAGGTTACTTACAGGTTTTTAGAAACTGCCAAAAAACAAATATAGGTAGATAGATATTCTGTTAAAAGCATACAATCACAACAACAAAAAAGCTCTTACAGGCCTTTCTTTCCTGATGCATCCACAATAACTACACACTGAGGAAGGTAGTTTCACCACCAAATTTCACTGCAGCTAATCTAGCCCAGGCATGGAGGCAGTGGAGAGAAGAGTTTGAACTCTTATCTGGTTCTTGCTTTGAAGAGAGAGGAGTAAAATCACAAAGTAAAGCTGTCGTATTGCTTTACTGGAGACAAGGGGCAAGAAGGACATGTCTCTTGGCCTAATCTCTGGCAGTACTCTGGAGGAGATATTTTAAAGCACTGGATGAACACTGTATACCTGAACAAAATGAAACAGTGGGACACTGCCAAGTTCTTTATGAGGGAACATGGTGCTGAAGGCAGATGCTTATGTTGCTGTATTAAGGACTCTAGCATCAACCTGTAATTTTAGGGTGACTCATCAGATTCACAATTGTTTGGGGGACAAGAGATCAGCATTTGCATGAGCAGCTGTTGCGAGAAACCAATTTAACACTACATCGCTGCCTGGACGTATGCAGGTCAGCAGAACTTTCTAAGCAAGAATTAGAATATTAGCAGGCACCCAAGAGACGCAGGTGCATGCTGTCCAACAGTCCGGACATCACTATAAATCGGATGTGCCGCCTAGTGAAGGAGCATGCAGGAGACAAGGTCTGTATTGCGGGAACCAACATGTAAAGAGAAAAGAAAAATGCCTAGCATATGGACAGCACTGCAAAGCATGTGGCAAGTTTTCAAAGCTAGTGCAGGAAGGTGAAATCTCAGAGACAGACAGTGAAAGCAACGCAGGAAGACATTGATGAATCTAAGCACTGGGATGATGTCCTAAGCTGACTTTGGGATCACTGTTAGTGAGAAATACTGGAGCAGTGGGGATCAGCACCTACCCTTACTGCACTCTTTGCTCATATGCTTTTGAGGAAAAAACCATTTCCCTTTCAGCTACAATCTGCTGCCAGTGACACTGGATAATGTAAAGACATACTGTACATTGAACTGTGTCACCAGCTGCATATTATGTACAACAAGACTACAGTGGTACCTCGGGTTACATACGCTTCAGGTTACAGACTCCGCTAACCCAGAAATAGTACCTCAGGTTAAGAACTTTGCTTCAGGATGAGAACAGAAATCGTGCTCCGGCGGTGCGGCAGCAGCAGGAGCGCCCATTAGCTAAAGTGGTGCTTCAGGTTAAGAACAGTTTCAGGTTAAGAACGGACCACCGGAATGAATTAAGTACTTAACCCGAGGTACCACTGTATCCTGAAACCTGTGGACAAGTGCAGACGTCTTCTTTTTTTACATTCGAGAGGCATATCAATTTTATGAAATAAATAAGTAAAGGAATTGCAAACAAATTGGAACAATTAGATGTAAATCCACTGTAAAAACACAAAGGTTTTTTGTTTTGTTTTTACAGTCTGTAGTGGGCCAAGGCTTGTTTGTTTGTTTGTTTGTTTGTTTGTTTGTTTGTTGTTGGCTATTATGTTGAAAAAAGCTCCGGAGTGCCAGTTCTCACACACTCCCTTTTGGCTCTGCCAGCACAGTTTTCTAACATCCTGGAAGTGATGCTAGCCAGGCAGAAAGCAGAGATTGCTCCCTTAAACTCTTGCCAGAAGTGGGGAGAGGATGAATGAGGACAAGGGAATGAGAGGGGAGGCTGGGTATTGCCTGCAGGCATCTCTAGCGTAAGCAATGTGGTCGCTTTCAGAACATTTAAATGTTCAGTCACCTTATACTCGAGAGGAACTGTCACCTTCAAGACGCACCTTTATTAAGGTACTGCACTATGTAAATGCATGCAAAACACAACTGATATTAGACCCTTGCCAAGTTTTCTTTATTTTTTAAACAGAACACAGAGTTCTATTCATTTAAAGCGTCTGAAATTGGTATGACAATCCCAGTGAAAATGAACTGTACGGAGCACATATCTCCTTTCACTCTCCGCTACCTGACAAGGACAGAGAGAGAGGCACAGTAAGACTGAAAGGCTGATAATGGAAAACAGAGAATAAAAGGAACTGTTTCAAGGAGGCTTGACTATGACAGTCTTTTTCATGAGTTATGGCAGAGGCAAGAAAGCAAAACGATCCAACAGAGCTTGGGAGCTACACAAGTAAAAACACCGGGGGGGGATTGAGAGTTGTATCTAACAAGGCCCTAGTCACAGTAGAGACATTAAAATTAATTCTAGGACTAACCACAGCCCCAGCTGCATGAATGGCCCACGAATACTTTTTTTTTAGACCTGTAAATAAAAGAGGCTTCCATGTATTATTCAAGCCATACCCACATTTAAAGCACATTGCTTCTCCCAAAGAATCATGTGAAGTGTAGTTTCTTAAGGTGCTGAGAATTGTAAATCTATGAGAGGTAAACTGCAGTTGCTATGATTTATTTTATTTGTTTGAGGGAGCCAGGTGCTTCAAATGGGCTTTAAATGTATGGTATGGATGTAACCTTATCAGTCTCTGAATTGAGATTGAAAGCTGACTCTTGAGTCCTCACAGAGTGTTATAGCTCCAAGTACAGAGCTCCAAGGACAAAGGACTGTTAGATTGCCACAAGTGGAATCTGCAACGAAGTGTTGCAGCATGGAGTTCTCCTGCTGAGAATTCCAACCAGCCAGCCATTCCCGCCTTCCTGGATACTCCATGTCATTTCCACTCCCACTGAGTTTTTCCTTTTCTGAGCTTCCTTCCCTCCCCAATCAAAATCAACCAGCATTCTGTGGCTTCAGAGAATCCTCATAAGTCTTTTGCAGAGTTCCCATTGTAATTTTTTCGTAGGCAGTTGTTTGTACTTTTCCAAACCTTGGGGTTCCTCCAAGATTGCTGATAACTCTTGTGTTTGTGTGTCTGGTCTCTCTCTCTCTGTGTGTGTGTGTGTGTGTGTGTGTGTGTGTGTGTGTGGCTAACAATATCCATGAAGCTTTAGTTCAGCAAATGCTCAGTAGAGGGCGATCGGAGCTTGCAAAACAGAGCTCTTTCGCTATCCAATTCCTTCGTAAATTACCAAATATAGAAAAGCCCTCGAACTCTGCCTTCTGCTTTCTTTGAACTGTTTTGTTTTGCTTTCGGAAGTCATGGTTTGCTTTTATTCCCTACCAGCTAAAAATAAAAATATAAAAATGCACAGATCTAGAACAGTGTGGCAACATGCTGTGGCATGATCTTTTGCAGGCAATGGCCTAATTTGCCAGCTTTCGGGTGTGTGAGATTTTCACCCAAAACAGATATGGATTGAATCTAGTGGTAGATGACTGAAAGGATGGTGGAGAGCAGAGTGGGTGAAACTAGGAAGCAGGAGTCTGGTGAGCAAAAAAGTAGGATGGCCAAGAAAGCACAAATGAGGTGAAAACTAGCTTTCCCAGAAGGAGACCAGAAATAAACACCTCCCTCCCTCCCTCCTTGTAAGAAGAGCCTGCTGAATTAGACCAAAGGCCCATCTGGTCCAGCATCCTGTTCTCACTGTGGCCAGCTAGATGCCCATGGGATGCTCAAAAGCAGGACCCTGGATGCTACAGCACTCTCCCTTCTTGTGATTCCCAGAAAGAGGTGTTCAGAAGCATACTCCCGTCAACAGTGGAGGCAGAATGACACTAATATGGCTTGTAGTCAGTGAGAGCCTTATTCTCCATGAATTTGGCCAGTCATGAACACACCCTGCCAATGCACATAGCATTAAAATGGAACCCCCAAGAACTTTACCCCCCCCAAACAAACAAAAAATACATCTATAAAGAATAACAGCAAACAAATAAACAACACGAACAAACATAACTAGAAGGGGGGATCAAAACATTTACTTGAAAGTTTTTAAAGAGTCATATTTTAAGCTGCTTCGGTTGCGGTAATTGCTTTCTCCTTTAATCAGTGGAAGGGATCAACCTCCGTTTTTAAATCCCTTTCCTTCCCAAATAAATAGCCAAATTTGTATCCTTTTACTCACGATTTTCCAAACAGCTTTTTTTTTTTAGGAGGAACTCCCAAGAACTTTACACAAGCCCCACTCCCACCAACTTTGCCAAATCATGGACTGACTTATGGTAAGCAAAATACATACTGGACAATTCCCACTGATTCTGTATTGGGGCTGTGCACTGTTAAAGCTGTAGAAAAGGTCCATTCTAAACCCTTATTTACTTACCTAGGATGGGAGCAGATGACAGGTTTTCTGTTCTGGTAATTTGAAAGAGGGATCACTGCTCATGGTCATATAGAATCATCTAGTTGCAGGTAATCTAGTTGAGAGCCAGTGTGATATAGTGGTTAGAGTACTGAGCTAGGATCAGGGAGAACAAGTTTCAAACCCACACTTGGCTATGAAGCTCATTGGGTGACCTTGGGCTAGTCACCTACCTCACAGGGTTGTTATGGGGAGTAAACGAGAAAAGAGAGAACCATGAACACCACGTTGCATTTCTTGGAGAAAAAGGTGGGATATCAATGCAATCAATCAATAATAATTTTGCTTCTAATTCTTGGGAGATGACCAAAATGTGGGCATGATCAATGCATGGATGGAGGAGCAGGTTGAACCCCACCAGCACCTCCAACAGATCTTCTTTGCTGAGCTTCTACATGCACCAGAGACATGTTCAGTATATAGTGGTCAGGAGCCAGGCCACTGGGCACAATCCTACTCCTCCACATTATCCCCACAATTTGGCACCTGCACAGGGCCTTACTAACCAGGTTTTGTAGGGTATTTGAGAGTTCCACCAAAAGAGACAAATCAACAAAAGTGGTTTGCCTTTCTCAACTTGTTTTGAATGCTCTTGAAATGTATTGTCTTTTTCCAGCTTTACAATCTCTCTGGATCAAACAGGAATGGAAAGTTGGCAGGCTGCACAGATGCAAACAGGTTTCATTCCCACTGGGTGCTAATGCAATGTTTGTCGATGCAAATGCAATGTTTCGGGGCCAGCTCTGTGCTATCCTAAATTATCATGCTGCTTGGTCTACAATAAAACACCAGGCCAGAGATGGGGTACGATTGTGATTGCACGACAGCCACCCTTGGCCCAGTCTGGGACAATAAAGAAAAAATGCACAAAACATTAAAAGCACACAAGAATAATAAAATATTTATTAGAGAAACAACAGCCAAAGAAACAGGCATACGGAAAATAAATTCAGATGATTCAGATGAATACTGCAAGGTTTTCTTAGAAAACACAATTCATTTCCTTAAGAGATTTCATCATATTTATCAGAACAGCAAAACGCCCAAGCTTGAATTATGCACTTTATTTCCAAGTACTGTATGTCACCAGGAGCCTTTTTCAGGAACTGGGCTTTCCTGGGAAGACTGTGCAACCTCTCGCTCAGTAAACACTTTCCTTGCTAGCACTAATATCTCAAGCAATGTCACTACCCCCACTCCCTTTTCTCCAAAGAAACAGGCCGCAAGAATACAGCCTGTTTATTTGGAGCAAATGGGGGTGGGGCAGTATTGGCTAGTGTTTAGAACATCCTTGCCTGTCAGAGATCTAGTTCCTCCCTTTGCTACCATGTTGCAGATATACCCCTCCCCCCCCAGGCCTTTCCTCTGTCTGGTGGAAATGACACAAATAGTATCAGTTTCCTTTTAGGGATTATGAGACTGGGAATCCCAATCCCATCGTTGGTGAGGAAACAAGTTCCACCAGTACAGTATGCCCACAATTTATGTGGGAGTTATGTTCTGGGTATTACACCTAAAGCCACAATTAAAAAGGTAAAGGACCCCTCACAGTTAAGTCCAGTCGCGAACGACTTTGGGGTTGCGGCGCTCATCTTGCTTTACTGGCCGAGGGAGCGAACATTTGTCCGTAGACAGTTTTTCTGGGTCATGTGGCCAGCATGACTACGCCGCTTCTGGCAAACCAGAGCAGCGCATGGAAACGCCATTTACCTTCCCGCCGGAGTGGTACCTATTTATCTACTTGCACTGTGTGATTTCGAATTGCTAGGTTGGCAGGAGCAGGGACCGCACAACGGGAGCTCACCCCGTTGTGGGGATTTGAATTGCCAACCTTCCGATTGCCACAATTACGTATACTCAAAACACATTGGGTTCAGTGGTGGGTGGGATTGCCAAAGACATTTTCCCCAAGAACCTTGCTCCCTTTCTGCTCCCTCTTTTATTTATTTTTTTGCCACTCGTAAAGCTGAATGCACACAAGTCAAATGTGCATAAATTGCGGACTTACTGTACTGCCATCTTCCCCTTCCTTAAAAGATAAGAGCTACAGGAAGAGGGAGATGGCAGAGGTGGGTGCTTTTTGAGCACCTAGAAACCTTTTTCGAGGGCTCAAAGCAAGTGCTCACAAAAGCTCAGCCAGCCCCTTTCAGAGTGAGTAGTGGGATGATCTCTTGATACTCCAGCACACAAAGGGCTTAGATGTAACACAGCCAAATTGTTTAGGACTGGAATACAACAGGCAAAACATATGTAAGTGGTTTGGCTGGCAGCAGTCGTCTCTAGGGATTAAGCCTGCCATGCAGACAAATAGTCCAGGCGCTGTTTATATGAGGAGCAAAGGGGATCCAATTTCTCAGGAATTCCTTATGGAGGTGGGAGCAGGGGGCTGACTCTTCCCTAAAATAATTAAGAAGTGGTGAAGTGCTGTGTATTATTGTTTACATATATTTTTTATGTTTTGCAGCTTTTTTCCAGACTTTCTTTCTGGCTGTTGCATAGTGTATTGGCTCTCCTGGCTTGCCATACCAGTCAACTTTTAGGCAGTGAGCAGTTTAGTTTGCAGTTCTGCATTAGCAGCACCAGCCTGCTGCATGGTTTGTTCCTTCCATAAACTGTCTTATATTAAAGAAGTCTTCCACCATTTATTATTATTTATTAAATTTGTTAGTTGCTTTATCTTGCCCAAAACAACTTACAAACAACCAGAGTTCTGGCAAGTTCTGAGTGTTTTAGCTTTAGCAGACCAACATATAATTAAAAAAACAAACTTAAATGAAGCTTTTAACTTTTAAAAATCCCACACTGTAATGCTTAAACAAACAAAAAATCCAGTGTTCTGCAGGCAGCATTTTGGACAGCCTCATTCCTTGCAAAGCCCACGGACCATAGAGATATATAGGACAATTTAGAGCTGAACGATACACTACAGAATCTGACTCAGGGGATTATTGACATCACACTTGACCCCCAAATAACCTCAGTTTCCCACATTATTCTATTCCCATCCAGAGCCCATCCCTAGCATTAAGTCCATCTTAACAAAACAGCCAAGATTTTAGAAGCCTAATTTTGACCTTAACAGCCATATTCTTCACTATTTCTCAAAGGAGCTACTAGGCTAATGATGAAATAACAGCCTGAGAGCAGGCCCCATCAGCTCCACGTTGCTTCCTGGGGGAGATGAAACACTCATGAAGATGCAGAGCCCTTCTCCCCAGACAGGAAAAGAAGAGAAAACTCTCTTAAGATTTCTCTGTCAGCACGTTGTTTTTTCCCCAACTGCTGTTAATGCTTTCATTCAAAAGGTGCTTAACGGAGGTAATATTCACAGAGGAGATGAATTTTAGTGACTGATGAGGGCTCCACAGTTGTAATGACTTAGCACACATAAAATTCAGACAATAGTTAACAGTTTCACGAGTTTAACAAATGTTTCTTTAAAACAGCAGCTATGACTCAGAACTCTGCACAGAGGCCTGAAATGCACCTGCTATGGTGCCTAACAGAACAATCGCATACACGTCTACTCGAAAGTAAGTCCTATTTAGTTCTATGGGAACGGTGTCTAGGGTTGCAGCTTACAGTAATAGAGTATATGGCAGTACAGTTTGGCAGTCATGGGGCGTTTAGCACAACCATATCAAGGACCTTCTGCGAATGCCCCCCCAAAATCTAAGCCAGGTGTGGCTAACCTGTGGCCCTCCAGATGATGTTGGACTTCCATCAGCCCCAGCCAACATGGCCAATGTTCAGAAATTATAGGAGCTGTAGGGTGGCAACATCTGAAGGGCCACAGCCTAGCTACCTCTGATTTAAGGCAAGGTACCAGGGAGAGGACCTTCTCAATGGTGGCCCCCAATTATGAGATGCTTTTCCTATGGTATACTTTGTTGACTTTTCAGTGCCAGGGAGAGTCCTTTTCTACTTTCCCCAGTCTTAATTTTAGTCCCTGCTTCTTGTTAGGACTAAAGGAGGTTGCATTTTACTGAAGTCAGACCATTGCTTCATCTAGCTGAGTATTGTCAACACTGACAATACTGGCAGTGGCTCTCTAGGTTTTCAGGCAGCAGATACCGGGGATTGAACCTGGGACCTCGTGCATGCAAAGCAGATGCTCTGCCGCTGTGCTGTGGCTCTTCTCCAGTTGTTTTAATCTGGCTCTTAAGGTCTTGCTGCCTTTTTAGCTTGTGTTTTATTACAGTTCCATTTTGTTCTGCTTTATTTATTTATTTTGTTTCTGTGTGTTTTCCTTTTATGCAGAACTGCCCTAGGAATTTCTGCTGACGAGCGGGATAAGAAGAAATAAATATTCCACCTTCCTGCAAATGGAGAAAGAAGGGTAAGCATCAACACCCCCCCCCAAGTTTTATTTATAAGATTCACTTAATTAATGGAAGCCCAATGATCAGTGTTACCAGCTTGCACTTTGTATGGTATGAGGATCACTGTAACATCCTTGCAGGTGGTGCAAAGTAGCACGGCCTCGATTGACCTGCTGTAGTTCCTGTTTCTCATTTGCTGCAATATTCAGCTGCTATTTTACGATCGGATGTAGCTACACGGCTCAGCCTGACCACAATATTTTGCAGGAAATGTCACATTTCTGCATAGAATGATACATGGTCATATACCAACAATGAGTAAACCCAGCATTTCTTTTCCTTTAGGAGATGGCAGCTATTTCACTGTGCAGGAATATAAGATGGCAGCAATTTCCATTCCAATGTGTATTCATCATAAACAACGCTGTTTCTTTTCCGCTGCAGTTTGTCTTCTGACCAGTACCATGTTATTCGCCTTGTCTTCACTTGACTTATTTCCATTCTGGGATGCAAACAAACACTCAATCTGTTTCAATTTCCATATCTGCCCCTGTTTTATTGCAGAATTCTCTGACATCCCTTCTTCTGTGGTATGAACCCAGAGCCTATAAGCTCCATCTGCCTGCTGTCTATTAGATGGGGAGTGCAATGGCATTCCTTGCAAAGGGCCTCATATTCAGTTCCTGGAACTTCCAGGTAAATGGATCAGAACAGATAATGTGAATGGTCTTTGCCTGAGATCCAGGACAGCTGCTGCCAGTCAGAGTAGACAGCACTGGGCTACATGGATAACTCGTCTGACCTCGGTAGAAAGGAGATTTCTGTGTTCTTCTTATAGTGTGAGAAACGGGGCCATTGCTGTGGTTCAGAAGAAGGCCATATATGGAAGAAGTCCAGGAATGCCCTCTTAACAATTCCCCTGTAAGAAGACCCCCACACCTCTGAGGCTGCACTATGGCTAATCTTAAATTAGCCAAGGCACAGTTCCAGAGTGAACAGAGGGACTAGATCGGTCAAAGAAGCTATGTGCAATAGGGTTTTCTCTTAGCTTTTAAAGTATTCTGCCTTTCATTCTGCCTTAGTAGCTTAGGGTGGGGGATTCCTGTCGCTATGGCTCTGATGCCATTAGAGTTGCCTACATATTATTCAGAAAGTGAGGAGGCAAAAGTCAAATGCCGGTTTCAATAAGAACTGAGAGAGCAGGGAAATTTGCATGATGGGACTGGAGTAGTTTTCCACATGTCATGTGTGGGCTAGAAAACCAAGAGTGGCCTAATGATACCTTGGCAAGACGCTCAGATTACCTGGCTGTCCCTCCATGGAGGTAAACTAACACCAAGTGTTGTATTCCTGCCATGAAGGGAAAGGAACAGAGGCCTCACCTGGGCATAAGGGCCCAGCCACCAAAGGAGCATTGCGCTTCAAGGGCTGGTAGGGAAAGTCACGTGTCGGTGACCTGAAGCTAAGGTGTCCCTCTCAGGGTGAGGAAAAGCCCAGGGCTCTTGACAAATGGAAGCTAAATAAAGACACGCTGTAAACAAAGGGAAATAAGAGGTCCAAAGAGCAAAGCGCTGAAGGATATCTCTGCCAAAGCATGTTCTGTTCTTCAGACAAATTGGGGTGTTTTTTTAACGCCTAAAGGCTACACAAATGACTCAGCAGATGGAATCTTTTTTGGCAGGTAGCAGTGGAGAGATTATGGACACAATTCACCAAGTCTGGGTTCAAAATGCATTCTTTCTCCTACACACACACACACACACACACACACACAGGGGGGAGAGAGAGAGAGAGAGAAGGAGGAGGAGGAGGAGGAGGAGGAGGAGGAAGAAGAAGAAGAAGAAGAAGAAGAAGAAGAAGAAGAAGAAGAGGAGGAGGAGGAGGAGGAGGAGGAGGAGGAGGAAATGAGGAGCTGCACTTAGGCTGTGTATACACTTCAGCCTTAGAAGTACTGCAGTTCGGGGTTTCTAAAAGCCCTTTTGTAGACCTACCTTTACAAGGGTCCATACCTGATACTATGCGGACAGCAATTTGTGTACACTGACCAAAGAAATGTGTTTATATAGGACACAGGAAATGCACATTGTGACTGCATGTTCAGGGCGGTTTTGCCAAGCCCTCTGTCTCTCCTCACAGCTTTAGTAGTAACTTTCATTCAATGCCTTTCCTGGGCCTTCCATGCATAGAACTGGCCTTCTCAACCTGTTCCCAGCTTTGCACTGGGCCACAAAGCACACTCAAAAGGGCTCCCGGGGTACAACCCCTGATCTCTCCAGATAGGGCAGGGCAAGACTTCCTGCTTCAAATCCCAGAGAGCCATTGCCAGCCCCTGGTGATCAGAGGTAGCCAACACAAAGCCTTCTAGATGTTGCTGAACTCCAACTCCCATCAGCCTCAGCCAGCACAGCCAGGGGTCAGGGATGATGGGAACTGTAGTGCAGGAACAACCTGACAGTACCATGTTGGCTAGCCTTGCTGACAGAACTAAATTAGATGGATCAATGGTTGAGTTGATATAAAGTTTCTATCTGCCTACACCTATGCCCCTAAGTTCCAGTCCAGCGGTGGACCTCAGTTGCAATGGATCTTGGAATTATTTGGCCCTTATCACTCTCTGCCTTGTCTCCTGAACAGACAAAGTTTCCTTAATTCATCTAGCCTGGAATTATTGATTCTGAACCTGATTCTGGTAAAAAAGACATCACTCTCTTTCTGGGCTGCAGAAACAGTAACCCTGCACAGCCTGCAAGAATGATTCCCTATCCCAGGCTTCCTCAACCTCGGCCCTCCAGATGTTTTTGGCCTACAACTCCCATGATCCCTGGCTAGCAGCACCAGTGGTCAGGGATGATGGGAATTGTAGTCTCAAAACATCTGGAGGGCCGAGGTCCAGGAAGCCTGCCCTATTCCATCCCCTCCCAGCAGTCCCTTATAATGCTGCAATTTGCTTTGGTGTTTGGCAGCAGCTTTGGCTCCATACTGTACACAGAATGGCAGCAACAGGTGCCTGCTGGGGCCAGGTGTTCAGGCAACTCCTTTTGTTCCCTGGAATGTGCTCAGCTGTTGTTTACACTCCGGATAATTACGCCACGTTTCCATGAAGACAGCAGCGCAGCAAGTGCCACAAGCTGAATGCAGAGCACACCCCTCGCATCCTGCAGCACTGAAGACAAAGCCAGGAGTTCTCATGCCTTGCTTGTCCCAGGGCACTGCATCTTGATCGGCTATTGTGAGAAGAGGATGCCAAATGAGATGGGCCTCTGGGGCTTTGCTTGTGTTCATACATTCTTATGTTAAAGGTAAAGAGGGATGTGGGTGGCGCTGTGGTCTAAACCACCGGCCCACTTCAGCTTGGAGATCATAAGGTCGACAGTTCTAATCCACCCACCCATCTTCTCTTTCTCCCAACTCCTGCCAACCTTGCTGTTCGAAAGCATACCAGTGTGAGTAGTTAAATAGGTAGTGGGGTGGAGAAGGTGTTTTTCTTTTGGCTCTGGCTTTCGTCACGGTGCTCCATGCACCAGAGCTGGCCACATGACCCGGAAAGCTGTCTGTCGAGAAACGCCAGCTCCCTCAGCCTGAAAGCAGAGATGAGCACCACAACCCTATACAGTGGTACCTCAGGTTATGGACTCTGCTAACCCAGAAATAGTGCTTCAGGTTAAGAACTTTGCTTCAGGATGAGAACAGAAATTGTGCTCCGGCGGCGCGGCAGCCGCAGCAGCAGCAGGCCCCGTTAGCTAAAGTCGTGCTTCAGGTTAAGAACAGTTTCAGGTTAAGAACGGACCTCCGGAACGAATTAAGTTCTTAACCTGAGGTACCACTGTAGTCGAATTCAACTGGACTTAACCGTCCAGGGGTCCTTTACCTTTTACCTTTACCTTTGCTCAAGGGCTGTTGAGGTAACAATAGGAAAGCTTTCTAGGCAATTCCAAGTGCTGTGCAAACATCATAAATTATTGCTTGGTGAGGACAGTATATCCATAGCAAACAAGAAGCATGCAAAGAGAGCCATGGCCTCTAATTTGACAAACAGGCCCCATCACCTAGGCAACGAGACACCAGCCTTTTCTGAGGGAAGAAAGTGCTGTGACCCAGGTCATGTGTGATGGAACTATAATGCCCCAGGCTCAATCCTGGTAATTCCAGATGAACCATAACAAGTAGCAGACCTGGGAAAAACTTCTGCTTGCAACACTGGGAAGCCGCTGCCAGATTAAATAATGGTGAGTGGCGTAGAAAAACAAACCGATTCAGTGTGAGTCAGCTTCTAACAGCAAGTGGCCTGATCTATCCCTCCCTCTGGCTTAAAAGTTTCTCCACACTCTGATTCAAACTAGAAGTCGGGTGGGAATGACCCCAGACTGGGATCCTGGGTCTTGGCAGAACATCTAAATAGATGTCACACCAGTGAACATGCTTCCCAAACACGCTTGTAGGTGAGGAGCAATGTGGAGGCAGGAGGAGAATCTCACTCAATGGAGAAGAGGATGCTTCAGCCTTCCTCCATGTGTTGACTCTCCTCTGCATCCCTCTCCCAGACTCTTTTCATTGGATGAGGAGTGGTGGCCATCATCATTAGGCACCGCCTCCTTCCCACAGATTCTCCTGCAAACACCCTCCAGCCCCACATGAACATTAGGAGACAAACCTGAGGTTTTAAACCCCATGTTTGCTTCATGGCATTTAGTTCTACCCTAGAAAACACCACGGGGAGGGTGGTTTGAAGAGGGGAGGTGCTAGGCAGGGAAGGAGTGCTTACCCCTTCTCCCAGATACATGCCACATTCAGCAGGGACTCAGTGGAAGTGCTGGCCTACATAGGGCTCCATTTCAGTTCCAGCCACAAGAGGTAAGCCTTTATTTTGCCGCCACAGCCCAGAGGGCACCTCATTTCCAGGTCTGACAGGTGGGTGGGTGCTGGGCTACATGTTGTCCTATCCATCTCTGCACCGCTGTAGACGCAGAAATGGGGGGGATGGGTAGTTTGCACTAGAACTGGAGCTGATCTGTGGCTGATCAGCAGCTCCTTCTTCTTCAGGCATACATGCTAAGTTTCTGGGACCACTTTGCACATTGAGTTGTAGCCAATGTTAGTCGCACCCAGAATAAGCTCATTGAAATCAATGGGCCTAAGTTGTGTCCATTAATCTGGACACAACCCATTCTACTTGCAGTTTTTGGTGTACACCTCAGACACTATGAATGTCCACCTAAAAATGTGTTAGGGTTAGCTGTACACAGTTCCCCTAAGAACCATCTAACTTCCATATGTTTCCCACTTCCTCTCTTCCCTTGGTCTAGGCCGGGGTAGTCAACTTTTTATACCTACCGCCCACTAATGCATCTTTCTTGATGGTAAAGTTTCCTTACCGCCCACAGTAACATGTGCCGTAGAGCCCCCTACCACCCACCTGGAATCCTGCAACACCCACTAGTGGGCAGTAGGGACCAGGTTGACTACCCCTGGTCTAGGCAAACCCTTGCTGCAGGCCTATGCTTAGAGCCCTCCCAGGGAATGGTATATATAAAACCCAATTTAATAAGCCTCTTAAATGAAAGGCACTTCTAGGGAGTATGAATCAATAGTCAAATTGCAACAAACATGGATCATATAGGCACCACTCATCAGACTGCTGCAGTTCACGGCAGTAATATTTTCTATGTACCCTCTGTTATAAAGTGATTCTTCTTGCACACAGAACGCAGGCATCTATTGCCCTTGACACCCAGCTTCTCTGAAATGCCCCATATTTTCCAGAGTATCATAAACATGGACATCCATGTTCTCGATACCTTTATATAATCCTAAGACTGCTTGCGTAACAGATGAAATGACACAAACAAAGCAACCATTCTTCAAACGTGGTTGTTGTTTTTTTATAGAAGCTATTCTGTTCCACCTCTATATGGCACTGAGCAAAAAGTACATGGAGCTTTGATGGGATTTAATGGCCCTCAGGGCTGGAACGGGAACATGAAACACAGAAGGTGTGTTTCTTCCCCATTTCTCAAATGAAACAAGGAAAGAAGCATTAATACTGACTGGATCATGTTGCGTAAAGGCGGTGGGTTGTGTTCAGAAGCAGGCAGACCACAAGACAAGGGGACAGGAAGCCAGCCTTAGGCAGCAAATGTTGGGCACAATAGCAGACTGGGAAGGAGACCATCTGACCTTTGAGCTCCATACACAAAGGCCTTCTACTCTATAGGCCACATAGGAATGAGCAGGAACTGTGCAGTTCATGGTAATACACATGCTAGATGGGAGCTATTTGGATTTTACTTTTAAAGGACAAAAAATGTCTTGTGCTCTGGCCTCAAGCTTCTTTCAGGGTTTTATAGGAGCATAAAACTGGCTATATCCTCTTTGCTTCTAGACTTCAGATTTTCATACACACCAAAGCAAGGAAGACTTTAATTTGACAGCTAATGGTTGAGGGTCCCTAGCTTGGCATTATAAGGGTTTAAAAAGCAGCCATTTTGAGATGCTTAGACCAAAGGGTCTGATAGTAGAAACATGCCCTGCCAAAGTATACTTTGATAACACAAAGAATGGGAGAATCTCTCAAACAAGAGGAAACAAGTTTAAGTGCCGGCTCAGGAACCTGAGGGATTCACTGCCCTTCTCCAGTGAGGCAGCTCATCCTCAGTGCTTGATCACACGCAGTAATGTTTGCACAACGTGGTACCCTGACATCATGCACCATAGAAAGGAAATCATGCAGGGGAAAGGTCCTTCCTGGCAAGCACATGTGCTGGGTCAGCCTAAACTACGAAGAGTTCCACAGCATTCTTTTCTGGGGAAATCTCACAGCGTTGCGAAATTGCATTTTGCATTCGTACTCAATTCGTACTCAGTTGGACTCGATGGCCCTTGTGGTCTCTTCCAACTCTATGATTCTATGATTCAAAGATGGGAAAACTATGCCGTCGACATTAAGGACAATGTGTCATATCCAGCTTCAGAGTCCGGAGCAGAACACAAATCTCCCCACTATGCAAAAGTGGAACATAAAGCAACAGGTGGGTAGATCCATGGACCGAGGTGATGGCTATACACATGATGTAAAGGAGAAAAGAGTGGAGATTTGACTGAGTCCGTCATACATATCTTCTCACACCTCTGGAATGAAGTTTAAAAGACAATCTCAGGTAGTTTAAAAGACTACCTCAACCTCAGGCAGCAACTTAGCTTAGAGGCTGCAGGGCAGACCACAGGGCACACATTTTCTTTTGCCACTTTCCACTTCTCAGAATTTGCTACCTGAGGCAGACCCTCCAAGTGTCCCTATTGTCCAAGAACAGTTCTGGATTTACAGAAGCCATCCTAGTTTCTGATTTGATCCACAAATGGCCCACTTTTCCTTAGGATGTCCTTATTTTCGTCGGAGGATATGGAGTTATGCGACCCCCGAGCCAAGGAGATAAGTAACTATACAACCTTTAGAAGACATCTGAAGGCAACCCTATATAGGGAAGTTTAATGCTTAATGTTTTGTTTTTATATATTTTGGAAAGCTGGCCAGAGTGGCTGAGGCAACCCAGTCAGATGGGTGGGGTATAAATTATAAAATACTAATACTACTAATAATAATGGAATAGGACATCCCTATTTTCATCGGAGAAATGTCGGAGGGTGTGCAGAGGCAGCTGCCTTACTCTGCTTCATGGAAAGGCCAGTCCTGCTCCTCACTGCAGTTCAAAAGCACTGGTGCTGTTCCTTAGGCCAGTGTCACTACTTAGCTTCCTTTTTCCCTCTTGGAATTCAACTGGCAAGATTCAATTCATTTATCTCCATCGAGGGGTAAACACAAAAACAAACGTCTCCAGCCAGCAGCAGGGAAAGACAATCCCTGTACAGTGAGAATAAATCATCTCGGCTGCCTCTGGCTGAGGACATCAGGCTCCATTAGCAGGGCATGTAAACACAAGGTCACCCTGCTGCCAAGAAGAAGTGAGGCAGGGGAGAGAGAGCCGGCCGAGGAGACCTAATTGAAAACACCAGCATGTTCATCTCCAGCCTGGCTTACAGCGAGTGAGAAGTAAACAGAAACCCAAAGAAAAAGGGGCTGTCTGCATCTGGGTGGCTCGCTGGCATCATTCGTCTTTGCAGATGCAGCAGAGTTTTGTTGTTGCCTTTCCGTATTATTTCCCTCTTTGTCGAAAGGCTCTATTACATAACCTGTTGTGCAGAGAATCTATAGAGGCTCCTGGCAGTGTCCCAGGGCCCCTCCCTTGAAGTCCCAGAGAAGGAACATTCAGCTGCTGTCAACAGCTGGAATTCCTAGAAGTGAAAAAAAAGAAAAAGACAAAAGGTCGTACAAGGTCCAGGGAACAAGGCAAGCGAAAAGGGGGGAAATGGTGAGAATGATGGGTGGCAGAGTGTGAAGGGACGCTCTGTCTGCAAATGTGCACATGGAGGGTTTCAAGGCAAACTCTCGCAAGCCATTAACTTGTCCGTCTTGGCTTGTTTACCCCAAGAAAAACAGTGCAATTGATTTTGCTACGGCCTCTTCTTGTCAATTAAGCACTTTTTTTCTGGCACTGTAGGGACACCCAAGAATGCCTGCTGGCTGTTTTCGCTCTTCTTGACGGATCTGAAGGAGGAGGCACTCTTACTTTCCCACTTCCATGGCCCACTTGTCACTTGACTGTGGAATTGAGTGCGAAGCCTGTTGTCTCATACTTGAAAGGCAGAGCCGGAGAGTCAGCTCTGAGTTTAAAGCCTCATCCATCATCATTGTTGTTCCATGTGGATAGTGACCATCCTGTATCTCCATTTATTCTCTGCTGTCTATATGCCATTTTCCTCCAAATCACTGCCTTCTCACCCTTTCCCCTCCCTCCATTTGGATTTTCCCATACCAGGGATGCTCCATAATGGAGAGGGTGGACGAGGCCTAAGATAAGAAATTGAGCCTGGATAGCTCAATTGATTTAGAGCATGGTGCTGATAACAGCAAGATTGCAAGTTTGATCCCCTTATGGGACTGGTGCATATTCCTGCATTGCAGGGGGTTGGACTAGATCAGGCATGGGCAAACTCGGCCCTCCAGATGTTTTGGGACTACAGTTCCCATCATCCCTGACCACTGGTCCTGTTAGCTAGGGATGATGGGAGTTGTAGTCCCAAAACACCTGGAGGGCCGAGTTTGCCCATGCCTGGACTAGATGATCCTCAGGGTCCCTTCCAGCTCTACAATTCTATGATTATGATGGCCATTCCCAAATAGGACACTGAGGCTGCCAGTGCATCCTTGAAGATTTAGAAAATAAACTTAGGAAAGTTGGGAAATAATGGGAGAGGAGGAGGAAGAGATAGAAGAAGCACCAGGGGGGTGACAGCTGATGGACACTGTCTTTAGAAAGCATTCCAGACCCCCCCCCCCTCTCCCAGAACTGGGTGAGCCTTGAAATTAGGAGAGCAAAGAGCTCAAAGGCAGAGAGCACTTATCAGCACCCGTAGAGATGATGAGATTGACGAATGAGGAAGTGGGAGAGACAGTGGGTGGAGTGGAGATTCACTTGGGACAACGGCATTATCCAAGAGGCTGGGTTCTATAGCCTCTCTCTGTAAATACTGAATAAAAAGTAGACGGTAAGAACCTTCCTTGGCTTTGTACATTCCTAGGCAACCAGCCATGTCGCTGGCAGCAGCCTGACACAAAGAGAATAAAAACACAGGGAGACTTATACCCCGGTTCTCTGTTGTGATGTAGGAACAAGCCAGTGTGTTCCAGGCAAAAGGATATTCCACAGCTCCGCCAAGGATTTCTTCTCAGGCCACCATTTCTTTAAGAGTCATGGTCGCTCAGGAGACTTGTTGAGGGGTGCTGCTCAGAAATAAAGCAAATTCAGATAAATTGAAGGATGAGCCAAGACTTTGCAGCAGTCTATTCTGAGGGCTCCGTAATGATACCTCGAAGGGGCTCAAGGGGGTAATTTTAAGGCTCCGGGCTCATAGCTCACAAGTCCTGACCTCCCACTTCAAAACACTCCACTGCAGGGGTATAAATTATACAGCAGCGTAAGAGAGATTGAGAGATAATTGGAGGGCACTGAAGACGGCAGGGTAAACACAGGGCCACAAAGACTGTATTTTTATCCTTCAAATAATATATGAATTTTATTTTTAAAGAGGTTAATCTTGGAACCTATGCTCCATTTTTGCTGCCCTGTGCATTAAATACACCCAAAAACAAACCCATTGCTAGCCAATTTTGTTGTTTGGGTCAAGCAGATTTCCCTTTACAACATCTCAGAAACTTCTGATAGCTTCTCCAAAGTAAAACAATACAATCGACAATAAAATAACCAAAGATTTCTAAACACAAATGATCAATAGCAGTGGGGCTGTCGCTCAGTGGTTAGAGCATCTGTTTGCAAGCAGAAGGCCCCCAGCAACTCCAGATAGGTCTGGGAATGTCCTGTCTAAAACCCTGGGCAGTTTCTGCCAGTCAGTGTGGACAATATTGAGGTAGATGAAAAATGGCCTGACTCAGTGTTAGTCAGCTTGCTGTGTTCTGTGTTCGAACTAGCCCCAGGCTAAGAGCGTGAATTTCAATGCACAAATATAAGATGGGGGAGACCTGAATTGCCTGTAAAGGTAAAGGGACCCCTGAGCATTAAGTCCAGTCGCGGACGACTCGGGTTGCGGTGCTCATCTCGCTTTACTGGCCGAGGGAGCCGGCGTTTGTTTGCAGACAGCTTCCGGGTCATGTGGCCAGCATGACTAAGCAACTTCTGGCAAACTAGAGCAGCGCACGGAAACACCGTTTACATTCCCGCTGGAGCAGTACCTATTTATCTACTTGCACTTTGACGTGCTTTCGAACTGCTAGGTGGGCAGGAGCTGGGACAGAGCAACGGGAGCTCACCCCGTCGCAGGGATTCTAACAGCTGCCCTACGCTCTGTGGTTTAGACATGTGAAAAGGATCTAGTAGACTCAAAACTTAACATGAGTCCACAGTATGATGCAGCAGCAACAAATACTAATGCTATCTGAGGCTGCATCAACAGAAGTCTAGTGTCCAGATCAAGGGAAGTAATAGTGCCACTCTATTCTGCCTTGGTTCTGGACACCACAATTTAAGAAAGATATGGACAAACTGGGTGGAACGTGTGCAGAGGAGGGCAACCAAGATGATCAAGTGTCTGGAAACCAAGTCTTATGAGGAATGGTTAAGGGAGTTGGGTATGTTTAGCCTGGAAAAGAGGAGACTGAGAGGAGATGTGATAGCCATCTTCAAGTATCTAAAGGGCTGTCACATGGAAGATGGAGCAAGCCTGTTTTCTCCTGCTCCAGAGGGTAGGACCTGAACCTACGGCTTCCAGTTACAAGAAAGGAGATTCTGACTAAACACCAGGAGGCCCAGAGGCTGTATTTTTACTCATCTGTAGAAGATGAGGGGGGCTCAGGAGCACATCATGCTCTGATGGAGCAGGGGGATTCAGAGGGGAAAGTAGATTCAGTGGTGCCACCCAGGGAGAGCTGGCACATCAAGAGGAAACAGGGAACTCAACCCCCTAGGCAGAAAGCCTGTCTACAGTTCAGGAAATCCTGAAGGGGCAGGGATTCTTATGTGTACTGGGTATTCTCCACCTCTGATTAAACATTTGGCATGTAGGTGGGGAAACTTGTTGGAACAACCCCACGGCTCCCATTCAGCCTTGGAACCCTTCTTACTAATCTCAGGTGCCTGAATGCTGGCCCTTGCTCCTGGGCTGGATTGTTTGGTTGCCGTTCCCTTGCCATTTAAGAGCTCCTAGAATAGATTCTTATTTTTTCCCTTGATGCCAAGTTTGTACTGTTACACTGCTATAATAAATGTTCACATTTTTCAAGTAAGAGTACCTGTCATGGGCAGGAAATAGGACAACCAGTCCCACTAAAGCCATCCTAGTTCCATAACCAAGCCCAATACCTGACAGAAAAGGGTCAAGGAAGGATGCAACGTCTGTGTACGCCTTAATTTGCTCTGCCACCACATGTTTGATTGATTTTCTTAGATTTTAAAAACAGGTTGGCTCTATCCTCCTCATCTAAAGACAGTTTCTTCAGGAGTGGGCAGACAACCACCTCTTTAAACGGAGAACGGTCCCTCCCTCCCTGCAGTGGAATGCTGACGGTTTCAGCCAGTAGGCTCCTAAGCTTCACTCAACTGGCCTTAACAAGCCAGGATGGGCAAGAATCTCACCACGTAATTGCCTTCCCAACCCCAAGCTCTCTGCTGACATCCTCAGGGCCACAATGCTGAAATGATCTAAGTCACTTCTAGTCTTCATCGCACCAAGAAGGCCTCTAGATGACTGACACAACAATGCAGGAGGGAAAAAAGGAATAAACTGTCACCCTCTTTCAGTTCCACATCTGTAAAAAAAAAACCAAGCAGGAGTGGCTGAGGGCTGTTGTGCTGGCAAGCGCAATGAATGACACAACAGCATCCACATCTACTAAGCCAAAAGGATTTAACAAACTCCAGATGATGACAGACAAACAAGAGACCCAGCCAAGATTAGGCCAATGATTTTCTTAAAATGACATCAGGAACTTGTATCCTCAGCTCAGCATGTGAGAGACACACATCTCCCATGATTCCTTTCAACCTAGAAGATGTTTTCTCAAGCCAGGCTGACACACTTCACAACAGCACAGGGCTGAGCCGAGCTATTTGCAATGGCAACAACAACAAAAGGCAAGCTAATCCTCGTGGCAATTTCTACATATCTGCTTTCAGTTTAGGAAATGTAACTAGGGAATGGGTCCAATACATGCTGTCTTAGCAACAGGGTGACAGGAATTTCTGATTACTTACCCAAATTTGTTTCCACTGCAATTTTGGCTTTCTATATGATTGATGTTTAGGAGAGGAAGACGTAACCCATCCCTAAGCTGGGCTTTGTGTATGTTGCACTGCAAGTGACTGAACTGTACAAAGAAAAGCCAAGTGCTGAAACCTGTATAAATGAGATATATTTGCATTTATACGTTAAAAAAGCATAATAATGCATTTTAGTTCATGTAAAGGGGTAGCTTAGGGCACTTAAAGCATAGCTCTCTGAAGCTTGAAAATCCTCCTGAAGCATTCTGGGTTCAGAGGCATTATTACCAGGAAGTTATTACAGAATCATAAAATCCTAGAATTGTAGATTTTGAAGGTGTCTCATGGGTCATCTAGTCCAACCCCCTGCAATGCAGAAAGCCTTTGCCCACCATGGGGCTTTAACTCATGACCCTAAGAGTCTCATGCTCTGCCAACTAAGCTATTCCCTAGTCCTAAAGCCCATTAGCTTTTTCTTTTAAACAAGAAAATTCTGTGCTTGTGCAGAATTGCAGAGTAGCCCTAAGGTGTGTCCTGCACAGAATAAGAGGCATCCAGGGACTCAGCTATACAGCTGCAAATAAAAGGTTTTAAATGTGTTGCAATGTGCAATATACAAGTGTGACACTAGATGGTGACAGTGAGCTATGCCAAATTCAATGTATTTTTCAAAATGTTTTTTTTTTTAAAAAAACAACCCAGCATTTTCACAGCGTTTTTTATGTGTGTAGATTCTACCCAGCTCTTATGCAGATTGCAAAGGAGTGAGGGTGATACACAAAAGTTCCTTATCGGCTTTGCACTGTTTGGGAACCTAGACTCTAGAGGAAGGTATTTTGCCACCTAAAAAGCCAGAGCTCCCTGGCAAAACATGCAGCGTTATGTGGCAATAAAAGTTCCTTTTAATTGCTTAGCCTAGGAATGATCCCAACGTATGTCAACAGCCGCTGGGGATTCAGGAGGGCCATAAATGGTTATTCATTAATGTAGGAAGTGTTGATACTTTCACACATCAGATACTGGCAAGAGCCGAACAGGTCTACCACCTCCTCATCGGGGATGAGTAAAAGTGACCCATATGCAGTTGATTGTCAATTGGTGAAACTGGGAGAGCTGACCAGTGCTAATAAAGGCATGCTGTTCATCAGATTGCCAGGAGAACCAGTTAGTAGGTGGGAGGTTTCACTCTGAAATATTAAATCCTTGCACTTTCAGGCTCTTCTTATTGGGCAAGGTTAATTTACTAGCCCTTCCAATCTGGGAGGACTGTCTCTGCATCCTTGCTAGCCTGAAATTCATTCAGAATCACAAGTAACCTGAGATCTGTGATATACATGGAACTGTACACATTCTGCCTACTGTGACTCTATCCCTGAAAGGGCCATGAGTGCAATGGGACTCAGAGGATGGGTCCAGCATATGCAGCCCGGACAAGAAGCCCAATGAGCCTTGATCTTTTCTAGTCAGAACAACTCTTTCTGCATGGCAGCTGTGCATGCAAGAGATGGATTTTAGCTCTGCCTTCTTTATGGTGTTTTCCGCAGGCTGGGGAGGTTGGTGCCTTTGTTTATTTACACAGAAAGCATTCAAGCAAGTTCACTTCTCCAGCACAGAGGAGACCATAATGTCAGTGTTTATATAAAGGAGGCTTGGGGAACCTTTGGTCCTCCTGATGTTGCTGAACTACAACTCCCAGCAGCCCCAGCAAGCAGGGCCAATGGCCAGAGGTGATGGGAGCTGCAGTTCAGCAACAGCTGGAAGGCCAAAGGTTCCCCACACCCACTATAAAGCACAGATGGACAACCTGTGGCTCAGGGATCCTATGCAAGTCCAGTCTCATTTTCCATGGCCCCAGCACCTTCTGAAGCTGCCCCATTATTCCATCTCATCAGAGTGCCCCCCCTTCACATTTTCCCCTTCCCCTTACTTTATTTGCAGATTTACAAACCACTTTGCAATCGAACCTTACCAAAGTGGTACAGTATATGTACAATAAAGACTGGCCGTAGTCCAACCATGTCAGCTTTGTGCAAGCAGATCAGAATGTGTGCTCAATAAATAGATTAACTGGAGCCACTGGCAGTGGAAGAGGAGTACAGGGGGAAGCACACTGCCCCCGGCATTACAATCCCAGTGGAGTGCCATCATGGCTGCCACCCTGCCTGTGCTGGGCACCAGCCCTGCCCCTGCCTGCTCTCTGCCCCCTCCGCCCCCCGATGCCAGAGCATGAAGCTCTGCCACTGTCTGGAGCAGCCCTTGGCACCCATGGTAGTAAGAAAGTGCATTTTTAATTTGTTTACCAATTTCCAATGCTGTCTGAAAACACAACCCTGCTTAGGCTTATTTGTGAATCTGCTCTCAATTTTCTGATTCCAAGAAAGTGCGTTGTGCTTAGGATCTGAGTGCCGATTCATTTCTTTTTGCATCTGTGCCTTACGGTCTGTATAATTAATCCTCAGAGGCAAGGCTTTCTTGGCTCCTTTTTGTTTTGACAGAGCAGCCTGGATCTTTTCCTCCCTAGGATGACCTGTCAAGTGGAACAGAATAACAACTTGGGTTTCGTAACTGGGAGGTTCCGTACCAGAAACCTCAGGTCCCATTAGTTACCTCAGTTCCATTAAGAAGACGCAGGAGCCTCCCGCAGCCCTTTGCGGCGATACAGTTTCATGGGAGCTCCCAGCTTGTGAGGCTTGCGATGACGCTCGCATTTCCCGAGAGACGTAAAAGGTCTAATGACCACCACAAAGCCAGAGGCTATGACAGAAGGGGCACCACTTAGCCTCAAACACCACATCAAATTAAGGGAGAGTGAAACCCCAGCTCATCGATTCACTCGCCGACATAACAAGGCAGGCCTATTACTGAGGTAGCAACTCTGGCTTAAATGAATTACATCAGAAGCAAACAAAGGCTGCGAATCTTGAAGCCCATAACCTGCCAGGTCATAGGGAGCTGCCTGATATCCAGTCAGAGAGGAATGTGTACTGTGATTCTGGGAGAGAAAGGTATACAGCATATGTGAAGTAGAATGAACCATATACTCCTCTTTGGGGAATATAACTATATCCCCCAGTATAACTATACTTATATCACCCATTCATGCATAGATAGATAGATACAGCACTTTTATTCTGGGGTATGCAGGGGTACGCATACCCCTACACATGTTGTGAATCTAAGTTTGGCCTCATTGAGGGACAGTAATTCAATATGAGTAGGAAAATGAGAGTACCCCTAAACATATTCTTTAAAGAAAAAAAAGCACTAAGATAGATAGATAGATAGATGATAGATAGATAGATAGATGATAGATAGATAGATAGACAGACAGACAGACAGCAGACAGACAGACAGATGGATAGCAGGCCTTCCAAGTGTCCCTATTTTCCAGGGACAATCCCAGATTTACAGAAGCCAGCCCAGTTTCTGATTTGATCCTAGAATGTCCTGCTTTTCATTAGGATATCCTTATTTTCATTGGAGAAATGTTGGAGGATATGAGATGATAGATAGATAGATAGGTAGATAGATAGATAGATAGATAGATAGATAGATAGATAGATGATAGATAGATAGATGATAGATAGATAGATAGATAGATAGGTAGGTAGATATAGATAGATAGATGATAGATGATAGATGATAGATGATAGATAGACAGACAGAGGGCAGATCCACACAACACATTTAAAGGGCACCCAACACACATTTAAAGCACACAACTCCCCCCCAAAACTTGGGAACTGCAGTTTCCCCCTCGCAGAGCTGCAGCACCCTTAACAAACCACCAGGGGCGCCGACTTATAAAAAATATTGGGGGGGCCCAAGACCTCCAAACCGATGCTGCTGGGGGAACGAAAGGGGCGAGCCCCGGGCTGCCCCGACCTTAAGTGAACCTGTGAGGGCCCGCCCTTTGCGGCAGCCGATTGGCTGCCGCCGTGGGCGGTGAATATTAATGAGCTAGGGGGAATCCCTGACGCCAGCCCCGCGAGATTGTTGATGGGTCGAGAGCCCGCAACCCCACCCCCTCTCTAGATCGGGAGTGGCTTTGTTTTAACACATTACTGAATGTATTTTAAAAGGTAACTATCGTCAAACAAGGAAAATAAAAAATACCAACATAATTTTGTGATTTTACAAAGCATAATATAACTAATAATTTTCTTAAATTATTGGGGGGCAGAGCCCCCCCAAACGAATTTTTGAGGGGGCTCGGGCCCCCTCAGGCCCCATGGAGTCGGCACCTATGCAAACCACAGTTCCTAGGATTCTTGAGGGGAAGCCATATACAGTGGTACCTCGGGTTACAGACGCTTCAGGTTACAGACTCCGCTAACCCAGAAATAGTACCTGGGGTTAAGAACTTTGCTTCAGGATGAGAACAGAAATCGCACAGCGGCGGCACAGCAGCAGGAGGAGGCCCCATTAGCTAAAGTGGTGCTTCAGGTTAAGAACAGTTTTAGGTTAAGAACAGCCCTCCAGAACGAATTAAGAATTTAACCCGAGGTACCACTGTACTTTAAATGTATGGTGCAGACCTGCCTGGAAGAAGGGTGGGGTAACTGTGGCCCTGCAGAAGTTGTTGGGACTCCAAACGACCAGGGATGGTGGCAGAGGTGTAGCTAGGAGGGGAGGAGGGTCAGGGCGCACTGGGCACCCGACTTGCTAGCTAAGCCTCTGCATGGGAGGGGTTGTATTTCAACAACACCTGGAGAGCCAGAAGTTCCCCATCACTCAGACAGGGGAGGGGAGAGAAAATGCGACGATGTTATGTTGCATCTGTTAATTAAAGCTGCAGTACTGTAGGTTGTAAAGGAGAAGGGGGCGTTGCTTAGTATTTGTGACCAGAAACAGAGAAATGGAGAAGTGAAATGAAGACAGTGCAACCTGCTTGTGTCTGGTTGGGGAGGAAGCACCCACGAGCACCTTCACCTGGAAATGTGACATTTCTGATGCTCGGGGACGGGGGCGGTGAAGATGGGCCGTGGGTGGTCCGGCCTCAAGGGAAATCATTCTTCCATGGTCCTTCATGGTCTGTCCCCCTCCTGTGGCACAAAGGGAAAGGAAATCCAGGTTACATCAACATTGTTATGTTGCAAAGAGAAAGAGACCTTTGCGTTTTCTGTTTTGTTTTCCTACTGAGCTGCTGGGGGAAGATTCTCCTCCATCTGAGAGAGACGGCGGGGAAGGAGGGTTGCTCACAAGCCAGCATCTGCAGAGGCTGCAGTTTCTGTTTCTTACAGCTGGAGAGCAGCTCTTGCCTCACGTGCTGCTGCCAGGAAAGCCACGAGCCGGCGCAGCTCTGCGCTTTGTTTCTCCCCCTCCCGTTGCCAAAGAGCGAAACTGCTGTGCTCCTCCGCCTCGTGTCAGTTTCCAAACCCTCCTCAGCCCTTTCTGTCCCCTCTCCATCGTGTGTTTATCCCTCTCCTGGAGTGCCTACTCTGTGATTAGAGAAAGGTGTTGATTCAGCATCAAGGGAAACTGAATTACGAAAGCTGTAAGTCCCAAGTAAGCAACAACTTGCATATGTTTGCACATACTAAATCATTTACTTTGCTTTTGTCCATCATGAGGGTAGTTACCAGCAACTGGGAGGGATGTGCTGTTTCTGTGCTGTTCCCCACCCACCGACCCACCGACCCACCCTCTGTTTCTTATTTTTCCAATCTTAAATTCCATTTGCCCCATCTCTTGACAGGATAGCTCAGTTGCTTAGAGTGTGGTGCTGATAACGCCAAGGTTTAATAATAATAATAATAAATAAATAATTTATTATTTATACCTCACCCATCTGGGCAGCTTCCAACAAAATATTAAAATACAATAATGCATCAAACATTAAAAGCTTCCCTAAACAGGGCTGTCTTCAGATGTCTTCTAAAAGTCTGGTAGTTGTTGTTCTCTTTGACATCTGGTGGGAGGGTATTCCACAGGGCAAGCAGTATGGGACACCTGGATATTCCTGCATTGCAGGGGGTAGGACTAGAATCTTCAAGGTCCCTTCCAACTCTATGATTTCTGCAAAAAAAAAGTCTCCTAGGATATGCATTTTTGCACACAAATTTGCTTAAGGCATGCATTTCTCCTAATATAATGCCTTTTGTACATGATTTTCACGAATATAAACATTTTTGCCCACTCTTTCACCTGGTATGTACATTTTTCCATGCATGTTTTAGCTGGAGAACTGCATTGCAAATTTTGGGTGAAGTACAAATGTTAAAGGATGACTATCTTTCAATTCACATCTTTGTCTGGGAAGTGCAGATTGGATAGGGTCATGTGGAAATGCAAACGGAATGATTTTCTCTTCCATCCTAGTTGCTAGAGCCCCCCACCCCACAACCACAGGAACCCCCTAGCCCATGTCCACAACCTACCTGGAGATCTCATTCAATCAGTCCCTCCACATTCTTCTTCAGAAGTTTGATGCAATGATGCTGACACCAGTTATAACAGCAGGGTCAGATATTTTGAGTTTCCAGAACACAACTTATCATTGCACAGGATCAAGTACCTCTTAATTTAAAGAAAGGCCTTTCTTTTTAGAACCTTACATCTCTGTGGCAGCAAAGGATTATCCTGCATAATTGCATCTCAGGCCTAAATCTCAAAGCCCCTTTAGTGCCATGTCAAGAAGGAAGGATGGATGGCGGAATAAAAGATATACCCCCCCCCTGTCTATTGCATTAAACCAACAAATGGCTCCTTCCTGCCCTCACCAGGTTATTCTTGTCTCTGTGTAGTCACCTGGCTGGACACTGGGCTGTGTTTAAATGCCATCTTATTGTCAGATACTTTAAGACCTCAGAGGCGCTTCCTTGAGCTTCACAAAGTGTCCAAGGCAAAACCCAACAGAGAGGCGGATTACAGAGATCCAGTTACATAAGGCTTATTTCTGTTCCTTTCAGGGGAGTCGGCTTCAGCCAGCTGCTTATTAGCCCTGATCTCTGCTTTGTCCTCCTATCTGTGCTGTTTTAAAGAGCCTCCTCCAGACATAACACCACCCATCACAGTGTCTGTTGCTTGCAAAATATGCTTCCCATCACTTTCCCATCAACCTCAGCTCGCCAGGCAGCTAAGGTGACCATTTATGCATCAACCGAAAAAAGAAATACATTACCAAAAACCAGGACCAAAGTAGTTACTGATTTGAACCTGCTAATTTATACGTATGGAATTTCAGAATGTTTACTGGCATTTAAATAGTGCTACATCTCACCATAGTGGTGAAGAGTGTGACTCGCTGACTTGTGTGTTGGCTCATTCTAATGTGCAGGTGTTGCTAACTGCTGATGAACAAATTCAGGACCTCCATTCTCCCTTTTTGAGGGTCTTGATCTTTAAACCAGACTTAGATCAGAGAGGCCTTCAAATGGAGGACAGAGTGTTTGCTTCCTGGAAGCCCTTCAGAATAAAGATTGTCCTCTGTAAAGGAGGACACACAGTCACTCTACAAGAAACTCAGTAGCAAGGCTGTCACTGCACATGAAGCCAAAGGTGACAGCCTGGACCATCACTGTCCAATCAAGTCAAGTTAGAGAGAGAAGGACATCACTGTGATTGTGGAGGCCTGCAGGAGCCTCATGAAGGCCAGAGAGATAGGGATCCTGAGTGGAGTTATCTGGATAAAACAGGAACATAGCCGAGGATTGTCTGCACTAACTGGGCATCAGCTCTCCAGGGATTTTGACGGGAGTCTCTCCTAGCCCTTCCTAGAGATGCTGGAGCCTCAGCATGCAAGGCAGCTGCTGGACCAGTGAGCTGCAGCCCTTCCCAGGGGATGCTTCTTGAAGTAGTCCATAGAGGTGCACGTACGGTGACAGAAACAGCTTTGAAACCAGAACATCACGGAGAAACTGGGCAGTGGTGGATCTTGGGGTCTCAGATGTCAGCAGCACCATGTACAATGCCAAAATTTACCCCCCCACACACACACCTCTTGCCCTCCATTCTACATTATAGTTATTATTATTTATTAAATTTGTATGCCACTGTTTGTCCATAGTGACGGCATCCCCAAGGCTCTGTGCCCAGTGCAACTGAACCAGCCATGCTCCCCTAACTCCTCCTCAGGGATGGGGCCCTCAGGATGCAGCTGAAGCTAGCTGGCTTTTAAACATCTGATCCTTGAGCTGAATTCTTAGAATCATATTGTAGGATTTTTCCTGGTATGTGAAATTTTAGCCATCACAGCACTAGGGGGCTGGGAGGCGACAGAGAGGTGGTCTTTAGAAGGGACAGGCACTCTCTCACTGTACTCCTTCAGAAAGCTTCACAATTCAGCTTTCATTCCCGATGACCTTGCAAGCTCTGAGATATTGCTCCCCTCACCAGGCCTTATCTTTATATCACATATAACTGAGCACAGAGCAGTCGTAGGCGGTCAGGCTAGTACAACAGAACTCAATGGATCTTTTGTGATGGCAACATTTAAGCTCTTGCCATAAGACCTGACTCGTAAATAACTTGATTTTGAATGAGGTGACTAGGCAGCCCAGACATGCCCCCTCCATCTCTCTCTCTCCCCCTACCCTGTGGCCTTCCTGCCCTATTGGCTGCTTCCAGAGGGTGTCACATTAGGACAGGGCCGTTGACAACAGCAGAGTATTCCAGATCATGACTTATATTTATTTACAGGCAATTTCTTCAGAGGTTCCATAGGTGTGGTAAGGTACTGAGGTTACCTTATCAAGTTGCCAAGGGGGGTATGTTTCGTCTACTTCCTCTTCTTTCTGTGAAACGTTTCTTTAGCACTCTGCAGCCTCCATGGCTGCCCACGCTTTCCGATCTGAAAAACCCCATGGGCAGAGTTAGCACTGGAGAGATGATTTGCAGAATAAAACAAAACAGCCTGGATACCCTGAATGTAAGGTAAAGGGAACAAAAACACTGTATGCATCCATGAAAATTTCACCAGAATTGAAGGCAATTGCTTTTCCTATTGGCTGATGGAGGGAAAAAAGCAGAAGAAATTTTTGGCACAGCACCAGTTTTCTCTTGCCATTACTGAGAATCAGTACATCAAGATCGTGGAACAAAGATGCTGATGGCTGCATGAGGCAAAGCAAGAACTACATTGGGGAAGAAAGGAGGCTAGGAAAATTGTCTTGCCAGGAAAGCAAGAACATTCAGAGACAAAAAGAGCCTGGCGTGCTCTTACACCTTCAGCTATTATCTGCCTCTGACCATTGTGGCCAGTTAAATGCACTGGCAGGGGGCTGGCAGTGCCTGTATGAACTATAGGAGTGAATATTTCTCTATTTATTCAAAGGGCCAGACCTCCTGCCTATTTTCTTTTTTGAAAGCAGCCTGGGATGGGTGGGTGGGTAGGACTGAATCAGGACTACAGCCCCAGGAAAGGGAGGCCTCCGCCTTCTCTGTGTGCTGTTTTCCTGATGGAAATACTAGGGGTGTGCATCAGCTCTGCATGCAACCCAAACAATGGGCCAGATCAGATGCAGTCTCTCACATTCCTGAGTTGGATTGCACTGCTAGCAAGGTGTGTCGAGGTGGACCAGGGAATTCTCAGCCTTCCGAGTAGAACTGTTGCTTCACTTCCCCCATAAAAGTTAAACATGCAAGCTTCTCCCCCAGCCTGGCTGCTTTCTTATTTCTGGGAAATGAAATCAAGCTGACTTGGGAAACAACCGGAGCTTGAAAGGGGAGAGGGTGGAGAGGCAGGGAAATCTCTTGTTTCGATGGGCAGGTCTAGCTTTTCCATCACGGTGAATGATTTCCCCTGTGCCCTCAAATCACTGTGCTTTGAGGAAGGAATAACAAAGGTGTTCTTCATGTGAGTCATCATTCTCCTCCGGACTTTTTGGCTGTGAAAGCAGGGCACAAGCAATGAAATTAGACTATTGGGGCGGCTTCCCCCACAAAAGAGGCAATTAGCTCTTTGTGCTTCATAGAGGGTGCTTCTGGGAAGGTGAGCTGGAGAACTGCACCCCCAGACTTTCCCCATTTTTTATGACAAACAAAACCACTTAGCACAATAGCCTCTGGACCTATTTATCTGAACTTTGACAGGTTTCTTTCCCAAGGGTATCTTCCCATGACTGCCACCCCCCTCAAAAAATATACACTTGGGGAGGGAACATGACTAAATGAACCAGTGATTAGTGATGGGTGAATCAGCCAATGTCCATTTTTCTCAGTTTCTCACTTTTCCCATCTGCAGTTTTCCACATTTCCATAAGTTTTCATTTAAAAATGGTCCTCGTGAAAATTCATTAGCAGTTTAGTGTGAATTCCTCCTAATATATATGCTTTTTTGCAATTTTGCCTAATATGCACACTCCCTCCCCACTAATATATGCATTTTAATGGTCACATTCCCCAAGTAACTGCATTTTTGTATACGTTACTTAGCTGGAGAATTCCATTGCAAAATTCAGAGAGGGGGACATTTCAAAAGATGGCTTTCTTCCACTTCTCATATTGTTTTGGAAACTGAAAATTTCATATGGTCACCTTTAAATGCAGACTGCATCGATTCCTGCCCCCTGCACCCCCCATCCCTGCCAATATATGGGAGCCTCCTATTTCCCTAGCATTTGATTTCACATAGACTGGAGAAACAGCAGAACAATTACAGCAAGAGATTATGCAATGGGAGAGGAACATTTCCTCTTTCACTGGCAAGGAGTGTCCCAGCAGGAAGTGAGCAGGCCATTCCCATCTCCCATGCTACTGTGGGCACCTTTTCGCCCCCTGGAACTCTCCAAATACAGAGAGACGGACATCTACTAAAGGGTAGCACCAGTCACCTTAAATGAAGAGAGCAAAGATGGCAGGTCACAGCGGGCCTTCTTTCCAGCAGGCCTTCTTTCCCTGGCCTCTTACTTTGCATCTGTTGTATCAGAGATAAGGTGTCTGGCCCTCTGCCATAGTCTCTGGTCCTCAGGGAAGGGTGTGCTGTGTTTGCAACCTTTCAACCAGAACTGTTGAATAACAGAACAAGGCAGCCAGTTACTTGTAGGCTCTGGGGAGGGTGTGTGTGTTTTGTGTTCTGACATGCACTCTTTATAGCCACTAAAGGAGATATAGAGAGAGATAGAGAGATATTCTCTGGGCAAGGGCTACTAGATGCATTTTCTTCCACGCTCCCTAATAGTCGGTACGTGATTCCATGTCACTCTTTGGCACAGGCTTCTGTTCTATAAAAAGAGCAGGTTCTGGGAAAACTCTACAGGCAGAAAGACTTCATCTAATGAAATATACTTAGGGCAGGGATAGCCAACATGGCACTCACCAGATGTTTGGGATTCAGCTCCCATCATCCCTGATCACTGGCTATGCTGGCCTGGCCTGATGGGAGTTATAGTCCACAGCTTATGGAGAATACTGCACTGACTACCCTGGCTTAGGGTTTCTGCTTCCTCCTCCACAGGCATCTCATTTCCTTGTGTTCAGCCATTCAGGCTTGTATTCTAGATAGTGCTAAGTCAGGGTCCCCTAAGTGCAATGGGACTTCCACACCTCTTCTCCTACCTAAATCTGTTCCAGGGGTTCGCCCAACCTCCCAAAGCAGATTTGGGGAGCTCACGGGGCACACCTGGAGGAGGAGAGGGGGAAAAGTTCCATAATGCTAATGGTATTTTTTGCACTAATAGGATTAGTGAGTTGAATAGTGCCCTTGGCTATGTGCAATCAAAAAATTGTTACATAGCATAGGTAAAATAATTGAGTGCATAAAATTATGTTATACAATGTATTGAATAGACAGCTGGAAAACAGAAATGAACAAATAAAACAACCCTTGAGCTCTGCTTTCCAATTGCGTGGAAAGATATCTTCTTCCATTAAGCAGAGTTAAGCATGGCTAGGATCAGGCTGCCAACTTTTTACTTTTTTCAGTAACATGGTTGCCACCCAAGCTGTGGAGATGTGTTTGTGGGAAATTTCTTAGAAAAGACAAGAAGGGACAATAATCAAAAATTGCAAAATGAGCAGACAAGGTATTGAAAGGTGGAGAGAAAGATTGGAAGGGAGGAAGGACTGAAAGCAGCAGGAAGGGAATGGCAGGTGCAACTGCATAGAATGATATGATCACATCATTTCAGAGTCAGGTGTTCAAAATGCCCATAAAGGCTGATGCGTATAGAAACACTTGTCCTCCCCCCATTCCCCCCTTCTATCTGCATTCATTTCCAGGTGATCTTCTGAGAGCCAAGTGGGCAAGGCCAGAGGCAAAAGTAGGGGGAGCAATGCACATTTTACCTTTGCATAGTGGGCTATTTTCTGCACCCTACTTAGAACACCCCTCAGAGTTCAAGGGCACATTACAGCTGAGCACAAACACTCAGGGTGCAAATCAGAACCAGAGGGGAGCATGGTGTGGGAAGTGCCATATGCAGATGCCTGGAGGGCCGCATTTGGCCCCCGTTGCCTATGGTTATCCACTCCTTTGTTAAGGTATTAGACTGACTTTGCAATCTGCATCATTCCACTGTAGGTGGAGGTTACCGCATTCCTCTCACAAGCAGAAGTATGTTCACTGCTCTGTTGCGTTGCCACTGGAATGCTTTGCCTCCATGGATTGGCTGCCGGTTTGTTTATTTTTCACGTGTGCTTCTAATCCTGGAGAGGATCCTGAGGCAGGAAGAAAGCTTGGCAGGCTCTTCCTTGCCTGCAGCTCAGCTGCTTCAAACAGGACCGACTTCTCCAAAAAGAGATTTTGCTGGTGCCTTCTCTTTCCCGTCTTGGCCAAATGCCACTCCTTCTGGCTTCCAGGCTGCTCTGTTGCTCTTCGCTGGGTCAGCAGAATAGTCGGCTGCAGCAGAAAAGTCGGCTACTTACTCTCCAGGCAGAGTAAAAAATAAAAATGACAGTGCTCCTCTGAGCAGGAGGAAAACACTGTGCTCAACCAACCACCAAGGTGGCATAGCTCTTCCCAGGCCCTACATACCGGTTGCCCACGCTAGTGACGCAGGCTGAGCTGAGCTACAATGCTGGGGTTTGTAAGACACATAATAGGGAGCAGAAACAGCCAAGGGCAAGAAGGCCTCTGTGGAACAAAGGGAATTGGACAGAGCCGCCGAAGGAGATCAGGGGAGCAGCTGCTAGGAAGATTTTCTCTCCCTTACTTGGCTTGCTGCCTCCTATGCTATTTCATAGAATTGTCGAGTTGACAGGATCCAAGGGTCACCTAGGCCAAGCCCCTGCAATGCAGGAACCTCTACTGAAGCAGCCATGACAGATATCTGGCCATCTGATGGTGGCAGCAGCAGTTGTGAACAGAAGCCAAACCTCCTGGTCTGCTTTGAGTTGTATTAAGCAAGACACAGAACCGGTTCTCATTATAACTCCTGATAAGCGGGGGAGCAGGGACAAGGCTGAGAAGGGATGTCTTGTGCAACCTTTGCCCTGATAATTTTGCCAGGGCGAAGGGGCAATGGCGTGTGGTTGCAATCTATTTTTAGGCACCACTTTTGTGTGAAGAACCCCGAAGGTAAAGCATGAATTGCAACATAATATGGTAATAAATACACACCGTGAAAGCTGTTAGTGGTGTATTAACAGAATGCATGCCGTGACAATTGACCAGCACGGACACCCTGAGAATCAGAACCATCGATTTAATAGCTCTCGCTGCTCCCTGTACTTTTACTGTGAGGTGTATTGCAAGGAGTCCGCAGGCAAGCAGCCTGTGATTTTGTGATCAAAGCTGAGCTGAGTTCATGGGAAAAAACATAATAGCTTCCCAGGAATGTGTCTCATGCTTGGCCAGCTCCTGCAGGGCAACCTGTGGTGACTTACAGGGGCCTCCCTTCCTGTGCCAGTTTTTCTGAGAACTGACCCATTTACATGCTTAAGTGAGCAAGTGAGAAGAAGGCAGCACATCTGGCACATGGTAAAACAGGAGCGACAAGAGAGGCAGCTAAGCTGGCAAGCCAAGAGCCAGAGCGATGGTTCCTCACATCAGCAGCCAAGAGCAGAGAAAAGGCTGACAAAGAAAACAACTGCTACAGGTTTCCTTCTTGTGGCCTACTGCATCCGAGGTAGATTTATTCCTCAGAGATGACCATATAATCCAGTTTGAGAAGAAGAGAAATGTTATTTATCAGTCACTGATCAGGTAAATTATTCTTCAGACATTACCACGATCCACTTTGAGAGCAAGAGAAAGGTTATTTATCAACTGCTAATCTTATGGAAGTCCCATGAACCACAAGAAGATCAAACCTATCCATTCTTAAGGAAATCAGTCCTGAGTGCTCACTGGAAGGACAGATCCTGAAGCTGAGGCGCCAGTAACTTTGGCCACCTCATGAGAAGAGAAGACTCCCTGGAAAAGACCCTGATGATGGGAAAGACTGAGGGCACGACAGAGGACGAGATGGTTGGACAGTGTTCTTGAAGCTACGAACATGACTTTGACCAAACTGCAGGAGGCAGTGGAAGACAGGAGTGCCTGGCGTGCTCTGGTCCCTAGAGTCACGAAGAGTCGGACATGACTAAACAACAACAATCTTATGATACCAAGCTATTCTCATCTATACCTCTCATCACTTGTCTCCTGAAGAACTGTCCTCTCTTTCCCCCACCCTCACTTCTCTCTCTCTCACTCACTCTCTCTCTCTCACACACACACAGTCATACTGGGACACCTTTTATATTTATAATGTTAAATGCCTAAAGGCAACAGTGAGACATGTCTGGCGACTCCCTGTTCCTTTCTACCTGGCCCACAAGGCCTCATTTGCTTCCTAGAGCAAGGCAGGAAAGGAGGAGGCAGAGGACACAGCTCTTCTAGCCCATTCACTTGGTCCATCACTATCTCTGGATTTATATCAAGGAATTAAGCTGTGCCTGTTTGTGTGAGACAGTTCACAAGCAGATAGTCTAGGCCATGCTCAGCAAGGAGCGTCACAAGACCTTAAATGATTCTGGTGTCCACTCTCCCTCCCCTGAGCACAAATGTTTCCTGTGTCTCGGCTACTAATTCAGCCAGTCTCTGAATGCTTCCAAAGCTGAGCTCATTACTGCCTTTGTTATGACTTCATTTGTTATGTCCCCTGACTGAAGAGGAGCCAGGGAATCTCTCGGCAGCCAAGGATTGTGATGCGGTCGTTGGTCTCCACTGTCCCTGTTCATGGAGTGTGCAATGGTGGCTAGTTAGGCGGCATGCACTTAAATCTACATTGTCTGGGTTATGTAAACCTGTCGGCTTTGACAGATCTATGCTTCCAGCCCATCTCCCAGCAATTACCACCTTACACTATGTTCCCCAGTATGCTGATCTCTGCGACTGAAGCAGGAACTTTTGTGCGCATGAAGTCTATCATTACTTGTGCATAGAGACCATGTGATGTTCACTAGGGAGTGGGACAGGCCTTTGAGCCCTGCTCTTGACATTGCACCAGCTTCCTTCAACAGTAGCACATGGTCCACAGTTGTCTGTAAAGGTTTTCCAGCACCCAAACTCCTGTGTGGGTATAAGGGTTCTGTGCAATGAGAACACCTCTTTATGCATTTATGTGTAGCTTGGCCTTAAATGAATGCAGAGCACCTCCTTATCTGAATATCTCATTTGATAGTATGTGTGTGAGACAGAAGATGAAAGGGGGGAGGGTTATGACATATTCCACTTTTATACATTTCTCATGTGCTATGAACTTTATTTGCTGCACACCACTTAAATGTTTTTTCTCTGTGTGTGTGTACACCCACACCCACACACCTGTATCTGTGTTTCTGTGTAGCACTGAAAAGGTTACTGATCAGCCCAATGACTCACTGGAGTCAAAATATTATTCAAAATAAGAAGTTTTGTTATTTATTTGCTTCATTTATATCCCACCTTTTTCTCCACTGAGCTGAAGGTGGTGCTAATATTTCTCCCCCCTCCCCATTTAATCCCCACAACAACCCTGTGAGGTAGGTTAGGCTGAGAGGCAGTGACTGGCCCAAGGTCACCCGGGGAGAGCTTCATAGCTGAGTGATGATTCGAACCCCAGTCTCCCAAGTCTTAGCCTGATACCTTAACAGCTGCACCACACTGGCTCACTCGTTGTTCTTTATGCATGGCAAACAATTCTGGGTGTCAGGCCACTCAAAAAACATGCATGCTCCATGGCAGCAGAAGTTGGCCCCATTAAAAAAATAAAATTGTACGTTTCCCTCGCAACACTGCAGTTGTCACTGGAGAGGGTATATATCCTGCCGTGGTGAATGCAGGAGAGGGAATAGCAAAGCTAAGAGGAATTTTCCATGCCTGCTTCTTGAGTTGCTGCTGTTCTAATCGACGGCACGTTATGTGCTTTCATGTCACCAGAGGAGGCTAATTAAACCTTTTCACTGGGGGAAAAGCCTTGATCCTTTTTTTATTATTAATTAAAGTGCCCTAATGCTCTTGAACCAGCTAGAGTCAGATGGTGTGCAGCCCGGCAGGATGTAAAGCTGATTGTGTGGGCTGCAAGCAGCACAAGGGCAGGCGAGGTTTGGGGGCAGCACTGTATCTTACCATCTGCAACAGCCTTCGCTAATCTCAAGGGATAAGGACCAGTCTGCATCTCCACATGTTCCCAAGCAAAGCACAAGGTCCTTTGCTTGCACAGTGGCTCTGTCTTCAGAGCAAATCTAGAAAGCCATGGAGGCAGGGGTGGCGCCAAGAAAGAGAAAACAAAAAATAAGGGGAAGTCACAGCTGACATCAAGGCTCCAAAAGCCATTCCTAAGGCGTGCTCAGACAATCGCTTGCTTCCTAGGGGGGAGAATACCATTCACTCTTGAGTGTTTGAACAAGACAGATAAAAAGCGAGAGCTAGGCAGATTTTCGATGCCCTGGACTGCCGCTGATCTCCTTTCCTTTCTGTCTCTGTGTTGTGACTTTGCCCCCTGTTTCTTCTATTAGAAGGAGAGGTTAGAACTATTTTTCTCCACGTTGTCTTTAACTGAAGTTGTGGGGAATAGGTCAACAATAAAACCAACAATGTCAGTGAAGTCAAAGAAACCAAAACAGTGCAGGCCTAGTGCTCCCAGCAACTCTTCGCAGTATGTCTTGCCCCAATGAGGCAGCTGAGAGGACTGAAGATCCCCGCCTTCCCATGACTCCCTAAAGTTCCTCTCTTGATTCCTTTCCCAGCAGCTGAAAGCTCTGTTGCCTTGTCTCTTGTTGTTTTGCTCTCTTCATTCCTCTTCATGTTCTGGGAGACCAGGGAGGAAGGTGAGCTGGTTGCAGCAGGAGGGTGAGACTCCCTGGATTCTTCAACAGCGTGCCTCATCTCTGTTTCCTTTCCCTACTCCTCTCCAGCCTCCACCTCTGCCTCTCATTCTGGACTGCTCTCTGCCACAGCCTCTTCCTGCTCACTAAACCCTGTTGCCTCTTCAGCTTCCACCATCTCCTCTCCCAGTCTGCTTCCTCTTCTCCGTCTGACCACTCATCATTGTCCCACAGCCATTCCCCTGGCTCTGAGCCTTCTTCCCCTGGGGGTTCTCTTTGGGGCTCCCCAGCTGGTGCCTCTGCATCCAGCCAGTCCATGCTACATGCTGGTCTTCAAACCACCATGTCATGGCAGCATATTGTTTTCCAGCTCAGAATCACAATCCTTAAACTGTTTTTTCACCAACCCCACCCCTCACCCCTGTGTAAAAAAAGGGAAGGTACAGTGAATTCTTCTCTTTTCTTGCATGGGTGACAAAGCAGCTTGCAGCAGGGCATTCTAAGCAATAATAATAATAATAATAATAATAATAATAATAATAATAATAATAAATTTATTCATTCATTCATTTATTTATTTATTTATACCCCGCCCATCTGGCTGGGTTTCCCCAGTCACTCAAACAGAACCAGCAGGCAAAGCACCCCACTTTACATCCTCTTCTCTTGCTTACTGCAGAGGTGGACAACCTATGGCCCTCTAGATGTTGCTAGGCTGCAGGTGTTCATCATCCCTAACCATTGGTGGTGGTGACTGGGGCTGATGGGAGCTTGAGTTCCACAATGTCTCTGGAGGGCTACAGATTCCTCATGCCTGCCTTAGGCATAGCCTGACTCAGGTTGCTTAGTGTTTAAAACAAAGGAGGAGTGAATAACAGAACCCTGCGCTCAGGGTTTAGTTTGAGCCTAATTGCCTCTAGCTATAAAGATGGAGGAGAAATTCGATCCAGTTCACACTGAAAGGCAAGTGTACCTGATTTGCACTTTCCAAAACAGTATGCAAAATGAAACCCAGCCATCCTTTGAAATTTGCACTTCTCTGAATTTTGCGATGCAGTTTTCCAAGCAAATAACACAAGAAAGCATATACTAGATGGAGGAGCGTGCAGAAATGTGTATATTGCTGAAACTGACATAAAAATACATTATATTAAGGGGTATGTTTGGCAACACTGCATCCAAATTGTGTATATCGTGAGAAATAAGCACTAAAATGCTGACATTTCTTGTCTCTGTGGTTTGGAAAACTCATGCAGATGTGGAGGAAGTAGGTTTGGTTTGTCTGCCTCTTGCGTGGGGCAGGTTTCTTACACAGGAAATTGAACACACAGAACAGCCTGCTGCCTGCCCCATATTCAAAAGGTGATCGGTTTGTCTAAGTGAGCCTCCTTTCCACTTAACTAGCTATTTTTAAAACGGCACATTCTGTGTGTTTGCCACTGTTTGGGGCACTTGCCACAACCACATTATTTCAGTGTGAAAGACCCATGCAGCTATATGTTTCTTCACAGGAGTTTAAACTGATATTGGAGGCAGGTGGCTAAAGGCAAACATACAAGTCCTGTAAGCAATATGAGCCCAAGCAGCTTCACAGTACAGGGAACACCTGTACTCTGTGATGCTCCACCCAAAATTGCACAAAGGGATACATTCACAGATCAAGTTACATAGAAAGCGGGCTTATTCTGAGCCAGACCATTGGCCCTTCTAGATAAGTGCTATGTACACAGACCAGCAGTGACTGTCCAGAATTTCGGAGTGGTGTCTCTGCCAGCTTTACCTGGAGATACCAGGGAATGAACCTCTGCATGCTGAGCAGATGTTCTACCACCGGGCTGCAGCCTCTTTGTCCCTTTGCCCTTCCCTGAGGCCTCGGTATGGCCCACTGCAGGAAAGAATCTGCTTTGCTTGGCTGGCCCCCTTCTTCAGATTCCTCCGAGATCTCCTCTGCCATGCCTGACTAAGTCCCTGGGTCTTGTTCTCACCACCTTGGCTTGCCACCAGTTGGCAAAACTTCACAAGAGAAGCGCATTAAAAATAATTAACTGCTCTTCATGGTTCCGGCTCTTGAGGCACACAAGCCTCTGGGTCAGTCTGAGCAACATACCCTTTTGGCCAATAAGGCCTACATGCTTTTACCATCCGCTCAGCACCTGTCATTCATGCCAGTCAGCCACACACCCCATTCCTTATGGAATCTTGTCACTTGCCTTAAATCAGAGCTAAGCCAAGATGGACTAGATCAGCCTTTCTCAACCTGTGGGTCCCCAGATGTTGGTGAACTACAACTCCCACCACCCCTAGCTAGCAAGGCCAGAGCTCAGGGCTGATGGGAGTTGTAGTCCAACAACATCTGGGGACCCATAGGTTGAAAATCCCTGGACTAGGTGATTCTCAGGGTCCCTTCCAACTCTACAATTCTACTATTATTATTTTTAGGACAGAGGGTGAGAAAAAGAAAGAAGGCCATTTTGTAGTATTTATTGGCTTCCTTATTTTGCAGAAGGGACGCGGGTGGCGCTGTGGGTTAAAGCCTCAGCGCCTAGGGCTTGCCGATCGAAAGGTCGGCGGTTCGAATCCCCGCAGCGGGGTGCGCTCCCGTTGTTCGGTCCCAGCGCCTGCCAACCTAGCAGTTCGAAAGCACCTCCGGGTGCAAGTAGATAAATAGGGACCACTTTCTAGCGGGAAGGTAAACGGCCTTTCCGTGTGCAGCTCTGGGTCGCCAGAGCAGCAATGTCATGCTGGCCACGTGACCCGGAAGTGTCTTCGGACAGCGCTGGCCCCTGGCCTCTTGAGTGAGATGGGCGCACAACCCCAGAGTCTGGCAAGACTGGCCCGTACGGGCAGGGGTACCTTTACCTTTACCTTTTATTTTGCAGAGGGCACCATTTCCACCTCCACCACCCCTCCATCCTGCTATGACCTGGAACGAAGCTGGGTCCAGAGCATTGTGCATACCCTCCAACTGCCTTGTTTTACTGGGACATCCCAGGTTCACAGAAACATTCCCAGCTTCCGTTTGGATCCAGGAACGTCCTGCTTTCCCCCTACAGAACCACCGCCACCAAGCTCCCAGGAGGAAGAAGGGCCAGCTAAGCCTCTCCATGGCCACCGCTAACAACCTCCTCACTTTGGCAGCTTGTAGCAGCTGCTGGAGAGAGGGCAGAAGAGGAGAAGCTGCCGCTGCTGAAGACCCACCCCACAGTGATGTGCTGGAACCAGCAGCTCCAGCCCATCCACTGCAGGAGCTGCCGGTGTGGCTGGCACTGTGAAGATGATCTCCCTGCAGGGGCTGTCCTTGCTTCAATTGTGTGCTGGAGTCCAGCAGAAGACAATGCTACTGCTGCTCGTTCTCTCCTGCTCACTGCTGCTTCTGCCCCTGGGTCAGGTCTGACTGGAGCTCGGCCTGGTGGCACTGGGCTGTTGCCGAGGAAGTGACCTCCACTGCTCCCTGGTGTGCCGTAGACCAGTGGAGGAGAAATGTGGCGCTGCCGCTGCCACTCCTCGTCACTTCCACCCACAGCATCTTGGTGTCCCATAGGTAAGAATGTTGGCTGATATGCATTGGGTGAGATGCAAAATAGCAACTAAGATGCCAATACAATGGCTGCTCTTGTTGCGTGCAACGGAACAACAAAACTATGCTACTACTGCAGCTGCTAATTAATGGTGAGTTTCTCCTCCCGCTGAAGGAATTTGGCAAGATGGTGCTCCCAGTTTCTCTGCCCATAAATGGGGTGAAGGGTTTCAAGAGGCTCTTTGTGCACAGCTCTCCCTTAGCTCAGTGTTATGGGGCCACAGCTCTCCCTTAGCTCAGTGTTATGGGGCCACAGCTCAGTAGTATGCAGCATGCAGTAGCATGCAGAAGGCTGCACTTCATTCTGCAGCCTTTATGTGTGCATATCATGGGCCCTTCAAATCCCCACTCCTAAGGAGTTGCTGGCTTATATTGTGCTTCAAAAGCTTAGAGGTGTCTTTGGACAAGAAACAACAGGGCGACAAAATAAATGAATACAAATGCACCCGGAAGTGATGACTCTTTTCACCACCTCCCCCGTGTTTAGCCACAGCTCTCGGTTCAGAGATAAGTCTCGACTACTTTCATTTTACCCCATGCAAACTGCAACATGCACAGGCCTCCAAGCATGTTTCAGTACGTCACGGTGCTTGTTCCTACATTTGCAGAAGCAAAACAATACAGTGTGTGATCTATTTTTAACTGTGGTGGGTGCATGCACATCCAAAGCTTTGTCTCATGTGTCACACTCCGTATTTCCTTGAGTTTCAGGAGGTCCCAATGAGAGCATAGCAGCCCAATTCCCAATTACGTTGCAGTTCTTAAATCTTAATCATATGTGTGGAGGGGTGTGATGTTAATTAGAACTTCAGCCATATGGGAAGGGGAGGTTGCCTCCACCCCCAAAGCAAGAGAAATCTGTTTCCTGTGCTTCCGGGGAGGGGAACTCTATTTGTTTGTGGCATTTCTGCAACACAAGCTCATTACATGTATAAAGGTTCAGTCAATGGAAAGAAAGCATGCATGTACACAGCCAGCCAGCAATATTAGTTCCAAAGTAACATCCAAAGTGACATTGACTGAAGGGATGGCTCAGTCAGTAGAGCATGAGACTTTTCATCTCGGGGTCGTGGGTTTGAGCCCCATTTTGGGCAAAATCTTCCTAGATGATCCTTGTGGTCCCTTCTAACTCTATGATGGCTACTGCCACACATCGTCATCTAACAGTGCCACTGCTTTGGTTATTCAGGAATGCTTTGTTACAATTTCGTAATTATCCCAGAGTGATTATTCATTGGGATTAGACCTTCTTCCAGCTTGTTACAGTGCTGCCACCAGGTAAACCCACCTGTCTGGTTACTCATTGCTTAGGGGAGGGGAAGCCAGGGGCTCAAGGAATGGCAGGCACCAGGTGAGAGGGGTAGTGTTATATGGACAGTAAGACCACCTTGCCCAAGGCCCCCCAAAATCGGGAAATTGAACGCATGCTGGTGAGCAAGGCACATTTTGTTTTCTGATCAGAAGGCTCATTGTGTTTTTTATGTGCAAGCCATCAGTTCCCTTAAGGTTCCCTTGGAGGAGCTGCTTGGACTTTCAAACAAACATGTTTTCTTCCTACAAAGGTAGGAGAAGGGCCTTGCGCCAGACAAACAGGTTAATATTTCACTCTTGCATGGAGTAATGAGAGAAGGCCTTTAATTCTAAAACAATACGGTCTACCAGTTCCTGCTGAATCCAGCAGTTTCCACAGGCCAAACATCAGAGGGCAAACACCAGACAGGCACCTGTAGCATTAGTTAAGTAACATTATCATCTCTTTGGGGCACAGAGTAAGTGACATGTAAGATTCTGCACAGGGTTTTTCGGGGGTAGGTGGATTAAAGAGGTTTTGATTGCTGTCATGCCCAGAGGCCAAAGAAAATTAAAATAAACATGGGAAACTCCACAAGCCCTGTTGGTAACCTTGACAACTTGCCTTCAGCCACTATAAAGGTTTTTAATGGCAAGCACTGTATAAAACCAAGTGATGTGACACAGCCCTCTGATGCGTCACAAGGAAATGGAAATGGTGAGGCATAGCCTGCATTCTTAGGGCAGGGTAACCTATAAAAGAAACGAGGGATATTCAGCTAATGTGCAAAAGGCTCTGGCTAGAATCTGTTTCTCCATCAGAAAGATAGCATTTCCCCCTGGTTTGTTAACACTGTAAATACAGCGACCAGAGTTAGATGCTGCAGCAACAGGGAGATCCAGTTCAGTGGCGTCATCAGAAGAAAAACACTGAAAGGTCACTCCAATTCAAGTTATGCACAAGTAGGGTGGGTGGGGATTATTCAATTCAGTTCTCATTCAAGAGGAACCTGCCAGGTTGTCATTTTCCAAAACAGCAAGCAAGCCAAAACACAGCCACCTCTCCAAATCCAGACCTCTCCAAATTAGGCAATGCGGTTCTCAAGCCAAATAAATGTGTATATAAGTGCACCTGGGTGATTTGCAGTACTTTACCAAGGACTTACAACTCCCAGCAACCTCCCCACAAATTAAGCTGTAGAAATGGAAAAAAGCTTCAGGAGAAATCACCTACAAAGCAGGTGGCCTTTGCACATGTGAAGAATCTCATTTTGCATCCTGAGCCGGAGAAGAACTCTTATGGGAATCAATGCTTGGTTCTTAATATAGCTGAGCATTAGGACAAATCTGAATTCCAAACTGTGATATTATAAACTTTTGCGACATCACTATGGATAAGATATGCAGATTGCCTTTCATTTGACACCCCTCTTTGCTCTGTATTGCCTGAACTGTATGCATATCTCCAGTATTTTTCTATAACAAAAGCTTTGTGGGTGGCAAACACTTTGAACAATCCAGGGGCACATAAACAAGATCTAATTCAGGAAAGTTTCACCATTTCTGGCATTTCAGAAGAAACCTGATGCTGTGTTTATACTCTGTGGGCTGATTGATGGGAATCAGGGTTCCTACTTTAAAGGTTGGTGAGTCAATGAGTTATGTAGAGAGAGAGAAATTGTTAGGCAGAGACAATCAAGCAGGGGATATCTAATTGGTGAGTCAAGTTCACCTTATTCAGATATTAATGTATTATTACCAAGGGGATAATTCCTTTGAAGGTAACATGAAATCACAGTATATTGTGGAATGTAATTATTTCCAAAGTCTTTCCAAACGCACATCAGGCTCTTCCGGGAACCTAGTTTTAAGGATTTTGCTAACATAATTACAGAATTACTGTGTTGGTGTGATGACTTACTCAGCAGTTTGTGATAGGGCAGCTCAAGCTGAGTTCAAAAGGAGGGCACAGAAAAGCTGGGAATCTTTCGGATATGCATTTGGGAACAAACTATAAGGCACAGCTGTTAAATATACAGAGATTTTGCAGTCAATATAGTTACAAATATTACCACAGCCTCATTAACATAGGATGAGCACCCTTTCTGTTTGCGCAGTTCAGTTTTATTCATTTATTTTATTTTGGAAGATTTACATACCACTTAAGGGGGGAAATGGCTTATCTCCAATGTTAGTCCTGCTTAGAGTAGACCCATTGAAAAGAATGGGCATGACTAAGTTAGATCCTTTCATTTCAGTGGGTCTGCTCTGGGTATAATTTTGTTGGATGCGACTCCATGAGTAGGATTCGGCTAATAAATCCCATCAGTCAAAGCCTTGTGCAAGGACTTCTGCTTGAGCAATGTGGTTTCCCCCTGTATCCCCCTAAAATTGTCTCTGCAGGGAGTGAGTGCGGGGGGAGGAGGTAGGGGAAAGAGAAGGGGGATCATTCCACCTGGGAAGCTGAAATGCCTGAGTCAATAATAGGCATGCATATTTATAATATCCCAGCTTTCAAGAACCCACAAGTCAGCTAAGTTCAAGACAAAATACTAAAATGGCAATCAACAGCACAAACTAAAGATTGGCTAATCAAAAACCCATAAAGTGTAACAGCCACAATTAGAGAAACTCTGGATCAGAGCAATTATGCAGCCACCCCAAACCCATTGGAACAATATAATACTGCCTTAGCCCATGGCTTAAAATGCAAGGCGATCTTAATATACTGGTAGGTTTGCATGGGAGAGAGTAGGTCTTCACCAGTCCTTTAGGTCAGCCTTCTCCAAACTCACATCCTCACGTGTTTTGGACAACAGCCTCCCTCACCTCCAACCAGCATGGCCAGCAGTCAAGGGTGATGGGAATTGTAGTCCAAATATGGGGAAGGCTAGTTTAGGGCTTTAAAGGCCCAGTGCCAGCACTCTGAATTGGGTCAGGAGACCAAGTGGGAAAGAGCCAACGTAGTAAAAACCAGCACACACTCCAAGAGGCCAACTCCAGCCAACAGCCCAGTAGCTACATTCAATACAGCCCTAAACACATTCTGCTGGATTATAGGCTCCCATTTCTGTCTGCTTCCTCTCTTCCAGCCACATGCAAGTGAAGGAGATGTGGACTGGAAGGCATTCCCCATGGCAGTCAGCAAATCCTTCAGGCCTCTGGCATGCCAGGGCTGCAGGCTGATTTCTGAAAGGAAGCCGATAGATTTAGATTGTCTGCTGCTGCAGCAGCAGGCAGTTAAGGCTGTTGCTGTTTTCAGCTCTCACAGCAGGAGATGCTTCCCAGCTCCAAGTCAGACACTGAAAAGAAGTCGAGACACTTCCAAAATTACCTTTATTGTTACTTTTGTCTGTGTGCCTTAGCTGGGGATGGGCGGCTCTGTCAATTTTAGTTTCTGATTTTGCCAATTTAAAATTCTTTTTCCCCCACATTCGTTTGAATTTTTCTTTTTTTAAAAAAAATACTCATGAAAACCCACCAGCATTTTAATGCAAATTTCTCTTAATAAACACATTTTTTTGGTAAGCAATTTCCCCCGGTATAATGCATCTTCGTATCTTATTTTCACCATTTTTATGCATGCTTTACCCTAGTATCTGAATTTTGTCTGCATTAATCGGCTGGAGCACTGCCGTGCAAAATTCAGAGAAGTGCAAATTTTAAGAAATCTTTCTGTTTCTGAAAGTGCAGATTAGGAAGGCTCTCCTTTCAATGGGAACTATTTGAATTTCTCCCCTGCTTCTAGCTGGAAATCCCCTCCCTTCATAGAAGGGACCAGTTATTAAACAACATAAATTCTTCCTGCCTGGAGAAGGCTCCTTGAGGCAATGCTCAAAACAGGGAAAAGGGACCCTGGGACCCTCTAGAACTGTGGTTCTCAACCTGTGGGCCGCCAGATGTTATTGGACTACAACTCCCATCATCCCTGAGCTCTGGCCTTGCTAGCTAGGAGTGATGGGAGTTGTAGTTCAACAAGATCTGGGGACCCACAGGCTGAGAAAGGCTGCTCTAGAATGTTGCTGGACTCCATCTCCCATCATTCCCGCCTACTGACCACGCTGACTAGGCCTGATAGGAGTTGGAGTGCAACAACATTTAAAGTACCACAGGTTCTCCATTGCTGGCTATCTGACACAAGGGCTTTAAAGGGGGAGTTTTCCTCATGCTGTCTCCTTTTGATTGTAGGAATCTGGTTGCTTCCATTTATGTCACCCCAATCCACCCTGTAAAAAACAGTTGTGGGCAAGATGTTATCCCCGTGTTGATGGAAACTCCCTGGCAGTATTCTGCAGAAGACCAAGGAACACTGCCCTATGTATTTTGTACATTGTTAAATCTGACACAACATTTGGTTTGTTAAGAATCTCAGTTTTCGTTTTTGAAATTGAAGTTCTCATCCCATTGATTTTATTCAAAAAATTGTGAGTGGTGTGGCCACTGAGGTTTGAGAATCCAGCCTGGGTGGGATCTGGGTGGGATCTGGTTCCTGGGTGGGATCTGGTTCCTGGGTGGGATCTGGGTCAGTGGCCCTTATTCCTGATGATCCTCCACCCTCCAGGCTTCTTTCCTGTCCTTGCCACTCCAGACTTTGCTAAAACAATCCAGATTTTGCTGTTTGGAAAGGGGGAAAACCAGCAAAAGTATCTTTCCAATTGGATATGAACCTCTTTAGGGGCTTTTCTTGCCCTCTACCATGGCGCTGAGCATTGTTCAAAGGGTGAACAACTGGCATTCCAGGAGTCTTCGGTTTAGGGGGAGTCCTCCTCTGCTTCAGAAAATCTTATAGTGTTGCTTTTCCTGTCTTGTTCCACTTATAACCACCAGACTAATCCCCCTTTAAGCCCATCTGTCTTTTCCTTCCCATCTGCAGTCTTATCGGCTACATTTTTATTACTGTGCCTTGTCAGAGTTCCTAACAGTTCGCAGCAACCGGCAGTTAATTTTATCAATCACACTGTACGGTGGCATGACTGTCTTATACATACTTGATCCGACATGTGGCTTGCTTTTTTGCAGATTAAGCCAAAGTACTTTTGTGTTTATGGCACTGTTTGTATTTGCTTCCAGGCTCAAATTTGATAGCACGATAGTGAGAGACTTCCTCATAAGAGAACATTCTGTGACGAGAGTCTCAACCACAATTCCCACAGGCTATGCTGCTGTCTTTAAAAACAAAACAAAACACAAACTCTTCAAAATCTAGAGATCACAGTTCTGTTTTCAGGTGCCAGTCGATCTCAGTCTTACTCTCTTTTGTTCTGTCTCTCATACACCATAGGCACTATAGAGCTAAAGCATCTTCACACACCCCCATCTGTTGAGGCTGAACCCCCACAATATTGAGAGGGCAAAGGAGGCCGAGCCCTTCCTTGCCCACTAGTCCTCTCCCTCCCTCCTCTCTCCTACCTTCCTCCACTGCCCTCCACTGCCTTGGGAGATGCTACGCAGCCTGGTACGTCCTGGTTGGCAGTCACCCCACCTTGCAATCTTGGGAGATGCCGCACAGCCTGGCGCGGCCTGGCTGGAGGGCACCCTGGGCTGTGTGACTGGTGTAGCCTGGTAGGAAGTTGTCCCAGCCCACCCAGCATCGGGAGACACCGCACAGATACTTAGGAAATCTGTGACAGTCCCACAATGTCATGACATGCGTGACATCATGCACATGCTTTACGTATTGTGCATGCAATGTCACGCATGTGTGATGCCCCACCTTCCAATGTTGGGTTCAGTTCGGCACCTCTGTCATACACACACACATACTGGAGGTTTTCCAAATCTCGCAGGTTCTAAATGCTACTGGCAAAATCAAACAGCCCACGTTATATTGACCAACACAAACAAGACCTTCTTCCAGTTGTCCTTTATCAGACTGACTTCTCTGAGGCTCAGAATGAGTAACTGAGTGTAGGAGAGCATCCCCAAAAATTAAAGGTGGAAGACATAGGTGCCCTGTTGGCAATAGCAGGAAACCAGCAGCATAAAGCTCCACAATGAGGAGCCATCTGCTGCAGACATCAAGCTTGCAACCTTAGGTAGCATTGCCACCACCTGTTTAAGAGCCTCTAAGCTAGTAGGTTGCAGGGGCATCCATGGCCTTCAGGGTCTCATTCTAGGAACTGGGAAATTGCAGCCTGGTTAATATGATGTGTTGCCCTTGCAGGTTCATTCCAAAGGAGACATATTTTAGGATGCAGAAGATTCCCCATATCACTGCCAGACAAGTCTTTGACAGTATGTTTTGTTCAGAAAAGTGCTTAATTGAACTGGGGACTTCTGCAAAGCAAAACAGATCCTCTCCCGGTGAGCTAGGGTCCTTCTGCAAGGACAGGCAGGGCATGGGCCAGCCATCGTGACCTCACTTTGAAATCACTGGGGAAACAGGTGCTATCACAGAGTAAATGACTATAGCAGGCAGTGAAGAGATGTCAACAATGCGTAACAACAAAGGGAGTGCCGTTCAGGAAGTGATCCTTACTATGAGAACAGGGATATTGGAAACACGCCTATATCGTCATCTGCAGAATATTTGAGGGCATAAGACTGAGTTGGTTTGGAGATGTGGCCCTATCTGGTTTACAAGGTGTGCCTTAAAAAATAAACAAATCTGCTTTTCTGTTGGAGGCAGTACGCTTCTGACTATCCATTGCTAGAATCCATTGATGGGGAGAGTCCTGTTTCCTTCAGTCTTGCTTGCAGGCTTCCCATAGGCATCAGGCTGGCTGCTGTGAGAATGGCACTCAATGGGCCCCTGGCCTGATCCACCAGGATTCTTCTTATGAAACCAGAGCTTGTCATGGTCATTCATGCCTTAGAATGGCAGGATATGAATGACCAAAAAGTTTTTAAAATGTGTGTGGTGGGAATAGCAGATACAGCATTCTACCTCAACTTCAGTTAGTTGAAAGACTTCAAGAGTCTGGAATTACCTCTGCCTGTGGCCTTGGAGAGACTTCATTAGGCACAACAGCACTGGGCTGAATGATGTACAAAGCAACAGCCTTATTTTTTATTTTTATTTGGTCAAAATGCATAGAAAGCTCATAAAGTTTGGAGGCTTTGGACGCAACAAACTAAAGCATTCTGGGAAATGATATATAATGAACTGGAAAAAAATGTTTAAAATAATATATATACATATATATATATATATACATATATATATATATATACACACACACACACACACACAAACACACACACATACACACACACATCTATACACACACACACACACATATATGTGTGTGTGTATATATATAAACAGTAGCTTTTTTGGGGGGGGGGGAATTGTAGGTATGATATCCCAAAGGAGCAAAAAAGACTTTTTATGTATGCGACAACAGCCACACAAATGTTACTAGCCCAGAGATGGAAAGAGGATAAAGTCCCTACCAGAGAGGCATGGCAAACCAAGCTGAAATATGCCAAAATGGCAAAATTGACCATGCTGAAATATGCCAAAATGGCTAAATTGACTGGAAGGCTCAGGAACCAAGAAAACAAAAACTTCAATAAAGAATGGGGGGAAATTATAATTTATTTAGGAGGCCACTGTAAGCAGATGAAAACACTGGCAGAATTTTAACAACACTTGTAATGTAGAAAATATTATGGTTAATATGGAAAGATATAAAATATGGATTATGAAATAATATGCAGTTGAAAAGGTCAACAATAGGACCCATGGAGGGCATGTGGGAAGTTCGAGATTCAGAGAAATGTCTAAATATGGATATGCATTTTGTATTGTTGTAACTCTACACTTGTAAAATCAAATAAAAAATATTTCACAATGGATGCAACAAACCTTTGCAAGAGCCACCAGGCTGTGCACGTGTGACTCATTGTGATGGCTGTTGAATTCCAGGCAAAAACAGGTTTTTCTTTATTTTATTTTTTCCACTTTTCAGCTGTCCAAACTGAAATGAAGCGGCTACTTCCTTGGGTCTTGCACAGCCACAGAGGATCCCACTGGGGAATTGCTGGGCTGCAATGTGTGGCTGTGCTTGCAGCCAGCCCTGACCTCTGTTAGCACTTTGGTCTCTCTCTCTCTCTCTCTCTCTCTGCTTCCTGTTCATGTTAGCTCTGCCTGAACTCTTCTCCCAGGGGGAATGTATGTTCTTTACCAAATGTCCTTCCTACAGCTGAGCCTGGACTGTTCAAATTAAATTATGACTCACCCACAAAACCTCATCTGCGATACCAAGGGGAGAGGGGGAAGACTCCTTTGTGTGCAGATTCCCCTGCGGTATCTCTGGCAGAATCCATGACGTTAATGCATGTAGCAGCCACTCACCCATTGTAGCATCTAAGCCCTATTCAGGTGTGTGATAATCATGGGTACCAAATGTGTGAAGCAGGTAGCAAGAACACCTGAACTAGCCCTGCCCCTGGGTGCTATATTGGGCATGCTAGCCAAGGGTCCTGCTGTGGCATGTTCAGCCTAAGAACAGAAGATGAGCCTGCTGGAATAGGCCAGTGGTCCATCTAGCCCAGCATCCAGATGCCTGTGGGAAACCCGCAAGCAGGACCTGAGCACAAGAGCACATCCCCCTCCATCCTTCTGAAGGAAACCTATTTGAGTATGTATGGACTCAACCAATATTGCCGTCACTGTGGAGGAAGTGCGGTGTGCCCATATCTGCATTCAGCACAGCTGCCCTTCAGACTGATGCAAAATATCAAAATATGATCAATGGGTACGTCGGCCTCCAAGGGCAGGGCTGGTCCACATGTTCTAGCTGCTCACATTCCACGCTCACCACTCACCAACTGAAGGCCTGAATAGGGCTCTGGTTAGACCCGGAGTATTATGTGCAGGTGTATGTGCATTGAATAGAATGAAGGTTTATGAGTCATGGCAGTGGGGAGACCATGTGTACAAATTCAACAGGGCCTTGTTTGTTTTGCTGCTATTTTGTTAATGTTGTTAAGATTGTTTTATAGATATGAATGCTATAGTACTTTGTGAATCCTTATAATATGATTTTTGGTGTACCTGCGATATTTACCTTATTTTTTAAGTTGTTTTGTTAATAGTGTTACATAGATGGCAATTGTTTTGTTTGTGATTTGTGATTGTTTTACTGATGATTTGTTAAGTATTCTATACGATTTATGCTGTATTCCCAATGTTCCATTATGTTATTTTCAGCTTTTGTTTGTAAGCCACTTTGGGATTTACTTGAATAAAAAGCAGCATAGAAATAGAAATAGAATCAATCAATCAGATGTGGTTGGACTCCAACTTCCATCAGCCCCAGCCAGCAATGCCGATGGTCCATAGTGACAGGAGATGCAATCCAGCAACATCTGAAGGGAACCATGTTGGTCAGTCTGGGCCAAATTCGACAGCATGTTGGATTAGTTCAGGGGGCTACTGCTAGAGCTACAGATAGGAGTTTCCCTCCTTATCACTACATGAGGCACATTTGCCCAGCTGCGGTTTCAGGTCTTCTTGTGGGGCTTGCTAGAGACAGTAAGCTAAGTTGAGAGCAGAGTATAAATACTTTTATTATCCTGGGCAAAAAAAGAAAAGAAAGCAAGTTGGATAGAGTGCGCTTCCCAAAAGCTGCCTCTCTTACCACATCCCACAGAGAAAAAGGCACAGCTGATCAGAAGTTGCAGGACTACGGATAGGTCCAAGTGAGCAACTTGCTTCTACAAAAGATGAAGGCAAGCTGCACCTTTTTAAGGTCCCACTCTCAGACTCCACCCACTTGCAACTATAGATTTCTGTCCTTTGGCCTGAAGACAGGCACTCCTCCTCCATGGCCTGGTCTCCAATCTGGTGCATTCTTTGCTCCGCTGGTGATCTCCTTGGGGATGCATTTAGCTCCTCGGGATCAGGGAAAGGTGTCCTGGAGAGTCCAGGCTCTAGCCCTGCAGGTACAGGAGGTTCTTCTGGGGACTCATTCTCCCTTGCCTCAGTTGTTCCCTGATCTCTAGCAGAAGGCTCAAAGAGCCCTATACCTGATTGGACTCTGAGTCTAGATCAGTAGTGTAGTGGTAAATTCAGAAGTCCGGGGTCTCTTCATCATAGTCACAACCACACCCCCTTCTGAACTTATACACCCTTACACAATAATCTTGCAATTAGACAACAATAATAATTTGGGATGCGCTGCAACAATCAATGGAGATTGTTATGTGCTGCCTTTCAGCTAGATGCACCATTTTCTCTGCATGTACATGGGCGAATGATTTGGAGTGCTCCAATATCTCCTTTTGGAGTGGCTTAAGTTGTGTTTTCCATTCAAGTTCCATTGCATGCATGAGAGCTTGCACGCCATTCTCTTGAAACAGAAGCACCTTGTGTTTTCACTTTTGCCAAGCACTCACCTTTGAAACACACAGAACAAGTCCCGCAGGAGCCAATCCTCAGTAGCTGACTCACCTCCTTTCACTCTGATTTGCCCCAATCAGCGCAAAGGCTGAGAAAGATTTTCAGTGTCTAAAAAGCTCTCCTTTCATGCTGATTGGGCAGCTCTAGGATGCTGGAGACAGGGGCCCTGCTGCAGAAATAGCGACAGGTCTTCGACCCTGGAGCACTGCACCTTTAACCTCGATTGCTGCTGGACTCTGGGGTCATGACTGCCTCCTTCAGATTCACAGAATTCTGAGGTGGCCATTCTGGTTCCTACTTTTTTGCAACATGGGAACTAAATAAAACCTACCCTCCCTGAAGAGGCTGTGCAAACAATTACAAAAGGCAAGTACTTGCTTGTTGGCATTGGGGCGGAGTGGGGCACATGATGTACAGTTAAAACTAAGCACATTTAGCACTGGAGGCTGCCTGGGTGGGAAAGCACACATAAGCTGATCAAAACCCCTGGAAGAAGACCAGGGTGGGGGATGCGGGATAAGGAAAATACATTCTTTCTAAAAGTTAACCTGGGAATAGATTATTATTGTCATCTGAAAAGCTAAATGCATAAGCATCCTTGCTAAATTTCTACAGCTACAGTAGCCAGCTATTTTCTATATTCTACAGCCACAGTAGCCAGCTATTTTTATTTTTATTTGTTGTTGTTTTTTGTGTGTGTATCAATCACTATATTCTAAGAATATTAAAGCAGTATCTATCTATCACCTATCTATCATCTATCTATCTATCATCTATCTATCTATCTATCTAATCTATCATCTATCTATCTATCTATCATCTATCTATCTATCTAATCTATCATCTATCTATCTATATCATCTATCATCTATCTATCTATCTATCTATCTATCATCTATCTATATCTATCTATATCTATCTATATCTATCTATCTATCTATCTATCTATCTATCTATCTATCTATCTATCATCTATCTATCTATCTATCTATCATCTATCTATCTATCTATCTATCTATCATCATCATCTATCTCTATCATCTATCTATCTATCTATCATCTATCTATCATCTATCTATCTATCTATCTATCTATCTAATCTATCATCTATCATCTATCATCTATCATCTATCTATCTATCATCTATCTATCTATCTATCTATCTATCTATCTATCTATCATCTATCAATCATCTATCATCTATCTATGTTTTAAAAAACATAAATGTTTAAAACCAGAGGTCATCAACTAACTATTACAGCAAGGTATTTTCTTAATTGCCTGCTTAAGCCTAGTGGCACAGGAAATTTTTCAGCAGGTGTCTAAAGGTTGAAACAGAAGGCACCTGCTAGATTTCTGTTGGCAGAGTGTTCCACAGGACTGGGCTGATGCGAAAGACTCGGTTTCTTATTGCTGTCAGATGGCCGTGTGGCCACTACAAGGCAGAGTTGGATAGACGTCAGGCTTCTCAGATGTAGTTTTTGACCTGAACCCCAGGAGCTGCCTATCAGAGCCAGGTGTAAAAGACACACAATTAGAAACAAAAAACAATGTGTTTCTGAGCTGATGGATTTGTTTACAGTACCAGCAGCTACTGTGTGAAACTCGCTGCCTATTGCTATTAGGTAGATAGATGCCTTCGTTGTAATATTTGGGAAGCCTGCTGAAAACTTTTCTTGCTTAGGCAAGCCTACCTGGACATGAAATGTTATAATGTACGTTTGTTGTGTCGCTTTTGCCTATATTCAAATCATATTATTATGTCTGGAGGCTATTTTGTTACGTCTGTTTTTATTGCTATTTTTAATTAATACTTCATGGTATTCTATGTAAACTGCTTAGAGCTATAGGGAGGAATTCCGATGTTGTGCATCTCAGCCTATCAGATGGAACGGTCCCTCCTCTCTTCTCCTGGGCCAATTTTGGGATGTGTGGGAGGAGCTACATTACACAAGGCAGAAGTCCTTGTGTAAGAATTCTGCTGGCAGGATTTGTAGAATGGTCTCCCCAAGGACGTTCACCTGGTGCTATCATTATGTATCTTTAAATACCAGGCAAAAGCTTTCCTCCATAACCATGCATTTGGCCTTTAACTATCTGTGGCCTTTAAGAGGTGGGTGGGATGTTTTTAATGTATTGTTTTCCCTCCTTGATTTTAATGTATCTATGTGGGGGGTTGTTTGTTTGTAGGTTACTTTGAGTTGACCTGGGCAAGATAAAATAGCTAACAACTGTAATAAATAATACTAATAATATTATTTGTCTAATCTCATCCATGGGGTTGCAGCTGACTAAATTATACTTAGAGCAGACCCATTGAAATTAAAGGACTGAAGTGAGTCACATCCATGCTTTTCAATAGATCTACTCTGAGCAGGACTAACACTGGAGACAAGCCACATACCCTGCCTTAATTGGCGTGTAAATCTTGCAAAATAAAATAAATACAGTGGTACCTCGGGTTACAGATGCTTCAGGTTACAGATGCCACTAACCCAGAAATAGTACCTCGGGTTAAGAACTTTGCTTCAGGATGAGAACAGAAATCGTGTGGCGGTGGCGCAGCAGCAGCAGTGGGAGGCCCCATTAGCTAAAGTGGTGCCTCAGGTTAAGAACGGTTTCAGGTTAAGAACAGACCTCCAGAACGAATTAGGTTCTTAACCCGAGGTACCACTGTAAAACTGAACTGTATTGAGCTCAAGAGTCCTTTCACTCAAAAACAAAATGAAACAAAACAAAACAAAAAACACCACTCCTGGTTAGCTTTCTTCATTCCAGCAATCTAATTTAGGTGTGTGAGCAGGGAAGCTTTTTTACTCTTGCTATTGTTAAACAGTTGGGAGCATGCAACCCTTGCCGATCTATCGCAAATCACCCACTGATCTGCCTGTAGACCCTAATCTACCCTCTTGCCTAGTCCTGCTCAAAGAACCATCTCAGCCTCCCTCTCTCTCCCTGGGAATCCAGCCATTTCTTATGGGAAACTATGGCCAGCTGAGACTAGACTTGCAGGCGCTGGCTTTAGCAAGGTCAGGTGAGACAAAGCTGCACCAGAAAGGAAAGCTTGCCAGCTGTATATGAGTGAGAAAAGGTGGATTGGAAGCCAAGAGGAACTTTCCACTCCTCCCGTCTGCTCAGAAGGTTAAATACCAAGAAGGGCTGGGAGACTGGGGCGCCTAGCCAGGCCTAGCCATTCCCAGGATCTTAGCACTAGCAGCAGTTGCCAAGCAGAAACTCATATTAGCTCTCTCGGCATAGCAGCTTGCAAATAATTTATTAATATGCTTCCTCCCTCTGCTCAACCACACACTGTTTTAAGGGCCAGCTGTTGCTCGGTCCCTGCTCCTGCCACGACGGGGTGAGCTCCCGTTGCTCAGTACCTGCTCCTGCCAACCTAGCAGTTCGAAAGCACGTCAAAGTGCAAGTAGATAAATAGGTACTGCTCCAGCGGGAAGGTAAACGGTGTTTCCGTGCGCTGCTCTGGTTTGCCAGAAGCGGCTTAGTCATGCTGGCCACATGACCCGGAAGCTGTACGCCGGCTCTCTCGGCCAATAAAGCGAGATGAGCGCCGCAGTCCCAGAGTCAACCCCAGAGTCAGGGGTCCCTTTACCTTTACCTTGTCAGGGCAAGACCATATACAAGCCCACATTTCGTCCTGGTCTGGACCAACCAAGTCAGGATTTTAAAGGAGCAATTTCAGTGGATGCAATAGAATACCCCAGCCATGGTCAGTTTGGGTGGACAACTCCCATCAGCCCACGCTCGTAGAACCATGCCAGCTGGGGATGGTGGCAGTTGTAGGCTGAAAGCTCAGGAGGGCAGCAGGTTGGTCAAGACAGAAATAGCCCCACAAAAAATGAGTAAAAACTATTCCAAAGTTATCTAAGTTTTGAGGCAAAGAGTAGAGTGAGATGTCTAGTCTGGAGAAGGGAAGGATAGGGTTGGGGACGTTGACAAGATAATACTCTTCAAATACCTGAATATCTATGATACAGAGTAGGGCAACATTTTGTTCTCTGCTGCCCCAGAGGGCAGGACTAAATATACTGGGCTTAAGTTACAGGAGGGTGGATTTCAGTTGAACTTTAGGAGAGACTTTGTGATGCTGAAAGCAGTTTGACAATGTACAACTACCCTATGGGGGGGATGGGCTCTTACGCACTGGAGCTCCACAAGCAGCGTTGGGGATGCTGTAGCCCTGGATTGTCTGCACTGAGCAAGAGGTTGGACTATGCTGCTTACAACACGTACACACCCAGCTCTATGATTCATTTGGAAGTTGGTAATAAAGCTTTAGAGACGCGGGTGGCACTGTGGGTTAAGCCACAGAGCCTAGGACTTGCCGATCAGAAGGTCGGCAGTTCAAATCCCCACAATGGGGTGAGCTCCCGTTGCTCAGTCCCTGCTCCTGCCAACCTAGCAGTTCGAAAGCACATCAAAGTGCAAGTAGATAAATAGGTACTGCTCTCGCAGGAAGGAAAACGGCATTTCCGTGTGCTGCTCTGGTTCGCCAGACGTGGCTTAGTCATGCTGGCCACATGAGCTGGAAGCTGTACGCCGGCTCCCTCGGCCAATAAAGCGAGATGAGCGCCGCAACTCCAGAGTCGGCCACGACTGGACCTAACGGTCAGGGGCCCCTTTACCTTTAATAAAGCTTTATTGACCCCCTGGGATGACTCTTTGTATAGCAAAAGGATCGCAGGCTAACGAAAGGGACCAGGTCTTGGTTTTGCAGACCAACTAACCAAGACAGGATTCTATCCATGGGATTCTATTTAAAGTTTATCCACTTCTGCTTCCTTTTCACCTGTAAATGAGGCTTTGTATTAACAGGCCATTTTATATTATCCTGTTTCTTCTGGTTTACATCATGCCTTTAACAGATCACTGCTCACCCTGTTGATGTGCACGTACTTGCCCTGATCCAAAGCCTGCTTATCTAGTCTAGTGTGACTCAGTGGGGATATGGGTCATGGTCCGGGGAGGGGGAACAGAGTGATCTCAGCTCAAATGCCTGCTCAAGCCATTAAACTTATTGGCTGGGCTTTGCTCTTGAGAAAACAGCTCTCGCTCAAAGGACCCTTCCCATTTGCTGTCATATGATGTTTCATGGAAGAAGAAGGATGCAATACGCAGGTAATGAGTAAGCAACCCATTTTGATCACTTACCCATGAGCCAATTTTCCACAAATGCCTAGGGACCCTGTGTCCCTCCAGATGTTGCCAGACTACATTCCCCATCATACCTGACCATTCTGGCTGAGGCTGGTGGGAGCTGGGGTCCAGTAACCTTTAGAGAGCCACCCCTTGCCTAGGTTGACTTCTGGGACCAAGCCTCATTGTCTTGCAATTCAGTAATCAACCCTTATGAAACTCAACATGCTTCCAGAGGGGACGTTTCCTGGGTGTGCCATATTGGTATGTCTCGTCTATACACAGGAATGGGAGCAGTCTCCATGCTGCTCACAGCTGCTCCAAACAGACTTGTAGGATCAGCATGGGTGATGCAGCTGGTGTGGTACAGAATCCTGATACTAGCTGCCTGGTATCTCTTTCATAGGTCAACATCCTCCTCCAATGCACAATTAGTGGAAGAGCCGCTAATCAGTTACCTGGGACCAGCGTAGCACATGGAGATCTGTCCTGCAACACTCTGTGCCCTGCAGCTGCCTGAGACTGCTGCCTCTCTCTGCCTAACAGGAGAGTTGGCCCGGTCTCAAAGCATCACCAGGCACCCTTGGAAACCTTGTCCTCTGTTATGTGGACTGAAAAAGGAGCCAGTGCCTCTTGGTCTGCACACAGTGACGGGAAGCCAAGTTTAGAGAGATCCTGATTATTTTTTGTGATTCCCAGCATAATCACAGGCAGTCCTGTAAGCTCTGCTCCACCTATTTTGCACTAAGCTCTTTTCACGGGCCCGTTTCCATCCCTAAAAGATTTGTCTTTTGAAAAGCTGGAGCGCAACACACACAGAGAGACCTGTGTCAGCTTTGTCTTTCATGTCATTCTCTCTCCTATGAAAATGAGGAGCACAAATGTTGCAACGACGAGTATATTTGTGTACATAACCCCTTCGAGGAGACTCAAAGTGTCCTCAGAGCCGAATCTCATTTGCAGTTGTCTTGTCATCCTGCTCCCTGGCAGGCAGGAAAATGAGGACGTAACCCCAACACAAGGAGAGAGAGACAGAGAGAGCATTTCAACCGGATTTGTTCACGGATTCGCCTGTTCTTGGACAGTCTGCATTTTTAAAAGGCATTTTAGACCTGCTTAGCAGCTGAGCAAAATGTAGGACTTCAGAGTTTATAGTGTGACCAAGACTTCAGAGGAGCAAGGACAAGTCTCACATATACGCATACAAGCTTCCAATGTCAGCAGGGACTGCAGGTTGCAAGAACCAGTCCGATTTGCAAGTGTTAGCATTACCTTGCGATTAGCACTTCTGGAGCCACCTGAAAGGGCTTTTGTTGTGGCCAAGTTAGAAAGGCCATCTCCACCTAACTCCACCCTGAGCCCAGGAACTCAAGCATTTTTTGCTGTTCTAGTTTGCTCAATGAAGGGACCAAGGAAGCAAAGCCAAGCACAGAAGTTTAAGCTGACCATGCACAAAGCCAAACAAGGCAGATAGCAGGGAGTCCAACACAGCAGGGAGGGAGAGCATGCTAATCACATCCTTGTCAAAGAAAGCAGGAGTCGGGGGCAGGATAATTTCGAAGCACTCCATCTACAAGAGATGCTGAACCATCAGCAGTTGTTTCTAAGCTTTGGGGAGCTGGCTTCAGGTGCCAGGCCTGTTGGCAGACCAACTCTGTGTTACAAAGATGTCTGGAAATGTGACATGAAGGTTGGCAACATCAACCCTGCTGGGTGGGAATCCCTTGCAGATGACCACAGAGCCTGGAGACAGACAGTCAGGTCGTGCATCCATAGCTGTGACCGGAGGAGGAATGACCACTGGGAAGAGTGCAGAGATATGAAACTCCATGGTGCATCTGCAGTAGCACAACCAGACGCCTTCATCTGCCCCAGCTGCAACAAAACATGTCTCTCCTGCATTGGTCCCTGCAGCCACAGCAGATGATGTTACCTTCCAACAATTTGACTTCAGCCCCAAAGGTGCACTCCTCCCTTGACTCCTGAGACAGACAGATTTTTGAAGGAGCTTGCTGGTTTGGATTGTCGTGAAGTGAATTTGCCACTGTGCCACTGCTGTCCCAACATGACAGGGCTCATATGACCCAGACCACTGACAGGAGTTGCTCTTGACAGGCTAGCTAACTTCATCCATACATAGATCACCCCTACAAGGAGCATGACATTCACATGGTAGCTTCCCCTGGGATCCAAATCTTCTCAAAATGATCTCTTCTGGGGACTTCCGGCAAGGCAGCATGGCGGCTGCAACAGCAGAAAAGAGCTCCTGAAGCCAGCCAGAGTAAAAGGCTCTGTCTGGCCGACTCCCGGACTCCCAGGACTGCTGCCGCCAGCACTGCCAGCAGAGAGGAATTGGGGGTGCCCGGGGAGTCTATCAAAGGAGCCAAAACACCCCCCCAGGACTGAGATTGAGCCGGAAAGGCACCCGGAAAGGCACCCGACCCCCCCCCCCCCAACAGCTAAGAGGAGCTCCAAAACCAGGAGGACAGTGGAGCTAACGCAGAGAGGGAGAAAAAGAAAAGAAAAGGGGGAAAGAAGGAGAAAAGGAAAGAAAGAAAAAAGAGCCCCAACTGTACCGCTGCTGCCCCACATCTCTGCCGACGGGAAAGAAGAGGAGAGGTAGGTGAGCGAGCACGGCTCCGAAAAAAACACGTGGCTGAGCCGACGGGAGCCTACCCCTCCAGAAGACAGAGGAAAACAGAGGAAAACCGCATGACAAAAGAGATAGCAGAAAGGAAGAAACTACCCTCTTCCCCCCCCTTTTTTTTAAAAGATATATCCTTTTTTTAACCCCTTCCTCCCCCTCTCCCTTTTTTTGTTTTGTTTTTTTAAAAAGTCCCTTTTTTATCCCCCCCCATATACCTACTTTTATCATTTTTCTTTTTAAAAGAGGGGCCACTGCTGCAGCAGCCACCCTTACCTTTTTCAAACAGAAAATAATAATAATAATAATAATTAGGGGGAAATAGGTTTTTTTAAAAAATATTTTTTTAAAAAAAACCACAATCCCCCCCCTCTCTACTCTATTTCTATTTCTATTCTATTTGTTAGCTTGTTCTTGAGGGGGGATCTTTCACCCCCAGCCACGACCACCACTCTCTTTTTAAACAAAAATTTCCTCCATATCACTACTATTGCTATTGATACTCCCCCCCCCATTTATTTTTCTCTCCCTTTATTCTCTCCTCCCTCTCTCCCTTCACCCCCTTTATTTTTTCCTTTTATCCCACTCTTCACTTTCCATCCCCAATTTTGTTCTCTATCCCCTTTATCTTTTAAAATCAACTCCCCCTTTTTAGCCTGTTCGTCAGCTTGTTTTTGAGGGGGGAGCCCTTTCCCCCCACCCCCTCTTTTAAAATAAGACTCTCCCCCCCATACCATTGCCACAGCTCCCCCTCCCTCCCCCTCCCTTCTCTCCCCCTCTCTTTTCTTCTCCCTCCTTTTCCCACCCTTCCCCCTCCTCCTCTCCTTTTCTCTTCCTCCTCCCTCTCTCCAGCCCCCCCCTTCCCCTAAAGGAAACACATACACACATTCATATCACCATATCATAATTTGCCCCCCTCATACTATAGCTAAAACTACTACGGCAATCTAATACCACCAATATTACTGTACTATCTCTCCCCTATCTTTCAACTCTCTTCTTGTCTCTCTCTCTCTCTCTCTCTCTTCTCTTTTACTCCAATCCCCCCTCCCCCCGTCTCCCCCCTTCTTCTTTCTTTCTTCTTCTTCCTCTTTCTCCCTCCACCCTTTACATATAGCCTATTTGTCTGTCTCTGTTTCTGAGCGCAACCCCAACCTCCACCTTAACCGGACCCCAGTACCCTTTTGGGGTATAAACAACCCCCTCCTAAACACATATTTTCCCTGGCCCCACCCCTCTAATCTCTTGCATCTCTACCTGCTAACCCCCCCTTTATATGAACTGTCTGTCCGTTAGTCTACCCATCTAGTCTACCCATCTCTACTTACCTGCCCCCCCCCCCCCGCTTTGGCGGCAACGCTGAGGCAACCACAGAAACTCTAGAGAAGTCCTTAAAACACAGGCTAGAAGTGACACAAATGACCACCTAATCCAAACGCTCTGTAAAAGCCACCAGCAACGCCTGATCAGCCCAGCAACCCAACAATACCCAGGAACCACCACTGCCACAACTCCTAACCACCGCTCTACTCCAAGAGGATGCCAAGCCAACCTCAAACCAAAACCATTAGGGAGACTGAGACAACACCAACCAGGGAGATGGCAAACAATGCTAAGACCGTAACTCCCCTTCAAGATGATGACCACCCAGTAACGAAACGAGATCTGAGGGAAATGGAAGCAAGATTAGAAGCACGATTAGAAGAAACACTGAAGGCCACAATGGCTCCCATGCAGGCACTAATCAACAATCTAACCTCCAAAGTGGAAGCTCTAGAGAACAAGAGCCAAATGCAAGAAAGAATAATAGAGCAATACCGGGAGGAGAACGCACGTGTGAACAAGAAACTGGACGAACTGGTAAACCAAATGGAAGCAGAACACAGAGAGATGAAAATAAAGCAAGCCAACCTTGAAGATCGCAATAGACGCTGTAACATCCGCTTCCGCAACTTTCCTGAAAAAACAGAGGAGAAAAGCCCAGCAGACCTAATTATACACTGGCTGAAAAACACAATCCCAGGCCTGAAACTTGAGGCAGATGACTTGGAGAGGGCTCACAGAGCCCTAAAACCTATGCCAAAACCCAGCGCCCCCCCCAAGAGACATCATTGTATGCTTCACGCGCTACAAAAAGAAGGAAGAGGTATGGAACAACCTCAGAAACTCAACCAACCTTCGATATGGAGAAACCCCCATTCTGGCCCTACAGGACCTATCTCAGGATACCCTAAACCGGAGGAAAAGCCTGCGCCCATGCACCCAGCGTCTCCAACAAGCAGGGATCAAATACCGATGGGGCTTCCCCTTCCGTCTCATTGTAACAACCAATACAACACAACACATGGTTACCAACATACCTGAGGCCCTGCAACTACTAAAGAACCTTGAACTCGACGTCCCACCGGAATGGCAACCGACAAACCCACCAAGAGACAGCCCCAACCACGAGGAAACAACAGCAAACAACTGGACGACGGTACAGAAGAAGAAAAGGAAACAACAGAAGCGGCACAACAACGCAAACCAATACAGACAAGTGTCATGCTCAGAACCACCCCGCCGGCCATACGACACAAGAAACCAGACCAAGATTAACCAAACCAATTCATCGCAGATGGACAACCCTACAACAACAACAACCGCAGCTGAATGAAGCAACCAGGAAAAAACCACAAACTGAAGGACTGGTGATTCCCCCCCCCCGTTCCCCCTCCCCCCCAAACATAGATTTAGTTAACACCATCAACACCCCCCCAGCCCCACACCCCCACAGAAATCCCCACCCCAACACCAGCCCAGACGACCTCAACCACATTCCCCACCACCCACACCTTCAACACTCCCATACTCCATACTGAGGAAAAACAACTCCTCCAACCTCAATAACACAACCCACAATCAGGCTAAAATCTGATACCCAACCAGCACTATGGTGGCACCAGAGCGTACCAGCACCCACACCCACACCCCAACACACCAACAATGTTGCTCATAACATTGGCAACATTGCTCATGAACCTTATACTTGACAGCGACGTAACAAAGCCACTTCACACTGTCTCACTGATCTCCCCCTCTCGCAAACAACAGGGGGGACGGCCTGTCCTTGAACACGGCCTTCCACACCAGCTGAGACCTAGGACCAACCGGCTAAATGCCAGATGGCCTAAAATACCCCAAACAAACACCTATATGACTACATATAGGAAACTCTCTACAACTTACCCCCTACTCTTTAACCCAAATCTCACTCCAATCCCATTAGCCCCCCACCCACCACACCCTAGGTCAGCGCAACCCCACTGGTTCTTTAAACAACACAAAGAGAGAGACACAAGACAACCCAAACGGGTTGGCAGGGAATCGCCCCACATAATAGATAAGCAAGATGGCTAACCTAAAAGCAATTACATTAAACGTGAGGGGGCTGGGAAACCCCATCAAAAGAAAACGCATCACCTCATACATAAACACCATGAAACCACACATCACCTTCCTACAAGAAATACACAACCCACCCAAAGGCAGCAAACTCCTGAGCGACCCCCGCTTCAGTCAGCAGTGGGTTGCACGAGGCTCAGGGAAAGCTCGCGGTGTAGCCATAATACTCAGTAGAGACCTGAACTTCACTGCCACAACAGTCCTCAGGGACAAAAAAGGCAGATTCATTTTCGCTAAAGGGACACTAGATGGTAAAATCAAACTGACAATTGGCTCCATATATGCCCCAAACGCAAAACAATTAGAATTCTTCCAGAAGACACTAAACAAATTCCTCTCCTTCTCTGAAGGGGAAGCAATCCTAGGAGGCGACCTCAATCTAAATATGAAAGGTATATCCCTGAAAGATATCCACCCTACAACCCCATGGGCAACCTTCCTCCGAAGGAAACCCCCAACAACTAGGAACTCTTACAAGTTACTAAAAATGCTAAAAAACGGGTCTCTACGACATTTGGGGTGAGCAAAACCCGGGAGACATCAGCCATACATTCCAATCGGGACGTCATGATACAGTGTCCAGACTGGACAGCATTCTACTCACACAGGGTCTGATCCCCTCAGTGGAATCAACAAACATAGGTAACATTAAAATCACAGATCACGCCCCAGTAGAAGTCATTGTTAAAATAGGAGAAGGAACACAAACCACCCCTTCATGGTCCTTCAGTCCCATCCTAACTACAAACAAACAAATTAGAGAGAGTCTCACAAAAACCCTCCAAAACTACTTCAAGGAAAACGATGTAGACAATATAACAACCCCCCTCCTATGGGACACAATGAAAGCGGTCACCAGAGGAGCTTGCATAAAAGAGAAAACATTCCTTAAAAAACAAACCTCCTCAAAAATTAGCAAAATAGAACAAGACATCACAGCCCTCTCAACACGCTACAAACAAACAGGATCTAAAAAACTCCTCAGACTTATAGAACAAAAAAGGAGAGAACTAGACTCCCTAGAAATTAACAAAACAATGATCAGCATTCTATATTCTAAACAACGTTTCTATGAATATGGAGGGAAAAACTCCAGATTACTAGCAAATAGATGTAGGAAAAAAGCACTCAAAACAAGAATACACTGCATCACCAAAAAAGACGGCAACATAACATTCTCCCCTGAAGAAATAACCTCAGAATTTGCAGAATTCTACTCCAACCTATACACCTCCCATAACCCACCAGAGAAGGAAATCAGAACATTTCTAGCAGGACTGACCATGCCTACCCTAACTGATGAGGAACAGGAATTCATGGACAGCCCTATCACCCCAGAGGAAATAGATGTGGTCCTCAAAAACCTGAAACCACACAAAGCCCCAGGCCCAGACGGCTTCACAGCAGAATTCTATAGGAAATTCAAAGAACCCTTGATGCCCTACATGACCCGCCTATTCAACGACATCATAAAAGGGGGCCCCATCCCCAAAACCTGGACCCACTCCAAAATAGTCTCCATCCCAAAACCACTAAAAGACAGCCTCAAAGTAGAATCATACCGCCCAATCTCACTAATAAACCAAGACTACAAGATATTCATATCAATCTTGGCCAACCGCCTAAAAATCTTCCTACACAAGTTAATAGCCCCAGACCAGACTGGCTTTGTCCCTGGCCGCAATATAACAGACCCCATCAGGAAACTACTGAACCTGATCGAACACAGCAAGGCAACAAAACTCCCATTGACAATTATGTCCTTAGACATCCTCAAAGCCTTTGATTGCTTAGAGTGGAAATACATATTAGCAGTACTAACTAACATGAAATTTGGCCCCAACTTCCTACAAATCCTCAAACAAATATACTCCCAAGCCTCAGCAAAATGCAGAATTAACAATATGGATTCTAATACTATAGCTATCCAAAGAGGCACGAAACAAGGATGCCCACTGTCTCCCTTCTTATTTATCCTGGCTCTGGAACCCTTAGCAATCCGCATCCGAGCAGCCACAGACATCAAGGGAGTGGAAATAAAAGGCAGAACCTATAAACTAGGGCTGTTTGCAGATGACCTAATGGTGACAACACCAGACCCCATAAGCACAGCAACCTCCCTAATCAGAGAACTCAACAAATTTGCAATGGTGTCGGGCCTACAGGTAAATTTTACAAAGTCAGAAGCTATGTGCTTCAACACCCCTCCTCACACCCAAAAAGAGCTCACGAAGGTCACCAAAATAAAACTCTGCCGCACCAAGTTCAGATACCTAGGGGTACAAATAACCAGAAACCTCAACAAATTGTACCTCCACAACTACAAGCCCCTGTGGCGACAAATTAACAAAGACCTAAAGAGATGGAATAACACGAATTTCACACTCTCAGACAAAATAGCCATGATCAAAATGATCACACTCCCAAAACTAACCTACCTCTTCCAAACCCTCCCAATCTGGATCCCCTCAACCCAACTCCGCAGTTGGCAGAGAAAACTACACTCTTTCATCTTCTCACATAAAAAACCAAGAATAAGCCCCAAATACCTGCACCTCCCCACCTCAGAAGGAGGATGGGGAATCCCCAACATAGAAGCATATTACATTGCCAACCAAATACGTCATATAATTCCATACATACTAGAAGATGAGACAAAACAATGGGTACACCTAGAGAGGGACACAATTGAAAATACCTGCACCACAACATACCCACTCCTCCCAAACAAACTAAAGAAAATTCCCACAACACTTAACAGGTACACACAGACCATGCTCAAAGCATGGAAAACACAAATAGGCAAACTATCCCCAAGCCCATCCCCACTAATCCCCCTGGCGCACCACCCATTATTCCACCATGCAGCACAAAACCTCCAGATAAAAGTCTGGCGAACCAAAGGCTTATATCGCCTAATAGACTTTTATAAAAATAACAAACCCTTGTCAACACAAGAAATACAAGACAAACTAGAAGACACCCAAATGACCTGGTTAACACGACACCAACTACATGCCCTCTTAAACAACCCAACAGTAAAATCAGCAGCAACTAGGCCCCTGACAACCTTTGAAAACCTCCTCCTAACAACAAAGGGAAATGGTAAAGGGACGGTATCCGCAATATACAAAATACTACTCCAAAATCCCGCAAATCCCCTAGACGCAATCAAAAAACAATGGGAGAATGACATAGGCTATGAGATTAACCCCACTCAATGGACCAGAATGTGGTCCAAACCCCCCTTTAAATCCATATCAACGAAAAGAAAAGAACTCACACTGAAACTCACCTACAGGTGGTACCTAACACCAAGGAAACTAGCGCTAATACACCCAGGAACCTCACCAAAATGCTGGAGAGGGTGTACCTCCTCAGGCACATACCTCCACATGTGGTGGGAGTGTCCCAAAATCCAACTATTCTGGACAACAGCCATACAAGAAATATGTAAAATAACAAAGCAAGTATTAGACTTCACCCCAGAATTGGCCCTACTAAACATCTTCCAAGACAACAATGCCCATTTACACCACAAAGAACTCATAACCCACCTACTTTCAGCAGCCAGAAACACCATAACCAGACACTGGAGAGACCTGTCAGGAGTAAGCATGGACCAATGGTACCAAATAGTATGGGAAACAGCCCTACTAGAAAAATTAACTAATAAACTGAAACTGACACGGGGACAAACAGAAGAAGACACCTTCACCCCGGTATGGCTCCCCTTTATCACATACACAGCCCAACAGGACAATGACAATAATCCACCAACAGCATACAAATCAATATGGCTAACTTGATCCAAAACACCCACCCACCTCACTCACACATGAAAACAAAGATCACCACAGCCAATCACAAACAAACAATCACACCCTAGGCCAACCCCAACCTCTCTCACCACCAAAGGAACACAAGTGAATAACACAAGCACGCTGACACCAAACTACATACATTAAGCATAATAGAAACACCGCTACCCTACCCCCATCCATCTCCCCTCCCTCCACCCTCCTTTCTTTTCTTTTCTTTTTTCTTCTCCTCCTAATGCCTCAACAAATGAAATGGATTTGTAAAAATGTTACACGGGGGGGGGGGGGAAATACGAGGCACTACACTTACACTGTAAAACAAGAAAACCCTTAATAAAATATATTTTTTAAAAAAATGATCTCTTCTAAGGTCCAGAATAATGGGGAAAAAACACCTTGGGGTACCTGTCCCTGTCAAAGAAGAGTTTCCTAGGATGAGGTGTTGACATTACCTAGAAGGGGTAGCGGGGGATTCTGGATGTTTATTTATTTGCCTTAAGTATTTACTTTGCCACCAACACCACCTCGGAAAAATCCTTGCAGACGCCGCCCAGCCGTGTGCTCAGCATTTCAAAGTCCCCGTGCAAACTTTCCGTCTCCCAGACAGCCTTATCGATGGGCACTTATGCCTGTTGTTGTCCAGGCAGTTGCCTGACTTCACCTCTACCCAGATAATGAGCCTCTTTTTGCAGCGTTTCTTCTTTCTTTCTTTTGCAACTGATATGCGCCTTACACAGCAGTTTTAGGCTCTTTCTCACAGTACAACTGACCTCTCAGAAAGAGGGGAAAAACTCTGCATGGATGTCAGAAATGTGAGGATTGCAAAACTGCAGGCAGGGGCGGACTTGGTTAATATGGAGTCCTAAGCAAGGACAAAATTTGGCACCCCCTGCTTTAAATATTTCTTATTTTCCCAATAATTCCTTTTAGTACAGTTGCTTTTTATAGATCTTCTCAGTAGGTCACTGTATAAATATAGGCACCACCACCACCACCACCATCATCATCATTATATTATTATTTTCTGTCCCCTCAGCTTGGCACCATGTGCAATGGAACTTCCTGCACCACTGTCATGGACTGGTTGGTCGCAGAGGAATGGTGGGAGGAACCAGCCGGGGAACTGCAAGGGAAGAAGGCTCAGAGCCCAAGAAGTGGTGGTTGGACAACAATGAGTGGTCAGAGAGAGAAGACTAGGAAGAGGAGGTGTTGGAAGCTGAAGAGGGAACAGGGCTGTGTGAGCTGGGAGAGTCTGTGTCAGACAGCAGTCCAGGATCAGAGACAGAAGCTGAAGCAGGAGAGGAGGGAAGCTAAGAGGCAGAGGTGGATCTGGCTAGTGAAGAGGCACAGGTGTCTCCCCCTCCTGCTGCAACAAGCTCCCTTCCCCGCTGGTCTCCCACAACCAGGAGATGCATGAAAAGGGCAGAGGAGAGGTTGGCTTCATGCAGGGGCAATCTCAGATTGCTTGGGGAAAACTCTGGAGAGGACTTAGGCTGCTGTGGGGACGCAGGGGTCTTCAACCTCCACAACTGCCTCATGGGGGCAAGACCTGCCAGAGATGAGTTGCTGTGCTCATTAGGCCAGATACTCCTGTGCAGATCCTGTTTTTGCTAATAAAGAGTTAACTCCAACTTCCTTGGTATGATTTATTGCTGGCTCATTCCTGTCAATCACCCTAAATCCAGCGCTCCTGCCAGGAGGGAAATATTCTGAATTCTTCTCCCCACTCCGTCCCAATCTATCAGTTAAGCAAACATGAACACTAACCCAACTTTTCTCAATCTGTTTGTCCCCCCACCCCAATATGTGGTTGGACTGTAGCTCATTATCCCTGACTGTAGATCATTGTTGGTTGCGGCTGATGGAACTGGAGTGAATACGTCGATTTCAGTTTCTCTCGGGTTCTCACTTTTGCAGTCTTCAGTTTTCCACATCAGTTTGCATTTTTAAAAAGTCCTAATGAAAATTGATCAACATTTTAGTGTGAATATCTTCTGATATGCACATCTGTGTATACAAATTTGTCTAAGATACACATTTTTGCAAGGCAATTTCCTTTAACATGATGAATTTTTGTACGCCATTTCCACAAATACATGCATTTTTAGGGTCACTTTACCCCAGCATGTGCATTTTTGTACCCTTATCTGTGCCAGAGAACTGCAACACAACTGTGAAAGCTGAAGGATGGCTGTGTTTTGGCCTGTGCATTGTTTCACAAAGCACCCATCATTTAGTTCGCTATTTAAATGTGAACTGAATCTATGTTCTCCCCATCCTTAAATTGGATTCCAAAGTACCCAGAAGACACAGGTTGGGGGGAGCTGTTTGACCCTCTTGTGGGCTACGGCTGCGTCTCATGACTTCCTTTGTTCACAGTCATGCTTCGATGTGAGTTGCTGCTCCCTGTGGTGGAATTTCCCATCGTAGCCACCCACGTGCTGACAGCTGATCCTCACTCACTGCAGGCTCAAGTGTCTCATGAATTATCCAATGAAGGACAGTAATTTTAAACCTGCATTTGACGATGACATACGGAGGATGGAGATGCAAATCGGATGGGGGTGCTTGTCAGCCAAAAGACACCAAGGACTAAAATAGGACGTCTCTTTCTCTTATGCATTCCTCCCATGTTCCCTTTTCCAGCCTGGCTTTCTGTCCTGGCACACAACTCAGGCTGTTGTTGCTGCTGCTACAATCGCATTTCCCGATGCTCTCAGAAGATGATGGTGCATCTTTGGCACAAAACGTGACTGGCACATCTGCAGGAGAAGCATCACCGCTGCAGCCTCTGTGCTTGAATATGGATGAGAGGCAGCAAGAGAGAGTGAAGCAGAAATCAACCTCCGGAAACAAAATCTGCTCCTGCCACCTGCAAACCAAGTACTAATTTTGATCCTACACAGCAATTCGGATTAAAATAATGTAAAGCAAATTGGACCCGCTCCTTGGCATTCTTCCGATGGAAAACCTTTGAGAGGCTCTCAAATGAGGCTCTCTTTTTAAGCTTTGAGAGGCTCTTTTTAAAACCACTGTGCCGTTTCCCAGAACTGCAGGGCGCTCATGCTGTCTGCTCTGAACCCAGATTCTTGAGGTGGTAGGAAGGGAACTGGCTTCCACAGTTCAGGCTAACCTCCATCCCTCCTACCAAGGCTTTCCAAAAGCTAGTGCCGGCCCTAGAGACAATCTCTGCCACCTGGATACTTGTGCAATAAAAGCCAGACTTTGTTTAAACAATCACACACTGTACTTCCACCCACAGACTAATGGTGCTCAGCGCTGGCAAACTCAGAAGAAGCAGTTATGTAACTGGCATTCTGCAAACATAGGAGCCGCTTGAAAGAATTCGGGGACAAGGAGCAAGGAAGGAAAACAAGTCTTGCTCTCACAATAGCCACTCCATTAACGTCATTCGACTCTCTCCAAGTTTTGGGTGGAGATGGCTTTTTTCCCCTTTTCTTTCTATTTTAGACTCCAGAGTGAGGATGTTCTGACATTAAGCAGCAATTCTCAGCTTCAGATATGAATCACATTGTTAAGTTACATCTTAATTTGGCATGTTTAAAACAAAACTGGGCTTGCATCAAGTCTGGATATGCAGGAAACCTGCCCTTTCCTTTCAGCTGTGCTGTTATCCGAATATGTTGCTCAAAATAAGGAAGCAGCACTAATGAGTATTTCACAGGAAAGTGTGACATATTCTTTTCCTACAGCAACCCTGGCACCTCTTTTTTTGCATACTCTGATTCTATGAGTGAAGATGGATCAAATGATAGAGATGAATGTGTGAAATGGTCTGTGTATCACTTATCTGCATGGTTCCCACCATTAATACTGTTTTCACTGAGTCATGTTTACTGTAATGTACAAGGAAAGAACAAGAGGTATCCCATTTAGAAATTTAGGTGCTGTTTCCTGGAATTTTCAAGGTCCCACATAGGTCATTTTGGAAGTATTTATGTGCACCTGGATTTACTTTGGCAGCCCACCTGTATGCAAAGTAATCTTAAATTTGTTTATGGCTGGTAATAAACCACAACCAGATTCTATTAGAAGCAGTTGAAGGAGGAGACTGTCTCAGAAGGTGGCAGCCTCTCCTTGGTTAGAAGCTTGTAAGGAGAGGCTATGGACATCTTTTTGGGATGCTGTACCAGGGGAGTTCCTGCAGTTCAACTACAAGACCTTTAGAAACACTGTGATTCATTCTAAATGCTGGAGGAAGTTCCATCCACAAAAGAAACTATCACAGAGCAATGCATAATGCGGCAGCAGGATTACTTTCTCTTGTATATTTTCCAGGCCATATTATGCTTGCCTTATATCAATTGCCCTGGTTTATGGCTTGTTGTTGTTGTTTTTGTTTAGTCATTTAGTCGTGTCTGACTCTTTGTGACCCCATGGACCAGAGCACGCCAGGAACTCCTGTCTTCCACTGCTTCACGCAGTTTGGTCAAACTCATGTTAGTAGCTTCGAGCACACTGTCCAACCATCTCGTCCTCTGTCGTCCCCTTCTCCTTGTGCCCTCCATCTTTCCCAACATCAGGGTATTTTCCAGGGAGTCTTCTCTTCTCATGAGGTAGCCAAAGTATTGGAGCCTCAGCTTCACGATCTGTCCTTCCAGTGAGCACTCAGGGCTGATTTCCTTAAGAATGGATAGTTTGATCTTCTTGCAGTCCATGGGACTCTCCAGAGTCTCCTCCAGCACCATAATTCAAAAGCATCAATTCTTCGGCGATCAGCCTTCTTTATGGTCCAGCTCTCACTTCCATATATCACTACTGGGAAAACCATAGCTTTAACTATACGGTCCTTTGTCGGCAAGGTGATGTCTTTGCTTTTTAAGATGCTATGTAGGTTTGTCATTGCTTTTCTCCCAAGAAGCAGGCGTCTTTTAATTTCGTGACTGCTGTCACCATCTGCAGTGATCATGGAGCCCGAGAAAGTAAAATTACCAGGCCCAATTCAAAGTACTGATGCTTACATATAAAACTTTAAACCAGGGATTCTCAAACGATCTACTACCAGGGCCAAACTGTATGTGGGCCCACTAGTCACAAAGTGGGAGTGTTAGGGACAGAGCCAACTACAAAATGGTGCAAGAGGAAGGCAGACTTTGGCATAATCAATTGGCAATTACAAAGAATCAAATCCTTCTGTGTTAACTGAAAGAGACTTCTCTCCTTTGCTATTTTCAACATCTCCACCAGTTTCCATAAAACCATATTTATGAATTGTTTGCTACTTAATTTCTTTTTAAAAACTGAGCTTTCACAATTTGAATGTTTGATAGCTTTTCAATTATTATATGCTTGGAGTACTATGCTAGGAACAGGTTTCCCAAATACATATTAATAATTTTAAAACCGTTTGAAGGGCAGAGATGATGTGGATGAACAAAGAGGATACCTGAAGGCATCAGAGACAGCTCAATGATGCACTGCTTGAATAGGACCACAGTACAGCTTGGTAAAGTTATTGCTTACTTTTTTTTTGGAGGTCATGGGGGCACCCACCTTTCACCCCACTTCTCTCACCTCTGGAAAGGCAACATTTGCAGATCTTGCTACTATTATAGTGTATTTTACTGAGTGCTGAAGCAGCAAAGATGTAGTCATCCAGCAGCCCCATAGTCCACATGTTCAGATATACAGAAAACACATTTCTAAGCATCCAACTCTTTTCAGCAGCTGCATCCATTAAAAAGCAGCCAAGAGAGAACTAAGGCAAGCTTGACCTACGTAGCTGGACATCTGAAGCTAGCACTGGAGGTGGAAAGGGCAGCTACAACTTCATTCCTCCAGAGAGGGCCAGCTCAGGACCAGGGAAGCTGTGTGAGCACATGGTGAGCATGTGCAGGAGCGATCGAGCAAGAGTGAACATGTGTGTGTGTGGTTGAGTGTTATGCTAGCGGTCACTGGTTTGTTAAGACAGGGCTAGAAATAACAGGGTAGGGAGCAGACCCACAATGAAGACTGGTATTTGTGTGGAATTCATCCATGACTTTTTAAAGGTATTCACCTAATGCTCAACAGTATGTTGTTAATTTTTACTCCAACATTTCATGCTGGGCACTCTTCCAATTGTCTCAGTTCCAACACAAACATTTTGACGAAGGGCAATCACACTCTGGCACTCTTTAGCAGTAGGCGGCAACCTAAGGCCCTTGGGCCAGATGGGGCCCAATCGCCTTCTCAATCCGGCCCACGTACAGTCCAGGAATCAGCGTGTTTTTACATGAGTAGAATGTGTCCTTTTATTTAAAATGCATCTCTGGGTTATTTGTGGTGCCTGCTTGGTGTTTTTACTTGAGTATAATGTGCGTTTTTATTTAAAATGCATCTCTGGGTTATTTGTGGGGCATAGGAATTTGTTCATTTCCCCCCCCCCAAAAAAAAATATATAGTTCAGCCCACCACATGGTCTGAGGGACAGTTGACTGGCCCTCAGCTGAAAAAGGTTGCTGACCCTTGCTCTATAGTTTCATCCCAGCTCACACCAACTGGCTGACCCAGCGGTGAAAGGGCAAATGGCACACAGAAAAGCTAGAGAAAGTTGACATACATGGGCAAAGACAAGCATCAAAGAGAACTAAGGGAAATGTGGGGAAAGGCCGTGCTTTATAGCTATTTGAAGGTGCAGTTTCATTAACAGCACCAGTGTTTCATATAGCAGATCTCACTAATACGAGACTAACATTGATTAGCAGAGCATAATCATATGGGGGAGACGGGCTTGTCTAACCACTGTTTCATTTGCAGGAATTCTTTGGTATTTCCTGGTTTCAGTTATTCTAAAAAGATGTATAAATGTCCTAGGTTTGTACTGCTTATAAACAGATTGTGTTGGTCATAAATGTCTTTCTTTAGGATTAAGCCCTTTGAAACCTGGTCAGATAGGTGGGCTAGAAATAATAAAATTATTATTCTTAGTTGAAATAAAATAAAAACATTTTATTTCTTGCCTTGGAAAACTGTGTGTGACTTGGCTCAGGACTTAAAATGAAATTGCATATTCTGATAACATGGCGAAAAATAAACACTGAAGCCAAACACATCCCCAGGACACAAGCAAGAGATCTCACACAGGACAATTTATGTGAATTCTCAGCAGGCACAACTTAAAAGCCATACCGTACAGCTCCAAGGGGAAGAGTTAAAATGCTTACATTTAAGAGTCGACCCCCAAGCTTGGCTCCAGTGGGGGGGGGGCAAGAAGAAGATAACACAATAGTCAAAGAGGAAAAACAAATGCCCTGCTCCACAACATGATTAGAAAGACCAAGAAATGAGGATAGGTAAGAGCTGGGAATAACCATAGCTGCCAAGGCCTGTGTGTTTGGTATCTTAAAGCAGGCGTGATACATCTCATATATCTGTTGATTGTTGGGATCAACTGGGTGCTTTTAATTAGTTTATTAAGGCTCCGCAAAAGGCTTCACCCATTTGCAGGCAAGACTTATGGACTCCTCTAAAAAGGTCACCAATCGCTTTTGGAGGGAATAGTGCAGACTCCAGCAACATGGGCTTCCTGATGTGTTCCTCCAACACATACTCTCCACCAAGGAAATCCTACTTGTAGGTAGTTCCAACTTGTTCTGGTTCTACTATTTGTGGGTGAGTCTAATACTAGGAATACACTAGGATAGTCTCTTAAAAATAAATATTTCACTTTATGAAAAGGATGTGAAGGGAAGATCTGTTCACCTTAAGCAAGGGATAATAATCTGCTTGTTTTAACAAAATAACCAAAAACATCCCAGGTCCTTGGAAAGAGAACATTGTCACTTACAATGAACAAAAAGAATTTTATTGGTATATATACACACAGGAATAACAGAGGTATTTGAATAATCAAATATGGAATGTTCACGAGAGTTAAAATAAATAATAAAGATACCCAGATGTGTCAGTGCTAACTCTAGCACCACTAAAAGGAAATGCCCGAACAGCTTTGACTCCGATGGGGCCATCCCAACAGAGTCTGTACAGGTTGCTACCACCAGAAAGTGGTCAATATTTCTGGAATACAAAGAGTCACTATAGTGCTTTCTACTGCTTTGCATTCTAAATGTTTATTCACTGCTTTCATCCCTTATTTCTTTAATAATAACTATTAAGTTTTGAAGTCCAAAAACATAACCCGTGTCTTGGCCCTCATGCACCACGCTATCTTCTCCGTAATACCTGCAAGTTGTATGGGCAAAGTCTATCATTCGAACATCAACTGAGCTAGCAGTAGGCTTATAGGCATATGCACCTGCCGATTCATCTGAAGACTCCTCTGAAAGGCCTTCAAGGTCTTCTGGATCAGAGTCCACAGCTACCTCTTGTAATTCCTTTCCATCATAAATGATGAGCAAAGAACTGGAGTAAAAACGGTAAGATTCCTGTTTCTCCAAGACTGATTTTAATTCAGTCAGTTTCTTTAGAACAGGTTCAAAGAGTTCTCTTCGCAGGTATTTCCCATTATGAAAGAACTGGTAAAGTGCTTCTTTAAATCCTTGGACCGAAAGCTTCCTTCCATGGTATTTATTCATAAACATTAACTGGCCAGAACCTGGCTGATAAACCTGTAGAAAATACATGGCAAGAAAAGGACTTGTTAGCACTGAATGAAACAGTAACTTTCAATTAAAACCCTCAAAAAGTTATATGCTTCAGAAGAGAAGGAAAACTTTTCAAAAATCTTCTGATATAGCTGAAGGAAGTCAGAGGTGGAATATTCTAACGGCCAAATCATTCATATATAACACGTTTTAATTCCAAAACAGATTCTTAAGGTGTATATTATTGTTTTTCCACTGACGAAATAAGACCATGGAATTTAAGTAGGATTAGAAATTTACTTGGCCACTATTTCAAAAGTCAAGTTACAACATGCATAATGGCATTTGGTAACTCAGCCCAATAACAGCAGTATCATGCCTATGCTTATTAATTCATTTTGAAAAGCTACTGGTGGCAATCTCATGAAGAGGAAAGTGGCCCTTTAAATAAAATTATTGTGTATGTTTACATCGCAGAAGAAATCAATAGCTTGAAGCATATAACTGAGACAATGAAAATATATTTTAACACACCATAACAAATCATATTAGTATCTGCTAAAATGGTAGCAAAGATTAATGAGTCAGTCCTTGAAGACTAAACTGAAATGACGGTACAAGCTGGCCCTCAAATGGATAAAAATTAAGCATGGTGACTAAAACTAGGATCTCTAAAAGCAGAAAGAATGAACTAAGAAACTATTGGAGCAATATCCTGCAGCCTGAAATATGGAAAGGGACTATGAATACCATGTTTATACCTTCCAAGCATCATTTGCAAAGAAGATGCTGCTGTTAAAGGGAAAGCACAGAGATGTTTACCACTAAAAGTAACAAAGGAAAGGTGGGATAGATAACCTCTTCTAATTGTACAGGAAGGTGAAAAGTTCCTCTCTCATAGTAGTCATTCCATTCAAACCAAGCTTGCATGAAAGTATGCAAAGAGCCAGCAGAGAAGCAAGGAGCCCTAACTATTTTTATTGTCCATACTGCCCCATTCACTTGCATCTTTCACTTACAGGGAATAACTAAACAGCCAGGCAGCAGAACAGCTAACTGCTATCACCTACTCTACCTCTGGACAGTGAAAATGCCTGCAGTGAAGGGAATAAAGTGCACACGGCTAGGCAACTTCCACCCAGCTGTCAGTCCTTTTCAGCAATATGTTGCGATCAAAGTCAACGTGAACAGCCATAATGATCCAAAGGGAAAAGAAGCAGCTTCAATGTAATTTTATTTATTTACTTTTAAACTGCAAGGTGTCTTAGAAATCTTTCCAGAATGAAAGGTGAAACAAACACCCAAATAAATAGTAACAGCTTGCCTTACAGTTACAATCATATTATTTGTGGAAGAAGCCTTCCTTTGGCTGTATGAAGTGTGCACACTACAAAGACTTAGTGCAGACCAACACAAAAAAATCCTTAATAAAAACTATTTTTTTAAAAAAGCAAGGGTGCAGCCTATTAGTATCGTGAATAATTTGCAGTTTAACTGCATTCAAATTTAGTCTTTCAGGACTCCATGAGAGAATCTGCATTTAAAATAAATCAATCTGCTAGTATGGGGAGGGAAGAGAATGCATTGCTAGATAGGATTTTTGAGTGCATGCTTCACTCCATGCACATGCATGTGGAAATGAACTCTCTGCGATCATCTCCCATATTGGATTTCTTAATCAAGGACAGCCTGATGGTTAAATAGCAAATTCCATGCATGGTGAGAGAAAGGCACAGTGGCTCACTTTCTCCGCTCTTGATAAGGAAGAGCATTGCTCTCAAGTGGCCCATCCGCCTGATTACAGTGATACTGCCACGTTCTGGAGCTTTCTTCAGCAAGATGGTGAATAAAATGTAAAATTTCTCAGCTAGAAAAGTAGGAAGTGGGAAGGTTACAAAATTGCCTAAAATGAGTAACACCACTGAATTTTTTTGAATTAGAGACAATAAGGACATCATTCTTAAATTGCCTGAAATATATAATGAAAAATGTACAGCACCACTGCACATAATTCTACTATTTGATGACAACTGTAATCAGTAGTTCACAAAATTCAGAACAGTGCAATGCTTGCCTAAGGAAAGCCAGAATTTTTCCACTTGAAGAGAACGCAAATAGAAATTGGTTTCACTCACAGTCTAATAAGCAGAAACTATTCATTCCTGCTCTTTCTGAAACTCACCTGCATACCACAAACCCGGACTCCTATAACTGCTGAAGTGCTCTGCTGACACTTCCGGATCTGATTCGCCTTCTTTTCTTCAGATGCATCATCTCCATGCTGCCGGGTTCCCATCTTGAGATCTAACACACAAGGCACCTCATAACGCGAGGTTAGGTTTTCCAGTAAGATAAATTCTGTTTAGTTAAGGAAAGCTCAGAAGAACTGTGGCCAAAATTACTCTTATACTTGAAGCCGAAATAAAGAAATGTTCCAACCAATAATTAAAATTCTCAATGTTGCCCCTATTATTAGAACTTGTACAACTTAACTTCACTATTAATGACTGGCATTTTAAACTTATTGTTATCCACCTTTCACTACGAGGTCTCGGGGCAGGATACGAACATTCAATAAAACATATTAAATACCTTACTTGGAACACAGAGATTACTATAGTGCAAAGGAGGGGGAACAACCCAATATAAAATTACTCATCTGCTCCCAGATGACCAATGTAAAGAGTCTGATGGTGGTGCCAGGTAGAGTGATGGCCCCTTTGCCATGGGGAAGGAGTACCATAACTGGGCATATGGGGGAGGGGTAAATACAGAGAAGGTCCCCACAATACCACTACCTCTCGGGCCTCAAATAGCAGTGCTCCCCCAGCAAGGCCTCCCCTGCTGATTTTAACAGTCAGGCAGGTCTGTATCATAAAATGCCTTGTTTTCCACAAACCAAAGAAAAGCATTGTTCTCTGAGATGATGGAGATTTAGGACAGAACCGATGAAACAATCAGTTTGGCTTTGGCAAGCTTTTGCTCTGACACATGACTCAGGTATAACCTTGGATAAACTATTCAGCTGCTCTTCTCAACTGTATAAAAATATTATAAACTATCCCAATCAGATATTGATAAGTTATCAATATTTCAGACAACTCCATCAGAAAATTTCTCTACAAGGCTTATGCAGAGAACCTGCATATTTTCACTGAACATTTTTCAGTGTTCTAAGCGTTTAATGTCCCCCTGAAAAAAACCCATTAGCAGTTCTTATACAGTGGTACCTCGGGTTACAGACGCTTCAGGTTACAGACTCCGCTAACCCAGAAATAGTACCTCACATTAAGAACTTTCCTTCAGGATGAGAACAGAAATCACGTGGCGGCAACAGGAGGCCCCATTAGCTAAAGTGGTACCCCAGGTTAAGAACAGTTTCAGGTTAGGAGAACCAGCAGCACATTTATTATTTTCGGCACACAGACCCCTTTATCTATTTGCCTCCAATGGCAATCACAGAATGTCAAGGTGTCGACAAGCCACTCCCTCTAGACTGTATCTATATGATTTAGGGAAGTGGGTTTACATGTAGCACATGAGCTCTTTATATACATGTGTTAAACATGATCTCCCTCTATCAGATATTCTACTGGAAATACAAAGTAGAGAAGAAGAGACAGTAAGCTGCTGCCTCTGTCACTTAAGATAGCATTATTTTTCTCCATACAACTGAACAAAAAAACATACATACTTCTTTGGGCCGATTAAAAAAGCAAACCAAGATACATTTGAACGTGTGATCATGAGAGGTAGAGATTAAGCCCTCTGGTGCCATTTGAGGAAAGAATGCTGGTGGTTCCAACATAAAGAAACAGCAGAACTTTACTTCACTGGGTCTATCCACTAATTAAAGCACGAGGTTCCATTTATAAAAATTAGATGTGCACTAAGGAATATCTTGATTTAAAGGCACATCTGTACTCATACCACTGTCAGCACAGATCACTCCTCAACAAACTGTACTGGCTTAGAGGTAGATTGGCTTAGACTGCAGCATGACCAACATGGTTCCTTACATAATGCAGACAATAGCACTACCATCAATATCCTCCACCAACTGCAGAGATTACACATCAATTGTGGGCTACTGTAAAGGTAAATGGTCTGCAGATTTATGTAGCATCAGCCTAAGTACTATGTGAGAGCCTGTATTCCAACAGCAGAAAATAGTACATTGTAGTCACTTCCATCAGCCAATGCTGAGAAACACAAATTTGGTCTAAAAGTTCCCGTTTGAGTGACTTGTCACATTTGATATTTAACTATTCAGTTCCTACGATAATGTGGTTCTTGTTCAGTTGTCATACATTTATTTGCACAAAGGATACTATATTGATTCCGATGTTTTGCATTTTCCTTCATTCGCTTTAACTGCTGCTGATGACATTTCATACTCCAAGGATTATGGTGTTTAAACTGAGAACTGACATTTCCTTTTTTCTCCACACTGTAATACAGCACTTCAGATTTCTTCAGCAATTCGAATTCTTCCTCTAACTTATGGCTGAAAAATAAGAACCAAACCTTAGTATTAGTGGTCAAGTGGAAGTATCCTAGCCTTTCAAAAATCATTTGAAAATATTTGTGCTCTGCTAGCCTTCACTCGTGCATTGCTTACAACTAGCCTATTTCACAATGATTTTTAAACTGAAAAGTGGTATCCACTATCTTTCTTATATTAACAAGTAATTTGTCCCATGGTTTCTCAGTCAAGCCTTCACCCATGTTTTTAAAAGAGTACTGGCATCCGATGAGCACTGATTCTAGTCCACAAAAGCTAAATAAATAAGTGCCTTGTTTGTAAGGTGCCACAATATTTTTGATTGCTTTTGAAGCATCAGCCTAACATGGCCTCTTATATATATATTTGAAGAGCATTATTTAACAGTTGCCACAGTTTGTAACTTTCAAGATTCAAATGACACCATGTTCCAGATATTCTTCTCCTACTGAAAATGCCTCAATCTAATCCTGAAATCAATGAAATTAAATATATTGTAGGCCTGAAAAACTAGAATTTCAGAGCTCCTTACTTAAATTTGAAAAATGACTTTCTAGGCACAAAAATGTACAGTATACAACCCTATCCAGTTTTACCACACTAAGTCTGTAGTTTTATACGGTTATCTATAAGGAAACCCATTAAATACAATGGGAACTGCTTCCAAGTAAAAATGCTTAGGATTGCACTGCATATTTTTTTTAAAAAAATTCATGAAATTTGAGTGTACACAGAAGAATCATGTTATTAGCTTTTGCTTTGCTTACTCTTTTTTTAGTTACCTTTTCATTTTCTCTTCTTTTCGGTGCTGTCGAACCCACTCCTTAGTTAACTTTTCATTTTCTAGCAATACAGTCTTTTTATTAGTCCACCGTAACAATTTATTTTTAGGTTCACATTCAGAATTATCTAGGCTTTCCAAGTTATCATGGTCCCCGTTTAATGGATATGCTATTAGACACAGGTTTCCGTCTTCATCCTCTTCAAAGCTTACCGATACCACACCTTCAGAGGAAAAATAAGATATACAGTTAAAATTAAAGAAATGAGAAGCATATACAGCTTACAACACAACATAATTTTGCACTAAGAATATAGCAACTTTGGTTTTTCTCTTACCCCAGTCCTTAGTTTTTTATCTTGCCACAGGCCAAAACTCATCTGTCAACCTAACAAATATCAAAACATCTAGACAAAGTGACACCTCACAGAGAAGACAATTTATCATGAAGACAACACATTAATGATACAGGAGATTCTTCTCGTGAGCAGAATCACATAGGAATCAAATAATAACAGGAGACGTTTTCAATTATTGAAAATTTTTATTATTTTCTTTTTTAAAAAATCTGACTTATCTGTCCCTAGAAGAGATGTAAAACATTGTATATTTACATCTTGCAGTGAAATGTACCCTGCACAGAAACACCAAAAGCTTTAAGTTTTGCTTAACAGCAAAGCTAAAAGCACTTATCCAAACAAATGGCTTTCAGGAGGGTTAATAGATTCCAGGGGAAAGGAAAGGCTTGCAAGAGCAGAGCAAAACAAGAACAACATCACACATTACAACAGACAACTAATTCAAAGGGTTCCACTTAGAATCACCACGTTTAATTTTACAATTTTTATTTTCCTTGGGGGAATATATTTTATTGATTTCAGTTATGTAGCAGTCTTGCAAAGGAAATAACAAAATGAAGTACAAAATGAATTTGACTGAGATACATCAAAACATGGTGAACTTTGAAAGCATTTTTGCTTCCTCATCTCAGAGTCTCTAGAGCATTGTCTTATGTTTTGAGAGTCTTAGAGGCAAGTTCTGACAGTGCCATATAGGAATGCTATGGCAGAAGTTGTAACAACTGGCTGAATGGGGCTTTTTTTCCTCAGTCCTCTCTCTTTATCCTGAAATCAATCAATCTGTACATTCTTGCCGCTCATCACTAGAGTTCTTGGCGAGAGACTGGCACTTCTGAGCAGGGCAGGCAGCTCTGGGACCTACAGTAGCAAGGGTAGGGAGTGTGGAAGCTCTGACTGACAGTCCTGCTGCCCACACAGGAAAGAGCTACAGGAAAGGGGGGGAAGCCAGCTAGAAAATGGCCTTTGACTTTATCCTGGAAAAAACAACAGAGATGGACCAAATGAGGCCCCCCCTTACCCCTGAATCCCTCCCACACATCTCCAAAAGAGAAAAACCACATATGCTAGTACAATTTATTACATTCTATCAAACATTTATAAAGTACATTTTCATCTATTCATTCCAAAAGCTTGTAATGAGAAGTTTTCAAATGTTTCAGTAAGCGTGCACATCATATAGCAATACAACTAAGAGACATCTCTTAGTCTTTTAATTGGTGAAATAGTGGTTGCTTTATTCAGTGAATAAATATAATACAATGTAAAAAGGTAATCAGATTTTTAAAATTCGGGTATCTTTAATTAAATTCCAGTAGTACCTCATTCAAAGTTAAAAGTTTTGGTCAACTAATGCAATGCTAAGAACTGGAATATCTACTCCCACATACCATCTGAGACAGTCTCTTCAACGGTATTTCACCTTTTGCCTACCTAATGACCGCATCCCCCCCCCCATCTCCTTAAGGGCAAAAACAAGCTGAATATGTTTTAACAGTAAATTTTAACTTCCCTGCTGTGCTGACCAAATTGTTAGAGGTAGAAAAGAATCCAAAGAGCCACAATAAAGTTCCGTAAGACAAGCAAATCTTATCCAGTTTATTTTTTGTTTTGTTTTAAAAAGTGCACACACACATACAAATCAGAAAGAAGCAGCACATTATTACTGAAAACATTTACAAGCTATTATCAATATACTTACCTACCTGTGCCTAAGGCCGATCTACAGGCTATCATCAGCAGAGTTGTTCTACTCTAATGCTGTTAGTCAGCCCAAAGACCCACTGGCAAGCATCTCCACCCTGTATCTCCACAGCCTGGCTCAGACAATATCAAAATGCATGAAAAGAAACCCCCTAAAATCTCTTCAGCATAAGAGACTTTAGAGACAAAACAGCACATTTGGATTTACAAAAGGAATAAAAAAGCCCAACCCCCTTCTAAGGTTGGTAACATACCTTCATACTGAGGAGTGAATTTACGCATTTCTGTAGGAAGGGTCTCATAGAACAGATGTTCTCGCTGGATAAGGGGCTTACAGATGGTCTTGTCATTAAACCGGAGGACACAGGAGTGACCTCCAACCTGATGAACAAAAGGCTCTAGCAGGACGCCTTTGGAATAGTGCTCCACTTCCATAGCTCCAAATGCCGGGCTCATCCTTGTAGCACATTAGACACACCAATGTGGCAGTTGTGAAGGCAGCTCACACAGAGATCGCTTCTCCAGTATATGTTTATTCCCGCTAGAAAGTCTATGGAAACAGAAGAAAATCCCTTTTCGTTTAGCAACGTTGTCTGAAAGAGCACAAATAACAGATTCTTTCGCAACCGAGAGCGAGAGAAAGAGAAGTGAAACTCTCCGCTCTGAAGCAGAAACTGAAAAGAGCCAACAAGCTCTAAGCACTGAGACAAACAGGAGTGAGGTCATACCATAATCTGCATACCACGCCTCTCACAATTTTAGCCAATTGGGATTAGCACACAGCTACTAGGCGTGCCTATTACGAAGGAGCAGGGAGAATATCAGTGCAGAAAGTGGAAGGGGGAGAAGCACTCACACTGTTTCTCTTGGCTGTTCAAATCTGCTAACCCTTGCAGCATTTTATTATCAGCACAATAGTCCACAGGGCAAAACTGTAGATAAATGACGCATTTCCACTCTTTTCTCTATATCATATTACGGATACCCATCTAGCCTTCTAAAGCCTGTTGTAGATAGAACATGCAAATAACACTGTAAACCAGTGTTTCCATTTGATGCTTCCTTTCTTTTAGTCTGCATGCACACGCTATTTATTACTATTCATTTTTAAAAGAAAGAGCCTGGCCACAACCTAAACTAGCCTTTGAAAAGAGTTCCTCAACACCACTTTGAACTCCCCAGGTAATAAAGGAGTTTGCAATTTAGCTTTTTGAGCTTTTAAGAGAGGGGTCCCAGAAGAATAAACACAAGCATTTTCCATTTAATTATTATTTAGTGAGTTTGTATTTTGCACTTAAAGGTTCTCAGGATGGTACTTAACAATATATTAAAATATACAAATCCATTTAAAAACATATAAACAGCAAATATAAAATGAATCAGAATGTCAAATTAGCTTTTTTGAACTCAAGAGTTTAAAGAAAAGCTTTAGACTTCTGAGAGCAGCTTCCAAAAAGAGAACTAAAAAGAATTCATGTTCAGAAAATTGTGCATACATAGATCACACAAATAGACAGAAATTCACAATCCCCCTCATTTTTAAAACACGTCAATACCTATTGTGCATATTTCTATAAAAGTAGTATGTTCAGCATTGCTTGTTTTATTCTTAGCAACCTTATCTCCAACTTAAACAGGAGGATAATCTTAAAAGTTTACTCTGTATCTACATATGTTTTTCTCCTTATAAGATGACAAACATTATATCGTACAGAATTATAGTGGTCTTCAAGACTGAGGATCAGACATTTTGAAGCTCAATGGTCTATTTTGATCATCTTGAAAAAGAAAAGCAGAGATGAGCTAAATCCTATTAGCAAATATAGCAAAGGTCTAATATAGTTTAGTCTTTAAGATTTGTAGCTAAAAATAATGTGACCACTGGTTCTCCCATAAAGAGTGTTACATGAACAATCATGCAGCTAATTCTGAGAGACCACAAAGTGTTCTAGGTCGCAGACTTATTTTTAGATAGACCCAAGTACAGGATCACAGTGCAAAGCATGTCATCTTAGAAATAAATCCCAGAATTCAAAGATCTTGCTTCCAAGTAGGTGTGCACAAAATTTATCTTAAAACTTAAATGGCAATGGATTGCAGAAGCAAACAACTCTTTTTTTATAAAAATCGATAAATTTCTAGAAGTGTGTGTGTGTGTGTGTGTGTGCACATGCACAAACATACACAGACACACAGAGGGATTTTAAACAATAGATGTGTATGTGATACTGATAATATTGAACTTATTAGCACTGAGGATACTTAATTCTTTTTAAGATACATTTTAGATCGTTTTCAAATTTTGTGCATTGTTTTGCTGTTTGCTGCCCTCGGCAGAGTGAACAGAAATTTAACAAATACTTGCTGGACCATTAACAATATTATCATCAGGCACACTACCCGGTGAAAATACACTTAACAAAATATTTTGAGCTCAATAATTTCATACCTGTGATACTACAGAAGATAAGCAATGAGTATACCTAATGTTTACTCTTAATGGCTTACTGGTGTGAAGCACATTCTGACTACCTAACTACTATTGCATCCAGTCCATTTCTGCAACACACTTCTATCCAGAAGATGGCACTATTTTTCCAGTTCCAATGAATTACTCTACGATAGCAATATCCCCAGATAAAGATGCATCCAATGATCATCTACTCGGGGTAAGATGCATTGGGTTGTATTCCTACTCAGAACAGACACTGAGTCTATTTTTGAAATATGGCAACCCTAGCTTACTTCCAAATAAACAAGCTATTGTAATCATGACAATACATTCAAGAAATTGTGCTCTGTCATCGTAACAGAAAATGCATGCATGCGTGCAAACACATAAAGACTTTGTCAAAATGATCTCTACAACCTCTGATCCTCACAGAAAAATGTATTTGCTAGAGATTTCACCTGATACGCAAACGTATGCCACTCTCCACTCTTCCCCAGTGAGCTCATTAATTTTTCAAGCGCTTTCACAACTTGTTTTCTTTCGTATATGTTCAGAGCAGTCCACAGAGGATGCTGAACTGTGTGTATTTACAAAACAGCATTCTCTTGGGTATCACCCAGGACATGATTCAACAGGCCCCACCTTCAAACATGAGCATAAAAGCTGTCTCTCATACAGGGGCATGCATAATATTCCAGTATTATGCAACAGAATCTTGCTTTTGTTCTTCATGCATTGGTAACCTCCTGCTTACACTACAGAAAAACATTTCCTATTAACATGCCCTTGAAAATGGATTTGAAAAGCATCACAGTTAGTCCAGATGTTGCAGTCCCTTATTGACTGATGTGCATTAAAGTATTTGTGACTTCACTGGTTGTCTTTTTACTTCAAAGCACAACTCATAGGTGCTGCTTTTTTAAATTTAACTTTGAAGTCCTAAACAGCCTGTGTCTTGCATACCACACCACAGAGCATCTTCTCAATACATACTTCCTCACATAATATCTGGCATGGGCTCTACACCTTTTCACATGCTGTCAAGATCTAGAAGTGGAGCTGGCCCTCTCTGGCATCTACTCTTTGGAATAGACTTCTCTGGGAGAGCAGACATCATCATCAATATCACCTCTCTTCCTTGAATCCTTCCCATTGGGTAGATGACAGTAGATCACACACATCTGAGAGGGAGAGGGGAAAAGCAGCTGGAGCAGGCCCTGAAGTAGTCTTTGTCTCACTTCCCTGGAATTTTACTTGTGATTACATTATTGTTCCCATACCAGAGCATGATACCTCATAGTGAGCATATGGTGAAGCAGAGATCTAAATCACAGGCTTCACAATTCATAACTTGTGTGTTTAACCACTTCACTACGTTTTCATGGTTCATGGTTTTATTTACCGCACATTTTCAATCTAGACACTGTGTTACCTATACTGATCTTGCTGGTCAGAAGTCCATGTGTAAGCTAAGAGGGATTAAAAACAGTCCCTGTGGGGCTTGCAGCATACTTGACATTTAAAAAACCTGTCTGAATGCAATTCAACGCAATCCTAAGCTACTAGATGTCCCTAGGCAAAGTTTTGTTATGTACAGCTTTCCAATGATCCATTCCTGCTTTAGATCAAGGTAACAACGGCATCTTTATTCTTCACACTTCCACCCCAAACAGGATTTTATATCTTTTCCCTCATAATACCATTTATATAACTCTAAAGGAAAAGCGTTTTAACTCCTGCTAAATCTTCTGAGTATAAAACATAAAGTATTTTAATTATTAACAATCTTCTCCAAGAACATAATATCCTACTTAAATATTAAGATGTAAAAAATGACCCATGTGCCTGGGAACATGGAGTTCAATTACTGAAATACAACAAATGCTTTTGTTTTGGCAATAGCCTTTCTAAAAGTCTTCTTTTTTTTTCAAAATGGCTAACTGTCTCTACTTCATTTTCATTATTTCTGCTCTCTCATTTCTGCCTAACTACAAGTTATCCCCTTAATGAAAAAAATTTCAAGTATTTATTAAACTATCTAGAAAATTATCCAAAATACTGGCTATGCACAGTCTCGAGCATTCAGCATTTAACTAAATCCATCCTTGAAATACAAAACCTAGAATAAACATTGGGTGTTGATATGAATGGAGCCATTAATAGTCACTACTTTAAAAAGAGTAAAGGGAATCTGAATTGAGGTGGAAATTTTTAAAGTTTAAAATTTGCAAAACTCTTGCTTTCCCATTGAGCAAGCCACGTGAGTGAAACTCCTTCAGATCAGTCTCCTTCCATCCCTCTCTTTGTTGGCAGACTCTTCACAATACCAAATTGCCTATCTCCCCTCCCTCACTCAATTATTTTGCTTAAATGAACAGACTACCTACTCATCAAGGACTGGATGTTGAGGATCAGAAAGTTCCCTGGTACTTGGGACACCTACAATAAATATTTTCCAGCTACTTCTTACAATGATTTTCTTGCCCTACTAGACTAATATGTTCTGGTTTTTCTCTACACATGGAAGTTCCTCCTGAGAAGCTGAGAATGCAGTTTATTCCCAAATCATTCCCTTTCATTTCATATGAACCAGGAATAATCCTCCGGCTTTACACTCACAATTGCTAGAATTACCATTCCACACATAAACCTGCTTTGGGAGAGGTGAGAAATCCATCCATAATACTTTTATCTATCCTTTTGTCCAAAGGATCAGGGCAGTAGAAGTGAATAGCCTCACAGCCGCCCCAGTCCCCAGAAGACATGTCTAGTCACCTTCACGGGATACCAAGAACAGAAGAACATTTCAATGTCCCCATTCCTAGCTTCACAAGGAGCAAAAAGTAAGTACTGACTTAACAGGGAGCCCACATTATCTAGATATATTTTGTTTCAGAAAGTTTAGTTTTTCTAGTTTTAAGAGATAAAAATTTATGCTAAATACCAACAGACTTCCAACACTGGCTTTCATAACTGGATGGAAATCCTACTTCAAGTCCTATTACTGCATTCATTACGTCAGTACCAGCAGCATTATGTATGAATGGAAATTTTTCAAGAGGTTAATAAAGCAGAGCTCCATAAGAAATCAGCATCAGCAGCAGGGATGGAAGCAAAGTTTCTCTTGAGAGAGAAAATACAAACAAGTAAAGCAAGAACACAATGATGGAACAGTGCAAAGAACAAAAAAGGTCAAGAGAAAATAGAACTGTTTATTACATATTTGCCAAAAAAGCTTATTTTTGAGGCAGGACATGTAGAGACTATTTCAACTATTTAAAAGCATGTGATCCTTAAATCTCCTTGATGGAAGTTAAATCTAAAATTAAGCATCACATCTTAACCATGGAAAATGGTGAAAGTTTTATTATCAATCTAGAACACACACATCTGAAATAAAATGTCACAGTACGGATGAATGCTGTTTGGTGGCTTGCAATTCAAAAGAACAAGATCAGCAGAAATGTAAGTCTATTTTTTGCATAATATTAATCAAAATAAAAGTCACAGTAGATAGAGATGATTGCCTCTGAAAGTATGGTAGAACTAAAACCTACACTGGGGTTAATAATAATAAGGCTTCACGCATCATTAGCTGTACAAATGGAGAGGGGCAAAAAGAGGGGCTTCATCATGCTGATTGCTGGAATCATAATTGGGGCAAGGGAGGGAGAGAAATCAGCTCCTTAACTTCTTCAACAACCAAATGGCACATAAGCTTTAATACACTATCATTTTAATTACAAAACGATCCCCTCTTATATAAAGAAAGATGAATTATTAAAAATAACACCGACAAAAGCAGTCAAATATTTCCCTTGTTAAAACTTTTAAAAGTAATTTCAGGAGCACTATGACCATATCATGATTACACTGCTCAGCTTTTATTTCCATTGTACTCTCACAGGACACCTGTAGTCAGCAAAGGACATGCAAACAACATAGTTAAGTAAAGGTGAAACCTTTAAAGTGCAGTGTATCAGTCTAGAAAACTGCAAGATCACATTAAAGGCAAGAGGGCAATGTCTCCTCAACTATCTAATTTATAAACCTTACATGTACATATTACAAGAATAGAACATTTTTGGTAAATGCCAAGAAACGTGAATTCTGACAAGACAATCTCAGATGAATTTTGTGAAAATGTGAGAACAGATAAATAGTATTTCACATTTCTGACATACACAGGTAATGTCACAATTCTGTGACATTGGTTAGGGTTATGATGCAGCTTTAACGAATCCATGTATGCACAGAGCCGTTAAATGAACAACGATACAGTGGGGGCGGGGGGAGCTCTGGCCTTCCAGATGTTGTTGGATTGCAACCTTCAGTCAGCATGGCTAATTTTCAGGGTTGATGGGAGTTATAGTCCAACAACTATTTGAAGGGCTGCAGATTTCCCATGCACCTGTTGTACAAGATCAGGGTAAAATAAAGTAAAAGCTCCTCTATGATATAGCTGATTTCTTAATTGCATTGCAAGCCAATGCACATTGTGTAGCTGACAAAAAAAAATAATCTGTAGAAGATCCAGTTTAGCATCTCTGCATCTTGCATGAGAGATTAAAATTTTCCATTGCAGGGTAAGTTTTTTTCCACTGTTCCCATGTTCTTTTTCACTTCTCCTCTTTAAAGGTTATTGGATTTTGAAACAATGCAGGAGTAGGGTGTGGACTCCGTATTTGAACTGATTGTCATTAGTCACTTAATAAATTATACATTTTAAAACATACCATACTGGGCTTTATTTAGTAGCATCTAATCAATTTCAATTTATCTAGCAAAATATTTCTTCAAAAATTTGCTTTCCTCTTCTATCACAAACTATACAAAATACCAAGACACAAAATGACTTGGCTAAAATTGTCTGTAATTTGATTACCGGTAAACAACACAGCTTGGACACTCTTTTGAAATATGAGGATCCCCCAACCCAACAAACACTCACCCTATTAGACACCCCCCCCAAAAAAAATCATTCGAACAAAATGTAGCCTTAAGGTTTTGGAAAGATCCTTGCTTGTTGTGTGTTGGTTGGTTCTGTCTGCAATGTCCAGATCCGTTCTATTATGAGTTTCCATAATGAGTGTACATCTACTTGCATTAGGAAGAATGTAATACAGTGGTACCTTGGTTCCTGAACAGCTTAGTTGTCGAACAAATCGGCTCCCGAACGCAGCAAATCCAGAAGTGTTCCGATTTGCAAGTTTTTTGGAAGCCAAATGTCCGACACAGCTTCCGCTTGAGTGCAAGAAGCTCCTGCAGCCAATTGGAAGCCACGCCTTGGTTTCTGAACTGTTTTGGGAGTCGAACGGACTCCTGGGACGGATTAAGTTCAAGAACCAAGGTACCACTGTATATGTGATAACAACAGAATACATTCAGTTAGCATTACAGTGGTACCTTGGGTTAAGTATTTCATTCGTTCTGGAGGTCTGTTCTTAACCTGAAACTGTTCTTAACTTGAAGCACCACTTTAGCTAATGGGACCTCCTGCTGCCGCTGTGCTGCTGCTGCTGCATGATTTCTGTTCTCATCCTGAAGCAAAGTTCTTAACCCGAGGTACTAATTCTGGGTTAGTGGAGTCTGTAACCTGAAGCATATGTAACCTCAAGCATATGTAACCCGAGGTACCACTTACCACTGTATTGTTTGTGAATCTAACTGATGGCCCATCATCCCTGTTGCAATCAATACATATTGAAATTAATCAATCTTCTGTTTTACCCATCTAACAGGGGCAAGGTCCAAAGTGGCAAACAGCCACAGGGGAGTGGGGATAGAAATACATGTGCTGTTGCCCAGCCTATTTCTACTACATCCCAGGCCATGCCTAGCAAGGAGAAAATAACTCCCATGTACACCTAGGGGAAGGGGGGGGAAAGCATGAAAGAAGTATGGACAAGTCTAGGTAGGCATAGTTAAATCCATCCTAAATAGATACTTGTAGATACATATTAAACAGTTGTCACAAGTAAACTAATTTTTTTATTAAAAATCAAGCCCTATTAAGACTGGTACAAAAAGTAATCGGACAGAACTGGCAAATCTGAAAAAACAAGGTAATGATTAAGGTGGCTATTGTTTTCAATACCCTTGTTAGAATGGCGTTAGAATACCTGCCAGGCATTTCACCAGAATATAGCTATTCTGTGTGATTTTATAATATATTTTTTCAATGGTAGGACCACACCCTTATTCTTACTTACACCTCTTGAAATTGTTCCAATATATGGCACCTTACAGTTTTACTCATTTACAGGCCTACTGTGACTCAGTTCCTGTTAACTTCTAGTGATTGCTTCTACTAGTCACAGCAGTTTGCTACTGATTTAAATACTATACAATGGGCCCGCAAACAACACATAATATACATACGTGATTGGGACCTGAGGCACGCAACTGAAAAATAAATACAGTGGAACCTCGGATTTTGAACGTAATCCATTCCGGAAGTCCATTCAACTTCCAAAACATTCAAAAACCAAGGATCAAAGGGCTGTCAGCAAGTTCAATGGGGTAAATTGAAAAACGTGCCTCAGAAGCGATCCGACTACCGAGATGCATTTGAAAACAGAAGCATTCACTTCCGGGTTTTCGGTGTTTGGCTTCTGAGACGTTCGGCAGCCGAGACGTTCAGAAACCGAGGTTTGACCGTACTGTATTTTTCCATGTATAAGATGCCCCTATGTATAAGAAGATCTCTATTTTTTTAACTCAAAATTAAGAAATCAGTATTTAAAACATGAAATCGGACAAGTTTTTTTTTTCATTTAGAGTTCCAGGGAGAGCTTTTTTGGGGGGAGATTGCCTTCAAGCCCAGGCAGAAAGCACCCAGGATCAAAACAGGTGGGCAAGAGAGGGGGCCCGTCTGTTGCCCTCCCGCGCTTTGCAGCCTAAGCTGCAACCTGCCTGATCCTACTCTGCATGAAGACAAAGCAGCAGCGTCCAGGTCCTGGATTCTGAGCCACCAGAGCTGGGAGCAATCCAGGAGTGCTCGCAGCCAACTGCATCTCCATGGACAGGGCCAGGTGAAGCAGGTGGGCACTGGAGCCAGAGAAGCCACCCCCTCCCTCCCCAGAATAACACCTTCAGTGCGGATTGGCAGCCGCACAGCTTAAGTCACCAAACTTTGGAAGGTCAGCTGAAAGATTAGGAAGGCGGGCAGAGGAGAGTCTTCCAGACAGGGCGCCGAGGCGTCTACAGGATACCACGTGAAGCTTGAACTCCATGCACCAGGCTCACTCCTGGCTGAGGGGGAAATGGCGCCTCTGAGCATGAGCAAAGCGCCTTTCCCCACAGTGTAGTCTGAAAGCAGTCAAGCTTTCCAGCCCTGCCCCACATTCACATTCTGTGTATAAGATGACCGCCAATTCTGGACTGGAAAAAAAATCAGCAAAAAAAGTTGTCTTATACACAGAAAAATACCGTAAATGGGGAGCAGGAGAAACCAGTTGTGAAAATAGCTTTTTGAGCCCTCCAGTCTCTAGGAAGGCAGAGGGCAAGGTCCGAGCCAGACAGGCAGGGATGGTCACACAGGAGGGTAGTTCCAGGGGTTGCTGGCTTTATGTGATTTTGCCTTTGCACATGGACCCCTGGAACCAAACCCTCATGTAAGTGGCAGGCCTACTGTATAGAGATTTGCAACTAACGGAAACAGAGTCATCTGCTTAAGAAAAAAGTTCTAATTTGCCTGAAAAAAATAATGACACAGTCAGATCCCCTTATAAAGAGAACAGCAAAGGACTCTAATATAACTTTATTTTGTGCTCCAGCCTATCTTCACAGCCCTAGTTGGGTGATTCCCTCATGAATTTGACATGTGAGAAACTTACTACCTCTGCCATCATGCCACCCACCCTATGCATACTGAGGGGGAACATCTGTAGAGGAGATCCTCCTATGTGTGTAGGTTTTCCCCCTCCCGCCCTGCAGTCAGGGGGGCCTGGCTTAATAGACTACAGTACAGTGGTACCTCGAGTTAAGTACTTAATTCGTTCCGGAGGTCCGTTCTTAACCTGAAGCACCAGTTTAGCTAATGGGGCCTCCTGCTGCCGCCACACGATTTCTGTTCTCATCCTGAGGTAAAGTTCTTAACCCGAGGTAATATTTCTGGGTTAGTGGAGTCTGTACTCTGAAGCGTATGTAACCTGAAGCGTATGTAACCCGAGGTACCACTGTATAATGTAAGCATAACTTTTATATGCACTGGGAAACAAAAAGCATTGTGTGTCTTGCTTTATTGTGATAGTTACTTTATTGTGGTGGTCTGGAACCAAACCCACAATTCTCCGTGGTATGTAGTTCTTATATTGACTAGCTGGAAAAAGAGTTTAGGGACAGGAGAAGCTTGATGAAGCTGGTCCTTTCAGCAGAGCTGGCAGAAAGACACAGCGTCTTTTCTCTTGCTGTTGGAATGGCTGCTGCCAGTTAAAGGAGAGTAGGTCTGGTGGAGCTGGGTTTTTCAGGCATAACTGATGGACTGGCCCTGCTTCCCATTATCTCTCACTGTTGCAGCCTGCTGGAATGGAATGTGTGTGCATCATCTTTTAAAACTACTCTGGATGCTTTTGAATGGGCGTAACACATAAGCTCAAGGTCTCGTTTCCCAAAAAGTTGCTACTGCTGTAATTTGTGACCAGCCATAGAACTGCCAGGTCTTCCTACCAACATCAAATACAAGCTCTTGAATTTCCTACTTCTTGGGATGGGGCTGTAGAACAAGGAGTACCGGTACTTAGAAGTTATGTGGGGCACCAATGCTTTATTTTTCCACAGAAAAAAGTTCATTAATAAGAATTAATGGATGCCAACTGAAAATACAATATAATGCAAACTTGGCAGTTTCATTTCAAAGTTTTCAGCTTTCTTTACTAAACACAAAGATGGAAAATTTGATCATTGCAAGTGTGGGGAACTCTTTTCAGTCTGAGAGCCACATTCCCTTCTGGACAAACTAGTGGGGTAGGGTCAGAGGCCAAAGTAGGCAGTGCTATTAAAAGTTAGTTTTACATTCAAATCATGCAACTAGAAAGTCACTTGGATGCCTTAGACAAGCCTCCATTGTACATGTGAAATATGGAACTAATAATACTGATCAATCTTAAGAGAGCTGCAGTTGTTAGGATTGCTGAAATAATATATATGGTGTGTTTTAAGATGAATACAAATGTAGAGTGTAGTAGCCATGATATAAATGCCCATTCAAGGACAGTCTCATATAGTAAACAATCCTTATCAGGGGAGGAACTGTAGCTCAGGGCACATACTTTGATGAAAAGGGTGCCATATTCAAACTGATATCATTAGTGTAAAAACAAATCAAGTAGCAAGTAGGGCACCACTGCCAGTCAAAGTAGTAGGCAATACTGGCCTCAACTGATAAATTGTCTGACCCAGCTTAACGCTCCTATTACCAAAGCACTTACACTGATCAAAATGCCTTTGGTTTCCAAAAGGGATGGAAGATGGCATGCTGAATATTAACTGAGAAGAAGCATGTGTCTATAACAAATATCAGTTGGGCATCCAGAAGTTGGGCTGCTCCCAGGATCCTAGGCTATGTACCTCACCTTTCACAGCATGTATAATTTCATCCATCATGCTACATACATCCTACTTCAGCAGGTCCACTACAATAACAACTTCAGTGCTTTCTGATTCAGCATTGTTTATTCTACAAATGGCACCACTGGAAGACATAATATGGAATTTTGAAATGTAGTACAATTGGTATGCTGATGACACACAGCTCTATCTCTCGTTCCATCCTCTAACCACAGAGAAGTTGTGAAAACTCCAACTTGGTATCTGGAGTCAGTCTTGGCATGCATGGGAGCAAACAAAATGATCCTTAATCCAGGCAATGACAGAACTCCATCTGAAGGACTAAGTATGCAGTCTGGGGGTACTCCTGGAACTAATCAGACTATGTAAGCAGGCAAGAGTGCCTTTTATCAGTTTTGTCTAGAGGTCTTACTTCGAAAGCATGGATTTGACTCGTTACTCATGCACTAGTCACATCCATAAACCACAGTAATCATCTGAGCTGGTGCAATGTTGTCTATGTGTGGCTGCTTTCAAAGTTTTAAAAGTGCAATTGGTACAAAGTGTATTTGCCAGAATGTTAGTTAGTGTGTAGGACATAACACATTGATATCAACTACATTTTTTTCTGGCCTCAAATTAAAGAGTTGCTTTTAGTCTTTAAAACCCTCAGTGGAACTGGACCACTTCCATCTGCATGAATGCGCTCATTCCTTAAGAATGGTTTCAGGGGCTCTACTCTCCAGTTCATCTCCAGGAAATATGGCTGGTGGGTATCAGGTGCAGGGCCTTCTCACTGATGGTGCCAGTTCCAAAATACCCTCCTGGGGAGATTGGACAGGCTCTACGTCATCTCACTTTAGATTCTGTGAAACTTTTTATACAGACATCTATACTACTACCTTGCCCATTCCAAATAAATGTAGTCGTACCTTGTGAGTGTTCCGGTTTTCGAACCCTCTTTTGGAAGCCAAACATCTGACGGGGCTTCCACAGCTTCCGATTGGCTGCAGGAGCTTCCTGCAGCCAATCAGGAGCCATGCTTTGGTTTCCGAACATTTCAGAAGTTGAACAGACTTCCGGAACAGATTCCGTTCAACTTCCGAGGTACAATTGTAAAGGGGTGCTAAAGTTATCTATATTTGAAATATGGCATCCTAGTCAAATATGGCATCATTTTATTTATAAAGTATTTAGCAAGCTTGTTGCAATGGATAGCAGAGGCATTAGTCTCTCCAATCCAAGTAATTCAGCTAAATGGATTATGAAAATGCAAGGGGGTCATACAGCCATCTGTGTCATCACCACTATCTCCAATGGGCTCTATGCTGTGTGAGGGGGATGAGGAATCCCTTCATTGGCCATCAGTGTTCAAAATCAGCCAGCTGTGTTTTGTGACAGGTGTAGGTCCAGTTGCAACTACATATAAATCTCTGGATACCAGGCTCACAACTGGCATCTCCATCTAGCTGGCCCCTCAAGCTTTCTTAAGAAGGTAAGCAGAAAAGCTTATTTATTGCATTTATATCCCACCTTTTCCTCCAAGGTGTACATAGTTTACTCCCTCCTCAGTTAATACCCACAAACACTTTGTGAGATAGGTTAGGAGGCTATGACTGGCCCAAGATCATCCAGGAAGCTTTATGACTGAGTGGGGATTTGAACCCTCATCTCCCAAGCCCTAGTCCTACACTCTAACCACTACACCACCCTGGCTTCCTAGAGTACTTCTACTATGGGGAAGCTATATAAATTAAGTAGGTACGGTAAATAAATATGGGGGAAACAGTCTGAAATATTTTCATTGAAGCTTGAATTTGTTTTAATGTGTTGTTAACCATTTTGAGATTTTCTCTTTAAAATATAAAGCAGTATAGAAATGAAATGAATAAAAATTGTAATAAAAAACCACATTGAGGAAGAAGACATCTAGACATTCCATTTTGACAACAGTAACCTAGGTTTAAGGCACCATTTGGCGATTAGCTTATATGTCTGAGTTTCCTAACACTGCCCAAATCCCACTTTTAATAATATCCCTATTTGTAGAAACTACTACTTTTTGCTTCCTATTGAAGTCAACGGTTAGAAGATGGTGGGACGTCTTGTAGTTTCACCCCATCCATCAACAAGATCTCCACCTTTTCTCCCTTAAACATGCAAGGGAAGGATCACTGGTGGCTGTGAAGTGACTGGCAGACAGCTATAAGATCTTGGCTCTCACATGCCAAACATCCCCAATGACTGTGGGGAACTCACATAAATAAATTTGGATTATGCAAATACTTCACCTCAAGCAACAGAGTCCTGCCCCTTACTGGCAAAGGGGGTGTAAACAACCAAAACAATCCAGTTAACTAAGATGTCAATAGCATTTATTATAAACTGACTACGTGCAATATATCTCCGTTAATTTCATTTACAAAACCTAAATCAGGGACTGAGAACCTGTGGTCCTCCAGATGTTGGAACTTCAGCTTCCATCAGCCCCAGGCCGCACAGTCAATGGTAAGGGATGGCAGGAGTTGTAGTACAACATCTGGAAGGCTACAGGTTAAATACCCCTATCCTAAATAAGCCAATTTATGTCCAGCTTGTCTTCTATATCATACCTTATCACATATCAGAAGAATGTGGAAAATATGGTGACACGGCCAATGTAATGATGGTTGACAGTCTGTTGTCTAGAAACTGAAGGATCACTCATAACTGATGGGAAATAACCACTCCTGCTCACTGCACAATGGAGCCTTGACGTACTCACTGGTGACTTAAGCTGTTTTCACTATAACCATCTGGCGAGAAGGCTGACATCTTTTGTCAATGATTAAGATATGGTAGCCATCTTCATGTATTCTGTATAATTTGGATAATTCTGTACCAGGCTGTAAACTGGGATGCTTTTGAAAGCTATTAAGGTTGATGTGGTACAGATAATAATCCACATCCCCTCAAGAGGCCATGGACCACCATATGCATTTCTATCAACATTCCGGACTCTCCAAAGCTTCCTGCAGTCTCCTGGCAAGCTACTTCACTGGTTGCCTTCTGGTTACAACTTTGTTCTCATAACATTTCAACTAACTTTCAACATGACTGCTAGTAATCACTGAACTTCTTCCATGTGTTTGTTTTCTTTTACCTACATTTTTGCACACTTTTGAGCAATTTGCTCTGAAAAAGCATTCTAATAAAATGTTAAGAGCTGTTAAGAGGAAGTTATTTGGGTAGATACTGACTTATTTTTTGCCATGTTAATAATATGCCAACCACAGCAAGTCTGTAGGGCATGGTGTGCTATAAAATCAGGCCAAAACATAAGAAAATTACATCAGAAATACAGAACACCATGATTGTGTCATGTGCATGTCAAAACAACCACAGTACCTCAGGGCTGCTTCTAATATTTTTTCAGGGCAATAAAAGGTCTTTCAACACACAGTGTACTACTGCCTGGGAAGAAGTCAATTAGACATTCAACTAAATAACTACAGTAATAGGTTACTACAATGTAAGATCAAGATGTTCCAAATTCATGATACAAATCTCATACAAATACACCAGGCAGGTGCAACATGTGGAGAAAGAAAAAAATCAGGAGGGCATATATAAGTACCTGGTTAGTCATCCAGCTTATTTCAAAATTGCAGAGTAACAATGAGTCGTGCATTTCCCATCACAATAAAAGCTTTAAACCACACCCACCCAGAAGTTCAAAGTACCTGACCATTTTATGACCTCCTGGCCCTACGCTAAAGGTTTTCTAACCCTGCATACACCTTCCGATAAGAGAGAGAAATCTCACCCAAGGGGAGAAGGATGACGATTCAAGTGTTAAAACAAACCCAACATAAAAGCGCATGTATAATAAAAACGCAATTAAAGGGGGGGGGCTGAAATGTTCGCAGCAATTTTCTCCTCCTCCCCACCCCCGCCCGACCATTTTCAGTTTGGATGCCCGGTGATGCGGGCCCACATCACAAGCCAAACGCAACACAGAGCGCGAGAGAGCGGTGCTCAGATATACCGAGCGGCAAACCAATTCCTGCCGGGTAGAAAGTAGGGAGGGGGATTGCAGAGAGACAAACGGGGGGGGGGGAACGACCCACACCATATTCACTGATACCTGGCTGGTACTAGGACGTGTGGGGTTGCGGGGGGGAGGTAGGGCGCACATCAAAGGCTTCGTTTCCTCATCCTACCCCTCTCCTAGAAGCATCCCTTGGAAACAGCAAGCCTCCCTCTAAATCTCCTGCCTCCAATGACGCTGCCACGGCGGCGCTTTTGGGGTTTCAACGGCTACAGGAGCCGAGGGAGCCGAATACCTCAGGCGGGCTGCCTGAGGACGACGGGAGAAAGCAACGGGGTGCGGATGTGGCAACCGGCTCCACCCGCAGGGAGAAGGGGCGGAAGATGGTGGCCCTGCCACCGGCTCTTCTCAAGCCGGCATGGAAGGGACCTTTGGGCTCCTATCCCGAGACGGGATGAGACTCCTCGGTTCCTCCTCACACCTTGAGACACCCAAGGGTGGGAACGGTAATGTTGGTGGTGATGATAATAATAATAATAATAATAATACAGTAATAAAAAACCGAGAGATGCGGTTACCTGCCAAATAGCTCCCCGCCAGCAGCGGCTTCGACTCTTTTGTTTCTCAGAGGCCAAAATGGCGGCGCCGAGCGGGGCGGCCCTTCCCCCGCTGGCAGAGGGTAGGCTCCGCCCCGTGCATCTCCATTGGCTCTGACGGAGCAAGCCTCCGCTGATTGGGGGAGTTAAGGGAGCCAGGCTCTGTTGCTAGGGGAGCCGAGGCGGGCGGCAAGGCATCGTGCGCCGCGTGATGATGGGGACTAGTGGGGGGGCGGGGAGCAGTTAGGATGATGACAAGGATGGGGAGGGAGGAAGAGCACGGACTGGGCAGCGAGCGGGGAGCCAAATGTGGGCAGAGACTACTAAAAGGCAGCGGGTGGCGGGGAGCTCTTCCTTATAAATAGGCGGTTAAGCTCAGCTTATGTGCCACTGCCAGCTTTGCTTGGGTCCCTTGAGCGCTTCCCGAGCCGCTCCAGAACATCAAGGCGTCACATAACTTAGCACGCGCCTTTCGCCCGCGCGGTTTTGACCCGGCAACCTGCCCAGCTTTGGGCGACGGCCGTCCTGGTTGTCCTGGTTGTCGTGCGTTAAAGGACTTTCTCCACAACAAGCTTGTGGTGGGTCTTTAGTCTTCCCTCAGTAACACGGGAGGAGCAGCAGCAGACCGTACTCTGTGTGACGGTCGCTTGCTCTATCATGGACTGCCCTGGGCCGGTTTTGGTCCCCCCCCCCCCCAATATGCCTTTGTTGCTGGTTAGGAATCACCGTCTGTGCAGCACAGACCTCAGTATCTTTACACAGAAGTAAAGGCCGAGGGTCCCTGAGCAAGAAGGATTTGTGGGGTCGGGTGGAGATTGGACACTGGTTCACTTCAACCCACCTAACAAGGCTGGGAAAAGCAGCGTGTTTGATTTGCAACGTGAGCGCTTCCATTTAACAAAAGAGATTGTTTCCACAGTAAGAAAAGCAGTTCTTGTTTTTTAAAAAATGGTGACCATAGACAGTAACAGCCTGTCTTGTTTGGCCGCCTGAGGCAAAATGTAAAGGTGCTGCACTGCACGCGTTCCACCCACCTACCCACCCCTTGCTGCCTCTGCTGAAGCTTCACTGGGGGTGCAAGGCTGTGGTTTTGGGGGTTCCAGTGAGATTTTGCAAGACAGCCCACAGAGGTGCTCCTTGGATTCTGCCACCTTAGGCAGCTTTCTCAGTCTGGTTGGGTTGGCCCTGACAGTCAGCCTCAACAAAAATAACCACACTTATAAACTCCACTCACTTGTGGGATGTTCTCTCTGGAGGAAAGGGGTAGGGAAGCCATTTGTTTTGTGGATGCCTCCTGTGCCCCTTGAAAATCAGGTGGAAGATGGTGCAGAGTCTGTGGAGGGAACTGGTGAAAAATTATCCATCTGGAGTCTCCACTGGATTGTGTTTCCTTCCACAAATGGAAGAAGCATTTCTGGTTGCAGAAGAGCAACACTAGATTTGACCCAAAATGTCATCCCTCTCCTTACCCCCTTTAAGCACCCCTACCTAGTTCAACTGATGACTGAGTTGCTAAAAGGTTGGGCAAGGGTTAAAGTTTGTTTAAGAATGACAGTGATTACTCAAGGTAATTACTAATAACTTCCTTAATTCTTATGTAACAAGAATAACCATGTACTTTAATTCATTACACTGATCATTAATTTCCCATTACACTTGACCTTCATACAGCTTGCATAAGCTCATCTGCAAATCTAGCCTTTTGCCTAAAGGGTTTGCTTATTTAAGGAAAGTGTTCATTTTAAGTGGCCAAAGCTGCTGAAATCAAAATCGTTGTTCTTATCCATCTTGTGCATTTCAAAGGTGCATACACCTAGGACTTTGAATTAGTAGCACAAAGAGCTTCCATGTGGGTGATTAGTGTGGAATTCTTCTGCCCCCCTTCAGATACCTTACTTTTTATGGAGCATCCACACAACACCATCATCCAGCTATTGTCATTCTCTATTTTCCTGGTGACCCTTCTGCCTTTTGTTGAGACACTTCCAGGCTGTCACTATTTTTGTGTGTGAGAGAGAGAGATTTAATAACAGCATCAAACCAACTTTAATTGCATGACCTGAATTTGTCAGTATGTGATTACGATTACGATGACAATAAAGATATCGTAATCGTAATCACATACTGACAAATTCAGGTCATGCAATTAAAGTTGGTTTGATGCTGTTATGCAGCAAACCTTCTTCCCCACCCCCCAAAAAATTGGTTTTTTAATAAGGTAAACAACAGGAATATGCACCGGAAATTGTGGGATAACAATTGTTTGATGCAGCCTTCTCACAAGCAAATCAGAAAGAATGCTCAGTAAATAGTTAATATCACATAACCTCCCCACAAAATCTGTACAAGCAAAGCAGGCTCAAATCTGGAAGTTATCTTAACGTCTTTCCCCCCAGAAAAATGAAAGTGTTTAAATACAGCAATGGTCTTAGTCACTACTCCATTTTTTTCTAGTCTGAACTATTTATATAATGCATTATGCTGAAGCTTTTAATGTCAAAGTTTTTCAGAGTTTTACATCAGCTGAATTCCGCTGCTGCCACTCACCCCCCCCCCGAATTCCACATAATACTATGTGCACCTCTTTTGTTCTTGATGTACTGTTTTATTGGTATCCATGCTCTGATCCTATTGCAAATGATGCTTTGGTCCAGATATGCTGTGAAGGTGTATGAATTACCGTACATCCTTCCTGAAACCATCTAAATAAGCCAGCTGTAATAGAGATGTCATCTCTGAAAGAACAGCAGCTGCAAAAGATCATTGCTGGTGTATTTGCCAAGTGACAGGCTCTCTGACAATTAACGTAGTTGGGCTGTGCCACCTAATTAATCACATTCATGGAATGAGACAGTACTGCGCAGTTCCAAATTGCTAGCATTTTGTGCTAATATTAAACATCTGAAAGGTCGGCAGGGTAAAAGGGGCCAAAGCAAATACACCCCCTCTCCTAAGAGGACATATAATAAAGAACTCAGTGTGTACAACAGCAGTACAATGTGCTCAGCATTTGTAGAGAACTGTAAGAGTAAACAATGAGTTGCTGTAGCACATTTTGGACTGTGCTAATAGAAACATCCACAACCCCAAAAGTAATATTACATCTCTGCTCAGCAGTGGCAAAGAACATATTTGCAATACTGTATTTAGTTCAGTAAAGGTTCAGAGTTCAAGAAGGCTGCAGACAAACGGGGGAAATGATTCTGTGAGAAGCTGCAAGTGGCAGAATGGATCAACACAACAAAGTTGTCTGGGGAACAGCTGAAGCAACTGGGCATATTTATTTAAGGAGGAAAGAGGAGAAGATTAGATTGCTTGACAGTTGTCAAATATTTAAAGGGATGTCAAAAGGGAGAGGGACAGCATTTGTGCCCCTCTGCAAAATGCCAAACAAAAAAAGGGGAAAAGGAGTGGGTTCATTTACATACATTAGGAAACGTTAGGAATAAAGGGCAGCTCAGCGATGGAATGGATTGCCAGAAAGGTTGCAGAGACTTTTCCTTGAATATAGTCAAATGAAGCCACTGCCCCGCCCCACCCTGTGTGGGGGTTTACTAATGGGTAAAAAGGCTTTCCTGTTAGACAATGCAAATTAAAAGTGATGCAAACTGATGCTGGATAGCTTGGATTTGTGTTGTTGATTTGTTTTTTGATACCTATTTTATATATTATAATTTCTCTATTGATTTGTGCATTTTGATCAATTGTTACATACTGCCATGAGAGCCTTTGGGTCGGAGGGCAAAATACAAATTTTAATAATAAGGAAATAATAGCAAGTCTTTCATTTTGTCAGGCTTGTACACAGGAACATAGGAAGCTCAAGTCCATCGATTCATCTACTTGAGTACTGATTGACAGGCAGCAGCTCTCCAGGGTTTCGGGCAGGCAGTCTCTCCCATTCCTACCTGGGGATTGAACTTGGGACCATCTGCATGCAAGGCAGGTGCTCTTAACACTGATCTACTCCCCTTGTAAATCATTAGCATTCTGAAATGGGCCCTGCAACAAAATGTTGCAGCATGTCCTTGCTTTCTAATTGATGGAGCCATCTTATGTCCTCCCCCAGAGTACTATAAGCTATAAAGGGCTCAGGCAGGCAGGTTTCCTCTGCTGCCTAAGCAGTTTACCATTTTTCTTTTCCAGTTGACACTCAGCATTCTGTGGCTTCTGGAGACCACTAAGTCTGTATTTGACTGTTGGAGAAGGCGAAGATGTGTGCCCTCTTGTGGGGTGGGGGTTGTTGTTTCAAAATGTTCAGCCGAACATGCTGTCCCCTCATTTTGATTCTTGTTAACATTCAGCCACCTAGTTTGCTGATAAAAACTAGGAGTACAGTCCCAGCACTTATGTTCATTCTTCTTGGCAGAACAGCCTTGAGATTTGAGTAGCATGTATACTTTTGATCCAATCTCCCTGCCTGTGTTCTTGCCACTTGGTACTGCAAGGCCAACTTGGGGCTGATTCTCGAAAAGCGTCAGATGAATTTGTCTGCAGAGCAGATCATTTTCAGCTCTAGTATTCACAACTTCCACCCCCACCTATCCATCTGTGTCTCTTTCTCTCACACCCCATCTCAGCTCAAAAAGATTTTAAGATCTTTCTGTTCTCTTGGTCTTTTGCATAGGTCATGGTCTGTGACAGATGAACACAGTTCAGTTGTGGAACTGCTCGTTTTGTGTCATTACGGTAGTTAGTGGTATGCTATGAGCTTCTTGTGTTTGGAGACACAATTTCTCCTCAATAATTACTCTTTTGTTTCACAGTACAGAGAGTTTCCCCTTGGGGCATTGTTTCTGTTGTGAGGGTTATTGCATGTGATTCTTTCCCCAAGACACCAGAGTATGCTGTAATGGACAGAGGGCAAATACATTCCATTTATCTTGTCTCAAAGGGTTAGAACATCGACAAACTACCATCACCTATTGCAGCAGCCATGCATCCTACATTACGGAGGATAATTCTCCATAATGTCCTCTATTTGTCCAGTCCAAGTCAAATTTGAATATAAAGTTCCATAAGAAGGGATAAGGGAGGCATTGCAATTGTCCATCAACTGTTAATCCATTCATTCAGACAAGAGAATGGCTACTGTCCTCCTGCAGCAACATCTTTCCATTTTATGAATTTTTTCTTTTTCTTAAAAAAAAGAGACTCATATTTGTATATTGAAGAGTATGAGCTCCAGCACTGGAGTGCACATTTACCCTGATTATTAGTTTTAAGTGAGGGTTGAATTCTGGGACTATTAGGGGAAAGCTGAAATGCAGAAAAGATGTGCATTCCCTTGATGAACTGAATCAGCCCTTCAACCCGGGTTTTTCTTTTCGAAACACTTTATTCAGAAACTATAAATTATGTAATTGCCCCAATGTGCTCATTTTGTTTGTAATTCAACAATTAGTGGAAAGTGACTGCTGAGGTACAGCCCTTTGAAGCTATTATTGGAAGATGTGAGATTATCTTACACTCCCGTGTGGTTTAGGATAATTATCACATTATTATAGTCATATTAGATTTCTTCAGACTTCACTGGTTCCCCCCCCCTCCACTGCACCCGGCCTTTCTTAATTAGCTAGGTGGGATTTGGTTGCAGCTTACACAGGTCATTTAGATGCCTTGAACCCCCCCCCCCACTCCTTGCCAATGATCAGCTTACCGGCTGCTGTAGCTGAAGAGTGTAATAAGAGGATGAGATCAGAACCTGTGTGCCAGGTGTGATGTTATGGCTCACCTCTCGGTCCTCATCCCTTGGCTCTCAGGACTTGCCTTTCTGCCCTTGGCTCAGATGCATTTCATGTTCCCTTTGAGAACAATCGGTTAGCCTCTTTTCCTCGGATCTGTCGTTACTTAGCAATTCCAGATTTCATCTGAAGGATGGCTTTTAGAATAGGACCTCAGTAATGCAGTGCTTCCACAGTGCCCTTTCGTCTGAGCCCTATATCCTTAAGAACAGCAGAAGTGTCCTGCTGAATCAGGCCAGGGGCACATCTAGCCCAGCACTTTCCTCTCACCGTGACCAACCCAATGCGCCTAAGACTTGACCATTGGCAGCCACGACAAGACACAAGGCACAGAGCTCTTCTCTTAGCACCTAGCACTTTGGAGGGTCCACAGCCATGGCAAGGACCTTTCATCATTTGAGTCAGCAGGTGGAGGATGGGTGGCGTGACCCATCCCTCTTCCGCCCACCCACCCAACCACTCGCCTGGATAGAATTCCTTGTTGCCTAGGGTGACAAAGCAAGTTGCCAGTTACAAGGCTGGGCTTCGGGATCACAGTGCCCTTTTGACACAGCTCTGAAAGACACTGCTGCTCAGTTATATGAGTGCGGAAACAAGACTTGCGCAGCCAGACTAATTATTAATAGTGGATTATGTTTGCTGTTTGAAGGCTATTTTTGTGACCATGGAGGTACAGGTGGTTTGTTTTTGTTTTTTTATTGACATTGAACATAAGCTTCCATTCTAAAAAATGGATGTACCCACTCACTGGAGCCTATCCAGTTCAGTCACTTGATAGCCTGTAACAATATGAGCCTTCAGAATCCATTTTATCACAGTCAATGCATTGTGCATACCAGCTAAGGGCCCTGGAAGGACTTTGCATTGACAATAATGTTTGGGCTTGTGTGTGTGTGCGCGCATGAGTGATGAAAGTGTTAACTGGCCCTGATTTCACAGACTGCCTTTGTAGCTGAAGCCATTAAGAGTGATGTGCCAAAGAAAAGAGTGCTTTAGGACTGAATGCTATGTCCTCCGAATTCTCTCTGTGGTCCGTGAAGATCTCATGAAATAATAATTAGAGCAAAGTCATTCGAAAAGCGGAAGGGTTTAAAAAGGCTTAGCTCATCTTCCCCAGCCTGGTGCCCTCCTCCAGATGTTTTGGATTATAGCTCACAGTTATGCTGATTGAGACTGATGAGAGTTGCAGTTCAAAACCTCTCTAGATGGTTGGAGAAAGCTGGCTTTGTTGAACCTGTCATTTCAGTGAGCCCAGAGCCTTTCTGTCTTACGGCGTTCTAATTTGTTTGAGGCTGCCCAGAGTGGCTGGGGCAGCCCAGTCAGATGGGTGACATTATTATTATTATTATTATTATTATTATTATTCTGAAAGGACTGCTTGGCAGAGCTAGGTCTCAGCTGGACACCTTTACTAAGCTGTGGCGAAAGATCATTAGGAAAGGAATAAAAAACAAAACGGCAAATATCACGATGCCTTTATCCAAATGTATCTGCACTTAGAATACTGTGTGCACTTGCCTGGAAATGGTGCAGAGAAGAGCAGCCCAAATTATCGCCGGGTAGAGCAACTTCTCTTCGAAAAAAGCTTGAAATGTTTGCCACCTTTAGGAAATAAGGCAAGTGATGGGAAACATGAGAGGTGCGTATGCAATCATTCATGGTGTGGAGGAAACACCATGGGAGGAGAAGTTTTTCTTCCTCATAATACTTGAACCCGGTGTCATCCAGTGAGGCTGAACAGTTGAAGCTTTGGAGCAGTCATGGGGAAAGACATCTTCTCTCAGCACGTAGCTGAATTAGGGAATTTGCTGCTACAAGATGTAGTGTGAGAACCACCAGTTTGGATGGCTTCTAAAGGGGGTTAAATAAATTCCTGGTGGATGATGCTACTAGGCATGAGGGCTCTCAAAGGCAGCATGCCTCTGAATACCAGTTGTGGAGAAACACAAGTGAGAGAGTGCTGCTGCACACATGCCCCAGTTTTGGGCTTCTCAGAGTTGGCCACTGGGAACAGGGTGCTGAGATTCCTGCATTGCAGGGAGTTCAACTACATGACCCCTGTGGACCTTTCCAACTCAGTGACTCTAGATAGGCCTCTGGTCTGATCAAAAGGGCTCTTCTTGTGTCCTTAAGCAGCTGGAAAATGTCTATATGTCAGGGCTTTGTTTGCTACCATGAAAATTCTCTTTAGGGATTTCCCCAAAGCTTCGGAGATAGTAGGTGGGTGGGCAGCTGCCATTTCCAGTAAGCCAGGAATGGGGGAGTCACAGGTGATTAATTTGTACTTTTCTTGCCTAGGGCTGTAATTAATGGGTGATCACTGCCTGATTCGAAGCTCAGTTTAATTGGCCTAATCATATCCAACCAAATCCTAATTAATCTGTAATGTGCAATTTAAGAGGTATTTGTTTTCTAAATTACAATCCAGAAAAAGCTTGGAGGTTTGAAATGTACACTCTGTATGATATCAGTTACACCACGACTGGCTGGCTCAGCAAACTGATAATAAGCGATGGAATTTGGTATATCCGAAACATCAGCTCTTCTAACTCTGCCCAAGATGGAAAGTAACTTCTGCTTGCGTTTCATTGCGCCTTCTCTCCAAAATGAGGTTAACAACATTGCCTTTGTTCGTCTTTTCAGGTTTCCTTTATGGAAAGAAACACCTGCTCTGTTTATTTAGTTTTATTCTTAAATTAAGCCCAACCCTTAAACTCAAATTAAAAGATACATTATGTAGCTTTTCTATGTCAGCTGTGCTGATGATATTATTGTTGTTGTTGTTGTTGTTGTTAGTATTATTATTAGGATTTGTTACTTACCCATCACCATAACCCAGTGTAGGTTGTAGTAACTAAAAATATGGTATTGAAAACAGTTCACAACAAATTAAACACCATCAGAAGAATAGGGCAGGCCCTTAAAAAACTTTCTTACGTGTCAAAGCTCAGCGTAAAGAGGTGACTCCCAGATCCTTTATGTACCTTTAGGTTGCTATAGTCTTGTTTAATCCAGATGTTTCCAGTGAGATCACAGAGTAAGCAGCATGAGAATTGTAGGGTCAATTGCTTTTGGATACTGCATGTATTCCAGTGAACTTATACTCTGGTTTTTATTACTAACCAAAAATGCTACCACAGAATAAATATGATGGAAAGGACATTGTGAAACTCATTTGGAATATAATTAGTACCAGATTTCCACCATTATTCATTTGAAATATTTGTACACTTTAATTTGCTTCTCTCTAAAGTGTAACACCCTGCTGAATAATCCAATTAATTATTGCAACAGTTTACTAAACCCAACAAAGAATTCACATTTATAAAAAATCAGCAAGCATTTCAAAACATCTATCAATATCTATCATACGCTAACAGCACAATCAACAGAAATGAGTCTATTGAAATCAGTTGGGCTTGCTGACCCATTAAGATGCCATATGCAGATCAACCCCCACATTAAGGAAATGCTGAGTTCAGCAAATTGTAATGAAAGAATACTAGCATTCTTGTATGATTAAAGGTGAAGACAAATGCAATATTCCTGAAGCAGAGGGCCCAATCTGGGACACATAAACACACATACTTCTCTCTAGGGCTCAGATCTGAAAAAATGGTTTTGTGAGTTTGCAACAGATGCTGGCTGTACACAGCACTGATTAGTTAACAGTCAAAATGGAACTAAGAAACTTTCCTCCCCTCCCCCCACATCACCAATCACGGGAGCAGTATTTCACTTTAAAAAATGTTCCACATTTAAAATAACAATATAATGAAAAAATATACACGCAGCCCCTTTGAACACAGATGCAGCACCATTGAAACAACAAGCACGATGAGTGTCGCAACCCCAGAGTCGTCTGCAACTGGACCTAATGGTCAGGGGTCCCTTTACCTTTTTAAGCAGTAACACCACCAGGGCACCAGCTCAGGCAGATGGGAAAAGCCAGGGTGAAGGGGAAATGGCTGGAAGACGCTGCTGATGCCCCCTGGAATCTGCCATCTGAGGCACCCACTTCACTCAACCTACTAGAAGGGCAGGCTGTGTGAGTGCTTGTGGGTGTCTGAGCAATAAAGCGAAACATTGACGGCACAACTTTGATACTGCTAGCGAAACAGATATAGACAACAACAATCCCTTTGCCCTTCTTCCTGTGCTCTCAAATTATTTTCATGAATCATGGCCCCTCATGCAGTTTCAAATTGTCAAACCGCCTTGAACACCTCGGCAGAAAGGCAATACAGTGGTACCTCGGGTTAAGTACTTAATTCGTTCCGGAGGTCTGTTCTTAACCTGAAACTGTTCTTAACCTGAAGTACCACTTTAGCTAATGAGGCCTCCTGCTGCCGCCACGCCGCCGGAGCATGATTTCTGTTCTCATCCTGAAGCAAAGTTCTGAACCCGAGGTACTATTTCTGGGTTAGCGGAGTCTGTAACCTGAAGCGTATGTAACCCAAGGTACCACTGTACATAAATTCATTCATTCAGTCAATCAATTTCCTGTACAAACATCAGTTCTGCATTAAAGAATTGCATGCACACCTTTGTGTGCTGGGAGCACACGTGTTTCTGTTGTGCCACACAGACCCACATTCGGAAGCCTCAGAGGAAGGCAGCAGCACCATGTCAAGATCTCCCACCCTTGGCATGCTGGACATGCTGCAGTATCACCAGCACATTGCGCATTGTCCTTTCCCATCCCGCTCAGTGGTGTGCATTGGATGTTGGCAGAGAGACACACAACGTGGTAAGGTTATAGCTCTGCCTAAAGATGATGGGGACATGCATGGACAAAGTCAATCCACAGCTGTCAGTTTTGACAGGAGCCCTGTGTTGAATGTAGCATGTCATTCCATGCTGGGAAACAGCCCTATGGGGCCATGGCTCAGCGACAGAGTATCTGCTTTGCATGCAGAAGGTTGCAAATTCAATCCCCACCTAGCATCTCCAGGTAGAGAAGCAAATGTCCCCAGTCTGAAATCTTGCAGAGTTGCGGCCAGTGAGTGTAGACAATACTGGGCTAGATCTAAGGGTCTAAGGCTGTTTCCTATACAGTGGTACCTTGGGTTAAGTACTTAATTCGAACTTGAAACTGTTCTTAACCTGAAGCACCACTTTAGCTAATGGGGCCTCCTGCTGCCGCCACACCGCTGGAGCACAATTTCTATTCTCATCCTGAAGCAAAGTTCTTAACCTGAAGCACTATTTCTGGGTTAGCGGAGTCTGTAACCTGAAGCGTATGTAACACGAGGTACCACTGTATTCCTATGGTTGAGCTTATTTCAACGGTGAGCTGGACTCCAGTCCTTCAGTCACCAATAGCCCAGAGTTTTTGATGGGATTTGCTCATCCACGACTGCACAACCTAAATCAGCAACAAATTAGCATTGCATCCACCTCTTGCGTAAGCCAGGAAACAAATACGGGCCAAGGAAATGTGGGTTCTCTCCACACATTTGTTTGCGTTTGGCCTTTGGACCTCCATGCCATCGGATCGGAATTGCCTGAATGCAGATCCTCCTGGGAACTGATGAAAGCACCGAGGGAAATGCCAAGAGGACAGAATGAACGCTGTCACCATTTGTCCAAGAATGACATTTTCTTCTGCACTTCATTTGTTTGATTTATCCCTTCTCCGCTGCTCTTCCTGCTCCAGGCTTTCTTCCGCTTTCTATTATTAGTGCAGCGTTGCTTGTGTTACATAACCAGGCAGATCGTCCTGACTTGCATATAGTCATTTTCTGCAAATATCTTGACATGCACCAAACGGAGCTAGAATGCTAAATAAAGAGGACTTCATAAATCACTCTGAGTAACAATAGAGCTCTACTCATAAAGTCAGCATTGGAACAGGAGCAGTAATAGATATTCAATTGATCACGGTCATGCACAAAGGATACAGGGGGCACTGTGTAGTGGTTAGTGCAAGGGGGTGTTTGTTTGTTTGTTTGTTGAATGACTTATTTTAAAAAAACAAAACAGCCACCTCTGCTAGCTAGCAAAGGGCAAGTCAGTGAATTTATCCATAAGATAACACCGATCCACTTTGATGGGCAATGGTGCTAAGGGTTGCGTCAATATCACTTTGTCACTGATGCGCACGCTCCCGTCTTGAGATGCAGGCTGATATCACCCTGCAGGAAAGCACGGTATGCCACATCTTCTACTAATCAAGATTATTGATTAACTTTCAGAGATTTCATAAACATGCATTTAAACCAGAGAATTATGCATGGGCATATAACATTGCCTGATGTCTCTGTCACCTGTGACATAAGCAATTATGTTGAAAGCAAGGATAGATAAATCACAATATTATTGGTTCATGTCACTTTTGCATGTATCTCCTGACAAGTCCATTCCATCCTGATTCCACATTTATTAATTTTAACACACAGTTTCTGATGGTTAGGTCACTAAGATACTATTCTTGCCTTACAGAAAACATCCCCATATAGACTCAGTTGTCCTTTCCCCTAAATTCAGGTTTATCAACCCCAGAACTTGCAGTTCCTATTCCTCCTTCAAGCAGCCTGAATTCTCGAAAGTATTTCAAAATGCCTTGTGAACCCCAGGGTGAGCAATCCCAGGACTTATATGAACCATATTCTAGTGGGAAGAAATAGGGGGCTGTTAGTCACTGTTATGCTAGAAAGGAGCCAGAACAATAAATTCTACATCCATTAAGCCTGTCCTGCATCCAGATCTTACTCCTTTTGATTCCCACCAAGACCTTCTTACTGCTCCCATTTAATGACCCCAGCCAACTTTTCTTGCTTTCATTCATTTATTCAGATGATTTATACGCCACCCTTTGCACACGTGGTAGGTGGCTTAGGCAACCAGATGAAAAGCCATGAAACAGCACAATCCTTTAAAAACATCTGAACAAGAAATCACAAAAAAAACCAAATCCTAATAGCTACGAGGTCTTTTTGTTTGATAGCTCCACCTCTCTAGTGAAACTGGGATTGTTTGAACTGCACATCCTTACCTGCGCAGTTTGCATTTCATCCATCTTCCCTGCAGAATCTAGAAACTACTGTTTCACAGGATCCCAGCCAATAAAACTCAGGACAGAAAGACGGCTGATGCCAACTGAGTGACAGAGCCAGCCTCTTACAATTCCCAGACTATTACTATTTGTAGGGAGCCGCCTTGCTCAAAGTCAGACTGTGGGTTCACTTAGATCACTACCCTGGCTGGAAACATCTCTCCAGAGTTTTGGGCAGGGGACTTTTTCCAGCTCTATCTAGAGATTTCAGGGAACTGAACCTGAGACCTTTCGCATGCCAGGTGTGTGTCCTGCCACCAAGCTCGCTCGCGTGACAGTGTCTGGGCATGGGAGTCCCGTGCTTGAGGTTGTGGGGCTGACTCACATCATTGTATGAGCACACTGCTTACTGTCATCTTAGAGCACCATATGGCACCAGAGAGGGAAAGGAGAAATACTCTTGCAATCTGCTTCTTGTCATTGTCACCTGAGATCCCTGCGGAATGCCAGCTGCAGGCTCTCAAGCCACGTCTGCGTGCCTGGGAATCCAGTTAACTGAGGGCCCCATTTGTATAGCTCTGGGGACATCGTGTGCAGTGTGTTTAAAAAGATACCATTTCCTTGTTTAGGGAAGCTGGGGGAGTGCAGCCTCGCTCACTTCGGGGCAAGCCCAGGGGAAGGTTGTCCGTCTGGGAATGTTTGGCATTTCTCCCCTGTTGCAGTAATCCTGTTAAAGTGACTTGCATAATCCTGCATCACTTTTTCAGATTTGTTTTCACTGGAGCCAGTTTGATTTGGGATCCTCTATGTCTCCCTCTGGCACCCGTTGTTCTATTTCTAAGTAAGAAAATCTGCAGTGGACCTTGGAATGGGAGATTGTTCAGCCTAAGGCTGTTTGCTTTATCTGCACAGTGCACCAGATTCTGTCCCTGGAGGTCTAATTACCTGTCATGTTAATTTTATGAATATTTGACATGTCAGGGGATTTCAAAAATCTAATCCTAGGCATGGGGGTGGTGGAGGTAGTCCACAGAGAGGGGTGAACCCTTTCCTCCCCATCCTGGGCTCTTTGGGAGGAAGAACAGGATAGACCAGGGGTCAGCAAACTTTTTCAGCAGGGGGCTGATCCACTGTCCCTCAGACCTTGTGGGGGGCTGGACTATACAGTGGTACCTCGGGTTACATACACATCAGGTTACATATGCTTCAGGTTACAGACTCCACTAAGCCAGAAATATTACCTCAGGTTAAGAACTTTGCTTCAGGATGAGAACAGAAATCGTGCTCTGGCGGCACGGCGGCAGCAGAAGGCCCCATTAGCTAAAATGGTACCTCAGGTTAAGAACAGTTTCAGATTAAGAACGCACCTCCAGAACAAATTAAGTACTTAACCCGAGGTACCACTGTATTCTGAAGGGGGGGAAATGAACGAATTCCTATGCCCCACAAATAACCCAGAGATGTATTTTAAATAAAAGGACACGTTCTACTCATGTAAAAACATGTTGATTCCCGGACCATCCATGGGCCAGATTTAGAAGGCGATTGGGCCGGATCTGGCCCCCGGGCCTTAGTTTGCCTACCCATGGGATAGACAGTGAAATCATCACAGAAAAAATAAAGCTTCCACTGTTCTCACAGTGGCCAACCAGGTGCCTCTAGAAAATGCCAAAGCAGGACCAAAGTGCAACAATTCTCTGCCCACTTGTGACTCCAAGCAACAGACATTCAGGCTGCAACTGGCTGTGACATTCAGCAATGAGAGGGGAAAGGCCAGGTCATGCTGTGCAAGCCCAAGTACCAAGTGTCGTTTTGTGCAGACACAAGCTTTGCTCCCCATCCCAGCAGCACCGTGTCCTTAAGAGAAGGTGCAACACTCAGGTGGCAGCCAGGGTAGGCTGAATCAGCTGCCCAAGGTGGAAAGTTTTGGGTTTGGATTAGGTGTAAGTACAGAGTAAAGCAGGTCATGTTTAAGGGCTCAGCAGAACAAATCTAGCCAGGATTAAATTAAATATTTAGCAACGATGTAAATAATACACTGGATGCTAATCCTCAACTGTGTCAGGGTAGGAAGGGCGGGGAGGATGAGACAGAGGCAGGTGGGATAGGAGAGAAATGGTGATCGGGAAAGTATAACATTGCGCAGAATTGCAAGGGTGAAAATTAGGAGGTTTAAAAAGTGAGATTGAGGCTTTAGGATTCTGAGACGGGAAGTGTGATAATGTAGTTGGGTTCATGTAAGTGAGAGAGCAGGACTGCCAGCTTGGCCCCATAACTGTGGGTGCCTGGGGTCATGGGTGCCATGCAGCGTGCATGGCCCTGGCACCCAAATTTGTGGGTGTTCGGCCCCTTCATGGTGAATTTTGTGGGTGCTTGGGCACCCAGGGCCCTAGAGACTTGGCACCTATATGAGAGAGAGAGAGAGAGAGAGAGAGAGAGAGAGAGAGAGAGAGAGAATGGGCAATAAAGCTAGGACTGAGAAAGACTCTTCTCATGTGGCCCATTGATCAGAATTTATCAGCCAAAATGTTTGCATTTGGGTTCTTTGTGAAATTAGGCCATAGGTAGGTTTGTTTGGATGTAGCGAAAGTTATGTTTCTGTGGGTTTTTCTGTTGTTCAGTGACTTTTGGTTTATTCCAGGTTGTTGCCACCCAGAAGTGCCTGTCTAAATTGTAATTTGTTTAAGAATTTAATTTGTTCAGGATGTTTCAAATGTTGCTGTAAAACCACTTTGGCAGGTATTACTGGCTGAAAAGTGGTCTATAAACTTAATCAATCATATGCTCAATACTGGGAACCAGGCACAGTTCATACAGTACAGAGGAGAAAGAGGCAATGGGTGGAAAACCACTTGTCTGTGTAGCAAGAAAGATATGCATAGATTTATATCAGCTACCTTCTGTTAGAAAACATCCCAGGATTCCTCCTCCCTTGCAGTTAAAGAAAATGGTATGTGGGTGCAGCTAATGAACTCATTGTGGGCTCATTGTGAAATCTAGTTTGGCTTATCTTCACAACTCATCCTAGATAATAACTTCTTGAGAGTTGTAAACCCGCATTCACCCAGAACCATCTTTGACAATGGGAAGCCTGGGATCAAATAGGTTTCTTGCAGCTGGATCTGGGCCAGATGTGAAACATTCTTAAAACTACCTTAGATATAGAAGAGTTTTGCAGCAGGGCCAGGAACGAAAGAGTAATGTCCATGTAGGGCAAAGTTTTTAATCAGGGCCTGGAGCTTTCAGCAGAGAAATAGCACGGGCATCCATGATTTTTAATTAAGCCCATTCAGCAAAATTGTGGAGAAAGATTTAGTAGCCCGATGAAGATTTCTTTCCCCTGTTCTATCAGCAGGCACCCTCGTAATCTGGGCCATTCATAATATACTTATGATTACAAACTCAGCCCCTTCATTACCCTGTGAGTAAGGTTAGATTGGAAGCCCACAATGCACAGCAGTGAAGGCCATGTGAAAAATGGTGTCATGTCAACAAAGGCTGGGCAAGGCAGCTGGCACACACACATGTTCTTACACGCAGCCCCAGCAGGTGGAGAAGGCTCATGTTGTGTTTCTCCTTCGTCACGGGGATTCAAGCAGCTTAACTCATTCATGTTTATAAAGCACATGTTGTTCCTCAATGGAAGACGCTTAAGAGATTATTATTATTCACGATCTCCTCTGTCCTCTGTGTTGCTGAATGATAATATCCCAGAGCACAAGAGGTCTCACTTGCTAATCCCCAGAATGGGCTGCAATTAAAAAGAGAGTAAAGTGATTGATACCAGTCACATCTAGAGCACATGGACCTGTTTGTATTTTGAGGCAGTTCTGACGCCATCCTGAGAAGTTCTTGGCATTTCGTTATAACTCAGATTTATGCAGGATAAATGTGTGCTATTTGCTTGCCTGACACCTTCATAGATTGGCATTTGCAAATACCGCTCAGATAAATGCACCACTGCACATTCCAACTACTCTGAAACAACATGATTGATTGCATGCTCTTGCTTTAACTGTGCAATTGCACAAAACAAGCAAACACCACCACCACACACAAAGGCATGCACATGACCTCATTGTTTTGTCCATTCTCCCAGCAGATAGACCATCTCAATGCACATCCATATCGCCCTATGACTGAACCTGCAGTATCTTCATGATTTCCATTCACAATATATCTTTATTGCAAAGGCAGAACAATGTGAAAGGATGCTCTTTAAAGCTCCTGCTTCACCCAATATATAAATTACCAGTGTAATGCTGCAGATCATCTGTGCCTTAACATAAGCTAAGCTCCGTTTATGGTAAACCGTAAATGTGCCCAGGCATACTGCAGTGCCCGTATATCATGTAAAGAATTGGCAAGGCATCTTCATCAATCGTGCTGCACAACCTGTCCAGTAATGCCATTGATTTATAATAGAGCACATCAATATGCGCTGTTTTTATGAGAGCAACAGGTAAACGGTTGCAATAAGTGCCACAGGAACCATTAGCAGCAGTAGCAAAAGGTATTTAGGGAGATTTCTGGGTTGGACAGCGGAACTAGTAGGTAACTGGCTATCACTGGTTGTCATGGCGTTAGGCAAAGCAGCACAGGCAGCTGCTTCTCCTCCTCCTCTTCACAAAGCCAGCTTTACTAGGTAATCATGGTTATTCCCTGTCAACAGACTGTGGCTTAAGCTACTTATTGCAGCTGCTTTGAAATTGCTAACCTTTGCATCACCATAGATAAAAAGGGTGAGAGAGGGTAAAGAATAACTTTCACTTGTTCTAGAGCTGCTCTGCAGACCACTTAACTGCTTTAAAAAAACAAAAAAACACAGTCTGGAAGAGATCAGCCAAAGTTCAACAAATAACATTTTGCTCCTTTAGGATAGAGCTCTGGAAAGCCCATGTTTATCCAGATTCTAGAAGACATCAAAGCTTGGGCTAACTTTAATATTTATTTGTGTTGTTGCTGCAGATAGTTAATTTCTCTCCTGAAAAGTTTGGTGACTGAAAATTCAGGGCACTTCCAGACTGTCACACGTTTTCAAAAATCTTTCGTACATTTCAGTAGATGCCCATGTATGCCCTTTAAGCCCTTCTCCATAACCCATAACTGAGAATGCATTGTGATAAATAACAGTGGCTAAGTAGTACCCAAATGCTCTTCCAAAAACAAAAACAAAACAGACTTTCTGCAGCAAAAAAAAGCGATGGAAAACTACAGTGGAAAGTGGAGGATAACAATTACTTGGCGGCAATGTCATATAACCTCAGTGCAGATTTTGTGAAAACAACTTAGGACGATTGCCCAATATACACCTCAGCTGGAAACAACCACAGACATAGTAAAATAAAGGAAAGATCAGTCAAGCGTGTGTGTGTTTTTTTAAAAAAAGTAGTAAAGTTCATTTGAAGAGGTCATAGGATTGAAAATAATAAACCCTGTTAGATCTTTATCTACTGAAAGAGCAAAAATAAGCATTAACTTGTTTGCTAACAACACCTTGAGGTCACCATTTGGCTGCTGCTCTACTTCATAAAATGGGTTAGGGAGTAGGAAGCAATGGCCTTCCGCAGTAGCCCATATACACTGTTCTTAACCTGAGGTACCACTTTAACTAATGGGGCCTCCTGCTGCCACTACCACCCGATTTCTGTTCTCATCCTGAAGCAAAGTTCTTAATCCAAGGTACTCTTTCTGGGTTAGCGGAGTCTAACCTGAAGTGTCTGTAACTTGAAGCGTCTGTAACCCAAGGTACCACTGTATAGAGGAAGCTTACAAAAAGCAGAAGGTGGTTTAACACAAGTAGGATGTAAATTGCAGCCGTAATATCCCTGCTCCCCTAGTTCATGTGAACTTCCATTTGAGATTAATTTATCCCATCCAGTGGCTGGAGAGTACTTTCCAAGCAAGGGAGAGGACTGACAAACCCTCAGGACAATTGCAGCCATTACATAATTATTAGTTACTTAATTGAGTGTTCAATACACCTCAAAAGTTTCAGAGCTTCAATCCTCTGAAAACCCAGCAACCTTAAGGCATTGTAACCAAAGTGGCTAACCCAGTAAAGATAACTGTCCTGAGCAAACTTATTAGTGCCATATTTTGGATCGTAAGGACAAGTCAGAGACAGGCTGCATTTTAGAAAACATTGCTAGGAAACAATGGACCTTTTACACAAGGTAAGGATGAACAAAGTTACTAAATTATATAGACGATTAATACCTCATATTAGTGAGGTATAGCTGTGTAGATAAAATGAAAAGCCATAAGCAATAAACTTAATCCTATGAATAATAGAGGTATCTATGTATCAGATATGCTCCATTATACCGAGTTATCTTACTGGTCTATACTGTATATATCTGTGGAGCACCCTGTCACCACACAGCCCCCTTGGAGGATTTGTAGCGCCTCATCAGTGTCCTGGATTTGACTGACATTCAGGTAGGGGAGGGGAGCAAAAGAGAAGGTGGGTTGCACAACAGCAGTGGCCATGGCATGGGAGTGAGGAGGGAGGAAAACTAAGGACCCATCCACATCTCCATTTGCCCTGCCACTTTCCTCTGGGAAAACACGCTCTTTACTGCTGAACTGGAACAAACGGCAATTGAGTTTTCCATAGATTGCCATTTGTTCTGATTCAGCAGTAAAGAGCATGCTTTCTGGGGAAAGCTGTGGGGAAAATGCAAAACCCACTCAGACCCATGCCTAGAAAGTGAGGGAGAAGCTCAGACACCTGCTTTCTGTAGGATAACCAGCCTCGTATAACTAACATGCTTAATAGAGGGTTAATAGGGCAATAGAGGGTTAATACCATAGAATAGAGGGTTAATACCGTAGAATAAGCTATCCTGCCAGGCTTAGCTATGTCACTTCCCCTTACCCTGGGAGGAAATAGGTACAGTAATCAAGCCTTTGCTGCCCCCCAATCTAGCTGCAAATTCACCATGAAAAGAGGTCTGAGGTGGTTCCTCCAGTTCAGCCACGTGGCTTTCAGCATATACCAATAGTTTAGGAACTATTACCACTTTGTAACTAAACTATGGTTTACTGCCTGCGCAGCTTTTTCTGATTGATGTATAGAAAAGCACATCAACCTGAACTTTGTAAGAGAGTTTGTAAGTAAACTATTGTTTAACTTACCAAATGTGTCGTCTGTTCCTATGCTGGGGGAAGAGGGCAACTTTGGAAGGAACTTTTAAAGGGGACAAATTTGGAACTCACTTGGAAGAGCATATCTTAAAGGTTTTACAGCCTATATTTCCATGCTTTACTTTGTGATTTTAAATCTCTGCTGGAGTTCTCTAACCAAACAGTAGTTGCCCCAAACTTGGATCTTGGCATCCAAGGAAATCTTATTTTTTTTCTCTTTTCTTTTCTGAGCCAACACTTTCTAGACATGCAACAAGCAGAAATGTGAATGAGCCCTAAGAGGGGGAAAGCGATAGTAGAAGTTCAAGTACAGGAGGGATGTAGGAAGAAAAACTGGCAGTGTCAAACAATGGCAAATGTTTGCATAAAGCACTGTGGAACCCTCCCAAGCATTTATCTCCCTAGTTACTTTATTTGTTTTAACTGAAAAGCAGCTTAGAGTTTAATTAGTTTTGTTAACATCAATAGGAAATTTGTTGCTGCCCTTAATCGGAGTAGGGTGCCACACTCAGCCTATCCTGACTTCGTTTCATAGTAGAATATAGAGGAAGAATAAACAGACCCAGGAGTTACCAATTATGGCAGGAATGTCTAGATGAAGAACCAGCCGACATTTATGGGGCAATCCTCAGGGAGCACATCAGCAGAATATTACACTCAAGGCTATTTTGTCTCAATGAGTCACTAGGAATCCAGAGATTCTTGCGCAGCCCAAACACCTCTGTAAACAGGGACCTTCTCCTGAAATTTACACCCCCAGTTCTGCATCCATCACTTTGCTGGAAATATCACAGTTCAGCAGAGCACTTAATAGCAGATCCCATATTTGTGGGAGGCAGGCAGATTAAAGCCAGCAGGTCTCCCCCACACACATCACAAACACTTGGAAAATTGCATTTAGAACTTGGGAAGGTCATTTCTTAAACAGGGTTAACAGGAGATGCAACTAAACAAATGGTGGATTATAGTGGTTGAAACCATATATACACTTCCTTGAAAGTTAAACTCAGTGGAATCAGGGGAACTTATTTTCAATAAGCAAGCATTTTTAGGATCAGGTATTCAGCAGACATAGTATGTTGCTTGTGCTGTATTCTAGCATTGCAGGGGGTTGGACTAGATGGCCCTCAGGGTCCCTTCCTACTCTACAGTTCATGATTCTATTAATAAAAACTACTGGCAGCTCCAGTCTGTCAATATTTTGCAGGGATTCAAGCATGTATTGGGAAACTGGCATTTGTGCATTTAAAGTGGACTAAAGCACTCTGTTACCCAGGTAGGAAAGTGACAATGAAATGCATTGTAAAGATCTCCTGGGTATAGCCTTATACAGTAGTAGTCTATGCTAGCATGAACCTGCAATTTTAATGTCATGTTCTTACCATAGGGATTTCTGCATAGTCATAGCACAGCAAGAATTTTCTTCCAGGTCTCACTTTTCCCTTTGAACTTGGACCTGTGCAGTTTTCTTTCCTTTAGAAAAGTCTCTCTCTCTCTCTCTCTCTCTCTCTCTCTCTCTCTCTCTCTTTCTTAATACACACAAGAATACGTGCACAACTTGTTCCCTTCATGTGCCACCTGCTTAGTTACTTGAGAGCTGACAATTATTTTCTCTCACAGCTGAGCTGTACCAAATGTTTCCTAATACTCAAAAACTTGTAAGGATTGTAGGAGAGAGGGAAGGAGGGAGGGAGGCAGGTGGTTGAGGAAGACCTCAGGGTTTACTCCAGGTGAACCGCCATCCTCTTCACCCACAAAGCCACCTATCACCAACTGCTCTGTGGGAAGGACCCTGATACTGGTATACACATGTCAATATCAATTACTGCAGTTTTCAAATGTTTCTGACATTTGTAAGCTGCCTCAGAAAGATTTGTAACCTGAAGAGTGGCGTATAAATGACTGTAAATCAGGCAGGGGCAACTTCAGGCCAGACATGGCCTTCCAGCAGTGGTGGCTGATGCCTAATAGGAGCAGAAGTCAAGGAACCCAACAGGAGGTGGAGTCAATGACAGGATACAGGAACCCTGAGAGAGCAATGTCTTGGCAACCTACGTAGATAGGAGGGAGTCAACCCAGATTTCCTTTCTGTGTCCAATGGCCATGTGACCCAGCTTCCCATGAGTCCTTTCTCCTGTGGCTGCTCCCTCCCTCAGCTGCCATGTCTCTTTCTCCTCAGTCGCCATGTCCTATTGTGACATCACAGGCAGTCCAGAGCCAATGGCAACAGCTGGAGAAGCACCTGAACAGCCTTCCAGTAATCCTCTTGTGGGAGGTTGGGGAAGGTGTAATGAACAGTGTATTTAGAAAGACATTTCTTTAGAAATAGAAGCTGGCTGGCTTAAGTCCTGTGGTTCTCTTCATTACTTCCACAGGTAGCCTCGAGAAAAGCCTTCCCATCTTCAGGCATCCTGGAAAGCAAACACAGGCACAGTGAGAGGGATGGCTCCTATCTAACAGGGTTGCCCAGACATCTTCACTGGCTTCTGACTAGCAACTTCATCCCTAGCCTCAGCCTGCCTGCTTCCACCCATGAATGTCCAAGGCTCATCCATTTATCTTGTGCCTGCAGGGTGACCTCCACCGCCCCCTGAACGAACCCGGACACACACCATTTGCTTTGACCACATTCAAAACCTCCCAGTCACGCACACAGACACACACCGGCTGACTTCCATGAAGAACGCCAACAGACACATTCGCTCGTCAGCCACTCTCAGTTCCATACGCAAATATCCACACAGTTCATGTCAACCAGCTTCTGAACGTAAATGCCAACCCTCTTACATGTGCAAGCAACAACCTGCTTCAGCCTTGTGCCACCCACTAGCTTCCAAATGTGAACTCCACCAGCTTCCACCCACCAACATTTGCCAGCTTCCACTAAGTCCATCGCCAGGCTCCAGACAGCTTCCAACCATGGGTATCGGCCCCCTCCATGCTGCAATCCCACTCAGCAAGCAAACTTGCTTTCTATCACTCCATAGCAACTTGCTGCTGGATGATCTCCTCATTCTGTCTGTTAATTCCATGTGAAAATCTAGGAGTCCTGAATGCGACAGCTGTTACCTGCTGTGATCCATTAGGGAAGGGAGAAAGCCTTTCCCCTTGGACCATGTTTATGTCCACTCGGTTGCCATGTGCTTTTGTGACATCACAGGCAGTCCACAGCCAATGGCAACAGCTGGGGAGGCATCATTGATGCCTCCTCAGACCACACAATTGTGGGTGCAGCTGGGAACTAATCTGTTCTTTTGCTTGGTTATTCTTAAAATGTTGTTGTTGTTGCTGCTGCTGCTGCTGCTGCTGCTGTTGTTACTGTTGAAGCTACATTTGCATTCATTGTCCTGCCCACTTTTGCCTCTGACCCCACCCCACTGGCATGTGCCCCCTTCCCCAAGAAGATTTTCCAAAAGAGAACACAGTCCTCTGGCTGAAAGACTCCTCAGCCCTGTTTATGTCAATAGAAACAGGCAGGAAATAATGGTCTGCCATAGGTGACTAATCTCCCCAGATTAGGAAACGTCATTCTCAGATTGTCAAAACCTAACAAGGTACATGAAGTGCAATCTTCATGTTAATGAGGGGTATTTTGTCACATGCAATTCAGTGCCATAAAGTTCCTTGTCTTGCTTCTGCTAATTCTACAAAGGAGGAGGACGCTAAGGGGTGGAAAGGGAATGGGGCATTCCTATTTGTGCGGACGTGTCTTTGTGCACAGATGCTGGCAGAGGACAATAACCATGGCTCATGTTTTCAGATGTGTGCTGCTCCAAATAGGAGTCAGTTTATGAGCTGCCCCGGCCCTTAGCTCTGTTTCTTCAGAATTCTGTAACTCTTGGCTGTGCAACCAGAAGAAAATGATGCCTAAAGCCAAATGAAAGATTTTGATAGCACAGTTATAAAAATAGTGTTAATTGCACAGTGCCTGATTTACACCTCTCTACTTACTGTTTACTGGATCAGAAGCAAGCAAGCACCCATTAAAACGACCTGAGTGAGGATTTCCCAACCATCCTACAGGCACTTTGGTTTCGAAATCTGCTGACATCCCGTCTCGGACAAGTCCTCACCTATTCCAAGAACTTTGTTTGCCCCACCCCCAAGGACGCTCAAGATCACTGCAATCCATGCTAGAGAACAGTTTGTATTACTCTTAATATCATGATTATTAAACCTTTCTTAGACCAAGGGTGGCATTCTCATCTGGGCAATGTTCTGGGGGCTGCATGCCAGTGCAAGCATCCCAGCAAGCAAGAGGCGAGTTCGATACATCCCAACCGGCAAAAACACTTAAGGCACCTGCAGAGTAGAGCATGTGAGCAGTGATTTTTGGTATCTCAGATCCTCCAAGTGTCCCTATTTTCCAGGATTGTCCCTGATTTACAGAAGCCATCCCGGTTTCTGATTTCATCCCAGAATGTCCCGCTTTTCCTTAGAATGTCCCTATTTTCACTGGAGAAATGTTGGAGGGTGTGGAGTTGTCCAACCCCCAAGCTGTCTGAAGGCAATCCTGTATAGGGATTTTTTTAAAAAAAAAAGTTTAATGTTTTACTATGTTTTTTCATATGTTGGAAGTTGCCCAGAGTGGCTGGGGCAACCAAGGAAGATGTGTGGGATATAAACAGTAAAATTATCATTATGGTATGGGATGTACCTACTTTGATTGGAGAAATGTTGGAGGGTATCCTATCTTGATAGACATACAGCGTGCGGGTAGGAGGTACAAAATGGCTGTTGTGCTCAGCAAAAAAAAAGATGCTGGTACTTCATACCAGGGAGTACTGGTACAAAAAATGCCCTTCCTGTGAGGGATGCGGACTGGGGAGAATCCCGAGGTCCAGACAGAGGGGCTTGGAGGACCACATTCCCTGTTTTGATTGCACTGTTGAAGTCTTAAGCAGTAGAAGAGATGCAGCCTAAGCATACATTTGGATCCTTCCATGTTGCCTCTCCTTAAATCACATAATAGCTCTGATCCATTTGCTTCTGCCCAGCTGAACAGATCTATAGAAAATAAAATGGCAAAACCTCCAAGCTTGCCAACTCCTGTCCGTTCAGTGACCAGGGACTGAATCCCAAGGGGCTGTGCTGATAAGGACCATTAATGTTCTTGTGTGAAGCACCCTGCTTATCTCAATGGGACTTGCAGAGGAGGCAGTTGCAGAAAAGTGATTAATAAAATGAATTAGAAAACCTGTGTGGGCCCCAGAACTGGAACAGCTTTTGCAGGATGCTGATGGACAGAAACATCAGCAAAGCTCTGCGTAGGAGTGCTTGGTTATAATAGCTGCAGGCGCTGTGGATCAGGCTGAGTCAGAGAGCTCACCCAGAATTACATTTAAAAATGAAAACTACAGAGCAAGATAAACAAGCCATCCATTTCAACTTGAAACAGCAGTAATGATATGCTAAGAAAACTGGCCATGAGGCTATCAACTCACGTCATGCCTAAGAACAAAGCAGTAGCAGCCAGGCACATATAATCAGGAGGAAAACCTATATATAGTTTCATCTAAATAAACTTATCCCTGGGAGATGATGAGAGGAATGGGGGAGAGAAGTTAGAATGGGTAAAAAAAGAGGTTGAAAATGGTTGGTTGGTTTTGAAAAAAGCTCTCCGTGGGTGATCAGTTGAGGCTGCCAGCAATAGTACCCCATCTGTTTCGGGCAGCCCGCTAGGCAGGGATAGATAGAGGAGAAGATATAATGGGGTGGTAGAGGAAGAGAGGAAGACAGAAAAGAAGAGCAAATGGAAGGTGAAATGTGTGCACAGGCCACAGGTGGACAGGAATGTCTGCTATCTGACATCCTATGACATCAGCTGATTCAAATTTTGAGCCATGGCTACAAAGGAATATTGTATTCTTGACTTGAATTCAAGCTGGGATGCAAAGGATCTTGGGCAGCAAAGGGAGCCAAATTCCAAAAGCGCCAACTATGAGCAGCTTAAATTCAAGCCATGGCTGCATAAGTCCACTCTTTCTTGAACTTTCCAATACCTGACATCATATGATGACAGTCTCAGCTAAGATGAGGCATGGTTTGCCCAAAACAGCCTGCAAAGCCAACCTCCTTCAAGGCCTGTCGTGCCTAACGAGGCCCGTGGGGTGGAGAGATCACTATTATTACCCTACAGGCCCGATGCAAACTGGTGCTGATGGAAAAATTGCTAAGCATGCTGCCACTCTGAAAAGGGCTTCGAGTGAGTCAAATCAATTAGACGTTGCCACTGGGGCACAATGAGAGGGAAGAAGCAAGTAGCCTGTATCCCAAGCAAAGAAAGCAATTTCCTCTGCTGATTTGATTTGCTGAACGGAGTCGCTAGGAAATTACGGTGCTCAGAAGCACGGGTCACCATACCGCAGAAAGTCATGAGGGGAAGGCTTCAAAAGGGAACAGAACGACCCCACGTCTTTATACAAGTAAACAAAGCAAGGGCTATGCAGATCAAACAGTTTTTGTGTGTGTGCTTTGGGGGGCTGATTTATGTGGCCAAGCAGGATAAAAATACCCCAAGGGCAAGGGAAGAGTCCAATTAGCAATATCCAGTGGAAAGTGGCCCAGTCAGAACAGTTGTCCGGTTTCAACCAGCACTGAACGGAAACAGCTAACTACTCTCCTCCTAATGGCACGCAATGGTGTCTGAATCTGTGTGCTTGCTCTGGTTTATGTCTGAAAGCATGTTCCCCCCGCCGCCCATCAGTACAGCGAACCTGAATAAAGGAAAGAGTACTTTGAGAGAGAGTCTGTGTATTCCTCAGAAAGAGGGAAAGCAGCATCACAATCCACCAGGTTGCTGAGCCGTCAGTCACAGTTCATTTAGCTGGCTGGGTTGCAATTTTATAGCTATATACTATTTTTTAATAAATAATGCTAATTCAGCCTTTTGGTTGAAATGATGGTCAGAACTGAAGTGGGGGGGGCATGGGGAAATGGAGAGGAAGCTTATATTCACATTCTTCATATTTATTGGGCCTTAGCAGGGTATGTTAAGCTGGTCATAGATGACAAGACTAGGGAATGCCTCTGATCTTAGCATTAAGGAGCCTGGGCTTATAGCTGTATAAGCCACCAATGATTTAGCAGGTATAGCAGCACCTGTCTTGGCCCACCCTATCATTGATTGGGTTTCAGAATGCGCAAGTGCTGGCTGAAGTTCAGTCCAAGCTATTTATATGGATTAACTAGCCCTGAGTGGAAAGGGTGAGCAGGCTGGGGCTACTAGTACTCAGTGGAAAGGCAGGGAATCCACAGTTCACCTAGCACAGCAGCCCATGTGGTTCATTTAGGGTGCATGGGCATCTGCAGGGGGGATCAAGGCAGGGGGATTTGCCCACCAGGATAAGCAAATAAAACAAAAAAACACCCAACAACAACAGATAAAACAACCAGGAAGTTGCTAGCATTTTTAGATTCTGAGATGTGCAGCAAAATATACATCCCCTCCTTTCTGTGTGAACATCGAGCCTGTTCCCCCCACTTCAGTGATTCATTCCCCTCTCTTTGGAAAAATACCCACAGACAAACATGCCTAGATATCTCTTGAACTGTAAATCCTAGTCCTCTGAAGGTGGTGGTGAAATAGACCAAGAGCAGAAAGGAAGGGTTCTGAGACAGCTATGGCACCACCTAAGGCAGTGATGGCCAAACATGGCCCTCCAACTACAATTCCCATCATCCCTGACCACTGGTCCTGTAAGCTAGGGATGATGGGAGCTGTAGTCCCAAAACATCTGGAGGGCCGAGTTTGACCATCACTGACCTAAGGCATGTGAAGGACTGGAGCATTTCAAATATGCTATATATACTCAAATGATTGAGTAGTATGATTCCTGCCCCCTCTTCTTCCTAGACTGCATGGGCCCCTTCCATGGGCCAACCCAATCTTCTCTCTCCTTGGTTTATACCAGGTATGGGGGGAACTTTGATCCTCTAGATGTTGCTGAACTCCCATCATCCATGACCACTGGCCATGCTTGCTGGGGAGGGTGGGAGTTGTAGTACAACAACATCCAGAGGCCCAAAGGTTCCTACACCTGGTTGGTAACAGTAGTCTTCCACACACCGTCCCAATCCAGTATGTACCTTGTATCCATTTCTGGTGGGCTTCCACAGACATCAGGTTATCTTCCAGAACTCTGGGCTTATACAGTGGTACCTCTGGTTGCGAACGGGATCCGTTCCGGACGCCCATTCGCAACATGAAAAGAGTGCAACCCGCAGCGGCACATCTGCGCACGCGTGGGTTGCGATTCACCGCTTCTGCGCATGCATGTGACGCCATTTTGCACTTCTGCACATGAGCAAGCGGCGAAACCCAGAAGTAACCCTTTCCGGTACTTCTGGGTTGCCGTGGGATGTAACCTGAAAGAACATAACATAAAGCGGATGTAACATGAGGTATGACTGTACTTATGATTGTCATCACTGACAATGGTCGATTGTCAGTGATCACACTGGGATGCAACGCTGAGCAGATCACAGCAGTACCAATACTAACATCTTCCCAGATCTACTTTGAAATCCGCCCCCTCCCACTAAAGCTGTTATATAACAGCCCTGTTCTCCACAATTGCATGGATGACAGCTTGAAGGACCCTATTTTTAGATTCTGCTCAGCTTTCTCAATTAAAACAAAAAGCAAAATCGCTCACGGGGGGGGGGGGGGGGAGATATTTCCATTCTGCCATGAAAACAACTTTGCTATAGTAATTAATTGTGCAGATATCAAATCCCCACAAAAGAGAGAACACTGTGGGAATTGGAGGGGGCAGCATCACTTTGTTCAGCAGATCATGCACAAAGCAACCCCCCTGATGCTTCTTTCAGAAGAGAAACAATGCAGCAAATATGAAAAACAAATTAAATCCCTAGGGGCACAAATGAATGGGATCAGGAGAATGACTCAGGTTTGGGTGTCAAGCAAAACCATAATTTAACAAGGAAAGAACAAGCATTGGATTCATGTGCTTCCTTACTCTGCCCCAGCACTTCCATGAGGGGCCTGGAAAGTTTTTATTTGAGGTTGAGACTAAGTAGCTTGCTGTGTAGTTGATACTAACCACAGTTTAGGGTGCACGCATCATGCAAAACTGTGGTTAATTGAAAATCGGAGCAAAACATTTTGAATTCCTCCTCACAGCCATGCCAGAAGAGGAGAGAGGGCTTAACAGTTCACTGCAGTTTATTCTTATTCTGCTAAACCAGATGTCTGAAGATGGCCTTTGAATGTTTTGTGAAAACAAACCCACCCAGATGATTTCAAGTGGTCCTTAAGAATTAGGGAAGTGCAAACCCAAAGCTCTAGCTGAATCCAGGTGTATTGTAGCATCACCAACCTAGAAATTGTACATTTTTAAAAATAATTTTTTCAAATATATATAATAGAGCAATACTTTAGCCCTGGTGTTAATAGATATTTTTTAGAGATGTAGTGGTGTACAGAGGCTGGGAAAGTTTCTAGATGCAAAACAGAGATAAGGGTACACACCACAATGCCTCTTTAATATAATCCCCAACTACAATGCCACTGCTAACATAACAGCAAGACAATTCAAAAATGCAAGCCAGGGAGGGAAGAGGAGGAGAAGGTTGGGTCCTCCAACCTAAGACAGCACAGTATCTTGCATCAACCCAGTGGTCCAGCATGGCAAATGTCAGGTGTTTCACAACCTTCCTGTTTTTTTGCAGTTTCTGGCAGGGAGCAAAGCAGGGAGACTGCCCTACATGGCCAGTGAAGAGTTGCCAAATGATTTGCAAGCTTCTTCTCTGTGCCTTAATTAGCAGCTTGTTGTGCAGACCTTAGCAGGTGATAAGGCTCCTCTCCCCATGCCATAAAAAGCTTCGGAGGCACATACCAAACTCCGTAAGTGGAAAGAACAGGCCAGGTTGCTCCTCTAGTTGCATTCATCTTGGTGGGTTCCAAGTTGTGCAGGCCAGTCGTAATTTTTATTTTTACCAATCCTAAAAATGTAAACTAAAACGACCGATTACAAAATAATACCAGCGTTGCTATGGAGGCGACAGCCTGGTTTCTGTCTGCATCTTTAAAAAAAGAAAAGAAATCTGGCTAGGTTAGACTTGTGCTAACCCTGTAATGGATTTTGTGGAGAAACAGTTGACCTTCATGGGTCCAGAGACTCCTTCTTCCATTAAAGCAAAACAATCCTAACATACAGAGCCTGCCTTTTCCTCTGCATCCGTAAGACGAGGTTGTGGGTGCCCATTCGGTCTCGCCCTGTCATAGGGGAACTGACACCTTGCTTCCCACCTTCCCTTCTTTTCCTGGCTAGTGATAAGCATCCTTAACCACTCATCTCAGAGGCACCCAGTGCTTACACCAAATGCCTGTCACCACCTCCTGATGGGCAAAGAGCTCTTGACCCAATCAAGCACCTCCTCTGAAGCACACTGAATAAAAGGGGGCTGGTTGTTTCTTCTTGAGCAATGGGGAGAGCCAGTGTGGTGTAGTGGTTAAGAGCAGTAGACTTGTAATCTGGGGAACTAGGTTTGCGTCTCCGCTCCTCCACATGCAGCTGCTGGGTGACCTTGGGCCAGTCACACTTCTTTGAAGTCTCTCAGCCCCACTCACCTCACAGAGTGTTTGTTGTGGGGGAGGAAGGGAAAGGAGATTGTTAGCCGCTTTGAGACTCCTGAAGGGGAGTGAAAGGCGGGATATCAAATCCAAACTCTTCTTGCAAGTATGACTGATGTCTCTCTGTAAGCCTGTCTCAAATGAAACTAATTAGAACTGTTTCATGAGCTTTCTCTGCTAACTTCTTTTTTCTCCTCCTCTCATTAAATACACCTGCATGCTTTGGAATCTGGGATCTTTCTCCTGGCTCAAAGGATCTGTCCCACCCGTGAGCTCAAGTCCACTTGGTCCACTTGGTTAAAGAGGCAACAATACCTTGCGCCCCGAGTCAGGGGGCAAGTGGGATGTCTTGCCAGGGGTGCCAACTTTAATAAAATATTGGAGGTGGGCAGGTAAGCCCCTCACCACATAATACATGACATGGCATGGTGCACACACACCATTTGAATGGCAATGCCCATCTTCGGGTTGCGGACCGCGGGAAACCTGGAAGTACCGGAATGGGCTACTTCCGGGTTTCACTGCTCTTGCATGCACAGAAGCACTAAATCGCACTTCACACATGCGCAGAAGCACCAAATCGCACCGGCGCCTGCGCAGACACAGCGCTTCAGCTTGCGAACGTTGCAGGTTGTGGATGTACCTCCGTCATGGATTACGTCCGCAACCCGAGGTTCCACTGTACTGTATAAAACACACAAACACACACACAGTAGTCCTCCTCAGAGTAAATCCATTGAATTTAACAGACATCTGTTAATTCAAGTGGGTTTCCTCTGACTAGAATGCAGTTGGATACAACCCCTTATTTCTAAATCTGCATTTACACAGAGAAATTAGCACCTGCAAATCTGATGCAAGGTGGTGCCCTCTTTTGTAGTAACGCATTTCTTCTTTTCTGGTGATATGGTAAGTTGCCTGGGCACAGGTTTACCAGCCCAATGAGAATGAGGCCTAAGAAGAACACAACGCCTGCCAAGAGTGTCCCTGCTGCCTCATCAACCTACCGGTACTTTCATTAAAGCAAATAACAGAGGAATGTTTGACTGCTACTTGTGGCGCTGCTATTTTTCTTCTAGAAACTTCCCCTCTCTCTGCTCCATCACTACCACCACCACCAGAAGGAAGAACTATCCATCACTCGATATGCCTACAGGGCCAGTGGGAAGCCTTCACAAAAGATTGACTTCTAGCGATTTCCTGACCCAGCATGAGATTCTGAGCAACATGTTGTTTAAAGGAGAGGGCTGCCTACCTGAGCCAACGCTGTAATTATCGCTCACTGAACAGCATGTTGTCCAGCTCATCGGGCAAGGGGAGGGGCTCAGCAAAAAGAAACCCACCACACTAAGAACTGCAGCACTCCAGATGTGGAAGGGAAATGTAAATTATAACTTCCTGGGAGTTCAGATTCATTAATCTCGATTATTTCCTCCATGGGAGATACTCAGGCGAGGCTCTGAGCAGATTCCCTCAAATCACTCCTTGAATAAGATAATGAGAGCAAGGCTCAGGATGCGCACAGCTAGCTTTCATTATTCTTCACTGATTCTCAGCTTCCCACTTGTTATGTCAGATCAGGGTAGTCATTCTCCTGCACTACTGTAGCACCTCTGCTTGTGGTTAACGCTTAGCTGGAATGAAATATTCAACGCAGCAATAGAGAAATTAAAATATTAATTTATTTGTCAGACAAATAAATGAGAGGCTCAGTGGTATATGGTTACCAAGCTCTGGCCTGGTCTCCTGCCATTCTGGCCAGCACTTATATTCCCTTAATCCAGCCCCCTTTGCTCCTCCTGTGGCTGCCTCTGTCCAATCAGCCTGGTTGGAATTCCTATTGGCTGTTTGCTAGAACCAATCACAATAGATACACCCATTTCCTTCTATCCTTATAAGGGAGACAAAGAGCTATATATAAATGACAAATAAGTAATAATATATCTTACATGGAATCTTAATTACCAGCTCACCTCTTGCCCTCCTTGCCCTATTGCCTTCTAAAACAAATGGTTAATCTTACATTTTTATCTTCAAGGATCTTGAGTTAATCATCATTGAAAGATCTCCTTCATTTGAGGGTCTTTTAAACAAATGCCTGACAACTATATATCAGGAGTGTTCGATGGCGTCTCCTGTCTGGCAAGGGGGGCTAGGCTCATTTGCCCCTCTGGTCTCCTATTGCAATATGACTCTATGAATCTAGCATTTCTTAAATCCTTTGCATAATTACATTTAAGCCAATATATTTAAGCTAATATATTTCATACATTATCATAGGTAGCCTTTTAAAAGAATAAAACCTTTGTAAAGTAAAAAGGAACTCAGTAGAAAACAGCTTTTAAAGATTTCCCAAAAATGCTCTCATTCTTCCAGCCAGTTGCCTTTTTCACTGCTCTAATGAAAGGCCCATGGTATCATTTTACTATTTGCCCATTCCTAATTGTGTTTTCTCAGCCTTTTTTATCTTCTGGTAACATGCAGGATCAGTGTCCTTGCTCTCAGTCTGTAATTTCCTCTTTTTTTAACGACTTTGAGAATTGTTTTTCCTGCTATAAATCAGGGGGCCACTTATCTAGGAGGATAGCCAAGGTTTTCTGCCTGGCATGAAACATTTGAAAATCCTTTTTTAAGCTCATTTTAAAATACAAGCCTTGATTGAAATATATAAGCTTTGATAAAAATGCAGGCTTATAATTAGATGCCTCATTCCCCCCTTTCAAGCTCAAGGACCTTCATCCCAAGTGTCCTTGATAGCTTGACCTTCATCATATTCCTGAGGTAAAGCTCTGTATAGGGCCATGATATGAGGTAGAGTTTCATTTGAAACCATCTTGCTAATTGTACTTCTAAAACATGAAATTATACATGGCATCATACATAAAACCATTACTACTACTGTCAAGAAAAACAAGCAAGACAATAGTATCCCTTTGAGTCCTGTGACATTAGGTAACCAATTGGTGAGCCATCCCATATCCCATCCTTCCCATGTTTGTACTGGGACATGTGCTATATTCTCCATCTTTGTGGCCAACACACGGATTGCCTCACCATTATCTGAAATGTTAAAGCAACAGGCATTCCCTGTCAAGTTCAAGACTCCACATAGGCCTCCCTGCCTGGCAAGTACATAATCCATTCCCATTTTCAGCTGCAAAATGGCGGCTCTACTTTCATCCAACTGTTGTGCAATAAGTCTCAAACTCTGGGCCGTTGCATTGGTTACAAGTTCCACTACTGCTTGCAATCGAATTATTCTATTTAGATTATAAATAGGATCCCGTGCCCCTTGTATGAGCTCACCAGGATTCCAGGAGGCAGGATCATAATAGGCTATAATGCGCTCTGGTGGCCAATCATCAGTACCGCTCCAACTTTGGGTACTTCCTCCTGCTATATGAGAAATATCAGCGTTTCTTCGTGTACGCTTGACCGAACTAGTGGGCATAATCCACATTGGTGGTAATACCCATCCCAAGAAACAAGTCCCACTCCATTTGGAAGGGAGTTTCTTGTATGCCCATTCTCCACATATCCACCACAACCATCGGGTCTGAGGTTTTTGGTACGTGGAGTGCATAAGGCGAAATATCAAAAGGGGTAGAGAGTTCACAGTGCAGTATGTTAGATTGCCTTTTTCTGTCACAGTTATGTTCCACACCACTTTCCATGCATGAATAAAAGGAGGTGCACAGGGCAAGGTATTCCGAGTTCGATACGTAGTACCGTTTGCCCAGGTTTGACTATTCTTAATATAATCCCAAGTATAGTGGCAATGAGAAGAGCCTATCATGGTAGGATCAGCTGCATCTGATGATTTATGCACACAGATTTCCCCTTGCACAGGTATAACTCGTATTGGTTTAGTTGAGTTCCAACCGGGGAAATTCTGTACTTCTGTTTGGTGTGGCATTTCGCTTACCATACCAATGGCACTTAATGGTATTGGTAATAAGGGCATACCTCCCTCTGAATCATCTGGCCCAAGAGAGCAAACAAGGCAATTAGTCCTATTTGCAACATTGGCTACCATCTCAGCTAAGCCTACCCACATATTGTGGTCATGGCGGAATCCATATTTAGCAAATTTGGTCAGATTCATGGACCCTTCCCCTTCCCAAGGGATCAGGATTAATAATGAAATCATGTTGATGTCTAGCATATGCATTCCTTCCACAAAAGATTACCTTATTGTGATAGCAAATAAATATTAGTCCCAATATAATTCCCCCAGTGACAGAAATGGGGAACCACCAAGACCAAAACATATATCCCGAGGATCCCCAATGAGTAATATCACTTATAATTGTTCCACAAGGGGGCAGTCAATCGATTGTATAAGAGAATCTTCCCGTTCACAGTCGCTGGTTCAGACGCTCCTCAAGCTTCAGGCGTGCGCAGGTCAGCCAGCTTCCAGGTTGTGGCTGCAGCAGGCCGGTCGTCAAATGTTGCCCGTGACCTAGCCCGTTCCCGGTAGGGCTAGATACAGGGGTTTTTGGAGAGAGTCAGTTTTAAAGGATTAGAGGGGTCACCTTTGCATGTCCAACTGCCTTCAGACTTCTTCAAACGAGAGTGATGAATCTAGGGGGTCACCTCAGCTACCTTCACCGCTGTTGGAGTAGAGAGCAAGACGGTGTAAGGTCCACGCCATTTAGGTGCAAGTGGATCGCGTTTCCACTCTTTCACCCATACGCTATCGCCAGCCTGGAACTGATGAATCGGCTCGGCAATGCTGCACGGCGTGCGTTCGAGGGCCCACCTGTTAAGAGAAACAAAAACACGGGAGAGAGATTGCACTTGTCCCTGTGTCACATAGTCTCCTATTTGTTTAAGATCAGCTGGAATATCCTGAACAAAGGAGGGCGGTCTCCCATACAGGAGCTCAAAAGGTGACAACTTAAGTCTTTTTGTGGGTGCACACCTAACACGAAACAGTGTTATGGGTAACACATCTACCCATCCCAATCCCGTTTCCTGGGTTAATTTTGCCAATTGGGTTTTCAGAGTCCGATTCATTCTTTCAGTTTTCCCTGAACTCTGAGGCCTATATGCTGCATGCAGTCTCCATTTTACTTGTAGGACTCGACATACTTCTTGTACTACTTGATCAATGAACGCTGGCCCATTATCACTTCCAATGCATCTAGGTAATCCAAACCTTGGGATCAATTCAGTGAGGAGTCTCTTAGTTACATCTCGTGCTTTTTCAGTTCGGGTGGGAAAAGCTTCAACCCATCCGGTAAGAGTATCTACAAACACAAGGAGATACTTGAATCCCTTAGAAGGGACCAGCTCTGTGAAGTCCACAATTAGGCTTTCCATGGGGACGTATCCCACATGCTGAATTCCAGGAGGTTGTACCGGTCCCTGCCTGGGATTGTTTTTAGCACAAAGAACACATTTCTGTGAAATGCAAGTTGCTAATTGTGATAGATTAATAATATACAACTTCCGACTGAGACTCTCTCTGGTTGCAGTACCGCCAAGGTGAGTAGATTCATGATAATTTCTTACAATTGTGCCTGCTAGATGATGAGGTACATAAATCCTATTATCCGGCAGGATCATCCAACCGTCCTTCACAACCGCTCCTTCCTGTTCAGCCCACTTCCTCTCTTCTGGGGTATAGTGAGGTTTAACTTCTTCTGGAACTATCTCTGGTACGAGGGCTGCTATAAATCCTCCCACAGGCTTTTGGGCTGCCTCTCGGGCTGCTTTGTCAGCAGCATGATTTCCTCTGGTTATTGGATCCCTTCCTCGTCCATGACCTTTGCAGTGCATTACAGCAATCTGTTCTGGAGCCCATACTGCTTCTAACAGGATTTCTACTTCAGGTCCATATTTCAAGGCCTTCCCGTGGGCTCCTATTAGACCTCTTTCTTTCCATAGAGCTCCATGTGCATGCAGGGTTAAGAAGGCATATTTAGAATCAGTATAGATGTTTGCCTTACATCCAGCTGCCAATTGCAGAGCTCTAGTTAAGCCTATAAGTTCAGCTTTTTGTGCTGAGGTGCCAGCAGGCAAAGCTTCAGCTTCCACAACTTCCTCATTGGTGACCACAGCATATCCTGCTCGTCTGGCACCTTCATGCAGGTAACTGCTACCATCCGTATAATATACAACATCTGGATTTTTCAATGGCTCATCTTTCAGATCAGGTCTACTGGAATAAACTTCATCCATTATTTGGAGACAATCATGTGATTCTTCATCATCTACCTCTGGTAGGGGCAGCAAAGTCGCTGGATTGAGCATATTCACTACTCGTAGATGAATCCTGGGATTTTCACACAATAGGCCTTGGTATCTAGCCATCCTTGGGTTCGTTAGCCAATAACTACCCTTATATTCCATGAGTGTCAGAACAGCATGAGGTACATTCACATACATCGTCTGGCCGAAGGTAAATTTATCAGCTTCTTTGACAAGGCTTGCAGTGGCTGCTACTGCCCTTAGGCATGGAGGCCATCCTTTTGCTACTGAGTCCAATTGTTTAGACAAATAAGCTACTGGACGGTTCCAACTTCCTAATCTCTGGGTCAGGACTGCCGCTGCAATCCCATTCTGTTCATGTACATACAGCTGAAAGGGTTTTTCCGAATTAGGCAATCCAAGGGCTGGGGCCTCCATAAGTCGTTGTTTGATAACTAAAAAGGCTTGTTTCTGCTCAGGTCCCCATACGAATGGGTCCTTTTCTGCACCTCGAGTGCTTTCATGTAAGGGCTTGGCCAGACTGCTGAAATCAGGTATCCATAGTCTACAAAACCCTGCTGTTCCCAGGAATCCTCTAAGTTGTTTTCTTGTGGTAGGTTCCTTGATAAGGCAAATAGCTTCTTTCCTCTCTGGTCTCAATGCTCGTTGTTGGTGTGAGATGTCAAAGCCCAAATATTTGACCTTTTCTAAACATAACTGTGCCTTTTTCTGGGAAACTCGGTAGCCAGCTTCCCAGAGCAAGTGGAGCAGTTCCTCTGTCCCTTCTTTACAGGTATCAAAATCTTTTGCCGCTAATATAAGGTCATCTACATATTGCAGAACCACCTTTTCTCCCGGTATTGAGGGGTAACTTGTTAGATCCCTCGCCAAGGCAGTGCCAAATAAAGTTGGGGAATTTTTAAATCCCTGGGGCAATCTTGTCCAGGTTAGCTGGCCTTTTGTTCCTGTCAAAGGGTCTTCCCACTGGAAGGCAAATATAGGTTGGCTCTGTGGTGCCAGCCGGCAACAGAAGAATGCATCTTTCAAGTCCAATACAGTAAAAAATGTTGCTTCTGGTGGTATCAAACCCAGCAAGGTATATGGGTTTGGTACATTTGGGTGCAAGGTCTCGATAGCCTGGTTTACGAGCCTCAAGTCCTGCACTGGCCTGTATTCATCTGTCCCAGGTTTTCGAACAGGCAAAAGGGGTGTGTTCCATTCTGATTGGCAAGGCTTAAGCAGACCATATTTTAATAGGCGGTCCAAATGTTTCTGGATGCCCTCTGCTGCTCGCCGGGGTAAGGGATATTGCCTTACAGATACAGGGGTAGCCATAGGTTTTAGGGTTACTACAATTGGAGCTATATTCTTAGCCATTCCTGGTGGGCTATTTTCGGCCCATACTCCTGGTGGCACCTGTAGAGTTCGGAGGAGCTTGTTTAATTCTGTATCCAATGTGGGTTGGACTTGCAAGGCTGACATTAGGCGCCATGATTGTTCCTTAGGTACTGAGAGGGTAATTATTCCTGCTGCTTTTGATGGCAGCTTCATTTCTGGACCTCGAGGAGTGAAGGTGATTTGGGCCTGCAATTTGGACAGCATATCTCTGCCTAAGAGAGGTATTGGACACTCAGGTATATACAAAAACTGATGGGTTAAACGATGTCCCCCAATCTGGCATTCCAAAGGTTGGAGGAAAGACCTCTTAGCTGACTGTCCAGTGGCACTTTTAATGACTACACTTTTGGATGCCTTTTTCTGCAATAGTTCTGGGAGTACTGAGTATTCAGCCCCAGTATCAATCATAAAGTCTATTAAATGGCTCCCTAATTGAATCGTGACCGTGGGCTCCTGGAAGCCTAACTTTATGGAGTCCGGTCGTTCCTAGTCTTGAGTAAAATCCTCTTCTGCCAGTCCAATGAAATTGTCTCTACTCCGTCCCTGTCCTGGTCTCTGATATCTTCCATCTCGGATCATTCCCCGTCCCCGTCCCTGGTTTCTTGGGCCGGAGCCTGGGCCTGGGCCTGGGCCTGGGCGTACTTCTTCCAACCTCAAGGGTTCAGGACACTCCTGCTTCCAGTGACCCTCCTTCTTGCAATTTGCACATTGATTCCTTCCCAATGGTGGATTCTTTCCCCGCCCTCTCCCTCCATTTAAGGGGCGGTGGTCTTGCTTCACTGCTGTGGCTAGCATCACCATCTTTTCCTTCTGCCACTTCTTCTTCTCTTGTTTCTCAGCCTCATCCCTATTCCGATAAACTCGGCGTGCAATGGCCATAATTTGGCTCATCAGCATCCCTTCCCATCCTTCTGATTTCTGAATTTTCTTACGAATGTCAGAAGCGCACTGGGCCACAAATGTAGCAGTAATCATTCTGCTGTTTTCAGGGGCTTCAGGGTCAAAAGGAGTCCATATACGATAGGCTTCCTGCAGCCTCTCTAAAAAGTCTCCCGGACTCTCATTTGGTTTCTGTTCTACTTCTGAGACTTTAGACATATTAGTGGGCTTCTGACATGCCCTGCGGATACCTTGCACAAGCGTCTGGCGGTAGGTGGTAAGTCTGGTCAGGTGAATTGCATTGTTTGGATCCCAATTAGGATCTTCCAAGGGAAAGTTGTCTTGGAGATGACGGTCAATATTAAAAATATTTCCCACTCTGGCCTGCTCACGCAAATATATCTGTGCCTTTTCAATTATGTCTCTCCTTTCCTCAGTGGTGAAAAGAGTATTTAGGAGCTGGCGACAATCTGTCCAAGTAGGGCTATGAGTATTTACTATTGAAGTCACCAAGTCCATCATAGCCTGAGGTTTTTCTGCAAAAGATGGGGTGTGTGTTTTCCAATTCATCAGATCTGTAGTCGTGAATGGAATATATTGCAGGGTCGAAGTTCGAGGTGGCCGTGGTCCGGGTTGCCCATTAACCAGCACAGGCTCCTCAAGTGCATCAAATACTCTTCTAAGAGGGGCTACTACGTGACCTTTTTCTTCACTTTGCTCTAGGGGCCTCAAATCATAAGGGATGGTATCTGTTCCAAGGCGTTCTTTTAGCAGCTTTATACGCCTGGCTGTATTGCTTGCTGACCGATCAAGGTCTCCCTGTAACTTCTGTAATATTTCTCTGGGACTTGGATGTACAGGGGTTTGGGGTGGGCAATCAGTTGTTCCACTAAAGGAGACTGTAGATGGAGGTCTATTAGGAGTCACAGGTGGAATAACCACTTCTGCTTGGGCTTTATTATAGGACTCCAATGCCTCCTGAAGATATTTATCATAATCTATCAAGGAATCAAGCTCTGTGACTCCACCCCCATTATTCATTCCACTTTCTTGCCTTGGGGTTACAACTGGTGGAGTGTTTGGATTAGGCTCCCTTCGATGTGGAGCATAGGGTGGGGGTGGAAGCACCTCTTCCTCTGGCCCCTCAAAAATGGGTTTAAGTTTATTTGGCAAGATTCCTTTCCTAGCTTCGGCTTTTACAGCCAATAATTTGCATCGTTTGACTTTGCATTTCCTTATCCATGGAGGATTTTTATTTAATGTGCTCAGCCAGGAATCTATATATGGAAATTGTTCTGGGCACCCTCCAGTTTCTTTGGCGATATCAGACCAAAGTTTGTTTACTAAATTTATATCAAAGGTTCCCTGGGATGGCCATCCAGTAATTTGTTTTGGCCATTCTAGTTCACATAACGTTCTCAAGCGCTCTGGCGTCATTTTGACTCCATATGCCCCTGAGAAGGCTTTCTTAAAATTATTTAACATACACTCAAGAGGTGTATTTTCCCCCTTTGAACCCCCAACTCCCATTGTATGGCCCTGTGAAGTATCCACTCAGTCACTCACAGACGCGCTTTGTGGGTTTCCTTGCCTAGTGAAGTCGCCTTACTAGGAACCGAAGTACTGCCCACTCCACACTCAGGTCAGCTACAGATTGCTCTGTACTTTCTCACACATACAATGCGCTGGATACTTCACCACACTCTACCTCCCAATTTTCCCTTTTCCTCCACCAGACCAACATCTGATGTACCCAACCACCTAGCGTACTCAGTTCCCACTTACTGAGACGCAGAAGTTTGATCAAGACTTCTCTTCCTCCCAATTAATTGGAGGGCCAAAAATCCCTTTGTGCACTTACCCTTGGTTGGTTCCCTGTTTCCCCCGGTCCGTCGCCGCCAGTGAGCAGGGTATCAGACAGACGAGACTTCTGCGTTCCCCCTGGAAAAATTTACCAGTGCGCGCTGGGTAAGCAGTTTAGAGATCCTCTCTCTTGTACCCTGCCCAGTAGGGCGAAGGGGCTGCGTTCCAGCAGACCACTTATCCGAGTCACAGGGCACCATAAAATGTAGCACCTCTGCTTGTGGTTAACGCTTAGCTGGAATGAAATATTCAACGCAGCAATAGAGAAATTAAAATATTAATTTATTTGTCAGACAAATAAATGAGAGGCTCAGTGGTATATGGTTACCAAGCTCTGGCCTGGTCTCCTGCCATTCTGGCCAGCACTTATATTCCCTTAATCCAGCCCCCTTTGCTCCTCCTGTGGCTGCCTCTGTCCAATCAGCCTGGTTGGAATTCCTATTGGCTGTTTGCTAGAACCAATCACAATAGATACACCCATTTCCTTCTATCCTTATAAGGGAGACAAAGAGCTATATATAAATGACAAATAAGTAATAATATATCTTACATGGAATCTTAATTACCAGCTCACCTCTTGCCCTCCTTGCCCTATTGCCTTCTAAAACAAATGGTTAATCTTACATTTTTATCTTCAAGGATCTTGAGTTAATCATCATTGAAAGATCTCCTTCATTTGAGGGTCTTTTAAACAAATGCCTGACAACTATATATCAGGAGTGTTCGATGGCGTCTCCTGTCTGGCAAGGGGGGCTAGGCTCATTTGCCCCTCTGGTCTCCTATTGCAATATGACTCTATGAATCTAGCATTTCTTAAATCCTTTGCATAATTACATTTAAGCCAATATATTTAAGCTAATATATTTCATACATTATCATAGGTAGCCTTTTAAAAGAATAAAACCTTTGTAAAGTAAAAAGGAACTCAGTAGAAAACAGCTTTTAAAGATTTCCCAAAAATGCTCTCATTCTTCCAGCCAGTTGCCTTTTTCACTGCTCTAATGAAAGGCCCATGGTATCATTTTACTATTTGCCCATTCCTAATTGTGTTTTCTCAGCCTTTTTTATCTTCTGGTAACATGCAGGATCAGTGTCCTTGCTCTCAGTCTGTAATTTCCTCTTTTTTTAACGACTTTGAGAATTGTTTTTCCTGCTATAAATCAGGGGGCCACTTATCTAGGAGGATAGCCAAGGTTTTCTGCCTGGCATGAAACATTTGAAAATCCTTTTTAAAGCTCATTTTAAAATACAAGCCTTGATTGAAATATATAAGCTTTGATAAAAATGCAGGCTTATAATTAGATGCCTCACTACCACCACCCACCCACCTCAGAATTTGATCACTGGATTCCGCCTTGTCTCTGTCTCAGCTTCCTAGAAGCCTTGAGATGTTGACAGGCCTTTGCAGTAGCATAGGAGTGGAGGAGACGCTGTATTTAGGCAGTTGTCTTCAAATGTTTGTCCTTCTAAGGTAAAGGTAAAGGTACCCCTGCCCGTACAGGCCAGTCTTGACAGACTCTAGGGTTGTGCGCTCATCTCACTCTATAGGCCAGGAGCCAGCGCTGTCCGCAGACACTTCCGGGTCACGTGGCCAGCGTGACAAGCTGCATCTGGTGAGCCAGCGCAGCACACGGAACGCCGTTTACCTTCCCGCTGGTAAGCGGTCCCTATTTATCTACTGTACTTGCACCCGGGGGTGCTTTTGAACTGCTAGGTTGGCAGGCGCTGGGACCGAACGACGGGAGCACACCCCACCACGGGGATTCGAACCGCCGACCATGTGATCGGCAAGTCCTAGGCGCTGAGGTTTTACCCACAGCGCCACCCGCGTCCCGTTTGTCCTTCTAGCCAACAGTAATTCTGTTAAGTTAGTCCATTTTCTACACTACCCATCTCTAAGGGAGAGAGTTTCAGTGTGTTCTGGGAAAATCTGTAAGGAAACCTGTCAGGAGTTTGTGAATATCCTTAAAGATGGTCAAGTTTCTTCATAAAATAGGATGCCCTTCAATATTGATTTCCCCTTGTTCTGCACTGCAGCAGAAGAGTTCTGGGTAATCTGTGGCATATTTTAGGGAGCAAACTCCATCCAGGTACTAGACTTATATCTTTCAAGAGTTGGCAATCCTATTGTGTGCCTATAATGCAGTGCCCTGGCGCTGACATAAACATTGGCACAAAATCATATATTTTTTCCTATAAAATTCAGAGACAGCACCGTTTGGGGAAAAATTTTGTGTACGCTATGAAGAGGCAGTTTAAAGAGAGCAATCAATCTGCAACATAAACCATTGACCTTGATCTGACATTTAAGAGACAGGAAACCCAACCCCACCTACAAGAGGATCTCATTGTTAATGGACTATAATACATTTAATGACATTAACCCTCTGGTGACCAACATTACAAAGCTCTCTGACACACTAGTTTGCATTGAACCTAGGAGAGCCAGGCTCTGGGTAAAGGGCCTGTCATTTCCCTGAAAGAAATTACTTATACACTTTCAAGGCACAATTTTGGTATGGGGAGGGGGTTGTCGGTGGTTCCTCCTGTAGTTTCACAACTCTCAAGTTACTCTCAAGACCACCTATATCTGTATTTATCATGAGTAATAAAGACTGAGTAACCACACTAAGTGTTCTTAAAATACAGACTATGCAATTTAATCTCAAATTAATACTTTTATAGCACAGAAGTATTTCCACACTGGTGCTTGATGGGTCAGACATTGCAAAACATGAAAAGGGGAACTGGGCTTTCATGGTATGGTTGCCAACGTTTAAACCTGTCATTGTGCCTTTTTAACAGCAACTTGACATGCAGGTTTGAATGGATGATAATGTCATTATATTCATACCCTGTGGTAGTTCACTTGCTGATTTAGCATATTAAGCTGTTGCTAATAGTACAAGAGCAGCCCAGGCTTTACTTCGGGGTGAGGGGAGGGGAGGGTCATTTGCTACTGACAACCCTTTTAAAAAATAAATGGAGGGAGATGCAGCCAGTCTCGTTTCTGTACTGCATGTTCAGCACTATTGAGAATTCCATTCCTTCCATGCTGCAGATGTGTGGAATTGTTACATATCACATGTCTGTTTACATTCCAGCACTGATTACTGGAGCCTTGTGGGAGGAAACTGAGATACGGTGTTTCTGCTCTGTATAGCTTTTGCTTTTGCAGTTCTCTCTCCGAGGAAGAAAGACAGAGAGAGAAGCCATGTTTTTCTTTGTTCTGTTCTGTTTGTTTTAATTTGCAATAAATTAGGCTTAGATGTTACTCCTCAAAGCTGAACTTCTGCTTTTGAACTCTGCTAATCGTGTGCTCATGTCCCTGGATAAGGGCCACATCAGCGTGATGGGAGACCGGAGTGATGAATCCCAGGCGGCGCTGCGTTGAGGGGAGGCACAAGGCCTCAGCGTTATCACCCAACAAGCACATGTTCCTGTTTTATTTTTATTTTTACAAATACTCTCTCCACCCTGCATTCACCACAAGATACACAAAATATACATGTGGCAAATATGTTTGCTGTGTCAAGCATGAATCAGCACAGTGCATGGCAAAGCATGTGCTTTTAATAAGTGGCCTCACATAATTACAGTGCTTCTGTATTTATGCTATGTAAGGTATAGAAACCATGCATGTCCCATATACAGATAAGAATCCAGACTACATCCATACCATACATTTGAAACACTATGATACCATTTGAAATAGTCATGGCTTCCATCAACAAATTTTGGGAGTTGAGGGTGCTGGGAGTTGTTAAGAGATCCCTATTCCCCACACAGAGCTCCAATTCCCAGAGTCCCCTTGGAAGAGGGATTGGTTATTAAACCACTCTGGAATATCACCCATGTTGTCTTCTAATATCTAATAATTTCCCAACAGAATTTCATTCACACATGTTGTTACTTTATTTAAAACCAAAGCCAACGCTCTGGGCAACCATAACTGGCATAAGATGCCTCCAGGTTTCTGTGATCCCTCTGTCATCTGAATGATGCGGTTAGCTCAGGCTAATTTGAACAAAAGCATCCCAATAACTTAAGAGGGAAGCTCATATGAAATAGCATTAATACCCTCAGATACACTGGCCTCAAAGCATTTTATAATAATAGATGCATGAGTTGTTGGCCTACTAAACCAAGGCCTCATCCCTTTAGTGTACCTCCAAGTCCTGTGGATACGCAGAGAGTCATGCCGGTGGTCCATAAAGCTTTACTACCAACGACCAATTATATTAAGTCATAGAATCATAGAGTTAAGGAGAGGAGCTTCTAGACCATCTGGTCCAATCTGTTGCTGAATGCAGTAAATCCAGGGTTAGATATCCCCAACGGATGGTTGGCCAGCCTCTGCTTGTGGACCTTCAGGGCACGAGAGCCCACTACCTCTCTAATTGGTTACCTTGTCCAACTACACTTGGTGTCACCGTGTTTCTCCTAATGTTCAACTGAATCCTGTCCACCTGTAACTTAATCCCATTATATTTAGTCCTGCCCTTTGAAGCAGCAGAGAGCAAGTCTTTGCCCTCTTCTGTGATAGGTATTCAGATATTTGAAGAGTGCTATCATCTTCTTCAGGCTAACACAGCTGCTTCCTGCAACCTCCCCCCCCCCCCCCCCGTTAATAGGACTTTCTTCACAGTCAATGTGCACTGGATGGTCCTGCATGCCAGCCAGCTGCATTCACACTGGCTATTTGGGATCTTTGTAGAACAAATGGAGAGAAATAAATTGATGTATCAAGAACATGAGTGCAGGATGCATGCCATGGGCACATGATGAAGCAGCCATGGACTCATGCTGCAACACAGTTTACAGGTCCCACAAAGCTGCTGACGGTACACCGAGTGTGGGCACAGAGTGATAAGTGTGACTTGAGTTGTGAGCTGGCCATGTGGTGGTGCAACCACATTTCCACTCCACCAAATGAAGCACACTAAGCTGTATTCTCGAAGCTACCAGCATGAGTTTGACCAAACTGCGTGAGGCAGTGGAAGACAGGAGTGCCTGGCATGCTCTGGTCCATGGGGTCATGAAGAGTCAGACACAACTAAACAACTAAACAACAACAACAAGCTGTATTCCAAGCCAGGTGTGGGTGAAGAGGAAAGGTGTTGGGGCCTAGAATATGTAGGATCTGGTATGGAACAAGTGGTAGAAAGAGAACAAGGGTATTTTAAACATGTCACCCACTGGGAGACTGAAGGAGCAAGGCCTACACAACAGATTATTCTTGGCCATGTAAATACACATCAAACAACTGCAGAATGACTTCATCCCCTCCTGCATTGCCAAAGCCCAATCCTTCCAAATGACTCATTAAGAGCTGCTCACAAGTGGAGTCAGCTCTTAACAGCTCCCTTCAATTACTTCTCCATAAACATTCCCTTTAGCAGAGGCACACAGCGAGATCGAAACACATGAGGGGGGAGGAGATCACGCAGCAGTAATTATATACTAGCAACGAGCAGAGAGCACAGAGAATTTCTCTGCAAACCTCTCAACATTCCCAACCTCACAGTGCATCTCTCTAACATTTGCTTGGATGCTTTAGGTTTCAATCATATGTACTCTTAAGTAGGAGTAAGTCTTCCTTTTGGGTAGACATACATACAGGACTGAAGTGAGGAGCAAACATTCTCATGGATGGCACAACACTGTATATTTCTGAATTTATCCACTATCTTTTTTGTCTCTTGCACATCCAGGAATATAACTGAAGGGCAGACTATAAATATAAAAAATATATTTTTACTAATTTATTCATTTTCTTACATTTTAGTGTACCTTTCTTCCACCATAGAACCCAAGGTAGCATATATGTGATTCCTAGGCTGTCACCTATCCAGCCAATGACCAGATCCAGACCTGCTTAGCTTCATCAAGGTGATAGCCTTGTGTGCCTTCAGACTATATCAATATGTGTTACTTCATCTGATTTGATTTGATTCTGAGAATACCAAAAGATCAGAACTCACTACAGTAAGCCATAGCTCTGATGATCCCACTATCATTTTACCTAACCACTTAGTAGTCATGATTTTTTTTCAGCTGTCTGATTGTCCCTAGTTATATGTCCTAAGAGAAGAAAAGGACCTTGTTCCTTTTCTATGTCTAAGGGTAATGATGAGTGCAGCAAGAAAAACCAATTCTTGGAAAATATTGTTTGAGCAGCAATGCAACCATCCCTTTGCACAAAACAAAATTCTAACAATGACAATACGTGTGTGTGTGTGTGTGTAACTGCACAAAAATACAGTATATACACACACATCTCTGATAGCATTTGATGTGATTTGGTGACTCAGAGATACTTACTTCAGACAACATGGTCCAAACTCTGATGAATAGCCTAAAAAGAGATTATAAGTGCTATCTGTGTGTTCCAACAAACAAGTGGCAAAAAACTGCAAGTACAACCCAAATGTATCTTTTGAATGTCCCTTTAACACATCCCTTCCCGGATGACTGACCTACACTCTCTTGCCTGCCTCCTTTCCAAACTTCATATACACTTCACTAGTCATGTGGCATGCTGAAGGTCATATCATATATTCTATTAGATTATGAGCCCAGGGACAGGGACATTGGTCTCACCTTTTAATATATGTAAAGTACTTACAAATGTTAGGCACCTTAAAACTGTTTATCATTGTTACTGATGGTGATACCATCTTAATGAACAAGCAGATTTGGAAGCCTCTTCTTGACTGTCCTGGCTTGCAACAGCTACTACAGGCAGCCAAGACTATAGGGCTCCTATCCAACCTTTACTTTGGCTCACCCTCCACTCTCCTTCGCCGCAGCACTTAGCATTTCCTTGCCAGGCAGAACAAGGAAAACACTCCCATCTTGTTTCCTCTAGTAGCCTCAGGTACCTAGCCTCCAGTGCTTCCAGTGCCTTCATTGCTTCTTTTAAGTTTCTCAGGAACAGTCATGACTTCCATACTGATCCTAATGTCATGGATTCCCACCCCCCTTGTCATCCAGGTAACAGAAGTGGCAATTCTATTCGTCTTGTTTTTATTGATATTTAGTGTTCCAGCAAGCATGCGTGTTTGGAGAAAGGCTGTAGTTCAGTGTTGGAGTGTATACATTGCATGCAAAAGATCCCAGGTTCAGTCTTTGTGAGAATTTGCGGCACAGTGGGTCAGTGCAACTCGCTATTAACCAGTTTCAAAACTGATCCTGTCAAAGGTGGGCAATGGGATCTGTACTGATCATTCACATCACACTCAGCACATGATATTTTTCGGTAATCACTTCTTGGGCTATGCACACTGTGATGTGGTTAATGTGTTCTATGTAAGTGGGTTAAATACATGCCCCAAGGACACTGGTTGGATCTGCTGCATTGAATTTAGACCTCCCCCCTCTTGTAACAGCCAAATAGCACTCTGGGATGTTATCTCTTCACATTTTAAAATTCTGCTTTTTCTCCACTGGCAACATTATCAGCAAGGCACACCTGGCAGCAGCTGGCAATCTCAGCAATGGACGACATGAATGATCTCTTACCTGTGAAAGAGTACAAGGACAAAATGGGAGAATATTATTGGGACAAATAATCCGCTGCAACCTTGGATGACGTGGTGTCTCATAAATAAATACCATTCTAGGAACAATATCCCCCTGATGTCAGCTATGGTGAGCTGCAGCCAAAGCCCTAATACATCAATAGTCTTATTGTCTTCAGTGGAAAAACAGCCCTTTTGAGACAATGGATGGATTAAAGGTATATTAATCCTAGAGCTGAGCTGACATTTCTCAGAAGATACTTTTCCTAGAAAACATCTGAGTTCCCCCACTCTTTCTCATCCCCCCACTCCCCAGAAAAAGAAAGCCCTGAGTTAGTTTTTTTAATGGTAGCTGCAGTTTCCTCCAGTGGAATCACACTTAAGTCCAGGATGTTGGGGTAGATGCAAAGTGGTGGTCGCCATTTGCTGCTGCTGCCACTTGCTGGGTGGATCTGCCAATTTTGGCTTCTCTCCAATTCTCATTTTCCCATTTAAGTTGAATTATCCATCTTTTTTTTTAAAAACTCTTTGCGAAGCTTCACCAGCATTTCTTGCAATTCATTTTAGGTGTGTATTTTTAGAGGTGTGTATAGGCCTCAGGCAAGTAAAGGTAACAGGGATGAAGGTGGTGCTGTGGTCTAAACCACTGAGCCTCTTGGGCTTGCTGATCGTAAGGTCAGTTCGAATCCAAGCTCCCGTTGCTGTCCCAGCTCCTGCCAACCTAGCAGTTTGAAAGCACACCAGTGCAAATAGATAAATAGGTATCACTGTGGCAGGAAGGTAAACAGCATTTCTGTGTGCTCTGGCTTCCGTCAGAGTGTTTCATTGCACCAGAAGCAGTTTAATCATGCTGGCCACATGTCCCGGAAAGCTGTCTGTGGACAAACGGTGGCTCCCTCATCCTTAAAGCCGAGATGAGTGCCACACCCCATAATCAAATTCGACTGGACTTAACCATCCAGGGGTTCTTTACCTTTTACTTTAATTTAAAGTCTCCAAGATTCACCTTACTCTGTATCCGTGGTTGGTTTTTTAAAATTACAATCTGTTTGCCTCTGTGCTTTCTCTGCTTCAGCCTGTGCTTTCGTAGCAAGGTCTCTGGAGGGACTCACAGCAAATGACTCGTGCAGGCGTAAATAACATAAAACTCTCAAATTTCAAACAATAGCCATTTACCTTCTTCACCATCTTAGTGCTAAAACCAAATAGTCAGCCATGCAAGTGCCACATCCTGGATCAGTCCTGACAACAGCTGTGGAGCTGAGGACCAGCAATCAACAGCTATATGAAGTGAAACAATGGGCAAATGCTAGCTGCTAAGGTCCTCTTAAGATTCCTGCCCTTATTTTGGAAGCAGGGAACAGCTTGGTCCTGTATCAGGAATTAATAAGAGATTTGCACAAATGGACTCTCAGAACCCTCCACCCCCACCCTATTTCTGAACAGAGAAATTGGATATGGCGGCATTTTGACTGAATTGCTCCAGGGATAGGAGAAATATTCAACAGGTTTTTGGTGGAATGGAGATTCACAGTGCTAGTAGCACAGCTTCTCTCCCTCCCCCCCCCCCCGCCCCGGCATGCTGCTGGGAGTTGGGATGGGAGAGAGATTTGGCCCAATACTCACTTTAATACAGACCTACCTAATTCTCACCCGCCAAAGGCACACACAAACTGAAACAAAGCTATCCTTCCAACCGGACACATTTTGGGATGCAGTTCTCCATTCTATATAAAAAAATGTGCAAAGATATTAGGATGGTGCTACTGGGACAGAAAAGCACATTCCAAAATGTGCTGCTTCAGTATCACCAAGAGGAAGGGTGCTGTGGCTTCACAGAGACAGTCTCGCTGCAGCACAAGCTTCCGCAGGCAGCTACTGTATCTATTTCATTACCTGCAAAGACACAGAGAAATCAGAAGCTGCCTTATACTGTCTACACCAGCCGAACACATTTTGGCACCTGAGGCAGACCCCAAAATGGTACCTTCCTTCCCTGCCAAGATATATATGGGACGCAGGTGGCGCTATGATCTAAACCACGTAGCCTAGGGCTTGCCGATCGGAAGGTCAGCGGTTTGAATCCCCACGCTGCACAGCCGTGGTTGTGTACATAAATAGTTTCTTCTGGTCCTTCAGGATCTCTGATCCAGGATAAGAAAGATAAACACTGGGATCAGCTGCCCTGGTGCACCTTGCCACATGAGGCAGTCCCCTCCTCTTGCCTCATGTGTGAGTTAGCCCTGGTCTACATTAACCAGTAGTGCTAGGGGTTTAAGTCTTTCCAAGCCCAACCTGAAGATGCCTGGGGTTGCAACCGGTGCCTTCTGCATGCTTTGTATGTAAAGTCGTACCTCGGAAGTCGAACGGAACCAAGGCGCGGCTTCTGATTGCTGCAGGAAGCTCCTGCGGCCAATCGGAAGCCACGGAAGCCACAACAGATGTTCAGGTTCCAAAGAACGTTTGCAAACCAGAACAATCACTTCCAGGTTTGGGAGCCAAAACATTTGTCTTGCAAGGCGTTCGACTTCCGAGGTACAACTGTACTCTTAGTTCCCGCACAAGATGGACTGCTCAAATCAAAACAAAAACTGTGGGCCTTGAAACTGTGCCCTGTGACACTGTCAGTAGAACCTGCTTTAGAGCCCCTTCCTCCTCCAAGCCTCATTTCAGCTGAACTTCAAATCTGTCTTTAGTCTCCCAAATTGCTGCCCCCTCATGTGACAAATGTGTTCATAGAGTGTGCTGTTCCTGTTTTACAAAGGAAAGGATGACTTAGAAAATGCCCTGTGCCGGAAAGGTTGCTGCCCTGCAATGTTGGAAATGGGTGTGTAGCTTAGACGAGGGTGGGGAGCCACCCAGCACATCAGTTAGTCCTTTGAACTATTTATAGTTTCTCTGGATTTCTTTTCTATAGTTAAGCCCCCAGCTGTTTGCAAAGGAAAGAGTAAATGCTTGGCAGATAAACTTAGCTGAGGCTCTTCACTTGCATGGGCTCTTTCCTGTATGGCACAGGTCTACCTACACGTACAGAAAGTTTGCTGCACCAGCGGCAGGATGCGTGGGATGGGACTGAGGTTATCGCACTTGGTTCGGATTGCTATTCTTATTTTTCTGACATTTTCCAAGTAATATAACACCCCGGGATTTCGCCTGCTGCCAACATCAAGGCCACTAAGTGACGTCCTTTGCCAGGGGGAAAGAACTTCCTCGTGCAAATATTTATTCCAGGCCCCTGTGCGGCAAGTGTGTGTGTGTTTATGAAAATTGCGAGTTTGCCTGATGTAAGGTCACTCTGGTGCTCTCTGTGGCCACATGGCCTTGGTGTCTTGCCGCCTCCTGCCTTGTGACATGCGTGCTTTGACGGAGACCTCAGGGATGGATCACTCCTGACCCCACTCATGATCCCATCGTCAGGGCAAAATCACATGGGATCAGTTTGATGAGATGGCAGAATGTCAGATGCAGGCATGATTAGAAAAGCAGGAATCAATAAAAGCCTGCCTTATTAATAGATGGCAAAGATAAGATCTTCACAATGAGTTGAAGTAGCAAGTTACTGAGCTCTTGAAATGTCATAACTAGCATTTGCCCTCCAGACAGTTGTTGAAAGTAGGGCCAAAAGCCATTTAGGGAATGGGCACCACTCAGACAAATGTTGGCTGGGATTGGTAAAATTTATAAAGTGTGGGATTGAGGGGTGGTAATTGCTTTCAGAGGGAAAGGAGAGCATGGGTTGAAGGCTTGACTTAATTCAGGGACAGGAAACCTGCTGGTGTGTGTTTTATTTATTTATTTCATCACATTTACATCTCACCTTACTTCTATCATGGAATCCATGGAATGGCAGACCCCCCATGCCCCCCAGCCCCAGCCCTTGAAACATACTGACTCATTTCACTCCTTAACACTGCACAGGCTTAAACCTGGCCTTTCTCAACAATGTTATTCCATCTAGCCTTTGCACCAAAAATTACATAAACGTGCACAATTATCTGATCGTTCTGGTTCCGTCTTCTTAGCTTCCTAGCAAGAGACAAAGATCTTTTAGAAAGGCTCATTTCCATAATAAACACAAATGCTGTTTTCCCAAGTCCTAGCGCTTGCCTGAGAACATACACGATGTTCTTTTAACAAAGCCCGGCTCCTCTTCATGATTAATAGAGAAGTGGAGAGAAGGTGTCTGATATGTCACATTTGAAGACAGCTGAAATGCTTCAGGGGAATAAGCAGAGGGCTTCTAGTGGGCCAGCCGCAGCATTTTTAAGATGCTTTCATCCTTTCCAGCTGTAGCATTTCACCCACTATTAGTTCAGGGCTAGACTAGTTAAAGAGGCAGACAAGTAACTGGATCACCTTCCTAAAATGGAATTTTTCCAATTCACAACAGAGAAGAAGGAAGTTCAAATGCCCTGCTTAAGCAAGTCCAGTGAGTCAGCGCTTCTGAATTCAAGCACAATCCCAATTTCCCCCCACTCTCTACATTAATTTTGTTGACACAGGTGGCCTTATATTTCTGCACAATGATTTGGTGCTTGGCTGATGCAGGGATCCAGATGGGAACCCTGAAGGTTGTTTTTCTGTTTCCATGGTATTGCCTATTTGCTACAGTTGAAGAGCAATATCTCCCCGTCTCTGCACTGCACACCAAGGCAGTTCATACCAAGACGTATCAAGGCACTTCACAAGGCCGTAAGGCAATGGCTTTATTTATAGAACACAATTTATATATTGTTTGATCGTTTGATCTGCCCCTTTCCCAGCTCTAAAATAGCCTTGTTGAGCTGTGACAATCAGAACTGTTCCAACTATGATCACACCATGGCTTTCTTTAAAGGTAGTACACTATTGACAGATTTATTTATTATTCCTCTCCTAATGATCCCTAGCATAAAATTCATCTCTTTACAGGTGCAGCGAACGGGTCCCATATTTTTCCTCCCTGCCCCCAAACAGCCCAAGAAGATTCCAAACTCTAAACTACTCATCTGATCTACAGAAAGGAGCAGAAGACTTCTGCAAAGCCGTTCTGTGTTTTGTTCAACTATATATCTCCCCTGCTTTACTTTCGATCCAATCAAAGCAGCCTAGTAACAAATCAAATTCTACTGTGGAAAACCTGCAGTTGACTTTTCATTCTCCAAGGAGAGCTCAAGATATCAGGGCAGGAGAGAGCTTCTTTTTAGCAGAGTAATCTTTGCCTGCCTTTGGAAACCTACAAACACTTCAAAGGCCCTTGGGAACATTCCAGTCTAATCCCCTTGGATTAGTGGCTTTCAAAAAAATGTTCTGTTCTCTCCTCCCCTCTTTAAGAAAATCAGATTAATAGTGATAATTGTGCATAACAACATTAAGGATGAGCCACTCAATACCTTATCTGGGCAAAGGTCATTGTGTCGTGATCAGACAACAGGGGACTGTCACATCTTCAGGGACAGTAGCAAAAGTGTCTGTCTCACTCAGATGACAAAACACAGTCTAGGCTAGGGCCTCTGGCAGTCCTTGGCTGAAAACACAGAGAGGGTGTCATATGGAACAGCACCAGAAATATAGGGCACTGTCCAGTGAAGTAGATCATCATCATCATCATTTTTAATTTGTATACCATCTTTCTATCTTACAATACTCAAGGCAGTTTACAAGCTGAAGAAACAAAAAATGTGCATCTTATAACAATCTAATGCAATACAAAAATTGTGATAATAAAACATAACTTTAAAATAGGCAACCTCCATCAAAAAAGTAACATTTAACAGTCATTATAATAGTATAAAATAATAATATCAACATATAAAAGTTAAACAGAAATCCACTCAACGATTACAATAAATAATATCTAAACTATAATCAATAAAAAAACGGTACATAAAACACATTGAGAATACACAATACACATTGAGAAGCAGGGACTAGAGGGTAGAGCAAGGCAGGTGGAAGGAGGCCTTGCCTGATGGAGTTTCTCCCCTCACAGTTCTTCCTTCAGGAACAGCTCCCTTATGAGGACTCCTAGGGTCGGAGGGTGGGGCAAGGCAGGTGGAAAGAGGCCTTGCCTGATGGATTCTCTCCCCTCACCTGCAAGTGCAGGGACTGTTTGCTGTGCAATGGAACCTCTCTCCTCTCCTTGTCCATCCCCTGCGTCCCTTGAAATCTGTTCTGGGGGATCTCCCAGCCCTCTGGGAAAGATTTGGGGAAGGCATGGGGGCACACAGGGAGAGGAGAGGGAAGGGATAGTTCCATTGTTCCATTGCACAAGTGGAAATCCTTGCACTGGGTGATTTTTTTTAGTGCGATTTCATCCATAGTGCCTGGGCTAGCTTCACACCCTGGTTTTGGGTCTCCAAAAATTGGACAGCATGCCTTCATCAATGCAGGATTAGGATTACTATATTTTGCTTTCCTCTCCCCACAATCACCTATGTTATTACTCTCTTTGTAACCAGCAGTGGTTCATAGCCTATTGGGATTGGTAAGGCAGGGAGGCCAATGACAGGCCAATACATGCCCTGACTGGCTGTAAATAAGAGGTTGGTGGGGCCGTGTTGCATTTGCCCTAATGGACCATCGACCCCCGTAATATAGCCACAGGCAAATTGTTAAAATCACAGGAAGGGATTATTATTATTCTTTGTTGTTTAGTCATTTAGTCGTGTCCGACTCTTCGTGACCCCATGGACCAGAGCACGCCAGGCACTCCTGTCTTCCACTACCTCCCGCAGTTTGGTCAGACTCATGCTGGTAGCTTCGAGAACACTGTCCAACCATCTCGTCCTCTGTCGTCCCCTTCTCCTTGTGCCCTCCATCTTTCCCAACATCAGGGTCTTTTCCAGGGAGTCTTCTCTTCTCATGAGGTGGCCAAAGTATTGGAGCCTCAGCTTCAGGATCTGTCCTTCCAGTGGACTGATTTCCTTAAGAATGCTTCCCCATAATTTCATAAAAGTCAGTATCTTCCTCTGCCTACTTTTCCGGCTAAGTAAACTACCCCCAAAATGCTGGTGCCACAGATTTGCCATATCAGCTTGATCCATTCATCATCCTGCTAGCAGATAGCTGAACTAGCCTGCATAGAGGCTCCTTCGCTGCAGGTGCTGGTCAGCTCCTGCCCACAAGCGGACAGCTGGATGAGTCACCACTCATATCCCCAAGTGGCAGCTGTGAATTTTGCTTGCCATGCCAAGTTTTGTGCCAAAAAATGGAGAAGCACAAAGGCTGCACAAAGGCAATGACCCAGTCCTGAATATATTTACAGTGGTACCTCGGGTTACATACCCTTCAGGTTACATACGCTTCAGGTTACAGACTCCGCTAACCCAGAAATATTACCTCGGGTTAAGAACTTTGCTTCAGGATGAGAACAGAAATCGTGCTGTGGCGGTGTGGCGGCAGCGGGAGACCCCATTAGCTAAAGTGGTGCTTCAGGTTAAGAACAGTTTCAGGTTAAGAACAGACCTCCAGAACGAATTAAGTACTTAACCCGAGGTACCACTGTACTAGGAAGCAGATACTGTGGAACTCAAATGGTTCCAAATTGTGTGTGTGTGTGTGTGTGTGTGTGTATGTGTGTGTGTGTATTTATTTATTATATTTATACCTCACCTTTCCTTCAAGTGGCTCCCTCCCCATTTTATCCTCACTACAACCCTGTAAAGTGGGTTAGGCTGAGAGGCAGTGAGTGGCCAGAGGCCACCAAGTGAGCTTTGTAGCAGAGTGGAGATTTTAACCCTAGTCTCCAAGGTTCTGGTCTGAAACTCTAACCACTACACCACACTGGCTCTCAGTTTAGGCTTGGGATGCTGAGGTCTTTGGCTTACATCCAACTAAGTGATATTCAGAGTTGACCCACTGAAATCAATGGACTTAAGTCTATTGATTTCAGTCAGCCTACTCTGAATATGATGTACCGTATTGGCCCGAATATAAGCCACACACAAATATAAGCCACACCTCTAAAATTGGAGGGGTGGGGGAGAAAAAAAGAAAAAATACCTGAATATAAGCCACTCCATTCCTCGCTGCTTCTGGTTGCATACGGGGGGGGGGGGCGCACTGCATTGCCAGCAGCCTTCCCCCTTCTTCACTTTCTCTTCACGGCCTTGGGGGAGGGGGGAGGGGACTACATACGGGGCGGGCGCTGTTTTGCCACGCTCCTGGTGCTGTTTGCCTGCGTTCCTGCCTACATACCGTAAGATCGGTAATATAAGTGGCACTTTAGCTTTTCATGGTCGGAATTTGGGGTGAAAGTGAGGCTTATATTCAGGCCAATATGGTAGTTGAATGCATCCCTTTGTTCCTTGAGGTTTTGTGCTCAAAACAAGCCAAGGTGCAACAACACGGATGATCAACTTGTTTTGCATACAAAACCATTTCAAGGCTACTGACCATGCACATAACAGTCTTATAATGAATACTGTGACTTATTGCATATACAGTGGTACCTCGGGTTACATACGCTTCAGGTTACAGACGCTTCAGGTTACAGACTCCGCTAACCCAGAAATAGTACCTCGGGTTAAGAACTTTGCTTCAGGATGAGAACAGAAATCGTACTCCGGCGGCACGGCGGCAGCAGGAGACCCCATTAGCTAAAGTGGTGATTCAGGTTAAGAACAATTTCAGGTTAAGAACGGACCATATCCAGGCATATACAAGAAACTATTTTAGTGATATGAAGACATGCTGTTCCAAATGCTAACCAGCCTTGCCATACCTACTAGTTTTGTTATAGTGTGTGCTCTCTTGATCATAGTGAATGAACCTATCATTATGGTTTTACTCAAGGAGTCACCTGATGGCCAAATAACAGAATGTTCCTTGACGGCTTGAGCCTTTGGAACGTGACATCTGTCACAGTTTGGAGGAGAGGAGACTGGTTTTGACAATTCTTCTCCCCTGTTCCAGCATATGGATGGGGACAATTGCACACAGACCCCACCCCGATCTGGCATGTGGTCTCCACATGTGGATAGATAGATTGTCTGATGGTCATCTGTGCATGTACATAACATATTTGTTATATATATTGCCTGCCGATTGCTATGACTTGACTGTGATCAGCTCACAGGAACAAGAAGGCCGGCTACTTCGCTGGAGGTACCTGTGTTACGGAATGCAATCCCTGATGAGAACCAAGAGGCCCCATCTATATCGGCATTCTGACGGCTTTTGAAAACACATTCCTTGATCTCTGTCCCTGAGTCTCCTGTTCCAATTGCTGGGTTGTTTGAATGAGATGGTTTTTACTGTGTATTTTAATTATGGGTGTCTATATTTTAACGTTTGTATAACTCGTTTTGACACTTTGTAAACCACACAGAAGCCTATTTTGACACTGGCATTAAGCGTTATATTAATGAATGAATGAATCACCAGGAAAACAACTGTACAATTTGTACATTCATAGGTAGTAGTCAGACAACCCATGCCCTCGTGTGCAAATGGGAATAGCATAGGGTTGAACACTCAGTTAGGTAATAGGGAAGACCTGTGCACATTCACTCCCCTCCATGCACTGGGCTAGACTGGAAAGGAGGGGTCAGCAAATATTTCAGCAGGGGGCCGGTCCACTGTCCCTCAGACCTTGTGGGGGGCCAGACTATATTTTGAAAAAGAGAATGAACAAATTCCTATGTCCCACAAATAACCCAGAGATGCATTTTAAATAAAAGGACACATTCTACTCGTGTAAAAACATGCTGATTCCTGGACCATCTGTGGGCCGGATTTAGAAGGAGATTGGGCCGGATGCTGCCCCCGAGCCTTAGTTTGCCTACCCATGGTATTGTCTGAAGCGACCCAGAGACAGCTAGGAAGAATTTGGAGTGAGGATAGTAATTTTGAATCGAGAGAGGGGAAAGAGAAATAGTGCTACGTTGAGAGTTTCTACTGGGGGAGAAACCTTGCGGTAATTGCAACAGCAAATTTCTGGGAATCAAACGCAGTACAGTTGTACCTTGATTTTCAAACAGCTTAGTTCTTGAATGTTTTGGCTCCCAAATGCCACAAACCCGGGAGTGAGTGTTCTGGTTTGCGAACTATTTTTGGAAGCCGAATGTCCAACAGGGCTTCCGCAGCTTCTGATTGGCTGCAGTTGACTTCCAAGGTATGACTGTATTAGTGATTATGTTGCCTGTTTACAGGTCTGCATTTGCTTCCACTGTGTTCCGCTTGCACATTAATAACCAAAACAAATAGTACAAAGACACCTAAGTCTCTGCCGATCTCATTCAAAGGAAATGAAACCTTGTGTAACATCACCACTAGACTTCTTTCCACTTGGGGAATTGGGATTGGGGTGCATAACAGCTTCTAACACAAATGCACCAAATGGCATAAAACAGCCTGTGGCTCTTTTTCTTAAATTTACTCTTACAAACCAGTTTGGTTTGGTCAAATAAATCCTGAAAGAAGAAGGCTTGGAGACATGGGAATGCTTGAATGGTAGCTTTTTTGAAGTGGTCTTTAATGGGTTCTGCATGACAGCAGCTGGGGGAGGCAGGCAGGGGAGATGCAGGATTTATTGGCTTGGGAACAGCAAGCTGCTACTCTGGGATAGAATTATCTGGATCGAACAATCTTTAGAAGCACACTATTCATGCTAATTTGCCCTGTCTAGCTTGTACGGTTAATGTAATGGCCTTTGTACCAGAGATAAAATTCTGGAACCCGCCGTAATGGCTAGTGAAGAGTTTCAACATCTCTTCTGAGAATGAAAACACGGTGGTGCCAGATTCAACAGAGAAACTTCAGATGCTGAGAAAGTGAATCTCCAGGGCAACAATTAAAAACGCAGGAGATTTTCCTATCTTCAGTGATGGCAGTCTTCAACTGGCAGGTTGTGACCTGCCACTGAGTCATGCAGTGCCATGTCCAGATTTCAGAGGACCTTAGGAAAGATGCCCTCTGGGGACCCCACCACCACCCTGTCACTTTCTCTCTCCTCCAACCTGGAGAGCATTTCACTTTCTTGATAACTCCAACCTGTTTGTTTGTTTGTTTGTTTGTTTGTTTGTTTGTTTTTAAAAGAAGTGGGGACTGAGCCCCTTTGTCATTTTGATTAGAACATGTTAAACTGCTTTTTGGAATGTAAAAAAACACCTGTTTTTTTATGTGTGTTCATTGCTGTGTCTGCTGCTGCCCTAGGCTCCTTCAAGTGGAAAAGTGGGAATCATCATCATCATCATCATCATCATCATCTAAAACTGGGATTATAGAATTACAAAGGTTGCTAGCACACCCAGCAATCTCTAACTTTTTAAGAAAAGTTAGGGGAAATGGTCCTTTCCCCTACTGCCTGCCTAGTTACTTATCCCCTTCCCCTGTTGTTGTTGTTGTTGTTGTTGCTCCCCCTCCTCTTTCCCAGGCAGGCAGCTGCAGCCCCCACAACATCTTAAAATAAAATAAAAAGTCCAGCAGGTGCACTGCTGCAAATGGCGCAAAGCTTGCCCTCTTCAGTTCTCCGAATACCTCTCTGGACCCACAAGAGACCCAGAGGCCCCCTAGGGATTATTGCAACAATAACAACATTGTTTGCTTGTCTGTGTTTTAAAGACACAGTAGGTTGGAGACTACTGGCTATTGTGGGGCTGGAATTTGGGAGCCTAGGTTCAGTCCCTCTCATTTCCAGGTAGTGCTGGGAACATCCCCTGCATGATGCCATGGCAACCTAGGAAGCAGCCTTCCTCGGAGTCAGATTATTGGTCCATCTAGCTTAGTCTCGTCTACAATGACTGGCAACGGATTTCCAGGGTTTCAGACAGGGTTTCTCCCAGCCCTACGTGGAGATGCTGGGGACTGAACCTGGGACCTTCTGCGTGCAAGGTTTTGCCACTGAACTATAGCCCTTACCTAATCATGGCAGCCACTGCGACTGAGACTGCCACTGAGCTAGAATGGAGCACTGAACTGACTCAGCTTAAGGCAAGTACATCAGTTCCTAAGTGTGAGCCTACTCAAAACTTAATAAAGATCTTACCTCTGATCTAAAGCCTGCAAACTCTTTATGTTAATGAAATGCATGGAATATTCCACAGCTAATCCAGTGGGAGTAAAATTCATTCTGCCTAGTTGCTGCCTGTTATCTTATTTTGTCTAGGCGGACACCATCAGTGAGGGAACATTGGGAGGCTTGAAAATATAGCTTCCTCTCACTTGATTTGTATACTTTGACAAGGCCAGCGTGACCCCCTGTAGCCTTTGCAGGATGCAATCAGAAAACTTGAGAGTGAAATATAAATGTTACTGGCATGCCCAGCTTCTCACCAATATCCAGGTAGTTTGTCCCCTTCATGAGGGCCGAGAAGACCAAGCTGAGACTTACTGGATTCCCTGAATCACCTTCCAGCAACTGAGCAATATGTTTGCCGCCTGCTGTCCTCAGGAGTTTCCCGGTTGTGCTAGCTTAGTTATTGCATTCACTTTTCCTCGCATGTCTCCAGTCATTTCAAAGGCTCATAACCATCTCTGGTTTCATGTTATTTTAAGTGATGGATCACTTCCCACTGGCATGTAAGTTTTTGTTGACTCACTTTCAAATTACAAAGGCAAGAACACACTCGCAATGTTTATAAAACTTTGTATGTTTGGGAAGAAAGTGTGTTAGTGCAAGACGGTTCAGGTTAGCTCAGCCTTTGCTAAGCTGGTGCCCTCCAGATGTTTTAGACTACAATTCCCATCAGCCCCAGCCAGGGGCAAAGGCCGGGTTAAAATATAGCAGTCCCGACATTTTTAGTGCTTCCATTGTAAAAGTACTGGCCATAATCTAGGAAGGAGTTATGTATAGATCTATTTCCTGACATTTCGAGGGCATACTGATGGCCAAGGCAGCCTACACTGTTCTCCTGATGTTCTGAGCTCCCCACAGCACTCTGTCAACTCTTTCCCCTTCTGATCTACAAGATGTCTGGCAGGTCTCAAAATTATTTATCATGCCCCTTGTTACATCTTAAGGTTGCTAGGTCCAGGCCCTCAGAGACAACCTAAGAATTTAGGGGAATCTAACCTCCCCCCCCCCCACAACTCTTAACAGTATTACGTATAATTTGTGGGGCTGTTTCTAAATACGCAGAGCCCATCTTGTTCTGTTTAATTGGTCAAGGGCATGAGAAGTTTTGGAGTGGGGTGTGTAAATGGATCTTCTTACTAGGGGCATTATATAAGCCCTCTTAATTCCTTGGATTCCTTCTCCCAGATCACAGAAACTAGGTTTCTAGGTTAAACACTTAGATCCTTGGAAACTGCACAGCAATTTGCTGTTTGATCACAGGTGAGTTGACTGTAAATAGCAGTCACACAATAATTGTCATCTATCAATCAATCTAATATAAGCTCCTAATGTTTTTGTAGATGTAGATATGGATAGGGAATAAGGCCACTCCTTCCAATCCACTCATGGAACTGTGGGAAAGTTCGGGGCCAAGGCTGGCCTAGTTCTTCCAGGAGACCTATTTCTGGCATTTCCTGAGGTGTCAGACAGTTAACTGAAGGATACGGAAACTTGGCTCAGCCTCTTTCGCCTGGATTACTAAGGAACGGGATTGTGTGATTACTTGTGAGTGCCTATTCTTAGTCAGCCTCAGCAGAACGAGAGCCAAAGAAACTTCCCATTTCCTGATCCTATTAACGAGGGTCTATTGTGTAACACCGGCTAACCAAATGGAGTGATGCAAGAGAAACTTTCCCCGTACTCCTGTTTCACTGCTGTCATTTCCCACCCCTTCCCCCTCAGTTGTGGCTATCAGTAACACTGTTTTATTGCCAGATTTGTTGGCAAGCTTTCCTGCTACTGCTTTGAAGGGGACAGGACTAGAGTATGGGCAGTTTTTATTATTTTTTTTTAAAGTGGGGCATGATTCTAAGAAAGCTTAGAATTTAAGGGCAAGGAACTAGTGTTGTACAGTGTCACCTCTGGATATGAATTTAATTCATTCTGGGGGTCCGTGTGCACCCTGAAACATTCGTATCCAGAGGTGCCTGTTCTGCACAGGTGCGCACGGCAGTAGCCCACTTCTGCGCAGGCGCAGGCTCTGGAAGCATTCCCATTACTTCCAGGTTTGCCTCGTGTGTATCCCGAAGAATACGCAATGAGGGCGGAACCTAAGGTTCCACTGTACTGCATTCAGGTACGGCTAGAGATATGCAAGGAGAGGTGACTGGGGAGCAACGAGAAGTGGATGATTTTGTAGACAGAGTTCCTAACAGAAGTAATGGGGTGCAGCTGAGATAACGTAAGTCTAGAAAGGAGTAGTTGGAATAGTTAAGATGAAAGATGCCCAGAGAGGGCAGAGAGGAAGGGCCATAATTTTTTGTAATGTAAGAGGAAGAAGTGGCATGATTTGGTGGCAGACTTAATACAGACAAGTCATGGTAGATGGCACTACCCACTACTCTCCTGGAAAACAGGGGTCAAACCAGAAATTAAGTGGTTTCCCCCATTTATGATTGCTAGAGAATTTATTCAAATTATTGCTTCACCTAGGCAGGGGTCAGCTCAATATATTTTCTTGCCTGAGGCAGAACAGCAAATGATGCCCACTTCCAAGTATGCATCATGCCCGTGGATGCCCAAGTTGTTTCGGCACCTGAGGTGGACAATCCCACAAATGTATTTCCCTAGGAGTAAACAGACAATCATCAATGAAATAGCTAACCACTTGCTACAAAACCCAGAGTGATTCCAGATGGGACTTAATATTGCAAATCATTCTGATATCACAGACAGTTAATTGACAAAATGGATCTCCCCCCCCCCCCCCCGACAATCTGGATTCAATGGAGGAAAATTGCAGGCTGGCAATTTGATGCCAACAACTCATGCAAATAATGTGAAAAATTTGCATGCATGAGAAACACCAATACCACAATACCTATGGGGAAGGGTTGTAGCTTCCAGGCAGAGGTTCCTAGGTTCAGTCCCTGGCACCTTCAGTTACGGCTGGGAAAGAGTCTTGCCTGAAACTCTGGAGAACCGCTGTCAGTGTAGACAATGCCAAGCTTTATGGACCAATGGTCTGGTTCCGTATAGAATCATAGAGTTTGAAGGGCCCCAAAGGGTTACCTAGTCTAATCTCCTGCAGTGCAGGAATCATGGGGTCCTTATGTTCTCAACACTCATCTGGAAGCATCCCCCAAAACAGCTGCCTAGGGTAGCTGCCACAATCTGCCACACTAATACCTGCATAGAGGTAAGGTATCCATTCTTTACAAAGGTTTGCAGGCCAACCCCTTTGGACAGAGGAAGCTTTGTATTTTGGTTTTTTTCTTCTCAGGATTGTTGGGTAACAAGCAGAATGTGGGACAACCAGGAACTCAAATGGGTAAAAGGTAAAAGAATTTCACGTGATTCGTTATGTGAAGGTCTCAAAGGGCACCGACTGCAAGCTTATCTGCTGGGTTTTTTGTTTTGTTTGCCCAGAGCCATCGACTTAGGTTATATTTAGCAAAATGCTTCTGCAACTGGACAAGACTTCCTGTCCTGACAATTCCCTCTGTGTTTGTGTGTTCTTAGTACATTTACCTCTTGACCTCACCGTAGTTGCTTAAGTTTCCAGGCCTTGCACACGGTAGATACGTGGTCCAGGCACCCGTTACAGTGCTCACTTTAACGCTGAATCAGAACAAACAGCAATTCACATTTTCCACAGATTGCTGTTTGCTCCATTTTAATGGTACAGAGCGGGTTTTCATGGGGAAAGTGTCAGGGCAAAAAAAGAGACGTGGAGCTTTAAAGCATGAACCTGTGCCTAGAAACATGACATGAAAGGAAGTCTGGGGGAGCCCTGAGTGATGCAAAATCATCCTTGACAAAGTTCTCTTTTGCATACCTGCCAAGTGTCTCGCTTTAAGTGGGACATCCTAGATTTACAGCAGCCGCCCTGGCAGCATGGTGTGGGGAGCTGTCCTGGATTTTAGTAAGGGTATGCTTTTGTATGCTGAAGCTCTTGAGACAGTGTAGCTCACTTGTTGTTGTTTAGTCGTTTATGTGACCCCCTGGACCAGAGCACACCAGGCACTCCTGTCTTCCACTGCCTCCCGCAGTTTGGTCAAACTCATGCTGGTAGCTTCAAGAACACCGTCCAACCATCTCGTCCTCTGCTGTCCCCTTCTCCTTGTGCCCTGCATCTCTCCCAACATCAGGGTCTTTTCCAGGGAATCTTCTCTTCTCATGAGGTGGCCAAAGTACAAAGTAGCTTACTAGGCACAACAAATAAGTAATGTTTTCATTATGATACTAATAGTAAAGATCATTCTCATGTAACTGAAGTCTCCATTAAAAATGGTCTGGGGAGAGCAGTTTCCTCTCATCTTTAACAAGGGAACCTTCCTTCGATCTGCACAGATTCGCTGGTTCCATGCCACATTTTAGTTTCACGTGTGCAAAACAATATCTGGCATGCTGGGAACTATGACAAGTTCCTCTTGGCCAGCTGAGCCTTCCAGCCAGTTGAGATGGCCAAGAGCGACTTGTATTGCTGACATCAAATGCTCAAAAACATGAGTCAACTGTCCTTAACAAAATCACAGAACAATAGATTTCAGTAATGCATGCAATAGATCCAGTACCTCTTTTGATTTCAATTCACTGCAATGAGTCTGAGCTTTTTGGTTATGCTGAGGTCACGTGTTCCGCATTTCTCTGCCATGACAAGGGCAAACGAAACCTGAGCTTTTTTAAAAAAGAGAGCAGTCATTTGAAGGCCACACAAATGATCCTTCTGTGCTCTGTGGACCACATCCTGCAATGGTGCTCCTAAATGACAGCAAGCAAATAAATAAAAACCGGCAGTGCTATTGCCAGCCAGTTCACATTTATCACCTAATTTTCACTTTCCAAAACCACATGCAAATGGAAAAGCAACCACACTCTCAGTCAGTAGAGCATGATTTTCTTAATCTCCAGGTTGTGGGTTCGAACCCCACATTGGGCAAAAGATTCCCAACAGATTCCTGCAGGAGGTTGAACATGGTGTCCCTCACCGCCCCTTCCAAGTTCTGTGATTTGAAATTTGCACTTCTCTGTATTCTGCAATGCACTTCTCCAGCAAAGTATACAAAATTCACATAGTGGGATAAAGTGTGCATATACATGCATTTATTGGTGAAAGTAATGAAGAGAGAGATAGTGTGTTATGTTAAGAGAAACTGCAAAAATAAGCTAGGGAAAATTGCATACCAAAATGTGTATACTAGGAGAAAACTAAAATGCTGATGTGTTTTCAGGAGCACTTTTGGGCCATAGGCTTTACACGGCTCCAGAACTGTGGGGATCACCCACCCCTGAAACAGAACACTCATTTATGGATGGGCATGTGACAATCCACCACCTTCTGGCTTATTGGAATGCTGGAGCATGCATGGCCTGCCGAGGACAGAAACTGGTGAAATGGCTCCATTGACAAAGCTGCACAATTCTTTGAGGAGAGGAAGGCTGTGAATAAGGGTAGGCAGAGCGGAGCATAGCCTTGTTTTTGGCAAGTGCAGCAGAAATGCTTCCTGAGGCACGAATTCTCTTTCGCGAGGCAGAAGCTCCAGCCCCACAGCGCCCTCTAGTGCCATGCTGCAGCACTGAGTAAACAGCAGCAGGGAGAGGCAGACTGTCTTTGCAGCATCAAACATTATCTCCCATTTTGCCCAGATCGCCTTGCCCTCTGCTTATATCCATGCCATCATAATTAATTTATTACTCAGATGAGCTGACGTTGACCAAGAAGGGAAAGACAAGTAGGTTGCTTTGTTTTTAGCCCTGACCTTCGCTCATAGGGAGGAAAAAACCAGGCTAACGCGAGAGGCATTGGAAGATGTCCGGGTACAGAGCTCGCCTCTGGTCTAAATGGTTCACCCAAATTGAGCTGATGAGAATGAGTGTGACTGAGCCACATTCAGAAGTGGCCGGGACTGGTTTGGGTGCCTTGAAAAACATTACTGGGTGTTCCCTGCACAGCAAAGAGACGTCAGGGACAAGTAGAGGTTTTAAACAATTAAACAAAAGCATTTCCTGTATAAAGAGGCCAGCTGGCAGGCTGTTTAATCTCCCTTCTTTTAGCAATAAGGACATGGAGGTAAATAGGGACTTCTTGCCAAAGCCAGAACTGCAGAATCAGAGAACATGACTCGGTGAATTTTGCTTTCCAAACACCCCTCTGATCTGAGACAGACATTTCCTTCGTTTTTTTAACAGCTTCACTAGTAAAAGGCCATAATGACTGTTAAATTGTTGAAGGTTAACCAGTTTGGCAAAGTGATCTGAATTAGCAAAAACAATGAATGGCATGACTGTTCTGAACTGCCTGCCATCATCGTTAGATCTACCAACCAGTCAGCATTTTCTCAGTTTGATCCCTAAAATGATGTTCTTGCAAATAGCTAGGAGTCTGAAAAGCCAGAATCTATTAGGCTCTGCTCAGCTCAGCTCTGCCCGTTTTCTGTCTGGCCCTGCCTATCAGATCCACCATAATCCATTAAAAATAAAAATAAAACCTGCCACGGTCCCAACCTGCCCTTAAATCACAAGAGGGTTTTTTGGAAATCAATAATTAGAATCCACTCTGATGAGCATTTTTTATTTTTTAAAAATGACCCAGGGATGCATGATTTGTTTCACAGACATGCTTGCAAAAACTCTGAATTAGAATCTCAAAATGGGCAGATTATCAGATGAAGGTTTGACTACTCTGGAGGTTAGCTACCAGTGATGTTGACAAAGTTTGCAATTCCTTCTCTTGGAATTTTGGCATCCATCTTTCTTGGGAGACAATGGAGGAGTGTGTCTTTGGGGGTGAAGTAAAAATATGAATATTAATTTTGACCACTTGCAATGCTCACCAATAATACACTACTATGCACAAGCTATATGCACTATGCACTATCCCCAGCTCTGATTTCAATCTAAGTCAGAGATGAACACCTCCATTCCAATCCACCTCTGCTACGACTGCTACTCCAGCAGCAATAACATTGCCCTCCTCCTTCATACAATGAATGCCGCCCCAGCAATAGCATCTCGAGCACAAAGAACCCTGGGAAATATTGCTTCTCCAGGGTACCTGACTAATGCTGCCATAGAAGCAGATCCAGCTGGAGATATTTTGCTGCCTGAGATGCAGCAGCAAATGGTATCCCTTGTTACCAAAAAGGAGCAATGCAGCAGCGAGCAGCAGCTGCAGCTGGCTGGAAAGCCAAACAGGATGTTGATGTTTGTGACTGTTACCGTGGGAAGAAAGGGGCAGTCCATTCACTGTACTGAGCACCGGATGTTAGCTCAGTGTGTCATCTGACCTGCACTGGAAGTACATGGGTGGAGTCTAATCTCTCTCTGCTGTTGGTGTTAAGAGAGTGCAGACATGTTTCTCTGTACTGCTGCAAAAGACAGAAATAAAGGCATGTAAATACATTTCTGTCTGTCTCTTTCCCCTCCCTGGGGATAGCAGGGAGAGGGGGAGTGGTGTGTCCTTCTCACGTTGAGGAGGATCGCCAATAGACCTCGCCTGTATCCTGCCGGGAGTCGCAGACGGGGAGGTCAGCAAGGAAATCAGCCGGGTGCCTGGAGAGTGGCACATTCCTCTGACAAGGCTTGATTCCAACATCCCTCTCCCAAGTCAATGCACACAGTGCTCAAGGCCACCAAGTTATTTTGGCATCTGGGGCAGGAAATCTCCTCCCTGGAAGTAAAAACACAATAGCAATAAACTAAATAACAAATATGTCATCCTTTAATGACACCCAAAATCAGCTGCCTGAGGTGGCTGCTTTCCTTGGTCTAATGGAGAGGAGAGAAAGGGAACTCATTTTCTGTTGCTTGTAGCCATCAGGTAATGGAAGATTGTCCAGAGTGGTAGTGAGCTGGGGGCTCAGAGGTGGCAAATATGAATGAATTTAAGAACTGTTGGTGAGAGATAAAACTTTTCTCATCTTCCAGTCCTGGGCGAAAGCGTAGCTATCCCACAGTAAACGTTCAGCGTGGAAGCACACTCAAGAGAATGAATGAATCTGCCCCTATATCACACTTACTGTTTATCTAATATTTTAGCACTTTTACCTATAACTTAAGATTCAGGACCCCAAACTGCATTGTGACCAACCTAAGGTTGGTTCCACTAACAACTCAACCTCTGTAAAAAAATGTTTGTTTTTTCTTTTTCAGAGAGGGATTGATAAAGAAAAGGAAGAAGAGGGGGGGAAGTTGGAAGAAGACGGTGATGGAGAAAGATAAACATGTGGGAACAGCAGGCCAGAAATATATAGCTAAAGGAAAATGGAAAAGTGGCTTTCATGTACCAAATCGGTTGGGGTAAAACATGGGTAACAAGACCAAGAATGTTAAAATCTACTGGAACAAGCTATTTTCTACTCACAGTTGCTTCAAGTTTTCCCTCATGAATGGCTGGGCATGGGGAAGGAAAAGAGATGGGATATGCCATTTGTGTCTCACAGCTTTGAAGCAAACATATGGCTTTGGATTCCTAGAATTTCCCAATTCCAATTTGTCTCCAGACAGACCCATGCTTGCGTGAACATTGCCTTTGCAGATCTCTGAGCACACAAGGCCTGTCTGTCATAATCAGAGTATCCTGGGATAACCTCTTCATACTGCTTCCTCTTTTCAGTCTTTGGTTTTTAAAAGGACCTGCTTGGCTATATTTTCAGGCACCAGGATAGAGCAGAACGTGCCCCAAACCTTCCATACAAGGGCTCAATCCAAAGCTAAGGGCCCCAATTCCACAGAGCACACATTTTGCACAAGTAGGGCTGGGTGCTATTTGCATAGGTGAATAAAAGAAACTGGTATCCCAGTCAGCTATATATATCAGAGAAGATGGGAAGGGTGAATCCAGTACCTATTCATATCCTGCATTTTATCCTAAGAAGTTTTTTTTTACATACACAGGTACATACAGAGAGAGCCCAGTTTTCGGATCAGGCTTTAGAATTGCATCTATGCCCTTATCTATTATTATTATTAATAGAAGTATTAGAGGAAGAAGAAGCAACAGTTTTATCACCCTCCTCCCTTTCAGTCATATTTCAGAGTGGCTTACAAAAGTAATAAAACCAGTGCTTTTTTCTGGGGGGACACAGGGGTACCCAACAATACCCCTAAACATTTTGTGAATCTTTGTACTTTTGACCAGTTACTGTATTTATTTTCCCCAATTTTAACTATAAAATGGTGGTTTTCTTGAGTCAAAATGAGAGTACCCCTAAACATACATACATACATACATACATACATACATACATACATACATACATTTATTTTAGGGAAAAAAGCACTGAATGAAACTATCTTGCTTTGGATACAGCTCCTACTGTACTTAGATTGGGTCAAAGAATCTTTATTTGTCTTGGTGATCCCAATGGAGAAAGTTAGACATATGCTTAGCTCCAGATATAAAGAGAATTTGTGCTTCGTTATTTGAAGACAAGGATGTATGATCCGTCTCTCAGAAACCCTCCCAAATATTCTGTGCTGCTTTCTTCACTCAAGAATCCCCCAACAATACTCTCTTCCTCGTGATATCCAGCAATTTGGAAGCAAAGCATCCGCAGTGGACCTAAATTCATGAGAGAGTACCGGTAAATTGCACATAGAAATAGAATGATGGTTACTTTGAATCAGTTATAGATTCACACCCTCAGTATTCAAAGATATTTGACTGAGAAATCACAGGAAGGAAAGCTATCTACTGCCCCCGAAGACTCAGGGCAAGGAGTGGGGGAGAAGCTGTGAATATGCCCCTCTTGCACTGAGAACCAAAATGCTTCTCCTGTTCTGGAGACCTTCTGCTCTGTAGCACATTTCCCCATTTGCCTGCAAAGGAGAATATTTGGTCCAAATAACAAAAGTGTAGGGGGGGGGGGAGAGAGGCGGCAGCTAGGGTGATCTGCTCATGTTGTGCCATGTGAGGACGGCGTGAGGACGGCATTGTGCAAAGCGTCGCTGTTAGCAGTGTGTGTGTGTGTGTGTGTGTGTGTGTGTGATGAGTATGTGTTTCTGAGTTTAAATCTCGCCCCCCTCCAAAAAAAATATACAAAGGGGGCAAAGGAAGAGGCGTGTGGCCATTGCTGGACTGTGACACAGCAGCTGAGAGCTGCCGGGCTATGTTAACAATAGCAGTAGATATTAAAAGGTCAGAGGGAGGGAGGGAGGGAATAAGAGAGCGGTTTATTTTAAATACAGTTGATGGAAGTGAAAATAAGCACACACAAAAACCACTTGAGCTAGCATTGGTAGATTATTCCTGGTAGGCTGGAAAGAACAACTTCCAGGGGCAACAAGGGTGAGGTTACTTATTCAAAACCAGTGAATTTCTCTTTTCTTCTCTTCCCTCTCTGGTATCATTCTGCTTTCTAAAAATAGTCAGCTGTAGATGTTCTATTTATTTCATATAATTTACACACTGTTTGGTTGTGGTTGTTTTAAAAAAAGCCTTCAAAGCCTTTTCTTTCCATTTTGTTGGTGCAATTAAGGAAGTGGAGACCAGGAGAGGTCACAGAGGCACCTAAATGTCCCCTGGTTAGAAGAACATAGTTTTCCTTCCCGATCCATTTCTCTCCTAGGAGAGACTGATATCTCATGGGATCAGGAAGAAGACAACAGATCTAAAGCATAACATATTGTATGTCCAGAGAACCATCACCCGCTTGTCTAGATAAGAGTCACATCTGTTGCTCCGCCCACATTTGTCTCTGGCCACACCCACTAAGAGCAGGTGCTCCCAGGAAGGTTGCCTATTGGGAAATGTGGCCCTTTGTGGGAATGTTCGGGGAGGCAGGAGAGGATATATTGTTTAATTATATCCGTTCCAACTTGTGTTCTACAGTTTAGCAGAGTAACATTCCCCTTTTTAAACTTGTACAGTGGATAGCATTTGCCAGGCTTGTATAAACCACTAAAATAAGTTTCCTTGGTAATTCCCCTTTATTCCCTCATAAAAAGATTAGACACGACACAGTCTTGTATAAAAGTATAAATGGGTTTACTCACACATCCTGTTCACAGAAAGATCCCAGAAGGCAGACTTAGGTTACAAAATATATACACCTGGAATATATCCCATAAAGAGATAGTCCCTTAGTCCTCTCTTGGCTGGAAGCCAAGAGAGCATCTTAGGCTAGCTTCCGGAGGCGGCGCAAAACGGCAATGGCGGTCCTCTTTACCGTGTGAAGAGGGGCTCCGCGAAAAAGGGTCGTCCGCTGCGGCAAAGCGGAGACCCATTAAGATAAACCGTAGGCAGAGCGAGCCTGCGGCCGTGGGACTCGGCGGGTGCCAGAAGCCCCCCCAGAAACGAGGAAGGGACCTCGTAAGAGGCTCCGGAACGTGAAAGGGGGAGCGGCGCTGTGAGTTCATCGCTCTTTTCGCGGAAGTGAAGCCGCGCTGCTGTTGCTGATGAGCGTCGACCTTTCTTCTTGAAAATCATCGGAATTGGCTGCAATTTACCCGTGAGTAAGGGGTACTAAAGATTGACTCAAATTTATTTAATTCGGCTGAAAAAGGGAGGCGAGTAACAGGAAGTCCGTCTCCCGGTCCTGCTAATCAGAGCAAAGCAAAGAACCCGATGTGGGCTGAAGCGCTCAAAAGAGACTTTGAAATTAGTATGAAGGGGCATTAACAGACTGTGTTCTTTTAGAAATCAAAAAGATTGAAGGATTGGTACTGCGCTAAGGAATCTTCCTCCTATTGTGAAGTGACGTGGAATTGAAGGGATAACCGAGCTATCGGACTGCCAGTGTTGCAAAGGAGTACTGTCAGGCTGCTGAAACTTTTTCTTAAGTACAAATTGTTGCATTGATGGATACACTATCGCTTTAATACTGATATTGGAACCTTTCTGCTACCTTGTGGCACTATTTTGAAACAGAACTATCTGAAAGCCTCCTTTTCGAACTTGGGGACTATAAAAGTTGAAATAGGAACTTTGATGGTGGAAAAGAAACTTTCTTTCTTTTGAAAACCCCCCCTAGTGGATTTGCGGAGGCATAGAGGTCTGGGAACTGTACCTTATTGGGATTTTTTGTGGTTTAATTGTTTACATTCTGGACTTGCCTTTCTCATGGATTGAAAGACTATTTGACCTTGAACAGAGGCAGCTGGGGAATGAGTGGCCCAGGGAAAACAAGAGCATCTAAAGCTAAGGAAGCCTTGGCTGAGGAAGCTAAAGAAAAGAAAAAAGATAAGAGAGCTGGGCAGCTTGTTCAAACAACGTTGACCCATCAACGCAGATCCTCGGTACCAACTGTGCTGACGGCGCAGGAGGAAGAAGTTGAAACGCTTGCAACAGAAGATATGGCAACTGGAGGAACTGATCCAGTCTTGAAACAAATTTTGGAACAACTGGCACTTTTGAATAAGAAGGTGGACGATCAGTCATCTAAAATTGACAGAGCTACATCTACTATCAGTAAGTTAACAGATCAGGTTTCCCAGCATACTCAGGCTATTGAGAAATTGCAAGGAGCTACGGCGGAGAACTACAAACTAGCTGCGGAAGCCAATCAAAAAGCTGAGCAAGCGTGCAAAAAGGTGGAGGAGATCAAAGGGGAAGTAAGACCTCTGAAAAGACAGGTAGGAGAACAGCAAGCCTACCTGTCAATGGTGGAACTGAAAAGTAAGGAATGTAATCTTAGGCTGAGGGCCGTCCCAGAGCTGGAGCAGGGCAACCTAGAGGAATTTTTGACACAGTTGTTTTCTAAATTTTGGGGGGTTGAAGAAGATAAAGACTTCAAAATTGTGACGGCCTTCAGATTGGGAAGATCGGTTAAGAAAGACAAGTCCAGAGATTGTTTGGTTTGTTTGAGAACAAGAGAGGAAAGAGACAAGATACTAGGCCAACATTTTAAAAAATCTCTGGAAGTTGAAGGCAAAAGGGCAGAAATTTATAGAGACATTCCTAAATATCTGTTGGACCTTAGAGCTTCATATACAGACTTGGCTAAATTGTTAAGGTACAACGCAATCCCTTACAGGTGGGAATTTCCTCAAGGTTTATCATTCACCTATAAAGGAAAGAAGGTAAGAATTAAAACACCAGAGGACCACCAGAAGTTCCTACACGACAACGAGGAGGACCTCCAAAAGAGAGCTGTAGATTCTTGGCCTCCACCACCGGGATCACCACCAAGACCCGTACCATCTGGAGGCGGACCGGCACCACAGCCTTCGGGAACGGAGGACAAATTAGATACCCAACTGTGATACTTAAGAAGTAGACCAGGATGTCTCTACAGCTTCTTAGTTGGAACATAAATGGCGGGAACTCTCCAGAAAAACGGAGAAAAGTATTTCATATTTTGAAAAAAGAACAATTGGACATTATTTGCCTGCAAGAAACACATGTGACAAGACTCCACAGAAAAGTGTTAATTAACAAAAGGCTAGGCCAAGAATTTATCTCATCGGACAAAGTTAAGAAAAGAGGAGTGGTGATATATGCAAAGGAGAACTTGTCACCAAAATTCGTATTTAAAGATGAACAGGGTAGAATTTTGGCAATTGAAATTCAGACACAAGGAGAAAAGTTTTTAATTCTAGGAATATACGCCCCAAATGATGGAAAATCGGAATTTTTCAAGAAGCTGCATGAGACTATGCTGGACTATTTGGATTACAACAACATTATCATGTTGGGAGATATGAACGGAGTCGCCTCAGTGAATATGGATAAGTCGCAAAGTGCTAATATAACGAAAGACGGCAGACTACCAAAAACCTTTTTCGAAATGACTGACAATTTGGATTTGATTGACATATGGAGGATCAAGAACCCTCTAGGGAAGGAAGGAACTTTCTTTTCTGAGGCCCACATGACATGGACGCGAATCGACCAAATATGGATAACTAGAGGGCTGGCACCTAAGACCAGAAAAGTGGAAATCTGCCCAAAAACCTGCTCCGACCACAACGCTTTGAGAATGGAATTGAGATTAAATACAACCGGATCTTTCAGATGGAGAATGAATGACGCTTTGTTAAGAGATCAGGAGATTGTTAAGAAGGCCCAAAAAGTTTTAAAGGACTATTTTGAAATAAACTTAAAGACAAATGTGGAAAAAAGAACAATCTGGGACGCAAGTAAAGCAGTTATGAGAGGGTTTCTAATACAGCAGAACACGATTAAAAAAAGGCTCTGGAATGAAAAGAAGGAGAAGATTTTGGAGAAAATAAGAGAAGGAGAGAAAAAACTGAGATCCAGGCCTAAATCAAAGGAAGTATTGAGAGAAGTGAAGTTTTTCCAGGCACAATATTCGAAACTGATAAATCAAGAGGTGGAATGGAAAATTAAACAAATGAAACAAAGATCCTTTGAATCTGCTAATAAGTGCGGGAAGTTGTTGGCCTGGCAGTTGAAAAAGAGACAAAAGCTTAATACAGTTACAAATCTAGAGATTGAAGGGAGAATGGTTCAGAAACCCGAGGAAATTAGAAAGTGTTTCCAGAGATATTTCAAAGAACTTTATTCACAAAGGCCACAAAAAGGCTCGGAGGTGGACCAATTTGTCACAACTAATGGATTACAAAAAATATCCCAGGAAATGAGAGCAACCCTGAACTGTAATATTAAAATCCAAGAAATTGAATGCGCCATTCAGAACCTCCAACTGGGCAAGTCTCCGGGACCTGATGGACTTACTTCCAAATATTATAAGGCATTGAAGGATTCATTGATACAACCATTGTTGGAAGTTTGTAACCAGATTATGGAGGGGAGGAAGGCACCGGAAACGTGGAAAGAAGCTTTCATCACGTTGATACCAAAATCAGAAACTGAAAAAACTCAACTCAAAAACTACCGTCCTATCTCACTCCTAAATGTGGATTACAAAATCTTTGCAGACATTCTGGCAAGCAGGTTTAAGAAAGTATTAAATGAAGTGATTCATAAGGACCAAGCAGGCTTTCTCCCTGGCAGACATTTATTTGACAACACAAGAAACATCATTGACATTTTGGAATTTTTACAGATTAACTCAAATACAAGAGCGGTGTTGATCTTTATTGATGCGGAGAAAGCCTTTGACAACATTTCTTGGATGTTTATGAAGAAAAATTTGGAAAGGATGGGAGTAGGGCGGGGGTTTGAAAATGGAATAGAAGCAATTTATTCAGAACAAAAAGCTAAATTGATAGTAAACAACGTGGTGACAGAGGAGTTCAAAATTGAAAAAGGGACACGACAGGGGTGCCCTCTATCTCCTCTGTTGTTTATTTCAGTCCTGGAGGTGCTATTGAACATGATTAGAAATGACCGGTTGACACAGGGAATTGTGGTCGGAGAGAAACAATATAAACTGAAAGCTTTTGCAGATGACTTGGTATTAACATTACAGGAGCCAGCCTCTAGTACTAAAAGAGCGTTAGAATTAATTTCTGACTTTGGTCGGGTGGCGGGATTCAAGCTGAATAAACAAAAAACTAAAGTTTTAGCAAAAAACTTGACAACTACTGAAATAGAGGAGTTCAGAAAAGAAACAGAACTAAATGTGGTTAAAAAAGTAAAGTACTTAGGGGTGCACCTGACCTCCAAAAATTTGAATTTGTTTAAGGACAATTATGAGAAATGTTGGTCAGAGATCAAAAGAGACTTGGAAACATGGTCAAGATTGAAACTTTCCTTGTTGGGCAGAATAGCTGCTATAAAGATGAATGTTTTGCCGAAAATGCTATTTTTGTTTCAGGCCCTCCAGATCGTGGATAAGGTGGAATGTTTTGGAAAATGGCAGAGGGATATATCTAAATTTGTCTGGCAGGGCAAAAAGCCCCGAATAAAGTTTAAAATACTAACAGATGCGAAAGAAAGAGGGGGGTTTGCCCTGCCGGACTTGAAGTTATATTATGAATCTGCAGCCCTCTGCTGGTTGAAGGATTGGATTTTGTTGGAGAACACCGATGTCCTCGACCTGGAGGGATTTGATAATGCTTTTGGGTGGCATGCATATTTGTGGTACGACAAGGTTAAAGTTCATAAATCGTTCAAAAACCATATTGTCAGAAGGGCAATTTTTATGGTCTGGTCAAAATATAAAGACTTATTGGAGAGTAAAACTCCGAGGTGGCTCTCACCGATGGAGGCCAAAGCACGTAAAAGACTCAATATGGAGGCCCATTGGCCTAAATATTGGGAAATAATTGAAAAAATTGGAGATAAATGGAGGTTGCAGAGTATGGAAAAGTTAAAAAACAAGGTGCGAGATTGGTTGCATTATGCTCAAATCCAGGAAGTTTTTAAAGCGGACAAAAAAGTGGGTTTCCAGGAGGAAAAATCGAAACTAGAGACAGAGTTGCTTGAGCCAAAATCTAAGTTAATTTCGAGAATGTACAACTTGCTGCTTAAATGGAATACACAGGATGAGATTGTTAAATCCTCCATGATAAAGTGGGCGCAGGACTTGGGGCACAACATTATGTTTGAAGACTGGGAAAGGTTATGGAACACCGGAATGAAATTCACGGCATGTAGTGCCTTGAAGGAAAATATTATGAAAATGACATACCGGTGGTACATGACCCCAGTCAAGCTTGCAAAGATATATCACCTGTCTGATAATAAATGTTGGAAATGTAAAGAGGAGGAAGGGACATTTCTACACCTCTGGTGGACCTGCCCGAAGGTGAAGGCCTTCTGGGAGATGATACATAATGAACTAAAAAAGGTGCTTAGACTCACCTTACCCAAGAAACCGGAGGCCTTCCTCCTGGGCATGGTAGACCAGAGGGTGGCTAAGAAAGATAGAACTTTCTTTATGTACGCTACTACAGCAGCAAGGATCTTGATGGCAAAGCACTGGAAGACACAAAATCTACCCACACTGGAAGAATGGCAGACGCAGCTGATGGATTATATGGAACTGGCTGAAATGACTGGCAGAATTCGAGACTCGGGAGAAGAAGAAACGGAGGAAGTTTGGGAAAAATTTAAGGACTATTTGAAAAAGCATTATAAGTTGTATGAATGTTAAAAAATGCTTCTCTCTAGGAAATTATAGCTTCAGTATCGGTAAATCTTTGAATTGGTAAATAAGGCACAACAAGACAGAAGTGGTGTAATGAAATAATTTTATTGTGTTGAAACTAAAAATTAATGGATTTGGACTGAAATGTTTAGAGACCAGATATCACGATAAAATGGAAGATATATTATTATGTTTAAAATAAGTCAACAAATTGCTGAGGTTTTGGTTTTATAGAGAATGCAGTGTCCGGAAGATGGGGGGAGTCCACTAGATTTATGGAAACATGTATTTGGAATTTGAATTTTGTATATTATAAACCTAATAAAAATTATTTAAAAAAAAAAAGAGAGCATCTTAGGCTAAGCAGATGTTGCTACTTCGACGAATGGAGTTGAGAGAGAGAGATGGCGATCAGTCCTATGCTTTTGTTACCTTCACAGGTGAGGCCACGACCACCTCTGGTCACATGTAGAGGAAGTCTGTCCCAGCCTAGGAGGAAACAGGAAGTTCTGACTGACTGGTCCAGACATCCCCTTTTTATGTCCACTCTAGGGATGTTGTACTTGACCGCTCTGTGTTTCGCATCCCACACCCTTGGACTGAGAAAGGTTTCCCATCCCTATTCTAGGGCACAAGAACATGAGAAGAGCCCTGCTGGATCAGGCCAATGGCCCATCAAAGCCCAGCATCCTGTTCTCACAGTGGCCAACCTGATGCCTGTGGAAAACTGCAAGTCGAACCCAAGCACAAGAGCATTCTCCTCTCCTGTGTTTCCCACTAACTGTGTATTCAGAAATATTGCTGCCTCTGACCATTAAAGCAGAACATAGCCAGCATGGCTAGTAGCCTCTTTTAAGGCCATCCAAGATGGTGGCAATAACTGCCCCTTGTGGAAGCAAGTGCTATAGTTTAACTATATGCAGCATGAAGAATACTTTCATCTGTCCTGAGTCTTCCAACATTCACCTTCCTTCTAGTGCCATGAGAGAGGGAGAAAAAATTTCTCCTCTATCCACTGCCTCTATGCCATGGATAATTTTATAAACAACTATCGTGCCAACTCTTAACCGCCTTTTCTCTAACCTAAGAAGTCCCAAACATCCCTCATAGGCCTTGTAACCTTCTCAAGGAGTGTTGGAAACCCCAACTTTGCATTGTGAATTATATTACTGGGAAATAGACAGAGGCTTCATCCTGACTCATTGCTACAGTCATTCATTTTCATACAAAAACACACCTGTGCACACCCACACAAGTGCCTCACTCACACAACTAAGCATTTTGATTGCTGCTCTGCTAGTAGAAACGGGAGCGGGAAGGTTTTGCTAGTAGGTGTGTGTCTTTTACTGACAACTAAATATCAGGCTTACTAATTAGACATATATAGCACCCCTGCAGCCAGTAATCACAGCTTTGAATAACACATAGTTCTCTGAGTTTTCTACTGGTCAGCACAGCTTCTTGGAGGTGACAAATACAGTGGACTTCCACTTATACAAAGTTCACATGGGTGGAGCGGAAGTTGAGGAGAATCTGAACCTGTAAATTGTTAGTGTACCTTCCATACACGGAAGCGCTGCATATTCTATATGGCTTCTGCATGTTACTCAGCCTCATGGATTCCTGCACCTTGTCTAATTGCGACATTTGAAAATGAAGGTGCTTTGTGGTGGTATGTGATCTGAAAACCATCTTGACTGGGAATGTAAAGCAACTCAATGCATATCAAATATGTGAAGGGGGGGGGGGAAATATTAGCTCATTAAATATATGTGTAAATGTAGCCTCAATGATGTCTCTGAAAAATAGCAACCATTGCCTTATACAGAATTTGGGCAAAGCCAAACATCTACCCACCACATGCTGAGGCAAAGGAAACAATAATCATTTCAAGCTAGGGAATTTTGTGGACAAATCGTTTGATCTTCCTAAAATTTATTTCAGAGAAATTAGCAAGATTGGTGTCCAAATCCAAACCATGTTGGATCAGGACTTTGATACCCAGGTGGTTTGCATAATGCAAAGGCTGCAATCTCCAAATAGCGCACTTACCAAGAAGATGCCCCATTCAATTGTGGGGCTTCTGATTCAACATACTTAGGGCTACCCTGTCAACTATGCAGCTAGATTTTCTATTTGCTAGGCAGATGAGGCTCTTTGGGGGTGGCTCATCCCGTTTCACCACCTGAGGCAAAACGGGAAGTTGCTGCTCCCCCTCTGCCAAAGCCTCATTTACAGAGGTCATGCGTCGGCTTCTTGCTTCTCCAGTAGCATTGGCTGCAGTGGCGAGGCACCCACAGGGGTGCTGCCCAAGGCAGCTGCTTCAATCTGCCTCAATGGTGGGCCGGTCCTGAGGTTCACATATCCTTAAGGCTTCATATCACAGCAGAACTCCAGAATGACTTCTTCTACCTTTGCAATGTTACAGCATTCAAGAAGCCAATACAGTGGCACCTCGGGTTAAGTACTTAATTCGTTCCGGAGGTCCGTTCTTAACCTGAAACTGTTCTTAACCTGAAGCACCAATTTAGCTAATGGGGCCTCCTGCTGCTGCCACACCGCCGGAGCATGATTTCTGTTCTCATCCTGAAGCAAAGTTCTTAACCTGAAGCACTATTTCTGGGTTAGCGGAGTCTGTAACCTGAAGCGTATGTAACTTGAGCTACCACTGTATAGGGAGATAAATCATAGCAGTGCAGGTTGTGGAGGGGAGCGAGGAGAAAGAAGCAAACTTGCCACTCAGCATCAGGCTTCCACCTTCCCTGGAGTAAATGGGCACCGCAGCTTAACTTTCAGCACATTGCATGGACAGTCAAACAGCCATTTTCTGATTCACAAAGAGCAATGAAAGCACTCCTCTTCTATCAGTATCCAGCAAAGACTTTTCCTTGCTGGCAATCTTGCCTACAATTCTGAGAATGCCTCCTTCACCCGGCAGCCTTAAATGGGCACTGGCATGATTCTGTCAAGTCCATTCTGATGGAAAGAGCCTGGCAGCCAGAGCAGAGCCTTCTGGCCCCTGTGCTCTGCCTTCCGGTTCTGCTGGCTTGAAAGGAACAGTTCTTGCAGGCTGTTCTGACAGGCAAAGAGATGGTTAGTTAGATGCTGCAGTGCAAAAATAAAACTCTGATTCACAACCCGTCGTGTTTCACACACTGTGATGGAAAAGCCAGGCCTTGCCCAGAACAGGGCCACGCTGTCCTGTTATTCAAAACTATGCAGAGGTGTGTTTGCAGATGAAGAATGCCGATTGGTGGGTGATCAAGGCAGCAAATCATCTCTGCCACCTAGGAATATGCTCTCGAATGGTCAGCCCTCACACCTACTGCAGACTGGGAGGAGGTGTGAAACTGGTGTATCAGATGTGGACCAAGAAACTTGAAAGTGGGGCTGAACCAGAGGAAGGAAAGGAGCTCTAAATGGTTTTTTGACCTGTCCCCTGACTGGTGGAAATTGAAAGGCTGCTGTGTTGAGTGTTGTTCTTTTAACTTTTAACTCTCAGGTGGGTGCCATTGCCATTATAAGAGAACAAGGGGCAGGCGTTCATGGTGAGTTCTGTCACCTCTTTTTCTAGAAAATTAGCACTGGTCCCAACCCTCTTGAGTTGTGTGTAGTATACACAGGGAATGTGGATGTGTGTGTGGGTTCAGATGTGCGTAACGACACTAGGGTAAGGTATGCATTAAAATGCATATATTGGTAAAAATAGCATTCAAAAATATTACGAAAATATACAAAAATGCATATATTAGGAAAATTGCATATTGTGCATATTAAGAGAACATATACTAAAATGCTGGTGAATTTTCATTGGAAAACTGATGTGGAGAACTGAAATTAAAACTGGAAAAGTGAGAAACCAAAATTGATCTCTCGATCTCTCTCTGCTCTGGTGTGTGCAGTGCTTTTTTCTCACAAAATCTTTATGGGTACTCTCACTTTGACTCAAGAAAATCACCATTTTATAGTTCAAATGGAAAGAAATACAGTAAATGGACAAAAGTACAAAGATTCACAAAATGTTTAGGGGTATGTGTACCCCTGCGTCCCCCCAGAAAAAAGCAGTGTGTGTGTGTGTGTGTGTGTGTGTGTGTGTGTGTGTGTCGTACAGGTCTAGGCCAGTTGACTCAGAAGTGGAGCATCCCACTGAGTTCGATAGCAATGGATCTCTATTATTTCTTTATTTCTTTAATTTGTATACCGCCCTTCATCCATAGATCTCAGGATGGTTCACATCTCTAGTAAGTGTGTGCCTTGGACTGCAGCCTTGCCTGCCTTCCAGTTGCTAGAGAGAGGGACAACTTTATCTTGGTAAATTGTTGATATATATCTGCAGCACTCCTCTCATAAGTAGGTACTCTCTGTTTATAGATTACTGCTGAGCTTTGTAAGAGCAACAATGGACAGTTTATCATCTCATGGGGGGGGGGGGGAGCCTTGAGTTTTTGTATTGCTAGGACAGCTAATGAAATGATAATGTTGTTTGTTTTCAGTATTCCTTTGCCTCTGTTGGCCCTGAGCCGTTCAAGGAAAGGACTGTGACTTCTGGTAATGTTTGTGCTTGGCCTGTGATATGATATGACAAAGAGGAGCCTGACATCGCTTGAGTGTTCTGTTCCTCTTGTGGGTTCAGTGCGATGTAAGGATTTCCTGTCAAACCCCTAATTCCTTCTAACAACAGCGCCTCTGAGATTACTCTTGTCTGTCTTCCTTTCGTGTGCCAACCATAGCAGATAGGGTTGCTGAACAGTGAGTCATAGCTTCCAGATGAACCAATCTAACTCTTCAGAGCTTAAATATCAGTTAGAAAGGTACGAAACAGAGAAGAGTCTGAGGCTCTTGACCTAGCTGCTCCAGCCAGCTGTCATTGATTCATTCATCATTTTCTTTGTCGCTTATCCATAGCCATCCATAATGTCGCTTATCCATAGCCAAAACCATGCTCAAGGCGACTTACAATATGACAAAAATTACATAATTATAAACATAACAAAAGTAGTCATAAACAATAAATAAAACATCAAAAAGTACACAACCAAAGTGTACAATTTTCACATAAATCATAAGAACAAAAAATAAAATATACCAGAAAAATCAATTATCAAAAACAGCAACAACCCCTTCCCCCAGCTAAAACCCTAAACAACACCCTAGCACAAGAGTCTGTCCAGCAGCCTCAGCTTTTGTAGATGGAGTCAGTCAGGGCAAAGGTTGTTGAGGTAATGCATCAGCTTGGACTTGTCTTTCCGTGCCAGTTTTGCTAGTGATGCTTGCTTGGAAAATGCTGAACATTCAAGTCCTTCTGTCTCTAGGCCACATGACCCACATATGCATTCCTGTCAAATCAGTTCTGCACTTAGTTTCTGTGACTTTTGGTACCCACTGAACAGAACACAAGCCTGAAGTTGGGGGTGTTTTTCATTCATCCTAACTCTCTAGCTCCTGCCAACACCCTTCTGAAATGTTGTGAGTTACTTCCTGGGGGCACCTCAATGATTTATGCTATTTTCATAATAAAATAGTTGCCTGCTAAAGCACCGGGAAGAGACGTAGATCTCTTTTTTTTTTGTTCTCCCTCCTCCCTCCAAAAAACAAAACTTCAAAATTATCTACCTCAGAAACCTTGTATGTACTGTAATGGTTGTGAGGGGTTACTTGTGCGTAAATTGCCTTCAGTTTAGTTAGTTTGCTTGCCCAACCATGCTTAGGGTCAGAGCTCGCCCTCCGTGACCTGTTAGTCACTTGCAGAATCTGAGAGTGGGCATCTCTTGAACCTCTTCCAGCATAAAAGCTGTTTGACCCCGAGTCTCCTCCTCTGTTCCCTGCGCGGAACGCGTCTGCGCAAGTAAGGGGAAGGCAGGGGCGTCCCAGCGCTCTCTCCACTAGTTTCGGGTGAAGGGTCTTGGAGCCCTGTCACCAATTCCCCCATCTCCCTCTCTTTTCTATGGGTGTTACGCTGAAATCCTTCCCCCCTGCTAGTCCCCTCTCCAGCATCGCTCGGGAGCCCTGCCTCCGTTTCTTGCTCTGATGGCACTTCCCTGACATGTACATTGGTGGGTTTATTATCTCAGGGGAGATCAAGTGATTCCGTTTTTATCTACCTAAAACAGTAATGGTTGCCTTAGCAAGATAACCACTGCAGCTATTTTTCTAAAAATTTCTGAGGCTTCATCCTCAGAAGTGGATGCCTACAAATTTCATCTGTTTCTGCCAAAAGCTTTTTAAAAAGTTACATACATTTCCTTTTTTGCTGGGGGTGCTAGTGGTAGGTGGGTGAGATTTAAAGGTGTCTTGCACAAAAAACCTTGACATTGTTTGACTGTAATTTGGGAGGATTTATCCATTCTTGACAGCCTGCATATGCCTGCAAAATTTATCCCCTTCTGTCAAAAGCTGTTTTTTATTCCCCTTAAAAGTGAATGGGAGAAAAATAAGGGTTCCCCTCCCCCCGAAGTATGTTCAGATTCAGGCCCCAAGCCAAATCAGGCAGCCTCTGAAGCACTTTGCTTTCTGAAGTGCTGGACTGAGATCTAAGCCAGTCTTGAGGCTTGTGTACACCTCTAGCTTTTACACAATGCAACAGATATTGCTCACATTAGAAAGTTGAAGTGACGGTGGTAAGGGAGGCACAGGGGGTTTCTTTTACACCGACTAAAAGAAGTTAAAGATTACAACATCTGCAAAATTACATTAACTCGAAGGCCACAGTACAACACAGTGCTGGATTAGGGTAGGCAAATGTTAATATTGGTTAATAATGATTAATAATGCAGTTATTACAGAGCCTGAGTGGACAGGTGCACAGGAGGGGGAAAACAAAATAGATTATAAAATATTTCCTCAGTAGAACATTTCCTTCTGCAGAAGTAGTTTGTGCCTACAAAAACAAAGAGAAATTCTCCAGGACTCAGCCTGTTATTCTTTCTGGCTCTTCCCACCAGCTTTTTCTCACCATTTTTAGATTGTTTTTCTAACCCCAGAGACACTTCAATGGATGAGATTCCTTTGGGTACTCTGCAATATAGATGCAAATCACGTCTTCTTGACAGATACATGCCTCCACAGTTGCTACTAAACCAGAGCACAGGGGCGGCAATCACCCTTCACCCAACAATATTGGGTGCGTGAAACATCCCACACTACTAAAAGAGGAAAGGTTTTCCCTTTAGTGTGGAAGCTCAGAACCTTTCAAACATCTAGCCTGGTGGACAGCAGAAACTCCTCTATTTTCACTTGTTCTGAAGGGAGAGAGCAAACAAGGTCAGCCTGGATCAGCACACACACAGGCCCTGGGATTGTACGACCTTTAGACTGCACCATGTCAGAGCCAGTTTAAAGGGCAGCTGAGGACTTTCAGGGAAAGATGACAGCAGTGGAAGAAAAGGATGAGGAGACGACACAGCGATACCACTAGGGCAGGGGTAGGCAACCTAAGGCCCGTGGGCCGGATGCAGCCCAATCGCCTTCTCAATCCGGCCCATGGACGGTCCGGGAATCAGTGTGCTTTTACATGAGTTGAATGTGTCCTTTTATTTAAAATGCATCTCTGGGTTATTTGTGGGGCATAGGAATTTGTTCATTCCCCCCCCCAAAAAAAATAGTCCAGCCCACCACATGGTCTGAGGGATGGTGGACCGGCCCACGGCTGAAAAAGGTTGCTGACCCCTGCACTAGGGGAACAAACAACTATGGTATGTTCAAAGTACAAGCTGGCATATCTGAAAAGATTGTTGATGCAGTTGTGGGAATATTGACCAGGTTGGATTGAGGGACAATGTTTTACTCTCTGCCTTATAACCCCATTCTCTTCTGCTGCCAAGTCCATCCTGTGTCTACTCTTCAGGTGTGCTGCTTTGTGCCTGGAACAAACTACAAACCAGGGCACTTCAATTCCACGCCAGGGGCTCTGATACAGGGATGGCGCAGAGGGCTCAAACCCCTATCCTCCTCCAACATTTTCAGAGAGCAAACTGGGGCACACACACCCCACCAACCCCGTCACTCGCCCACAGTTTAGCATTCTATCCAAACCATAGTTAGTCTGAACTAAGTTCATCTGGAGGGAACCAGGCTGGAGGAGGCTGTGAAACATCTGAAAGATTTCAGACAAGAATAATGAGCTTGGATCTGTATTCACACAGCAAAAAACTCTCCTTCGTGCTGCTGGTCTTTCATACCTTGTTTTTTATCATGCCCACACCCTGGTCCCTTGATACTTTATCCCAAAGATGCTTACGAGGCTAGTAAATAATTAGCTGTTTGTACCTTACCGGAGCAAAGAGCTGACAGAGCCTGTGACTTTTGCCTTTTAAGGAAAGGAAAATATGCAGGATAGGATATTTCTCCCACCACTGCTGTATCTTCTTGTCTCCTCCACCTCCTGTAAATGCCAACCTGCCTGGAAAAAGGACTGAGCAAGTGCAGCTTGGAATGTCCTCCTAATCCCCAGGTCAGAGATTGGCAACCGACTATTGAGAAATCGCCCTTGGGTAGTTTTCTCATGAAGCCACAGCAATGGACTACTAGGATTGTTCGGTCAGCAGCCTTGCTAGATTCTGTGCGTAACTTTAGGGTAAAGGAAACCTCAGACACGTTTTTTTCTGCCAGGGATGCCATGGAAGGAGGATGGGTTTGGGTAGTGGGACATTGCCCCTCTTGCATGTCAGAACAGCTGGGACTGTGCTTTGGGAGGAAAGGTATTTCGGATCAACTCACCTATTCTTCCTTCAGAGTGGCTATTAAAGTGGATAAGATATATATTGTTATTATTATTTCAGTTATGAATCATTTCCTTTCAAATGTCTCATAATGCATTGAACACATATGTAAAACAACTGCATGTATCAAAACAATTTAAAAACTGCATATAAAAGAACAATAATTTTATTATTTATACCCCACCCATCTGGTTGGGTTGACCCAGCCACTCTGGGCGGCTTCCAACACATGTAAAAACATAATTACAGCCATATGAATGCATGAAGAGAGAATCATGTGTATGAATAAAGCATCCAGTTTTCCTTTTGCTAGTAAGAAATGACTCTATTGTTAGATCAGAGCCAGCTCCATACAAGGTGCTGCGCTAAGCATGTGCCCTGGAAACTGGCTGAAGGTCTTCAAACCAAAATGGACAACCAATTGCTGGGGATTTCTCTAGCAGTGGATTTTTTGCCTTGTGCCAAAGATGGAGTTATGGTAAGTAGACTCATAGGCTGAGTGGGCCTTGAATGTTAAGATTGGTGAATGAGGGATATCTTAAGACAGAGGTCTTGTGCCCCCCAAAAGCCAGTGAAGTGGCAGAACAGCTGAAGATGTATAGAAACAGCTATATGATGATCCGGTGCTTTTTATCTGGGGGGATGCATACCCCTAAACATTTTGTGAATCTAGGTTTGGCCTCACTGAGGGGCAGTATTTTGATATGAGTAGGAAAATGAGAGTACCCCTAAACATATTGTTTTTTTTAGAAAAAAGCACTGCCTATTACGAATGCCTCTAGGTCCTTCAAGCACAGTTGTCTTGTAGCAGGGCCAAGGAATGCATTTATGAAAAGCAAAGCGATGCAAAATTTTCTGTCCCAAACTCATTATCTTGAATCAAATCCTTATCGATTGAAAGAAAGAAAAAAACCACCTTGGAAGAACTGTGCCTAGGATTGTACCCTAAGAGCATTTTCAGCCAGAGCGTCTCCTCCCTGCACTTTCCTTACCCCTCTCCAGAGACACTCGGCAAAGAAAGCATTTGCTCAGGAAATGTGCTGTACAGCGAGAACATTTTCCCTCCCTGATTCGACGGTTCTAGGAAATGAAGACCACACAATGAACTGCAATGCATATTCTTTTTTAAAATTTGGCTGAATTCCAGACAGGAACGCAGCAGGCCGAGAGCCAAAGCTGATGGTGGCAACCATGTTTGTTGTTTGCCTAACTACCCTGTTCATGTCTGAAGCAGGGGGACAATGGGTCATATAGGTATAGGAAGAGTCTTTCCCTGGGATGGCTCAATGGCCAAACAACTTTTCCTCCCAGCTTGGCTGCCATATCAAAGTGAGCTCAGTTAGGAGGAAAGTGTTTGTGGCAACGGGCCATGGGGAAATAAAGTGGAGCTGCCCTAATCCATGCACCTTTAACATTATATCCTGCCCCTTTCTACATGAATAGGGAAGATACAACCTAGATCAGACTAAGGATTAAGGAGATAGTTCATGAGACTCTTACTCTCAGGATCGTGGGTTCGAGTCCAACGTTCGGCAAAAGATTCCTGCATTGCAGGGGGTTGGACTAGATGACCCTTGGGATCCCTTCCAACTCCCTTCCAAGATTCCATGACTTCACCAAACCTGGGTTGTGTACACATTACCATGGACTCTGGCACCAGCGCACTCCAACCCCCGATGTTTGAAGCCAAGTACACATAATGTTTTGGCCACCTCGTGAGAAGAGAAGACTCCCTGGAAAAGACCCTGATGTTGGGAAAGATGGGGAGGGCACAAGGAGAAGGAGATGACAGAGGACGAGATGGTTGGACAGTGTTCTCGAAGCTGCCAGTATGAGTTTGACCAAACTGCGGGAGGCAGTGGAAGACAGGAGTGCCTGGCCTGCTCTGGTCCATGGGGTCACAAAGAGTCGGACATGACTAAACAACTAAACAGCAACAAAACACATAATGTTAGCCACAATCAGTGCAGTTTTTCTAGAAAAAGAGGTGCCGGAACTCACCTTGAACACTTCCCTCGTACCCTTAGAATGGCAATGGCCCCCACCTGAGAGGTGCCGGAACTGAGTTCTGGTGAGTTCCTGCTGAAAAGCAAGCCCTGGTCACAATCCATTTTTACCCTGGAGTTTCTTGAGAAACACCGCGATTTGACGTGATTGCGCATGCTCAGCTGACAGCAAATGCACAGATGACAATTTCCTTGCACAGAATGGGATTGCAGGTGCAGGGAAGCAAATCAAGTCAGGGCCGTCTCTACCTGGGGGTGCAAAGGGTGTGGGGCACCTGGGCGCTGAAGTCGCCTTAGCTCTTAACCATGATCACAGTTGATCGCTGGGTCATTTCCGTTCTATTTTGTGGAAGAGCTGCAAAATCAATGTATCCGGCAGCACCCCAGTGGTGTCCTTCATTTCCACATGATCACAAAAACGGAAGATGGAGCTATGGCTGCCACTTTTTATTTTTTCATGTTAGCGGGTTTCACTGTTCCTCTCCTTAAAAGCTGAACATCTTAGACTTGTGCCCCTAAAAAAATCTCAACAACTTTGACCTGCCCCCCTCAAAAAATGGGGGCAGATCTTTGCACCCTGGCGGTGCATATGCTAAAGACGGCCCTGAATCGGGTGATATGCATTGGGCAAAGACACCCGGCTTCCTTTCCGGCATGTTCAACAACTGCAAATGCAACTTGAAAGTCAGCATATTGGAAAAGCCTTGCTGCATTTTCAGCCACTAATGCAGAGCTGCGTGTCACAACATGTTAGTGTGTCAGCTGCAGTGGTGTTGTGTGAACTCTCCCCGTGCTCCTCCCGGGGCTGGAAAGGGGTTAGTTTAACCTCCGGTTTGCTAGTAAAACTGAATTACTGTGTCGCGAAATGATGCCTGTCTAAAAAGTGCGTCACCGACATGAAAAGTTTGGAAAGCTCTGCACTCATGCGTATGTAGCCCTGGTTCCCCCCAAATGTTTTGCGCTGCAACTGATGGCCACACTGGCTGCAGCTGATGGGAGCTGGAGATCAACCTGATCTGGAAGACACCAGAGTGGGGAAGCCCCAACAAAATAGAGAAGTGATGCGTGACAGCAGCTCATTGCCAGGTGGTTTCCATATGCCAAACTCCAAGGGGGGAAATAAGGATGTTGTAATGAAAATGAGAGACCAGGGTAAACAAAAACAATGAATGGGAATACAGCAGATTGAGAAGTTTCACCTCAGGGAACTTATATTAGATCACAATTACCGCAATAGGTTCTGTGGTCTCCATTTACACTGCCTTCCCATTATTTGTGTCCATAAAAGGGTCTCCAGGCAGTACGACCATTTGAGAATAAAGAGCCCACAGTTTAGGATCATCTGCAGCTGGTGAGAAGGAAACCCAGTTTCTGTATATTATCCTCAGCTGAACTGTTATACAACCAGAGGGACACGTGAAGATGGCCGAGTGAGAAATGTAAACAACGTTTCTGCCAAAAACACAAGTTGAAAACTAGTAGGAGGGGAGGGAAGGCGGGAAGTTGAGAGAGAAGCCAGGGAGGGTTTGAGATCACAGGCGCCCGGGACGAAAACAACACAGAGGGCTAAAGCAATAGCATGGAAGTCAATGGCACGAACTGGAAATGTGAGGAGGGTGAGGGCTTGTGAATCCCCAACAAAGCGGGAGCCGATTTGCACTTGTACCAATTTATATGTGTAGGTGCAAATTCAGAAGTAATTATTACAATTTAAATAGAAATATTATACATCCCAGCAGGCAAAGGCTGCAACCACCAGGTGATTTGAGCACCTGCCCATTCCAGGTGTGTTCCCTGTACGTCCAAGGTCCCTGGGGACGCGGGTGGCACCGTGGTCTAAATCCCTGAGCCTCTTGAGCTTGCCGATTGGAAGGTTGGCAGTTTGAATCCCTGTGACAGGGTGAGCTCCCATTGCTTTGTCGCAGCTCCTACCAGCCTATCAGTTTGAAAGCATACCAGTGCAAGTAGATAAATAGGTAGTGCTGCGGTGGGGAGGTAAATGGCATTTCTGTGCACTCTGGTTTCTGTCACGGTGTTCCGTTGCGCCAGAAGCGGTTTAGTTATGCTGGCCGCATGACCTGGAAAGCTTCTGTGGACAAACGTTGGCTCCCTTGGCCTGAAAAGCAAGATGAGCGCCGCACCCCATAGTCACATTTGACTGGACTTAACTGTCCAGGGGTCCTTTGCCTTGCCTTACCCAAGGTCCTTGCCCTTCCTTCTTAGGGTTATTTATGTTTAAACTGGGCTTGAATCAGGTAGGCCACCCGAAGTTTAAGATCCAGGGGAAATGAAAGAAAGCTGGTGTTTGGGGTGATGGCAGTGAAGCTCACTGAGGAAGTTACCAGAAAGCCAGGCCAGAAGAAGATGGCTCCTCCTTCTTTTTGTGAATGTTCACTTACCCAGTGCTTTTAGAAGCCTATTAGGGGGCTTGGCTTGGCTTATGTGTTTCATTAGCAGCCTTTCTTCCTACAATTTGAGCACTGGGACACTTAAGGGGCAATGCTTATCATTACAGTCATTGGGTGGCATTCAACTAAGTTTTATTCTGAGTAGACCCAGTGAAATTAATGAACATGACTAAGTTAGGTCCGGTGATTTCAATAGGTTTACTCTGAGCAAAACTTAATTGCATGCCACCCCATCCGGGCCTAATAATCCCCACAGGCTAACGTTTCACCCTGGCTTTAAAAGGAATATCTAGCTTTATATATATTTCTTACACAAAACTTTCTCAGGGCTCAGTTCAAGATTTAAACATGTTTCAGCGTCACTCTCATTCCTTGGTCTGTTCATGGCCCTTGCACGAAGTCTCTCGATGGCATCTTTGAGCAGCAAGAAGTCTTTTTTAAAAAAGCTTCGGAGGAAGAGCAGGTGAGAAAGGGAACTTTGTGAAGTAGCATGCTCAGAAAGCTGATAGACATTTTAGTGGGGCTAGCAGATGAAAACCTCCTAGGCCGCTTGAAACCAAGATACAGAACTGGCCTCATTATGTCCTTCTAAATGGTTATCCAAATTTCTCAGAGCAAGCCTTTTAGTGTGGCTGCCTCTCTTCTGGGGAATACCGGTGGTATTCCTGTCAAGATAGGACAGGAGCCCACTATCTGCGTCTTCCACAAACAACTGAAGATAGTTTTTGTTCTCACTGGCCTTCCCAGATGGATAAATGGCTGGGTTGTTTTTGTTTTGTCATAAGTGTCCTCTTGTTGGGTTTTAGTTTTAAGTATATTTGCCATTTTTTTCTGTCTTTAACAGTTTTTAATTAAACTGCCTTGAAACAGTTGTTTAGAAGGCAATTAATAAATTGATGATGAGAAGAAGACGAAGAAGAGCCAGTCTAAAAATCCAAATTAATGCTTGAGATTAAATCACTTCTTCTGAAACCACAGGTTTCAAACCAGGTATGATTTCCTTACCGTATTTGACATCACTCTATTTGCCAGTGACTATAGCCTGAGGCACGCCATGCCCTCTTACACCAATAAATCTTTACTAATTCTCAGTGCCTGTGTGTAGGAGTGTGTACGTGCTGGATATAAACTCCAGGGAAATATTTATGGGAGGGATTTTAATTCTTCTTGGCTACAGGATTTTGTTTGTTTCCTTGGGTGATGTGTTGGCAAGGGTAAGAGAAGCCTCATGAGAGAGTCTGTGGTTCTTCGGAAGGGAAATGAGTCTCTGCTCAGGATAACGGACAAGTTTTAACAAGCAGTGGCACCTCACACCTAAAGCCAAAACTCATGGCGTGATGCTGGAAATTTGTGATCCGATCTCCTGATTTGTTTTTTTTTAAAACTAAAGCAACCACAAGCATCTCTGATTCTTATCAAAGCAGTAGCACTGGGAAAGTAGGTGTTTAACCCTTTCCTCTGTGCTATTTGCCCAAAGCAGTCACATTAGGTTGGAAAGGCATGATACAGGTAAATAAAGAAACTAATACCAGGACTTTTTTACCTGTAGGAACCAGGGGAAAGAATTTATATGGGATACTACTGGATCACCCCTTTCCACATATTTATCAACCATCTGAACAAATTCATCAGTGTTAGAGAGGACTTACCTTTGGAGAAGCCATGCTTATTCTTCTTCACAAGACTTGTTCTTCTGTATCAGGAATGGGGAACTTGTGACCTTTCTGATATTGCTGGGACTGCAACTCCCATCAGCTCCAGCTCATTGGAGGTTTCAAGCAGAGTTTGGATGGCCATCTGCCAGGGATAATTTGGTGGAGATTTCTGCATTGCAGGGAGCTGGATTAGATAACGCTTGTGTCCTTTCTGACTCTACAATTCTATGATTCTATTATCTCTGTCTTACTACTTGAAAGGATTTATAATCATATAAGATGGCTCCTGCTAGATCAGACAAGGGAGCATCTAATCCATTTTGTTCCCATCCATCTGTGGAGAGCTCAGAAGCAGGACATGAGCACAGGATCACTCTCTCCAACTGGAAGCCAGAGATGTACTACCTCTGATCCTGGAGAAAATAGTGCACAATCAAAATGGCTACCAGCCACTGACAACACTTATTATTATTATTATTATTATTATTATTATTATTATTATTATTATTAGAATTAGAATTTATATACAACCCTATACCTGGAGGTCTCAGGGCAGTTCACAAAAAAGATCAACATAAAAACCACAATATATATATATATAAAGGTAAAGGGACCCCTGTCCAGTCGCAAACGACTCTGGAGTTGCGGCACTCATCTCGCTTTACAGGCCGAGGGAGCTGGCGTTTGTCCACAGACAGTTTTTCCAGGTCATGTGGCCAGCATGACTAAGCCGCTTCTGGTGAACCAGAGCAGTGCACAGAAACGCTGTTTACCTTCCCACCGGAGCGGTATCTATTTATCAACTTGCACTGGCATGCTTTCAAACTGCTAGGTTGGCAAGAGCTGGGACCGAACAACGGGAGCTCACCCCATCACAGGGATTCGAACTGCCGACCTTCTGATCGGCAAGCCCAAGAGGCTCAGGGATTTAGACCACGGTGCCACCCACACCCCTAGACAATACATATAATCAAAATAACCCAATAACACCCCACCCCCAAAAGAGCCACATTTTAAAAGGGCATAGGATGTCAATCAGATCAATCAAAGGCCTGGTTAAAAAGGAACGTTTTTGCCTGACGCCTAAAGGTGCACAATGAAGGCGCTGGGCAAACTTCGCTGAGGAGAGCATTCCACAGACAGGGAGCCGCTGAATTTTTTATTTTAAAAATCATGAATAAACCTTTTTTGATGGACTCCACTTTGGTGGCCATCACTAGATCTTGTAGGTCTGATAGGAATTTTATGGTCTTAGATATATGGTAATGTTCATAAGCGTACCAACCAAGCACGTACATAGATCAGCACAGGAAGACCAACCTGGAACCATTTTGATTCCTAAACTGAGCAAATGTTTTCTCTGCAAAGGTCAAAGTGGGAAACCTTCCATTGTCTCTTTCCTCACAAATCTTGTCTTAAGGGCACATTTAAGATATGAATAGGGTGTGAGCCTGTGACCTGTGAACTAAGTATTTATCATTACAAAAGATTGGTCAGGCTCCTCAGGAAATCCAATCAAGTAACCTGCCAGCCAGGAGAAAAACAACATTCAAATTTCTGTTTAGACCTCCTTTTGTGGTATGATGTATATTATGTTGTGGGTTGACACAGACCTGAGTGAAAACTATATACAGTATCCCCCTGTTGGCCCAGGGTGAACTACACTACATAACAATGTATCTGAAGGGTGGCCTTAGGTTACACCCCATCTGTGATGTATGTATGATGTTTCTGGGGGTGGTCTTGATCTACAGGGTGGCAATTTCAAAAGTCGCCATTTTTCTGGGTTCCTCCTTTCTCCTGCGGGTGAGGGGAGTACCCTGTTGCAACAGATCAATAAAGATCAAGCTTACTAGCTGCTTTACTTCTCAATATTCTCTGGTTGGCCTCTGTTATCTTCTCCTACCAATAGGGAACCGATGTAAGGACTCCATATGGGCTCTTGGATACCGCATAAGGGAAAAGGGCAATTTTTGTTTTCAATATAGGTCTTCCCTTTATGCAGACAAATGTTTCACCACACCTTGATTAAAATTTGGTGGAGTGACCTGGTAACATTTGTTCCCAAATCATAGCCCAGGGCCCATTTGCTTGTTGTGCCAGCTCCAGGGAACGGAATTTTGCTTGTCTGAGAACCAAGCACTGTTCTAAGGTACATGCTATTGTTTTCTCTGCTGGGATTTCCCCACAGTCCCTTGGTTTGTTTCGGACAGGGGTGGGGGGTGGTGTCCAAGACCTTGAATGACTTGATCCAGAGGTGTAAATTCTTACAGGGTCCTTTTGCAGACCAGGTTAATGATTTAACCTGTTCTGAGCTAACTTGCCATTAAACCTCCAAGTCCAGACATTTTATGGAATAAGCTTTAGCCTTGACAGCTCTCAGCTCCAAAGGGTCTGAAACCCCACCCACAGACACAGCTTGCTCTGCACATAGTAAAGTCTCACTCATTGCAGTGCAATGGACATTCTCCTGATCTAGATTCTGCTGCGTAAGAAAACTTCCAGAGGACAGCACTGAGCACGATTCCTTTATCAAATAATCACTGCAGCCACACCTGTCTCCTCAGATAAAAAGGGTAACAAACAACAGCTTGATGAATCTAGACAAGAGGTCGCCTGTGCCACTAGAATGGAAGGGTCCTTCTTCACCTTCCGGGGTATTTGCTAAAGTGGAGCACTGAATCTCCATCCAGATTGTCTGACTTGCTCCTGTTCTGTGCCCTAACTTTTGGGGGTAGATCAGGGTCTACTAACTAACAGATATTGTAGATGATTTGCAGTAGAGCAGAAACAAAAAGCCCTCCCCCCCCTTCCAAACAATGCTGCTAAAATGCTTGCTGGGGGTGGGGGTTAAACAGGAGTGGATTTTTCTGTGACAGGATTGTGAGCTCAGTTCTGGTAATAAAAACAAAATCCTCAGCTGAGCATGAACTCAGAGGCACCCCATTCCTTAATCCTAAGCATATGTCTGTTGCTCTGAGTTGCTTTAGCTGGTCTGTCTCAGGGTTCCAATAAAAATGAAAGGTTGAATCCAAACTATTTGAAGCACACCCACCCACTCAAAAAAAGAATTCTGGGAAGCGTAGTTCACCTCCTCACAGTGCTACCATTCCCAGCACCCCTTAACAAATGACACTTCCAGGATTATTGGAGGAGGTGCTTTAAAATGCACAGTGTGTATACAGCCTAAGTAAGCTGAGCTGGTTTCAATTGTCTCGCTGGTTTCAATGGGATCCAAATTCAATTAACTTAGTCTGGCTCCTACGTCTCCTGAAGTCTGCCTGCCCTTGCTTATAGTCACTTGAATGGTCCAGAACAATTTTACTACTGAACTTCTCAAACGAATTCAAAGAACCACCTGATTGGGTGGCAAGGAAGGGGCAGAATGAGACATTAATATATTTAAAATTAGGTAATCAGAATAGGCTTGCTCCACGTCTGGTTAGCCCCACCTAGGTTTGTACCAAGCAGAATAGTCATCATCAACCCATCTAATGGAAGAGATTTACTTAAGCCACATCTTAGCCATTGCTCAGCTCACCAAGTGGAGAGTGAGTGGGGAGAAGTGATCTCTTTCCTTCCCCTTTTGTGATGGCTTCTTCAGCTCCTGTTTTTAGAAGGGGGCGGACATAATTTGACAGGTGGCTTAAAGAATTCTTCTAACTCTGGGGCCCGCAGTTGAACACTGATCTTCCCAATGCAGTCCTCCAGTCACACTAGCACAAAAGCATTGGTCTTCTCTTTCACAGTTGGCATCTATCAGCAGCCACTCCAGCCAGCTGCAGCTAATGGAATAAGGAGGTTGTAGCACCCACGCCATCAGCTTAGCTGTGGGTCCACCTGTCTCCCACCCTGACCCCCACCATCCCTGAACAGTTGCATTCAAGCTGGTCATCCTAATAACTTTGCAACTTTAAGAGCCAAGAGACTGCGATGCGGCAGAGCAATGCTTTAATCCATTGCAAGGGACAGGGCAGCCATTCCTGACATTTATTACAACTAGTATAACAAGCTCAGTAAAAAGGGCGGTTTTAACTTGGCTGCCACAGATAATACTCAAATGGGAGACATGTTTTTACGAGCGGTCCTTGTAATTCTTGCTCCAAAGACAGTATTTCCTTTGCCGTTGTTGTCACTTATTTTGTTAGCAACCTCGTTTTCTAAATTACAGTATAATTCATCATTTACCTATATGCTCTACACTGGACAGTGCCTGCCCGCAGGCTTACAATCTAAAAGACATGACACAAAAGGTAAAAAGGATAGGGAGGGAAGATGACAAGCGAGCTCAAGCACCTAGCCAATATCATTTTACCATCACTTAAGGCAATCTTGTGTCCTTTACAGATATTCAGTGTACAGAAATCCTGGAGTGAACAACAGTGGCCACAATGGGATACACAGTGTGCCAGGAGTTGAAGATCAGGACCCCGTGTTTAAAACCCAACAAGCAGGCATTGTAGGAAGAAGGAAAAACAAATATATTGGCTTAAGGAAAAGTACAAAAACTCCAGCTGTCTTAGTGACTAGAAGAATCCTTTAAGGGAGGCGATGCTGCCACCTGCTGCCATTGTTGGGAACTTGCACCATCCTCTGTACCAGAGCTTTTAAATGACAAAATCCAGAAATTTGTCAAATCTCCTTCCCTTATCCTTTTTCTCTTAGCCCAAAGAACATTGCTGGGACAAAACAGGTTTGCTTTTTGCAGTTACACCCCCTTTTCTTCATTTGCTCTCCAGTAAAAGGTCTCATGTTGAAATTCCTCTGTGCCTTCACAGTTCCTTCAAGCCGTTCCAAATATGGCTGTTCTTTCTTCCGAATAAATGATGCTGTTTGCAGGGCTTTGCTAGCAGCAATCAAACTGCGCAAGCCTGGTTCTAGCAGAAAGCAAGAAAGCTGGATTAGCCTTCTGCCAGGAGATGCCCATGCTGTCAGATAACATTTTTTTAAAGGAAATGTTGTAGATGCAAGTGGTGTGCTCAGGAGCAGCTGAAGGGTTTGTTTACGAGCGAATCGCTTCGCAGTGAAAACATGCAAAGCAATGAACATTTCAGCATAACATCATGCCTTCAGGTGCAGCCTCAAGATGCACAAAAGCCATTCTTCTACATAGATGTAGGTGTAGTGGTTAAGAGCGGTAGTCTCATAATCTGGGGATCTGGGTTCGCGTCTCCGCTCCTCCACATGCAGCTGCTGGGTGACCTTGGGCCAGTCACACTTCTTTGAAGTCTCTCAGCCCCACTCACCTCACAGAGTGTTTGTTGTTGGGGAGGAAGGGAAAGGAGAATGTTAGCTGCTTTGAGACTCCTTAAAGGGAGTGAAAGGCAGGATATCAAATCCAAACTCTTCTTCTTCTTCTTCTTCTTCTTCTTCTTCTTCTTCTTCTTCTTCTTCTTCTTCACCCAAATGACGGGAGGCTGCATGGGAGTGACACAGCCGCTGTGTGAGAGCCAGCCCTGTCCAGCATCCCTTCAAGAAAACTGGCTCCTCTATCTCTGGGGTTTGCAGCCCCTTTACTGTCACAAGAAGAATCAGCAAATTATTCTCTGTGCGGACATGCATGCATACCCTCCAAGTGTCCCTATATTCCAGGGACCGTCCCACAATTATGAAAGCCACCCCAGCTTCTGATTTGATCCCAGAATGCCCCCGTTTCCCCTGCCAGTGCTGCCTCTGCTGAGCTCAGGGAGGAGGAGGAGCCAGCACTTGTCCCAAGTGGCGATAACAATGGTGGTGGTCATGGCTGTGCCTCCTCCCTCCGTAGCAGCTGCTGGAGAGCAGGCCAGGAGGAGGAGAGGCAGTTAACCCCATGGGACACACCAGCTCTGAGGGGTAGGCAGAAGGCAGGAAGAAAGAGGAAGCAGAGCAGAGCTCCAGGAGTCTTGGGTTTTGTTTATTAAAAAAGAGAGCTTTCTGCATCTTCGTCTAATCTTGTCCCTTTCTATGATTTATTTATTGGTGTGCATGTTTCTTTTTGTAAATCTGCTAAGGAATAAAATAAAATAAAATTGGGATTAAGGGATTTTCTCAGGATGGGGGAGGGAGCGTATGCTGTGTCCCATTGGTGCAGTGGTGTCTTTCTTCTGAAGGGAAATTGTTGGGGGGGCAGGGGACAAGAAACAGGGAAGTCAAGGCAGGCCACTGGGTGGGGGTGTGAGAAAAGTCCCTGTTTTCATCTGAGGGTATGAACATGTGCATACACAGATACATGCTAGCCAAGAAAAACCAAGCACACTTTCTAAAATAACAGGGATCCTCCCATCTTCCCATCCCCATTCTTGCTTTTAGGCTAAAGAGCAAAATAATTTGGATGCTTTGTAAGTGTATTCTGCCACTCCATCATGAGACTGGTAGCCAGGCTCTTTAAATAATTAGATCTCCTCTAGTGCATATCCTTCCCCCAATATATTTTCCTCTTTCCAAGTCCCCATTTAGTTGCTTGGAATTTTTGACTTCTTTGCTGGTCTTGAAAACCTGCCTGAATATGTCCTTATACAACAAATCACCCCCCCTCCTTCTTTTTGCTATCAGCCCTTTGAGTGTGGCATAGAACTGATTTTCTACTGCTGTACTGTCATATTCTTAAAAGTAAGTCCTCGTAAATGGCTTGCTCTTGAAACACACCCACACACCCCTGCCTCTGCTGCCACCTTCACAACTCATGCTTAAGCTCATAGCCTTATGGTTTCCTGCCCTTTGTTGTCTCTAGATGGTGCTATCCCCTTTGAAAACCCATAAAGCTAATGTTATTTTGCGATGAAGATTTTGTTGAGTGCAAAATGCAAATACATCATTACTAAGAAAGGAATTTCTCAGCTGAAACTTGGATTCCTGTTGGGGGTTCTCTGCAGGAAACCAATGCCACTCATTTATCCAGGGCCATTGTTCGCCAGGTGGAAATACTAGTGACAGCGCAGACCCACAGGGGAGCCAGATGTCCCCAGTGCATCAATGTGCCATTGAACAAAGCAGGCATTCCTTATTTCAGAACACCACAGCTGGCAACGCTACACAGAGCAGCTATATCACAGCCCAAGAATCCTTTCAAAACAACAAGGCAGGTTGCTTAAAAGAACACTGGGGCAGCCTTCGGAATGGTTTATCCCACCTGATGTCTTGCTAAATTGGTGTCTGAGAACCACAGGGCAGCATTGTTAGGACACTGACATGTCCTTGCAAGAAAAGGACTGAAGCTCAGTAGTGGAGCACATTCAAAAAGGCCTCAGGTTCCACCCTTAGCATCTCCAGGTAGATCTGGGAAACACTTCTCACTGCAAGGCTGGAAAATATCTGCCAGTCAGTATGGACCAGACTTCTTTCAACTGTGGATCCAACCAGGTACTCCCATCATCCCTGACCATTGGGGTTAAGCTCGGTTGGGATGGCTGGGGTTGTGGTCTGACATCATTTAGGAACTGAAGATGGAAGGTGTTGGTGCAAAGTCTAGACAAGACTGAGCCAGGTGGAGCAATGTTCTAGGGCAGCTTTGTGTGTTCCTGTGGCATTTCCCTCACAAAGAGCAACATGGAGAATTTGTTGGTTTCTGCTTCCTTCTCTGTGCAGCGAAGTGCTTGTCACAAGACAGGTGTTTACATTCCACACAGTCTGTACTGTTGGAGGTTTTCCCACGGGAATGGGAGACTGGATGTGACGTACACTGGTTTCCTGTTTTTCACTGTTCTTTGCAGTTTCGGTTTGTGATTCTCTCCGTGCCTTAGAGGAGAGATGACGCTTTCTCTGCTCTGGCAGAGGGAAGATGTTTTTCTGTAACTTACCAGCTTTGAACTGTAAATAAAGTAGTATAGAGCATGTTGGCTCATACTTCTCATCATTCCGCTGTGCACTGGACACTGCTTATCAACAACATTTGGTTTCGGGCCCAGAAAAATGCAGTGTTTTGAGGATGGACTTCAGAAGTCGGGCTCCTGGCATAGGAACAAAGGAGCAAGAAACGAAGTGCCAGCAAAGCATCGGAACAGCAGCAGAGGGACGGATAGCAAAGGTATCTGCTCTGCGCGTCAAAATGATTGATGAAGGTATGTGCTACTGCTCCGGGCAGCCTGCCAGCTTCTAATTAATGGCTTTATGGCTGGACTTTGAACTTTTATAGCCGGTTTTGCCGCGGCACAGGCAAATGGCTCAAAGGGACGCTATGCTGGGGGAAAACGAAAGTAAAGTGCTGTTGTTTCAAAGCAGCTGCAAATGTGACGCAGCAGGAATTAGGACATAGAGAAAGCACTTGGGGACTTTCGCTATTGAACTTGCCTTTTGGAATGCAGTTTTGAAGCAGCTGCAGATAAGCAAAGCAAATAAAGAGAACAGCAGCACAGGCTCATAGGCAGAGGCTGTTTTGAGATTGCCTTTGGATTGAAGCAGCTGTACACAGAAGCAGCATGTATACAGCAGCTTGATTTAAAGCAGCATAGATGACGCAGGAGGCAATTGCCAAAGTCATGATGGCTAGCTGCAGAAGGCTGGATGAAGCAAGTGGGGAATTTGATACCACTGATCAGCCAAATGCTCAACTCACAGTAGCTTGTGATACTGCCATGATTCAGACTGAAGCAGATCGGCGGGGTGCTGGCTGCATGGGAAATGGGGAGTCTTCACAGACGTCATCCCATAGTGCAGTGGAACCACCAGATGGCGCCAAAGCTTTGGAGGCAGTGAAATGCTACTCGTGTGGACATCTAGGCCATATGAAGAGGGAATGCAAATATCCCAGGGCCAAGACAGAGCAGCGCAGCGAAAGCTCATCACGTGGAAAAGGTCAGAGCAAAGGCAAAGGTCCGGTGTCCAGGACAACGCAGCACAAGGCAATGGTCTCACGCTACGCTCCAAAGGTTACAGAGGTTGCAGAGGTTGCAGAGGTCCAGAAGACGTCTAGATCTTTCTTCGTTGTTGATTCAGCTGCAACGCATCACATGTGCAACGACAAGCGACTGTTCGTGTCTTTTACACCGCAGGAAGGTGCGATTCACCAGGCGGATGACCACACAATCCCCAGTAAAGGCTACGGAACTGTTGTTCTTCACAGTTTGGACTTATCGATACAGAACGTGCTTTATGTGCCGGACGCGAAACATAATCTGCTTAGCGTTGGACAGCTGATGGAGCGGAAAATAGACGTTTCCTTTAAGAACAATAGATGCATCATCACCAAGAGAAATGATTATCAATTGTACGCTGAATTTGTTGATCGTTTGTTTCTTTTGTATTATGATGATGTTGTGCAGGATGACACTTGTTGCATTGCAGGTTCTAACAAAAGTTTGCATGCAGATTGTATTCATGCTTTTCACAGAAAATTTGGACATTTGCATTTTGAGGCAGTATCTAAAATGCCTGCCTTGGTTGAAGGTATGACTATTAAACCCTGCAGGTACCACATGAAGTGCAAGGCATGCGCAGCAAACAAGGTGAAAATGGCTGCGAAAGGTAAGGTGTCTAGTAGGCAAGCTACAGAACCATACCAGGTTGTTCATGCTGATTTGGTTGGACCACTAGCGCCCTCTTTGGGTGGGAATAGGTACTTCATGGTTCTCATTGATGCATTTTCCAGGTATATTTATGTGTACAATCTCAAGCAGAAATCAGAGGCTTTTCCTAGGTTCAAGGAATTCTGTGCTTGGTTGGGAAATGTGCATGGTAAGAAGATTAAGATTCTTTTCACCGACCGGGGGGGAGAGTTCACTTCTCAGCAGTTTGAAGCTTTTCTGGCTGAGAAAGGAATTCAACACGATTTGTCTAGTCCTCGCTCGCCATGGCAGAATGGACTTGCGGAACGAGCAAATCAGACATTGCTTCAAGGGTTAAAAACCTTGCTGCATGATGCAAATCTTCCAGAGAGTTATTGGGCCGAAGCTCTCTCATGTTTCACTTACAGTTACAATCGCAGGTTATCTTCAGCGATTGGTTGTACCCCCTATGAGAAGATGTTTGGCAAGAAGCCATACATCAAACACATGAAAATTTTTGGTTCGGACATGTGGGTTCACTCACCACAAAACTCCAAGTTAGACAAGCGTGGATTGCATGGTATCTTTCTAGGTTATCAGAAAGGGTCTTACAGAATAATGATGACTAACTCTAAGGAGATTAAGCTCACAAGAAGTGTTGAGTACAATGCCAAGTGGGGGGAGAATGTGGGAATTTTCCAATGTTATCCTGATGACAGTGATGAGACTGAGGATAGTCAACAGCAAAAGCAACCGCAACAACCCACACCCACTGATGAAGGTTCTGATTCTGAGTCTGAAACTGAATCAGATGATTCAGAGGATTTCAAGAGTGCGAAAGCCTCTATGCGACCCTCTGAAAGCTCTGATCAAGAATTGGAGGAACCATTGTTCACAATAGGTCACTTTTCTCCTAAGAAGGAAGAGGAGAGTGTTGAAGACCTAAGGCTAATTCGTAGGTCACAGAGAGCCACAAAAGGCAGACCTCCAAAGAGATTTGCTGATGAGTTTGCTAAGATAGCAGTAACAGCTGTTAAAAGCTCCAAGAAGGTTTTTGAACCTTCAAGTTTCCAAGAAATCCAGGATTTGGATTCAAAGGAAGCTGAGCCATGGTTAAATGCCATGAAGGCTGAGCTTGATTCCTTGGAAAGGAACAAAACATGGGAACTTGTTCCAGTAGTTCCAGGAATGAAATTGCTTGGAAGCAAATGGGTCTTCAAAGCGAAGACTGATCAAAATGGCAAGATAGTCAGACACAAAGCCAGATTGGTAGCCAGAGGATTTGCTCAGGTACCAGGTGAAGACTATCACGAAACCTACTCACCTACAGTGAGGTATGAGAGCATTAGGCTTATGCTCAAGCTAGCTGCAGAGGAAAATCTACACATTAGTCACCATGATGTGAATACAGCTTTTCTGTACGGATCTCTAAATGAATCACTTTATATGCTTCCACCTGATGGCGTACAGGTAAAACAGGGATTTGTTTGTGCTCTGAAAAAGTCAATTTATGGTCTCAAACAAAGTGCACGGTGTTGGCACACAAAACTCACTGAAGTATTGTTTTCTCTAGGTTTTAAGCAAGGGAAAGCTGATCCATGTGTGTTTGTCAAAGAGGAGGGGCAAAAGAAACTGTATTGTTTGTTTTATGTTGATGATCTTTTATTCTTTTGGAAAGATGTCACAATGTACAATAACGCCCTAGCTCAACTGAAAGAGCACTTTGACATGAAAGATCTTGGTGAGGTAAACAACTACCTATCTCTGGAAATAGAGAGAGATCAAGATGGTAACATTCTAGTACACCAGTCACGGAAAATTGCTGATGTGTTAAGCAAACTAAACCTGATGGATGCTAACCCTGTAGACACACCGATGATAACAGGTTATCAGGTAGATGACACTGAAGAAGCATTTTCTGACACTACACTGTACAGAAGTGTGCTAGGCAAGCTAAACTTCATTGCCAGATGTTCAAGACCAGACATTGCTGTAAGCTGTAATTTGCTAAGCAGACAAGTCAACAATCCTACTGTTAAGGATTGGAAAGCTCTGAAACGCATAGCGCGGTATTTGAAAGGCACTATGCATTACAGACTGAGATTTAACAATCAGAAGTCTGGTGGTCTTGAGATATTTGCAGATGCAAGTTTTGGAAGTGACACTACAGACAGGAAAAGTACGTCTGGAGTTTGCTATAAGTACAATCAGGGTCTTTTTGATTGGTCATGCAAGAAGCAAACAACAGTTAGCTTAAGTACTTGTGAAGCTGAACTGAATGCACTGTCTTATTCACTTAAGGATTGTGAATGGCTGTTACAATTGTGCAAAGACATGAAAATTCCTGTCAAATGTCCAATCCAGGTTTACCAGGACAACAAAGCATGTTTGGCTTTGCTAAATTCTGAAGGTTGTAAGCAAAGCACGAAGCACTTGCAATTGAAGGTGCAACATGCTAGGGAACGTATTCAGAAGGGACTCGTAACGGTGTCCTATATGCCAGGTAATGAAATTCCTGCTGATGTATTGTCCAAGATTGTATCAAGGGATCAACACTGTACCTATGTGCAGAAGTTGGGTTTGTACTGATATTGTACGAACACGCTGCCCAGAGATGTTCACAGAAAGGGGGAGAATGTTGGTTTCTGCTTCCTTCTCTGTGCAGCGAAGTGCTTGTCACAAGACAGGTGTTTACATTCCACACAGTCTGTACTGTTGGAGGTTTTCCCACGGGAATGGGAGACTGGATGTGACGTACACTGGTTTCCTGTTTTTCACTGTTCCTTGCAGTTTCGGTTTGTGATTCTCTCCGTGCCTTAGAGGAGAGATGACGCTCTCTCTGCTCTGGCAGAGGGAAGATGTTTTTCTGTAACTTACCAGCTTTGAACTGTAAATAAAGTAGTATAGAGCATGTTGGCTCATACTTCTCATCATTCCGCTGTGCACTGGACACTGCTTATCAACAACAGAATTGTCACCTATTCAGTCACAAGAACTACAAATTTCTCCCTTTCCTCCCCCATATTGCTCAGAAATTACATGGAAGGTGAATGAAGGTGAGACTTTCTGTGTCTCTATGCAGCTTGTTGTTAATTTCCCCTTCCACCTCAGGAGCATTATAATATATCATATTCATAAGCATTTAAGGCGAACATGGCGAAAAGCGATGGATAAACAACAAAAGCCCTTTGCAGCAGGGGAGTAGGAACATCACTTCAGGCCTTCCCACACAAAGAAAAACAATATGGCTTCCTTCTATCCAAATTTACCACAGGAGAGCAGGAGGCTGCTCCTCCTGGATGAAGGAAACAGCTTCTCTATGAGCAAGTGCCATTTTTCAAACTCAAATTTGCCTCACTAAAATGAATGAGACTAGAAGAGCCTTTTTTTTTCTATAAACAGCAATTGAGCTCCTTTTCTGCATGGTTGTCTTTTGCAGCACTTTTGAGCTTCCACTGAGCTCTGAGCCCAGGCCTCTTAGAAATGGACTGCCGCCGTGTTTTCACATCACAGCCAATACACAGACAGGCCAATGTCCAGGCTCTCTTCCCATACACCAGAGTCTAAAGTTCAGTCCTCCACATCAGTTTCAGGATATATATATTTTAAGTCCTCACGAAAATCCACCAGCTTTGTAGTGCAATTTTCTCCTAACAGACATGTTTGCATGCAATTGTGCCTCACATACACAATTTTGCAAAGCAACTATCCCCAAAATAATGCATCTGTGTATGTTATTTTGACTAAAATATGTATTTTTAATGGATACTTTACCCAAGTATATGCATTCTTGTAGAAATTTCTCGGCTGGAGAATGACACCGCAAAATTCAGAGTCTCGAAGGATGGCTGCGTTTCAATTCATGTACCATTTTAGTCCACCTTTAAATGCAGATGGAATTGAATTTCTCTCCCATCTCTGGAGGATCTTTTTTTTCCTGTCAAGAGGCATTATGCCTCATGTGTGTAATCTGCTGGAGACTGCAAACCAGCAGTGGGCAAGGCCAGAGCCAAAGGCACCCCACCTTTTCCCCTCAGTGTTACTTTCTGCCACCCCTTTGTTTTCTTGGCCACTGCCGACCCAAGCCAGAGAGGAGAGCATCATTCCCACCCACTGTCAGGAGCAAGCCAGCAGTAAATCACACCAGGCAAGTTGGAGCTAACTCTTTATTAGCAAGAACATGATCTGCACAGACTTGGCAGTATTTCAGGCCTAATGAGCACAGCAGCTCATCCCCAGGAGGTCTTGCCCCATAGATGAGTTGCTGGGGCTGAAATTCCCCACCTCTCCTCAGCCGTACAAGTCCCATCCTCTCCAGGGTTTTCCCCAAGCAATCAGAGACTGCGCCTGTGTGAAGCCAACCTCTCCTCCACCCTTTTCATGTCTCTTCTAGTTCTGGGACACCAGTGGGAAGGGAAGCTTGTCACAGCAGGAGGGGGAGACACCTATGCCTCTTCACCAGGAGGACTTGTCTCTGCCTCTGGCCTCTTTCCTCCCTTGCTTCAGTTTCTGCCTCTGATTCTGGACTTCTCCCTGCCACAGACTCCCCCAGCTCACTCAGCCCTATTGCCTCTTCAGCTTCTGACACTGTCTTCTCCCTCTGACCACTCATCATTGTCCCACCACCAAACCGTGGGCTCCAAACCTTCTTCCTTTGAGGGTTCCCCAGCTAGTTCCTCCCATCACCAAACAGCCTTGGCCCAGTATACCTGAAGAAGCGTCTCCACCCCCATTGTACAATCTGGACACTGAGGTCCAGCTCTGAGGGCCTTCTGGCAGTTCCCTCATTGAGAGAAGTGAGGTTACGAGGAACCAGGCAGAGGGCCTTCTCGGTAGTGGCGCCTCCCCTGTGGAACGCCCTCCCATCAGATGTCAAGGAAATAAACAACTATCTGACTTTTAGACGACATCTGAAGGCAGCCTTGTTTAGGGAAGTTTTTAATGCTTGATGTTTTCTTGTGTTTTTAATGTTCTGTTGGAAGCCCCAGAGTGGTTGGGGAGGCCTGGCCAGATAGGCGAGGTATAAGTAATAATCAGCATCAGCATCAGCATCGTCATCATCATCATCATCATTCCTCTGCACCCCAACCAGTCAATGACATCCAGCCCCCCAGTTCCACACAAAAGAAATAAATTATTGTTATTGTTATTGTTATTAAAATGTTGTGATGTCAAGCTTTGTTCAGCATACACAAATTGTTTGAAGCTGTGTGAGAGAGAGGGGTATGTGTGTCCATTATTCAGATCTTTCTTGGTCTCTCTTAATTGGAGGGAAGGAGAAAGAACATTGTATGCCCCACGAGAGAATGCATATTAGCAGCTGCTAAGCTGCTTATGGGGAGAAGGGGGGCAGGTTACGGGGGAAATCGAACTGTTTCCAAAATTACAGAACTGCACAGGTGTCGGGGTGATACCTACACCCCTGCAACAAAATGCAGGTAGACATTCTCTGCAGGCAGCGCAAAGTATCCAAACGACATGAATGCAACAGCTCTTTAAAGCAGGGGCAGATGGTGGCAACTCCCTGCAAGAGATGAGCTCTACCTGCACTGCCAGACACAAGCAGGGTTTGGAGGAGCATGGGCAATTCTCCAGATGGCAGCTGTTTCAGCAGGAACTTGAAGCTTTGGCACGGGCACATCTGATGCGTAGGCAGTGACAGCACAGACAGAGCCTTGGGCGACTTCTCAGCGTAGGAATTAAAAAGGTAGAAACCAAAAAACAACTAGTATGACTAGAATATCACACCTGGCTGGCTGTTAGCCTGCTCTGTTCCCATTAAAGGTAAATGTAAAGGGACCCCTGACCATTAGGTCCAGTCACGAACCACTCTGGGGTTGCAGCGCTCATCTCACTTTACTTGCCGAGGGAGCCGCCGTACAGTTTCCGGGTCATGTGGCCAGCATGACTAAGCCGCTTCTGGCGAACCAGAGCAGAGCACGGAAATGCTGTTTACCTTCCCGCCAGAGCGGTACCTATTTATCTACTTGCACTTTGACATGCTTTTGAACTGCTAGGTGGGCAGGAGCAGGGGCCGAGCAACAGAAGCTCACCCCGTCATTGCGGGGATTCAAACCGCCGACCTTCTGATCGGCAAGACCTAGGCTCTGTGGTTTAACCCACAGCGCCACCCGTGTTCCTCTGTTCCCATTATGGGAATCTAAAATTCAACTAAGAGCATGCAAATGGGGTCATGCATTCTAACCCAACAACCACACTTTAAAGGACTTGAGCTTAGCAGAACTCTACCTGAGCCCCTGGATATAGGAGTCACAGTTCACTAATGTCCATAATATTGGTTTAGATACTTTGCTGCTAACTCCCAAGCCAGGAAGTTACTTGCAGCGTTCTGCTGGAGGTCCAGAAAGAACGTGCAGGAGCATGAATTGCACATCACTGAATGGCACAACGCCCAAATAAAAAAGAACCTTTATGATGACATCGATTTAAAAATAAAGAACCGGTTCTTTATTCATGCAGGGTGATTCTCCCAGCGCCTTGTGTCTTAAAAGGAGAGCAGAAGACTCTGCTTCTGTTGTGGGACAGACATGATGAATTTATCATAAAGGCAAAGGCAGAAGAAGGCTGCCCTCCAAGGGTTTTTCCTAACTCGGGCTTTCAAAACAATGCACTGCTAAAACCTTTCTGTCCCTCTACAAACTGAAATGTCATATGAGGATAGTTAAGACTAGAGAGGTGCAGCCACTTTGGAAAACAGGAGAAAGCAAATCTCTCTCTCTCTCTCTCTCTCTCTCTCTCTCTCTCTCTCTCTCTCTCTCTCACACACACACACACACACACACACACACACTGCAAGTTGCAAGAAGGCTGTAATAAAGCCCAGTCTTGGAACAGCAAGAAAGGTGAAACAGAGGTGAAGGTGATGTCATGCTTAAATAAATTGTATGAGGCAGGCCTTTAAACAGTTACATGCTCCAGCCTGAAAAAATCTAAGCCCCTTCATTGTCACTAGTGAACTGGACAGCTTCTCATTAAGCACTTAGCAGAGCATATATGAATAACAGTTAAGGATTAAATCTATTGTAGTCACTTTAATTACAAGAGAGGACTCTTATGGAGCAAAAAGCCGCTAACAGACACAGACAGAATTTCCATCCCTGCTCTAATAGGCTGAACACGTTATGCTATTTGATGCAAAATTTAGCTCAGCATCCCCATAAGGATCACTAATATAAGCGCCACAGCCATGGGGATTTAAAACCAGACAATGGTGGGGGGAGAGATGTTGCCGGTTCCCCTGTTTACTGATCTCATTAAAGCAATATACCCATTTCTCTCTTGTACAAGACTTGCAGCAAGTTCTGCAACATGGACACACCCAGAGTAAGAATTATTCTCGGTCACTTCCCCCCCCCCCGGGGTGCATTAAACCCAAATATCCTGTTTTGCCGCAGTACTGAAGTGCTACCATTTCACAAGCGAGATTGTTCAGTGAAGGTTATGCGTTATTCCTGAGCGTCAATAACTTTTTTGTGAGTATTTGGACCTTGCTTTTTAACTAAACGTAGTCCCGTGGCGCTTGCATTGAACATCCATCTGGATTTGCTTGCGGGGAGGCTAGACGACGTTTCTTATTTAATGAGCATTTGCTACTATTTGCTTGTGGCTTCGACGACGTTGCTTCAAAGGAAATGCTATCCCATGTGCTCCAATGCATTTCCCTGTTGTTATGTACTGAGTTGAATAGGATCCAAAAGGCAGCAGTCTGATTGGTCCTAGAACAATAGGATTCAGAATGCAGCAGTCTGATTGGCCCACAGGAGCCAATCCAGCTCCAGGTAGAAGTGAATCCGCAACCTGATTGGCCTACAGGTGAATCCCGGAATTAGCCAATCACGTGGGGCCCATTGTGTAAATAATGTATATAAAGGAGACATTCTGGGGGAACTTCCATTCCTCCTCACCACTATGAGCTGAATAAAGAGCATGAAATCCACTCTCGACTCCGAGTATATTTCATCTGTCACTTTCCTTAACGAAAAAGTCTGATCTTTGGAGGGAAATCAGTTTGTTGCACGTGACCTCCACATCACCTTTAATTTGCTTGAATGCAATTGAATCCCATCCCCAAATAAGAGGCAGTCTGGAAGTGCCTCCACATTTCTTTACCTGAATGACCCAAGAAGGGAATAGAATTAAACAGGTTTGGATGTAGATGATCCATTTGCCTACAAACAGGGTGCCATTTACTCAGAACTGTTTCCAGATGCTGGCATCAATGGGCCTTTGCCAAGGTAAGCCTGTAGTGTAGGGGTGCAGGGGCATCCCTGTAGGGGTGCAGTACCAGTCTCTGGAGACGCCTCCCCCCGTTTCTCCCTATCTTTGCACTTACTGTCCATTCACACATGCACTCACATTCTCTTTTAAATCCAAGCATAAAAACAAGCATTATAGCATATCAAGACTATCTACAGCGTGCGGGTATTTAGTTTGGAAGGGGTGGATTGCAAACTGAATAAGGTCCCACTATTATGAAAACATTTAAAAGAGAACTAGAGTTTTCTTTCAGTTTACATTTTAATTAAGTCCTTTTGCCGACATGACACTGACTTCTGAAAGCCATACCAAAATAAAATAAAATTCTAACTCCTCTGGTTTTTGTAGGCATTAAGATGCCAGTCTCTTTGAGTGGTAGTTGACCAAGTCCTACTCAGAGCAGACTGACTGAAATCCATGTACTTAAGTTAGTCGTGTCCATTAATTCCAGCAAGTCTAAGTATGTCTTAGTTGGATACCACCCTTTGTTTTTATTTCCATCAGTTGCAGCAATGTTGATCAAGCAATTACTGGATAAAAGCACACATTTTCCCGATCCCCTCGAATAAAAAGGTGGAATGTTTCCTTTCCCCACCTGTGCAAGAGATAGACCAGCAATGGGTCAAACACAGGGATGCTATGTATCACGTTTCAAAAGGTACTATGGCAGTCGTAAATGCAAGTTTAGAATACACAAATACTTACAAATTAGAAGAAACCATACCTTTAGCACTTACAACTGGGGAAGAAATGGAGTAGCCATACAACTACATTATGGTCCCATGAACTCAGCAGCCCCACAGAAAAGCAGGAGGAACGCTGAGAACCAAAATGTGCCTACAAAATTATTCTGAAGTTGCAATATGTAATCAGCATACTTTGGAATGGATCCACTGACTTATTAGGGATACTCTGGAGTAAGCGTACAACAGGCCACAGGCAGGGATGGGGAAACAGTGGCCTTCCAGATGATGCAGAACTGCAACTCCCATCATCCCTGGCTGTTGGCCATGCCAATTGGGGCTGATGGGAACTGGAGTCCAACAACTGTTGGGGAGCCACAGTTTCCCAACCACGACGCTACTGCCTAAGTACCCATACCACTCACTGTAAATTATAGCTACTGTAGACTCGACAATGATGTTTGCTGTGTGTTTCTTGGTATGGGAGATTTTCAGAAACCTCATTAATGTGTGTGGGGTTTTTGTTTTTGTTTGGTTTGGTTTTTTTAAAAAAGGAGCATCACAAATAAGAAGATGAAACAAACCTGGTTCAGAAACTTCACTCAGCTAAAGAGCTGAAACGGCAAATGAGTACAAATACCTAGAAGAAGGAAGGCTGATCATATTTTCTAAGCTCTGGTCCAATAAACTTGAAAATGCATCTGATAAAGAATTCACTTTAGAGTACCCTAATTAGATTTTATTTTTACATGTAGACATTCCCCCCTCCCCTCCCAGCCAAGACATTACCATTCACAGAATTCACAGAATTCATTAAGAAACTCAATTATTTACATCAAAATAACTCAGCAGAACAAACAATTAAGAAAAGAGCTGAGAAAACAGCTCATCCCAACTTTAACCTGAATTGGATCACTTGTGCATCTATCTACATACAGCATTATTGCTTGGAAAAAGTCCCATCTAGATGGAAAAAAATGGCTCCAGAAATGGCTCCGCTTGGTTTATTAACTGCACAGAAAGATCACTTTTCACAGGGAATATGCTAACTGCTTGAATCAGGAACAGTCCTGTTGATTTCAGTAGACCTAAGCTCTGTGTGTGTGTTTGTTTAGTACATAGTCAGTGAATTTCCCCCTTGAGTCTGAATCCCGAAACCAGTTACCCCAAAATTGTTTGAATACTACAACCATAAAAAACCTTTCCTGATTCAAATCAGATTATACCAATTATTTCAGCATTACCGACTATTAAGGCAGTACATACGTAAGAAACGGAGCTCTTGAGGGATACAAAAACCCATCCATAATAAATCAGTGTAAACATTGCAGAGTTGCAGATTCTCCAAAACTTCCATGCCCTTAAAATTTTATGCATTGCCTTCCTTCTCTGCTGAAATCATAAATCGATGAGCGACATAAACAGCACTTTAGCAACCACCTGGAACCTAAGAATCATTTGTAACAATTGTTTATCATGCAAGGCCATATATACTAAGAGGCAGGAACATCCCTTCGCTCTCAGTCTATGAAGTTTTGCTCCTTACTGGTTTTTCCTATATGTTTCAAGATGAATGTCATTGGCATCTACATTCCAATTAGCCAGATATTATGCTAGATCACATAACACAGCTGCATAAACCTAGGAGTGGCCAGTACATTCTGTGATATAGAATTTTCTGAACTGAGGTCATAGTCTAGTTAATATATAAATAATTATATTACATGTATGCTAAAGGTAAAGGCCAATGGATATGCAGGGTACATACTTTCCGGATAATTCAGGAACTTCGCAAAGAAATTCACTAAAGTCAGAAAGAATCTGAAAGATCTGTCCTTATTCCAGCTTCTTCTCATGTTACTAGATTTACAATTCAATGAAAAATTACCAAAGACAGTCTAAGAAATGGGTACATTTCTGGCAAGGTAAGATAGGTCAGAGGCTCTCCCGACTCTGTCTAGCTAGCATGCATGTTATCTAGCCCAACTTGGATAGAAAGGAGTGGGAAACGTTATCAAAAAATAGACGGAAAGTGCCTGAACGGAAAAATTAGAGTCATAACTCTGATGGCTCTTTTACTACACCCAAAATATCTGGATAATGTAAACTTTATTGGACTTTATTGGACTCAGTATCCCACGAGCCACCTCACTGACGGTCCTACAAATTAAATATATCAATTAATCTGGTTTCTTCAGGGATTTTGGCACAGTCACCAAGTTCTGTATGAGACCCCTGAGAATTGATCAAATCAGCAGTATTTCATCATAACTGAAACATCTAGCTTAAGGGTTCAACTTGACAGTGGGCGGTTCAAGCCAGCTTCTTATTGTGATCCATATTCTGCACCGTAGCTAAAAACTCCAGGAGGAGCTTTGCCGTCTTCCTGGGCCGTTCCACGACTACCGAGTGTCCACAGTTTTCCAGAATGTGTACCTGACAGCCAGGAATCGATTTTGCTAGGATGTCCGCTCCTGAAACATCTAGGACCTAGACGAGGAGAAAAAGGATTCAACTAAAGAGGAACTGGTGTCACTCATGTGGACGACATGCTTGTCAAAAGAGCGTGGAAACATGCCAAAGGGGAAGCAGAGGGCAACCTTTTGCTCAGTTCCTTGGCCTGGATCAGAAAAACTGTCAGAAGAAGCATCCCATAAAGGCTAGCATTGTGATATAATGTGCCTCTTGAGGATGGCGCGTTTTTGTTTTAAATTAAGACTGACGTTTAAACAAAGTTGGCTCTAATGGAACACCCAATACAAATAGCAAGGGCATGTGGGGTATTTGGGGAGGGGTGATCTTTATTTGGATTGCAGAGGAGGTGTCAAAGCTGCACCCCAGGTTCTGATCAGGGCCCCCACACTCTTACCATTCACTCTTGCATTCACACAACTGCTAACTGATCCAGTTGTGCCACGGTTAGTTTGGCCCATATGTAAACAGCAACACTCGACCAAACTGAAGGAGGAAACCAACGATAATGGGGATGCAAAAACAAAGAAGACACACACTCACACTCTCGACAGCTGAGCACTAAACCTGAATTTAATATATAACCCAAACCCCAGATTTGCATCAACCCACATTCGTTTTTTCCTGATGACAGTTCATTTCTATGGTACCAAACCACAGGAAGACTTCATTCCGTAAGAAATCTCACACAGATCTGTCTCCTGCTCCATCTCTATATCACAAGACCTCTGCCCTGTCCTCAGTTCCCCACAGATTTCCTCCTTGCCTGCAGATCTGTAGCTAAGGACCGCCCCATTCAACAATCATGCTGTTTCATTCTGTGTGTGTGGCATAAGCACATGAGCATACACAGAAACCACAGTGAGCTACCGTTTCCCCACGAACAAACACACAGAGCGTCGTGGACAAATGTTAAAACTGCCTATCGGTCTCATGAGAACGGCTGTCAGTGTTGGAACTTCTTGACATTTGAAGCAGCTCATCATGGTCAACCCTTGTGGACCAAAAATATCTCAGCTTGCAGGGCGGATTTGTACCAGCTCCAGCATTGCTGCAGTTGCTCAGCAACTAGGGACATGCATGCTTGGGGAGAAGAGAAAGAGATCAACTAACAGCAGGAAATAGGATACGATTGTTGGAGGCTTTCTGAACACCACATATTCTTAGCCCCGAAACCAATTCCTGTACCTGCTCATCCAAATCAGCCTTGCTTATATTCAGCTTTGCCCTCGTCCCCATTCCCCCCCCCCCACAGCACTCCTCCATACACAATCATTTCCTCCTCCTACTCACTGGTAATTTCTTCACATTCCCCTCATTTCCTTCCCGTAGTTAACATTTTTCAGCTTTCTTCTTAACCGTGCCAGCAAATCGTAGAACAGTTCCCCTTTTTAGTTGTCATGGAAACGTCTCTCTCTCGCTAACTTACAGATCTTGTGCTAATGGTACCTTTTCTCAAAACACATTTGGAACTCGGGGTGAATTGGTATTCGGCGCAACCTTTTTTTAAAAATAATAATCATACAACCCTCACTCATCCCTCATCCAACCGTTTTGTACAGGTGTGGGAGCACAACATTCCCATTCAATTCAATGGAGCCAGCAAATTTGTATACACAGGAATATGCGCACGGGTCTGCTACCTCTGCCGAAATGAATGGGGAAATCTTTGAGCACATGTAAGAGTTTGGCGTGTCCAATGGAGAAGGAATGGGCAGATCAGTCGATTTGCACCTTGAGTCTGTGTACGCTCCATATTTTTGTAGCACACAAACATACAACCCAAAGAATCCTGGGAACTATAGTCAGTTAATGGTGCTGGGAATTGTAGCTCCGTTAGAGGAACAAGTGCAGTTTGAATGCGCGCATTCATCAAAAAGCGAGTTCTGTCCCATGATTATTATTTTTAACTTTATAAAACTTGTATTTAAATATGTATTTTAATGTTTAAATACATATTTTACTCCAGCGTATGCATTTCTAAATGTATTTCACCCAAAAATGCATTTTTATTTTTACACATTTCATTAAGTTTTTTTAGAAGGGGGAAATCTGAAGAATAATGGTGTTCTGATCTGCACAAGGCACAAATTACGTCCGCCTCTTTAAAAATGTGGACCAACAAAATTCTCCTCTGCCTCTATGTGCAATTCTCTTATCCAATATCATCCCCTCATCTCCCACTACATTTCATCAAGACAAAAGTCCACTTGAGCAGGCAGTGATCTTTCATTCTCACACATTACACAGCAGGAAAATGAGCGGTAGAAGACAGGTGCAAATGCAGCTTTCCTAATCTGATGAGGTGGGGTTTGGTCTTACACCATATAGCATGTTTGCTAATCTTTAAGCTGCTGTCATTATCTGCCTGCTCTCCCTATTGGTTACTCTGCTGTTCTAATTTATCTTTACATGTTGCACTAAGGAGAGAAGAGGAGAGGGAAGCAGAAACAAATTGGCTGAGGCACCTGATCTTGCTTTCCCCAGATGATCTGCGTTGCAGCTTTGATCTTGCTCATGTTTTCATAAAGCGAGTTGACGGACTTCTCATCTGCAATCTCAAAAAACACTTTCCAGAAGAGGAAAAAGGAGGAGGAGAGAGAGAAAATCAGTCTAGCTCAGCTTCATTGCACACAACTCAAATTTTAACGAGCTGGGTTTTTAACTTTTTACTCCTATCTCCCCGCCCAAAGAAAACCATCGTGCAGTTTGGGTCAATGAAACAGCAGAAAGAAGAAAAAGATTTCCCACGGCATAAATAACAAAAGGAAAACCTTCCTGGAAAGAGAGGGATGTGCGCAAAAGCCTTTGGAGGAAGTTCCCTTTCTTCAAAGTCACTTGATGTGTGTCTGACATCAAAATCTGCATCCCCACATTCTGTTCTTCGCCACCCACGCCAACACTTCCCCATATAGTTTAGGCCATAGGTGGGAATCCGTGCCCCTGCAGAAGTTGTTGGACTACAACTCCCATCGTCCCTGAGCACTGACCATGCTGGCTGTGATTGATAGGGTTTGGAGTCTAATTTTATCTGGAGGACCACAGGTTCTCCACCCCTAAGCTATGTGCCTGCAATTCCAAACCTCTGCTGTGAGACACAACAGTCAAACAGAACCTCAAGATCCAGGAGGCTGTTGACCTGGTGATACTAGATTCCAGGGGAAAGTGTCTGGCATGGCAGGAATGGGGAACTTGTGGCCTCCCAGGTGTTGTTTTTACCCCACAATCCCCATCAGCCCCAGAAAAAATAAATCAGTTTGCAGGCCCCTCGACCTAGAAAATTGCAGGAGTTCTGCATGACAATCTTCCCGCCTTTTCCACAGGTTCACACCCCAGTGGCTCACGTGACAAGTCGTGAGGCGGCATGCATGGTGCTCCCTGTCCATGCATTGGGGTTTGTTTGTTTTTGGCCTGACATGAACGTGCCTTGTTATTTCAGCACAGAAATTCATGCCCCAAAGGTATATCCTAGAAGAAAGGCAGAACTTAGAGGGAGAAGGACAGCATAGAGAAATGACATGTGTCAATGACGTTCACTGCAACATGGTGGTGGTGAAGCAGTGGAACAGGCGTACACACTGTGGAAAGAATGTTAGAAAGCGGGGCCGAAGCGCTAGCCTTACAAACAGTTGAACTAATGCAGTAAACCCCACGTGTGAATGCAGCTGTGGTCCCACTGATTCTGGAGGGCCAGAGGTTCTCCCCATCTCTGTGTGTGACCATGAGGTTAGTTTCTGGCCTGTAAACTTCCCAAGGGTATATGGCTGGTTGCTGTTGGCAACAATAAAATAAAATAAATAAAATAAGACCGGGTGCACCTTTGGTCTGAGGCAGAGGAGTTCTCCTTTCGTTCCTATGGTGGCATACACAAAGCCTCAGCAATCCTCACTGTTTCATTTCCTTAAAGACGTTTTTAACAGGTGTGCTGCTTCAATACTGGGCCAAGCTGCCGTCCCATGGGCCTTAAAACCAAATCACACCATAGGGAGTGGGGGGAGCAGGCAAGCATTTGACCCACGGTGTAGCCTGCACCTTCAGATAACAGAAGCGACCAGCACCAATTCCAATCCCAAGCTAGAGAAATGATGTGATGCACTTACATTTGCGGTAGAAGTCATTGTGCGGGATGCGGACATCGACGAGGCCCTGCAGGATCTACAAACACATAATGGCGTCTTAGAAGAATGGCTTGTGGAGGGCAAGGCTCTCAGGGGCTTCTAGCCACTATGGCTATACTCTGCCTCCACTGTCAGAGGCATCATGCTTCTCCACACCAGGTGGGGAGAATGTTGCTGTGCTCAGGTCCTGCTGGCAGGCTTCCCACATGCATCTGGTTGGGCACTGTGAGAGAGCATGATGCTGGACCAGACAGGCCCCTGGTCTGAACAAGCAGGGCTCTTATTACGTCCCTATGTTACGTAACAGGGCAAGCACACCATGTCCATCTGCTCCCCCTCTCTTTCCCAGTAGGAGAGGTTTTCTGGACACACCACAGAATCCATGCTGGCAATCAGGACTCTTGAGCACTGCACAACGCAGCCGAGGCGTAAACCTGCTTGGAGACACACTGCAGCAAGTAGAGGCAGGGAACCTGGGCAAAGAAGCTTTGGGGCTGCTAGAAGGAAGAGAGCCAACATGGAACACACTCAAACTAAAGATTACAAATCTGTAGGGCACGGCGGGGGAACCTGAGGCCTTCCAGAAGTTGCTGGACTACAACTCCTATTGTCCCCAACCACTAGGCACGCTGGCTAGGGAGGGGGGGAAGGTGAAGGGCCTCAGGTTCCTCATCCAAGCTGTAAGGGGAAAGGAGGCACATCTTCCACATAGAGAAAGTTAGAATCCTGCTTCAGAAAGATCGCCGAGGGGAGGATGAATCACAGCTCTGCACAATTTTTAAAGCAATTGTTTCGCACTTTGCTTGCCCTGTGTAAACCCACGCAGCTCAGACTTCAAGGGAAATCAGGTTTCCCTGTCAGGGAAAGCTTGGCTCTTCAGAACAGGCTGCACACACACACACACACACACACACCACATCCATTTCACTTGTTCTTCCCAATTTTAAAAATCATATCTTGCAGATAGCACCTTGGTATCTATCTGCTCTCTCTACAAACACCCACATGGCTACTAAGGAACATTCAGCACAGAACTTGAGAAAGGTGGGGAAGAATTAATGCTGTGGAGAAGGAAAGCAATACCAACCAGATGAAAATTTAAAACACAATCTGAAGCAAGTGGTGCTGAGTTCAGCAGAGAACACTCCCAGGAGGCTGCGTATAGGGTTGCAGTTATGCTAATCCTATTATATTGGCCATTGTGCTAAAAGTAGGGCTAAATTGCATGAGTGTGTGTTATATAACCTGGACTCTTCTTGAAGGCTGCTGTGATGAGGTCCTACACTTCCAAATTTATCAGTACACCGTGGGTTAGGTTCAAATCCATGGCTTTCAAAATCCGCTAGACCTCATGGATTTTGAGATAAGGAATTATATCTGAAGCTCAGAAACCAGAAAGCTAAACAGGAGGTGTACAAGAGTGTGTTAATTTCCAAGTGTTACAATTTGTACAGCTGATTTGTGACTGAGGTACTGATTCATGGTGAGTTTTGCTTTCTAAGTTGGAAAAAAATAGGACTTCCTATTATCAAGCCTTCCTAGGGACCAGGAAGCAGCTGTACAGGTGCCGAATTAAATTTTTAAGAATTAAAGGGACAGAATTCATTCATAAATAGTAATTGAAGACCTTCCTTTTTCAACAAGACCTATAACTGGATTTTGTGTTGTTGTTGTTTTTTAACCCCAGTCTGTAGATGTGTTAGATTTGAAACTATCTTTACATAGGAAATCGTTTCATTTTTACATAGGAAACACTTCTTGTTTTTATTGCTGTTGTATTCGTTGTCGAATTGCTTTAAGGCACTTTATAGGAAGCGATTCACAAATGGAATTCATTCATTAAAATGCATGTTACCTCAGAACTGGTACAAGCCAACCAGTTAGGAGGCAACATTGTGGGTGGCGGGGGGGGGGGGGTGGATACTGTACTTTGCTTTAATCAAATGTTTACCAAGGCAGCAACCAGCCTCTACTTAAGAAGAACAGCCTTGGGGTGGGGGTGAGGGGGCTAGAGAAGATTCCCAATTAAGGGCGCCACTGCCATTCATACTTCTCACCTGCTGGGGCACTTTGAAGCGTACGTAAGAGCAAAGCTTTAACATTTCTGCCATTTCCTCCGGGGTGGATGGAATCAGGGGAATCTGGCTGAGGGACTTAGACTCCTTCAGATCCCGCAGTAGCTTAACAAATTTGCTTTCCATGACAGGCGGCAGCCCTGCAGGAAAAAAGAGAAGAACAGCCATATGCTGAGCTCCAGAAGCAACGCAATAGGTAGGCGGCCTTGACAAGCCTTTAATTCCTCCAACAATCCTTCCAGAGAAAACATGCCAATTATTTCTTAAAGTCACAAGCAAGGAAGGAGGGGGTGGGTGGTGTCAGGACCTGACTTAATCTTACCTCCTAAGTACAGAACCACCACATTCGTCACGTAGGGTGAAATGACACTTTGAGTTGCATACATGGCTGTCACCAAGGCACCTCCTGCACGTTTGGATTCATCTTATGATATCAAAGGCAAAGATAGCCAGGGTGAGGCCCTCCAGATGTATCTGGACTACAATTCCCATCATCCCTGGCCACTGACTGGGACTGTCAGGAGTTCAGTGATCCAAGCTCTGGGGCAGGCATAGGTAAACTCCGGCCCTCTAAATGACTACAATTCCCATCATCCCTGACCACTGGTCCTGTTAGCTAGGGATGATGGGAATTGTAGTTCCAAAACATCTGGAGGACCGGTGTTTGCCTATGCCTGCTCTGGGGGATACCGTGTCAGCCACCTTTCATCTAGGGTGACTCAGACTCATGGTGAGCTGTGTTTCCCAACCATTGCTGGGTGGTGCTGCTGGTGGAGGGCCTGCAGGATGCCCAGCACTTTGATGTGTTGACATTAGGAAGAAGGTAGTTAGACACTGATTTGGTCTTTCCAATAACAGCCACGTGTCTGTTATAACAGAATGGGACTTTTCTGTAGCAGCTCCCCATTTGTGGAATGTTCTCCCCAGGAAGATTTGCCTGGCTCCTTCATCAGCATCAGAATTTATTATTTATACCTTGCCCATCTGGCTGGGTTTCCTCAGCCACTCTGGGCAGCTCCCAACACAATATTAAAAACACAATAAAACATCAAACATTAAAAACTTCACTGAACAGGGCTGCCTTCAGATGTCTTCTAAAAGTCAGATAGTTGTTTATTTCCTTGACATCTGATATGAAGAGGGTGTTCCACAGGGCAGGTGCCACTCCCAAGAAGGCCTCTGTCTGGTTCCCTGTAACCTCAATTTTGCAGTGAGGGAACTGCCAGAAGGCCTCAGTGCTGGACCTCAGTGTCCGGGCTGAATGATGGGCAAGGAGACACTCCTTCAGGTATACTGGGCCAAGGTCGTTTATACACCTTTAGGCACTGGGCAAAAATGTTCCTCTTTAACCAGGCTTTGGTTGACTGATATTCAGTGTCCTTTTAAAATGGGGGGGGGGGTGAATAGGGTATTAATGATGATGATGTAGGCCTGCCCTTAATTACAAGGGCACAGGGGTTGCCAAGGTAGCAAACACATGAATGCTGCTTTTACCTAGTGTCTTAACATGTAAACATTGAGCCTAATTCTAGCTTTTAATAGGAGGTGTGGAGCTAAGCTGGATGAATCCTGAGCCAAAGTGATGTGTCTTGGAGGGTTTGGCAGCTTGTTAGGGATGAAATGGGATATCTATGAGGTAGTACAAATCGAAGCTGGGTTCCCTGAAGCACTTTGTGGTGCCTCAGTGATCCGGAGATAAAGAAAGGTGCATATTAGCATCCGCTGAAAAGTAAAGTACAGGTTACCCTATGAAAAAATAACATCAGGGTGGAGAGATGTGGGGAGGAGTAGCAAACACCACAATGGAGAGAAGCAGGAAGAAGAGCCTCACTGTGGCTGACAAGTTGGTCTTGTAATCAGAGTGAATGATCTTACCTAAAAAGTCAATCCCTTTTTGTTCCCTCCACAATCGACTTTACAAGGTACCTACAACCAACACCCCTGGACTTCTCTTTTGTTTGCAACTTGACAGGTGTTAATCAATTGCACACCCAAATTGTAAAGGCTACCCTTTCAGGTAAACCCCTGTGGCAATCCTTCTGAAATCTGGCAGGATTCACACCTTCAGAAGGAGTGTCCTTGTCTACGGATTTAATCCAATTCTGATCCAAAATAAAGTTTTAGATGTTTCCTTTTAAAAGGGGGGTAGGGGAGAATGAAGCTGCCCAGCACAACACCCCCTGGACATATTTGCTTACAATTTGGCAGGCTTTAGCCACTCAGGAGTAGCTATGAGGTCTGCAAATTTCATTCACTTCTGTCAAAAGCAGAATTGTGAATTGGGAGGCGGGTGGCAGTGGCGAAAAGAAGGGGACTTAGACTGACCGCAGCCCAAATCACATAGTCATAGTGCTGAAAGAGACCCTGAGGGTCATCTAATCCAACCCCCTGGAAGGCAGGAATCTCAACTAAAGCATCCGTGTCAGATGGCCATTCCACCAGGCAGCCAAAGCACCTTTGAAATGAGCAGACTGTTTTCCAAAGCACCAGGTCAGGAACCAATAAACTCCTGTGGCTGGTGCACATCCTGAGTATTTAAATTCACCAGACACATGGACCGTGGACACATCTCCTGCCTCAGGAGGCGAAGTTCATTTGTGGCACTCACCCGCAGGGCATACAAGACTTAAGCTGCAGATCTCCGCTGGGTACTGAGCAGCATAAACTCCTGCAACGTTTCCGCCCATGGAAGTTCCAAGTAGATGGAAGGGTTTCCTGTTCAGATTGATACATTCAACAAACTGAAAAGATAAAAAACAACAACACTTGGGTTACTAGGGGGCAGGCAGCAGGGGGAGAGATGAGGGGAACTGGCTTGGAAATTAATACTCACACAAGTAATAGCGCATGAGATTCAGCACCATAACAGATGTTAAGGGGCAGCCCAGAGGAAGTTAGGTTATGCACAGTGCCCTTACCTGGCTCTTCTTTTAGTAGTCTTAATAAAGTATTAGTGTTGCTTATGGTTGGGGGGGATTGGCTTAACTGTGCTGGGAAGAAGAAGAGTTTGGATTTGATCTCCCGCTTTATCACTACCTGAAGGAGTCTCAAAGCAGCTAACATTCTCCTTTCCCTTCCTCCCCCACAACAAACACTCTGTGAGGTGAGTGGGGCTGAGAGACTTCAAAGAAGTGTGACTAGCCCAAGGTCACCCAGCAGCTGCATGTGGAGGAGCAGGGAAGCGAACCCGGGAGCCGGTTCCCCAGATTACAAGTCTACCGCTCTTAACCACTACACCACACTGGCTCTCAGAGCAGGTACTGCAACTTTTAACAGCAGCCAAATTCTATCCTAGGTCTGGGAAAGCTAAAAACAGGCATCAAAACCCTCTTCAGGTATTCAGAGTAAATGTGTGGAAAGGGTAGTGTTTATTTATCTCATTTATATCCCACCTTTCCTCCAAGCTGTCATACATGCTTCTCCCCCTCCTCACTGAATCCCCACAACAACCCTGTGAGGTAGGTTAGGCTAAGAGACAGTGACTGGGCCAAGGTCACCCAGCGAGCTTCATGGACGAGTGGAGATTCGAACCTTGGTCTCCCAGATCTTAGTCTGACACTCTAACCACTATACCAGGCTGGCTTTCTGTGTGCACACAACCCCATCCTCTTTGTCCTCATCCCCACAGGAAAATTTTGCCCATCAGTCACGAAGGTCTGAAGGGGGCTTCTAGGCATGTTCGGTGCATGTGGAGTTAAAAGAGGGGAGGGGTGCGCAAAGAAGCCCCCGCCCCCCAACATCCCCATGAAAGTCAGCTTCACTTCAGACCTTCCCTTCCCATGCTGAGAAGGAAAATCTGATGAGGATGTCTACATGTGTCTGAGGGAATGAATACAGAATCCTTGAGATCCAAAACCCAGTTAAGACAAGGCTCCTAGTCACAGGGAGTATTCTAAGTAAACTCTGATGATTCCTCCAATCTCCCTTCTGAGGGTGCGTGGCCAACATGGAAAAGTTTGAATAGACGCCCAATGTCCACAGTGACACTGTAGGTGGGACTTGTGGGTGCGCCCCTCCTCACCCTTCATTTTAGCCCTCAGGTAAATGGGGCTTCTGTCCCCAGGGGTTCAGAACAGGGGCCTTCAACACTGCTAAGTGGACAGACAGGAAAACCAGCACATCCTATGAACAGGCCCAAAGCAACTGAAAACAAACATCTTACCAGAGGGAAAGCTTGCGAGCTAAGAGTTTGATAACTGTCCACTGGCTCTGCGCTGTCTTTTTAATACATTTGATCCACTTATGTTTATGGAAATGTTGAGAGCATAAATAAGTCTGACAAAGCGGGCCACATATTAGCAGCTCAGCTGCTGACAGAAAGGAGGGGGACATTTTTACAAGGCAAAGAAGCTACTTCTTTGATAACTTCTCATAACTCAGGATGTATGGGAGACGGGAAAGGAAGTGGAAGATATTAGCCGTGCTCTGCAATTCAGTTCCTTTGGAATACAGTGGTACTTCGGGTTACAAACACCCAAAGTACCACTGTTCTCAGGTTAAGAACAGATCTCATTTCTCAGGTTAAGAACAGTTTCAGGTTAAGAACAGACCTGGTCTCATGAGACAGAGCATTCCATCAGGCCGGAGCCAGTGTTGAGAAGGCCCTGGGTCTGGTTGAGGCTAATCTAACTTCCTTAGGGCCTAGGACCTCTAGGGTGTTGCTATTTATGGACCTTAAGGTCCTCCGTGGGGCATACCAGGAGAGGCGGTCCCGTAGGTACGAGGGTCCTAGGCTGTGAAGGGCTTTAAAGGTCAAAACCAGCACCTTAAATCTGACCCTGTACTCCACCAGGAGCCAGTGCAGCTGGAAAAGCACTGGGTGAATATGCTCCCATGGCAGAAACCCCGTGAGGAGCCTCACTGCAGCATTCTGCACCCACTGGAGTTTCTGGGACAGCTTCAAGGGCAGCCCTGCGTAGAGCAAATTACAGTAGTCAAGCCTGGAGGTGACCGCCACATGTGCTGATTGTATATGTATAAATGCAAGTTTAGAAATAGTTGCAATAATTTAAGTTTTAAAAAACTATCTGTCTTGCCATAGGATGGAAGGCCATGATGCCTGGTGGTTCAGACATGGCTGAGTCTGCTGTGCAGGTGCTCACTGGGTAATGCCAAGGCCCTTCCTGCTCTCATGATTTTTTCTCTTTAAGCCAGTCTTTTAGCAGACAGCCCTTCAAATGGGAGCTCTTCCCTTTGTAAAGGAGGAAACAGACAGTCACCTTACAACCTGCAAACCAATTCTTTTGATCACTGATGGACTTAGATCTTCACAGGACAGGATGTGAAGAATTAAAGAGATTAAGGATTTGAGAGTCAGAACGCAGACAAGAGAATCTTTTGAGAAGCTAAATAGCTGGCATGTCTGCTGGCCAGGAAGGAAGGAAGGAAGGAAGGAAGGAAGGAAGGAAGGAAGGAAGGAAGGAAGGAAGGAAGGAGCGAGCTTTCAGAAGGGAGAGTCACTGTACTGAAATATTGGGATATCTCTCCAGGGTTTTGCTGTAACCCATCTCCTATCACTCTTTACAACATTGCTTAATCTTCCCCAAACTCTCCAAATCAAAACACTAGTCCCCTCCGAACAGTGAGTTCTGAATCAATCTATGGACTCAAGAAGGTGGAACAGAGAGAACATCCCAAGCGTTTCCAGGGTCATTTCTGGAGCATTTATTACCTGGTGTATTCGTTTCACTTGCCCATAGATTGAGTAGTCATCTAGGGATGAGCGAGTGGTACCCTCATGGCCAGGCATGTCAACACAAATCAAGTGCAGGTTCTTTGGAAGGAACTGCGGGAAACAAGTGTCATGTGGTTAGGATGGAGGAGAGATCACACCAGAAGCAAATCGGAACAAATTTCCAACCACTGCCCTCATGGTGGAAGTGGAGCTGAGCGCTTGCATTGGCAACGGATGAATTGTATTAACACTGGCCCCATGCAAGCTGTTCCTTAAAAGCTAAAATATATGAAGAGAATTCTTATAAAAGAGAGAGGGAGAGAAGCATGTGCACATGCCGTTACCACAAAGTCTTCTGTGTGAATCCTAATGTCCTCAGCATATGATTTTTTTTTTAATGACACTTTAGGCTAATCCCAAAGAAAGCAAGTAGGCAACCTCCCCTCCCAATCTCATCACAATAATTCATTTGCAGTTAGCAAGCAGCAGCCTCACAGGGATGGAAAATAGGAGTATTCTGAGCACAGGTGGCTCCGCAGTAGATGCAGAAGTGTGACAGCCCAAACTTTCCACAGACCTAACAGGGACAACCATGGCATGCTCACTTTGAGCAGCTGGCTTTCCATACTGAACATGTGGGTGGCCAGGAAAATGGTACCTACATTTTCCCATGGTGAAAGCCAGGCATGATCCCAACCAAGTGGACCATTTGAACTTATCCTCAAGGCTGATTCACCTGTTACATTTTCAGCATGGCTGATAGCACAAACCCACTGCTGGCACACTAATATATGGATTTTATATCACATGGGTGCTTCCTCTATAGCAGCGCTGATGGAAGGAAGACATGACCTGCAGTGGGAAGCCTGTGGCCTTCCGAGGGTTACTGCATGGCCCAAATCAGCCATAGGAAAGTGACAAGGGCACACTGGAATTGGCTGCAACTTAGCCCAAGAGCAGAATGTTGTCCCTCCCAGGTGAAACTGTTATTTCCTCATAGAGAAGGAGAAGTGTACCTTGACTACAGAAAGCCACATATCTTTGTGGGCCGAGAATCCATGCAGCATGAGCACAGAGGGCCGGTGGCCAGGCCTCCCTCGGTAGGAGTAGCAGAACTGGTAGTCGTCGTAGTTCACGTATCGAACTTGCATACCCAGGGCGCGGCGCCAGTACCTGAGAGCAGCAGCAGGGGCGGGACAAAGGAGAAGGGTTGCAACACAGCAGCCTCAGCACAAGAGCAAAGCATTTATGCAATGAATTCAAATCACCCCTGCCTGCTCCCCCTGCAGCGTGAATGCCACACTTGAACTTGTTTTTTAGGAACACCCGGTGTCAGACAGGCAGTCTCCTCCAGCCCTACCTGGTAACTGAACCTGGAACTTTCCACATGTAAAGCCGACTCTCCACCCTGAGCTACAGCCCCTGGCACCCCATGCCTTCCTTCCCACAAGGTTGTGAAATCACAATGTGACCCTCTCCCACTTTCCCCTTGCGCCAATCTTTTTCACAGTTCTCCCTTTACTGAAACAACCGGAGCCGCCTCTCTAATCCCTTTGTAACAATTTCCCCTGCTTAGGCATTTTAAATAGCTTTACTGATTGATGAACCTTCCTGGCAAGCAATTTATCCCCACTCAGAAACGAACCAATGACATCTGCGCCCATGGGGAGCTAATCCTCCGAGTCAGCCGGAGTAACCGGGGTAATAAAGGCCTGCCTAGCAACAGGCGAAAAAGGCATGCTTTGGTAATAAGATAATGCAGAATTCTCCCAGCAGCATTTACATTAATGGAACAGCCACAGCAATAACAGGAAGGGACCTAAAAATCCCAGTTAAGGAAGATTATGCATCTATACATACATATGTAGACTTAGTAGCCCCTCTATAAGCATAAGAAGGAAGCTGTAAGGCAAGGAGGAACTTTTGGTCCTCCAGATGTTGTTGGACTCCAGTTCCCATCATCCCTGACCATGCTGGCCAGGGCTGATGGGAGTTGGAGTCCAACAACATCTGGAGGGCCAAAGATCCCCTAGCCTAGTGTTAATGAGTGTGCGTGCGGCTCCACTAACCTACAAGAGACATACACTACAACTGTTATGGTTGGTTCAGCAGTTGAACACCTTCTTTACATGCAGAAGGTCCCTAGCTCCATCCCTGGAAGCTCCACTTTAAAAAGGAGGAACGGCAGCAGGTCTCAGAAAGACCTCTACCTGAGGCCCTGGACAGCTGCTACCAGGCAGAGTAGAAAATACATGTATTTTAAGAAGTACGTTGGCCTTGTGCTTTATGTTACGGCATTTTAGTGTACATTGCCATATTTACTAGGAGCTTATAAATAAGCACTCTTATAAATAAAGTAAATCAATATACTGGGTTAGATGGACAAATTGTTTGACTTAGTGAAAGGCACCTTCCTGTGTTGCTATGAGGAGGCTGTATGCGCAGGAGGTGGTCTGGAAAGACTGTGAACTTTCTGTCTATATGCTTGATCACCCAACACCACAGGTATGGTGGGAGCGCATAAGTGTTTCATACTTCCATGCCATGCCTAGAGATGAGCCAGTTCAGCTGAATATGTGAAGCAGGCTTAGGAACAAACACTATCTGATCAGCACTGGTGATGAGAAAAGGCTTCGTTATCCGCTTGGCCCGCTTAAGGCAGTCCGAGTTTAGTGGACAAGTTGAAGGAGCTCCGTGCTCCCAAATGGTTCTAAGTCAGTCTTCGTCAACCTGACACCCTCCAGATGTTTTGGACTTCAACTCCCATCAGCTCCTGCACAGCTGGAGAGCATCAGGTTGGCCAAAGCTGTTCTACATGCACACCAGGCTTTGTCCAATTACCTCTTCCAACTGTGAACTAACCGTGCTACATTGGACGCCACTGCCAAAGGGGACCTTTGACTTTTGGGGGAGTTGCTGTATGAAGCAGGATTCTAAACAACAGAAGGATCAAGGAAAGGAAGCCTTTGCAACTACTGCTCATTCAGAAGTTAAGAACTATTGATCATTCAGTTTCTGGCAACGCCCACGATTCAATGGTGGTTTTTATCCGTAGCCCCTCCGGGGGCTGGGAAGGAGTTCAGGCAGGGGAAAGGAAGGGAATGAGGTATAAACCCTCCTGATGTTTCCCAGTGGGGTCTAGGAAGTTCACTGCATCCTGCAGTGTTGCACAATCCCATGTCTGCCAATTTGGAAGGCAGAACGGGAGCGATCTTGGAGTGTGCCCCCACCATGGATGAGCCTCCGTTATGGCATGATTTGTGGAAGGTTCCTCCTCAATCTGGATAATTGGCGTTAATCAAGAGGTGCTCCTGAAGCATCATATGCAAATAGGCTGCAATCAATCAGCTGCCGAAAGAACTCAGACTGGTTTTTAAATAAATAAAATTTAAGCACCATTGATCATTCACTCTAATTGTGGCAAACGTTTTGGGAAGTGCATAGGCTTTCTAGGAAGGCAACACCAATCAGAGCCAGGATTCTGAATAACTTACCAGTAGTATATTCTGATCAGTGCTGAAGGCCACAGAAGGAAGGATGCCACAAATGCCAAAATTGGGATAGCCAGAGTGCCTCCCGCTATTACAAACATGTTCAGCACATCAAGGTCCATTTTGTTCTCTTGGTGGCTCTACCTCAGCTGCAAAAATAGATTTAAAAAATGGTCAGTTATAAGCACTGGAAATCATGAACAAGAGGCAGAAGGCAAGTATATCCCAGGATGCAACGGATACTTTCCCAGACCACAAACAATGCTTTGAAACCCTGCCCTACCCTTGCAAATCCCCCCTGGACTGTTTCCAGACCATTTCTCACCATTTGTGCTCTAAGACCAAATGCAACTGCATCAAAGAAAGGCGATAGGAGAGAGTCAGTGGCCATAGAGGAAAAAAGGATGGGAGGTATTCTTCCTTTCATTCCCTCTCCCTGTGGCCTCTGATGGTACTGGAGGCAAGAGGGAAATAGTTCTCTGGCTCAGATTTTGGTCCGAGCCAGAGAAGAACTCCAGAGTCTGGCACTTCAGGTGAGCACAGTGAGCCCGACTCAAATCTCCACATCTAGAAACGCAAATCTTGATGACATCACTAATTTCATTCCACCAGGCTGCAGCTGAGGGAAAGGTGAGGCAGCAAAGCCCAACCAGCACAGCTGGAATAGACTGCCATTTAGCACCTCCTGACCTCAGACTGTCTCCTGAAGTGAATATTCCCCCAGGTCGTTAAACACCTGGACCATGGAACAGTACAAAAGAAGGCTTGGATTTGAAGGGTTTGTAAGCAAGGATTGCAGGCGTACCAGTCAATGGGTGCTGTAGGAGGAGCACCACCACCTGTAGCCCTCTAAGCCCCACAGCACCTTAATTATTCTCTCTCTTTCCTAGCACAGAGTGCTTGGAAAGAAAGGGAAAGCGTTAAAGGGCCTGAGGAACCCAGAGTCCTGCAGGTGGCAATGCTTCTCCTCCATTGCTGGCAGCCCACAGCAGTGCAAGCAGAGGTATCTCCAAGGCTCCACTACTCTGGGTGGGTGGTGACGGCAGCAAGAGGCCAGCAATGAAAGAGAAGGACCAGCAATCTGCACTAATCTAGGCTCCCTGGTTTGATTTCTGCCCTCACCATTTATTCAGGAAAGCCTAAGCAAAGGGACTTCCCTTCCCAATGCCTCTCCTAGAGCCAGACTGGATCCAAGAGGGACTGGAGAGAAGGGAGATGATGTGGAAGCAGAGGCTGAAGCTATCTCACCCAGAGAGTCTATTTACCATGTAAAGTAAGTAAGACCCCCTCACCCCCAAAATATATATTATATTAAAGAAGAGGCCAATGTCAGCCATATTTAGCTCCAGCATTTGCCTGACCATGCCAATGCTGACACCACACATGGAATTGGCGCATGGATTTTCTTCTGCTTCTTCCCCTTTCCTTTTGTATCCCATCTACTACACAGTAAGCCATTTCTGTATTATAATATACAAACTGCCCATGACAATCTGACAGAAAACCATTCTATAAGAACAGTAAATACACAAAATATTTGTGAAGCAGCAGAGCATTGAAACAGTAGACTCACATTGCCCTGTTCCAAAGGTGTTAATTTAAGTTTCTATAACATCAGTCAACAAAACTTCTCTCAAGCTTTACCACGGCATAACCATTTTTAACATTTCTTTGCAAATGGCTTGTGTTCCATCATGTTTGAACGCAGCCACCATTGTCCCAGTCCCAAAGAAAACAGCAACTAACTGCCTAAAGGATTACAGACCTATTGCATTAACATCTGTAGTGATGAAATGCTTCAAGAGATTGGTCCTTCAACACCTTAGGACACGTTTTCCTTCGGATTTTGATAAACTTCAGTTCGCTTATAGAAGAAATAGGTCAACAGATGATGCCATAGCTACAGCCTTTCACCTTCCAACGAGTCATCTGGAGAGACCGGGGAATTATGTTAGAATGTTGTTTATTGATTATAGCTCGGCTTTTAATACCATCCTTCCGGACATTCTTATCAAAAACCTGATGGAACTAGACCTTTCTTCTACCATCTGTGACTGGATTAAAGACTTTCTGAAGGATCAGACACAAACAGTGAGGATTGGGCCTGTTACATCTACCTCCCTGAAGCTCAGCACTGGCACCCCACAGGGATGTGTGCTGAGTCCCTACCTGTACTCGTTGTATACATGTGACTATATTTCACCAGATCCATCCATTGTAATTATTAAGTTTGCAGATGATACGACCATAATGGGTCTAATTACAGGTGGAGATGAATCAGCATACAGAGGGGAGGTTCAAAAAGTATCTACGTGGTGCCTAGAGAATAACTTGCAACTAAATATTAGCAAGACAATGAAGATGGTGTTGGACTTTTGGAGGAAGAGAGGGGAACTAGCCCCGTTGTATATTAGGCGGGGGTTGTGTGGAGAGAGTCTCTTCTTTTAAATTCCTGGGAGTTTACCTTAGTGAAGACCTCACTTTTAAAAACAATATAACTCAGGTGGTTAGGAAGGCCCAACAGAGACTCCATTTTCTCAGGGTCTTGCGAAAGAACAATGTTAAACAACAATTGATGACCTCCTTCTAACTGGTCCACAATAGGAAGTGTCCTCTCATATTGTATCTCAGTGTAGTACATTGGCTTGACAGCCACGAACAGAAAGTCTTTACAGAGGGTGGTGAACACAGCACATGATATCATGGGCTATCCCCTGAGCCCTCTAGATGACATTGCAAAGGATCGTTGCCTTAGGAGAGCGAGAAAAATTCTCAGGAACGATTCACACCTCTTTAATCTTCTACCCTCGGGCAGGAGATATAGAAGTATAATCAGTCGTACCAACAGGCTAAAAAACAATTTCTATGCGTGGGCTGTTAGGCTGCTGAATGGAAAATAATATAGTGCAACAGACTTTCGGGGTTGGTGTGTTGTGCGACAAGCACACAGAGTGCAATGAGATTGAGTGTTTGGGGGGGGGGACTTGGTTAATTTCATTGTACACAGGTTGTACATTGACAATAAAGGTATTCTATTCTATTCTATGCTATTCTATTCGCATACATTTTTCCCCAGTTCACAAAGAATTTCTCTTCCGGTTTCCTAGAGCAGCCTTTCCCACCCAGATGTACTCCAGATTTTGCAGAACAGATTTTGTATGACCATTGGCCATGTTCTCTGGCACTGATGGGAGATGGAGTCCAATCCCTCTGGGTTCTCTACCCACAATTTAAATACTACATCACAAGCAGAAACTTGTTGAAGTGTCGCTTTCTCCACCACAGAGATTGCATAAAGCTGCATTCCTTGAATATCTTCCCCAGAGCATAAATAAGGCCCCAAACCTACAAGCACATTGTATATAAAAACGCAATTCACAATGTGAATATTCACAATATAAATATTCCCAATCACAATTTCAATGAAGCATCTGGAAATTAAATACACAATGCTGCTTACTCAAGTATTATTAATCAGAACTGATTAAGGAAACAGAAATGTCAGACATTTTCTTCAAACAATCTCCCTCTGGACACATTGAAGTTTCTTATTCTGAAATAAAATTCCCTCTAGATTTATGTTAAGGATACTAGGGCAGCTTTTATGAGCTGGAAACACAAAAAAGACTCAGAAAACAATTGGTGCAACCCTTACCACACAAGCCAACAGCTAACCATGCCAGCTCATCTTTTTATCAAAACCATCTCTCTGTCTGATGCAAGCAGCATCCAGGAATGCTGAATGTACTATACAGAGGGTGTGACAAGTTGAGACATCCTGATCACTATGAATGGCCAACTAGAGAGTTGCAACAGACAGGAACAAAACAATGCTAACCCTTCCTAGATTGTAGGAACTCCTCTTCAGGAAGAGAGCACTCAACCGCTGGGGAAGCAAGAGAGAAGCAGTTTGAAACTAGTTTGCAGTTTGAAAGAGGAGTGGAAACTAGGAGGCTGAGAATTAAGGATTGCCTGAAAGTGAAGCATCTTAAAGTGCAGAATCTTCTCTCTTTCTCTCTGGAAATTTGGTATAGAACGAGTAGATCTGCTGCCTGCATATACTTTATAGCCATCTGCATGCTTCTACTTTGCCACTGTGTGGATATTTCCAAATGGAGCAAAGGCTACAAGCATCTCACTGCTCAGAAATGGGGAATACATAGTAACAGACCAGAGATAGCTAAATGAGGTATAATACATTTCACACCTGAAAGTAGCCTCAACTCTGAATAACTCTAAGTAATTTCAAAAAAATTCCTTCCAGTAGCACCTTAAAGACCAACTAAGTTAGTTCTTGGTATGAGCTTTCGTGTGTATGCACACTTCTTCAGTATCTGGTATCTGAAGAAGTGTGCATGCACACGAAAGCTCATACCAAGAACTAACTTAGTTGGTCTTTAAGGTGCTACTGGAAGGAATTTTTTTGTTTTGACTATGGCAGACCAACACGGCTACCTATCTGTAACTCTAAGTAATTTCGTTGTCCCCGAGAGGGGGCAATGACAATAAACATATTATTATTATTATTATTATTATTATTATTATTATTATTATTATTATTATTATTATTATTACATTCTGAAGGCACCATGTACGCACACAGGAGATGCATCTAAACTTGTACTGGGCAGAACTCAGCTATTGCCTCCCTGATGATTCCTGTGAATGTTTCCTCTTCTCATTTCTTTTACCAAAATTTTCTTCAATCTACGAGCACCAAGGTACATCATTCTACAACTCTGACCAATAAGTGCAGAGTATTTTTCATTGCAGTCAGCAGATTCCTGTTCAGTGCACCTCCCCACCCCCCTTCTCTCGAGATCTCAGGATGCATTACATAATCTACACAGCAAATTTCTTCAAGGGATGTTCAGCAAACTGAAGATAAATGGCAGCATCCAGAAATGCTGGGGCAGCAGGCCAGATTAAAATGCTTGCAGTTGCGATAACTGCAGGTAACTGCCTGTCTTGCTCAGAGAGAGTAAAGCAGGGATGTTACAGGAAATGAACAGGATCATGGAAGAAACTTCAGACCCAAAGAAAGTGTATTGAGGAGAAGGAGCCATAAAGTTACAGGAAGATGTAGATCTGTACTGGGCAAATCTTTTCCACATGTTCATGCACATTTCCTGTTTTAGAAATCAGGAGTGGAACACATGTGGGGCACCAGATGCTGCTGAAGTCTAGTTCCCAGCAGCCCAGCCAGCATGGCCAATGGTCTACTGATGATGATAGTAGACGTTCAACATCTGGAGGGTCACAGTTTTCACATCCCTGTTATAAACCAGCACTGGCTGCATATGAAGCACACCGGATATTAGCAAAGCTTTTAAGTTAGGTATGCAAGTAGATTTTACCAGCATTTAACTAACAAGCATTTTCTGGAACAGAGTAGATCAACAGGAAAAACTTCAAGACAACTCCCACAATCTACAGTTCAGAGAAATGTCAACTTTCAAAAGTATTGGAATGAAGACTTGGAAAGCATAGCAAATTGCAGGTATCAACAAACCAGGGTTTCTCCCCTATTTCCTAATAATTACCTTTATTGACAACATGTTTCCCGCCCAACTGCTATCTTCTAATTATGAAGGCCCCAAACCATTCTTCTTACATGACAGGTTCAGTTGAACACCTTCCCCCCAAAAGTATGGCCTTTAAGACGTGGAGTACAGAAGCTCAAGTGATGTAACTAAGCTGCACGTGGCAATCCCTGGTCCATGAAAAGGATCTAGGGGTCTTGGTGGACCACAAGCTTAACATGAGTCAACAGTGCGACATAGCAGCAAAAAAAAAGCTAATGCTATTCTAGGCTGCATCAATAGAAGTGTCATGTCCAAGGGAACTTCAAGGGAAGTAATAGTACCACACTATTCTGCCTTGGTCAGACCACATCTGGAATATTGTGTCCAATTTTGGGCACCACAATTTAAGAAGGCTGTTGACAAGCTGGAACGTGCACAGAGGAGGGCAACCAAGATAATTAAGGGTCTGGAAACGAAGCCTTACACGAAGCACTTGAAGGAGCCGGGTATGTTAAGCCTGGAAAAGAGGAGACTGAGAGGAGAGATGATAGCTATCTTCAAATATCTTAAGGGAAGAGGGGACATGCTCATTTTCTGCTGATCTGGGGGGTAGGACTTGAACCAATGGAGATTCCGACTAAACATTTGGAAAAACTTTCAGACAGTAAGAGCTGTTTGGCAGTGGAACAGAGTCCCACGAGAGGTGGTGGACTCTCCATCTTTGCAGTTTTTTAAGCAAAGGTTGGATAGCCATCTGTCATGAATGCTTTAGCCGAGATTCTTGCATTGCAAGGGTTTGGACAAGATGACCCTTGTGTACCTTCCAGCTCTAAGATTCTATGACAGGGGTCAGCAACCTTTTTCAGCCATGGGCTGGTCCACCGTCCCTCAGACCATGTGGTGGCCAGGACTATATTTTGAAAAAAATAATGAACGAATTCCTGTGGCCCACAAATAACCCAGAGATGCATTTTAACTAAAAGGACACATTCTACTCATGTAAAAACATGCTGATTCTCGGACCGTCCGCGGGCCGGATTGAGAAGGCGATTGGGTTGCATCTGGCCCCCGGGCCTTAGGTTGCCTACCCCTATTCTATTATATCCTCAGAGAAGCTCCTTCCTACACCTTTTTCAAGCTGTGCAGTATTCTTCTCGAAGTACAGTGATGAGAACTGGTCACATATTCCAAGCACTGTTGCGCCATAGATTTGTATAAGGGCATCGTGACATTGGCAGATTTATTTTCAACTATTTTCCTAATGATCTCCAATATAAGAGCTCGCTTTTTTCACAGCAGCCACACATAGGGCCAATGTTTTCCTTGAGCCACCGACCACAACCCAAAGACGTCTTTTCTGGTCAGCTGCTGCCAGCTCAGATCCCATCAGCATATATGCAAAGTTCAGATTTAATTCCCCCCCACACCCAATGTGCATCACTTTACATTTGCTTACACTGACTGACATTTGCCATTTTAACATCCTTTCCTCTGGTTTGGAACAATCCTTTGGGAGCTCCTTAGAACTGTAAAGTTGGAAGGGACCACAAGGGTCATCTAGTCCAATGCCCTGCAATGCAGGAATCCTTTGCCCAACATGGAGCTCAAACCTACAATCCCAGGATTAAGAGCCTCATGCTCTACCGACTGAACCATGAGCCATAATCCTTGCTGTCCCTTTTTCTTTTTTTACCACCTTAAATAATTCGGTGACTTTGCCATTTCATGGCTTACCCCTAACCCCATCCTCCGGCATCCACTATCAAATCTAACTGGTGTCCTTCATGCAACTTTACAAGATACCAGTTTACTTATCTTCCTGTTTAGCAAAGATCTGACCGTCCTCCCTAAAACCTTTCTATGAAAGAGATTTGTCCCTGTGCACAGTCCTAGTCCAATTTAGACTCCCTTGGAGATGTGTTCAAAACATTTCCACCAGTTGGCAGGTCTTGATGTGAGACCTGTAGCTGGGCTTTTAAGAACCATTTGATCTGCAGCACATAGCAAGTGCTCACACTTATCTTGCTGGTTCTCTGCAACTCAAGCCGCTTTTAATGCTTTTAAAGGCGCATAAGGAGGCCACGGCAGGTTTCCTTCTCTCCCCAAGTAGCTGGCAATCCTACCCACAGGAGTAAGAGCCAGGGAATAATTGGAAATCCCAATCCTCTAGTAATTGCTTCATCTCCTGGGACCTTTCAAATAGCCACCTACACCCTGCTGAGATTTCTTCATCTACACAAGCATTAGAAGTGCTGGAGCCCTGTCCTCTTTTCTCACCTGGGTCCCCTACTGCTTAACCTGAAATTTAAGCATGCAACGTTTTAATCTTTTTTTGCAGGAAGCTTCTCACAAGGCATTTGGGGCAGACATTGGCTCTGGAATTCAACTGTTCTCTTCTTAGAGCTCAGTAACAGAGCACCTGCTTTGCATTCAGAAGGTTCCTGGTCCAACCTCGGGCATCTCCAGGTAAGGCTGGCAGAGACCTCCAAGCTGAATTCCTGGAGGGCCACTGCCAGGTAACCATCATTAATGCCACTGGGTGAGATGAACCAAGGGTCTGACTCACAACAAAGTAGCTTCCTGTGTTCTTATTAGGAGGCTTATTTTGCCGTATTTGTTTTTAGCACTGTAATTTTTACATATTCTAACAACTGATCATAGAATTGTAGAGTTGGAAGGGACCACAAGGGTCATCTAGTCCAACCCCCTGCAATGCATGAATCTTTTGCCCAACGTGGGGATCAAACCTACGATCCTGAAATTAAGAGTCTCATGCTCTACCGACCGAGCTCTCCAGCACTATTGTTTACATTGTGCACAGCAGTGGGATCCTTTAAGAGGAAGGGTGGTATATAAATGGAATAATTATTCATGATCAAAACTTAAAATATGAATCCTTCAGATGTTAACTCAGCTTAGGTTTGTCTACTAACATGTAGATTTGGGAATGAATTTTGTACAAGAAATTTGTTTTGTTTTGTTTTGCCTTTCTCAGAGAAACCTGAGGCATATAGAAGACTGTGCAACTTCAGATATGGTAGCTCACTGAGTGACCTTGGGCCAATCACAGTCTCTCAGCTCAACCTACCTCAAAAGACTGTTGTGAAGATAAAGTGGGGAAAGGAGAACCATGGGCACCACTTTGAGCTCCTTGTGGGGTGAAGGTGATATAAAATATGTAATAATAATAAATAAAGCACTCCTGGAATTGGATGTTGTCTCCTCTGGCTTCCTGTTGGTGAAATGTACAGTGGTACCTTGGGTTAGTTACGAACTTAATTCGTTCCAGAGGTTCGTTCTTAACCCAAAACTGTTCTTAACCTGAGGCAAACTTTCACTAATGGGGCCTCCCTCTGCTGCCATGCCGCCAGCACACAATTTCCGTTCTCATCCTGGAGCAAAGTTCGTAACACGAGGTACTACTTCCAGGTTAGTGGAATTTGTAACCTGAAGCGTTTGTAACCCAAAGTGTTTTTAACCCAAGGTACCACTGTATAAGGAAATCATGTGGATTAATCTCTGGCTCCTTGATTTTTAACAAGTTTCTGACTATAAAAAGCCACCTCATCCTTTGCCAGATAACCCTGGATTCGTCTACTATGACTGCAAGGGGGTCTTTTCCAGTCCTGCAACATTTTTAGATAAATCAATCCATTTTTCTTTCTTTTCTATTCTTCTTTTTTTTTTTAGAGTATATTGTTTCAAAAATTAAGTGTATGCTTCTTGGCTCAACACCCATCTGATTAATCGTCTCTCTTCCCTTCTGCAAAAATGAAGCTGTACGTCACAGTCCTCTTTGCACAGTGCAGTGAGCAACATATAACCAAACAAATCCTCCCTGACATATTAAGATTTCTCGGCCGCATCCAATATTTCCTCTAGTCTTCTCGGGACTGGCGTGGTCCTCCATTAAAGTCTCAAAGCATCAAGCAGCAAAACCTTCCTGCCCTCCAGTCATGGCTTCAGAATAGAACGTTCTTAAAGTATTAAGAAAAAAGGGGGCAGTGCAAGAAAGTACATTATTTTACTGCTTTCGTATTAGAACGCTGGGCTGAAATTGTGGCACTTTCGCAGCTAAAAGGCTAGATGGGGGTAGCGAATGTGGCATCCTCCACTGTGCCATAAGAATTCCAGACATATCTGCGTTAGGCCTGGCATACATCAAAGTTCACATCTGACCCTAGGAAGATATAAAGGCCGGCTCTATCATTAGGCACAGGTCACCTCAGGCAGTAGATTCTGGGATGCAGGGGGCAGCAGTGCCAGTCACTCCTTCTAAGCCATTCTCCTGTTAGAGGACAACAACAACAAAATGTGTGCATCATGTAGTGTGTCCTGTCCCCACCCCCCAAGCTAGACAGATGCCCTCAAGTACATGGAGGGTGCTTTCCCATTATAAATGCTGAAGTAAGAATCAATGGCTAGCCTGTTCAGCTTCTATAGGGAGACACTGCATTGTCCTTTGCCCCATGCAGCAGTTGTCTTGCGTTGGCACTGAGAGGTTCCTTCCCCCCTTCAGCTATCATATGTGGCATGGTTTCCTGGCTGGCATCACCCAGAGCCATTTGCTCTGCAGGCTTCTTTTGGCAAGATAGCTGCTTTCTACTTGTGGTCTGCTGGCCACAGTGGCGGAACATGAGCGCAACAGTTTCTCTCCCCACTGGTGTTTCCTAGCAATCAGTATTCAGGGGCACGCTGCCTGGTTACTCTCACAATCCCTGGTTACTATCAGCAGCAGCAGTGGCATAATTGGTGTATGCCAAAAATCAGCTTCACTGCCTCTCCGATATTTTTCCACTGGAAGAACCATATTACAGTGGTACCTTGGGTTACTTCGTTTTGGAGGTCCATTCTTAACCTGAAACTGTTCTTAACCTGAAGTACTACTTTAGCTAATGGGGCTTCCTGCTGCCGCCGTGCGATTTCTGTTCTCATCCTGAAGCAAAGTTCTTAACCCAAGGTACTACTTCCAGGTTAGTGGAGTCTGTAACCTGAAGCGTCTGTAACCTGAACCATCTATAACCCAAAGTTACAGCAATAAAAGGTAAAAGTTAAAGAACCCCTGGATGGTTAAGTCCAGTCAAAGGTGACTATGAGGTGCGGCACTAATCTTACTTTCAGACCGAGGGAGCCAGCATTTGTCCACAGATAGGTTTCCGGGTCATATGGCTAGCATGACTAAATCGCTTCTGATGCAACAGAACACCGTGACGGAAACCAGAGCGTACAGAAACGTCGTTTACCTTCCTGCCACAGTGCTACCTGTTTATCTACTTGCACTGGTGTGCTTTCAAACTGCTAGGTTGGCAGAAACTGGGACAGAGCAACAGGAACTCACCCTGTCATGGGGATTCGAACCACTGACCTACTGATCGGCAAGCCCAAGAGGCTCAGTGGTTTAGACCACATCGCCGCCCATGTCCCAATTTACCTTTACCTATTACAGCAATACTTCCCACACAGCAATAAAGGCTATTGGATATGGCTTCGCAGACACAAGCCAGTACAACCTGTGTCTACAGGCCCACCATATTTAGCAATGCATACGTTGTTGCTCATACTTGATGCAAATACCATCCCCCACACAGTGACTGCTTGCGCAGAGTGGGAGACAGCTCAAGTTTTTAAAAATGGGGAGGAGATGGAAGAACATACCCATTTTTACATCCACACTATGAAATTACGGTAGTTTCTTCAGCTTTAAAGCAAGTACAGTGGTACCTCGGGTTAAGAACTAAATTCGTTCTGGAGGGCTGTTCTTAACCTGAAACTGTTCTTAACCTGAAGCACCACTTTAGCTAATGGGGCCGCCTGCTGCTGCCGCACAGCTGGAGCACGATTTCTGTTCTCATCCTGAAGCAAAGTTCTTAACCTGAGGTACTATTTCTGGGTTAGCGGAGTCTGTAACCTGAAGCGTATGTAACCTGAAGCATATGTAACCCGAGGTACCACTGTATAAGGAAAAAGGATGGGGGGGGGTTGGAATTCATGCAACCTAAAGAACACTGGCACCGACCGGATGGGAATTTTTGTCTCAGTGCAAATAGCTACACCAGTGAGAGAGAGGATTCTTACATGTGATTTATATGAAATAGTTCTCAACCACCCTTCATCACAAAATTTCACGGCAATGTCATGACAATGGCTAGGGGGGATTAAACCTTTCAGGCCTGCCTGCAAGGTCCCAGTCCTTCCCACCACAGTCCCCACTACCACCACAGCTATTTGCATTGGGGGGGGGGGCGACCCACATTACTGGTTAAATGCAAAAACAAACTTTGATTTATCCCCATCAGATTTCTACATAGCAACCTGGAGGCTCTCCTACCTACAACATAGCAAAATCAAATATTCAGGACTTTATATAGTTCTCCATTTTCTCTATACCAGAAATGTACCACATACCAGGTGTTATTGCACTTTGGTTCAGCTGTCCACAAAACACATGCCAAGTCCTTTGACAGAGCTAGGCACACTTCAGATGCCTTTCGCATGCCAAATGGATGGCAATGCAGGATAAGATGCTGAAAAAAGCCTTTTTTAAAAAAAAGAAGACGAAGAAACGAACCTACTTTCTACAACCAGTGCACCTTTTACACTGACATTACAGACATGGGGAAAGAAGCGGGTCACCAGGGGTCCTTCATGAGATCAGATCACACACACCTATCTTCCAGTAATCCGGAATAACCGCCGATTATCAGCACCTGATTCTGTCCTCCGAGCACTAAAGCAGATTACAGCTGCCACTCCGAGCATAAACAGACAGCAACGAACCGAGAAACAAAGGCGAGGCGAGCGTGCCTTCGACGGACTAACGGGGAAGGTGCCCGATTTCCAGGGGAACTTACAGAGGGTTTGGGAGCCTCTCAGCCCGATACTAGAAGTCTTGCAGGTCCCACCGTGTCCAACGGGGGCTGGCTCCCTGAGGACGATCCCAGCCGACGTGCCAAGCGACCGTGTGAATGCGCCAGAAGCGACACCGCTTCCTGGGCTGACACAGCAAAACGTCCGCTCGCAAAGGGATCGCTCGACCCATACATTACGCGTGACCGGTCGGTCGGCGGAGGAGAGGGGGCTGTTCGGCCTAAAGAACGAGTGAGGAGGATAGGCGGGCCTGGGCATTAATTTTAGCCGGGAAAGCATCCTCTCTCCCTCGGCCGCCCGGCCGCCTTTGCTGCACTGGCCAGCATCCAAGCCAGGGATGCCTGTGCAAGCGCGCCCTTGAGCCACACCGGCCTGGCCCTCCGGAGTCCGACCCCCGCTGCCAACATCGTGACACAGCAGGGCCCTCTGCTCGTCGCACGGTCCCCGATGCGCCACCGGCCGGCGCCTGGGGCGAGCCACGCAGGAGGAGCACCGCACGCAAGCGATGCCGCAGCGCCTTCCTCCGGCTGCCCTCGCTCGCCTGCCTTGCATTCCACCGAGTCTGCTCACTCCATCGCAGCAGCGGCAGCGGAGGCTGTCTTCTCTCCCCGCTCCCCCGCCGGCCTGTTAACCTCCCAGCCCCTCTCCCCACCGGCTTGCCCTCCTCCCTCTCCCCTTCCCCGGCCCCCAGCCGCTCTGCGATGCAACCCCCACCCCCACCTTGCGCCGCACCAGCAAGCTCGCCTCGCTGCACCTGCTTCTTCGGCTGCGCGGTGGGGGGGTGGGGGGCGGGTTCCAACCCCGGGAATCGGCGCGCGCGCGCAGCGCCCCAGCACCACCACCACCTCGGCTCGGCCGGCCGGCGCCTTTGGCCACCCCCCCCCTTTCTTTTCTGTCGATTGAACCTTAAAGGCAAGGGCCGCGCGTGATTCCCCACCCTCCGACAGAAAAGGGGTTGGCTCAACGGAAGGCCCTTCCCCGCCTCCTCGCAACGACAAGGCAGGCCGAGGCCACCCAGGCGGCTTTGCGCTCGCCCGCGCCAGACGAGGGACGGAGATGGCGAATAAAGGAGGCAAAGGATCGGCCCGCCGCGTTCTGCACTTACTGGATTCTTGGGATGCGACCCCAAATTAGTGTAGAGTCGCGGAGAGATTCGCCTTTGGCTCAAATGAAGCGGCATTTTCACGCTGGCACCTTTGGGGTGCCTCCACGCCGCCCCATCCCGAGCAGTGCTTTCCCCACACACATCCCTGTGCAAACGATAAAACGGAGCTAAAAATTGTTCATTTCGCACCCAAAGATGCTTTTTCCTTCGTCAAAAAACCCAGCCCCCAAAACGCAGTTGTTATATGGGGTTTATTAGAAGCATTTATGTGCTGCTGTTTTACTGCCCTGAAAAGTGATACAATATTATAATATAGGCTTCTGCAGTCCTGTTTTTCTAGAAAAGAAGGTGCCAGGGCTCACCACTGATGGGATGCTATGATTCTACACATGACTGTGGCCTGATGGGAAGTCTTGCACATGACTGTGGCCTGATGGGAAGTCTTGCTCCTAAGCTTCGCTTCTGTACATAATGCTGCACAAACCATTCTAATACTAAGACATTCACTCACCACCTTAGAATGTTCAGTTCACATTGAGTTCAGGAAAACATTGTACCTGACCCATTCTTAATGCATAGTTGACCACATCTACGGATGAATGCTATATCAATCACTAGTAAAAGTTTAATAAGGAGGTTTTCACGCCTGTCCAATTCTGTGTTCCCTTTCCCACCCTTTAATCTATTGGTGATTAATGACTATATGCAACCTTTGCTTTGTACTTGTGTTGACCAATCAGCAATAAGCACATACGTGGCAATGCTGTAATATTCAATAAAAGAGACTCCTCGAGACTTGCTCAAGAGGTGCCTCCCAGATGACGCTCGCTACCTGTCTGTCGTTATTTCAACCCAACACACCACGAACTTCTCCCTTGTTCTCCTAGAGTGGCAATGGCACCTACCTGAGAAGTGCCGGAGTTGAGGTCCTGTGAGCTCTGCCTAAAAAAAAGAAAGCCCTGGGCTTGTGTATTTGTATAATACAGTAAAATATAATACAGACTTCTGTAAGGTGCCATGGGGTGCACTTTGGCACTTTTAGACCCTGGGTGCGTTGCCACTTTAGATGGCAATGCACATTACTTCACATACATGGTCTCTTCCAGACAACCGTAAGAACAGAAGCAGGGCTGCTGGATGATGCCAACAGCCCATCTAATCCAGCTTCCTGTTTTCAGAGCAGCCAACCAGTTGCCTGTGGAAAACCCACAAGCAGGATTCAAGGGCACTCTCCCCTCCTGTGGTTTCCTGAAACTGGTATTCTGAAGCACTGTTACCTCCAACATAGGGCCTGAAGAACATAAGAAGAGTCCTGCTGGGTCAGGACAATGACCTCCCTACTCCAGCATCCTTTCTCACGGTGGCCAACCACATTGGATCCCCACCAACTGGTATTCTGAGGTATACCACCTCCAGTACTAGAGGTAGTACGTAGCCATAATGACTAGTAGCCACTGATAGTCTTATCCACCATGAATTCATATTAGCACCTTCAAAAAGTCATCCAGGTTGGTGGTCATCACTACATCTCGTGGAGTACAAATGCCACAATTCTAATTGTGAGCTGGCTGAAATAGTACCTCCTTTTGCTTGCCCTGGATCTTCCAAATTCAGCTCATTGGCCCTGGGTTCTAATACTACAAGGAAGGGAGAAAAAAGAAAACCCATCTACTTTCTCCATATTATGCATAATTATACACATCTAAATAATGTCTCCACTACTCCCCTTTACTCTAAACTCAATACTGCAAATATTGTAACCTTCACAAGAAAGTTGCCCCAGCTCCTTGGTTATTTTGATTGTCCTTTTATGTACCTTTTCCAGTTCTACGATATCCTTTTCTGAGTTACAGTGACAAGAATTGAATACAGAGTTCCAAGTCCAGTTGCACTTTAGATATGCATAATAGCATTATTATATTGGCAGTTCTGTTTCCACTCCCTTTCCTGCCAGAATTACTTACGTTAACAAAATCTGCCTTGTTCACTGTGACGACCTTGTTGAATATGTAGGTGTGAGCTGGTCTCTTAGCTTTGAAGCTATTAACCCATGATAGATGTTGAATTCTTTGGCATTTCATAGATAAGTAATCTTGCCATGCAGCAACCAGTTTTGCTGGTTTTACCTTGCACAAAACCTCCAACCAGGTTTTAAATTTGTTTAATGATGCAGAATTGCCTAGGGAGGAGATGGGTTTGTGATGTCACTGATGTTAGCCAATATATACCTTCCTTGCTCAGATTTTCAGGCTACTCCACTATAAAAAACATCTACCATCAAGCCCGGCTTTTCAAAATCTCATTTAGAAAGCATGAAAACCACCACCATCAATTTGAAAATGTCTTATCAGTCTTCACTGTATTGGGGCTGTTTGAAGTACCTGAACTAACCTTTGGAATGATTTATTAAAGATAATGCTAACAGCCAATAAAGGAAATCCATGGGTCAAAGTTTAACTGGGTCTTTAGAGAACTTTCCATAGTCGTTGATAAAATAATGTTTAAAGAATGTATAAAGAAGGATGTATCAAAATGGGATCACTGCACACTAAGTAAAGGTTAGTTGCACTCTGAAAAGCCTGACACTAATAAATAGCTTTTTCTAGTGCAGTGAACACTTGTTTTCACAACAAAGGGAACTCCCTGTTCAGGTGCAGGGATGTAATCAAGGAAAAATGGGAGCATGAGGGATATATTTGGCTTATTTGCTAAAGCAACTTCTTCAAAATAGCCTTAACAGATTACAGATTAGCAGTGGGTGAATACTGTCTAATTTTCTTGGTGTCTTGCATGTTGGGGCATTGTTTTTATCTGTTTAGGAATCACTTCTCCTAAAGTAATAAAATAATAATAATAATAATAATAATAATAATAATAATAATAATTTATTATTTATACCCAGCCCATCTGGGCAGCTTCCAAAAAATTACTTAAAAGTAATTTCACACTACAATAAAAATAATTGAAAACATAGGAAAATAGTTTAAAATAATTGTGCACGCGTGCACACACACAATTTCAAATCCAGTAGAGATACCAACTGGAGTTAAAAAAACAAAACACCACCAATGTCTATTTGGAAGGCTTGTGGAAAGCGGAAAGTCCTCAACAGATGCCAAAAGGACAATTGAAAAGGAACCTGTCTGATATGCAAGGGGCAAGGCAACAAGATGGCCATGCCCCCTCCTTGGCCTGCAGCCCAGATACTTCCTTGTCTATGTTTCATGTTGACGGCATCCACAACATGGCCCCAGCTTGGTGGGGTGTGGCCCTGTTTCCAAGGGCACTGTGGATGTCATAGAATCATAGATTTGTGGCATTGGAAGGGACACTGAGGGTCATCTGGTCCAACTCCCTGCAATGCAGGAATCTTAACTAAACCATCCAGGATAGATGGCCATCCAACCTCCAAGGAAGGAGAGGCCTTCGCCTTCTGAGGGAGTCTGACTTTTCCACTGTCGAACAGCTCTGTCAGAAAATTCTTCCTGATGCTTAGTCAGAATCTCCTTTCTTGGAACTTGAGTTCATTGGTTCCCTTAGCTCCCGGTTCCTCTCCGCCTTAATGGAGGCAGCCACCATGACAGCGGGAGATCGTTGGCAAAGGAAAAGCAAGGATATATCAGGAAGAACAAGGATATATTTTGAGTTCTTCACTTGTAGTTTTATAAATCATTTGAAGTGTCAACATGAATAGAAATTATTAATATTGCAGTTGTTGTATAGGGGATTATTATCATTACTGGAACGTAATGGAAATTAATAAGATTTTGGAATGCAGAAATAAAGAAAATCAACAAATCATCAAATCTAGCACGCGGGGGGCACTTTATCTAAATTATATAATTCGGTATTTGAATGATTGGTATTAATAATTGTATTATAAATTGGTATAAATTGGTATTGAGGCTATTTTTGGATTGTAATTGAAAACTAATTAAAATTATTCTGAATTCATTGATTTCCTCGAGAACCGGGGAAAACAAGCTTGCTCCATCTGGGAAACCCAGACAGATGGGCGGGGTAGAAATAAATTAGTAGTAGTAGTAGTAGTAGTAGTAGTAGTGACAGCCCTTTAGATATTTGAAGACCACTATCATATGTCCTCTCAGTCACTTCTTGTCTAGGCTAAACGTATGCAATTCCCTTAACTGTTCATTGGTTTCCAGACCCTTGAACATCTTGGTCACCCTCCTCTGAACATGTTCCAGCTTGTCAATATCCTTCTTAAATTGTGGTGCCCAAAACTGGACACAGTACTCCAGGTGTAGTCTAACCAAGGCAGAACAGAGTGGTATTATTACTTCCCTTAATCTGGACACTACAGTGGTGCCTCGCAAGACGAAATTACCGTAATTCGTTCCGCAAGTTTTTTCTTCTTGCGAGTTTTTCGTCTTGCGAAGCACGGTTTTCCATAGGAATGCATTGAAAATCAATCAATGCGTTCCTATGGAGACCGTCCGGGGACAGAGGGGAAGCGCCGCACGCCTTCCCCTCTGTCCCCGGACCTGTTTAAAGCAAGGGGCGGCGGGGAGAAGATCGCTTCTCCCCGTTGCCGCCCCTTGGTTCAAAAGGGGTCCGGGGACAGAGGGGAAGACGCGCTGCGCTTCCCCGCTATCCCCGGAGCTTGCGGGGCAAGCTTCGTTTTGCGAAGCAAGCCCATAGGGAAATGCGTCTTGCGAAGCGGCTAGGAAAATGAAAAACTCCTTCGTCTAGCGAGTTTTTCGTCTTCCGAGGCGTTTGTCTTGCGGGGTACCACTGTATACTTCTGTCCATGAAGCCTAGAATAGCATTAGCAAGTAGCTCCAACACACCAACTGCATCTTCAAATCCAGGATCAATGGTCAATGGTGTTGTTGTCCCACTATCCTGCATCCTAGGTCTCTTATCTATGTCAGCATTTCCCAGCACTGCTTCAAAAACAAAATGGTGGGGGGGGGGAGAGGTGAAAGATGGTGGGAAGCAGGAATGATGGGGAAATCCTTCTGCTCCCAGCAATTGGTTGGCCTATTGTACAGGTTATTTATCTACTATCTCTTTTGGAATGTGGTTGGTTGGTTGGTTGGTTGGTTGGTTGGTTGGTTGACTGCCCTGCTTTCAACCTATGTGGACATTTTCTTCATCTGCCAAGGGTCACCATTCACTCAGGAGACAACTGTGGTTGTCAGAAAGCTAGTCCATTCCTGTGTATGCTTCAAGCCTTTGTATCCATAGCTGAACGACTTCTGAAGTGAAACAAACCAACTAACCATGAGCAGAAGTAAGGTGGCCAGGTGAAAAGGGGGATAGGGCTCCTATGTATGGCTACTCCATACAAAAGCAGGCTACACCACCAGTTTCATAACCTCCCCCAGGCAGCACTATGTTACCTGGCAAGTGTTTACTTCTAGTTTTAAGTAGGTGTGCAACTTTGTGTGAGAGACAATAATCCATTTGATGAAAGTGATACAGAAATGTTGAAAGGCTTAAGGCTCCTGATTATTTGGTTATCAGGTGTAATTAACTATGGCGTAAGCAACTGTCATCATCATTCTTATGATGAGAGATAATTGTCTCTTTGCCAAAAAGAATTTTGATCCGTTTTTCACAAGGAACCTATTATCCAGCTCTTCGTTATACAATGCTCTATATAATCGTAAAAGAGGAATAACTTGTTTGGCAGAGACTGCCTTGTGTGCTGTCATTCCTGACTCTGTCTTAAGGAATATGTTTGTTCGCCTACAAGCTTTAAATTATACAGGAGTAAATTTAAAGTAAAGCTAGTGAAGTGAAGTTCAGGCATTCCCCCACCCCAACTTACCTGTGTACTACTCACATGGCTCCAGGAAATAAACAAACAAATAGAATCATACTAGGAAATGCTGGGGAGAGCTGGGGAGTCCTCATGGCTCATGAGGAGCCTCCCCGGAGCCCAAAGAGACTGTCAGTGAGGGCAGAGGAAGCCCCAAATAGACTGGAGGTACACCGGGGCTTTGTTTAGGCTGCTCCGCTTCCCCGTCTAACAGCTGACACACAGCGTAGAGCAGCAACAGCAGCAGTCACTTTCCCACACGTCCTTCAGCCTCCAACTGGCCCCAAAGTTTCAACTGTAGTAGAAGAGAGAGTTGTGTGGCGAGAGAGAGGGAGAGAGATCTGAAGAGCAGGGGAAACATTTTAGTGGGTGCTGCCCACTTTATTTCACTTATGCACCCAAAGTCCTGAAATGTAACCACATAAGGTGGGGGGGGGGGCTGCCTGTATATTAGCCGAGTACAGTAAATTAAGTAACATGGTCCAAAAATTCAACCATTCAGTTGCATACAAGCAAAATGGTACATGTTTATTCAGAATAAGTTAAGCCCCACTATATTTAATAGGACTTTCTCTCTAGTAAGTGCATTTAGAAGTGCTCCCATAAGAATTCAGTGCTACCTGATGTAAGAATGGGAACCACATTCAAGTCTGTTTCATGTAATCGCTTTTCAACTACAAAGACTACCTTTTCTTGCTATATTCAAATAAGGCAAGAGTTTGTGTGAATGACCCTCCAGAACTCACAGAGCAAATGGTCAGCTATTTCCATATATGGCACCATATGCATATTCCAATTCAGGAAGCCAGGAAAGGTCTGGACCTTTCTGCTAACAAATAAGTTTGCTAACCTACCATATTACTTCCAGGGGTATGGTATCAGGAACGTGGACTCCCAGAGTGCAGGGGAAGAGTTAGACTCAGAAATTGAATTAAGTGGATGAGGGACCAACTCTGCAGATGAGAGCTGGCTGACAGAGTCAAGAAAGGGCAGTTCGAACCCCCCCCCCCACTTCCCAGGGAAGACTCTGTTTGCTCTAAGAAGAGGAAGAGTTGGAAGAGTCCCATGGACTGCAAGAAGGTCAAACCTCTCCATTCTGAAGGAAATCAGCCTTGAGTGCTCACTGGAAGGACAGATCGTGAAACTGAGGCTCCAGTACTTTGGCCACCTCATGAGAAGAGAAGACTCCCTGGAAAAGACCCTGATGTTGGGAAAGATGGAGGACACAAGGAGAAGGGGGCGACAGAGGACAAGATGGTTGGATAGTGTTTTCGAGGTTACCAGCATGAGTTTGACCAAACTGCGGGAGGCAGTGGAGGACAGAGGTGCCTGGCGTTCTCTGGTCCATGGGGTCACAAAGAGTCAGACACGACTAAACGACTAAACAACAACAACAACAACGTATCAGGAATGTAAAACGATTGTAAAGCATGAAATGACTGCAGGGAGACCGGCAAGGAAGAGTTATGTGAAGTGAGTGTCTCACAACTGAAGTAATACACATTGCAATCTAAACAGAGTGCAGAGGATAAGACCATTAAGTCCATGCCCTAAAATTACTTCGTTACCCACACTGCTGCTTGTTTCCCCTCAAAACCAGCTATGTTAACTAGCCTTGGTATTTTGTCCTATCCCCTTATTTGCAGCTGTTTTGGTGCAATCAGAGGCTCCAGATGTCACAGTTAAGGATGAGACAAGCAAGGATGCAGCTAGACAGCTCTGCCTGGATTCAGATCTAATAAGATATACGGTATCTGTTTCCACAGCCTTTCTTCAAAGCAATTCTATGCTAGCTTTCAGACCTCTTGCTAGCCACATGGCATATTCCCATTTGCACCTCACACTGCCATACTGATCACTGCTGCTTGGCTGCAGGGGGATAAACCAGCTCCCTGTGCCAGAGTGAAATAGTATGGCTGTGATCCAAAGCCACTTTACCCAAAAGTAAGCCAAAGTGAATTCAGTAGGACTTACCTCTGAGTGGACATTCTTAGGACTGCTGTAACAAACTTTTTGCTGCCAAATCCAGCGTTCTCCTAGGATCCTTCACTTGTGTTGAGGCCCAAAAAATATTCAGTTCCCCTCTGACTGGATGATGGAATCCATGCCATTGATCTAAACTGTGTTGCACAATTGGATCCTGAAGTTTAGAAAACAAACACAAAACCTTGCTTTTCACTCACCTGAGTGCAAAGTACCCTGCCTGTGCTGCCTGATAATCCTGGGGTTTTCTAAAAGACTCAGATGACTCGTGTAAGCAATTATAAACCCTGCCACCTGCTGGACACAATTCCTTAGCTCAAAGGCCATGTTGCCAGCTGCAGTTACAACCCAGTGTGCGTGTTTGCACTGTAAAGCGACACCTAGCACTTTGACAACCTGGGATGTTCTGGCATACCTGCCAACACTTCACATTAACCCAGGAAAGTAAATATGAGTTGAGCTAATGACCTCAAAACACGCCTGGTCTATTTCATTGACATTTCACACATTTTGATCCAGGATGGGAGTTTCAAATTAATTTTAATTAGGTCACCATGTGATAATTAAGTAGTTACACGTATTGCTGAAATTGTAATAAGGAGCATAAAAGGGCACACGTGACTGTGGCCAGGCTTTCATGTGTGCGTTTGCAAACACCCTGTCATTATTGGATGAATGCACCTTCAGATGGTAAGAACATGGTATTTATCATGTCCTAGAAAACGTGACTTCTTATTAGTCCCAGATTTCAGAAGAGGGTTGCTAACTGATTGTCTGCCATGTGGTCCAAACCAGCAAACAAGGCAGGGATGTGGTTGGACTCCATCATCTCAGACGGATGTTTTATGGTGGATGTATCCTGCAATAAAGTCATGGCACAATTAGAGTGCATTCGAGGTGGATTTCCCCACGCTGCCACATATTGCTGCCGGAGGAGCTACAGCATGAAAAAAGGACAAAAAAGAAATCAGAACACTGATATTTCAGCAGGATATGCACTGATTGGAAACGAAGCAGTGTGATCACTCCAAAACTTTTGCAAAGTGGAATTTCATGTGACCACACCAATAGCATCATGAGCACAATGACAATGGACACACAACAGAAAGGACGCACGGAAGGGTTCTGGCTTTGGCCATGCTGGCTGGATGTCATAGGCCAGGAGTCAGCTTCACCTGCTGAGCAGCAGCCTGAAGGAGCAGAAGGCAAAGTGACACCTGCTGATGACCAGCCTTCTTGCTCCGGATGAGAACCAGCTGGTTCCAGCCTTCTTAAGCTGGGTTTCCAGCCTCAGACAGTTGCTGGAAACATGTGCCGTTCCTGGCCAGACCTTGCTGCTTCTTGCTTCCCGTGCCCTTGGACCCTCGGCTTTCTTGACTCCAGGGTTCACTACTACGTGAACTGAGATACTCCGGACCTTAGGACTGGACTGAACCTGGAGACTCTACCTCCAGGCAAGTACCCAACCCCCACCCCGAGACTCAGCTGGTTGGCTGGCTTCTCCCTCCACTGAGCTCCACCATGGCTGGCAGCACAGGACTATGACACTGGAGACTGATGGTTCAATGACATTGTGGTGGAACTATGTGTTCTCCATTATTGATCTAAGGGTGCAATAATGTTATTGCTTCCAGACTTTTGGCAGCAAACTTTATTAGCTTGAATCCAACCTTGATTGCCCCTTGTAAATTAGGACTGTAAGTATAGATTCAGCCAACCCTAAGCTGTCCCATAGGTTCCTTAGACTCCCATTCCCTAGGCCGGCTCATCTTCAGAGTGGACTTTGATGATGGTGGTTGTTTTTTCCCCTCCTGCAAAGTTGGTACCAGGATAGTTCTATGCTTAGGATGCATTCATCTGCCCCGACTGCAACAAAACATTTCTCTCCCATATTGTTATCTACAGCCACAGCAGCTGCTGTAACTGTCTGACATTACCTCATCCTTTTTCTCCCGAGACAGATGGATGCCAACGACAATATAATTTTTGGGGGGGTGTCCCTAACAATTTGTTTTATTTCTGTTAATAGTAACAATAAATGCATATGCCACTTAATACCAAAATAAGCTTTTAAGTAGTTTCCAAGCATAAAAACCAATTACAGTAACGTTAAACTATAAAAACCCATAATTAAAAGATGTAATCAAGCAGTCCCATTAAAACACAAGTACTGTAATTAAAACAGGTCAGGAGATCAATTGTGACTACAAAAGCCTACACACACACACACGCTAGGGACAAGGGAAGTTTGCTTGAATCCACTTATTGACAATGCAACCAGTCTCATAAAGTGCCTGGCACTGAGCAAAAGGAATAAGCCCAGTAAGCATAGCACCGGTTTATTGAGCCAAGAACAATGCTCTGTTATGCCTGCCAACTTCTGATACATTGATATGTCATTATTATTATTATTATTATTATTATTATTATTATTATTATTATTATTATTTATGTTAGCAACTAAATAAAAAATAGTAGTAAAACGATCATTAGTATCCAAGGGCGAGATACAAATTAAAAATATCCGATGGAATGCGGCATATTTTGTATTCCACAGTCTTCTCCCCACACACACCAAATTTCCATTTAAAGTTCATGTCGCTCTGCTTTCATATTTCTCCCAGGCTGAAGTACCACTTGTTATGTTTTGTGCTTTCCTTTTGTCACGTATGCTCCCATCTCCCTCTATTTGTCTAGTCCCGGAACACTCACATCTGTGCTTTCATTGTTGCTTGTGCCTTGACCCCAGAGCTATTTTGGAAGACTAAGATTTGCCACCTAAATGGAACTGATGAAAACCTGCCAGAGCCGCTGCTCATTTGCATTTGCAGTGTATGGCAAAATATAGAACGGGAGCTGGGGTGCCAGTTCAGAATTCACCAAATGGGCATTTTCTTGAACGTCCCCCATTCCCCCACCCCCTGAGCAGCCTATCTCCAGAAGATCCCTACCCCCTTCCTGTTTAGCTGTTGCTAGAGAAGCAATCTGCGCCACATTTCTCTTATCTCTCCCCCCAGACTTCCTCTCTGCCTTGGAAAGGATCATCAGAATAATTGCCAGGTGGCTAGAGAACTAGCAGCTGTTGCCCTTGGAAATTCCCTGTTGACTTCCCACTTCTGCTCTGAGTTTCCCTCATGTGGCTTTGGGCTTCTCTACTTTTTCTTTCCTTCTCAGGATTTCTGTTTCGGGGACAAACGCTCACAGAAGAAGGGCCCTGCTGGATTAGGCCCGAAGCCTATCTTTCTCTTCAGTCCCAGGTAGCATATTCAGGGATTGGCACGAATGATGGGAGTTGTAGTCCAACATCATCTGGAGGTCTACAGATTCGCCACCTCTTCTTTACCATTTCCCCTTTGGGGGTCTATAGATCTAGTCATGAGTGTGGAAGGGACACAGACACTTGCCCTAGCTCACAAACCTCTTGCATGTCATTCTGGAGGGTGTTTCATGCAGGGGTATAGCTAGGGACTGGCTAGGTTGGCTCCCACCCAGGGGTGCGTGCAAGAATTGTGACTCTCCACTCTTGCTAGGAGTCCGCCCACCCATCTACATGCTCTCCGGGCCACTCCTCCTTTGCTCTGGGCAGCGGGGCAAGGCACACAGGCTCTTCTGGGCACCTTGGCAGATGAGGTTGCTGGCAGGGACCATCACAGCAATACTGTGGGGGCTCCTCCCCAGCTGGCCAGTGGCACTATTAGAATGAAATTTTGAATTTCTGCTCCGTGGTCTCTCCTGACTTCAGAGCTGCCAATACATCTCCTTGCCAAGGGTGCAAAGAAGCCTAGGTACACCTTTGGTTTCAAGCTAGGAATTTCCTATAGTCCTCTCTGGAGGTCCTCTTAAGAGTGGGAGTAGTGGTGTTACCAAGTTTGCATCCCTGCCCCACCCCATTGCCCTGATTGTTCACTCCCTCTCCTCTGCTAATCAAGGGAAAAAGGGTTCCGGAAGGGAGATGGAGACAAAGGGAATCAGTAGTAGTATTTTATTTATTAATTATCTTTTTTTAAAAAAATAATTTTTATTCATTTTTTAAACACATAATAGAAACACACAAACAAAACAAAAAACAAATACATACAAAACATTAAAATCATAATGTTGTTTTCATTCACCTTCTTTCCTCCAACTTCCCCATACCTCCCTTTCGCTGCATCCTTGTTTTACAGTTCTTTAGCAACCCATTAGTCAGTTTATCTACTAGTTCCCTTCCATTAATTTTCCTTAAACTTATTAGTTACAGCTGTAATTCTCTAGTTCTTACCCCTTGACATCTTAACACTCCTCAATTTTACAACAATTTTTTAGATATATTCTAAATTTCTTCCAGTCCTCTTCCACTGTCTCTTTCCCCTGGTCGCGGATTCTGCCGGTCATCTCTGCCAATCCCATGAAGTCTGTCACCTTTGTCTGCCATTCTTCCAGAGTAGGTAGTTCTTGCATCTTCCAATACTTTGCCAGAAGAATTCTTGCTGCTGTAGTAGCATACATAAAAAATGTCCTATCCTTCTTTGGCACCAATTGGCCAACCATGCCCAGAAGAAAAGCCTCAGGTTTCTTAGGAAACGTCCACTTAAGGACTTTCTTAATTTCATTATAGATCATTTCCCAAAAGGCTTTAATCTTTGGGCAGGTCCACCAAAGGTGATAAAAGGTACCTTCAGTCTCATTACATTTCCAGCATTTATTATTGGGCAAATGGTAAATTTTTGCAAGCTTGACTGGGGTCATGTACCACCTGTAAATCATTTTCATTATGTTCTCTTTTAAGGCATTACATGCCGTAAACTTAACACCAGTGGTCCATAACTGTTCCCAGTCAGCAAACATAATGTCATGACCGATATCCTGTGCCCATTTAATCATAGCTGATTTCACCGTTTCATCCTGTGTATTCCATTTCAACAGCAAGTTATACATTCTAGACAAATTCTTAGTATTGGGTTCTAACAATTCTGTTTCTAACTTTGACCTCTCCTTCTGAAATCCTATTTTCCTGTCCTGCTTAAATGTCTCATTTATCTGATGGTAATGTAACCAATCTCGAACTTTGAACTTTAATTTCTCATAACTCTTTATTTATTAATTATCATTAATTTATTGGATTTGAATTTATTTATTTATTGAATTTATATACCACCTTATGTCTGGGGTGCCAGGGCGGTTCACAGAATAAAACCAAGATATAAAACCACAAAATACCTAATAAAAAGAAAAAACCCATTTCTTCTCTTCTTGCTGACTGGATAGTAGAGGAGAACTGGATCCCTTTTAAAGCATTAGATTGGGTACAGTTGTGTACCATCTCATAGGGGACACTTTTATAGAGAAGTGGATTGCTCCAAAATCTTAGTTGGGGTGCACATTCCCATTCCCTTATCTGGAATCATCATCTGGGGGGGTCATCATGCGTTTAAGAGCATTGTGGCAAACCAACAGTTTTGATAGCAGAGAATTGCTGTGGACCTGAAAGCAGACACACACACACACACACACACACACACACAAAATATGGGGTGGATCAGCATTTCTTATGAGGTGCAAGAGCACATCAACCAGTTCCTTATTAAGTCTTCTTATCAAACTTTGCTGTGAACGTTTCCTTAAATAAGGAACTCGGAACAAGCTTCAGTTTTGTATTCTCCCATGAGGTTCAAGAAGAAGCCGAGTCAATTGTGGAAGTTGGCTCTAAATTCAGGTAATCCCCTATGGCAAAAAGTTGAGTTCCTCAGCAACAGATGTTAGTCCCAAAAATAGAGAAGTCGGTGGCTTGTGGAAGAAGCCAGTGACATGCACCTTAATTTGCATAGGAATCATGAAATATAACAGCTAAATTCCACTGGTTTTTGCAGACCAAGTGCTGAGTGAGAGAAGAACACCTCACTGTGTTTTCTTTTGGCCCAGGTTTGAAAAGATGTCACGCGTTTCTCTGTTTCTGCTTTTCTCTTTTCACGCAGCTCTGAGCCTTAAAATCTGCTCTTTCAACGTGAGGTCATTTGGAGAAGCCAAGCGAACAAGACCAGAAATCTTGGACGTCATTGTAGAGGTATGTTGTTCGCTCTGCAGGATTAAATAAATACTCAGCTGAACGGAGGGACATTTTATCTAGCTCATCTTTCAGGGTATTTTATCTTCACACAGCCAAGTCCTGCTAATGAATGGCTGAGCCTTAATAAATCTGCTGTGTTCCTAACAGCGGAAGAATCAATTTGCAGACCTGAAGCCATATGTTCAGCAAGATTTATTTACACATTAAATCTAGCAGAAATACAATGCTGAATGCTGTTGCAGATGAACATGAGGGATTATGGGAACATTTTGATGGGCAAGAAAAATTGTCCCATTCTCATCTATAGTCTCATCAGACGTTGCTTCGTTACTAGCATGCTTAATTTGTTTAATCACCGCTATGAAGTACTCTGGTCTCATTAAGGAGAAATTACAATCACAAAATAAGTTGGACCCTTGCAGACAAAAGTGATTGTATTATAAACACCTTCCGAGTGATTTAAGCAGTTTGGTGCCATTCAAAAACCTGTGCATCGGATGCTTGTAAACAAGAACAATACATCACCTTTGCATTGCAATGAGCTCTGCTTGAAGCCATTTAGCACTTTTAAAGTGTACAAGAAGACTTACAAATGCAACCGCTGTTCTGAATCCTTCCTCTCCCAGCAAATTATGAACTTCAAATCTTTTGTTTGACAGTGACAAAATGAGGGCACACGCAGCGTTTTGTGACATGACTATTTCTGTATCTGCTTGCAGACTCATTTCTGTAATTTTATTTTATTTTTAAAAAGTGGCCCAAAATGCTAATTTGGCTGAGTGGCTTTAAACCAGTGATTCAGCATACAATACATGAATGCTAAATTCAAGTCAGCAATTCAGATGCCTCTATGGATCTTCTGCCACCATTAGAGCTATAGTTTGTCCTTTAAACTTAGGAACACAGAAAGCTGTCCTATACTGAGACAGGTAATTGGTCCAGCCAGTTTAGTATTGTCTGACTGACAGAGGATCTCCAAGATTTTAGAGATTTTATTCATTTTTAATTGCATCGTTTTGCCAGGGGTTTCTTTGGTTGTCACCCAGAGCTCATTTGGGAGGGATGTGAAATAGAAATTTAATAGTTGATATAATATAATATAAATCATAATTGTATTCTTTTATTGGTTTGCTGCTAATGAATGAAGAGTACAGAGGCATGAACCTGTCTGTGTACCTTAAGACACTTTAGAATTTTCACTTACGCAATCCTTTCAATCTCTTGGAACATCATCCCATTTCTTAAAGGATCGTCTCACAGTATTTATATAGTCCTCAGCCCATTATTTTCCATGGCTTCACAATAGATGTGAATACCAGCAAATCAAATACTGCCTCAGCCACTAGCTTTGAGATATCTGGAATTCTAGAATACACAAGGCATTAATTGGCTTTGCCTCTCTCTAAATCCCTTCATCTATCAAGAACAGTGACCTGCAGATGGGCTATACACTTTCTAAACTTTTTTTTCCCCACGTACCACATAACTGTTCCCACATTTATCCATTTATCCACCTTTTTAAAGAAGAGTTGGGGGTGGATTTGCACAAAAGTACTCTGGAAAATGGGGGAGTATGCGAATCACTGAGGGATCAGCTAATCAGTGCCATGCACAGTTTGTTTCAAACTTGCAGAACAGTCTTTTTCATAGTATGGATTTGGAAAAGGATAGATGTGTTTGGACTGAACTTAGTGAGAGTGCTTCGAGAATATTGCTGCTACTCTCAGAACTTTGCTTCTGTCTTCCCTCTAAGTCAGGAGCTCTCTAGTACAGGAGCTGAAAGACTAGGAATTTTTTTGAAGCCCATTTCTGATAGGTGAAATGTTCAGGAGGAATGCAAAGCCTGTTTATTCTGGGAATTCCAAGTGTGTCAAATAAAGCATTCTTCAGAATGTTCTTTCTTTCCTCCTGCAGGTTATTTCTCAGTGTGACATCATGCTACTGATGGAAATAAAGGACAACAGCAACAGGCTATGCCCCTTCCTCTTAGAGAAATTGAACGGGTGAGATGTGAATGTCAAATTTATTTTAAAAATGCAGGGTCAGATCAAGGGTTTTTTGGAGTTGGGGTCTTGGGCAAAAAGCTTTCAGTGGGCCCACTTCTCAGCTGGCCCACCTCCTTGCTACTGCCATCGCTGTTCATTAGGGCCAGGTGGCCCATGAGGCAGGATGAGGCAGCCTCCTTTGGTGGTAGAGTGCTACAAGGCAGCACCCCCAGAGACTCCCCACCCTGCCACCCCCACTAATGGTGGAGAAACAGTGGTAGTTTCTGGTGAGATCTCATGAGATCTCTTCAGAATCCACCGCAGCTTCATGGGCACTGCTGCACGACCCAAGTAAGGGAGACTGGCAGTGGTGGCATCAGCTTCCTGTTTCACCTCAGGTGACTAAACAGGATGTGCTGCCCAGTGGAGGACCTAAAATTTTGGGGCCCTGAAGCTTGAACTGTCATGGAAGGCCCCTTCGCAACCAGCAACTAGGTCTGGATAACCACTGTTATCTTCTTCAATAAGGTTGCTCCACGACAGATCACCACACTCTCAAACTTTGTTGAAGTGTATATACAACAAAAAAAGTTAATCAATTTGAGTTGTGTGACTCAAATTGGGTCTACTATACCCAAAATCTTTAAGCAATGTGGACTGAAGTAGCTCCTGGGGCCCCTCCAGGATAAGAGGCCCTGAAGCTTAAGCCTCATTAGTTCCATAGTAGATCCGCCCCTGGTGCTGCCCCTGCTGTTCATTCATTTGCCCAGAAGGAGAGGTCAAGGAAAGTGAAGGCTGCTGCTTCTCCTCCTCCTTGCCCTTGGCATAGTTTGTGCACTTGGAGAGACTGAGCATGCAGGACCATAACACAGTGGTAGAGCACCTGCTTTGCACGCAGAAGGTCCCAGGTTCAATCCTTGACATCACCAGTTGTGTTTTATGATTTTCCTGATATTGTAAGTGAGTTGGAACTGGTCTGTGACCATAATAATAAAATTCATTCATACACCAGTTAGGGCTGGGGATCTTCTTCTTCTTTAGCAATCACTCGTAGCCAAGTAAGATTGTCTTCCATAAACATGGTTTTAACAGTGAATCCTTAAGTGACTGTGGAGGCCAATTCTGGATCCACACGTCCTTCCACAGTGGGGATAGGTTTCTGGGTGGGAGTTGATCATGGTGAGAGTTTGCCAAGCATGCCTTCCTCTTAGAGCTTTTCTCTCTTTCGCTCTGAGTTTGAGTGTCTTCAAAGCCCATGACACCTTTGGCTGGGAATATTCCCTGCTATAAACCCCTGAGAACCACTGCCGGTCAATGAGCACAACACTGATCTCATTGAAAGGCAGTTTTCAATGTTTCTAAGCAGCAAAAGCTAAGAGTAGGATGAGAAGGGCCAGTGGGCCCTTTTTGGGATGTAGGCCTCAGGAGGTGACCAACTATGGCAGAGGAGAGGAGAATCAATGCTGAAGAAGGCCTCCCCTTTTCAAGCATGCCATGGTGGGTGCATCCAATATGGTGGATTAATTCCTTAACTCACACTTCTGGCCCCCTCACGACACATTGTTTGGGAAATCACTGCACTAGCCCTCTCAAGCACATTTCTTTCTCTGCCAGAGATGGGGAACGTGTGGGTCTTCTTAGACAATTCCCATCATCCCTAACCATTGGCCATGGTGGCTGGGGCTGATGGAAGATGGAGTCCAACAACATCTGGAGGACCACTAGTTTCCCTTCCCTATGGTATGATATTCCCCCCCAGAAACATTATCCATGCTGCAGACCATCCCACCTAGCAGAGCAGGAGAACCTTGGGATGGACTGTGTCAGGGCAGAAAGGAGATTTTGCTCAGATAGTTAAGCAGTGAGCTCCTCCACATGCCAGAGCCAGAAGCATTGACCACTCTTTGTGTTTCACAATGGTGTGTGTGTTTCCTGTGCATTCTTTCAAATATAAAAAAATAATAATCATTTTTCTCCAGTCACTCGCAAGAAAAGTACAGTTATGTGGTCAGCAATCGGTTAGGAAGAAGGACCTATAAGGAACAATATGCTTTTTTCTACAGGTAAGTGCATTTTGCATCTTTCTGCATGTGGCATTCTTTGGAAACCGCAAGGAAATAAGCTGGTGTATTAGCCTTCAATTCCCAGTTTAGATTGTATATCTCTTGGGGAAAGGGACCTGTCTTATGTATACATATTAAACTCTGTACTCTCTGATGATAAAGGTAAAGCTACCCCTGCCCATACGGGCCAGTCGTGTCCGACTCTGGGGTTGCGTGCCCATCTCGCTTAAGAGGCCGGGGGCCAGCGCTGTCCGAAGACACTTCCGGGTCATGTGGCCAGCATGACAAGCTGCATCTGGCAAGCCAGCGCAGCACACGGAAACGCCGTTTACCTTTCCGCTAGTAAGCGGTCCCTATTTATCTACTTGCACTTTGATGTGCTTTCGAACTGCTAGGTTGGCAGGCGCTGGGACCGAGCAACGGGAGCGCACCCCGCCGCGGGGATTCGAACCACCAACCTGATGATCGGCAAGTCCTAGGCGCTGAGGTTTTACCCACAGTGCCACCCGCGTCCACTCTCTGATGATACTGGGTAATAAATAAGAATAAAAGACTCCTCTGGGGCATCTAGATTGACGTGGCAGACTTGGGAGTGGTTATACTAGCTGTAATAGTGGGGGCCTCTCCATACACCCTTTTTATTGCACATTCATGATGATTTGTGCTCACAATGCTATCGGTGCGTTCACACATGACTTGAAAGCATTGGATTTTGCAGGAGATTCCCACACTGAAACCAGCAAAACAACCCTTCCTTCCCCTTGGGAAAATGCCTATAGAGCACCCTGGAAGTGATGGCCTTATTGACCATTGACCATGGTGGCCCATTGGTCAAACAAGGATTTCTTCCAGTGCTACTCACTGTACTGAAGCAGTATTCATATTTCTTTCAGATATATGGATGTTATTGGATCCAAAGACTAGTATCTCCCATTTGCCTTTTTTCATTCAATGAATAAGCAAAAACTAACTTGCAACAGATCTTCTCACCTGCAAAACTACTTTAAGTATCCTCACCAAGGGTAGCCTCTGAACGTTGGACTTCAGCTCCCATCAGTGCCCAGGCAGCATGGTCAGTGGTCAGCAACAATGGGAGTCGTCGTACAACATCTTGAGGACACCACATTGGCTAACCCTGATCTGCACTAAAATCCCCTTGTTGCATCACTTTTCATTTTATATTGTCCTCTCACAGCATCTCACTGGCTTCATTACATCCAAGCATTAAGCTCTGAACATTTCTCATATATACACGCTTCCGTCTTTTAGGACTGTGGTGGGTTGATGCTTCTGTAAAAGCAAAACAAAAAACAACCACCACCACATAACTCTGAACACATGATTTTCTGTTCCTGAAATGCATTTTCACCCCACTTATACAGCAGAACATGCAAGGATTTCATAGCTTCAGGTAGTTGTATTACTGAGCCAGAAAATTTGAGATTATGAAAACTAGCTTGCTTTTTTGCAGCATTTTCACTGTTGATTGTAGTCTTATTAGCTACCTTGTGGATCTTGGGACAGAAAGTCAGTCTATACATTAAAAAAAGAAAAAGGTCTAAACTATTTGAGAGAGCTGATATTCTGTCTGTTTGTTAATTCACACTGCAGATCAAAAATGGTGTCAGTGAAGCAAATCTATCAGTATCCTGATCTGCAGCCTGATGACGAAGATGCACTTTCCAGGGAGCCTTATGTTGTCTGGTTCTCTTCTCCAAAAACGGGTGAGACATTGCTGAGCATGCACTATCCTCCTTCTGCGTGTTTCATAACCCACAAGCAGAGATACAGGAAAAGGGTGAGCACTAGGGAAGCCCCAGATCTTTATTTTAGACTCCACTGATGAGCTCTGAATGGCAAGCCTTAATGAAGGGCCTGCTGTCTAGGCAGCTTATGGGGCCAAGCCTGCTTAGCTTCAGGAGTGGAAATGCATTATGGGCCTTCATGGGATTCTGTGAGCCACAGAGCACTCTTCAATCCCAATTTGGCTGAGGTTACTCTGCAGTTTCTTTAACTTCATGATTAATCCACCCTTGATTGCAGCCTTTTATAGAACCACAAACATAATCCAGAACTCGCCGCACATTGACTTATTTGTGCCAAATTTAATTAAGGTCCTAAACATTAAATAAGTCAAGACTGTAAAACTCCAAGCACTTTGCAATGAGATCCGTTGACTTCAACATTTTCCAGCACTGCATAGCAGCTAGGCTTCTAAGCGTGATTAATGTCCTAGAGCTAGATAGCTGGACATAGAAAACATCTGAAGATAGGGTAGGAAGTAGCAAGAGGAATGCAGTGTGGCACATGATTTAAATGGTTGAATTATAATTCTCATTAATATATTGAGGCTTAAAGGTCCATACAATAATGGACTCTGTCTACAAATTTTGCTGGAGGGGGCAAAAGTCTGCACTGCTACCACCCCTTCTTTTGCAGCTTCATGTAGTCTCCACCGCCATCACTGAGAGGACGATGAAGACACAGGCTTCCGTCTCTCAATGGCACCGACAAGGGACAGGACACAATGAGAGAAAATCATTTCCCCCTTTCTGTCCCATGCAGGCTTCCATCTCTCAGTGGTGGTAGTGATGGCAGTGGGACAACAAGGAAGGGAGGAAAGCGTTTTTCCCTATTGTCTCCCACCAAGAGAATAAAGCCTGCAGGCTCATGTCCTGTCCCACAGCCACTTCTCACCTTCCTCTTCCTGGGGCAGGCAAAGAGATGGGCTTTTCTAATCATCAGCAGCCTGCCAGACCATAAAGAGTCACCAAACATGTACCAAGGCCATTGTGTACCCCTGTCCTCTTTCTCCCGTGCCGCAGGGCAAGATGCTGTTTTGCCACTACCCCAATCTGCTGCCCAGGGCATGTGCCCCCTTCCCCTCCCCTTGATCCAGGCCTGGGAATATGCATATTTTGCAATGCTAACATGTCAACATCAAGATGTCCTTTTTCATCCCAGTTTTCAAATTGGATATAAGGATAGGATTCCCAACACATATCCTTGAATGGAAAAAAGCCCACATGCTGGTAAGAGCAGTTCCACTGCAGATGCTAAGCGGTCCTTGGGTCTGAGCACTTAGCTGTATGGAAGGCCACCTGAAAGCATCTGCAACCCACTCAGATCTTTAAAGGAAGTGCAGAGTCCAAAACTGTGTAAATACTCCCTTTTACTCTGCACCCAGTGCACTCCCATCCCTGGTTTGGGAAGTAGGGTACACATTGTGTTAGCCAGACCAAGAGGAAGGAAGGAAGGAAGGAAGGAAGGAAGGAAGGAAGGAAGGAAGGAAGGAAGGAAGGAAGGAAGGAAGGTGCTATTCAAGAGGTGTAGATCTGTATGTACAAAAGCGTAGCATGAGAATTGATGCTAAGCAGAATCAGAGACAAAATGGGCCTGCTAAGATCTGGAAACCATTCTGGGCCCTAACAATCAAACTTCTTATATAATTACAAAACTTCAATGTACTTGATACTGAAAGAAAGATGGACAATGAGGGTTGTTTTGTCTTTAGAAAGACAAAGACTGTTATGTTTTGGCAGGCTCAGGTGCCACATGAGCTTAACTCAAGACCCTCCAATATCCATGACTTGTAAAAGGCAATATACCTAATAAACATATTAGATCTGTCAGTTTCTCTGACCATGATGGGAGTGAGTTTTGGAAATGCTGATCATCTTATTTTTTCAATGTTTGCTTCTTAAGTGGTCAGGGAATTTGTGATAATCCCTCTGCACACAACACCTGAAATGGCTGTTCGGGAAATTGATGAACTCTATGACGTGTACTTAGATGTAAGACAACGCTTCAAGTCTGAGGTCAGTCGCTGTTTCCTTGGTGCGTTTGTGCTAAAGTTGTGCTGAATATCAGCCCACCCCACCCCTGTGAACATTGGAACTTAGAAAGCTGCCTTCTGCTGAGTCAGTCCAATGGTCCATCTTGCTCAGCATTCTCTGTGTTGACTGGCAGGAGCTGTCCAGGATTTCAGATGGGGGTCTCTCTCAGCCCTACCTAGAGACCAGGGATTGTGATCTTCCACATGCTAAGCAGAGACTTTACCACTGAGCTACTGCACTTCTCCTAAGGCTCCTAGTCATAGTGTGGCTTGGTTGTTCTGAGCACCCCAGGCATGTTCCTGGAGACAGAATTACTACTGCCTGTCATCCATACTAATGAATGAAGTCATTTCAGAATTTTATCTCTCCCTCTTCCTCATAATCACACACCATTAACTTCCTCTCCTTTTTCATTTCTCTGATACTCCCCATAGATCTCTTTGCACCTGAAGATCTATTGAGATAATTCTCATATGCGGTTAGCACACCCAGGGAAATTGATCAGTGACTCTGTGAGCCAGTCTGATCTGGGTGCGCCTGCTGCCATGATAGGGCACCTTTGCTAAGAAGCTCAAAATAGATCACTTTACTTTCCCAATAATAAAAAGTGGTGGAGGAAGTTGTCATACCTTTCTGCCCTGCTTTCTGCAATCCTGTCTCTTCAAATTTGTCTTTTCATAATCTCCTGCCCCACCTTGTAGAATTTCGTCTTCATGGGAGACTTCAACGCTGGCTGTGGCTATGTTGCGAAGAAACACTGGAAGAATATCAGACTGAGAAATCACACTGAATTTGTTTGGCTGATTGATGACAAAACTGACACGACGGTGAAAGCCAGCACCCGCTGCCCCTATGACAGGTAACAGCTGGTTTTAGAGCTGACTTGTGAACCCTCCCATCTAGAACCTCTGCTAAGCTACCTATTATCTGCAGTGTTGAAAGAACTCTGCTGGTTATCTTAACAAAATGCATGTTGATTTACAACAGGTCGTTAATATTGTGAGGGGGGAAATGTGCACCTGGGCTATCTATGCATGGATAAATTATTGCATATTTGGTCTCTTACCTGTGTGACATCACATCCAGCTATTAATCTATGGATAACCAATCTGTGACAAGTGCAAGAAATGGGCCTAGGCAGCTGGAGACTGTGGCTTTCCTGGACTGGAGTAGATTGGCCAATCTAGCTTCCAGTGCTCCATTATTTGATAAGAACATACACTGGAACGTAAGAGTCCTGCCAAAAACCTATCAGAGTCCAGCATCTTGTTCTCTAAGCAGCCAACCAGATGCCTAAGGGAAACTCACAAGCAGGCCTCACCACAACAGCGCTCTCCCCACTTACAATTCCTGGCAGCAGGTATTCAGAGACATACTGCCTCCAGCAGTGAAGGGTGGAACATAGTCATCACGGCCATTCATTTGTCTAATCCTTTTTTAAAAGGCACACATGGTGTCTATTTTGGAAGTGAAATCCATTGTTTATGTGACAGTGTGTGAAGACATTCTTCCTATTCCTTGGCTCAGAAGAATAAAGCTATACCAATGCTATCCTCAAACCCTTGGTGAGTTAGGGACTTCCCCTGCATGTGATGACAGGCTCTGGAAGATTGAGCAGACGAGACCAATAGTGGGTCCACCAGTCAAGAAGGTGGTTTCTGCATATACTGTAGAGGGAAGTGAGGGGCAGGTGGGGCTCGTCAACCTGGGAAGGTAGCTCATCTAGGAGAAGGAAAACTTTGATCCTAAACCTCCTCTGCCTTGTGAGACATCTTTGGGGGGGGCTGAGGGGTAAACTCGACACAAATCCAGAGAGGAGGCCCCAAGGTGGTTGGATGGTGTCTTGTACGCCTTCTTTTAGTAGCTCCTGCAACCAATCTGATGCCCAAAGTACTGCTCTGCTTTCCTTTGGACCACATCAGCGAGGCTGAGGTAGGGGTCTTGTCCCCTGGGCAGCCCAGGACCTCCATACACACTGCCCAGGTTTATGCCTCAGGAGGTCACTTCGGTGCTGCTAACACAGCGATTTGACTTCACCCCGAGAAGCACACTCCATTGTCTCTCGAGACAGGCAGATGCCAACAATTACCAAGGCACAATGGGCTTCATGGAGAAAAGTTTTTCTTCCTCCCTCACAACACTAGAATTCAATGGAGCTGAATATTGGAAGATTTGGGACAGATAAAAGAATGTACTGTTTCACACAGCTCATAGGCTATGGAACTCGCTCCCATAAGAGGCAATGATCGCCACCAACTTGGAGGGCTTTAAGAGAATTGGACAAATTCATGGGGAATAAGCCTATCCACAGCTGCTAGCCAGGATGACTATGCTCTGCCTCCACAGCGGGAGACAGCAGTGCTTCTAATTGCCAGTTGCTGGAAACTGCAGGAGGGGAGAGCGCTCTTGGGCTTGCAGATTTCCCACAGGTATCTAGGTGGTTACTGTGAGAACATGATGCTGGGCTAAAAGGGCCATTGGCCCGTTCCTGTATGCTCATCTTATGTTCTTATATGTACTACTGTGTGAACTTGAATGTCACCTCCTCATACTTCATACCTGCCTTGTTGCACACGTTTTGTTTAATTTGTTGTATTCCATCATTCTTGCACATCCTACTGCGCTATGCAAGAAGAAAAGAATGAGAACAACTGAAACCATTCTAAAATATTTAAAAGTCTACAAAAGAGTCAAAATGTTGCATGCATCAGTGATCCGGGGATCCAGGGAAGCAGGCTAGCCACCACTGTGATCCCCCATTGAAAGGCAGTAAGGGCAAGTTAATTGCAGCTTTTGCAACAGAACCATTCCTGGGTTGCAGTTTGTCATCCTCCCTGTGCAAGCCCTTTGGTTGATTTCCAGACAGAAAACTTTTGACCTCCATGAAGTCTGCCAGGATAATCACCTGAACATACTGATGCTCACAATGAGCTCATTCCCTGCTGTTGGCACAGCACTTTCCCTCCCTCTGCCCACGCTGTTACCCTTCGCAAGATCACCTCCCTCCCTTGTTCCCGAAACAGCTGGCAGGCAAGCGCTGTGTTAGATAGGAGTGTACTTCTGAGTCACAATCCAGCCTCCTTTCCCAGCAGTGTGCATCAGGTAGTGTCAGGATGATTAGTGATGTCTGAACATAGTCCTGTGAGGACGGGCAGTTTGGGAGAAAGAGAGAAATAGCTTGGGGAAGCTCTTCTCTGGTTGTTTTTTGCACAAAGCACTACACAGACAAATGTGCCAGGTGGGTGGGTGGGTATCCCTGTGGCAGCCTACCTGCAGTGGAATGAACTTCACCCAGCTGAGAGCAAACGTTCAAACCCTGAAGATCTCCAGAGGACTTCACATTGCAGAATTAGATGGAGAAAAAGGCTGGTATCGTTGGGTTAGTAACTGCATTCCTAAGCAGTGGTGAATTGGTGAGAGTCCCAAGGCCAAGATAGAGAGGCTGGAGGGGTGGCCTTTTTGCTCCCCTCTGGCTAACCTTCATTCTTCTCAGAATTTTAACTTACCAAGTAAGACCTGACACCAGAACAAGAATATCAGAAGCAGTCCTAATAACAAGCACTAAAGCTTACCTGTATCTGTGCAGCTCAGCCAGAAATACTTGAGAACCCACTACATTTGGGATAATTTTAATTGGTTATTCTTTTGTTTTTCCTAGCTTTATGACTAATGGAAACTGATGCACTATTGAGGCACTTAAATTGCCATTTTTCATCGTCCTCTACCACCCACGGAAAGATGAAATAGCAACTAAGAGACAAGCTATTTGTGGATCAGCTTAATTGCTGGAGTTTGCAGACAACTCGCCTTGCCTTGCCTCTGGGTCGCTTGCAAATTCATCTTTGTGCTATCAAAAACCACCATGCTCCCTGCTCACCTTTTCTTTCTGACAGCAGCATATGTATTCTCCTCCTGCACAGCAGGCTAACACCCAGTGGTCTTGTTTTCGCCTCTTACAGGATTGTGCTCCGTGGGGATAAACTCATAAATGCTGTTGTGCCAGACTCAGCCGGCATCTTTGATTTTCAGAGGGCCTTTTCGATGACTGAAGCACAGGTTTGTGTAAGACAGGAATAGTACACAAGCGGAGTGTTTTCGCGTTCTCATCCTGCATCCGCCGGGGCTTGAGTCCACAGCTGCGCTGCGTCAAAACTGGGGAAGCAGACCAGTGAGAGAGGCAGGCAGCCAGTCGAGGGGAAACAAGCAGGTAGAGCCAAGAAGCAGGAAGAACCATGAGTTGAGAAATATAGGGAATCACATAACAGAATTCCAGGCCCACCTGCAGAGATAGACAGGTGTGTGCCATGTGTTCAGCCAACATACTTCCAACACTTTATCCCCCACTGTGTTTGTCTACGCAAATCAGAGACCTGTGTGGATCAAGCTATGTAAACAGCTGGAGTAACACAACTCCAACGACTGAGGAGCCAAGAACATGATTTATGTAGTACCTGCAGCTGCATCAGTGGCTAAACCGTGAGCTGATAACAAAATACGCCACTTTAGAGCTGTACTTTGGCAGTCTTTAGATGAATGGTCTGCCAGTTTTTGAAAAAGAAAAGGTTCTGACCTCCTTTTTTACTCCTTTACCTAATCCTCAGACCTTAGTTGGCGCAAAAGAGTCTTTGAGAAAGAGTATTCTTGCAGAGTATTGCTGCTTTTATTCTTAAAAAGTCGTCTTCTCCAACCACAATCGAGATCGACAGCTTTTTACACACACCAAACGCAACCAGCTTTCTACCATCCAACCAACCCACACCCAACACTAACATTGGCCACTCTGTATATACAGGTACAATTAGGTGAAAGGTTGCATGAGTCATTGTAGGCCGCTGACTCATGCTGACTTAGTCCTTTTAGCATTAAAGAAACAGCAGCCAATTTTTGGCCGTGACATGGCCCATATGCTCTATCAGTGAGTCCTGCCACTGATAGGGCACTCCAACTAGCCCCTGCCCCCTAGTGTCCCTGGGAGGAGATAGAGCTCAGTGGCATAGCATCTGCTATGCATGCAGAGGGGCCCAGGATCATGTAATTATAGAATCACAGAACTATAGAATTGGGAAAAGCCCTAGTCCAACCCCCTGCAATGCAGCTGTCCTATACAGGGATCAAACTTGCAACCTTGGCATTATCAGCACCATGCTTTAACCAACTGAGCTGTCCAAGAAGGGCTGGGGGGACTCTTGTCCTGAACCTGGAGAGCCACTGCCAGTCAGTGGGGACAATGCTGAGTTACAAAGAGCAGTGGTCTAATCCTATGTTCCTGTGCACACACAGCAGGAGTGTCTGCAGGGAGGGAGGCTTTGTGCAGGCTGCTACACTCGCAAAGGAGCCCATGTGCATCTAGAATCCTGATTGTGCAGGGCACAGTGGCATAGTGTGGGCAGCGCCACAGGGCAGTTACCCTGGGTGCAAAATTCTTAGGGGCACAAAATTTCAAAAGGAAAAAAAGTATTAATAAATAATAGTGGGCCCTCCTGCTAACACAGAATATCTCCCAATGTTCATGTGGATGGGCTGAGGAGTGGATTTGAGCTATGGCTGGTTGCTAGGGCGCCTTCTGCATGGGCTTTAAAAACATGACCACTCTCCCTTGGCCATGGCTGCCACTTGGGTTGGCTACTAAGCTATTGCCCCTTCACTCCAGTCTATTGGCAGGCAGTGCCAAGGATACTTGCCTTGCCCCAGACACTGGTAACCCATGCTATGCCACTGGAAGGATGTACAGATGACAAGCATGGATCTAGGGTGTGATGTCATGGTCAGGACTACTCAGCACAGCCTTCTCACATATTGGCAGAATGCACAAGAAGTTTCCCCGAAAAAGGCTAATGTGGCATGGGGAAACCCACACTAACACAGTGCATTGTGCTGCAGTCTTCACGATCTATTCCCTGTGCTATAATGTAGTAGAGCTCTCAGGTTGGTTGCATATTCCATATGTGTGCTTGTCGGACAGATGCATCCATAGCTTTCCTGAGCAATTCGGCTTTGGATATGTGAAAGCATAGCAGCCAAATTTATTGGTGGCTTCCCTAGAATAAGGGCTATGCACCTCACTTAGGGGCTATCTTTGTGTGACTTCATATGGCAACAAATGGCAATTACTCAACACAGTATGGCTTTTAAATATTTGTATGCAAGGGACAGGGTGTCCAATTAATCCACCTATTGTGTCCCTTACTCTGCAGGCTTTAGCAGTGAGCGATCACTTTCCAGTAGAGTTCCAGCTGAGAGCCAGCAGACATTCCCCAAGACGAGCAAGAGCAAGCAATCGTAGGCGCCTCTTGCAACAGGGCTAGACAGGAGACTGCTGTTCTCCGAAGAGAAAAGAAATTGGATGTATATTCACAAGAAAAGAGTGGGTTTAGTTTCTGACCTTTTCCTTGATGTATATTGGCCTCCCATATGGCCTATTTCACCAAAAATATGCAAACCGAAACTATTTTTATTGTTAAAAGCATTCAAGGTTAAATAAAATAAACGAGCTAAAATTAACTTTGCCGTAACTTGAAAGACAAACGCAGTGAGGCAATCTGAATGCCTTAGCAATGTCTTCAGCAGGGGTTGTTTGGTGAAACAATTTGTTCAGAGTTGTTCGGCATCTCTGCCTGTTCCCAACGTCGGTCTTCTGGCCAAAGATATTTTACAATCAAGAACTCAGAAAGAAGCTACAGAAACACACTTTTTGCCATTGACTGACTCCAATCTTGTAGGTGGATGTGCACTCACGCACACACGCACACACGTCACATCACTTATTTGAAGTTAGAGAAATGTGAAATTGTTGATTTAGGTGGAACTCCAAAGGTTACCAAAATAAAAACCTAGCACTGAGACACTGAGTACTCAACTCTCCCCTCAGATCCAAGAAGAATGTGCCCTAAGGTTTTTTCAGTTTTTCCAATTTTAAGTTCAGCTCAGAGGGACGAGTTTAACCCTCGAAAAATTTCATCAGCGTTCTAATACATACGTTTTTATAAGTAAGCTTACCTAACATAAGCAATTTCATCTGATCTAGTGCATTTTTTAGTTATATTTTCACTAGCATACACATTTGTACACACACCGGAATATGCCTTTTCATGTGCATTACTTGGTTGGAGAACTTTGCTGCAAAATTCAGAGAACTGCAAATATCGAACAATGGCAGTGTTTCTGTTAGCATATGGTTCCAAGGAGAGTGAATTACTGAATATTCACCTTACATACAAACTTAATCAAGTCTTCTCCCTCATCCTTAATCAAACCCAAATTCTCAGTCTGGATGAACCGAGACCATGCAAGTAGGTTGGGAATTGTGGGTATCTGATGCTTTACATTTGCCTTTCTAGATTATGGCAATTTTGAAGATGGGCCAGTAGGATGAATGTTGTGATGCTAGACTAAATTTTATTTCACAGCTTGATCTTGCTTGGGTGCTCAGGATCTAATTTCTTACCATATTAAGGTGACAGGGAAAATTATCCTCGAGTCAGACTGATTAATGACTTGGGTGGCTTTTTGTCCTTTTCTCTCTATTTTTGAGCCATCTGTTTTATCTTCACTCAAATTGTTTGTCTTTGCACACCATGCACAAAGTGATGTTCTTTGTTGGATCAATTAATATGCAGCATGTTGGAAGGGAGATACAAGTAACACAGGGCTGTTCTCCAAGATCACAATGAAAGGTAGCATTACATGGCAGGCTGATATGAACCTAGAAAAAGGATTGTCCTTAGAAGTAAAGCAGCAAAATGGGTGAGAACTGAAGAGGAGGAACACACCTTTGTTTAGATCTGTAATCATGTACAGCCAGTTTTCCCACCCTCCTCTTTGTATATTGCAGAACATCAGTGGGAGTGGAAGAAGCATCCCAAGGTAGCTGGTTGGTGCATTGAGCCTTTTCATTCATTCACTGCATTTGTATCTCACCTTTTTCTCCAAGGAGCTAAAGGTGGCACGCATGGTTCTCTCTCTCATTTAACCCCCACAACAACCCTGTGAGGGGGGTTAAGTTGAAATTACTTGCCCAGGGTCACTCAGTGAGCTGCATGGCCAAATGGGACTCGCAGGTCCCAGTCCAACACTCTTAACCACTACACCACACTGGCTCTCCATTTTGCTTTTTTTGGCTTTTTTTAATCATGATTTTTATTGAGTTTTCCATATTTCGTTTCATTACATTACACATATCTACAGCTTACATTATTACTCAAAAAGAGCGTTGACCTCCTTCCTTCCCTCTTTTCTGACATCCCTATAACTTTAACATATCTATCGCATTTCAATAGTCACTTCTTTACCTTATATCAACTTTTAGAATCACCCTCTAGTTTGTAAATTAGCTCCTTAATTCCACATTACCAAACATTTCATGTTAAAGCTACAAACATTTTCAAATGTTTACAATTTTCTTTCAAATAATCAATAAATTTGCTCCAATCCTTTTGAAACCTTTCATCGGGTTGATTCCTGATTTTCCCCGTCAACTTCGCCAGTTCCATGAATTCTACCATCTTTATCTTCCAATCATCCAGGGTGGGGAGTTCTTGCTGCTTCCATCTTTGAGCCAGGAGGATTCTTGCAGCCTTTGTGGCATACATAAACAAATTTACCTCTTTTTTGTGAATTTCCTCGCCAATTAACCCCAATAAAAATGCCTCTGGTTTTTTGCTAAAATTATATTTTAATACCTTTTTTAATTTGTTGTAGATAATATCCCAGAAGGCCTTAACCTTAGTGCAGGACCACCAACTGGCTCTCCATTTTGATGTTCCATCACTCACTACCATGAACCACAGAGCCCATGGTGCTTCCATGTTCAACCACACGGGCCAGCAGTAGAAGGATCAGCATTGGAGATATAGTGAAAGCAATCCTAAAATGGGCAGGAATTGGAGTGAAAAGGGAATGTGGCATCTCCTATTTTAAAATTTGATGGATGGTAGGACTTACATTTTCTTGGAAGTGTAGCCCACCAGTGCTGGGCAGCTGGGGTGAAAAATTCAATTGGTGAGAGTTTTATTTGGATATGGCCCATAGGGTTGCATCCAACTTGGTGCACAATGAAGTGCAATGGAAGTTCCTCTTTCTCTCTCTTCCCTGTGCCCCCAAAATGTGTTAATGTTCCATCCCTCACCCTCTGGAGCAGATTTTGCAGCTGAATAGGAGGGCTGTAGTGGAAAGGGAAAAGACGTTCTGTTGTGCAAGCGGAAATCTGTTGCAGAACCTCAGCATTACTTAATTTTGCCCCAAAGGAGGAATATTCGAACTAGCCAATGACATATCAGAGAGAGAGGAGAAATGTATTTTTTGTGCAGGCAAACAGCCAGATAGTAACACAACAATGCCCTACTTGTTCTCTTACTTTCGTCAGCCAGCCATATTCCTCTACATACTATAGATCAGGGTTCTAATGTGATTTCTTATGAGAGAAATATGGAGATATCAAATAACTGCTTTGTTAACAAAGAGGTTTCACCCTCCCCAGACATCTCTCTACTGCAGATTTTTGAAATGCCATGGGAAATGTTTGTTAATGACTATGAGTATTCTGTTTTTCCACCCTTCCCTCTGCTTTCTTCCTTACAAAAAACAAAATTATTCAACTTCCGTTTATATACTTTGGCCTTTGGTCCGGCTGTTGGGACAAAAATATATGAAAGCTGACACAGTGACTCTAAACATGGCAGTCTCCCGAAATCAATGCTCTTTAACATTTAGTAGTTGGGGAATGCAAACAAGACACTGTTTTTAAAAGGAACACGAACTGGCACATGGAGACAATTATCCCATAGGGAGGATGCGCTCAAGCTAGGACAATGGAAGAAGTTGATGGGGAAACAAAACAGGAATAGACAATTCCATAACCTCCCCTTGTCTCAGTCCCCCAAGACTGAAGACAGAATAATGATAAATATAGAACATGCTGACTGGCTCACACCAGACCAGATAGGTTTCAATTACATTTTCTTGCACAAGAACTACCATGATCTCCAGACCTGATGCAGCGATTCTCAAAATGTGGGGTTGGCCTCCCTTAGGAAAGGCACATTCCAGGAAAAATAGGATTCTGAGACAGGGAAAGGACTCGGTAGTTAGAGCACATGTTCTGCATGAATCATAAAATTATACAATTGCAAAGTTTGAGAAACTTGACAAGACGTGCAGGGTTTCTTAGAGGCTATCAGAAAGAATCTATATGCATATCACTCAAGAAACCACAATCCAATGAAAACGGGTGTAGTGAGCTCCCAAGCCCCTGACTCAAATCTTGCTGTAGGCACAAATTTACTAGGAGTCATAGGTATGCCATCAGTTTCTCAGCCTCTGTCTTCTCTCCACTGCCATCAATCGGCAATATGGAGATAATTACAGGCCTGTTGTACAAATAACAGAGATATTATGTGTGATGTAACTTTAAATGCGCTGTACATGCAGGTCCTGCTTACTGAACACAATCCATTCCCACAATCATTTGGTAGACAAGTGTTTGCATAACGAGCCCACGGTGTCCATTGATTTCTATGGGAACATTCCTAATTCAGGATTGCTCCAATCTCCCCACCCCCACTTTCCCCTCCAATGGTTTCTTCCTGAAATGTCTACAGCCAACCAACAAAGAGAGACAAAGGGGGGAACTTATTTTTCCAATAGCTCCTGCTCTCTGTTTTACCCAATCTTCCCCTCCCTGAATGGCTTTTGCCCCAAAATGGCTGCCGCCGACCAGCAAAGCAGAAACAAGCAAGAAATCAAGGAAGTGGGCCAACTGTCTGTTTGGATATCAGAATCAGAACCTGGAGTGTATAGTAGAGTTTGGGGATAATTATGTTTGGATAAGTGACCTTTCGCATAGCAAGCATGCAGATAGCAGGACCTGCTTGCATATAAAATATTGTCACTGCCACCTCATTTCTGACACACCCTTCACCAGTACGTCCCATTACAACAATTTAAAGTTCAGTATTTAAAAAAACAGTTAAATGACCGTCATAGGACTAGGGTGGGTCCTGAAAACACACATTTCAGGTGACAAAGGTCAGGGTAAGAGGTATTTCATGATGAATCATGCTGTGATATACTAGAAGGGCTGACCACACCACTAGGTGGAGTGAGTTTGTTGCCCAGGCAGCTGATTTTGGATGCAATGGTAGCAAATTGTGATTTCATTTATTACTGCGGTAGTTTTATTACTGGGAAGAGACCCTGAGGCATTTTCTGCCAAAAATAATTGGACCAGCCTTGGGTATTATGCACCATGGATTTGAGGGTAAGGGCAGTACTTACTGTTCCCCTTCTGTGTGATCAGGGCGGCAAAGGTGGCAAAGGCTCTGTGTTTGCTTCAGATGGGACGTTGCCTGCTTCCGGTGGAAATGCAACCAAGCAAGAACTCAATCATTCCCTGTACTATTGGTCTAGGACAAGAGACTTCTTTTGTTCTCATATTTCAGCTGGGGGTAGCTTTTAAATTTGCCGGTGGCTTCTCTACCCTAAAGAATTGTGCTGTAACCCACCATGTGATCTTCAGTATATGAATTTAATAAACAATGTTGTTGTTTAGTCATTTGGTCATATCCGACTCTTCGTGACCCCATGGACCAGAGCACGCCAGGCACTCCTCTGTCTTCCACTGACTCCCGCAGTTTGGTCAAACTCATGCTGGTAGCTTCGAGAACACTGTCCAATCATCTCATCCTCTGTCGTCCCCTTCTCCTTGTGCCCTCCATCTTTCCCAACATCAGGGTCTTTTCCAGGGAGTCTTCTCTTCTCATGAGGTGGCCCGAGTATTGGAGCCTCAGCTTCAGGATCTGTCCTTCCAGTGAGGACTCAGGGCTGATTTCTTCTTGTTTCTCTGAGTTATTCAAGTCCCTTTGCCACGACAAGGCAGTGATCCATGAAAGAGTAATACACAATGATAATAAATAGGCCAACCACTACTATATCCTTTGGTCAAAGCCCTTCCTGAGACTTTAGAAGGGCATTGTGGGGAGAAGACTTAAATGAATTTGAAAATCTTATCTTATTTCCTTGTAGCTCTCAAAAGCAGGAGCATTTCTACATTTTATATATTTTTTGTATCACATTTTCCCCACCAGGGGGAGCATGAAGTCCTTGCTGTTGAAAACAAGGCAATGATTCAGATATAAAGCATTTGATTTATTTTTCTGACTAAAATTCAGGAATATTTGTTTGGTCTGAGTTTTGTTTACTTCAGGTTCCCCTGAGATTTATTTCCAAGCTCTACAAGTGTGTGCGCACGCACACACACACATACATGGATAAAACCACGCTTTTACAAGCCCAGTTGTCCTCTGAAGCCTCGCTGGCCAAGCCCAAGATGACAGCCATGTTTTCATTAGAACAATCCTAGCTGAGCAAATACAGAGCTCAGATAGGAAAAACTGAGGGCTCAGTACTTCTGACTCAGGACAAACTCCCATTTTCTCTAGTGAAGTCATTTCCTTGTGACTCGTCTGGGAATATCCACAGATAATGGTTTACAGAATTTTGTGTGTGTCAACAATGAAATTATTCCTCTAAAATGGCTTCATTCCACTCCGAAGAAGGCAGAAATACACAACCGCACCTCTCTTTCCATCAAAAAGCTATCAACTCTTGGTCCCCACAGTGAAATACATTCACATTTTAAAATAAACAAGTGCAGTTGATGTGGCTCCTGTTTGTCTTCCGTGGGGTTTCTCTGCTTGTTTGCCATGGTCTCATTTCTTTGTTTATTCACTCAAATCAATGTTTGGGATTGTTTATATATTTTCGTCTACGTTGCATTGTGTTGAAAAGCTCCTTGTTTGTTCTCTGTCTGCCCTTGACTTCACTGGCTAACTGGAAAATAAATAACTGTCCATAACTGTAGCTGGGTTTGGTGGGCAGACTAATGTAATTACACAATGCGAAAAAGATTTGAGGCATTCATAAATCAAAGGAAGGAAGGAAGGAAGGAAGGAAGGAAGGAAGGAAGGAAGGAAGGAAGGAAGGAAGGAAGGAAGGAAGGAAGGAAGGAATCCTAACATAAGCTTTGCTATGTTTTCATCACACCACCAAGCTATGGGTCATATTCACTCAGTGTAAACCAACTGAAATGAATGACCATGGCTAACTTAAGTCCATTCATTTCAGTGAATCTACTTTGAGTAGACATTTGTTGACTACAATCCTATAATTCCCGTGATTCTTCAGGGTAAGCCAAATTGGCCTATAAAAGAGATACATTTATAGTTTTGGCATGACTTCATTGTCCATCTTTGCAGAGAAAAGCATTATATTCAGATGTCAATTGTTTTAGCAATGAACAACCCACTGTGGAAGTGCAACTCACTGTGTTTGTATTTCTAAACAATCTTATCTTCTGGATCAAGCGCAGGGGAAACTAAGGTAGAATCTACACACATATAAAAAAGCTGTGAAAATGTTCTTTTAATTAAAAAGACATTTTGAAAAATACATTGAATTTTGCATAGCTCACTTTTGTCATCTAGTGTCACATTTATACATTGCACTCTACAACACATTTAAGATGCTTTATTTGCAGCTGTGTAGCTCAGTCTCAATTCACTCTGTCTACAGCAGAAGTCATTTGTGTAGAGTTGGTTAAGAATGGGAGAGCATTTCAATTCAGTTTCATTAAAGTACAATCGATTTCATACATTCCAAACAATGTCAGCACCAAAACAAGTATAACCATCGAAATCTTCACTTATCTGAATTTTTCAAGGGAGTTCTCCAGCCAGACAATATTTACAAAAATGCATCTATTGCTGGAAATTATGTACTAAAGTGCATTGTATTAGGAGAAATCACTAGCAAAAATGCATACGTTATTCAAAACTGTATACAAATATGTGTCTTAGGAGAAATTCACACTAAAATGCTGAATAATTTTCATGATTTTTTTTTCAAATTGCTAGTTGTGCAAGATTGAATTTAAGAATGGAAAAATGAGAAACTGAAAGAAACAAAATTGACAAATCCTTCCATCTCTAGTGCTGATGGGGCTGTAAATGGGACATCATTAATCCGCCTCCCATAAAACAATTTTTGCCGTGTTTTAAATTTTATTCTCCTTTTTTGAAGTACAGTGGTACCTCAGGTTAAGTACTTAATTCATTCTGGAGGTCCGTTCTTAACCTGAAACTGTTCTTAACCTGAAGCACCATTTTAGCCAATGGGGCCTCCCGCTGCACCGCTGGAGCACGATATCTGTTCTCATCCTGAAGCAAAGTTCTTAACCCGAAGTACTATTTCTGGGTTAGCGGAGTCTGTAACCTGAAGCGTATGTAACCCAAAGCGTATGTAACCCGAGGTACCACTGTAACATATTAATGTATATTCAACCAAATAATGGAACAAGTTCTGGGTTGCCTAAACACCAAAGTGGAGAATAACAACCAAGAGAGACTAGAACAGTCTGGAGGAAACTGAGGACCCCCTCCTCTTATGCCAGATATGAAAGCTCAAATCTCTGTTTCTGAAGCGGGAGTTTAAAAAAAACCCCACAACAATTAGAAATGAGAAGAATAAAACTAAGCAGTGTTAACTTGTCAATTTTAATCAAAACCATAACTTTTCAACTGCTTGGCCTTTAGCCACCCAGCCACAATGTCCCCCCTTGTCCTCCTGCCATTCATAGCTCAGCATAGCCCATGAGGACAAAAACAAGCAAAAAGTAAGTATATCTTGTAATGCCAAAGTAAACACAAGTGTTTATTATTTTTTGCTGGTGCAGAAATGTCAAGGATTCACCCGGCCTTTTCTGTTCATAACCTACATGCCCCTTGTAGATACCTGAAATATGTCACCTCCACAAATTGTATACATCCTGATGCATTAAGCGGCTGGGGGAAAGTGAAGAAGAAAAATCTTTGTGTGGCCATCAAGAAAGGTGGTGTTGATTTTATGGTTGGCTGCTGCTAATACCACCCAGGTTCTTATTTCAGGCTCTGGCCATATTTAGTGCACAGATTTCTAACCACATCTTTTTCACAGTCCTGCAATAACATATAGTCTTTTTAAAATGTATACAGATAAAAATGAATGAGCCATTGGAACGAGGTGTGAGGATCGGAATAATTCCCCAAACTTTTCCACAATGTTGGTACAAATATTAAGTCTGTCTGAGTAAAATGCAATAGTCCTTTTTCTGGATTGAAACTATCCCATCTTCAGCATTATGTGTCACAACTGTATCCTTCTAATAGCTCAGTGCAGTGTACACCCAGTTCTCATTTTGCCACACAACAACCCTCTGAGGTAGGTTAGCAAAGGCTGCAATCTTAAATGCACAAATTAATAAGTCCCATCAAACTAAAAGGGAAACATACAAAAGATTGCTCTGTAAGAGGATTATTCTTACTTGGGCCAGGTCAGTATTATCCCCACATTCCACATGGGGAAGCTGAGGCTGCAAGATTAAGACACCCCTAGTGCATTTATAGTTGTGACATTTCAACCACTTAGTTCTCAGCTCACATTCTTGGGAATGTTTATGCTATGTGAAGTTTAAAATGGCTCTAAACCTCTCCCATTCTCTGTGCAAATATTTGATCATTGTTAACACAGAAGAGAAGAGTGGTTGTTTTTTTTAATTGTGTATGAGCGTTCTCGACTATAGGTTTTACTTTCAAATTACATACCATATTTTTTGCCCTATAAGACGCACCGTCTCATAAGGCGCACCTAGTTTTTTTGGGGGGAAATAAAGGGAAAAAATTATTTTCCCCCCAGGCGCGGGGCTGGGGCGGGGGAGGCCCGAGCTTCCCCCGACACCAGCCCCCAAACAGGCAGCTCTCTGCAAGCTGTGGGAGCCCAGCGCTGGCTCCCGCTACTTGCGGAGAGGTCCGCGAAGCCTGCATTCGCCCCATAGGACGCACACACATTTCCCCTTCATTTTTGGAGGGGAAAAGGTGCGTCCTATAGGGCGAAAAATACGGTAATCACTGTAAACCTCATGGTGGGGATTACAGTGGTACCTCTACTTATGTGCACCTCTTCTTGCGTATCCTTCGGGATACGCATGCAGCAAACCCAGAAGTATATTTCCGGGTTTCGTCGTGTGCGCATGCACAGAAGCACTTTTTTGCGCCTTGCACGTGCACAGAAGTGGCACCTCCGGTTGCGTAAACCTCGAGATCTGACTGGAGCTCCGGAAAGGATCCTGTCCGCAACCAGAGGTACCACTGTATATTCTATTTTTGTAAGGTGGTCTTCAATAAATGTGTCTCTACAGTGCATGGGTATCTATTTGGGCAGTGGGACTTTTCCCCTCTCCCCACCCCCTCCCCAGATCTGCTCCAGGGTGTTGGCAGAACCCCTAGAACAAATTTAAGGGGCACACAGGGTGAGTTCTGTTGTTCAAGCAGAAATCCTTGCACTAATAGGGACGTGACTTAGCCCTTTTTCAGTCACTAGGTGGCACTAGGCTTAGTTGTGTCTGGACAGAGTCAGGAGTTTCCTCTTGCTGTTTTTCTTCTCTGGCTTCCTGACTAGTCTGACTTCTAAGACTCCCATGCAGCTTCATAGCTAAAGGGGGATTAAAAATCTGGCTTCCCACATCCAAAGACAACACTCCTGTCATTCTACTAGTGACTCCTCACAACGCCCTTCCCTCCTGTACAAATTAGCACAGCTTCAAGCCCTCACCACTAAATGTTCATGCGTGTGCTATTTTATTAAATGAAGCTAAAATACTAAAAGGGATATTTGCTATAGCTTCTATGTAAACTAATCAGACAAATTAATTGCAGGATTTGATATAAAGGCCTGCTTCTGTTTAAAAATTCCTGTGCAGGAAATACTACCAATTCTGGGAAGACAAAACAAATAAGCAAGCAAGTTTCAGTGAAGCTATTTTGATAACCTTTTAAAATAGGTGGCTCACCGTAGATTAAGATGCCAAAAAATAGTTTGGCTCCATCATGCTGCTTCCTCCTTGGTCCATATTTCTGAAGGGATCTCCAAAGAAAGCTGTGCTTAACTTAGAGATCACCTCCTTGTTTATTTCCCATCATCAAAATAATATTGCACTCTCAAATACAAAATCTATGTGTAATATAGATGTCATTTCCTAGCTGAAATGCTGCCTAAGTTAACATAACCACATAAGGCAAGTCCTTCAGTTTCAGATGTGGGGCTCATTCAGACAACCGGCTTATTGGACATTCACCCTGCTTTTGTTCCACTTCGTTTGCAGGGCAGTTATATGACAGTGTTAATCCTGATTTGCTTGTGTGGTGGTTGTGGGTCTTCCTGTGAATCATTCATTCATTCTTCATGTGCATGCACATATAGAAATTGCTGGGGAAAATAAAATCCTACACTTGCATTCCCAGAAATTTGTGTGTTCTCTTAAGTTCACTGACTTTGCACAGAAAGAGGGGGCTCCCTGTGGCTTTTCCTTAACTTTAGGGGTCTTTAGAGGAAGCGAGTCTTTAGGGGAAGAGATTTCCAATGGCCAAGCATGAGAAAGCGCCATAGCTCAGTGGTGGAACTTCTGCTTTGCATGCAGAAATTCCCATGTTCAATCTCTGACAACTCCAGGTACAGCTAGAGAAAAGTAGCGTCTGAAACCCTGGAGAGCTGCTGCCAGCCAGTGCAGAGAATACTCAGCTAGATGGACCAGTGATCTGAATTCAGGCAGCTTCCTACATCCATATATACACCATCCAGAAGATGTTTTTATTAAATTGTCATTTGCTAGTCAGGGAGGGTGTAGAATAATGATCATACTGCTATCTGTCCTGAGCCCTCTCCAGAGAAATGCAAAGAGATGGTGAAGCCTAAAACCAAAATGAAATGGAGTAAGTATTGGTCTAGACCAGGCACCCCCAATCTCTGCCCTCCAGCTGTTTTGGGACTACAACTCCCATCATCCCTGACCACTGGGCCTGTTAGCTAGGGATGATGGGAGTTGTAGTCCCAAAACAGCTGGAGGGCCAAGTTTGGGGGTGCCTGGTTTAGACGCAGCCTGTTACTCAGTCCATGGATCGGCATAAGCTGAATCGCAGGACTAAGTTGTGGCTTTACTGATAGCAGATAAAATATCAGCAATATATATCACACATGGACTGAAATTTTCATCCCTTATTCCCTGCTGGCCCATTGGACAACATTCCTGTAGTAAATCACAACATTGAAAGTATATTTCATGTTACTATCAAATTTCAGTCAAGCGAGACATACGACACTATGAAATTATTCACATATACTTGAAAAAGAGCCACCTTTTAGATACATTAGCACACATAAATTTATGGTTCCATTCACTAAATTTATTTTGCAGCTCTCTTGTTTTATGCTATTTTGTTCTAGTCAAGTGGTCTCTGTGGAGCAGTGAGTCACTGGATCTCTTCGACTTCTCAAGCAAACAAAGCCAAGAAAGAAAGAAAAATTATCACCACCCTGGTTCCGGATCAAATAGGGAGAGTAGCTGAAGTTACAAAGTCCATTGTATGAGTGTATATAGAATGAGGGTAACACAAGCTGTGAGTTGCAGCAGCACGGTTTGTCTTGGCTCCAGGGAGCACCTTCAATTTTTCGGGTATCTCAATTTTCATATAAAATACTTGTATGTCATAGCTGTGGAGACATCCTTGAAAAGCATGCCTGCCTTATGCACCCTTAAAAGCATGAGCACCCAGACAAACCCCCATTTTAATTTTAAATCTCATGTTTTTCAGCCAGGCTTGTTCGAGCTGCGAGTAACAACAGAGCTTTTGTTCACTCTCCTGGCTGTAACGCAGCATTTGGGAGCAATGGAGGCCTGTCAGCAAAAAGCTTTCGAAACAAGGGGCATTCTGAGGCAGTCATGACTATTCTATGGAGTGGGGAATCACGTATCTGAAAATAACCCTTAGAAAAACAAGGGAATTCTGGTAGCCCCAGGTTCACCTCACTTGGGGCCCTCTGTCCCCTGCAGGCAGCAATCTTGGCTCATGGATCGATTTCCTGCTCAATCTGAGCTTTGCTGTGGATATGACACACAGCAAAGCATGGCTTTCTCACATGATCTTTTGAAGAAACCAGGGTACTCTCACAAGTCATTCACATCCATGCCTGAAGAGCTCTAGGAAAAATAGCAAAAATCACAGAGCTACCCGTCTCCGAGGGCTGTGTCCTGTGAATTTTTGCTCACCATTAGTTTGTTGTCTCCATGACTGACCAGCTGATCAGCATACCCATGTCTGACATACACATAATTGCGGCTATAAATTCCTCATAGTCTACCTTTATTATACAAGTGAATGGTGGGTTCGCTCCCATGAGTGAAAACAGTAAAGTCGTTGTGGTACTCCACCCCACGTCTAAGGAACAATACAACAGCTCACACAACCTCCAAGGAAGAATATGATAATGTACCCAATCACTAATGGAGTAGACTTGGTCCATCTAGTCCTATACTATTTACTCTGACTGGCAGTTGCCTCCAAGGCCTCAGTCAAAGGTCTTTCATAGATCCACTACCTGGAGAACTGGGAATAAAGTAAAGGTAAAGGGACCCCTGACCATTAGGGCCAGTCGTGGCCGACTCTGGGGTTGCAGTGCTCGTCGCTTTATTAGCCGAGGGAGCCAGCATACAGCTTCCGGGTCATGTGGCCAGCATGACTAAGCTGCTTCTGGCGAACCACAGCAGCGCATGGAAACGCTGTTTACCTTCCTGCCAGAGCGGTACCTATTTATCTACTTGCACTTTGACGTGCTTTCGAACTACTAGGTTGGCAGGAGCAGGGACCGAGCAACGGAAGCTCACCCTGTCGCGGGAATTCGAACCGCCGGACCTTCTGATCGGCAAGTCCTACGCTCTGTGGTTTAACCCACAGCGCCCTCGTCTGGGAATACTTTGTCACAAAAGCTTTTGTTACAAACCTGCACCCTTTTCGAATTTCAAAGCAGTTCTCTAACTTCATCTTGGTATAAATTGTGATAGGTGCTTTAAAAAAAATCAGCCTATGGCAGGTCTTCTTTCAAGGTGTCACCACAAAAGGAAACTATCACAAGAAACATCACAACGGCCATATGAATTAATTGGCTCTAAATCAGACTCTGGTCCCAAATGTATGCAAGGTTGTATACACACCCTTGTTACTCTGCCAGAATGATAGGTGCTGTGCATCTATTACACAAGAAGCAGTGCTACATGCTACACGGAGAGGAAGGCTAGAAGCAAGTTCTAAATCTGAAAGAGTAATTATGGAGGGAAGTAATTATAGAGGGTTGTCTGATCCAATACCACAACAAATACCCATGCTAGGCAACATTGCACAAACATTTCCACATGTCAGTTAGCACTAATATTCATGACAGCTTGTCAGTTTTTGATGGATGATAGAAGATTCCGTTTTTGAAGTAGAAAGTATCCTTTACAATTCGGGATTTGCCATGGATTGGTGTCCTCATGTCCTTAACCACGTCTCCTGGAAAAATAAATGTGTAATTGTGTGTTAAAATTTGCATGCCTAAGATAACCTAAAGCAGAATGCCAGCTGCCACATGATGTGATTTTCAGATTCCCTTACAGAACAGTCACAATTTGTAAACTGATAAGCAAGGAGCAGTGTAAACCTGTCATCCATTTCCTGGATTTGGTGAAATCGTCACCAGGCATTTAACTGACTGCCATACAAATCATCATGAGTTCACCACCTGTAGCTGTGATGACTACATTGCCTTCCTGGGGCTGCTCAGGTAGTTCCGCCTATGCTGTAGATAGATAGATAAACTTTACTCGCATTAGCCAACGGCCATAGCAACATAAAACAAGCAATATATACAATTTAAAAGACAACAATGGTTAAAAAGGGCTATCAAGTGACCAAGATTATCATTCAGTTGCCTGCATTTACAATTGGCTAAAGCCAACATATGCTCTTAACTGAAGGAGAAAGCACTAAAACCTGTTTGGGTCTTTTGGAATGAGGCTGATAGATCTGAAGAGCTGCAATGCTTTATAGCTCCCACTGAACAAAACTCTGCTCCATAAAACAATAATGCACAAAACAGCAGCTTAGTTCCACTATTAATAAAAGATATAAATGCTTAGATCAGGCATAAGCAAACTCGGCCCTCCAGATGTTTTGGGACTACAACTCCCATCATCCCTGACCACTGGTCCTGTTAGCTAGGGATGATGGGAGTTGTAGTCCCAAAACATCTGGAGGGCAGAGTTTGCCTATGCCTGGCTTAGATAATGGCAAACTTTCCCCCTGTCTGTAATAGCAGCAGACTATGCAGAAATTCAGCAGGTGCGCCCTTGCCCATCATTTTATCTTAAAAGCTTCACCTGCCTAATTTCTACCATTCTGGGGGCAGGCAGTCATTTCCTCCAAGGAGCTTGAATGTGGCTTCCCCCTCCTTCCATTTTATCCTCACAACCATCCTATGAGGCAGGTTAGGCTGAGAGATGGTGCCTGACCAAAGGTTCATGACTGCGTGGGGATCTGGACTCTGAAGTGGGTCCTGTAAAGGTGGCGTCATCCCAGGCAAACACCACCAGCTTGTGCTTCACTTTACTTAGTTCTTACTGTTTTGTATTTCTTCTTAACACTTACGCTCAGAGCAAAGTCACCATGTAAGCAAATGAAACATTATTCAGACTCTGGCATACAGAACTAGATTGGCTTCTGTCACCGTGACTCACGGAATAATGCTTAGCTGGCAATTCAGTGGTTTGCTGGGGGCTTATGCAGAATGAAATAGGAAGGCTGCTTAGTGGTAACAGATAGAAAGGCAGGCATAGGGCAACTAGAGCAAGCGGAAGGCACAATTTAGCTCCTGCACCGCAAAAATGCATTTCTGAACAAAGCTTAAAAGGCAGGGTGATCATGTGGCCTACTTTAGAAAGGACAGTCCTCTACTGAAGAACAGTCTGCTCCAAAGGAGACAGACATCACTGGAGTTGTCAATCAACAATGGACTGCAGGCACACAGGCCACCTGGTCACAGTCTTCCCATTTGACCTATACTAATTATTGTCAAATTTGCAAACATATAAATTACCTTATGCTAAATACTGCGCTGATTTCTGGCCTCTTTTGAGGAGATACATTGGTTTTTGCCAATGTGTAAGTGGGCCACCATATTTAAAACTGGTCAGGAGCCGGCATATGTGCATAAGGAAAGACAGACAGCTGTCAGGGACACATCCTGTTAGTGCCCTGTGCCTTCCCAAATCTGCTAGAGATCAGGGGAAGTCCTACAACAAATTTAAGCATGTCATGGCGGGGGAGATTACATATGGACAACAGACAGCGCTACACTGCATTCCACCCTAATAATTTTCCCTCACAAAGACAATTAAAGCAGGGGAGGCAGAAGCAACTTGAAATATTCCGTTGTCACTGGTGAAGCATTCTCTTAAGCCTCTCATGCTCTGGGATCCATGCAATAGCCATTACTGGTTCATTACTCTTACCTAAGCGCCAGCCATATTCCCACGACGACAGCACTGGGTAGCAGAATTTCTCCTCAGGGCTCTTCATCTTCCTCTGCTTGAGGTAGTGGTGCCTCCCTTTGCCTTCATGGGAGAAGCCCTGGTATAGCAGCTGAGTTGTCTGTGGTGTGGGAACCCTCATCTCGGGAAGAGGCTCCTGAAGGCTTGGGCCTTCCTCCTCCTGCTTCTCCTCCTTCCCTGACAGCTGCCGCCTGTCCTCTTTTTGCACAGTTACTTCTTGACACTGGAGGGAGTTTGCACTCTTCTCAGGAGGACAAATGGCTGGCAAGACACACTTCCTCTTGGCGACCCCATAGTCAGTCACCCGCCGGGGGTATTTGTGCCCGTATTTTGCCTTCCAGCTGACCCTGCAGGAGGCCTCCTTGTTAATAAGCTCCCTCCAGCCATCTTGCTCCCGCGTGGTCAGCAGGCCCCTCATAGCCCCAGAGAGATGGCAGAGTCTGTGTGGTGACCACCGTGTGCTCGGCAAATGTTACTTCCTGCATCTGGTGTCCAAGGAAACATACACAAAAGGGCCAGTGAAGCTATTCTCAAATTACAGCCTCTGAACAGGGCCTGTGTGCGCGCTCTCTCTCTCTGACACACACACACCTCCTGCAACTAGGTGACTACAAGGCATAAAGCTGCGTTGGAAGGTTTTGTTTTTGGTGAAATGTTGAAAACCTTAGGTGGGCTTCTTTGCAGCTACAATTGCCCGACAGGTGGAATTAGTTACCTTACAACCTAGTTGGGGCTTTGTAACTACAGAGCTCGTTAATCAAACTGAAAATAAAGAATAACCTTGCCCTCCTCACCCTTCCCACTTGTGCTCACTGCAGAATATTTACACCTGAGACACACACGTGTGCACATGCACACAAATAGTGATTTAACAAAAACACTTGGTTGGAAGTTAGCAGTCCATCTTGAATGCAAGTTGTGCACAAGCAAGCAGGAGATTTGCCAATCTTCATTTCCCCAATTTTAAGTTGCATTGGACTCAACCCAAAGAAAATCAAAGCCAAACTCAGCGGAAGCCACAAAAAGTTAGATTGGCTACCATTCCATGTGGTGCCTGTGATTTCTCTCTCTGAAACCACAAAACTGGCTGTGTGCCCTTGCTCAAAACCCACCCTGGGGTTTGGGTGCGTAATATAGCCCCAAAGCAGGCAAGTTTTGACTGGCTCTCTGTGTGTTACACAAAGAATTCTAACACCTTCTTAAAAGCCCCTTGCCTCACAGTGCAGTAGTCATAGTGATAGCTGAAATGTAGCACAGTAGGGGGATAAATCTTTTTCAGAGAAATGTATATAGCATACAGCTACAGAGAGGAAATTAAAATGCATGCAAAGGTACTCTATCTTTCTTGTCCCGTGGTCTTAATTTGAGCAGTTGCCCTTTAAAAGCAAAGTATCTTAAAATAACAGAACCAAAAGCATTTGTAGCTGAGAGATGGGTAAGGCAGCTGTATAGAGATGAACTCCATGCCAGCCATTTGGTTTCCTCCTCTAATGCTTTCATCGCAATGCAAGAACTACCACACCCATAAAGAAATGGGAAAGTTTTAGACCTCTGGAGTTAAGCCATAAATTATAAGATTCAAATGCCAGGCCTCCACCCAAGTTTCAAAGAGTACATAGTGAGTAAACTAATATAAAGAGGAGAGAAAATATTCTGAAGAAATTCATAACACTGAACTTTGAAACTGTGGTGTGTGCCTAGGAGTGGCATGGAAAACAGTGAAAGCTTTTGTATGTAGCTCTAGCTATTAACTGCCCACAGATGTGAGAATCTGACATCTATTAGAAAACATGGCACAGCCCTTTTAAGCTAGGGCCACAGTGGAAGAATATTAGCACCGAAAAAAGAACATTGCAAACAAAACAAAAACAGCAATCATTACTTCTGGTTCGATGGTAGCATTAGTTACAAAGACTGATAAATTCCACATACACTGTCCATCACCCATAGCTCAGAAGAAGGGTGCATTCTATGCAAGCAGAAATCTTGGGTTCCATTCCTGGCATTTCTGGAGCAGGTTGGAGAAACTTCTGACTAAAATGCTGATGAGCTGCTTCCATGTCAACACGGCTCAGGCTTTTTCAACCTGCTGCCCTCCCAATGTTTTGTATTACCAGCTCCCAGCATCCCAAACATTAGCCATGATAACGGGTGAATATGAGTTGGTAGTCCAAAAAAACAGGAAGGCACTGAGTATGGGGAAAGCTGGCTATGGTCAACTGACAGCAGCTCTGAAAAAAGAAGCATTTTACATAATTTGCTAGCTGGTCTTTATCTGGAGAAGCCAGGATTTGAACCTGGATTCCTCTGAATGCAAAGTGTCTACTCTACCACTGAACTACAACACCTCCCCAAAATTCCGATCTCCAGAGTGCCTTTCAATGGCATGGCAAGAACCAAATGATTTTAGGGATTAGGGGTAGACTTCAGCAGAGAGGAGGCTTGAGAGCTAAAACTTGACCAAGGGCTAGCTTGTTTTCACAGCACAAGACCTAGAATATTTAGTGTAAAAATCTGTAGAAAAGACAGAGCATACCTAACTCAGCCACAGAGACAGTCTTAAGAGCTAGGGAGCCTGTGTGTTTAAAATCATGCGTGAAGAACTAAAAACGACATCTGCTTTTACCATTGCCAATTATGGTCTATGTTCAAGATCTCCATACTACTGTAAGGCACTTTGTTGCCCTGTTGTATATTATCGTGGTATGGGAGCAGCTCTGAAATGGATAAAAAAGCTTTACAGAGAATAATTAAAATTGCCCAGAATGTTATTGGGCTCCAACTACCAACCCTGGATGAGATCTTCACGTCTCGCAGCTTCAAGAAGTCACACAATATTCTGAGAGATCCCACCCATCCTGCTCACAACTTCTTTGAACTGTTGCCTTCGGGCAGAAGATATAGGACAATGAAAACACGAACCACACGCCTTCTGAATAGTTTCTATCCAAGAGCTCTGATTGCACTAAATAATGATCTCAGGGCCAGTTGCAAGAAATAGCAAGCAGGGAGTAGGAAGGAATGAGATAGGTTTTAGGTTATGTTATGCCTTTAATAGGTTATGTTACATTCTGGATTATGTTATGTTTTATAGATTATGTCTGAATAGGATGAGAGTATTGGAGATACGTGCAAATGTGTATGTGAACCCGGTCTTTGGGTGTTTGATTTTCGTTGTTGTGTATACTGTGTATATACAGACAATGACAATAAATTTATCTTAATCTTAATGCTATTTCGAGGTTTCAGTTCCCATTTTTTTAGAAAAAACACAAAACCACCAGCAGGAATGACATTTGATGCAGGTACAATACAAGTTAGTCCATTTAGACAGACATGAGTCATGGCAAAACAAAAAAAATACTTAAAGCCGACCTGAGTTTGTTTTTAACATGCACATTTTATTTCATGAAGCCAACATTCATGGTTTTTAATAAGTTATGGGATACAATATTACAATCTTGCAATTATTCCAGTTTATTCTGCTTTTCCTTAGTTTACAATGTAGTGAGCATTTCACATTAAGGCACACAGCACAGTAAAAAAAGAAAAGAAAAAAGGATGTCTTGTTACTCTAGCTCCTCCTCCAAGAAGCTGTGCTCAGACTTAGTGCACTGATATACTACTACAAAAATAAAGCTGACCAAGTAGAAATCTTTCTCTAAACAGAGGGAACAAATTTCCATCAAGTCTCTTCTTCCATTAGGCACATTTAAAGCTCTTTGAGAAAGAGATAATCTGCTAAAAGCCACAGGAGTTTTGTAGTAACCATTAGTTGCATACCTGGAATGTCTTTTGAAATCTGGAATGGCCATGTGCTCATTCCCTTATCCCAAAACAATGAAGGGGATAAACACTTTGTGCATGAACAGGCTCAATAAACTCGCACCATTAGCAGAAACATTCAGAGGTACACTTAATATTGTCTGACTGACTAGGCTAGTTTTCACATCATCATGATCAGGGATACGATGAGCAAGTCAGAAGCTACTTTTCGTTACTCAACTAAGAGCCTCGTGTGCTGGAGATAAACGTCTTTCTAGCATAGCCAAGGTGTGAGCTGCACAGGCATGAATTTTACACTGAGTGCAGAAACAAGCAGGTAACTCTTAGGAGAAACTGAGTTCCTGCATGTTGCACCTACTGTGTGTCACACAACCGACCAAGCACCCAGCAAAACGCACCTGTGGCAGAATATCAGCTAATTTGGCATCCTGTCAATCACAACAATCATGGTTAAAGTAAGCTAGCATCATAACTGTACACAGCAAAAGAGGCAAAGACTTCCAGGAACAGTTTGATACCCCTTGCAGTTTTTCATTTTCTGCTAATGTAAACAGCCAAGCTTTCTGTTATGGTGTTTTAGTGTTTAGCTGTAACGCTTGAGAGTTTTCAATGTTACGTTTTTTTAAAAAAAAAAAATCAAGTATACAAAAGGCACAGTAAGTACCAGTTTTACCTCATTTTCTTTACAGAAGAACTTTAACTGGCAATAGCCAAAGTGATTTTCTACAGCTAAATTTAAAAAGTTTCCAGTCTAAAAAATGTCCATCAAAAGTCAGTAGTTTAAGCTACCCAATTACCAAACACAAATTCCAGTTTAACATGTAAATTCTAAAATCCACAAAAAGGATAGTGACCTTGTTACATGATTGCATATCGATCCAAAAGGTACATTGGTTTACATTTGTATAGGAGGGATGCTTAAGACAAATAGAACACTTTTAAAAAGTTGCAGAATTTAAGTTTGGGGTGCATTAAAAAATGTGTTCTGTATACATGAAGGTATACTCTATTTCTCACAGGAATGCTCACAGTATTGAATTGTTCAGATTTCACTTGAACAGAGCTGAATGTTTTGAAACAATACGAACTTAGGGAACTGTAACGTGGAAGGGGCTTCCAGGAATGTGTTCTTCACCCCACTTCACAGCCAGAATATAGTCACCCTTCTCCTTGACGATGTACTTTACACCGTACTGTTGGTTCCCAAGGTGTTTCACAGATACTTCTTCACAAGGGGTTGTAGGTCCATGGACACCAACTAACAACATATTTGAACCTAAGGCAGAATGAAGAGCGTTACTACCACACCCCAAATTCAAACAGCTCCAATCCAGCTTTACTAAATATTTTGACCAATCAGACTCAAAGTTAAGAGCCTTGCTAGATCAGGCCAAAGGCTCATTTAACCCAGCGCTCTGTTTTTGCCAAACAGATGCCTATGGGAAGTTGAGATGCAGAATCTGCACTTTCCCCATTTGAGAGTCCCTTACTTTGGTCCAGAGACATACTGCCTCCCACAGTGGAACACAGCCATTACGGTCAGTAGCATGCTACTCATGGAGGGTAATGCTATTTGCAGGGCAAGCTATTTCTGCAGAGAAAAAGCACTGGGCAAAATTCATCAAGTAAACCTTGCTGACTCCTGTGCAAGACAAAGAATTCTAGTTCTTGTCTTAGCAGTTCATCTATAGATCAGGTTTTCCCAAACTTGCGTCTCCGGCTGTTTTTGGAACACAAATCCCATCATCCCTGACCTGCTAGTTAGGGAAGATGGGAATTGTAGTCCAAAAACAGACGGGAGACCCAAGTTTGGGAAAGCCTGCTTTAGATGCTCTTAAATGCTTTGTAAAGCGGTGGGAGAGCCAACATTCCACTGCCAATGGCAATTGAATACTTTTCTCTGGGGCAAAAGAGGCACTAAAGATTTAGTGGACACTTACAAGGTGGAGAAGCTCAGGTCTTTGGTCACTGGACCAGTAATAGAAACCCACATTTATTTATTTTTTTAAAAAAGGAAGTTACCAGCTTTGCTGCAGTCGACAGAAAATGTGTTTGTCTGGCCCACGAAAGCTCTAGAGAGCCCTGCTCCCGTGGAGATCACTCTGCTTGCATCAGATGAAGATCTGGGAATGGCACTATAGCAGGTATCCGTTGTTGACCTGGTCACAGATTCCACCATGATGGAGGATGTTTCATTGGACACACCTGGGCTAACCAGCCGCTGGCCTACAGAACAAGATAACCAGAGCACAGTTTAAACAGTGTGGCAGTACCCCTGCTGCTAAGTTCAAGAGCTCAATAGCTACCGTCAACTAGATGCCAGTCAAGTCAGACACTGCGCCACCTTGGGAAAGTCCATCTCTCTGCACCCACCCTCCCACTGAGAACACAACCAGGTAGGTAATACTGGCTCAGAGTCTTACCTGTCACTTTTGCTTTGAAAGGGCTGCCCGCTATGTGATTGGGCCCTCCATATTTAATTCCAATTAAGTAGTTCCCTGGGGCCATAGGTGTGTACATTACATGGTAGCCTTCCAGAGCTTCTTGACAATCCATTTTCACCTTTGACGGCCCCTCAATTGTAACAGCAAGGGTTCCAGGGCCTGCTTTGGTGGTGTCTATAGTAAATGCCGATTGTAACCCTGGAAAGCAAAGGAGAAACAGGAAGCATGGGTTCCAAGACTAACCATTTGTCACGTCACACTTTCATGCAGCAATCTTGTTTGCCGAGTATATGTCATGGATACATCCTCCCACCCCGCCACAATCTGCCATTGCAAATTCTAATTTTTTAAATAAAAAAACCCAGGTCACTTTCTCAAGAAATACCCAAAGTGAGTCACGTCCACTAATCCATCAAAAAAGCAAATACTCCAAAAGATTTAGAAAAAACTTGTCCCACCTTCTAATAAAAGCAGACCTTTCTTTGATGGCTTGCGATCACAAATTTCACACTTTCCCATGCTGCTACTGCACAGGCAAGTGCAGGTACCCCCAACCTGCGGCCCTCCAGATGTTTTGGCCTACAACTCCCATGATCCCTAGCTAACAGGACCAGTGGTCAGGGATGATGGGAACTGTAGTCCAAAACATCTGGAGGGCCAAAGGTTGGGGACGTCTGGGCAAGTGTGTGAAGACAAGCAAAAAGCAAAACAAAACCTAGAACGATTGATGAATGCTTCTTCTAAGGTGGAATCTACGCACATATAAAACGTTCTGAAAAGGCTTTCCTTTAAAGCGTTTTTAAAAAGACATTGAATTTTCCATAAGGCTCACCATTGCCATCTAGTGTCACATTGTACAATGTTTTATTTGCAGCTGTATAGCTGAGTCCTAAGTGCAGCCAGAATGTTACTAAGTGCAGTAAGTAATGTTTGGCTGTGTGGAATCCATTACAGCTTGATCAATAGCAAGGACCCATCCCAAAATGTTAAGCATCAGTGCTGGCGAATGGGTATGTTGCCGGTAATACTGACAACTCATCTGTTGAATTTCAGTTAATTTCTCCCTCCAAGGGCCTCGGGAGATATAAACAAGCACTATTCCCATGTGACCCACTGAAAACTACACAGGCCAGAGATGGAGAGCCTGTGCCCCCCCCCCAAACTGATGTTGTGGAACTCCCAACAACCCCAGCCAACATGACCAATGGACAGGAATGATGCGACTGTGTGATAAACTGCTAAACTGAATTGTTCAAATCAGTTCAGCATCCATTTCTGCATTTTCTTGCATATTAGCTTTTCCCTGTTTTAACTGTAATGAACCGAGATCTCCACCCATTTCAAAACATATTGGCTGAGCCTATTAAAGGTATAGCCTAATTGTACACACCAGACAGAAGAGTGTTAGCTAGTGAGCCAAAGGCAATCTCTGGGTCAAGACCATCCTATTTTTCAGAATTCTAACGCAGAAAGAGGAAAGCACTCACCTGTTACGCCACTCTCAAGGCCTGGCCCATAGGCGGTGACAAGAGCTGGGCTATCTGCTTGACCTGGTTCCCCGACTCTAACTTTAAAAGGACTGCCTACCACATGGCTACCGTTGAACTTCACATCAATAGAATGAATGCCGTTTTCACGCGGGATGAACCGAACAGCGTATTTATCTGCAATACATATACAGGCAAATCATCATAAATTTAGGTTGAGAACTTGATGTTAAAAAGCAGAGCACACAACATCTAAAACTATTTCTATGACTGCCATGTCTGGGCCATGGGAAGGTGGCACATGGAACATGCCTGAGCAAAGCAAAGCCTCTGAAATGCAATCCTCATGTGGAGAACATGCATAAGAGCTGGAGCTGTCACTTTAAAAGCCGTTCTTATTGCTTTAACCACCAGCGTGCTGCAAAATGGTTATCCACTTGCACTGGTAGAAAACTGGATTTCTTTATTATACAGCAAATATTATAATTATAGCACAATTGAGTATAGCTTGTTCCTTTTAATCAGTGACTAGTCTGAAAACTGTCTAGGAAACATAGAATACTAGAATGGCAAATCTGCATGGTTAAAAGTAGCTAGAAATGGGTATCAAAAATGTAAGGCCAATTTAAACAAATTGGCACCAGCATCAGATGAGACCCTGTTGGAATCAGCCTATAGGTATACCATGTATTTTCAAAAGTGAAGGATGAGGGGAGAAAGAGTTAACGAAAATGTATAGGGCAGGATGGAAAGACAGGAGCCATTTCAGGTAGCTAGAGTTGAAATATCTACAGCAGGCTTCCTCAACCTCGGCCCTCCAGATGTTTTTGGCCTACAACTCCCATGATCCCTAGCTAACAGGACCAGTGGTCAGGGTTGATGGGAATTGTAGTCTCAAAACATCTGGAGGGTTGAGGTTGAGGAAGGTACCTGCCCTATGTAGGATTATAACTTTTCCTTGGTCCACAATTTAGCTAAAAGTTGTGAAGCAATCTCTCTAATGTGCAGAAAGATGCATATGCAGCCATTCAACTGAGCTATTAGCACATGCAACCTCATGCACACCTCTGTTCACAGGAGGACTTCCTCTCTGCACAAACAAACAACAACTGGGGTTGTGGTAAAGTGCACATGCCAATTAGCCTTAAAATGGGTTATGCGGAAGTATTTTGTTCAGTACTTCCTTTTTTCCTTTTACCACCAAGGAAGTAGTACTAAACTCCTTTGTACAATAAGCATCCAATCACTGTTGAACATGTTTCTATACTGGCACGAACTGAAATGGCCACCTCCTGTTTAATTCTTAACAACCATTTTGACTGTTTACATATTTAAAGCAGTTCTGAGTACCAAGTTTACGACACATCCTTACCTTGCTCCAGTTCAGAAACATGGCATTCTTCTACAGCTCCAATTGGGCTATGCACTTTAGCGTCAATCTTGCCCTTTGCCCCGTTAAGCCTTATAGCGAAGGATGCTGGCTGGTTAACCTTCAACCCAGACTCCTAACAACGCAATAGTAAGATCCTCACATACATATTGACATTTGGCTTGCAAGGAATATATAACAGTTCGGTCCTTTACTGTCTCCGAAATATAGCTGCAGCTTTGCATATTTTGTCTAACACAGAACCAATCTTTGACACGTGGTAGCCCTGTACCACATTTGCAAATGTAAAGTTATTGCATCACAGAAGTTATGGCCGTGGAAAAACGTTATCAGTCTCACTATTTACAAAAATGTGTCTTGACAAGGACACAAGCTCCCCTAACCCTGCTATATGTTATGCTCTTCTCAACTGAGTATTCTCATGTCTTAAAACTAGGAATATTTTTTTATTTTTAACTTCCTAGTTCTGAGGGTTCCAGATACCACCAAGTGATGTGATCTTTTCTCCTGGTATGCCCCGCAGAGGACCTTAAGGTCCACAAATAACAACACTTTAGAGGTCCTGAGCCGCAAGGTGGTTAGATTTGTCTCAACTAGGGCCAGGGCCTTTTCAGTACTGGCCCCGACTTGGTGGAACGCTCTGTCACAAGAGACTAGTGCCCTGCGGGACTTGACATCTTTCCGCAGGGCCTGCAAGACAGAGCTGTTCTGCCTGGCCTTTGGTTTGGACTCAGTCTGACCCTTATGTGTCCCTCCCCTTATAGTTTTGATTTATGGGCTACTACTAAAATGAGGCAGCATTTTAAATGGTATTTTAACCCGTATTTTAATTAACTGTCCCCCCCATTATGTTTTATTGTAATTTTGATTGGTGTTAGCCGCCCTGATCCCGGTTCTGGCCAGGGAGGGCAGGGTATAAATAAAATTATATTATTATTATTATTATTATTATTATTATTATTATTATTATTATCATCATCATCATCAATTTATTTATTATTATTTATTATTAACAACTAATTATCTTCCTCAACAGCAGTACAATACATTCCCAAAGTGTGGGCTTGGTTAAGTTTGTCTACCCACACACTTTTTTCTGGTCTGACTATAAGTCATCATTTTGGTCATCATTTTGCTACAAATGTAGGATGCCAGCCCCATAATCATCAAATGCATTAGCTTTAAGCTTGCGCTGCCCAAATCTTTATGGTTGTCTGGGCTGAATTTGCTTTGCCATACTCCCAAAATCACTTGAAATCCCTTTTCCTAATTGTGTAGCTAACTCATTAATATGCTGCCAAAAACAAATTTCCATATTGCACCGACAATTAAGCCTGGAGCTTTCTGATTAAGCAAAGCATGTTTCACCCCATGCCAACAAATACAACGTTTTGGAGATTTCTGTTAACATGCCAGCAAAGGTGGAACCAAAAGTATATATCAATGCACACCTGCTCCCCAGTAGCGGTCACCACACATACAAAAAAACACAGTCTCCTGGTGTTATGCATGTGTGATTCCCGCCCCCAGCCACTGGAAAATTGAAGTTCCATCGGGGGGGAGGGTCGCTGGAATGCTGCGCTTTTGCTTTCAGTGCAGAGCTTACCTTAATTTCAACTTAACAGTTTTATCCTCAAGAGAGAAATAAACTGAAACAGGCAGCTAAAATACACCAAGGAAGTTTTTTATGGAGTGCCAAAAGACATCTTTTGTAAAAAGATTACTCCTCCCCCCCCCAAAAAAAATATCAGTTTTATTTCCCTCTTCAGGGTTTAAGTCAGCTGACACCACACATTCTGTCAAGAGTCTTTAAATGAAACACAAGAAAAACATCAGTACCACAGCAGCTAATTATCGTCCTTGTAACTCCTTGTTTTAAGTTCAGCTCTGGCTAGAAAGTTACACCAAATGTCAGTCTATAAAACCATAGTTCTGAAAAGCAGTGCAATTTAACCAATACTGCTGCCTCAAGCTGCAGCAAATCTACACATCATGGGCTGGATGGCGCTCAATCTGAAACTTCCAGGCTTCTTATTTTAGATTAAAGACAGTCACTTAAAAATGTTGCTAGATGCACACCACGAAAAAGTCAGGACTATGTACAAACTCAAGCCGCTAGAAGTCTGGAATCCACTCAGACTTTGGCTGCTGTTTAAGAATCATTTAAAGTACAAGCTTGTGGTTTTGCAACATCTGCACATGTGTGAATTACTGCTCTGTGCTCACCCCAGAGCCTCATTTGTTCAACCATGTGCATTCTGGGAGCATACGCCAAGCAGAAATGTTGCATGTTAGCCTAACTGCCTTGTCAGCATGCAATCATGCAAGCCAACTTACCCCACTTAGTATTGCTTCATTGCTGAACACTGTCATACATAGACAAAGCTTGTGAGAAAATTAACAGCAAGGTTTATAGAACTGCTTAGTGCCACTGTGCAGGGAGAATGGAGGCCACAGTTGTTCCTTAGCTGAATAGCACTAGGAAAGAGTCGCCCCTTTTCAGATGCTGTTTCCTAACTTGGAAGGCCTACATGCTTGCCAAGGGATCTCCTCTGAAGAAGTGTAGCTAGTGAGCAAGTAATAATTTTAAGGAGCTTGAGCACAAGGATGGTATCAGCTTGTGGTAGGCTATGGGAGATGCTTCCTTATGTCTCACCTGAAGGCTCATAACAGTGAGCCTACGAGCATCATCGGAAGGAGCAATCACAGGAACCAGGTACGGGCTTTCTGGAATATGCTCATCGTTGAATTTGATGGACACCTCGTAGTTACCTGGAAGAAATAAGAACTTTGCTAAGTAAGGAGGAATTGTTTTTGTGGTGTTTAGCTTCATTTCAACTTGCTAATGCTTAAGATATCCATACCAGGCTCTTGAGCAGTGTATGATACACCACACGATCCATCTTTATGGTCTTCAAAAGCAATTTCTGCCTTACTTGGTCCTTCTACTGCAATGGAAAGACCTCCAGCTCCAGCTTCCCTTGTCCAGATGCTGAACTCAGCTGTTAACGACAACAACAACAACCCAGGAATTAGAAGCAGGCAAGTGGCCCTCCAATCCCTTTGTGATATGGGGCTCTGCAACACAAGGTAGTGTCACTAGGCTTCCAAAAATGTGTTCTAGTGTTACAAGATGTAAGCACCCTTTTCCAAGATTACAGCTATCGTCCCTTCTCACTGCAAGGCCCTTAGACCCATGCCCATGTATTCAGATGAAATTTAGTGAAGGTCTTACCTGGGATGCCTGCCTCTGCTCTTTCAAGTCCTGGACCGCCAGCTCTGACCTTATTGGCCCCTCCTTCACCAAGCGGCCCAACGGTGAACTGGAATGGACTGCCTGGCACATGCTGTCCTCTGTATTTCACATCCACATTATGGACCCCCATTTCTTGTGGTACAAAGCGGACACAGTACGTGTTTTTATCATGCTCTACTATTTCTGCATCTGTCATTCTCCCAGATGGGCTAGTGACCCGAGCTGACATGTCACCAATGTCGATTTCTAAAAAAAAAGGAACTGACCATTAATGGGGAGCAGGTAGATTTGGTTTCTAAACATCTAAACATTGCCCAGTGCACGAGGGCAGAGCTCCCCAGTATTTCAGTTGTTTTGAAACCTTCCCCATAGGAAACCCAGTCACCAAGTTTAGTTGACTCTACAACTGAGGTTCTTGGGATCTATTGGAAGTTCCAAAGTCAGCTGCTTTCAGATGTTTGAAATGCCCTCAAACATTACATGCAAAGTGGCCCTTGAATGCACATTCGTCTATAGATCATACACCAAAACACTTTTACCTGGCAGACATTTGCTGGGAACCTGATGGAACTCAACTTCCCAGAACTGCAACCAGCAAAACATAACTGACGATTAAGTGAGTGCATACCAAGCATTCATCTGTGCATGCAGAGTGTCAGATATATATATATTAGGGACAAGCACATACTTATCAGCTCATCTCAAAAACCAAGAATCTTCACAAATCCAATTATTTTGTCACCCAACCACCCTTGACAAGCAAGTCACGGTGTCTCCATTGACTGCAGAAAGCAGAGTTAAGAGAGCTTGCAGCAGGTAATGAGAAATCAATACATTGCTCTTTGAGCCCCAACCATCCATTTTTGAAGCTATAGAATCTATCAAACGAAATTAAAAGAGAATACTTCAAAAGATTTAAGCATATTAAGCAGCTCCCTTTTCTTGCAAAATATGGAATTGGGATAGAGCCTCAACTGCACTCATACAGAGTCACAGGCATTCAAGTGTGGGGGATGAGTTAAATTTGAGCCCACTCCCCCCTTTTTTTCTGAATGTTTACTTGATCAATGTACACAGCAGGTGCACAATTCAGAAAGCAGTCTGCCTCTTTCTGAAGCACTTGACAAATGAATCAAGAATTGAATCACCCAACTTAAGTCCACTTCATCCCCCACACCAATAACTACTGGGAAGTAAAAAAAAAACCCGACCTTTTCCTGTTGACAGAAGAGGATGGAATTTGCAGGCATAATAGACTCCCCCCACAACAGAGCAGATCAAATCTACCAAGTTACAGACAAATATGTCCAGGAGGGGTTGTGCTTAAGATTCTTTGAAGTTCTCTTAGGAAAGGAAAGGAAAGGAAAGGAAAGGAAAGGAAGAAACTAATTTTATTTGGGAACAGAGTTGGATTTAGTGCAGTGAACATCACCCATTCTGAGAACTGATAGGAATTGGAATTCAACAATATCTGGAGGGCCACAGGCTCCATTACTGACTGAGGGTTTGTTACAGGTCTTTGTAACAAATACTTTTGCTGCTTACTTGCCATGCATTGTGCCTTAAAGCAGATTTTATTGAAGTATGTATTGCAATTATAGAACAACCTCAGTACTACAACGTACCCACTACCCCTAAGGAGCCAGGTATGTAATACATCTGTAGACCCCATAGAAGGAATGATTGGAAACACTGTTGTCTGGTGTTGGCTGGTTTTTTTGTGAAACTAGGACACCAAGGTTCTCTCAATTGAGTCTGGAAGTTTTCCTTCTGCTCAGCACACAGGAAAGTGGGAATGAACTGGTGTGAAACACGGGACAATCTCTCCAGACATATAGCCATTTGGAACCATGTAACTATGAGAAGGCAATAGGGGGAAAGAAAGGAACAGAAGACAGGAAGACCAAGATTGATTAGAGCAGCAGAGAAAGAGACAGAAACAGACGTCAGAATATGTATTAAACTGAAGCGGCATGCTGAATATATTCTGTGTATTAGTGCATTCTATTAGCAAGATAGCATTTATTCTTTAACCATCCAGTTATTTTATGTGTCTCCCCCAGTTAGATCCACATGATACAGATCTCTATAGCAGCAACTGCGCTCCTACCCTTCTAAAAATATGGCTGAAGTCAAGCATTACAGTACTCAAGTACAACCTTCTGAGATCATCCTAACAACCGTACTTCACACATAGCATGAATGAATGAATTCCCAGAACAGAAATTTTGGGCATATTGTTCTTCATCCAGTACTGCTGTGCTACAGTGAGTTAAGCCATGGTTTGGCTTAACATGTAGCCCAAACTCAAGCTCATGGTTTGTTTCCTCTAGACAAACCATAAACTGTGAAACCAGGAATAAACCTTGGTTAATAAAACAAATCTGGGTTCAGCCATGTGCTAAGTCAAATTGTGGCTTAGACTCAGGTAGACAGGCAACAGGAGGAAGGTCTAAGAGGCAAAAATAATGATATCATTTTGAATAGCCTATGCATTCACCTTAAGTCCAGGTTTGGCTTAGCATTACATGTGAACCAGGTCACTTGTTATTAGAACTGAGTCAGTGGGTGATGTGCTAGAAAGCAAAATTTAAATGCCACTGCTGCTTCATGGGGCCTAGGAAGAAATTGGTGTGAGTCCTACCATGCAAAGCCCTGATCTAAATAAGAATGCCTTCCCTGATCTCTAGAAGTATTTGGATAACATTCCATTTTTAAATCTGATTGCAAAGAATGCCCAGAAGATTCAATGACTTATTGGTTTATGGTTTCCAAAACAGTAAATGTATTAGTAGAACTAACTTACCTGGAATTTTTAAGTTAAGATCACACAAGCTTCCAACCGTGGCCACAGAAGGAGCCCGCCGAGTACGTGTAATGCTTTCCTTCACCCTTCCTTCGCCACTTATTTTCACAGTAAATGGGCTCCCTGTAGTTAGTAGAGACAAAACAACACTGAGTTCCATCTATCAGTACAGGAAGCATAAAGACTTTCACAGGCAATAAAGTAACATATCGTCTACTAATAGTTATTTCCACTACCATCTTAGAATTCTTTCCCACTGAGGAAGGCTGGACCACTGCATTGTTAACCAAGCGCATTAAGCATGAGACTTATCACTGATGACTATCAAGGAAGCCCCATCTTCCTACACAGATTAACTTGCTATTTACACACATTCAGCTTTACATGCTTCACGAATTTTAAATAAATTAAAGGTGGGGCAGGTGTCCTGGAAAGAAAAGGCTTTGGCAATCCCACCCACCTATGACCCCAATGTATTTTGACTATACGTGAGTTTGGCTTTGCAAGCTACAGCCTAGAACGCAACCCCCACGTATGTTGAGAGTCACCTGTACCAAACCAATATTCTAGTTTGAGTAGCAAAGAGATAAGTGTTACACTGCAGCAGGAGACAACCCCTCAAACAAAAGCATCTTCAAGGTGCGCAAGAAGTTTATTATCCTGCCTTCCAAAATTTAGCAGTCAAGCTTCTTCAGGCATTTTCAGAACATGAAGGCCCTGGTGGGTAGCCTAGATGGTGTCCTCTAGACTCTGCACTTATTACAAGAGGTCAGCGCTGATGGGGAAGTGGACCAGCAATGGCTCGCTTACGTAGGCTCCTTTTCTCTTACCTGGGATGTGCTCATCAGCAAACTTAGTAGATACTATGTATACACCAGGTACAGTTGGAAAGTACGAAACTCTGCAAGTTCCATCCTCTAGATCTTCTGTCTGGATATCTACTTTGCTAGGTCCTTCAACTGCCAGCGATATCCCACCATAACCTAGAAAAGAAAGCAGCTGGGATGAGTGCAAGCAGTTGTAAAGAGCTCCAATGAGCACCGCCTAAATCTTGATGGACGGCTTTACGGACTGCAGTCATTGTATATTAACCATTCCAAGTGAGCCAGCCGTTTCAGCTCATGGTCACATATGGGATTTTGCTTGATATGCTGCTTGTGGTATAAAGCTGTGAGTTTTAACCTATATAAATTGGCAGATTGACAGAGCATCCAAACCTGTTCTACATCATGGCAACCACAATTTACAAGTCAGAGGCAATTTTGTTCTGCCCAGTTGCTGTGATGATCAGAGAACGGCAACAGCAGATCAACCACATCACAGGTGGGCAACCCGCAGCCCACAGGCATCCCTTAGATACTCTCTGGCAGCCCAGGAATTCCAGTACTGACCTGCATCTCTTGTATCTACAATGAAGTCACACATTTCAAACGTGCGTCCTTCGACCAAGCCACGTCCAGAAACCCTTGCTCTGCTCGCATCACCAATCTCAGACTGGACCACCATAATGGACACCGGACTGTTGGGGACATGGCTCCCATTCTTCATAATACTGACCAGGTGCTCTCCCACCTCCCGTGGAATGAATGAGATACCTGCCAGACAGAGGTTAGCAGCAAGACAAATTTGTAACTTCACACTTTATCTTTTGGCCCCCCTCCCTCCACACACACAGTCAAATCACAATACAGAACTGGAAGATAGGTAAAGGTAAAAGCAAAGGTAAAGGGACCCCTGACCATTAAGTCCAGTCGTGACCCATTCTGGAGTTGCAGCACTCATCTCACTTTATTGGCTGGGGGAGCCGGCATGCAGCTTCCAGGTCATGTGGCCAGCATGACTAAGCTGCTTCTGGCAAACCAGAGCAGTTTACCTTCCCGCTGGAGCGGTACCTATTTATCTACTTGCACTTTGACGTGCTTTTGAAATGCCAGGTTGGCAGGAGCAGGGACCGAGAAACGGGAGCTCACCCCACTGCGGGGATTCGAACCGCGACCTTCAGATCGGCAAGTCCTAGGCTCTGTGGTTTAACCCACAGTGCCACCCGCGTCCCTGGAAGATAGCTGGCATTAAATATTATTTGTGGCATCAAAATCCCACTCTAGCCACAAATTAAAAGTATTATTTGATTCCACTTGCGGCCCAGGTTCACAAGCTTCCCCAAGACCACCCTGCCAGAACCACACAACCAATACAGCAGCCTCCCTAGAAGATGATTAAGACTTACCAATGTGGTTATTGGGTAGCCTTTTCAGAAGACAAGGTTCATCTCGGCCAGATGGGGCTTTAATACTGGCTGTCAAGAGGCTAAGATCAGTCTCATTAATGTCCAACAGGAAGTCAGCAGCAGAGCCCAGTTTAACTTGAGATTGCTTCCTATTGTCATCTTTAAAAAGGAAAATTTCCCATTAGGATTTTGGATTAAAACACTACTAGATATTAACATTACTGGATCTTAACATTCTGGGCAAACCATCCAAATGCCTTTCCACTTAAATTTAGAAAGAAAGCATCGATGAGAATCAGAAGACATGTGTGCTGTTTACAAATGGAAATTTATGCTCCACGAAACCAGGACTCTAGTGGACAATAACTGGACAACACTTGACAGCTCAGAAGTTATTGCAGGGAACCTTTTGTTTCTGCAGTTCATACCAAATTACTGGGCAAAAGCCAGCTAAACACAACATGACTTCATCACATGGTTAAAAACAAGTTGCCAGTTCTCCGTTTGCAGTCTACACAGAGTATGAGTGTTAAAGGCAAGTCTTTTCTTTATGTAAATTTATACTAAATGCAACGGATTGCAAACACAAAGCTTTTAGGCCCATTGTGGCTGTTTCAAGTGCTCCTCGTACCTGTGATTTTGGCAGTGAATGGGCTTCCTGGGATGTGTTTGTCATTGTATTTGACTAATATACTGTAGTTTCCTGGAAGAGTTGGCAAGTAAGTCACGGTGCAAGTGCCATCCTTGTTATCAATGCAACTGATCTCTGCCTTGGAGGGACCTTCAATTGCTAGGTCCAAGCCACCTGTCACGTTGGAGAAAAAAGTGCCACAAGAATTCTCAAACTTACATTTTTCAAGACATGGTCTGAAATAAAAATCAGTGAACTTCAATTAAGAACGAAGTTTCAGTTCCAGTTGGGGGGGGGTCTGCTTGGATTGAGCATCATGGCTAGCCCTCTGAAGATTTCATTTGTCATATACAAGTTGTCTTCAAAAATGTTTTATTGGAAGTGAAAGCAAACAACTTTGAATTAAGGGAATTAAGTCTGTGTCAAACTGACTGTAATCAGCTCTGAATTTCCTGCTGCAAACAAGGGGTTGGACTACAAGGGCAGTAAGATGCTGGGTCCCAAATCTATGGCTCTATACAGAAAAATCTACCTTTCTTCTAAAGGAGGGTTCAGTGTCCAGAATCGTATTTGGACTTGCAGGTACACATCCAAGCTCAGCCACAAAGCTCACTTCGCGGCTTTGGGTAGCTCTCAGCCTAACCCATCATTAGGGTCACCATAATGTTAGATGGGGCAGTTGTAACACATCATGTAATCTGCAAAATGCTTCAGAAGTACAATCTGTTAGTGATGCTATGTTGAACCACGCACTGGTATATTTATGGATCCCTAAATTTACTGGGGGAAATGAAGAAAATGATGAATTATTTCTATTCACCCTCTACGAAGTCTGATTATAGCATCCGCCTCAGAATTTAAATTTTGGGGTGTGCTTACATGGAAGTTAAATATTGCACCAAAAAATCAAACAGGATTCATGTCAAGTAAATTCTTCAGAGACTACGGAATAGACCACTTACCCTCACCAGCATCTTCTGTGACTATGGTAAAGGTTGCTGGCTTGTTTGCTACACCATAGACAAGGCCAGGTCCATAGGCAGTTACGTTTCCACTGTTGGGATAGTTCACATAGAACTGTAGAGGGCTCTCTGCAAAGGTTGAATAACTATGCATAAACACACTTCAGATAGGATATTTAAATTATTTTAACATCTTTCTGTACATCTCTCCAAAGAGAACGAATATAGGTTTGTGTGTTTACTCAGCAATTTAATACGCCTTAAGCTTGCACGCACAGAATTTATTTTCAGTTCTTCCCTATATTCCCTTCCGTATGACAGAGAATGCTACGCATTAAGACCTCTGTTATATAAGACCAAGAACTATCTACTCCAGCATCCTTTTGCCACAGTGGCTAACCAGATGCTTATCTAGGAAACCCACAAGCAGGAGGACATGGGGCAATCGCTCTCTTGTGCTGCAGTTGTCCAGCCATTCATATATGGAGGCATGATGCCTCTGATGCTGGAGAGCCTTGCAAGAAATTAAATGCTAGATCCACTGTCAATCATGAGCATTTACGAAAGTTTTCAAGCATCCTGCTCAGTTCCAGTAACTTTATCCTCCTCTGATTTCAGTGTTTCACTGGTTTCCATTTAGGTTTCACATTTATTCACCGCCCCAAAGTGTACTAGAGCACTCTAGAAAGCCTGCTACTGCAAATAATGAACATATGCAGCACCCAACCATCAAAGCCTCCCACAGGACTTTGCCTTACACCTCCCAGTTTATACACCCACACAGCAGGAACTCCAACCATCCCATGCAGTTGCTTTCTACCAGCAAGAAAAGAGCATGTCCTCAGTCATGCCCATGTAAAGGATCCTATTCCTTACAAATTTATCAACTGGTTGTTGCCAGTGAAGTTTGAGTTTGCCAGAGATTCACTAAACCAATCATCACGGAGCACATAAAAAAGCCAATACTATTTTTTTTATAATAAAAAACGTCCAGATTTATGCAGAGACTGTTCTTGTGGCTGGGACTTAACTGGCGCTTCTATTTCTAGCTCTGCCACAGGCTTCAAAGCTGAAATAGCTGAATGTGTCCCTGTCCCCAAAAGCTATGAGCCGGCTCCTGTTTGTCTGGATGTGCCCCAGTTCAAGGGACAAAAAGCCCCTTTTGACATGGGCAGAAACCTGCAATGCCGCTTCCAAGAGTAGATAGGGAGCTGTACACACAGGTAGTATGGAACTGGACACCCATCGCTTTCTGTTTTATTTATTTAGAAAGCTGCTTAGTCACAAAACTCTAAGTGATGTAATAAAAATTATTTGAGCAGCGGCACTACAGGTGCGGAAAGGCACTGAGTGTGACCCCCGAAGCACCAGCATGCCAAAGAGGAAAAATATCCATGCAGAATTCTTGGTTGTATCAATCCCAGTAAGCCAGGAGAATATGTATGCAAAAGCTGAACTACCAGGGATTTGTCCATTTTCCCAGATAAAATTAATTGAAAATTCTTGCCAAGTAGTAAACCTTAAGCTAGCTAATAGTGTTGGCTTAAGAGAGGAGGCTGGGGAGGGGGGAAGGCCAGATGGATTGTATTCAGCTTTCATTTTTACAACTTCTCAATGAAGACGATGCATGTGAGTCAGCCAGCAAAAGTGGCGCAGGCAGTCAAAACTGGCAGCGTAAGTACTTCACTAGGAAATTGGGCTGAGCTCTTTATAGCTTGATCCTTTCCACAGATTATAGTTTAAGCAAAGGAGGCCTAATATTTTACACATGCATTTCAAAACTTTTTCTCAATTCTAGTTGTAGTACCTCTTCACTAAAATAAGTTAATTATAAGTTCCAAGCTAACTGCAAAAGTATGGCCACAAAACTCTGTCCACAAAAGCCAAATCTGTTTTAAGTCTGGCACAGGCTGTAAACCCACTAAAAACTCCTCCTGCCTTCACTCAGCTGCCATCATCATACGAGGCATGCAATACAACCCTAGACCAAGGCAACTCATAGGACTGAAGTGTCCACAATTGAAGAAAAAGTGTGAATAAATGAAGCCCTCAACAACGGCAAATGGAGCAAATCAACAACAGCTGAGTTCTTGTAACATAACGTAGTGCTGATTTGAGATCAGCTGGCACTCACCTGGAATATGACTGCCCATGTATTTGATATGCATTTCATGCAATCCAACCTCAACAGGGGCATAGCTGACGGTTACAGTGCCATCCTTGTTATCAACAATATCTGCTGGTGCAGTCTTCCCCGAGGGCATGTGAACTTCCCCTGAAAACGCAAGGCTCAAACTGAACTCAAACTGCACAATACTTCAAAAAGCAAAGCCATGTGTTTTAGTGTTTTCACACTCAAATCCGCATGGTATTGGGGCCCTTCCTTTCACTCATATAAACAGGGGAGGGGGAGGTTATACAAAGTTGCAAAGGTTTCCCTGCATTTCTTTGAAAGCACTTACAAAAATTCTCCTGCATTAAGGCTTGGAGATCCATTTATTCTTCTGATAACAACCAGAGTATAACACGCTAATATTTTTTAACGCAAGTCGTGTCCTTGAAGGTTGGGCTTAGACAGACAAAATCCATCAAGCCATCAAGGTCTGGTGGCATCTACAACTCTCTATAGAGTTTGCCATGGCCTGCCAAAGCTGACTGTTTTCAAGCTCAGGACCGCAATACCTCAAGGACAGCCTTTCCCCATATGAACCTACTCGGACCTTGCAATCATGATCAAAGGACCTCCTCTGTGAGGCTCCTCCATAAGAGATCTGGAGGGCAGCAACATGAGAAAGGTCTTTTCTGCAGTGGCTTCCCACTTGTGGAATGCTCTCCCCAGGGAGGTTCGCCTGGCACCTTCATTGTAACACCTTTAGGCACCAGGCAAAAATGTTCCTCTTCCACCAGACCTTTGGCTAATTAAACAATCTATGGCCTTTTTAACAGTGTAGGGGTGGGATATTATTTTCAGGCGCTTTGGTTTTAGCATTTTGTGCAAGGCTTTTTCTTGTTTTTGTTGTGAACAGCCCTGAGATCTACGGGTGAAGGGTGGTATACAGATTCAATAAATAACAATAATGATAATTGTTATGGTATGTATTTTTGTGTTTTTATATTGTGAACCGCTCCATGATCCTCGGATGAAGGGCAATATAGAAATTCAATAAATAAGAAGAAGAAATAATAATTGAAGGCCCCAATGAAGAGCTGTTGCTCTGGATGATGCTTAAGAGCAGATTAAATAGACTTGTGCAGTGGGTAACAAGGACAGGACAATCATGGCTACTCTAGGAGGGCTTCATTTTTATCTCCTCCCAGCTCTGCTAAGGCCAAACAATAGCACAATCTTTTTGAAAGATTATCTTGCAGGGTGAAATCTATGCTTCTACTACAATGTATTACAAAGCTAAACTACTGAGCCATGCAAGGGGCACTCATAAGACAGGTGGGGGCAAGGCATTTTCCTTGACATTAACTAAGGGATGGAGACTCTGTGGCTCTCCAGATGCTGCCTCTAACCTACATCAGCCCCAACCAGCTGTCAGGGACTGTGGGAGTTAAGAGCCCAACATCTGGCGGGCCACAGGGTCCTCACCACTGCTTTAAAGAGAGTGATCAACTGTGTGCTGAAAGCTTGTTTACCAGTTATTTCTCCTTTTCTTACTGCGAAAGGAATGACCATATCAAAGGGCTTAAACCCAAGACCATTCATGTCACCATCAGGAACATAAGCTTCTTCCGTGACCTATTGTGGAGAAAAAGTTATTGTCATTTTAGGAGTTCTAGCACAAAACAGTTTGCTTAGCTATTTTTGGTCAGTCCAGACAGTTGCATCCAGAATGAAGACACCACTCAACTGCAGACTTTTGACCACCACACAAAGCTTTGCTCCCATTCATTGTTTTACATGAAAAACATTCAGAAGAGAGTTTTAAAAACATACAAAATGGAAGAGTAAAAGATGCAAGGATAGCTCCGTCCAAAGGAACACTGAAGCTGGCTATGGTCTGGAAGAAAGTTGTGTTTTTTAAAAAAGCAGAAGAGAAACCAAAACATAAAGCCAGAGCAAAATGGTCAGTGACAATACTCTAGGAAGAAGCCGTTCACCATCTGAAGTCAAGAAGAAAATAGCTCCCTAAGGACAAAGTACCACAGATGCACTGTTTAAAATGATTGTGATGTTAAGAGTTGTTAAATATATATATATATAAATATATATGAAGGAAGGTTCTGAATCAAACCCAAGTTGCCCCAAAGTAGCTTTTTGATCACCAGTAAGATATGACAAGAAAGCAAGCTTAAACAGACCCAAGAGGCAGGATGTCAACTCTTGCATGGAACACAGAAGACAGTGTAAAAAAACAAAACTAGGTACCCAGGGATGGAATCCAGGGGGACATGCTGCATTTAGTGGCTCCTGAGACAACACTGCAACTTCATCTGCATCTGTAGCCTAGTTAGTGGCAAAAGGCAAGGTATAGTTTTAAAAACCCTCTTCATTCATAGAGCTTATTAAAAACATCGCAACTTAGAGGTACATATGCATAGGGTTCTGTGGCACGCACAGTGTGGGAGAGGTGAAAGCAGCTACACCAGAAGCAGAACTCAAGGGTTGCATGGCACTTCCAAGCTAGCCACCTTCCCTCTCTTCCACATGAAACGAGAATGTGCCCCAAAGCCCTTTGTGACGGAACTCCATTCTTGCGCACGCACTATGCGTTGGGCTGACTTCTTGCTCACAGTTCCCAACTAGCTGGGACCACAATGCTGAAGAGCCCTGAACAAGGGGAAAGTGGTACAACAGCAGATCTGAAGAATGGCATCCGACACTAGGGTTTTGTGCAGTAGTATTTCTCATAGCCGAAAAAACAGTGCTTTGTCCACAAGAACCACATAGGCAAAACACTCAGCTCACTCCAAATGCTAATTTAGGCTGCAATCCTAGCGCCACTTACCTGTGGGTTTGTCCTACGGAACTCAACAGAACTTTCTTCTCATTACTCTTGATAAGGATTGGACTAACAGGCTGCAAACGACTGTGTCAAACTTCATGTGACTTATTAAAGCTAACATGCTCACTCTACTCTTAAGTTCACGCAAAGGGTTTCGAAACCAAAAGCCAGGTATCTTACCATGACGGTGAAGGGGCTGTTTGGAATGTCCACGCCACCGAAGCGGACATGAATTACATAGGTTCCTGGTTTAGCAGCTGTGTAATAGATGTCGTATGTTCCATCCTCGTTTTCAATTACTTCTGCTTCGACTTCTGTACCCTCTGGTGTCAGGACAGTGCACGTCACTTTGCCCTTGCCTGCAGATTTAGCATCAACCACAAAGCCAACTTCCTCTCCTGACTTCACTGTGTCTGCAATGCCAGGACCTAGGAGATAAATGGTATGGTGAGCATCAGAGCAGATTCTCATATCTTCTGCCAAGAAAGTTCTGTGCAGTTTCCTTTTAGACACCTGCATTATGAAACACCCAGCAAGTTAATCCAAACTTTTGCAGACAAGCAAGCCTAAACCAGGCTTTTGTCATGAAACCTTTGCAAACCACCCCAGCTGTAGCACAAGGTCCCCTGGGTGCATGTGGAGGTGGATTAGTGGGGAAGAGATTCATTTGCACCTCCAGATCCATTTCTCCTTTATCTGGCACTTGTAACACATCAAAAGCATTTTTCACACAAGACAGCAATGTTTTACAGATGAGAATTTTTATCAGGGTACCACAGCATACTTTGATAAGGAGAGGTCTGTAAGTTTGTGAACACTAAAGTAGTTTGGCTTAACTTTAAAGGAGCCCTGCATGACTTGCCATCGGCATGAGCAACACAAAGCTATATTCATGCAGAAAGCATGATCCTTGTGTCAGCTTTCAAACGACAGGTTGCTGGTTGTAAGTTGGGGAGTGTGAAAAGAAGTAGGTGGTTATTGCAGTAGAGACAGCTGCTCTTTCCCTTGAAGCCCACTGTGCCCCCTTAATGCCTTTAAACAACCAGAAAATGTCACGACATACACCCTACCAGAAACGGACCGCTGTGGATCAAGGCAACAGTGCAGTCACTCCTTTGGTGCAAACATGGTCTTTCCCTGCAGTCAACCCTAGGCTCTAGCATTAGAGCTTTGCTTCAGGCTGTAATGGATGCTTTCCTAAGAGACTGGCATGATTACCATCACTTCCACATTCTTTGTGCTTGAAAGATGCCTATTGGGGGCCCACGGTTGGCATCTGGCCACAGGCTCCACTTTGAACTAGTTCTGCAGCAGACTTTTGGGCTCAACTTATTCTTGCATCAAGCTGCAATCACCAAGGGGAATTCACTGTGCATGGTGAAGGGGTGCAGCTCAGTGGTAGAGCATCTGCTTTGCATGCAGAAGGGCTCAGGTTCAATCCCTGGCATCTCCAGGTAGGGCTGAGAAGGCCCTTTACATGAAATCACTGCCAGCCAGTGTAAGGCAAAACTAAGCTAGATGAACCAAAAGTCAGACCTAGTGCAAAGCATTTTGTTTGTTTAAAGGCTGTACATCAAAATGCTATCTTGGAAAATGCAGATTTTAAAAGTTACTGTTTAAGTATGTGTGCTGATCATATAGGGCAGGTAGCCCATTTCACGTCAATATATCTGTACAAAGGCTTTTAGGAGAGCAGTTTGCATAGCTTGCCTGACTCCGGTACTCTTATAAAACACTTGCTTACAGTGAGAAAACAGAACGAATTTACCTGTTGCCTGACACTTGCTAGCATCTCCTGCTGGCGACACACGAATTCGGTATGGAGAAAGGGGGATATCATCCCCACCGTATTTAATGCCAACTGAGTAGCGACCAGTCTTGTCAGGGAGGTAAGTCACTGCATAAGTGCCATCTTGGTTGTCTTGGACGTCAACCCTCTTTGGTTTGCCTTCTTGGTCCTGAATGCCAGAAGCGAAGCCACAATCAGGAAGAAAGCCTCAATCACAAAGACGCAGAGCGTAAGCTCTAAAAACAGCAGACGTTCAGGTTTACATCTACCCTGAACTTGACAGTTTCTATAACATGCTGTTTTTTATTTTCAAGGGGACCTGGTATTTAAGCAATCAAAGGGCAGTTTGAGGGTGACATGGAAGTTCAAACAAATGTGATTTGTTGCTGTCTGTAAAAGCCAATCATGTGACAAGAAAAAATCCTTAGGACACGACTTGGCAGTAAATATCCACATTGCCTGGATCCTGCAAGAAATATCACAGGCTTTGGATGAGCAATGTGCAATTGGCTTGCTTCTGTGGGTAATGCAAACACTTTCCATGTTACACTGGAAGCAGTCATTTTTGTTAACCTGTTTCTTCTCAATTAAGAATGGTCTAGGTTTATACTATCAGGGACGCGGGTGGCGCTGTGGGTAAAACCTCAGCGCCAAGGACTTGCCAATCGTCAGGTTGGCGGTTCGAATCCCCGCGGTGGGGTGCGCTCCCGTTGCTCGGTCCCAGCGCCTGCCAACCTAGCAGTTCGAAAGCACCCCTGGGTGCAAGTAGATAAATAGGGACCGCTTACTAGCGGGAAGGTAAACGGCGTTTCCGTGTGCTGCGCTGGCTCGCCAGATGCAGCTTCGTCACGCTGGCCACGTGACCCGGAAGTGTCTGCGGACAGCGCTGGCCCCCGGCCTCTTAAGTGAGATGGGCGCACAACCCTAGAGTCGGACACGACTGGCCAGTACGGGAAGGGGTCCTTTACCTTTACCTTAGGTTTATACTGAAACAGGAGTCTAATGCAAGACTATTGCATATCATAATGCCACCAGACAGCTTTTAGGTGTTGTATCTGTGCAGTTTTTGACTAATAGCTGCAAGTCAAAGGTCCTCTGGGTAAAATGCAAGCTCTACTCTTCCATTATTTTTTTATAACAAGTTTTCATAGCACTACTTATTAGACAGGGGAATGGGGCACCATGCATTATTCTGGCCAATACATAATTGTTTGCTTTAACAGCTTTAATGCGCTGTGGGGGTTAACTAGTATCCCTCGAAACCAAGGTTTGTCTTTGCAAATGCTCATGACAAAGCTGCCTTGAAACAGAGCCCAGGACAGCTATGATTACCTCTGAAGTATGTACTGGCTCTTCCACAAAACCTTGTCTATGTTCATTCATGGTGAAAACTGCAGACTGGCCTAGTTTATGGGGATCTGAAAAGGCTAGGAATAGTTCACATCAAAAAGCACTGTACTATGTCCAGGGCATCCTCTATCTATTAGGAGCCACAAGCTTTGCCTAGAAATAGTCGGCACACAGTAGCCTTGCTAAATTTGGGTGATATATAAAGCGAGCGAAGTTTGCCAACTGATACTTTTAAAGGAAAGCTTTAAGGGCACTGCTGAATGGAGATCTGCCCTGTTGAACCCCCAGTGATGCTCAGCAGTGCACCACAAGGAAACATTCTAGTTCTCCTACTCAAAATACCAGAGGTCTTTGAGTTCAGCGTGTGAAGATTCAGCTCCTGTGTTAAATGGTCAGCAGTAGGAAGAAATGGTATCTTACGGTCACATGCACTGAGAGAAGTCCCTGGCCTGCATCTCTAGCATCAACAGCAAACTCGGTGGGCATGCTGGCAGGAACCCCATGGGAGCTTAGCCCTGGCCCACTCGCCGTCACTTTACTGGCATCGTACGTTGGAAGCACCTTAACTTTGAACGGGCTGTTGAAAGAACAGAGCGACATATTTCAGCACTGAAGATCATGAATGTTTATGTAAGTAGATGCCTCACCGGCATGAAGGTTAAACAAAGGTACGAGATTACTGTCGAAGGCCAGACACTGGATTAGTCACTGAACCTTTTTGATGTAGGAGTTAGGGAACCACTCATTACTATATGTACAAACCTAGTAGACATTTGGGGAACAGAGTGGGACAGACACCATTGTTTACACAGGCATTCCCTAGAGATCTTTTGACCCCTGTTTTTAATTGCTGTGTTGTTTCATTGTGCCTTTCAGCGACGGGCACTTGCATTTTAATGCTTGTGTAACTCGTTTTGGTGCTTTGTAAATCTTCTCGGAAGCCTATTTTGGCATTCAAGCAATAATAGCAGCACATGGTCCTTGGCAGAAGCAAACACTGGGATAGTTACAGAATGTTTGCTAGATTCTACAGTTCAAGGAAATGCACAGCACTTTGTAGCCTCTTCCCCCTCTCTGACAACCACCAGGAGGAACCAAGTCCTTGCTGTAGAAGCATTTCTTTAAAGCCTCTTTACCAAAACTAAGTGCAAAGACTAAGCTCATGAACAACAATGCAACCCACCTCAAACTTGGAGGCCAGCCAACAGCACTGCAGTTTGCACAATAAGCTTTGTTTCCTACACCCCACTCTTACCTGCGAGGAATCTCTTCATCTGCATACTTTACTGCAACTGTGTAGGGACCTTCTTTCGTAGGTGTGTAGGCTACTGTATGGGTGCCATCACCATTGTCAACTATATTTACAGGTTCTGCCAAGCCTAAATAGTAAAAAGACCACATTTCAATTCCTTTGGCCACCCTCTCATCAAAGGCCTCAATGACACACGAGCAATTTTTGCCGCTTTGAGCACCAACACACACACACACACAATGCTGATTTAAAGCTTTGCAGGAAATCTGCAGAGACATCTGCTTTGTGGTCTGTTCAGATAAGCCAATTTATTCCTATCATTCCCAGTCTGTGACCTCATCAATTAGAGAGAGGTGAAATCACTAGCAGTTCCTTGGCTGGCTCAACTCCAATGGCTGTAAGCTAAGAAACCCCCATCAAATAGGGGTTGGAGTGATTTATTGTTCCAAAATTATACAGCTGGTTAGGTCAGTTATCGGGCACATTTAAATATAAGCTTCCAGAAAAAGGAAGACTTTTTTTATTTGAACACTACTACTGATTAGGCTCAACATCCAATTCAGTACTGCGTGTTAGTCAGGAATAGTTAGTAACTTTCGTTATAACCCAGGCATGGAGGAGAGATTTATTTGGTCTGCATCGATGAGCAAACCAAATCAATTTGCACCTCCCAGATTAATACAAAGATCAGAACAGCTCTCCAAATTTTGCGATACACTTCTCAAAAACAGCAAAATGTGTAAAAAAATTAAACTGCATATTTTAGCATTTAAAAGGTTGAGAAACTGATAAAATATGCATTTTAAAGTATTTATTATGACAATATGTATTTGAATACAAATGTTCGTGCTTTTTTATATTAAAAATGCAGATTAATGTAGAAATGGGATCAAACTGACATATGAATAAATATATGAAAACTGGTGCAGAATGAAAAAAAAAATACCCTGCCTTCTTTAGGCTCTACCCCTCAGTATGACATTGAGAGGTTGAGCGCAGTCAACAAAATTTGGTGCTGTCAAACAAGTGTTATGATCGGCTAGTTCAAGGTAAGAAGAGCTCCAAGGACCTATTCCCAGAAAATCAAGATATGTGGATTTGCACATGCAGCTATTTCACAAGATTAGTTGCAAACATGATTAGAACTGCCTGCAGTTACAATTTAGATCAAGGACCATAGTAAGTGTGCATATAAATCAAACAAGGAACGGTTTAGTAAAAAGGATAACTCAGTGGAGAATTAATAGTACAGCGGCAGTTAAGCAGAGAAGTTCAATTAAGCTCATTCACAGCAGCACTTTATACAGTTTAGAGGATTTGCTGGAGGCACAGGTAATTAGTTAGTAAAAGTTCAAACCTGTCTCATTAGATTCACCCTGTGGGTCACCTTTAAAGAACTCTGAAATTGCTTTCAGCGGACTGCGCCATGACTGGGTATCCGGCTCATCAGCTAGAATCAAAAAGCTATTAACTTAGTAATACAAAATCAGAGCTCTGTCAGTTGTCCCTTGAGACATGTTTGCCTTAAAACCAATTACACAAAAGGTGGTTTATTCATGCAACGGCTACGTTAGACCAAGTGCATCCCGTTCAGCATAGGTTCACGGTGTGCAGTGTACATGCAATTTAATTCCAAATGCCATTGCCTCCCCTGGCCCTTGGGCTGAGTTGCTTTCACAACTTCAGCGAAGAAAGACTTCTTAAGATGAAGCTGAATTAGATCTGCCAACAGCTGAAACGTACTTGCTCCAATAAGTATTTTACGTACTCAAGTATTCTTGCATAAGTCTGCAGTACTCAGAACACATTAAATAAAAGCCTGTTAGGTCTTCAGTAACTGGAAGAATGAGGTAAGAGAGGGGACCCAAGTACAATTTGGGGGGGGGGGGAAGGGTTTCATTCATCTGACATTCAATGCATTCCAATTCTGTATGTTAGATAGTTGACACACAAGAGTGCTTAGCATCTAGTAACATCAGAATTGCTTTGGGCTTCTTCCACTAGCCCTCATTCCACCAGGCTGTTCCTTCTTCCAACCCTTGTTTTCTAGCCACCCTCTCACAGCGTTTTCCTCAGGCCTTCACCTCTGTCCCCTTTCCTCCCTCAATCTTTCTACATGCTCTTATCAAGGATCAGGGCACTTCACAGAGAAGGCAGCCAGACACTTGCGTCTCACAGGAGTGGATAGGACCAAGGGCAGCTCAATGAACTCGTTGCCAAAGAAATAACTACCTTAACATTTTCTATTCACAAATACAGAGTAAGAGGTGGTGTATCTTTAACAGGTTGTAAGCGGCCCTTCAAGGTAGCCAAGAAGTGTTTCAAAATGCAGATCCCCCATTCAGCCCTGGAACTCGTACGTTTTGGCTCCTGAACAACGCAAACCCAGAAGTGATAGTTCCGGTTTGCGAACGTTCTTTTGGAACCTGAACATCTGATGGGGCTTCCGTGGCTTCTGAATGCTGCAGCCAATCAGAAGCTGCAATTTGGTTTCCAAACGTTTTGGAAATCGGACGGACTTCTGGAATGTATTCCATTCAGCTTCCAAGGTACAACTGTACTCAAACTGCTGTCCTCCCATGTCTGTTTAAACACTAGACTTGCCTTGAAGACTCCCAACTGAGTTATAAAGGAGACCTTGATTACTGAAGCTCCCAACTTTCTGAAGCACTACAGAGTAATAAATATATCAACAGTTCCCAAAACTTTGAACTTCAGAACTGCACACGACGCTACTTTTTCTTAGTGCTTCCAATTCAACAACTCTTACCAGTTATCACTCAGGTGCTTCCAAGTGATGACTTCTGCTAATCATACAACTCATTTAAAAGAAATATCAAGCGATTGCAGTGGAACACATTACCTCTGGGCGCTGTTACTGTAACCTCGAGTGGTGCTACCCCAGCTTTACTGGTATCTACAGTAAACGACTGGGGAATTCCGGCACGGACTGCTGTTCCCAGGCCTGGTCCAGAGACTTTCACCTTGTAGGGGTCAACGACATCTTTTACAGGAACCTTAAATGGACTGCCTGCCAATGAAGGAAGTGCTAGCTTAGTACAAAGGGGAATGTAGCAACTTGTGTAAAGGTGCGTCAACAGCCACCCCTAAGCAGCCCAGCTCCTCTCACACTGCTCCCTTGGTCCCCCACTGATGACTATCCTGATAAAATTGGGCAACTTAAATCAGATTTATACTGGCTATTGAGATGGACAAGGATTAAATTTTAATTGAAATGGGACTGTATGCAATGTGAACTTGATGCTCTAATGAGGTGAGAAAAATAAGTTTTGGGGCACTGAAAGTTGGTTCTAGCACCCACCACAAAATCTTTAGATACATTTGGGGTAGAGCTGTGGCTCAGTGGCAGAGCATCAGCTTCGCATGAAAGAAATCCCAGATTCTCAATCTCCGGACAATCCAGGTAGGGCTGGGAGATAACCCCAAACTCAAAACCTGGGGAGCTGCTGCCAGTTAGTGTAGACAACACTGAGCTAGGTGGACTCTGTGTAAGAAATTCTTATGTAGCGGTCAAAGAGCAGCAAAATATACTACTATTGTGTTATAGGTCAATAAGGCTATTTGCTTTGTATTCCCAAAAATCTAAAGGCTCTGCTATGAGACCCTGATTCCCACTGGGAATGTTCTTGCAAAAGCATGATATGTTGACTTTTTCAAATGCAACGCACATTATTTATTATACATTACAACATCCTTTAAAAAAAAAGTGTTCTCCAACATGAAAGTCAGTTCACAGGCTTTTACTTTGAATCCAACCTCAGGATGCAAGCCATCTTACCAGGGATGTGTTCGCCCCCATAAGTTATGTTGACATCATAGTCTCCTGGAACGTAAGGAATATATTCTGCACTGCAGCTGCCATCCTTGTTATCTTTACAACTTATTTTGGATTCTGAGGGTCCTTCAACAGTTATTCCAAGGCCGCCAATTCCAGCCCCTCTGCAAGCATTTAAGAAAAGGGGGGGAAAACAGTTAACATGTTTCTATTACAGCATTTTAAACTCAAGAGCCCACTTTGCTTTGCATGACTGCAACTAATTGTTCTCTGCTGCATTCTCTCAGAATGACAGTAGCCTACTAGACAGTTGAGAAGAATAAGAACCTGTAATGCAGGTAGGTCTACATGTTGATTGATTAATGGTTTCTTCAGTTTAAAGTCCAATTTAGCCTGGGGAATTCTGAAGTCATTAGTGAGGACATTACTTGGCAGGCGTGTGAATCACACAAAGACAGTCTGGGGAAAGTCATCAAGAATCAAAGCAGTGAGTTGAAGGTGTGTGGGCGGGTTTGTAAGGAAGATGACAATGTTTAAGCCTGTGGTAACGTCAAGATCTCTAAGTTGCTTCTTGCTATTTGTACCTAGCCCATGGCATGTCCCTGTCAATCAGCTACTTTGGAAGGAGAGGCAAGGACACCTGAAATTCTGCTTCATGCATCTACAGTCAGATCTTCCAACTTTATTTTACAAATACGCAGCTTACTCTGCCCACATTAACGTATCAGAATACAGTCCATCATACTTACCGAGTGACAACAGTGAATGGGTTTGGTTTATTTGTGAAGGCTTCTTGTAGCCCAGCTCCTTCGGCCACCACCCGAGAAGGATGGCATCCTTCTGTAACATCAACCCTGAAAGGGCTGTTTAGTACAGGAACATCATCGTAGGTTACTTCAACAGTGTGAGGACCTGCAAGCAGAAGATGAACGTTTACTGGAGAAGTCTCGGAAACATTGCAAAAGTTACATTAGTCTCCACCTTATTTGAATTAACTATTTTCAGAATACAGGAGAGTTTACTCTAGAACAAGCATCCCCAAACTCGGTCCTCCAGATGTTTGGGACTACAGCTCCCATCATCCCTACCACTGGTTGTATTACCTAGGGATGATGGGAGTTGTACAGTGGTGCCCCGCAAGACGAACGCCTCGCAAGACGGAAAACCCGCTAGACGAAAGGGTTTTCCATTTTGGAGGCGCTTCGCAAAACGAATTTCCCTATGGGCTTCCTTCGCAAGACGAAAGCCCATAGGGAAATCTCCGGGACAGCGGGGAAGCGCAGCGCGTCTTCCCCACTGTCCTCGGACCTCCTCCGAAGGCTGGTGGTGGGGCGGAGAGACCTCCTCCCCGCGCCAGCCTTCGGATGGCTGTCCTGAAGACTTGCGGTGGGAGGAGGGTTTTCCTTCCCACCGCCAACATTCAGAATGCTGTTCTGAATGTTGGCGGTGGGGAGGAAAAACCCTCCTCCCACCGCAAGCCCCGGGAACAGAGGAGAAGTGCTGCGCGCCTTCCCCTCTGTTCCCGTACCTGTGCTGAAGGCTTGCGGTGGGGAGAAAAGCCCTTCTCCGCACCGCCAGCCTGGCAAGCGGTCTCCATAGGAACGCATTAATTGATTTTCAATGCACTCCTATGGGAAACCGTGCTTCGCAAGACAAAAAACTCGCAAGAAGAAAAAACTTGCGGAATGAATTACTTTCGTCTTGCGAGGCACCACTGTAGTCCCAAAACAGCTGGAGGGCCGAGTTTGGGGGTGCCTGCTCTAGAACATGTAGTGCCTTCCCCATGTTGTTCAACTACAACTCCCATGAACACCAGCCAGCAGGACCGTAGCTAAGGGGTTGGTGAGATGGGCCCCCACCAGGGGCGCAGGCGACTGGGGTGTGTGTGAAAAATTGGCAAAAAATATGTCCATAAATATAAATATTGATTATTGCCTCATAAGAAATGGTTTCAAATTTATGGTGAATTGAATGGGTGGAAGGTGGGGGGTTGGAGGAGAGGTGGAAAGAAGAGCTAGGGGGGCACAATCTGGGCGGTTCTGCCAGGGGCGCAAGATCACCTAGCTATGGCTCTGCCAGCCAGCATTACCTATGGTCAGGGAAGATGGGAGTTTTAGTCTAGCAGCATCTGGAGGCCATCAAGTTGGCTACCCTTGTCCTGGAGCAAGCCTGCCCTTCGACGTGTGTTAAAATATAGAATGGTGCCGCTTAGTACGATCTATTTCCTCCCTTATTCTCCCAAAGTCAGTAGCAACTAGCAGACTTTACCTCTTTCATAGGGTGTGAACTCTACTGCATATGTCCCATCGGCATTGTCTTTGATGAGGCAGTCTGTGGAAGCTCCAGAGGGATTTGCAATCTGAGCTTTGATATGGTCTCCGCCAGTCTTGGTCAAGGGTCTAGCATCTACGGTGAAATCGGTGGTCGCTTCACGGAAAACATCTATGAAATAAAGTTGGGAAACAGCTTTGTTTTGGGCAGAACCATTTTCCAAGAATTCCATGCTTCTGCATGGAAATAGGTTCAGCCACTCAGACAACAATAGTACTCAAGAGACCCAAATGGGTATCATGCAAGAATGATCCCAACCAAGTAGTTTCCCGCAAACCTGCTCACCTAAGCCATATTTTGCCAGGGTGCTTTCCTACAGTCTCATGAGTCACTATCAACCCACAGAAATGAGCCATGTGATTTGGTAGCGGGAAGGGTGCTTTCCTGGAAAGCACTGTGAACTGCCAGGGGCACATCTAAGCATGTACTGGGATATGCAGGTTAAGAGTCATGCGAGTGACAACAAAAGTACAGTGGTACCTCTCGTTACAAACTTAATTCGTTCCAGAGGTCAGTTCTTAACCTGAGGTACCACTTTAGCTAATGGGGACTCCTGCTGCCACCGTGCCGCCAGCACGCGATTTCTGTTCTCATCCTGGGGCACAGTTCTTAACCCGAGGTACTACTTCTGGGTTAGCAGAGTTTGTAACCCGATGTGTTTATAACCCAAGGTACCACTGTATAGTGTGTGCATGCACACAAAAGCTTATACCAAGAACAACCTTCGTTGGTCTCTAAGGTGCTACTGGACAATTTTTTAATTTTTTTATACAGATCAAGTGAAGTAGTAGTACCACTCTAGTCTGCCTTAGACAGATCACACTTGGAATTTTGTGTGCAATTCTGGGCACCACAATTTAAGGATGTTGACAAGCTGGAACATGTGCAGAGGAGGGCAACTAAGATGATCAAGGGTATGGAAACTAAGACTTATGAGGAGCGCTTGAAGGAGCTGAGTATGTTTAACCTGGAAAAGAGGAGACAGAGGAGATATGATAGCCATCTTCAAATATCTTAAGGGCTGTCACATGGAGGAGGGAGCATGCTTGTTTTCTCCTGCTATGGAGGGTAGGACTCGAACCAATGGCTTCAAGTTGCAAGTAAGGAGATTCCGACTAAACATTGAGAAAACTTTCTTACAGTAAGAGCTGTTCGGCAGTGGAACAGTCTCCCATTAGAGGTGGTGGACTCTCTTTCCTTGGAGGTTTTTAAACAGAGGTTGGATGGTCATCTGTCATGGATGCTCTAGCTGAGAGTCCTGCATTGCAGGTTGTTGGACTAGATGACCCTTGGGTACCTTCCAACTAGATTCTACAAGTGCTACAAACCTAAAGATAAACTGAGGGAGGCATACCTTTTCCTTCAATTCCTGGCCCAAACACTTTGACTTGACTTGTGTCCACAGCCGGATCAACTTTGACCCGTGCAGGGAAGTTTGGCACTGGTTCTCCGCCGTATTTCATCTTGAGTGTGTACATCCCGGCAGAAAGGGGGACGTATGTAACTGCGTAGGTTCCATCCTTGTTATCCTGAACCTCGACATCTGCCTTGGAGCCAGAATCAGACACAGCTTCCATATCCAGAGTCCCAGGCCCAGCTTCTGAGCAGTCTACATGTAACAGGCCTGCTTCCCCCACTTTGCCACGTTCAAGCCCAGGGCCTGTGGCGACTACTTTAGAAGCGTCAAATGGCATTTCAACGTCTGCTCTGAAAGGTGAGCCAGGAATATGGACGTCTTCAAAGAGGATGTTGACAAGGTATTCGCCAGGTTTCGTAGGCAGGTAGGAGACTGAGCAAGTGCCGTCCCCATTATCGGAACATTCTATCTTGGCTTCACACGGGCCTTCGACTGTCAACCCCAGACCACCAGTTCCAGCTCCTTTGGTGTCTATTGTGAATTCAGCAGGCTTTCCAACAAGGCCTCCTTGAAGACCTGCACCATAGGCTCTCACCTGGGAAGGACAGGAAAGTGCTGAATTAAGTATTGTAGTACCTCAGGTTAAGTACCTAATTCATTCTGGAGGGCCGTTCTTAACCTGAAACTGTTCTTAACCTGAAGCACCACTTTAGCTAATGGGGCCTCCTGCTGCCGCCACGCCGCCAAAGCACGATTTCTGTTCTCATCCTGAAGCAAAGATCTTAACCCGAGGTACTATTTCTGGGTTACCGGAGTCTGTAACCTGAAGCGTCTGTAACCCAAGGTACCACTGTATTTAACCAGGAAGGGATCAGAGCCAGTTCTAGAGTTCTCTTATGTTAGTGGTCTGCAGTCACTAAATAGATGTATAAGAACCAAACAGTACTTCTACTGTTCAAAGTTACTGTTATCATCACTATCACAAGTTATCGTTATCACAAGTCAGCAAGATTTCAAGCTCAACATTTTTTTCTTCGATTTTGAAAATGTAGCGTCATTGCACAACAGTTGGCCTAATTAGCATATTGCCGCCAACTTGATTCTCATTAATCTAATCTGTTTTGAAAGCAAGAGAGTTGACCCAATCAGCACAAAGGAAAACAAGAGCTAAAACAGTCCCATGTGATTTATCATTAACTTCTTCAGAAACTGCCAACATTTCTTCAACAGGAACTACGAAAGAAATAGGCCTTTTAATCCTGCCAGCTATTACAAGGCTCAACATGCATTAAAATAACGTAGAAGCTTAGATCGTTACCAAAATGCCTGACATTAATGCGTAATCACAGATGATCCAAAATAATTCTGAGTAAATTGTAATGTCTTATATCAACTCATTGTACAATCTAACAAATTTACCAATTTGTAATAATATGAGAACGCCAAGAGAGAAAACAATTAAGGTCCATGGCTATTACTGTGCCTCTTTTGGAACATTTCTGAGTCCATAATGAATTTGAGGGAAATTGAATGGTGGGGGATAAATATCAATAGACTATTTTAAGGAGTAATGAATGGGGATAGCATAAGGGCAATTTGATTTGAAGGAGGCTCTGCTAGGAAACTGGGTCAAATTAACTGAAAAGGAAGTGCTCTGGGGTGATCTGAGAGGGTGCAAATTAAATAATTTGGGTGGTTAATAAGCTTAAGTTTCTGTGAAATTTGAATTCAAACACATGTAAGGTTAGCAAATGCACATCTATGTCTGTGGGCCCATGCCTCAAATTTGCGTCTAAGGGCTTCTGCTAAAAGATAACATTTGTCACACTTTTCAATGGGGTAATGCACATACATCACAACTTGCCAAGAAATGGAAGCATCCAAATCTCACCCAACCGTGTAGCAAGGGTTAGCAACAGCTTACCTTGGAAGGATCTGGTGGCAGAGTGGCTTCCACAGCGTAAGGGCTTCCTGGGACTGGATTCCCATCATAATTTACATCAACTAGATAAAGGCCCTCCTCCCGTGGGATATACTTTGCAGTGCTGCACTCTTTGCCTACTACAGGCTCCACAAGGCATGGCACGGCTTGCTTGCTGGGGCTGAAGATGTTCACATCGAGTTTGCCCTGTCCACCAGCGCCTTTCGAATCAATTAGAAATTCCTGATCCTTCCCTACTTCGACTCCTTCAGAAAGGAAAGGAGACTCAGTTATGGCAGGTTGTCTTTCTCTACACTGACCATAAGTCATATTCAGAACAAAATTCATACCGGCTATCAATACAACGACATAGGGAGACTGTACATTCCAAAATATGTACAGTTACTATTTCATTTTGCAAGCCAACCCCAGAGTTAACTCAGTAGAACGGAGACTTGCCCCTGCAGCTCACTGGAACACACTCATTTTGAAACACATTCAGGATTTTGCTCTGTGCTAATATTGCCATTGCCCTGCAGCTCACTGGAACACACTCATTTTGAAACACATTCAGGATTTTGCTCTGTGCTAATATTGCCATGAAAGGTGTGGGGGTTTTTTTGGGGGGGGGGAATCAACAGAGAGCAATAGGTGTTTAAAACAGTCACATAACACAACATACAGGGTGAGAACTTTTTTTAAGGTACTTTTTTTATATAGACCATTTTCACATTGCCTCACCATAATATTATTGTGCCATGTGAAGTCTAGAATGGAGAAGGTAGTTTAATGTTTGGTTAACCTAAGGTCCAGTGCTCACTGATGCAAAACTCTTTATTGTAGCTCAATGTATTTCATAGTAGAACACTCCTTTCAGGAGCCTGAGGATCTTTCAAGTTCTTAAAATTCAAACGCACCTTATTTAAAAGCCAATCAACTCAAGGAATGGCTTGGAAAAGTGGTAGAGAAGGCATAGGCAAACTTGGCCCTCCAGATGTTTTGGAACTACAACTCCCATCATCCCTAGCTAAAAGGACCAGTGGTCAGGGATGATGGGAGTTGTAGTCCCAAAACATCTGGAGGGCCGAGTTTGCCTATGCCTGTAGTAGAGCAAAACGTATCCTCTCCACATCTATGTTCCAGGAAGTCATCAAATGGGATCTGGAATGCTACATGATCACCAACCTAAAAATCTGCATAACCCTCAGTGTATCCATTTAAAAAAAATAAAGCATGCTTTGGATCCAACCCATGAGCAGCCCTCTGTTCATGGAATGCTGTTTCCTGTTGTCCTGCCTCTCCACTTTACTCCTGGAACCCCAATTCCAAGGAAATACTGCAGGATGCAGCATAGGGGACTGCAGATGGGAAGTAGATGGAAACGGGAACTACCTTCCAAACTATTATCTCAGTGTATCCAACCAACATTTTAGCAAGAGCAAACATCATACAGGAAGGTTTGGTGAAGGGTTTAGAACCAGATGGATTCCTGCTTCCCCATGGTTAATGGGCGGAACTCAGGAAATCTTCAACGCCTTGCTTTTTTTCCCTTACCCCACATTTTGAGTATTGAACGGGACTTGTCCAAGGAAAGTCCTAGGTCAATGCTGACCTTTAAGCTTGCAACTTCTTTTATTGCCAATACAGGCAGAACTCTTGCTTCAAGTACTTGCCTTAAATGGACTGCTCTTTCCAAAGCAGAGAACGGCCAATTTCAATTTAACAGCGAGAACGTATACATACACCCTTCTCTACTCAAAATTCTCAGGTTTGAACAAACTCAGAAGTTCTACACAACACACAAAACAGTGGTATCTGTCAATTCAGGTGTCTACTGGCATCTTGACCTCCATTCCAGGTAAGTTTATTATGTACACAAGTTTAAAAAAGAAAAAAGAAAAGCTCACGTTACTTAAGTTACTTACTGTTTTCCAGGCCATTAACTTTAATTTTGCTTAGGTCAAGTGGAGCAGCAACACCTACAGTGAAAGGACTCCTGGGGATGGGATCACCACCATAGCTCACTTGAACATTCATGCTACCCTAGAGAGATTGGACAGATCGGAAAACGTTGTTTCTTATTTTGATATTTGCTACAAGCCAGAAACTACAGCAGCAGAGTCTGACATACAACTGCCCCCTAATACTGCATCATGCATATCTTCAGACACCAGGAAGCAAAAGCTTATCCCAAACCTCCAGAGTTCTACTTAAAATTGTTCGGCAGTATATACAAGCAAGGTTGTAGAGGCAAGTAAATAACTGGTAGGAGAAATCCCAATTGGCAGGTTTTGTGCAGATGCAGCCTTGGCATGAAGCTTTTAGAAGTTCTGCATTTAAAGGCTAAAATACTAGTATGTTTTTACTAGGATACCAAGATGCTCTGCCCTGTTACAGATGAAATTGTGCCCAGTCATGCCCTATAAGGACCCGTATTTTGCTAGCTTCACTCTTAAGCCTACTGTGTTTCAAACTAATCTATTTTCTACAAATTGCAGCAAAATACAAGTTTTTGAACCAAGGATACTGTAAATCAGTTTACTACAGTTAATCTGCAAGGGCTTAATACTAGGCAAAACATCAGAAATAACACGACGACTACTCTGCAGGTTAAGGTTTGCTGTTTTACCCTTCTTATAGATGTGTAAAAATACTGTTGGGGTCCTCTACAGTTTTATTTTGTTTCTATACCGCCCTACAGGGACGCAGGTGGCGCTGTGGTCTAAACCACTGAGTCTAGGGCTTGCCGATCAGAAGATCGGCGGTTTGAATCCCTGTGACGGGGTGAGCTCCCATTGCTTGGTCCCAGCTCCTGCCAACCTAGCAGTTCAAAAGCATGTCAAAGTGCAAGTGGATAAATAGGTACCGCTCCAGCGGGAAGGTAAACAGCATTTCCATGCGCTGCTCTGGTTCACCAGAAGCGGCTTAGTCATGCTGGCTACATGACCTGGAAGCTGTACGTCGGCTCTCTCGGCCAATAAAACGAGATGAGCACCACAACCCCAGAGTCATTCACGACTGGACTTAACTGTCAGGGGTCCTTTGCCTTTTTATACTGCCCTATACCTGAAGGTCTCAGGGCGGTTCACATTAAAAATCACTTACATAAAATCAAAACAAAAACCAGATATCCCCACCCCCCGGAAAAGAGCCAGCATTTTAAAAAGGGTATATGATGTCAGGTCAGGCAAAGGCCTGGTTGAAGAGGAATGGTTTTGTCTGGTGCCTAAAGATGTATAGTGAAGGTGCCTGGCGAACTTCCCTGGGGAGAGCATTCCACAGACAGGAAGCCACTACAGAGAAGGCCCATTCTTGTGTTGCCAACCTCCTGACCTCTACATGGATGTCTACACTGTGTATAATGTGGATATGTACACTCCCAAGTCCGTAACTATCAAATTTATAATCTACAAATAAGAGATACAGGAAGGGCAAAAAAAAAAAAAACCTCCAGTAATGAAAATGTACGAAATCTTCAGTTGATAAAACCTTTGTGTATGGCAAAGGGTGGTTTTATATATCAACTCCAATAGTTTAAACCTAACAGACCAAGCCCATTCAAAATCCAACATTCTGTATCTAAGGTATTTCCAACATCAAAACAGGCCACCCATACGTTGGCTGCAACCTGCTTTCCCCATTTCCCATTTGTCCGTTACAGTCTGAGCTGCACCTATTAACACCACAAGACAGACGGTCTACTTCACTTTTGATTCTGTAAAACAGCTAAATTAGGTGCCAAGAAACGAAGCATTTGCTGCCTAGAAACTGCCATTCATTCGTCTGCAATGTTCCCATATGGGCACAAGATTAATGCATCCAGAATCTTCAGCCTCCCTTTGTTCATTTGCTGTAGAACACTAATAAATTTGAAGGAACAGAGGCTGGCTATAGAGAAGAGACTTTGAAATTCAGATTTTTCAGTTAAGCTAGTTGGGCACGGGCCAGCAAAGCATAGCATGTTAACTCCCTGTGACTAAGGTGCATATAATGCGGCAGTTCTGGAAATTAATCCCTTGGATAAGGCATTTAGGAATGGAAGTTACATTTTCACAGGGCCCGGAGCAGTTTAATGTTTGATAAGTAGTATTTGTCACTGCTATGTTTACAGACTGACAGAGCAAAAGAGCAGACTGCAATGTTTGCTTACTCCACCCCTTATTCACTTTAACCAGCTCGCTCTCCCCTTCCCCCTCCAGAACCTCTATCAGCGTTTGCTTCAAAAATGCAATGTACATATGGTGCAGTGTTCAAATATGGCAGTATTTCTCAACAGTGCCACCACCTACTATAATTTTCAACCCCTGACAGAATGCTGGCAGAATGCCAGCGTTCAGTTTCCTGAGTTTATCTCCGCTTCCTTTATCTAAGCTGGGAGCCCATGGGCCAAATATTCTACACTGTACCCAGAAAGCAGGTCGCATTTTTGAATGCTCTCCATGCAGAAGAGGTTCCCTGCACAAAATAATTCAGCATCACCTGTGAGTTAAGGTCCAGTGTAGTCTTCTCCTAAATGTGCTAGTTTATGACACACAACATGGATAACTTTAAAGGACGATGAGGCTATTCTTGGCCGCTAGCCACAATGGCTAGGTACTGCCTACACTGTCAAAGTCATCATGCTTCTGAATACCAGTTGCTAGAAATCTGAATTGTGGAAAGTGCTGTTGTACTCAAGTCCCATCTGCAGCCACTGTGAGAACAGGATGTTGGACGAAACGGGCCTTTGGCCTGAACCAGCAGGGATGTTCTTGGGACATGCGGTGAACTTTTTATGCGAGGAAGCATTTACAAACAAGGCTCTATGCAAATGGGTAGAAACCACAATTCTACAATTCTGTAAGGAATCAAGCGTAAAATGGCTTAGCTGTCATCCGTGTGTATCTTGGATTTGGTAAGCATAGGAAAAAATTAGTACTTTCTGAGGTGTAAGCAAGCCAGGAACAGTTAACTGGCCTCCAAAGAACACATTCAACAAGCGTCAGCCATATTTTGAAGACAGTCCCTCAAATGCACCCCACCACTTGCAAGCTTGCTGCAAGTTGCTGGAGGATAGTACACAGCACCACTGTTTTCCGAAGTCATAAACTCCAGTTCTATTTACACCAGCCAGTGTCATGAGCGGCATGCCAAAGAGAAAGCTGGCATTGAAGTTTCTGCTACCGAGATCCAACTAAAACAAAAGCCTATAGAACCCAGCTACTCCAAATTATGGACACCTAAAAGTTGCACAAAATACCCAAAGGATCATCTCAGTATAAAAAGGAACATGGCTTAGATGAAAGACCACCTGTATCAATGGACCAATACAGATGCCCGGCAGTGCAGAAACCAGGAAGGGATCACAAGAAGAGCAGGATTACACAGCAGTCACTATACTTAAACTACAAGGGGCAAAAATGAAAGTTGCAGCTCGTAACATCATTTTGAACATAAAGTGACAGTTCAGCCAAACCATCCCTGGGAGAGGAGATCACGGTCTCCTCCTCTGGTCCTGCTGCTATCATGCTGCCTGGGGCTAAGCCATGAGACAGAAGAGATCACATTAATACCTCTTATAGGAAATCCTACCTGCTGTACTGGAGTGTATCTTACGGTGTGTGAATAATCATAGTTGTCAATTATGTCCAAATCTTTGACAGCATCTCCTGCCATCGGTCCACTGAACTGAACATCCAGAGGGGCTTTTCCAGCACCTTTTGTGAACACGGTGAAATGTGTTGGCTTCCCATTTTCCACACCTAAGTAGGAGAAAAAGTAGAACATCATCACCCCTTAAGGCATATTCAGAAAGCAGGTGTGCCATGCTTTCTTTTTCTTTTAACAGAATGAAGACGCCAGGCTAATACCAAACTGAACTCTTTGTGTTTAAGTTTTTTTGTATCAATGGACTGGTCTCTCCTAAATACAGAATTGTATAGGTGAGATCCAACAGTGTCCTAGCGGATTTCCCCTTTCTTCTCCTTCCCACTGCAGGCCCCTAAGGCTAAAGAACACATTTTGGATTTGGACACATGCAAGGAGCTGCGAGGGAGGAGAGGAAAAGGAAGTCCCTTCTGCTTAAGTGGGAGTCCATTGCACAAGGAGTATGCGCAAACTGGGTATTGCTCTGTTTTAATATGAAGACAAAAGAAACAAGCAAACAGCTATCATGACAAACTTCCACACTCACCAAGTTAAGATGAACCCTCACCTGTTTTACTTAGTCCAGGCCCTTCAGCCTTCACCTTGCTTGCATCATGTGATGGTTCCACTTTCACTCTGAAAGGGCTTGTAGGGATTTCCTTCAAGACAAAAAAAAAAAAGCTTTGTTTCAATGTAAGTTTTCTTTTCAAGTAAGAAAATACAAAAGAACTAGCTCATGATACACCCGGGGCATCTTTCCAAAACATATATATTCAAACATACACCAGACTATGAAGTTATTGACTGCCTTCTATTTACAAAGAATACCAAAATAAAATCAACTTTTTGGGCAGAGACCGCCTTAAGTACATACGCTTCAGGTTACAGACTGCTAACCCAGAAATAGTACCTCAGGTTAAGAACTTTGCTTCAGGATAAGAACAGAAATCGTGCTCCGGCAGCAGGAGGCCCCATTAGCTAAAGTGGTGCTTCAGGTTAAGGACAGTTTCAAGTTAAGTATGAACCTCCAGAACGAATTAAGTATTTAACCAGAGGTACCCCTGTAATCAACTCTTTGTGTGTACTCAGAAACCCCAATAGTAATCTAATCTTCTGCTCCAGAAGATCAAAAGGCAAATGCTGATCCTGCTTAGACCACCATTGGCCTAAATGCACATATCATGCAACATTTCAAGTTGTCATTCAAGCAAATGCCACAGTTCTATACAGAGCAGAAATGATGCTTTGCATGGTACCTTTTCTGCCATCTGTTTAACAAGCATTCCTATTTCTTGGTGTGTGCCTTATAGAAGTGCCCTAAATTTTTATTTAACTGATGCTAAATCAGTTCCCACTACAATCAGCCCTTGGCCACAGAGCAAGAGAACATCTAATTTATTATCCGTTTTTGTATTATCTGTGTATTAAACAAGTTTCATTTCTAAAGAGCAAGCACTGAATTTCATTTTGCTCTTCAAATATTAGTGACAACTGCAAGAGAGTCAGAAACAACTGCAGAACATGAAATCAAGAGCCCATTAAGTGGTTTTTTTATCTGCTACAACCATCTCTATATATTATCAGATACGTTTTTATAATTGCTGTTCTTTGTCATAAACCACCCTGAGGACCTTCAGGTGTGAACCCTTGTGAGACGTGAAACAGAGCTTAAAAATAAATCAGTCATACAATAATGTCATACATACAGAAGCTTCAGCTAACCAGAGAGCAATATAAATGGCATCTCAACTCCCCCCTCCACCATCATAACTACATACCTCTCCAGCAAACAGCACTTTGACAGTGTAACGCCCAGCTGCAGGGGGTGTGTATTTAACTGTGAATGTATCATTAGCATTATGTATGATGCCAAAGTCTATGTCCTGCTCTTCTTCACTCAATACATGAGCATCACATTTAATGCCCACACTGACATCACCTAGGAAGAAAACGAAAGTATCAATTTGTTAGTAAAATGACTTCACAATTGCTCCCTCGTATCAGTAGTTGTGGCTTGACGCCCAGTATGGAGAACCCTAGGCCCTCCAGATGTTGTTGAACTACCAACCACAAACTACCCCCGGCCATTGGTCATGTTTGCTAAAGCTGATAGGAGTTGCACTTTAGCAACATCTTGAGAGCCCAAGGCTCTCTACTCCTGCTTAACACATTTACACAGACACAACAGCTTTGTCAGCCACTTCTATTTGCACATTTCTTTCTAGAACAGTTCCACTGGAACAGCAGCAAATAGAGCTTAGGCTAACGGTGTTAGTGATTCTGGTTTTACCTTCTCCTGCCTCTGTGCAGTCTACTGTGAAGTGAGTAGGTTCATTGGCTTTCAGACCAGTTCTCTCCACCCCGGGTCCAATAACTTTCACCTTCTGGGGATGACTGCCTTGCCCAATCTGGACCTAGGGGGGAACATTTCATCAAATTAAAGGAGGAGCCACTTTGATTACACAAGCCCTGTATTTATTATAACATTTGTATGCCACTCCATAAATGGGAAGGCTTACAGTAAGTATTCGACAATGCAGAGACAAAATAAAATCATGAACAGGGACCTAAATACAAGATAACAAAACCTGAGGCAACCCCAAAGTTAAAAATGGATTTAAGAACTGAGAGGACCAGAAAACATGAGTATTTCTGAATCTGCTTTATTTTATGGTCATAACTTTTCCTAATCTCATTTACATCTTTAATGGTGCATTATTAATTATTATTATTATTTCAATTTATATACCACCCTTTATCAAAAGATCCTAGGATGGTGCACAACATTAAGAACACATTTTACAGAGCATAATTATAAAAACTTAATGAAAACCATAATGACAAACAGCATAATAATAAAATAATCATAACAGTTTTCCCCACCCAAGCTTTAACAGGCCATAGATTGTTTAATGGCCAAAGGCCTTGGTAAAGAGGAATATTTTTGCCTGGCACATAAAGATGTGCAACAATGGCACAAAGCGACTGAACTTTTGGTTACAGCAGTGGTGGAGAACATCCAAATCAGACCCACCAGGCTTCTCCACAAGGCCATTTTGGCCTAAACCACACAGACCTGCCCTACAGCCTTGTATGATGTCGAGGGTGCTTGGGGAATAGGGCTAAAACAGAATTTTCAGGCACTGCTCAGAAGCAAAACTCTGTTGGGTCTTGCAAGCACGTTTTTCTTTTAAAGAAACTGGTCACCTGGTATCAGTTGACTGACAGGCGGGTGGCACTACCCACTTGTCAAACTTGGCCTGCAAGCAAGTGAGGGAGATAAAGATCCAGCCTGCCAGATGGATCCAGTTTTCCACCTCTGGGCTTAGCGTAATACTACCAACTAAATGCCAGTTAACATAAGCAAGGGTTTGCGCATAAGACACGGTAAGACATGCTACAACTGGAGGATAAAGAGCTGCAGCTATTGAGCTGCTTTTAAAACTTACCCTGTAAGGACTATTGGGCACATTAGCTCCTCCCCAAGTAAGAGCAAGTGTGTGCTTGATTGGTTTTGTTGGATTGTAAGAGCAGGCATAGATACCATCCGGCTTGCTTTTCATTTGGATGTCAATAGGATTCCCTTCTGCATCCTGTTAAAAAAAAAAAAAAGGAAGAATGTAGATCCTCTTAAGAGGGGCGACATACAGACCGACGTGGTTTCGGAATCCTATCATTGCTGGTTTACCACAAATGATGGCGAGTCAAGAATCTTTAGTGCAAGCTTACTGGTCAGCATTTAAGACTTCCATGCAGAACATCTTCCAATACCTTGTGGCACCGTATGTTCTAATGGTACATAGAATGTATAAACCTTTTGTAGGCAAGAACACAACAGAGGTAGAGAGGACGAAGAAGTGTTTTGTTTACCTTCTCATCTACAGTACTGGTAAGTGATGGAAGCCCTTCCTGCTTTCTCTTCTCTGCCACCATGTAAAGAGCCATAAAACGTGCTCCACTTTAATCCTACAGGCTATAGCTAGATTTCACAGAGCAGCCAGATTGTAATATCAGCCACTCCCACTTAGGACCAAATTCACACTAACAAGTGTTGCTAGAACCACATACCAGCAACCACCTGGGTAACATGGACAAGCTGACAAGACCAATAGTGCAATTCTTTCCTATCAAGGAATTAACCTGATCCTGTATCTTATAAGGACTTGGGCTCAGGGCATATTCACACTCGCCAATATGGCAAGTGCCAGGACTAAGCTAATGGCCCATCAAGTCCTGTGATGCCTGTCTGTGGCCATATGGCATCTTAAGTATTTCTGCCCGTCAGACTAATACCCTTAAGAAGAAAACTCCCAACTTCTGAACACAATTCCAAGGCTACAGTTCCAGATGACTTAGTGAGAAGCAAATGCAACCTGGAACTCTGGACCTTACCTGTGCATAGATCCTCAGAGGGGCACTCCCAGCTTCCTTTGTGTCAACTGTAAACTCTGCAGGGTTGTTCACAATGCAGCCAGTCCGCTCCAGCCCTGGACCGTAAGCTTTTACCTAAGAAAGATCAGCAGAAACATAAGAGAATATGTCAACATACCTTTACAGGTTGTTAATAGCTCAGACTACAATGCCCGAAGTTTGCTTGAGTGAGATACCTGGATATACCTTGCATGTCACTGCTAAAATAAATAGTTTTCCACTTGATGTTCTTGGGAACATCTCACAATGCAAAGCATACATGCACTAGTGCCTAAATTTACAACAGTCCTCAATGGAAGGAGTTTCTCCTGTAATGAACTTCTAACCTGGGACAGACTCATATCTGGTGTTGCCGTGAGTTTCCTTTAAATTGGGGCTAAATCCTGACCGTGAATACCATCTAGCACAGTTTATACAGAAGGCTGACAGATTAACAGCATTTTTGAGAGAGAGAGGCAGCTCCTCAGATACTTGCCTTGTCAGAGTTGAAGCCTGGAGAAGCAGGCTGGATGAACGCCATGTAGGGGCTGTCTTTGATATCTTCATCATCGCACATGATGTGAACAGCATATTCGCCAGGCTCTTTGGGCCAGTATTTCACATCGCACGAGCCATCGTTCTGATCATCACATTCAATTTTGGCTTGAGAGGGGCCTTCAATGGCAAAACCTAAAAGAAGCAAACATGTTAGCAGTGCTGTTAAGAGGTGCCATGCTTTAGCTAGGAGGACTCAAAGACCTTGGGTTGCCTGTTCAAAACCATTTTTAAAATCCACAGCATTAAAGCCTGTTAAGCAGGTTTGTTTGAGGTAACCCTTATGTGAACTGAAACCATCTATTGCAAAGCAAACCAGAAAACTCACTGCAGTTACTGTGCTTCAGGGGCCGCGTGCTGAATTTCTCATTACTTATGTCAGAAGCCAGTTTAGTGTTGTGGTTCGAGGGCTGGACTGGGTGGCCTTGGGGCTAGTCACAGTCTCTCAGCCTCACAGGGTTGTTGTGAAGTTAGAGTGGGGTGAAAGTGGAACAAAGAAAACTAATGTGTGCCAACTTGAGCTTGTAGGAGGAAAAAATGGCTTATAAATGTACTAATTAATTTTAAAAGTACTTCCCCTTGGTGTTATAGCACTGGGGCCTGCTAAAAGGCAGGGTCAATAATGAAGTTACCAGAGACATCGTAACCGTCACAAAATCATGAGAATCAAAGGCATCAGCCAACATTTACTGCCTGTCATGCTAAAACTGGGTGGAGGACAGTGTCATCATTGTTCTTGTCAGAAGTGTTATACAAACCAATTTCTTTTAAATCCAATTGGATGTGATTCCACACCCACTGCAATGTGATCTTGAGAGACTTTCTCCATGTGAAGTTAGCTAGGCATCACATAAATGTGATAACCATTTAGCAAAGCAGGGCAAGCCAGGCAAGTTCTTACCTAAGGATCCAACTTCTGGGCCAATGGATTCTACCACAAAGTCGGCAGATTTACCAACAACGCCTTCATGAAGGCCGGGCCCCCAGGCTCTTACTTTCTGAGGACCAGGTTCAGGGCCTACTTGAACTTCAAATGGGCTATGACAGAAACACCAGAAAGCAGGATTAGGAGCAAGTAATATCAGATATTAAAAGATGGGCTCAAGTAGAGCTACAGGGATGTAGCTAACTAGAAACATTGCCCTCATGCATTTTTGTAAGCGCCTCCTGGGTTGGATCCAGACTTCAAGAAATCTCTTCCTTTCTTTTCCATTTCTGCCGCTGGTATCAGATCAGGTAGACTGGATAGGGAGAGGAAGGATATGATGCACCTGGGACTCTAGGAAAAGCTTGGGACTGAAAGCAACAATGGTCACCACTATCCTTCCCTACACTGTCAACGATTCCAGTTACAGCCTGGATCCAGAACAAGGCAGAGCTTACTGTGCAATCACCTCTGTCCAGCTAAAAGACCAGGAGCTACAGATAGATGAAGCGGGAGCCTAACCTCTATGTGGTGCATCACTTGGAAAACAGACGGGGACCAATGAAAATTAAAATACGGCAGATATTCCAAAGGTTGCCTACATTAAAATTCCACTCTTTAGATAAAATCTGAATAATCTTTGTGCTACCGAATAGTAATCCCATACCTAGAAATACAGATGAAAGCTTGTGCCACAAGAGTTTGTTGGCCTTTAAGGTGCCACAGGATTTGGTTTTAATGCAGCAGACATAAGTCCACCTCTTCAGAAATTGAAATATACAATTTGTCCAAACAGGATACCCTTGTACTAGACACTAAAAGGTAAAGGTACCCCTGACCGTTAGGTCCAGTCGTGGATGACTCTGGGGCTGCGCGCTCACCTCACTCTATAGGCGAAGGGAGCCGGCGTTTGTCCACAGACAGCTTCTGGGTCATGCGGCCAGCAAGACTAAGCTATTTCTGGCGAACCAGAAGTGGTACCTATTTATCTACTTGCACTTGACATGCTTTTGAAATGCTAGGTGGGCAGGAGCTGGGACCAAACAACAGTACTACCATCCGTTAATTTGCTCTGGGCAGATGTGGAAACTTAAGCAGTTCCAACGTGTTTGGTAGGGAATACACATCCAGTGCTAAAAACAAACAAACCTGAAATGGATGTTCTAACTCACCTTTTAGGGATGTTGTGGCCTCCCCATGAGATGGTCACAATGTATTTTCCTGGGGTTACTGGATAGTATTCAAAAGCATACACGCCATCCACATACTCCTTTTGTTTCACAAGTTCCTCCAGACCTTCTGCAGAAATATCATCCATCTAGCATTAGCCTTCCGTAGTTACAGCCTCAATCCTCTGGTTACAGGCAATTTTGCCCCTTTCCAGTATTTTAAGAAAAATTGCTAAGAAAGAAGTCACCCCCCCCCCAACTAGAAATAGTTTGCAAGGAGGAGAAATGGCCTCCAAGTTGTCATGCAAGAAAGATGGCATAAATATTTCCAGAAGAGATCGATGAGTGAAAGTGTTACGTTACCTCGCTTAACTCATTCCCTTATGTTATTCCTTAGTCTAAAGAATTATGCGTGTCATGTTAAAACAAGGGAAGCTTAAGCTTCATCAGACCTCATGACCACAAGTATTTGGGGAATGCTTACTTGATTTAATTTTCCTGCAACAGTCTAAATATGCCTAAGTTTGTTGATACAAGACTATTGTCTTTAACAGTGCACAGTTGGCAACCCTGCCGTAGCCAACGCTTTAAGCACATTACAGCTCGCAAGAGGCCCACCAGAATCCCCACCAATTTGTACAGGGCTGAAAAGGATTGCCATTCATTTTGATCGGGGGCCAGAAGGTAACAAAGCCCTGCATCTATATCAAGCAATACTGTGATCCAAGAGTAGAAAAAGGTGTCTGCCGTATGATCAGCAAGCCAGCGGGGAGTTTCTGTCCATTATGACTCCTGAATGGAGCATTAACTTGCCAAAGCAAAGCAGAGGGAAAATGACCCTGGGGTTCAGTTTTGAGTACCCATCTTTAAGGTCAGAACTCCCAAAAATGTGTAAAATGTAGTATCCTGAACTGCTAAGTTTCACTTATCTTTTTACCAAGTCTGAGACAAGGAAAAGAATGACGGTCTGAAATCCTGAAACAGTCAAGTTGCATAAAAATTCACGGATCATGTCCAAGTTACCTCAAGCAGCTGAGGAGTATTTCAAACAATTAACACAAGTTCCATTAGTTTCCAGTATTTACACTTCCCCAGGTAAACTACTTCTGAAACAGAGGGGAACTCCTCAGCCACACAGCTCATTTGGTTATCAGTTTGACACAGACAGCCTCTTATTTATATTCCATTCAGGCAGATAAGCAAAGAAATGCAGGCACCTGGTACCATCCTGTCTAGTTTGGCCTAACCTTTCTTCCCCTTTTGCATGTTTGCTTCACATTTCTTGAGCAATGTTGTCATGAAACATTATTACTGAACATTTTTTGCTACACGCACACCCTTTTGTCCAAGAGCTTTGCACCATAGATATTGAAGTAGAAGTTCAAGCCTTTCCAAACCCACTAAAGCAGTTGCACAGCTCAGATTACTTCTGTATAAACAGGTAAACAAGGCAGTTATCACACCCAAAGAACCAGTCATTTCAAATTTCCAGCCATGTTTACCTAGTCTCCTCTTGTGCAATTAGATATGAGAGAGAGAAAAGAGCGGCTCCATTTCACTTCTGGAGTTTCCCCAGGGGATAAAGTCAACATACAGATACCAGAATCACAAGCTGATGGATTACACTTTTAAGCCCTTTGCAAACTTCCCTGGCCCCACCCCAAAGCCCCAGCAATGCTAAGAAGCCGAGCACTTACTTGGTCCTTTTATTGCCACATGGATATCTCCACTCCCTGCGGCTTTAGTATCAACCTTGAAGTCTGCGGTTTCTCTGATCCGAACTCCTTTAGGTTGGAGGCCTCTACCACTGGCACGGCAGGCATTTGGATTGCACGCTGCAAGCGAATTGCAGACAGACATCAATACAGCCTTTGATTCCTAGAGATATTTAACTTAGCCAAGCTAGTCTGGAACAGTTTCTCTCAGCTTGCTTTAAGATGGATGAGATTTTAAGTTTATGAAATGTAAAACCTGAACACCATTTTGCAGTCTTAAGGAGGCAAGACTGAGGCTGTCAATGCACATTATATTAACATAAAACTGGGGGTTGCAGTTTTTTTGCTTCACGTGCTTCACTATGTACAAACCCAAGTCTTGTTTAAATGAACTAAACTCCTAACAAATTTACAACAGCATGAGAGATGGGGAAAACTGCAAAAACTTGTTTTTTAAAAAAAGGAAAGTGTTGTTGGTCTTACAATAGTAAAAGGAGCAAAGTATCCTCATTTTCACAGTTTCAAACTTAGGAGGGCATATTGCCTTAGGGCATGCATGCAGATGAAACCTTCCAGTTTGAACCAGACTTTTTTTTCCCCCAGTGAAGTCTCAGGTTTCAAGGGGTGGGGATTGAAGAAGAGGGCAAGAAGTGAAACATAGCATGAGACAGGGAGCATCTCATAGAGATGTTGCACCTTGCATTGTTGAGACAGTGTTGCTATGCTGATCCTGCTATTGCCCCTAAATTAGCAAATTTAATCCCCCCAGAGGAAGCCCCATGCAGGTGTGCCTGAAATGAACAATACCATGGAGGTGGGGAAATATAATTCACACGCAAGAGTTTAAACATGCTTTCCTGAACACCGTCACTATTAGGGAAAGCAGGTCTGTATGCAGAAACCACTGGATACACAGTGTGAAAAAGACCACATACAGAATGATTTATGGGAGATAAGCAGGCTCACAGTTGTCAGTATTTGGCCTAGCCGTGAAACTGGACTGTGAGGCATGCAGGCTTGGGCTCCCAACAGCTCAACTCCATGCATTTCCTTCTGGAGTTGGCAACCATTTCCTTGGAGGGAAAACCAATTCATCCCACGAAAAGCTGTCCTGCTGCAAGCATGCAGGGAATTCTCACCCCCCAGCCAATCTGCATTGACTAGTTCTACATCCATCTTGTAGATGAAGCAAACCAGGAATGTAGCAGCAAGCCGAAGTTCAGTTTCAAGCTCCTTGCAACAAAGTTTGGCAGTTTGTGGTTAAGCCGTTTGACTTCTTGCGAGACTGCCTGAAGCCTGACCTGCCGCTTGCAACATTTTCATACAACCCAGCCACTTCTGCTCAGGGCTGCAAACCTGCCTGCTGACTAGGTGTTCAGAAAAAAACGCAGCAACACAAGTTCACCCTGCACACCCTCTTACCGACAGAGCTTGCCCAACTATGAAGCCAATAGCAGTGAAGTCCAACATCTCACAAATTGAAAGTAGCTCAGGAGAGGTGAGCAGAGGTCTGAAAGCACAGGAGCAGGCAAAGATGGAATAGAAAGCCAAGTGTCAGTTCAAGAAGGGAAGAGAGTTGTGATACAAAATAAAGTGAATATAGTTGGTTTTAAAGAGACACAGCAAGAAAGCTCAATTCTAAAAGTGTAAGAAGGAGCAATGCGGTCATTTAGGATGACAAGACTGATAAAACCCAGTTAGTTAAATGTGATAAGATACTAACACTTAAAAGTCCTTTTTGGGGGAAATGACTTTCATGCAAGAATTGAACTGCATTATCCAAGCCAAAAGACTAAATTCCCATGTTTAGAGAGTCTCATAGATACTGCACTTAATGTGCACATGTATCCAGTAATATGGTTAAATAGTTATACGTCTGCCCTAAACACATACCTTCACCAACATGAATACCCCAAGGGCTTTTGGGAATTTGCTCTCCAGCAAACGCCACTTTAATGGTATGGGGACCAGCTTGAAGAGGTTTGTACACGCAACGATAGACTTGATTTCCTTTGTCTTCTATTGCAACTTCCACGGGGTTCTTCCCTTGAGGATCTTCAACTTCTACACCTATATCACCAACACCAGCCCCTACAAGATACAAAATAGGAGCTCAAAAATTATTTCCACAATTAGGGAAGTCTCCCAGTTTTTTATATTGGCCAGTAGCCATCCCAGTGGAAAGAGGGCCAAGGAAATACACACTCTATATAGCCAAATTGGGGTGTTGGGAAATGGGACACGGAGACCATCTCCCCTCAAGAACACATTGTTTTGTCACGAATTTCCAGTTTAGCTTTTCCAAAAAGAACCCATAAGCTATTGAGTATGATAATGATCCATAACAAAAGGCAGGAGGACCTCAAGGTTTGCAGCCTGAGGAAATGAGTTGCGAAATGCCTGATAATACATCCTTGACATTTGCAGCCCGAATTCTCCTTATCTTTATATCAAGGTCCTGCCTGCTTGTTTTGCAGAAAACGCTGCTAGATTTATTTAGACTTATGTCTACCAGTTTTCCTATTTGGAAGGATTTAAAAACAGCTTTAGTTTTGCAATATAGCCCAACAAGACTCGCACCCCCAGTTGGGAAAATCCTCATTATACTCAATTCGCAGTCACCTTTTTGTTTAAGTTACTACTGCAAAATTCAAGCGCTATAAACTCCTAAGTCTAGTACTCAGTAAGTTTGTCTTAAGTGACTTCTGAAGAAACAATAGCGAAGCTACTATGCCACAGACATGCTATGCATTCCCAAGAACAATGAAGGATGCTTAGTTCAAATGCATGAACATCATGCACCTTGCACAAAAAGCTTATACTCTGCACTTCCTGAACGCAGACACATTGGCAACCTTTCTTGCCAAAGCAACCCAAGGCCGTTGCCATCCCTGATTGGTAAATCAGAAAAAATGATGTGAATTCATATCAATGCCTGCTCAAAAACAAAAACCCGTTGGAAGACTAGTAAGTGTTGGTATGAGGCAGCTTCTGTACTGGACACCAAAGAGATGTAAAGCAGATATACACCCCTTCATGTCCAAACTAGGTGTTGTTAATTAAGTACTGTGGCCAAGAATTGAAGCTTCAAATGCATCTTCAGCATCCTTAACCCATTTATTTGCATTTATTCTATCTAGCAAGATTCATATACCACTTCATAAAAAAAATATGTCAGTGTTTATATAAAGTGGCATGATATTAATTAAAAACAGAAATAAAGACAACCCTTTAAAAACACCACAAATAATAAAATTTTAATAACAGTAAATGCCCAACCCATGGAGCACTGTGCATTCCTTCCACCCTCACATATGTTCTGTGTCAGGGGAGGAGTCTCTGGCTATGAAACCAATTCCCATCACTCCTGATGTCTGGAAAGGTATGATTCAGTAACCAAAAACATCTGCAGAGCCCCAGGGCCCCTATCCTGTGTGGACACTATAGGGAGAAGTAACATCATGGCCCATACGAAGAGAAGGCAAGCCTGCTCACAGCTCCATGTCACAAAGGAAGGAATCTATTCAGCCCATCTTACCTGCTGTGTAAATTTCAAAGTAAGTAGGTTTATTGGCTATATTTCCTGTTACTTCCAAGCCTGGTCCTTTTGCGGTCACTTTGCTGGCATCCCCCTGGGCTTTATCAACATTTACTTCAAACGGGCTCTTTGCAATGTGCTGGCCAGCAAACAGAACTGTAACCTAGAAGTGTAGTAACAGTATTCAAGTTAGATATGCACCACTGCAAGCAGGTAGCCAGCTTGCACTCACTCAATAGCAGATCCAGAGGAGTTCTGAATTCACAAGCTGACATTTAAAAGCCAATTTAAAAAAAACAACAAACTTCTGGAGAAGTGTCTGCAGGCCCAACATTGAATGTGGTATTGCCAGCTACCATATCCAGATGAATTATGCACATTTTTACAGGCAAAACATATTTTAATAGGGCATTGAACGTCAATCAACCATATAGTTCACTTTCTCAACAAAAGAGAAGGCAGGATAAAAAAGGCAGCTTAGCCACTCTAAAATAAAACCGACTACCAGTGTTGCCTCCACCTCCTCTTTTACCTGAACAATGGTTAAACCAGCCAATCAGTACTTTAAACAGGGGGGGGGGGGAGCGTTGTCGCTCTCAACTACAGCTACAAAACTAGACCAACTTGTTTTGAGATAGTATTACAACAACATTGTCCTGAGCAAAATGTACTTGGCAGCTAAAACTCGCGTCTCCCTCCCGAATCTTCAGATATTCTTACCTTGTGAGGTCCTGTAACCTTTGGGAGGTACTGAACAGCGTAAGTCTTGTTCTTATCGTTGTCAGGAGTCACCATGGCCTAAGAAAGAGGAAGGCATTAGGCAACTCAGTCATGCTTAAGTTCCTTGATCTTTTTCACTGGGTATCGTATTGGCTGCTGTGGTCATTTTATGATTTTAATTCTACACATTGTGCCTATTTTTATAGTGACATTTTTATAGCCTGCGCTGGAGAGCATTTTGTAAAAGGTGGGCTAAGAGTACAAATAAATAAAATGCCAGGAATTAAAATTAGGACCTTCTATATGGCCTGTACCCCTTAACTATGGTCCATCCTCATGATTCATGAAACTCACTCAAATGCCAACACACTTGAAGAGGATTCCTTTTCCATAGTGTAAGATAGTAGTAAGTTGTCAACCCATTTCCCTTCCCTGGCCCAAGACCTCTCAATATGCATACCTCTTCTCTGTTTCCTTCTGGATCTTCTACAAAAACCAATACCTCGCCTTGGCCAGCACTGATGGTGTCAACACTGAATTTGGCAGGCTGTTTCACCATATTTCCATGTGGTTCAATTCCTGCAGGAATAAAAGGCTGTGCTTAGCTGGCTGTAAAGATGACATGCAGAAAGCTTTTACTTGCTAAACTGTGATGCAAGTACATTATTTCCTAGAATTATCAGCACCAATCTGTAGCTATCTTTGCTCTTAATGTAGCATCAGGACATAATGGTGAAGAAAAGAAGCACTGCCACAAAATATGGGAGGTTCAATTTGTGGCTAACGTGGTTAATTGCTACTGACAGACAAATCCACGGTGATGGGGCTGGTCTTAGCTACCGTCACATTAAACTGCATTTTTAAAATAAATGTAAATACATACTTCTCAATGTACACATTTCCAAATGAATCTTATCCTAACACACAGGTTTTGAGTAGCGAATTGTATTTCAAAATTTGGAGGTGTGCAGAATCCGAAAAAACTGTGTATTCATCTGTGATGTGTAAATTAGAAGTTTGCTTTAAAATTCTTAGTGTTGCTTAAAAAAGAAAAAATCTAGCGTAGACAACATCGATACCCTAGATTTTGGTAGCTTTCTGAATATACACGTGCATTAGTTTTTCATGGTCTTCACAGGATCCCTGCTTGTTTTCCTTTGGTAGAACTTCTGTTCCTCTCCAGGTTCTCATCCCATCCCCTCTCATTCCAATCCCACTCACCAGCCTGCCTCCATCCACCTCCAGTTCCCTTGTCACTCAACCACCCAAGCCATGCCCCTCTTACAGCTTAGCCAAATGGCAGCCCAAGTCAGCTATGGAGGAATAGGTTACGGAAGCTCCTCCGCAGACACGCCTCATACTGAGGTCACCTCAGCTGCTGAGGTTCACAACGAGAACAGCAGGATGCTTGCTGGGGAACCCTGCGTGTTCCTCTATAACTTGCCCAGACCACCCACCACTGACAACACTCACCTGGGCCAACCATTCACCCACCTGCCTAGGATGCCTTCCTGCTAACCCTCTGCCTGGGCAGTCTGCCTATCAGCAGTCATGAAAACTGCAGTGTAACAACATTCTTACCATCTTAATATACACCAAGATATATTGTATTTTGCTGTATTATTTGAATACAAATTGATGCAATTTGTGCAAAATAAAAGCAGCATTCAAAATACAATTAAAGACCATACAGCACAGTGGATTACAATTGCTACAACAGGCAGAAATACCATTAAGTGGACTGGACCCTCTGCAACTTTCTAGGTGGTCCATGATGGAAAAATGTTTGGGAACCACTGCCTTACATGAAGCAACTGGTCCCCTCCCACTGACAGTGATGAAGTTTAGGTTTACAGCTTAGAACAAGACAATAGCCTTGCTAAACTGGTTCTCAAAGTGGGAATTTTCATGTGAAAGTAGGAGTGGCTTTTGGACTATTTCCACATTTTTCTGAATCTCAGCACTGCACTAAACGAATACAATGCAACTTGGAAGTTTGTCTACAAACATGATTTAAATAGAGCAAGAACCAACTGGTCTTTTAAAGCACAATAGTTTTGAATGTATGTAACAGGATAAAAGAAACAATACACGCAAGTTATAAGAAAAGCATTTTAGACCTCACCTCTGCCATACGCCCTTGCCTTCTTTGGATTAAGCTTGGGCTTCAAAGGCGCACCAGGTTTCAGCTTTGCTTTGGGAAACTGTGACAAGTAGGTCATTACAGAGTGTTCATCCACATCAGGGTGTATGATTTCTTCAGGAGCGATGACCTGGTAAATAAGGACATATTTTCATTAGGATTACAACATGTGAATCCGAGTTCCCCTCATACATTCCTACACATCCAAATCACTGCCCGTCCAATAAATCCCTAAGTTTGGAAATATAGTTAACCAGTAGCATTCCTAAGAGCAAGAAGCCTTTTGAAAGATTACACCGTGTAATTGCAACACATAGAATTAAGTGCACTTTATTTGCACACATAGCTTTGTAGCTGGGTCATTTGCAGTTGAGTTACTACTGCCAGTCAAAAAGTTATGATGCCACCTTCCTCCCAACAGCCAATCACTTGAAGTTGCACTGAGTGTTTTACTGGTCCCCCTAAACAGTGCCTAGGTTCTATGTACAAACTTTTTTAGACCTGTCAAATAAATACTTCAGTAGCACCAATGCAAAAGTACATAACAGCAGTCAAGGCTCTTAATCTTAGAGAAACGCCGAGGCAGATTTATTGAACTGGCACTGGCACAGTAAGTCGTAAGTGCTTTCTTTTACTGGAGCAAATAATGGGCATAATTTGAGTTATTTCAATAAAGGCAGAGGACTATTAAGTGTTTCTAGCAGGGATAGGATCCAGCCCAACCTTTAAAGGAAGGGGGGCTTATATCCTTGTAAAAATGAGAGGGGAAACTCAAGTTTTTCAATACTGTACGTTTGCGATTTATGCACATTTGTGTGCATTCAGCTTTATGGGCTTGGCAAATAAAAATAAGAGGGGTGCGTGGGGATCCAGGTAGCAACTGACAATTCCACCTACCATTGAACCCAAGAGAACTTTGGATTTAGGCACGATTCCCAGAATGTAACCCATGTATAAGTTACGGGCTTACTGTACACTAAAGGGGCAGCTTTCAAGGAAGCAGTCTCATCAAACGTATTCTGTGTGGAGGACCCACTGTTTTTAATCATTTGAGACGATGACATTTCATACCACAGCAGGTATTTTTAAGCACAGCTGAATTTGTGGGACCGGGACCATCAGATGCTACAAGTAAAATTATTTCTGTTCATATCCTGCCACCTGGATAAGCTGAAGCTCAAATATCATTTCTCTTCTCCATACCTGAGGGACACCCAGCCAGTCATCTGCTTGCTGCATGGCTTCACGGGCATTATCAACAGGCTTCTTAGGGTCCCAGGTTTCCCAGTCTGGGCAGAGACCTAGCAAAGCAAGAATTATAAAGTTTAAAATACTATGAACATCGGGAAGCATTTACACTTAGCATAAATCCATTTTAATTTTAGCTAGCAACTGTCAAGGTCTACCCACAGAAGTGCACTTGCATTACACAAGAGTAGGAAGTGGAGATTATAGCCTGGTAGCCAAGGTTTTCAGACTGCAAAGTCAGGATATGTGAGATAAATCCTGTCCGTATTGTTTGGCCTCCACTCCCATTTGTGAGGAAAGAGATTCAATGCCAATCAGAGATCTAACAGATTAGAACTGCCTACTATCCACTGAGCTACACTGACTGCTGAACCACTGATTGGCTTTTCCAGTACTCCATGCTGCCAGTCTGGTCAAATTCTATGATTCTAACAAACTGCTCTCTCATTTACAATATGCAACAACTAAAGATTACCCTAAATTTCTGGATGCAACATTTATCAAGTTGTTCTGCAGTGCTGAATTTTCAGAAAATTGTTTCGCCAGAAGTAGGAACAAATACGATGCTAAAGAATCCTATTGACAACAGAAGGAGTAGCCAAAATGGTCTTCTGCCACACTCTCACCAACCCCGGCCAGGGGTGACAGCCAGGGTTAGTCCACCAACATCCTTTTTTTCTTAGCTCAGAAACAGGTGCCAACATCTATAAGGCTACTGGCTACTCCTGGATCACAAGAAGGTTAACTTAGCCAATAGTCTTCTCATTCACTTGAGAGTTGGGTGCAGCAAAGGTAACAGCTCATAAACACGACAAAACAGCTCTACTGCTGCATTTACATCCAGGATATTTTGTTTAAAAAACAACTGTAGAAAAGCTTTTAGGAATCCGTGCAATACTTCATGAAGCTAAAAACGTGCTGCTCAACAACTATGATTGGACATTTTGGAATCCATAAAATATGTACCAAGTTTTTTTATGACGCATTGCAAACTTAAAGCAATGCCTAAAAGTTGTGAAACCTTCATTAAGGGTTCCTGACTTTTATACAGACATTTAGAGCTTGTTTTCATAGGTGTGACTTCTAGTCAAGTACAGGACTTCTCAAAGCAAGGGAATCTTATTTACATTAAGGTAAAGATAAATCAACTGCTACTGACATAGGGCGAGAAAATGGAAAGGTCACAGGAGGCTTACCTGGAGCACAGCTATCAACGAGGGCACCTAATGCTTTGCCATCTTGCCAGTTTTGGTTGAAGTTCGTTATTGGCAAATAAGGGATTTTGTTCTGAATCCATCCCAAGAGTCTCTGTTTGGGAGTCTGTTTCTTGGCATCGTCATCTCCTTCATCTTCCCACACTGGCATAGAGATTGAGTAATGGAGGATAAGGGTCCATACTAACCCTAGGATTAGCTTCAAGTTCCCATCAACAATAGCTTTACTATCTGAAAAGAAGAAGAACAGAATTACTACTAAAACCACCATTAGGCATCAAGTCAAGCTGAAAGGTAACAAATCCACTTAAAGGCGTTTGCTTTGAGCCACCAATCTAACCACACAGGAGTCAGGTGGATAATATGACTGGCAGACACAATGGTTCTTTCTATCTACCCAGGTATCTACTGAGATCTTTTTACACATACTTTACTATATGCTTGATTCATGGTTGGAGTAGCTTCCTCCAAGTTTCTTCTCAAGCCATCAGTTCAGCTGTCTACTGTCAACAGACAGATCATAATAATGTGATCTTAGGAACTAGGACAACCAGCCTATTGTCCTCAATCCAAGACCTTGCCCTACAGGAGAGCGTAAAACAGTTTATATACTGTCATTATGTACCTCCATAGTAAGTGGCAGTAAGCCAATCATACTAACTGGTAGATATCCCAAAAGGGTAGAAATCCTTTGCTCTGGTTTCTCTTCAAGAGTGAATCAACCGTGATTTAAGATTAATGTTTTACTCAGCTTCTTACAGAATCTGCATAATTGCAAAATTAAGCAGATTGGCAGCAACAGACCTTGGGTTTAAAAATGGGGGTGGAAACCATGAGCTATTTCTACAACACAAACCTTTCTTGTAGAAAGGTACATTACATGGTGAATAAGATATACAAAGACAAGATGGAACCAATCTGCATCAGTCATTTAGAATTTAGAGAACAAAAGGAGCATTTACACAGCTAGATTTCCATGCTATTGCGAATTTGGCTATAGCTTATTCACATCAGTATGAAAATGTTATTTTTAGTCCAAGTATTTCCCCTCCTTATCACTCAACTATTAGTAGCAGACTTTCTACCAAGCTAGAAATTCCTTAGTACCCTAGTCAACATTTGCCCAGGACACATCAGTATGTTGATGAAACTAGAAAGCCAAACAGATGAATGTGCTTCTAAAATGGCATCATGCCGACCAAAATGGACTTTGAAAGCAAGCTTCCCTACTACCTAGCTCAGATGTATAATAAGCAAAAGTTCATTTCTATATTGACTCTTACAACAGCTATTTGTGACTGGGTACCAAAGAGATCTAGAAATAAACTTAAAATGAGTCCTTGCATAAGTGATACTGCGGCTAGAAAACTTATGAAGCGGTTTGCAGTGTACCACCACTCTGGCCAGTAGTAAAACCAAAATCACACCAGGGAAATTTAAAGATTCATAGTTATGAAAACAAGTCCTTCCTGGGAACTCTTATCCAAATATTTTCAGGACTCACATCAAGCCCTATTTGCCAGGTCTGTTTGAACTAGACGAGGACTCACAGACTATGGCAAGGCACTGTCTCATGATGAGGAACTGCTCACCTACACAACTCTCTCCATTGCAAAGCTCTATTGTAATGTTTCTGGCCCCAAGCACAAATATATTTCATGAGCAATTAACAGTGGAATTTCTATCTAGCCACTGTCATTTGTTAATTGCATCTTAAAACTGCTTAAGCAATACAGCTTCAGTCTGGAGGTTATTAAGGTACATGGCCTGAGGAACAGTGTTTAGCAAAATTGCAACATTTAAGATGTAGACTCACACAAGCCAGGTTTGCAGGGCAGATCAACTGTTGAAGATAAGTTAGCTTTGTGGCTGAATACTGGTCTTTTAACATATGAAGTCTGAGATTTGTCGGATTCCAGAGGGTCATTGCTCAATTCACTATACAGCTACAATATGCACACAATATTTAAAGGGGTGTGCAATCGCCTCTTCTCACAGCTGCAAGGGCTTGCAAGAAAACAGTAGCCTAAAGTAATTCCACCAGTGAACCAAAAGTCGCACAAAGTGTAGGAACTCATTTTGCATCAATTGGACATTTCCTCCTTATGTGGAAAACATTTCTACTCAAAAACTAGTAATGTGTTTGGGTAGCAGGCACCAAATTTTTACCTGCGCATTTCCTAACTGAATCATTGTATTTTAGATAATATGCAGTCATATGAGGGCAGGCCCTACATTAGCTGCTGAGGGATAGAGCTATAATGTAATGAATTGAGTTGCTTAGAGCCATTAGCCACAGGGAAAGATTTACAAGCATCGCTGAAGAAAAACGGTTCAGGCAGAAGCAGGCTTCCATAGTGATACAGGCACCGCAGGTCAAAAGTGCTCCAAATTTAAGGCTGAAACTTTGTCTATAGAAACACAATGGGGAGGCCTTCATATGATCTTGTGTGGTGAGTACTAGAGCATGGGCAGATAACTTGTGGCCCTGCAGATGTTACTGAACTACCATCAGCCCCAGTGAGCAATGCCAATGGTCATAGATGATTGGAGTTATGGTCCAACAACATCCAGAGATGTTAGAAGCTCATATATAAGCTCATCGCCAAATCGCACCTTCAACCTAGGTTACAGTCATTCCAAGACTGTCTAGTTGCCTTTTGGGAGTGGGGATTTAATCATTATTATTCATTTCATTTCTATATCATTTTATGCAGTGATATAAGTTTTAAAAAAACTGCTCCTTTTCCCTTATGGGGTCCCCAAGAGCCCATATAGAATCCTTTTGTAGGTTGTCTATCGGTAGGAAAAAATAACAGAGACCAACCAGAGAATATTGAGAAGCAAAGCAGCTAGTAAGCTTGATCTTTATTGACTGTTGCAACAGGGTGCTCCCGCACATGCAGGAGGACCTCGAACAATGGTGAGCAAGGCCTTATATATCCATTTTGAAATTTCCTGCCCTGGAGCTCCAGACCACCCCTCCATACATACATCACAGAAGGGGTGTAGCCCAAGACCACCCCTCACAAACATAATACCTACATCACAGAAAAGGCAGTCTACAACAGAAATTTGATGGTTGTTGTTTTTCCTGACTGCCAGGTTATCTGATAATGCCTTATCTATTGCCTTTTCTGGTAGTCTGGCCATTCCTTTTGAGATGGTAATTACTTAATTCCTGGGACAATGGGAAGGTTTTTTTTGTTTTGTTTTTCATTTTCTCCCTCCTTGCAGAGAAACATTTGGTCAGTTTGGGAGTTAAAATGGTTTCAGGACTGCCCTCCTGTGCTGCTTCAGATATGTGGTTTATATATTTATGTATGTGTTTGCTTGGTATATTTATGAACATTTATTATATATCTAAGATCTTAAAATTCTTATTACAGCACATTAAAACAGCAAATAAAACAATCCAAAATAAAATGGCGCCAAGGCATCTCTGCCGATCAGCCGACAGTCTATGCCAGAGAAGACAAATTTAGCATACAGTGGTACCTCGGGTTAAGAACTTAATTCGTTCTGGAGGTCCGTTCTAAACCTGAAACTGTTCTTAACCTGAGGTACCACTTTAGCTAATGGGATCTCCCGCTGCCGCACGATTTCTGTTCTCATCCTGAAGCAAAGTTCTTAACCTGAGGTACTATTTCTGGGTTAGCAGTCTGTAACCTGAAGCGTCTGTAATCCGAGGTACCACTGATTCTTTTCTGTTTTTCCAACAGTGAATTGTTTTAAGTATTTAGCTGGTGGCCTTCTCACTTTCAGATGCTAGTTCTTCAGAAATTGCTTTAATTTGTTCCAAATATATCTTTGGTTGTTACCCATGCATTTTAAAACCTGGGACACGTTCAAAACAGTAGTAACATTCTGCCCCTTCTCCTACTTACAGCCCATTGTGAACCTCACATAACTGATCAATACTGAAACTGAGCAATCTCGCAAGTATGTACTTGCAGCCCTGGGAATTAGTCAGATCCTGGAGACCAGCGTTAAATATTTACTAAAAAGAAGAATAGTTATTCAGGCTTATTACTGGCATTTACTAGCTGGGTTAAGTTCTGCACTGCAATCCAAAGAATTCTTTTCAATACAGTCCAGAGGGACACCCAAAAGGACCTTTTGCCTTGCTTAGAAACAGTTCTCATTTTGCCAGCAACCCACTATTCTGCAGGACCACCGTTCAAAAGAAAGTTTACGGATCAGTTTATTCACGAGTGCCTGGACTGGGAAACACCAACTAAAACCTCGTTGCATAAGAGCCAAGTGAATTTGTTAATTTTTAAAAACTGTCCTGCTGTAGTACAAGGAATTTGCTCTTAAGACAATTAGCGGAAACACGATAAGCTACTGTGGTCAGTTTCCTTGGCAACTGGAATACACAGAAGAACTATGCTTTTTACTGGCACGAGCAAGAGATTAGAACATGGGCAAAGGAAGGACAGTATTGTTATAAGCTAGATTTGGCAGCTTGAGAAAACCAGGTTAACTGTCACTTGAAACAGGATAGCTCAGTCGGTAGAGCATGAGACTCTTACGTCTCAAAGATCATGGGTTCAAGTCCCGTCCCCCCACCATTGGGAAAAGATTCCTGCATTGCAGGGGGTTGGACTAGGTGACCCTTGTCCCTTCCAACTCTACAGTTTTATGATATTATGATTCTGGAAGTGACCAAACTGGGACATACCTATGGTGAACAAGCTCCTATGTAGTACTACTGGCCAAGAATGAAAGGCGGCCAGTTCTTAACATAATCACTGGCATAGCAACCATTTGGATTGTGGAAGTAAGAAGTTCAGCAAACAGCACGAACTCCAAACTTTGACACCACTTTGCAACTGGGCATCTTGACTGTGCCACCTGTGCACCTAGTTTAGAACAGCAAGAGCATGGAGAAAAAGGCTGCTCCATTGCAATGGCAGCCCAATCCCCTAGATTTTCCTAACCCAATCCCAAAATAGGTTTTATTTGGGCTTGCTTTCAAATGCCGGGAGCAAAGTAAGTTGAGGGCAGGAAAGTAAGACTTCTAGAAAAGATTTTATGTTGGATTTTTTTTAATGGTTACCAGCAGGCTCTGGGCAGCACACACTCTTATCTGTTCCACTGTTGGTCATCATACTTGCCATTAGCTTGGTTATGGTGTGCAAATTCAAATTTATTCCCTCCAGTTCATTTGTATTTGTTAGCCACACTATTTCTTGAAAGGGTATCCACTTTTTGCAATGATTTCAGCAAGAATAATGTCACTGAGATTGTCTTCTCCTGGCCTAGCCTTGATTTGAGATTACACCCAAGGCTCCTAGGGAAGGGAGACAGGTGTATCATTTATAAACCTAGTGTCCAGCCTTCAGAATTTTGTACTTAAAACTTAAGGTAATAGTTCAGAGCGATTGCTATTATTCTACAAGGCAATACAACTAAAATACAGTATCCCCAGCCATGACATTTCTTTTAAGGGATTTTACAGTATCTCAAAGGGTACGAGCCGCTCTAACTTCAATGGCAGGATTTCTTCTGTAGCCAAATGCACCCCTTCACCTTGGGTGACCCCTTACATTGGGTTCCAGGCATTGAAAATCGGTGTGCCTTATAGGCAGACACCCACCTAACGTGCTTGCTGCCTTCTAGACTGCACCTTTTCCAACCAGGGTTCCACAGGATGCTTGGGTCTGTCAACATTTTACAATCATTACCTGTTTTTACTTTGTAGGTGGATGTCGGGGGCAGGGAGAAAGGGCCATGGTACTAAAAAAAAAAAAGTGTGTTTCCTCTAACCTATAAGGGCTAAAATCCACTGGTATAGCACAGCTATTTTTCCATGAAAAAGTGTAAGCCAGTTTTGTAGGTTTGATGCAGATCATGCAGATAACAGCAGCTAGTAGTACATAATTTGGTAACTTCTCTTTTTTGGGGGGCCTTCCGCTGGAACAGAGGGCAGAGCTTAGTGACACATCTGCAATTTAAAATGACAAATGTGACCACTGAGATTATTATAAACCCGAAGCATGTTATTTTTGGTACTGTTAGCTTATAGTTTTTTTAAAAAAAGAAAAACCACTAGAACTGAGCAAAGATTACTATATGCCTTAAAGGGGCAGCAGCAAAGGTTCTGCTGCCATGCTGCAATGCGGTGTGCATATGCTCACATCCACACACACTTTCACTTGGGAGAGGCACATTGTTCACCAGCATGTTAACCACCAACAACTGACAAGAGAAGAGTCTAAAACATGACCATTAAAAGCATAAATGATGTTTAGGGCCAGAAATAGCTCTGAGGAAAGTCGCAGCAGCCCCGTATGCCTAAATCTGCAAGATGCATTCCTTGGAAGCAGATCACCCCCATGACAAAGCAAACAGAGGGTGCCAAATAGCTTTCTAGTTGTAGCAGAGAGTTTGGCTTCATATGCTTACCTTAAGATAGGTCTTTTAGGCAACATCAGACACAGCTTGTTGAGTTTGCAGGAAATGGCATGTTGCAAGCCATCAAACAATGGAAGCATATGTACACATGTCTCACTACAAATTGTTCCCATTATGGCAGGACATGAATTGTCGTAATGTCTGAAACAGGTCATTCCTCCTGACCTTAAGACTCAAGCCTGTGGGTCCAAACCATAGCAAGAGGACATGATCTCTGAACTCTAGTACAGAGAATAAACATGTTGCAGGAAGGAGCAGTGCAAGAGTTGTGAATAGAAATGATATTTGCAGATTTCCTTGAAGGCAGAACTCCACCATTTGGTCAGAGTCCATGAAAGCTTGCATCATAATAACTGTGTTGGACTTGATAGTGCCACATGAATTTGATGTTCCTGCTACAAGACAACTAACACAGCTACCATTCTGGACACTGATCTTTTCAGACACCAGGAAAGAGCCAGAGTATGATACTACAAGGAAAATACAGAACATACTAGAAAAGGCGTGGGGGAGGGGGGATATGTGACTATCCATATGCTGCTGACTACATCTCCCACCATCCCTGGTTGCAGCTGATGTGAGTTGGTCCACCAAGTGGAGGGCCACAAGATCCCAATCCCGCCATCATCAGTTGCCTTACAATGGCTGCAAATGCATCCTTAGGTGTCTTGTAAACTAGGGAAGATAAAGCTGTTGCACGTCATGTTTCAAATCAAGAGTCTGTTGCAGACAGACCTGTGGTTCTTTGGGTAAAGGGCCACAAGGACCCATTGTCAGCCCTCCGGGGGCCACATATCAAAATGGGTGCGGCTTAAGTGTTAGTATTAAGTGGGAGGTTTTCATGTTACCCTGAAAGCAGTGTGAACTGAACCTCATGCAACCAGAGCCACATTAACAAAGTTCTTCTCCCAAGAGGATTGTGCTTTTAAAGAATGCGGTAGGCATTTTAAATAAAAAGGTATGGGGTGTTAGGGGAGGGATGGTAACTCTGGTAGGAGACACACTGTACCCCTCCTGGGGTAGTTTGTCCACCTTTAGTCCCCATCCTGCACTCAGCTCTCACCTGTGGCTCCTAGAAGCTGTCAGCATGTGACAGTAGCCACACCCGGGAATGGCTTCCATTGGCCAGCTAAATCAGGTGAGGATAACCAATGGGTCTCAAACCCTTGGTAAGTTAGCGACTTCCCCCTGCATGCAAACGCAGGCTCTGGTGGATTAAGCAAACAAGACCAATAGTGACTCCAACAGCCTAGAAGGCAGCTCGTCAACCTGGGAAGGTAGCCCATCTAGAAGGAATACTCTGATCTTAAAACTCCACTGCCTTATGAGATAACTTCAGGAGAAGAAATGGCTCAAGAATAAACCCTACACATATCCAGAGTATAGTCCTTAAGACGGCTGGATGGTGCCTTGTACCCCTCCTTCTGGCAACTCCTGCAGCCACTCTGGTGCCAAAAGCATTGCTCTGCTTTCCTTTGAACCACAGCAGTGAGTCTGGGGGGACAGTCTTGTACCCTGGGCAGCCCAGGAGCTCCACACACACTGCCCAGGCTTGTGCCTCAGGGAGGTCACTTTGGTGTTGCTAATTTGACCTCTTGAGACAGATGCCAACAAGTGGGATGCCATGAAGTATGGGAATGAATACTGGGGTGCTTTATTATGCTGCTTAGAAAACATCTGTGGCACATTTGCTAAGTGATCACTATTTAAGTCCAAGCTCAGGTTTGTTTTCCACCAGTTCTTGTTGTCACTTAACATTTACCACCACAGTTCTGAGTTAAGAGCCTTTTGGCTATTAAGATCTGGCACTAGTGGTATAACAGGAGTCAGCACCTGGTAATGCTTCCTTTTCCAATAAAATTTTTCTACAGCCAACCTGGAGAACTTTGGTTCCATTTATTACTAAAACAGAAACTTCGGCTTTCGAAAAGCCCTTCCTGTGTCCTTAAAGCCTGCTGCAGCACGCTTTGAATAAATGACATCATTGGCAAACTTGTTATGCTGACAATAACCCCCAGGAGAACAGGCCCCCCTCTTACACTAAGCAAAGCACATTCCACATTAGTGAGGTCACCCCTTGTTCCCCATGTATGTGAAAAGCCCCCAGAAGCTGCAGATGAGATCAGTTTGCTTCGTTACTGGCTTGACTGGAACACTGCCTTGCGAAGCATCCGAATATTGATGCACATATTCCCAGGAGATTTTCTTGGCAGCCATTCTAACCTGCACATGCACAGAACCATTCCCCAATCCCCCAATGCTGCCATTCACTTCGACGCAAGCTGCCTCAAGCGTTTATAGAGATCTCTTGTTTTCACTTCTATGGCAATTGCTTTGGCAGCCCAAACCTATGTCAGAGGTTCTAGATTCATTCATCCAACAACCGACGGGTGAATGGATGCTGTGGAAGCAAGCATCCTGAAGGACAGAGCTGCACACTGGACCCCCAGGGCGCTGGCGGTCAAGGAGTGGCAGCTCCAATGGAAGCACATGACAACTGTGCTAATCGCTGCTAGGCCAAAGTGGCAAATCAGGAACAGAATGGGTGGGACAGTCCAAGACAGGTTGTGCAAAACAATGTCAGGAAAGTGCTTTCAGAAGTAGCACTATAGTCAACAGCTAATGGTGTGGAAAACTATTGTCTGGAAAGCCCTACGGTTACGTCTGCACCCACATTCACCCACCATTCCCAGTAATCTGCCGCCATCCGTATGAGTACAATAGTGTTCTGAAGTAGCCCTGCCTGCTGATTAAGGCTCCAATCCTGCATTTCGTTTCAGATATGCCAGAAAGGAGGTATTAACTTTCCCACAACATTGTTCATGGTAGCCGTCTAGACATACAACAATGCCCCCCTTCAAGTTGGCTGCTTGAGGCTGCTGTCTGGAATATTTGTTCATGGGTCTATTTTCAGGCAGGCATCCCACCAGCCTGTTCTCCGAAATACTAGAGTGCCTACTCACGAATAAAATGCACTAGTCAGTGGCTACACATCACAAGCACATGAAAAGCAGTAATAATGAGAAAACACCAATTCCAGTGATAGGCCATTTAGGAAGGAGACAGGACACCCATCACCAGGCCTCAAAAGGAACTGAACGCTCTGGTAAGTATTTATGTTTCTCAGCTGTGTATCTAGATCAACTAGCCACTGACTCTGGAATAGGGCAGCCATATAAAATAACTGTTTGAAAGGCACATTACACTTATGGCTCCTGCCTAGCATGCTTCCATGACTTCAAACCTCACTTCAAAAACAACAGCATATGTCTGCAGAGTAAGATAAGATGCTCCATCTTCCAATGCTATTAAATTTAGGTAAATATAGGTAGAAACTCCCATTATTCTGCTGTCAAAGAAATTGGGGGGTGGATGGGGGGCAGAAAGTATGAAGCCTTGCATGGCCCCATGAAATTATAGAAACCTATAATGAAAGTGTATCTAAAATACACTAGACTTCCCCCAAACTAGTGAGTTCGAGCTGTTGCTGGACTAACTTCTACAATCCCTGTTACACCGGCTGAAGTGAGTTCAGGTTATCATTACCCTGGAGGACACCAAGTTGGGGGAAGATTGAAATTACAACAGAACTGGAAAATACTAGGAGGATTCAGTGCATGATAAATTGCACAGTCATTTTTGTTATTTTTCCCACAAAAGGCCTCTCACAAACCAGAACTTCATTCTCCAAAAGGCAGGCCAGTCTTGCAATTTGACATTTGCAAGACAGAAATAAAACAATCCTTCCAGAAAGACTAGGCAGAAGAATGCAGGTTCTGTGGGCTTGGCAACCCACACAACCATCATCAACATATGCCATAGTTCAATGCATATTATTCTACTACAAGTAAACATCAACAGTATGCAAAAGCTTTCCAATTGGACAAGAAAAGTGCCACCTCAGATCGAGGCTGGAAGGACTATGCACATCACACTCCTATTTCAGTGGCTAATTGCAGACAACAGACTCTCATTTAAGCCTGCAGTTATCTTTAAGGTGTTTGGCTTTGAGTCTGTGGCATTAAAAGTGGAAATTATGTCAGCTTCAAGCCACTGTTGCCTTCTCATTTCCTGATCGCAATACCCTCTCATTTGATAATACAGAGTCTTGTCAAAATGTATGGTTTATGCAGACAATTATTGCTATTTACAGTTCATACACAGATCATAACTACATCTGAGGTTCCTGTTGCCAGGAAGGCAGCAATCAAGGAGCAATGCGCTTTTTTTTTCAACATTAACTAGATATATGCATTGACATCCTTTATATGTCTCTGCAGTATGTTCTGCTATAAGTACCCTGTCCAGAACAAAAAATCAGAACCTTCTTGGCAGTCTACATTTCCTAAAGTTGTCCTTATTACAGCGACCTATCAGAGGTCAGGGTGGTAGACCTGGAATAAGTAGGCCCAAACACCTTTGACTTGCACTCTAAAGGGAGTTGTGCAAGATCTCCTTAGGCTTCATTATCTAAAAGCACAATGGGAGCTTATTTTTAGCTTTTCCTAAAGCCAAAGCCTTTGCAATACCAACTATCGAACTATTTGGTATCTCAGGTAACAGACTAGCTAGGTCTCAAAACCAGCCAACTAAACTTCTCTCATCTTGCTCAGTTTTGATCACTAAATACTGTTCATAGGAACTATTCAGAGACACAGCCCTCAATGCTCACCTTCACTATGAAGAGTAAACTACCACCTGGTGCCCTTTGTGGGGGATCAGATAAGGCTGCTTCATAGAGGGATGGCCAATGTGGTGACCCCTAGAAATTGCTGACAGATAACTCCCACCATCCCTGATCACTAGCCATGCTGGCAGGGGCTGATGGGAGCTGTAGTCCAACAACTTCTTCTGGCCTTATCTATCCCCAGTGGTAGAAGCATGCAGACTCAAAATACTGGAGACCTCCCAGAAACAGGAAAGGGTTCATCTGACCCAGGCAGGCTTGGGGTGAAGCTGGAAGTGGTCATCTTTCCCACAACTAGCTTACCCCAATATTTGTTCCTTATCCATATACCGTATTTTTTGCACCATAACACTCACTTTTTTCCTCCTAAAAAGTAAGGGGAAATGTCTGTGCGTGTTATGGAGGGAATGCCTACAGGTGGCATGCCTACGGATTTTCCTCCTCTAAAAACTACATGTGTGTTATGGTCGGGTGCGTGTTATAGAGCGAAAAATACGGTAAATATGCTCAAAAAAAGTCTCATAAGATTCCAGTTACTCATCTGCAGCAGCTTGTTTTAGCAATCAGTCAGTAGTAGAGGCTACATGGTTAGTGACAAAGTCTGGGGAGCTTCCAAGAGCAACATCCACAGCATTAGCAAGCATGTTTACTCACACTGGGTGTGGGTCAAGATGCTTCCAGGCAGCCATCACACCAGCAGAGGACTGCACAGATAAGTGAAGCTATTTAGATATGGTAGAGCCAAATATCTTCTGTGCAGCACACGCCAAACACTAAAGCCACAGTGTATACGGGTTTTTTAGAGCCAAAACCAACACGTTGGAAGTAATCAGAAGTGATTACTGTTTGGGGAAATCCTTGACTACAATGTACACTTTGATTCAGTTTTTCCATCTGAAACCATCCAGAGTCACCACACATAACAGGATTGGTGAGAGGAAATCCCATTCATGCAAGTATGCACAGTTCAGCCAGGCTCCATCACAAGCAGAGAGCAGCTTTCAGAAAAAGGAAGTGTTCTAGTCAAAGGAAAAACATTTTAATGTTCATAGCCTGGTACACCTCTTAAAACTTTTTGATACACGCAATATTTGGGCTACTTCCTCAAACTAATCTGTTTTAAAGCATTTTGATCAAGGCAAGCAACGCAAGACTCATGGCATAAGCCTAAAAAATGTTCCCATTTTTGTTAACAAAACAACCAATGTTTCACCCAAGTCACACTTATTGTGGCCGCCACATTAAGCCCTGGGCCAAAAATTACAGAATAGAGCCATAGAACTGCAGAGCTGGAAAGGACCCATCTAGTCCCCAGTCACCTAGACTAAGCAAGAATAGGTGAGAGGCCAGAGGCCATCTTGGCTGTCAGTCCTGGAAGAATTTGACCACAACCAAAATTTAATTGCAAGGAATAAGTGATCAACTGGGACCAGTACTTGTGGGAAGGGATGCTTTCTCTCTCATCAACATTAACCGAGGAAATGGTTTGCCTGTGCAGCTTTGAGAGACCAGTTTGCCTTCATTAGTTCAACATCACCTCCAAGAGAGGAAGATGGGCAGCACTGCTTCCTCTGCCCAGCACAGACATTCTTCAGTGCCCACACCAAGCAGGCCAGTGACACATGTCTGACTAGGGGGACTCTAAGAATTGCACACAACCTATTAGACATTTACCACACATAGGCAAGGTTAGTCTCTCTTTTAAAGTTTATGAATGGCATCCCATGAAACATCACAAAGCCATTAATGCTCAATAAAGTCATATGTAAAAACTGCATCAGATCTGATACAGATTGGGATATTAAAAAAAATAAAATCCACTTAAAGGGCTTTTTCAAAAAGGAAGGCCTTCAATGGGAGTCAAAAAGGAAAGGTCTGGTGTATAAGTGGGAGGGTGCCACCACAATGAAGGTTCAAATACTACATCAAACAGAATGGATCACCTGATAAGGTCATATCTGCAGGAGACCCTCTTCTATAGAAGACAGTGATTGGTTAGGTATGTAAAGGGGTGAGACGGTCTTTTAGGTATCCTGGTGGCCTTTGAACACCAATACCAGCACTATGAACTTAGCCAGATAGCCGATTCATAACCAGTGCAACTCTTTTAGCAGCAGGCAAGACATCTGTGCAGCTTTCTCTCCTGAAGAGGAACTGGTATGCCACCACCGCATCCCACACAGAGCTAGCCGGAGTCTCCCCCATCAGACCGGCACCCTCCTATCAGCAGCAATTCAGACTGGCTACAGACCCACTGCGGATGCTCCTTGCAAAGAAGTGGCAGGAACACCATTTTTGAAAGGGGTTCTTTTTTCCCCTCTTGGCTCACTGCTTGACGGGTCTTTCCCCTGAAAAACACAGAGGCTGCAGGCGAGAGCGGAAAGCCTAAGTAAAATGTGTGTTAAGATGCAATACCAGTGTATAGGGACTTTCCAAGTCTTTGAGTCACTGGCACATAAACCTGCTCCTCAGCAGTTTAAAGTCAGAACCTTGCAAGTGTCTGAGCTGACCATCTCCATTTCCTGCATTAAGTTGCAGCAGGATACTGTTGCTGCAGGGCCACTAATTTCCTCAGCTGCCTACCGAGTTTCAGTTCCCCAAGCTCTTTACTTTTTCTTTAAAAAAATAATTTTTATTAACCGGCCAATCAAATCAAATCACATCACATAAATTCCGAATTACAAAGCCGAATTTTAAATTTTGTTGAGGGGACCCATATTTCAAGATCCGAAGGGGGATTCTGATCATCTTCTTGCTACTGCGTTAATGCCCCAAGCTCTTTACAGTGGTACCTCGGTTTACAAACTAAATCCGTTCCTGAAGTCCATTCTTAAACCAAATATGCTCTTAAACTGAGGCACACTTTCCCTAATGAGGCCTCCCGCCACCAGCGCCCTTCCATGGTTTGGCTTCCATTCGTAGATCCAGGTAAAGTTCACAAACCGGAACACTACTTCCAATTTTGTGGAGTTCGTAAACCAAATAGTTCATTAACAGGGCTGTTCGTAAATCAAGGTACCATTGTACTCAGAAATCCCACCTTTCACTCCACTCCTGAAGAGCCCCATCAGCCGCCACAGTGCCCAGAGAGAAGTTTTCCTTTGCAGTTTGTAGAGCTCCAAGCACATTTTCATGTCAGCTGTGCTGCAGATCAAACAGTTATCTCCACCTCCACACAGAAGTCTTTTTAAGATTTCTGCCTCCCACCCCCACTAACTTAATTGAAGTTTGGGCCTGGTCCCACTCAGAGCAATGTTATGTCAAAGCGGCCTTCACTTCCTAAGAGGCAGCAAGTGGAGCTGTGCTGCTAAAAGCATTAAGCCATTTCGCTATTCATTCATAAAGTGAAGGAGCACAACTTAAGCGTTATTTTCACCTGTTTAATCCAATTAGGGATCCCACAGCAGCCGATGAAATCAGAAAGTATAGTACTTGGTCAGGTTTACACCACACCAAGTTTCTAACGTCAGAGTTAAGGGCGTTGGCACAAGTCCCAGTTCAGTTGTCAGATCATGGTGGTTATTGTTCACCCATTTCTTGAACTACTTCCAAGACACAGAGCACCGCAATGCAAAGTGCACATGAAACACTCAGGCTGCCTGGGTGGCCTCTATCATTGTAGCCCATATGGATGCAATACCCTAGCTTTTAGCACACTTAAAAAAAATGCACTGCTATAAAGAATAAGACTTTGCACCACCACAAAACTATGTTATGTCTTTGACTTCTACTGAACAGAACTTGGGGGAAGGGGCCACAGATAGTGAAGCCTGAGTTTTCCAACCCTTGCGCCAGAAATATAAAGCAGGCAAGTGGAGAGCGGCTCCCATCCGTAAATAAAGGGGCCAGGAAGCCACTGGCCCTACTTTTATCTCAGCTTCATGCTAATGTTTGGGGGGGAAGTCTTAAAGCAAGAGAGTTGCTTCATGTATTTAATGGGAAGAGTTGGAAGGAGAAAAGAGTGGCAAACACACTTGCTGCAGCCAGCTTCCTCAAAGCACAGAATGTTTTTTTAATTAATCCTACCCACTCCTCCCAAGTTCCCAGCATGTGATAGATATGAGCTGTTTGCAGTGGAGCAAGCATTTCCTACTTTCCTTTATCAACAGCAACAAAAAAAGCACTTCTAAACAAATTAGACAAATAAAACACATAGTTGCATAGGGGGTGGTGTGAGGAGAGAAACACAAGGAGTTAGCAGTTCTGGTACTGAAAACAGATTCCTGGGCTGAGCATGTCCCCCAGAAGCTCCCTAGGATACATTCAGCCCCACCCTACCTGCAGACCCTATTTTGAAGACCATGAGATGCCAGCAGAAAATACCCAGAAGGAGGTTCCCCCCAAGTCTGAAGTCTGCCCACACCTGTGGTAGAGGATTTTTGGGAGACAAAAACAGTACACACAGCATGAAGTGAGAAACCCCTCCAAGTTAAAATTACCTACAGTGTGTGAATTGAATCTCAAGTTGCAAGTAGTGATTTATGTAAGTTTGTGGGACCCCCTGCCCTGAACTCAAGGAAATGACCCGCCATAGGTTACCTTTTCCACGTACCAATTCCTTTTACAGAGAATAGTAGTATAGAGCGAATCCATTAAACGCTCAATTAAAGCAGGAGCAGCAAGGCAGCAAGCCCAGCACTCACAAACAAACGCTGGATAGAAGGAATAGTCTTCCCTGGCTCACAGTGGGAGCCTTGGTCTTTTACCTCCACTATGACAGCTCAATAGCACCAAAGAGTTATGCCCGGCCTACAGTTCTCTAGAACTGTACAGAAGCATATTTCACGTGATGAATTGAGTACATCTTTGCCAACAGTCGTTCTTCAGATTAACAACGCAATTCTGCACAGATGGTTCATTTTTACATGACATGATTGCGCTGCCAGCAGCAGCAGCGCCAGTTTCTCTCCTTTCTTTTTGGTCGTGTTGAAGGGTCTCAGAGGATTTTCAAGTCTATTAAACCCAAATGTCCCTGCTTCTCTCTTACAGGAGAAAACCTTCAGAGCAGAGGCAAACAGTGTGAATCTGTTTGCAACCCTCGATTTTGCATACTCAGAAGTAAGCCCCATTGAACAATGGGACTTATTCCTTAAGCATGCATAAGATTACAGCCAAAGTCAATAAGCCCGTCTCATTTGGAAGCTGTTCTATTTTGTTGCATTCCCATCCCACTTTTTTCCTCCAAGGAAATCAGGGTAGTGCACATGGTCCTCATTTAACCCCCACAACCACCCTGTGAGGTAGATTCAGCTGAAAGGCAGTGACTGGCTCAAGGTCACCCCGTGAGTTTCATGGCTCAGCTCAAGCTATAGCCCAGGCTTCCTCAACCTCGGCCTTTCAGGTGTTTTGAAACTACAATTCCCATCATCCCTGACCACTGGTCCTACTAACCAGGGATCATGGGAGTTGTACGCCAAAAACATCTGGAGGGCTGAGGTTGAGGAAGCCTGCATAGCTGCTAAATGTTACTTTTAAAAAATGGGAGCAGTTGTCACTTGTTTATGCCAGAATTCCAGGTTTAACCAAATACTGTACCTGCAAGGATCATAACACTGGCAAGCACCTAGCAGGCTAATTCGTTTTTGCAATCTCCATCTTTAGACTTGAAGGCGTAGCCCATTTAATTTTTATTCCCCATCCCTTGCTTTCAAACTCATCTCACCTGATTAAGAGTTCTGGAGAACTTGAAAGCTTGCACATTTCATGATTCTTGGCTTGTCCTAATACAGGTATTATATAGCTATGGGTGTTGGGAGATATTTTTCATCCCAACACAGTTGTCTTTGTTGGTTTGTTTTTATGCCTCATTTAGGTAGCTGTCTTTCATTGTAACTGCACCTGCCCTCATATTCATATTGTGTGTGTATGCGTGTGTGCTTGTAAATATATACTGTACATTAGATATCAGGATTTATCCAAACCTCTAAGAGGATTACATAAAATATAAAGTATGCATTAAAATTTCTGATGAAAACCTATTTTAAAAACAAGTTCTTCTAAACAGACCACATTACATATACTACAGGCAGGAATTATTCTAACTTCCCAGCTAGCCAGGGCTGGGAATATGTTCTAAGTTACCAGGACATTTAGATGCCCAGGCAACCAGGCACACACGCACAAACATGTCATTGGAAGGGGTAGGGCAGAGTGAGTCAGTGTTTCATGTCCCTGTGTCACACGACTATAAACTGGGCAAAAAAAAAAAGCCTCCTACACAGCAATTTTATCTACAATGATTTTACATTTCACCCCATTATTAAAACCTAGCACATTACAGGAATAACAATTCTTGTGTTCACTAGCAATAAAGCAGTAATGCCAGCTGAAACTCAGTGGTAAAGCCCCGAGATAAGTAACTGGGCTTTTCAAGTAGAGGATGATTAAGGAGTCAGTCAACAGGCAGAAAGCAATCCTTGAACCTTGGGTTCCTCCTCAGGAAGTTTGTCTGCTAAATCATTGTTCTAGGAGCAAAGGTGGCGAGTTGTGCTTTGCAGCACCATTTCCACTGTGATAATCTCTAGGCATTTATAGTTCCTATGCAAGGTTCTGCAAAATGGGAGGAGAGGGAGGAGGAAACTGCCAACATTCCTTTCAACAGTAAGTTGTAAGATGCAGCATTTGCTCTCATCAGGCAGACACAGAAGAACATGCTTTTTTTGAAACAGAACAAGCAAAGTCTGTTTATAAGTTCAGGTTACACATGTATTTCAGCTACCAATGCCACCCTTTATTATGAGTACATTAAGAAGCTTCCAATTCAAGATTAAAGAATACAATCCAAGCACCAGTAGTTCCAATACTATCACACACACTCCAAAAGATTTGCCAATGAGGTTTCTATGTCATTTTCACCCAGCAGAGTCATTTTTAATTGCAGCCAAAGCCTCTTTGCACACACCAACCTGAACAAAGCTATCAATTCACAAGTAGAGAAAAGAAAAAATATTTTTCTATACTAAAGGGCAAGCATGTTTTCTGTACAACTCCCAGCACTTCATGCTTTGTGTGACTAAGTCCCAAGTTCTAATCATCAGCATCCCTAGGCAAGAAACTGCAGGCTGCAGGACTGGGGAAGCCCTCTCTGCCCAAGACCTTAAAAAAACACTGCCACTCAGAAAGGACAATACTGAATTTGTGTTGAAGGTCTGGATTTTTCAAGTTCAATGGGTGGCAACGGCACGCAAACTCGGGGGCAGAAATCTTTTTTGGAATGTTGCTCAAAGTATTACGCCATCTTCCCCTGACCAAAGAAGGGTGCATTAACCACTGTCATGAGGATTTTAAGGCATATGCTTTCATCACTCCGCTCCTTGCCTGAGGAAACTAGAATATTACCAAAGTATGAACATCATACTGGGCTGGGGGTGAGTCTGCAATTACACAAGGTATGTTCCTGCATCATACAGACTAGAAACATGCTGGTTTCTAGTCCCCACATCCTAAAACAGCCAATTATTGCTGCATAACAGTAGCTTGCTTAGCTGTTACCTAGGTTTTTGAGTATATATAAACATGGGGTGTGGACATTAGCTGGCAGCAGTGAAACCACCCTCTCTATTTAAAAAGCTACTACTTCTGTTCACGGAGACAACTGCATATAAAGAAACCCATAAATCAAACATTTCATTTGAACTACTCCACCCAAAAAACCCAAGTCGAGTACAGGTTCATTCCTTGAACTGCAACATGAAGACAGGAAGTTGCTTCAATAGCATTACTAATTGCAACTCAATTCACACACCCAAACACACACCCTAGTGAGCCACTGATAAATAGTACAACTATTGCATGATTGAATGTCTAGCACGAATTGGTTCAGTATTTCTCCATATAGTGACATCCAAGTATTGCTTATCAGTGTTCCTGTTAAACTGAGTCAGCATGGGTGTAGTGCTTTTCTACTTCTAAAGTTATCTACCCTATGTTGCAGAGAGCTATTGCCTCTACCACACGATGGTGGTAAAAGATTATGGTTTGGATCAATACCTTCTGTTCTGCAAATGCAATGGCACTTTCTGCTTGTGGTACATGCTGTCCAATCCAATGGAGGTTTTCACTGGAGGAGGCGAGATAAGAGCTTTGCACCAATTCTGCTTGAAGCCTACAGCATTTTGAAGGATCCCCTATCCTCCTGAGCAATTAGCAGGGGCATAAAGGCTTCAGGGGGAGGGGAAATAGCTCCCCCCCTTCCATCGGCAGAAGCATCATCGGAATGGAACTGATCAAAGGAAGTCTGGATCCAATCCCTGATCAGTTGGGAAGAGACCATCACACTCCACTTATGCACACATTACCACAGGTATTCAAAAAGGAATGTATTAGGAGACTTCTGAATTCCAAGCTGACCCAGGACAATAAAAATGATTTTGTCTACTAGTGCTCATGGAGATTTGGTTCCATGTTTACTTTGAGCCTTTGCCATTAAACCAAACTGCATCTCCTACCACCAGCAGACCACTGCATTCAGTGCTGCAGTTTGTATTTATTATTCAAGACTGAAGGCAACCCAACTGATTCAACTTGGGTGAATCATTAAGGAGTGTAGTGTAGGTGATATACTAGGATTTTATTGCTCATGAAAAAACCTGCCAGGTTTACTGAAGGAAAAGAATTCCCACAAAGATCTGGCAATATATACCGAATGAGGCGCACACTCATAACCTGTACTTCAGGAGTGGTGCTCTCAATCACACAGCAATCACAATTTTAAAAGTTTGGATCAATTCCCACTTCTTACACTTTCATTTGCAACCCAATTGTGAGCCTAAGAAGAAAGCTACATTGGAACCTGCTTGGGGCAAATGAACCAAAATGGTTCACTAAAATATCAGTTATTAAATTTGATAGCTAGTCATTAGCTGCATGTTAACTGCCAAAATGCAGGTGCTTAACTATGCATCTTCCAAAAAAGGATTCATATGTCTCTTGTTGACTGAAGCAGCTTTCAATATTGAGGTATATGCTACTAAGTAAGAGTCTAAATTCCAGCTACCACTACCGGTTTAGTAAAGAACAATTCATTACGTAAATCTGCATCTAGACATGAGCTACAAGACACTAGAGAGATGATCATTCAGGGAAGGGTTTGGGGCAGTAATATTTAAGGTTTCAGTATTGCAATGTAATATAGAAAGAGGGTGACAAAATAAGGTATTCTTTAGATTATTGTGATGCACTTATATTTGAAATGCGATATTTTAGACCTAAGCACCGCTGAACAGGGCTATCCATAGCAATGCCAGATTTTATCTGATTCAGGAACATAAACACCTGGAGCAAAATTAGTAGGGCTGTTTGTACTTAAGATTTCAGTAAGAACTTCCTAACAAGTTGCAAGTTTATAGATCACACTGAGGCTCAATCCTATTTCAAGCAAGGTGATTCTTTTATAAGATAACCTATGCCAGCAACTGAATCAGAGGTATAGCTGCATGCTGGTGGAACCTTCATGAGATTCTGAAGTTCCCCTACTTTAGGCTGCAATCCTATACCTGGGCAAAGTCCAGTGAACTCAGTGAGATTTAACTTGGGAGGCAACATGCATGGAATTTCATGTTCAAGCTCTAGCTATGGCACAGAATGCCTTCCAAGACCACACAGGAACTTTTGACCCTTCCTGTCCCATGATGAGTGACAAAGTACCTACAAGAAGGAGGATAGTCCATCAGCCTGCTTGTGCCTCACAGGAGGTGAAGCTAAAGCAGCTGTAAAGCAAAGCTTGATCCTTTGATCTCTAATCCTTTGGAATGTATCAAAATGATGCCGCCACCAAATTATACCTCTGCTATTCCCTGGCCTGAAGATAAGTTTATGCCTCTCTTTAAGTGACATGACACGTTAGCATTTAAAGCAGCTTGGAGAATTCAGGGAAGCATCCTATTTTCACAATGGCCAGCCAATTGCTTATGGGAAATCTGAAAGCAGGTCCTGAGCGCAACAACACTCTCCCCCCACCTATGACTCCCACCAACTGATATTCTAAGGCGTACTTCCTTCAACAATGGAGGAAGAACACAGCTATCATTAAGCTTACCCAGGGCACACAATTCAGAAACTTTCCTTAAAACATGTTGCAATAAATCTGATAGAATCAAATATATTGCTGCTACATAGAATGTACTGTAATCCACACATGCAGGAGCCTAACACTTCCTGCTTTGCCCAGACATTGGAGTACAGTACCAACTTGTAAGAGGCAGCTTGCCATCTCCCAGGGGCAGTACAGGAGGGGCGGGGCCTTGTCTAGTGAAAGGCAAACTTTCCCCCACCCACCACAACCGTTTTTAATGGGGTTTCTGAAACTAGCAGCACTAGTTGCAGGAGTACACATCATTCTGCTTGTTACTTCTGTTGGCGCTTTGCACCAACAATATTCTGCTGTTAATATTTAAACTGAAAAGAAACCAGAGTGAAGTAATCCCTGGAAAAGCAAGTTTGCAACAGCTGTCAAAGGTATTTTCCCACAAGGAGTCTGATTCAGAGCTCAGCAAGGTTTCCGTGCTTCAAAACATATGGGTTACATACAGAGAACCAACATTCTTTTCTCCTATACTTTTCCTTGAAGCCTCAACTCTATTTACACAGACAGGACGTCTCTGAAGTTCTGTTTCAGGTCTCTAACTCAAGGTCACGTTTTGCTCATAACATAGTTCTATACTCCAGAGACACCACTGCAGAGAGAACCGAGGTTACTTCCCCAGTTAAAACTCAGACAGACTTCCAAACAGGGCAACAATTGTTAGAAAGTTAGATTTCAGCTCCCACAGGCAGGTATTAGTTTTATTTTATTTTGCTTGTTAACACACCAGTTCTGTGCTACCACTTGGCTGCTAATAGGGAACACAGCAAGATCTGGCTATGAGAACCACTTGCTATTAACCCATCTTTTAAAAAGTTTGAAAGCTGCCTTCATTTGCAAATGATGTACTTTATACTCATGCCCCCACTATTTCTGTTGGAGGTTCAGAGTAGCATTCAGTGCTCCCAAATTATATCCATTACTTCCTCGAAAAAAGCTGCATCTGCAACTGAGAGCTTTAAACTATCACTGAGAATGGTTACCAAGTTGCTTGGTGGCAGTGTTTTTTTTGTTTTGGGTTTTGGCCAATGGATGAAGTCTCTCTCTGCCCAGAAAAACCCTGCCAATTAAGTTTATCTTTGTGAAAATGTTTTAAGAGTATTTGTCACTTTACTGATACCACATTTGCAACTTCTGCTCTTAAAATGGGAATTATGGGCAGTTGCTAGTAGATGCATAATTTCCTCCCTAAATATCACATAACCTTCATCCATAAACATTCACAGACAAGTTGGATAATGCACCTTTTCTGCTGTGCACACTCACTCCCAATTATCCCCCTTTGATTTACTTCCCAGAAAACATGCAAAGGTTCATGTAGCTGTTAAAAGCAGAAGTGTTCAATTTTGTGTCACTTTAGAATTGTGATTGGCAGCAGAAAAGCAGGTGCGCTGATGGTGTCGCTTCAGCTGCTGAAAAAGCCATTTAAGATTTTTTTATAGTTAACATTTCTAAGCCACAGTAAAATATTTTGTTTATGCTACCTACATGTTTTCACAAACACAACTGTTGTGAAGTATATCCTGCATTCTTGCTATACACTACAGGTGTCCACAAGGCATCAGGTTTAGCCTCTCGATAATTTCAGCTGGCATTCTATCCATGCAATATTATCCAGAAACACCTCCTAGTGCTATTTTGCATTATTTATTCCCTTCCTTTAATACAAGTTCGGTATTGCAAGAAAGGATTCCCAACACAAAAAACACTAGAAACACAGTCAAAGCAACAGTACTTAGCAGCAGAGCTTTCTATACAATTAATGGCTATTGTAATCAGACTACATTTATCCATTCTATAGTTCAACTGTATCTTGGAAGTTTGTTGTGCTTAGGACACTGGCAGCCTTTTAATCACAGCATCTGAAATGCCATCTAGTCCTTTACAAATGGTTTCTGACTAGACTGAAGCTGACTAGTATCTTCCCTCTTTACCACTACCACCTCCCAACTTGTAAGCTTAGAAAAATGCAGCTTCAAAAGAGAAAATATGGAGTGTCATTATCCATGGACAATTTTTAAGGGAGTACCAATACAGTTTCCTGTATTCGCAGAAGAATGGACTAGAGGACTGAGATCCTTTCACACTTCGATTCTACAACACACACTGCATATGTACCTGCAATTCAGGGTAACATCATGCATCTAATCTAGTGGGCTAGTCCACAAAAGCTTATGCCATCAGGATGTCAGTCTTTGAGGGCTCAACAAGATTGTATTTTGCTGCAGCTATCCCTTTGATAGGTGACAAATTAGTTAATAGTGTACAACACCTTATAGGTGTGATGTGTCAAATATGTACACCCAGATTACCATACATAGCCTATCATTTTGCAGTTTGTCCCATTCCACCAAGATGACTCAACAGCAGTGCCAACTGAAAAAATAGGTGTGAATAGTCTCTACCAAATTAGTCTTAACTGTCAAATCCTAATGGTCAAAATAGATGTACTATCGCAGTCACACTTTTAGAAATCCAGACACTTTAGAATGCTTGCTAAGGTATTAAAACAATTTAACAAGGAATTATTAGCATTCCTTATATACTGCATCCTTCGTGCACAGAACCAACAGCACAGCGCATTTTGGCCACACCACGTTCTCCAGAGAATAAAATGAGAAGGCCGGCTGGGTTTTCTTCCTGACATGCTACTTGAGGGGTAGAGCACTGCTTTGCAAACTATCACCAGAAGCCCCGCAGCTGCTCTTTTCCCATCTTTAACTTTTAACGGGAACCAAGTTCAGCCCAATGCCTGCTTCTCCCAGGAAAGCAGAGAAGAAGCTGGTCTCAGATCAGAGACTGGGCTTTTATACAGCGCACACCCTTCAGAAACCTCCAGCATGGAAACCGAAGTCTTTGCCGCCAAAAGGAAGTGGCTCTACCTGCTGGGAGGGAGGCACCTCAGGAAATCCTGTCTGAGCAGCGCCAGCCATTTCTCCGCTTTCCCAGGATTAGGCTCGGGCCCCGTTTACGGTTCAATGCGAGCCCGGGGACGGGGGAGTTTGTAGATGGTGGAGACACCATTAATTGGGGCGGGGGAAGAGAGCATGCGTCCCTCCTCCTCCTCCCAACCGGCGTGCTTTACAACAGTACTTAAGAGACCGAGAAGTGCGGGGGGGCTCTAGATAGCTTAGGGGTCCTTCTTTGCGGGCGGTAGGCTAAGAGCCGAGCTGGTTTCAAAGCTCGCAGGGTGCAACAAGCCGGCAGGTACCCGACCCTCCCGGGGCCCTCCCCACAGCCGCCCTCCACGCTGGGCTCCCGGGGGCTCGTCGGCGCCTCAGGAAGACGCTCAGCAGCAGAGCCGCGCCCACCTCGCCCATCCACCCGTTCGCTACTCTAGGGGAGCGGCAACTCGACGGGCACCCACTGCCAGGCGCTTTGCCCCCACTTCTGCCTTCCTCACGCCGGGAGGAATTCAGACACCTCCCCGTAGCTGCGAACAGACGAGCTGGTTTGAGTTTGCCCCCAAAACCTTGAGCCGTAACCCCCAGGAACAAGAGGTGCCCGGACGGCTGGGTTGAAACGAAGTACCAAGCCCGACTAAAGAGGTCCGAGGATGCAGAAACTGAGCTGCTTCCCTCAGGCAGCCTGCAGCCCGTAAGCGCTGCTCTCACCACACGCGGAAGCCCGCCCGCCCACCCGCCTAGGCGTCCCCGTTCTTTTGCCCAGCCCCGACGGGCGCGCCACAAGCTCACCGATGGAGACCAGCTTGATGTTCTCCTTCTCCAGGAACTCGAGCGCCACGGACACGTTCTCCAGCTGCATCTGCCGGAAGGTGGGTCGCTGGTGGTACTTGCGGTACATGCGCTTCTGGCTCAGCACCTCCAGCAGCGCGATGAGGCGCAGCCCGTCGCTCAGGTCGAACTGCAGGTTACCGATGCGCTTGTTCACGCAGCGGAGGTGCTCGTTGCACCAGCGGGTGAAGGTGTTCTGCTGGATCCGCTTCCAGGGCGCGTCCTCGGCCAGGTCCTTCTCGGTCACCGGCATGGCTGCGGCGGGGTCGCCTTCGAGGTCGCTGCGGCCCAAGGGAGGAGGAGGAGGAGGAGAAGGAAGGTGGTGGAGGAGATGTTGCTGGTGCTGTTGCTGCTGCTCCTGCCACTGAGGCTGCAAGCTGCTGCTGCCGCCGCCGCCGCTCCAGTCACTGCGAGCAGCCTGGCCCCGCGCCTGCGTGCTCATGTCGAGGCCGCCGCCGCCCCGCCTCCTCCTGGCGGTAATGAGCGGGCAGGCCGACCAACCCGCCCGCCGAGGCTGGTTTGCTGGCTCCCTCCCTCGCGCTGCTGCTTCTGGGTCGCAGCCAAGTGTACAAGCGGCGAAACCTACAGGGGAAGAGAAGGAACAGCGCCGTTAGCTTGGCAACCCCAGCCGCCCGGCTCCACCAGCCCAGCGTCGCCTCCGGAGCGCACACGTGCTCGCCTCCAAACAATCCTGCAGAGAGGAACTATTGCGCGCCGTCTGCGCCTGGAGATGTTATATATACCCCGCGGCGGCCAAGGGATTGGACCCCAGCCAGGGAGGGGGCGGAGCACGCGGAGCGGCACAACTGCTGGGGGGGGGGGGAGAGAAGAGGAAAACGCTGCCCCCCACCCCCGTCGGAGGCGCTGCGCACACCGCATGACAGCCCCCTTCCATTGCACTCCTGGTTTTGTCAGGCCCGTGAAACCTCCTACTGCCGCCCAGTTTTAACTTTTTCCCTTTGGGATGCCCAGATTCAAATCTCTTCCACCAATATCACTTGCGTGAAAGAAATGTCAAATAATATTGGGGCACAGGCACCTTAAAGATTAATAATGCCCTAATCTATGGAAGCTTTGCCATAAGGTATTTGTTAGGCTTTTAAGTTTCAGGTTTATGGCACCACCTATATGGGGTGTGTTCCTGCAACAGTGTGGTGTAGTGGTGAATGCCAGGACTAGGGCCTGGTGGGAGGTCAGGGTTCAAATTCCCACTCGGCCACAAAGCACACTGAATAACCTTGGGCCAGCCACTATCTCTTAGCCTATTCTACCTCACAGGGTTGTTGTGAGGATAAAATGTGGGGAGAAACCAGCCTTGAGGTCCTTTCAGGAAAGGGGGGACATACTGTACATGTAATTCTGAATAAGAAAAAAGACTTGTTTCTGTCTGTGGAAGTTGTATCTGCTGAAATCACCTCACAACTATGCAACTGTGAGACCAGAGGAGCACATGTTCTCTTTTGAATTTTTTGGTTCTCCATCTTCTTCTGCTGTTGCTTTTAAAGCTAAACAACAGCAACAAAAGAGTAGCGGTGCCAGCCCCCCAAGGTCACGACAGGATGCCGTGACAGCCACCTGTTCGGATGGCTTTAAAAGAGGACTGGCCAAATTCATGGCCATCAGTGGCTATGTTCTACCTCCCATGCCAGAGGCAGGGAACATAAGAAAAGCAGGGCTTTCCTTGTAGTCTCATGCATGTAGGATCAACATCAGAGAACAGCACTGTTAGGCTCACATCCAAGTAAGGGCCCACAGCTAAACCCCATGACTTCCTTTGTCAATTTTGGCACGGAGGTGAGGCCTGCTTGAGGAGGTAGGCCCACTGGGGGCATCTTGCCCAAGAGGTCTTCCCCAAGAATATGGAAGCAGTGATGAATTACAGCACAATCCACTTTCATCCACAAGCCATCACTTTAAGGTCAGTGTCGAGAGGGTAAATTTCCTTTAAGACCGAAGTCTCCAAACATGGCACCTGTAGGCACCTTGGCACCCTCAGGCAAGGCCCACTGCTCCTCTCAATTTGTGTGTGTGTGTTTTAGGAGGCTTTTCAGTGCTGTTTTCAGGTGGTTGCCTGCTGTTTCTTTGCCTGTTTTTTATTTCTTTTGGGGAGAGTCGGTCATTGTCGCTCTTTCACAAATAAGGTTCTGAAGCATTGTCAGATTTCGTTGTGTGGAATGTGTGTTTTCTGCTGCCCAGAGCAATTCATTGGGGTTTTTTCCCTAAATGTGCCCCCAAAAGGTTGTGCACTCCTGCTTTAAGATATGATGAGCTGGAAGCCACCAAGTAGTGAGGAGGTGTGGCCAGCTGCAGAGAGGGCGTGGGAGAGAACAAGCTGGAAAATCAGTCAAGGTGGAAGCCTCCTGTTTTAAATCATAAAAAATGTCACTAGCTTACAACAGTTTCTAGCCTTCTAGAACAGTCTCTAACACCCAGTGGTCTACACAAGTGAATACCAATCCTACATGGGCTTGGATCCCCCCCCCCCCCGGTGCTTTAACAACTTTGTGACTAGGAGAAGTTCAGTGGGAAAGCGTTAACTTTCATTTCCGCCCATTGGCCCATCTAGTTCATGATTGGTCACACTGATTGGCAGCAGTTCTCCAGGGTTTCAGGCCTGGGTTTCCCACTCCTCCTTGGAGATGCAAGGGATTGAATCTGGGAACTTCTTCATACTCAACCACTGAGCTACAAACCCTTCCCCTGTTAATTGGAAATGTGTATAGGATTAACCTGCCTTTTCAGCCAAGGGCCGTGTTTGGATGTTCTAATGCAGGGATCACCACCCATGGGTGCCATGCTTTCCTTGGTGCCCCTGGAATGAAGCGCAACCCCCAAATTCCCAGATTTCATGGGTTTTTTGCTAAAGTAAGTTTGTCATTTTTGCAACCTAAGATTTGAGGCAAAGCATGCAAACACCATTCTTCTCATTTTGTTTGTGAGACATTCGCCTGCTCCAGCCTTTCAATGTTTTATTTTGCCCCACCCCAGGAAAATATCTGAGGATGCTCATGTGAGAGAGAGGGAAGGCTGCACTAGAAAGAAAGAGGGATGGGGCGGGGGGAGTTAAAAGAAGTGGAAATAAACGATCTTTTTGTAGACTTTTGCTGTGCTTCTCAGTTAGCAGGCTTCTTATTTTTTTACCCAAATGCTCGCTTAGACACTTAAATATATTAGTCTACCTGTATTTATGTTCTGACTGTTCTTCAATTTCCTATCCTCCAGGACTCTCACCACAAGAATTCTGGCTGTGGGCTTGGTCCTTTTTGAGCTTGTTCTGCGTTCGGATTTATTGGTAAGGGCGACTGGCTTTTTGAATCATGAGCTCAGATTCCTCTTCTTTCAGAAACTTCCTCTGTATGGTTGGGTTAGTCACAAAAGCACTGTGTATCTGACTGTGGCTATTTACTCAACCACAACACAGGAAAGAAGAGCTATGTGCCATAAATGTAACTGGCACATCCCCAAGATAACGGATGTACACATCATAGCATACAACTAAGTGGCCTGTGCCACAAACAGCACATGTCATGTTAGGGGAGGCATGGCGGAAAGGACTCTATCAGCCCCCATCTGCAATGTCTTTTGGTGTGCTTCCAGAAGCCCTTCCCTGAGATTTAAAGGGAATATGTCATACTTGGATAATCCCTTTCCTGTCATCATGATAGTTAGGAACAGTAATTGCATTTCCTAGCCAGCCATTGAAATGCCACGAAGAGCAAGGCGTGTGAATTGCCCTCTGAGCTGATGCCAAGTCCAATGTATTTATGGGGACAGAGGGGTTGGGAGACCAAGCAATGTGTTTTGGGTCATGGAGGAAACCAACTTTAGTGCAATGTTGTGGATATTTCATAGATTCCCACTGGCACTGTGAGAATGACACATGCTCCTGCCTTTCCAGTTTGATTCAAGGTGGAGTGTTTGTTGCAAACTTACAGCGCCTTGCCCCTCATCCTGATTTGGCCACAGCACAATGGCTTGCTGCCGAGATGGGAAGGAAGGGAGAAGCAGATTCCAAACTAATGCAAATGTCAGAGTCCCTTGGAAGACTTGTCAGCCATGGAAAGAGCTATGATCGGAGCAAGCCTGGCAGGGAGGTTCATGTTCCCAGCAGTTGCTGGAAAACAGGATTCACCAGTGGAGGAACTGTAGCATTGTCTCTTATTGTGGCCAGGATGCTGCCCAACCATGCCTACTCAGGAGTAAACCCTACTGAATTCAGTGAGGCTTACTCCCAGGTAAGTGGGATTAGGATTGGGGCCTTAGCCATCACCAGCAGTGAAGGACTTGCAGGTGCCGGAGAACTTTAATTGCCTGCCAGACTGGGTGTGACAGCCAGTGGTGGAAGAGCCACTGTTGCCTCTCAGAAACAAGCCCCAGGGATAGTTGGGGTCATCTTATGGTTCCCTGCTCCAGATTCCAATAACTCCAGAGCAGTTATGGGTAGTGCCTGAATTTAAACTTTACTTTTGCTATTGTCCTAAAAGTAAAAGCATTATAAGGTGGGATTTTTGTTTTGTTTTAAGTATGAATAACCTACTAAGGGACTGGCCCACCCATTCGATAAACTGAGCAACTGTACACAGTAAATGGCTTATAGGCAACTATGTAGCTAGCTGCCAGCTGCAACTCACGACTACGCATGGCCTTTTGATACTTCGGCTGGTTGTTCTGGTTCTTCCTATAAAGGGGGAAATAGCTGCTTTTATAGTTATACTGTTGTTAGGAGGGATGTTTGGTGTGGGCTGCTGGTAACCAGCGTTATGAAACATTAACACAAAACACCCAAGACTTGAGATGGAATCAGCAAGTAAAAGTAAATAAAGTTTCTTTTAACCACCTACTTAGTAAAAAGTTTTTGCTCTGATAACAGTAGAAAGTATATATGTCATAGGAGCTGTAGAATCTACCTGCCACTGATTTAAAATATCTGGATTTTATGCTTAGCTTTTGTATCTGTTCTCACAACTTTTTTCTGAATCTGTGTATGTTTGATATTTTTATTTAACTGGATTAACCTGTATGTTCATTGGAGGAGCATCCATCCATAGACTGCCATTGTGGAAGAGCCCCTCCAACTTATCATTATATTGATACACTTAAGCTGTGCACAAACTTCCGTTTACTCTGCATTCACTGATTTGGGAAGTGGTATACGCACGGTGATAGCCACAATTCATATCTATGCTAGATTTTTTTTTGAAATGCTATGTTTTGATGTGTTTTCCGCCAAACCAGCTTTAATCCAAATTGAGAAAAAGAACGGCATAGCTGTGTTTCAAGACAATAACATGTGCATAGCGACACAGCAGCGGTAACCAACATGGTGCCAACCAGATGTTATTGGTATACCACCTCCATCATCCCTGGCCAATGGCCATGCTAGCTGCGGCTGATGGAAGTTTTATTCCAGCAACATCTGGAGGGCATTACTTGGGCTACCATTGCACTAGAGCAGGCTTCCTCAAACTCGGCCCTCCAGTTGTTTTTGAGACTACAATTCCCATCATCCCTGACCACTGGTCCTGCTAGCTAGGGATCATGGGAGTTATAGGCCACAAACATCTGGAGGGCCGAGTTTGAGGAAGCCTGCACTAGAGGTACGTAGCTGGTTAAGCTAAGGATTTTGATGGCCATCAGAGTGTTGTACTATGACCTGGTAGACCAGGGTTCAAATTCCCACACAGCCATGAAGCTCACTGGGGGACTAGGGTCAGTCATTGCCTCTAAGCCTAACTTAGCTCACAGGGTTGTTGTGAGGATAAACTGGGGAGTTGGAGAACAATGTGCACCACTTTGAGCTCCTTGGAGAAAACGTATATTTATTTCCAAATAAATAAATAATCTAATGTGTCTTCGCTTTATGGGCAGAGACTCGCTGTTGTCCAATGGAGACCGCACTCCCACGGGATCTGGAATGCCATGATTGTAACTCAGCTATGATCTCACTGGTCAGCTGTGGGAAAATTGCTTTCTTTCAGAATCAGTTCCCCATTTGTAAACTAGGAATAATAATGGCCTACCAAATAGGCAGCTTATCCATGGAGTGTAGAAGTACACTCAAAGATTTCCAGATACGTGGAAGAGCCCTTGGTACTTTCATCATGCTGGCAGAGGAATCCAGTGCCCAGAAAGGGAATATGTACTTTCTGGTGTACCCACTGAAAATTCCTGTCCAGGTTCCCCTGAATCTGAGCAACAGCCCTGTGAATGTTCAGGGGCTGGTGAATGGAAGGAAAAAAGGAAGGCCTTATAAAGTCATGATGCTGTCTACAACCTGAATGCTTGCCCTTTGGTTTGCACTCTCTTTTGCTAGGTGGACCCATTGGCTACTTTTGTCAGTTCCTCCTTGGTATTCTGCTTATAAGGTAGCTACTTAAAGGTCTTAACTTTGGACAAAGATCAATTAGAAAGGAACCATACCTTGTAACATTGATAAGACAGATGCTATGTTCTAAAACGAACCATCTCTAATTCTTTCTTCCTTTAATTCATTAAATTAAATTTATTTAATTCATTCTTAATAGGCCTTACAGGAACAGAAGAAGGTTCTCATACTGAGTCAGGCCATTGGTCCATCTAAGCTTAGTATTGTCAACTCTGATTGGCTGTGCCTCTTCGGGGTTTCAGAAAGGAATAGGGGGGTTTGAACCAGGGACCTTCTGCATTCAAAGCATGTGCTTTACTACTGAACTATGGTCCTTCTACTCCACCAAGAAAAGAAAAGAAAAACACATCCCAAAGTTTGCCTGTAAAAATGAAAAGCAAACTGGGAATCAGTGGAGTTTTTTTAATTTTTTTATTTTTGTATAATGCTGGTGAGATACATTCCAAGCAGAAAGTACTGCATTCTGGTCCTGGCTGCCACGTTTTGAACCTATTGTTGATTCTGAGCAATCTTCAAGGGCATGCATAATGTCTTGCAGTAGTCAGGTCTGGTTGTAAGTATGACCTCCACCTCTTAACAGCACAAGGCTATTCACATTTACCTGGAAACTCTGTGTTCAGCGGGGCTATGTTCAAGGGAGAAGTGTGCATAAGACTGCAGCCTAATAGTTTCTCCCTTTTAGCAATGCTATTCAAATATACAAAGGGAAGGCTGTTTTCTCATATGATCCCCATGCCCCCAAAATATATACAGTGGTACCTCGGGTTACATACGCTTCAGGTTATATACACTTCAGGTTACAGACTCCGCTAACCCAGAAATAGTACCTCGGGTTAAGAACTTTGCTTCAGGATGAGAACAGAAATCATGCTCCGGTGGCACGGCAGCAGCAGGAGGCCCCATTAGCTAAAGTTTCAGGTTAAGAACGGACCTCTGGAACGAATTACGAATTACGTACTTAACCCGAGGTACCACTGTAATTGACTGAGATTATTCCATAGTGCAAGTACGCTAAAGATGCTTCAGAATAGTAACTAAGTGGTGGTTAGATACCACTCCAAATGTCTGGTTCACAACTGCCTTCCAAGTGCTATTTTGACTCATGTTTTCTGCATGGTTGGTGAATGTGTTTTATATACAATCAGCTTCAGATCTAGGTACATATTTAAGTCAATCAAGGGTCATTTTCCTCTGTGTGGATATCTGCTTTTTTGCAGATCAAAGTGAGGGCTGAAGCAATGTAGGTGGCAGCTCTCTGGCCCCTCTGCTTCACAGAGATGTGTGGGACCTCCCGTGAGTAGATAATACATAGGATGCTGCAGTGGTAATCACAGAATGATTTTGTAGCTGCTTTGAGATTCGGGAAGGAAGAGGGAGGGCAAATACCTACCCTTGCCATAAGGCAGAGACAGGCCAAGTGCTTTATCCATGATCTTTAGCTGAGACTATCTAGGGGGCCAGGATTCAGCCCCCAAAGCTGGCCGCGAGTATCGTTAACGTTTGCTTGTAAAGTGAATTTGAATGCTTATTAACATTGAGCACATGTTCCAAGTTATGTTTTCATCAGGAGACACTGAAAGAAAACATACGTTGGAAACATGCGTCCAAATTTGCTGGAAGATCTTCTTCGTACTGTATATTATTACAAGTGAACTAGAGCACAGGGAAAGATCTTGGCTGTGTATTTAATGAGCAAATGTTTGTATATGTGTGTACATTACACACACATGTACTTCCACACCATCGTCAACATCAGATCCTGTTTCTTTTTGTTTGACTTCTACAGCAAACACAGGGAAGGAAGTTTCCTTGCCCATCCTTACGTATTGCACGATTTTAGATGGATAGCCAGAGGGCATTTTCCAATATGGTCTTCCCACTTCTTCCTTGAAACAATGATAGGGAGTTATGCTTTTTTAAATTACTAAACACCCCCCTCCTGCCAAAAGATAGCAACTGGGGCAGGTTTGCTTGTCAATAGCATCATTCTTCTATAGCCCTGTTGATTGGCTATCAAAAAGCTGTTCAGAGCCTTGTGGATCAAGGCTGTTGAATGTCCTGCTGGCATTTATTTATAGATTCATATGGCTGGAGGGGACCTCCAGTGCTGTTGAATTGTATTCATTTCTCTGAGACAGGATTCACTAAACATAAATCATCTCAGTGGGAAACATTTACCTGGCTTCTTGTTTTAAAAAAAGCCCTGCAAGAGGAGAAATATACATTTTGAACAGTCAAAATGTTGTTCAGCCGTCCTTTCACTATCATTCCTTAAAAGAAGGTCAACCATATGGTCAGAGAATGGCATCATGTGAGCAACCCAGAGCTTTGCATGCCCAGCTTCTAGCACCCTCTCAATAGTAACAGACCTTCCAATGCTCCTCAGATGAAAATAGGGGCATTTCTCACTCTCCCCCCCCCCAACTGACCCTCCTCAGCTCCCCATTTTTTGTCTCCTGCCCACACAGAGCATTTCCTATCACAAGAAGGGTGAGAGCCACTACAGCAATGGAACATATGCCCTCTACCGTCTTGAGAAAACCCCTTAATCCAGATTTGATTTTATTCTTTGGTAGATTTACAAAAAAAGGAAAATACACTGCAATAATTTTTTTTAAAAAGGGGCGAGATTTGACATGGATGCTCAAAGCGTGTTCTTGTTTTTAAAAAAGACAAGCAAGACTCCTTGCTCTCTGCTCCTGCAGCCATGCCCTCTGCCTGCCCCTCAGAGCCGGTGTGTCACTTGATGCTGGGCCTCAGCAGCAGCAACCTCTGCTCCTCCTTGCCCTCTCTCCAGCAGCTGCTACAAGCTGCTCAAAGGAAGAGGAGGCCAGCAGTGGCAGCCATGGAGAGGCAACAAAATGCTCCATCGCAGCCACCACCGCTGTCACCACTGCTCAGGCAAGCGTCAGTTCATTCTCCCAGAGCTCGGCACCGGAGCCGCCGATGGGGAAAATAGGGACATTCTGGGATCAAATCAGAAGCCAGGGTGGTTTTCGTTATTGCAGGGCTGTCCCTAGAAAACAGGGACACTGGGAGGGTGTGTAAGAAGAGCTCTGGCCTTCAGCCTTTGTGCAGCCTAGCCCACATTGCAGGCCTTCCCATAAGCCACAAACCCCACCCCATCTCTGTCTCTGGTTCCAGCTCATGAGAGATAATATTTACTCCAGGCCTTATTCCCTGGCCTTCCCTGGTCCTGCCTGACAAAGGTATGCAAAACCACATGCAAGCCAATCCTTTAAAGTAAACAACACTAAATAGGCGGCCATTGATCTACGTTTGTTTTCTTAAAATTATTGGCTTTATAGATCTTAATCTTCTCCTATTAACCAAAGTTGTGGAGGTGCCAAAAGAAAGCCTAGAACTAGATCCGGAAAACCTAATGCACCAAAATGCTTGCCAGTTTCCATGCTTACCTATGTTACTTATGTCCTATTCTTATTTTTTTTTAATAATCTTACAAGAGAAGTAACTTTTTCCATACAAGGAACATGAACTGGGTACTACATGGCTGGTGTTTGCAAACGCCTACTTATGTGGTCACTTCCAGGTCACGATTTAGTTAAGCCTGGTTACTAGTCCCTCCTACTTGTGGGGAACAAGTAGTTGTTTGCAAGCCCCTAGCATGTAGCACCCACATTATGTTCATCTAATGAAAAATGCCGTTTCCCCCAATTCACGATATTTGGGTAGCACAAGTCTGATACCATATAATCAATATGATTGTATATTGGGGAGCTCCTGGTGTGGGGTGAAAAAAAGTACAAAAAATACCTTTATCCAAAATTGAAAAGCTTGCACCTTTGATGTCTGGTGCTCATTCGAACTATAGGGCGGAAGCCAAGGAGGCCAACCAGCAGGTGGCACCAGAGCCAATGATAGGTGGTCCCAACTAATTCTGGTTTCCTTCCCATCCTCCTCCCTGCTAAGTTCTATAAAGGAAACAATGAGACTAAGGAGGAGGCTGACAACTAGTGCTCCATACCCCTCAAATTGCTGGTTGTAAGGAGGCAGGTTTGTGGGGGCTGGCTGCGGGCAGACTTGGTGGGACAGTGCCCCACAAAGCATCCACTGGCTTCTATGCTAATGCCAAAGTTAGATCTCAGCAAGAAAAGCTTCTCTGCTGGAGACCTTTTTGGGTTTTTTCCTGAGGATAATAACAATTTCATTGTCATTATTTCATCAAGGAGTGGTTTTGCAGTTTTGCTTCCAACGGAAGAAGGGTGTGGGAGAGACAACTATTGCTGGCGTTCACTGATACTAGTAAAACGAGAGTGTATGGTTGCGGCTGACTAATGCAGCCTTGAGGTTTGCTTCATGCTAACCAGTTTTTATCATAATCTTATGTGCTTGTATATTTCTGAAGACCTCCATATCGCAGAGTGCTTGCAGAACAGCCCTGGAGCAAGAAAGATCCAGCGCATACTTGGGTCAATCCCCAAACATCCTGCATTTTGCAGCAAGAGCTCACCATGATCTTGGGAGATAAAGCAATTGAGATTAATATTAAAATGCTAATGTAACATCTGCAAAAGTTTTAGGAGACTGAGAACTGGTTGCAGCTAAAGTCTTTGTTCTACTGGCCAGGCAAACAAACAAAAATCCAGTTTCCCTCATGCATTTTACATAGCTGTGCTTGGTGAATATAGTTTCGACATGTATAGCAGCAAAAGATGCACATTAAAAAATATTGCACAGCATCTACACAGCAGGAATAAACAATTAGTTTATGAAGAGGCATTCTGCTTTGAAGAGGCATCTAATGTCAGTAGCAATGATTTGTACAGAAGAAGAGATGGCATTTGTCTCCTTTATTCTTTTTCTTTTTTTAAAGACCTCCCTGGATGATCCAACGTGCAGGGAAAGGTTTGTGCCTCATTTTTTTCCGCGGCTTGTGGGCAGGCAGCCTGGGTATGGCCTTTGAAACAACTGGGGCAAAAAAGAATAATGTTGCAACCAGATGTTTTTGGAAAATTAGCACTTGATTTAAAATATTTATAAGTTTGCAGCCACGTAAGAATCTTGTGTAAACATGAGGCCTCTTTGTATGTTTCATCAAAAGCACATGAATCACAACAAGCTACAGAGTTCAAGTAATTGACACATTTGGTACTTTAGCATACACTTCTAAATCATTTTGTACCTGGGAGGTACATATTGCTAATTATCCATTTTCGGCATTCAGGAACTATAGTATTGGGGAAACATAACAATTTGCTATTAGGTAGGTAGGTAGGTAGATGATAGATAAATAGATGATGATAGATAGATGATAGATAGATAGATAGATGATAGATAGATGATAGATAGATAGATAGATGATAGATAGATAGATAGATAGATCGATAGATGATAGATAGATAGATATAGATAGATAGATAGATAGATAGATAGATAGATAGATAGATAGATGATAGATAGATAGATAGATAGATAGATAGATAGATAGATAGATGACAATTAGCTGTCAAGTGGCTGAGATCAATAGATCGAAACTTATTGTTTCGATCAATAGATCAAAACTTACAACCCAGCCTTAAACATACATCAGTGGCGTAGCGTGGGTTGTCAGCACCCGGGGCAAGGCAAGTAATTTGTGCCCCCTAACCCGTGGATTTGCGCCCCCTAACCCCCAGATGTTGCGCCCGGTGCGGTCGCCCCCCCCCTGCACCCCCCACGCTACGCCACTGACATACATTAAATCAGAAGTCAACCCACTTCCGTTGGAGCTATTCCAAGTAAATGTTAAGTTTCTTCATATCAATGCAACTCTAATTACAGTCTTTCTATTACACCCCAACTCCCAAACAAAACAAAAATCACCCTAGGTTTTGGACTTCCTTGAGACTGCAGCTTAAAGCTGCGATGGGAAACCTGTGGCCCGTCAAATGGCATTGGACTTGAACTCCCATCAGCCCCAGCCAGCATGACCAATGGTTAGAAAGAATGGGAGCTGAATTTCAGCATCATCCAGAAGGCCTTAGGTCCCTCCTTCCTGGCTTAAGGCATGCTATGAAGAGAAACACGGCTGAGAAACTTGGCCAGTCTCGGATTTACATCCTCTTTGTCCTGTACGTTGGTCCCCTTAGCCAAAGCAGAGAACAGAACCAATCACACAAAAGGTGGACATGAAGAGATCTACATTGCAACTGCAGCCTCTGAATAACAAATAATTTTGCCCAAACTGCGAATGTTTAAACGAAATACCTACACTTCTCTATTTGTTTTGCTTTGTCATTTTTCAGACTCTGAGACAGAAACAAGTATAGAATATTGGCCCTGGTCTTCCTTTAGACATCTGGAGGGCCTTTTACAGGGCAGGGACGTTCAATCAAAGCTATCCTGGGTGGCCGCTGCTCAATAACCTACAAACCAAAACACATATGCACACATTATTTTCCACAAGCTTTCTTAAAGCCAATGCATGCAGGTACATCGATTCCTTATTGAATCTGCATGCTCCTTCCTAGTGTTATCAAACTCTACATGAATACTTTTTGCAGCAGTCAGCTCCAATTCCTTTGATTAGGCTGGCTTTTTGTTGTAGTTTAAGCTGCCAAAATCACAGAAATGGTTGCCATGTGCTCTACTTGTGTCCAGCCTGGTTTACACTAGGAATATAAGAAGCTGCCTTGAAGTAAGTCAGGTCAATCTCACTAAGTATTGTCTACACTGACTGGCAGTGACTTTCTCAGGTTTCAGATGGGTCTCTCCTAACCCCACTTGGAGTTGCCAGGGAGACCTGGAGACCTCCTGAGACCTCAACTGCTTAGCTGCAAACCTTTCCCTACAATGAACTTTGGAAGCTCTGTCCTATACATGAGAAGAATTGCATGGAGAGCTTGCTTGTGCAAACTAGTCCCAGAAATGCTCTCATACATACAATGCGCCCCCATCTTCTTCATCCAGAGACTGGTGAAAGGCGCCGAGACTTCTGGGTGGGTCACAAATTGTACAAACCTGGCATAGTGGAACATATAGTATTTTAGATTCCAACTTCCATTGGGAATGTCAAAGTGATTCATAAGGTGTTATTGTTTTTTAATGACAGAGAAAATCCATACTTTTTCTAACTCAGAGATTTTCATCCAAATTTATTTCCAGCACCATTGTCTGTCCTTGTATGCTTAAAGCAAACACAGAAATGCTTTTCTCCTTATACCTAGCATCTTGCAGGATTGAGCCCTACTGGGTAATTGCTATGAGCTAAGGGAGGCAGAGTTAGATCTCCAGATAGATCACAAGGGCCAGTGGAGGGAGAGGGTAGTCAACATCATTCCAATGGATTAGAGACCAGATTTTAAAAATGGAAGACTTCTGTTCAACACTTGCCTCTACCATTGTTATACCATGTGGCAGAGGAGGAACAAGATTGCCTTTCATCTCTGTTTAGCAATCTTTACAATGGAGATAATAAATCACAGTCATCTTAGTGAATTGCTCTAAGTTCAGTGGATAAAAAGCATTGGCCATAAACTAGACAAAAGGTCATGGGTGGTGAAGAAGCCAGTATGTTTATCAGCACTATAAGGCTCACTGCGCTTATTTTGTAGCTTGGTGTCCCTCCTCTTGCGCTGGTAAGACGGCAGGCGACTGATAATGGAAATTAGGGGCCCATCCTATTCTGCATGTCCAGCTGACAGCAACAAAACAAAAAACTCCAATTACAATACAGATGCATTTTAATTCAAACTGAGTTCTGCTTAAGCAGTACTGAATTAATTGCTATGGAGTCATGCGGGAGGCATCTCGCACAAGCCTCCTAGTGAAATAAATCATATAGTATTTTATGTGCTTAGGCTTCTTTCCCCCTCCTGGTGAAGACTGAAACAGAGAGAGAACTAAAGACCGCACAAATGTTAACAAGCAAATATTGTCACTGAGGCTGCACTCCTCAAATCAGTTATCTGAGAATAATCATATTTAAATTGGTTGGCTACTCTGCAAATGAGCAGTTTGAAGTCTGCAGTTTAAATTGCATGCTTAACACAGTTACTCATAGCTAGGCCTTTTCACAGCAAGAAGTTTGATCTTGGGTGAATTATTTAACCGGCTGGTTGCATGTTCATGCTGCACTCCTAAAAGAGTAATGCCTTGTTCAAGCCACCAGTGCAAACAGACCAAATGCGTGGGTGCAGAGAGGAATATGGTTATGGCTTCAGGCTCCACCCGCAACCTCCACATAAGAAAATGAGTCAATGAATATGGAGGTTACAGGTGGAGTCTACTGGGTTTGAGATAACTACATTGTCTGCATGCATAGCACAGTATTCTTACTGAAATCAGTTGAGTGGCTTTTCAAACAAACATGCATATAGAACCAGGTTGCATTGCATCAGTTGTTTATTACATTTATTATTTAATTTATATTACATTTATATGCCCAAACGGCCTCGAGGCACAACTATGCGTTCAATTGTAAAATCCATACATAATTAAAATACACAATGATTCCATCGGAGTAGTAAAACACCCTTAATTAAAATAGACAATAAAGCAAGCCAGCTGAAAAGCATGACAATTAAAGTGGTTAAAATCCCTGCATCTCAATGCTGGGGGGAAAGCTGGTCTCGCTAAAATTTCTGACTGCCATTCGGGTGGCCAGATGAAAAAGAAGACAGGGCTTCTTTAACAATTAGGCAGAGGGTTTTTTTAGCAGGTGTCGCTTGTCATGCAGCACGGCCAATTCAACCCCACAAAGCTGCACCTGCTGATATTCCCTTTCCTGTGTAAATATTAAAGGTGCAGGAGACCTGTCCTTCCTCGACACAACCCAACCCGCGCACCCAAATTGTCACACAATGAGGCTTGCGGGGTGGGGGGGAGGGAGGTGGCAGCTGTGTTGTAGCTTCTCTTGTCATGCAGTGGGAAAAGCTTCATTGGCCAGTATCTGCATAAGGTGCGAAAGATACAGAAATGGGGCCAGTGAGAAGATGGCAGCTTTTCTAGGAAAGCCCTTGTTCAGTGGTAGAGCATACAGAAGATCTCAGGATCAATCCCAAACATCTGCACAAGTTTTAGAAGACATCTGAAGGCAGCCCTGTACAGTGGTACCTCGGGTTAAGTACTTAATTCGTTCCAGAGGTCTATTCTTAACCTGAAACTGTTCTTAACCTGAAGCACCACTTTAGCTAATGGGGCCTCCTGCTGCTGCCATGCCACCGGAGCATGATTTCTGTTCTCATCCTGAAGCAAAGTTCTTAACCCAAGGTATTATTTATGGGTTAGCAGTCTGTAACCTGAAGCGTATGTAACCTGAAGCGTATGTAACCCGGGGTACCACTGTATCGGGAAGTTTTTAATGTTAGATGTTTTATTATGTGTTTATATGTGCTGTAAGCCGCCCAGAGTGGCTTGGGAAGCCCAGCCAGATGGGCGAGGTATGCATGATAAAATTATTGTTATTGTTATTATCTGCAGGTAAGACTGGATCTGAATCCCTAGAAAGCCACTGCTTGTTTATATAGATAACACTAAGCTAAGTAGATCAATGGATGACTCAGTCTTAAGTCACCCTCCTGTGTCCCATAAGCTGCTTGGGGGTACTGAAAACTCTGTGGCTCATGGGTGTGGCAGACAACATGGGTTCAGAATAGCCAAGAGTATTAGAGAACATAGACCAAAAAAGGGGCGCCTTTGTCCTGTTTGTCCTGTCTTACGTCGTCAACCAACAGAAGAAAGTAAGAAAGAAATGTCTCCTTCAAGAAGGGCCGAATATGAGCCCTAACTTGCAGTACTTGCCAGGCAGGTCAGACCTGAGGGAAAAGGCCCTGAGGCTGTAGTTAATGATAATAAAGCAATAGAGCAATAAAGGAGGAGGAAGCATCTTCGCAAGCCTGGCAGGCACCTGCTTTCACCACAGAGACATAGATCCACCCCCCAGGGTGCCGTGCAGAAGTCTTGGGCCGCAGCTGGGGCCAAGGGGTTTTCTCAGTAAGGATAATATTAGCACACAGGGGGATTTGGGGAGATGCAGCAGTGATAAAAACTGCATGTTCTGAAATGGAGGTGAGAGTTACTCTGTGGCTGGACCTTAGGTCTTGCTTGTAGTGTGGGGTGGGGATTCAGTTCTACCCGATTTTTACTTGCCGACACAATGCGTGAACGGAGGAGGAACGGCCATCTTCCAAAATCTGCACCTTTCCAGATTTCACAGTACAGTTCTCTAGCCAAGTAGCGTCCTCAAAAATGTATACGCTAGTGGTAATTGTGTATTTATTAGTGGAAATAAAATGGCAAAACACATCAGGCAAGGTAAAATTACTTTGCAAAAATGTGTACATTGAGTGAAATTGCATTCAGAAATGTGTATATGAGAATTGCGCACTAAAATGATGAGAATGGGGGGGGGGTCACAAACCTGTGTGGAAATGTGAACTAAGATTGGAAAAATTATAAAGCGAGAGAAATGAAAATTGATAGTTTTGTCCATCCCTGGTTTGTAGGCAGATGGCCTGAGGTTCAATCCTTGGCATTTCCAGTCTAAAGAAGTTAGAGGGCTGGCACTTGTCTATGCGCAAAGGGTACAACTTCGAGTATAAGGAAATTTAATAAGCCAGTGTGGTGTAGTGGCTAGAATGTCAGACTAGGACCTGAAAGACCTGAGTTCAAATCCCTGCTTGGCCATGAAGCTCACAGGGTGACCTTGGTTCAGTTGCCACCACTCAGCCTAACCTACCTCACAGGGTTGTTGTTGGGACTAAAATGGGGAAAGACTGTGTGCTACCATGAGGTCCTTGAAGAAAAAGGTGGACTTGAAATAATAAGTAAATAAATTCCCTGTTCTTTTCCCATGTTGTCCCCCTGACCTACTTTCCCTCTAGTCATTCTATGTGGGATTAATGCCATCCTAGATCTTACTCAGAAGTAAGTTCCCATTGAGTTTGCACCCAAGAAAGTACCCACGTGTGATGTGGCAGGCTAATTTAGGAAAAGGGGGGCTTTGTGTTGCTATGAAAGAGAAATTCTTCTTGATCAACTGCAAATCATCCAGCAATCTGCCAGTAGTTCCAATTTACCTTCTGCCCACTGCCTGGCTTAACTAATTTCCAGCAGCAGACTGGGAATAATTTGGTTTAGTGCACTGTTCTTACAACTTCAGCAAACTACTGTATATTATTGTGTCACCAGGGCTTTACAAGGGTGGGGAGAGAGATTAAACCATAACAGGTAGAGCTGTGTTTGATGTTGTTCCAGCTCCTTCATGGGCAAATTCCTTGCCACCCCACCTATCAAGCTGTGAGTAGAATCAATATGACCCATTAGCCTGAGAGAATGAATAGGATCCCAAAGCTGTTTGTTTGTACCCTGCCTTGTTCTCTGATGGGACTCAGTTGCTTTTCCTTGCAGCTTTACTGTGTGTCCATTATTGCCCGTCCCCAGTTCATCTGGTGACTATATGAATAACTAAGAGACCTGCAGGAGAAAATGAAAAGATGAATGTTTGCATTGGTGGTTCTGCACTCTTTACCTACCCATTGATTACTTTTATGAAATGGGCTGAAAGCTTGTTGCGTTGTCATAACCAACCAATAATTCCAACAGATAGTGGAAAGTAGATCATCAGTCAAGGAGGCGAGCAGAACAGGAATGGGAAGGTGCAGTTTGCTGGTAAACGTCACTTTTGGCCTGAGCACAGTAAGAATGATTGTGAGAGACCTCGGTTGTGATAATGAGGCAGGGCTTGTAAAGGAACTTCTACACCAACCGACTACCACAGATTTGAGGAGTAGTCATAAGATTACAAAATTTGACCCTCTGAGCAAGGAAAGGAAGGAAAACATTTCATTCTGTTTGGATAAATATATGTCATCGTTAAGAATTGCCATAGTTCCCACTAAAATAAATGATACATTTCAGTGCCGAATGAGGAGTTCGTGGTGTGTGTTTTGGACTAAAGTTGAACTAAAGACCCAATATTCATTACTATAAACAGCAATATTCCCTTAATGGAGGATGTAAAAAAGCCAGGATGCAGAGGCCTTACAGAAACAACACTGGCGCCACCTACCGTCTGCAAATAAAACTAGCAAGGGGTTTGTTAGTTAAAACCAAGCATTCAAATACTAGTGGCAATCTTTACAGCCCAGAAAATCGTGGGCTGTGTGTTCTTTCAGGAGCAGCTCTTCATTACCTTGCTGGGAGGGCTGTCCTCTAAATACTTTCTTTTCAGTAAAATCTGTGGGTGGCACTATTATTATGGAAAAGGTTGTCCAGTGAAGCATGCGATGCAACACCGTTTCTAATACAGTGGTACCTCAGGTTAAGAACTTAATTCGTTCTGGAGGTCCGTTCTTAACCTGAAACTGTTCTTAACCTGAGGTACCACTTTAGCTAATGGGGCCTGCCGCTGCGCCGCCACCACACTATTTCTGTTCTCATCCTGAAGCAAAGTTCTTAAGCCAAGGTACTATTTCTGGGTTAGTGGAGTCTGTAACCTGAAGCGTCTGTAACCCGAGGTACCACTGTACTCAGAAGCCCTGCTGCAATAGTTTTGCGTATTTGCCCTGTGTGTTATGTTAATCCCATCCAAACTCGGAGGGCGGGGGAAAGAGACACAGGATTAAACCGGCTCAACAATGCTGTGCAAAGGTGCGCCTGTGAACTTGTATCTTGGAGGCTCCAGGTTTTAGGGGCTCTTGGGCAAGGTATCTTCAGCGGAGTCTCCTCTCTGTTGGGCCCCATCTGCTCTCCACGGAACTGCCCTTGGCTTCCCCTCCCACTCTCTGCTCAATGCACACAACCTCCCAGAGGGAGAGCACAAGGAAAGTCTTTGCTCTTGCCTAGGGATGAGGGAGAAATGTCATTCGGTTTGCAATTCAGTGCAAAACTATCTGATTTGCACTTCCCAAAACAATACGCGATCCAGCATGCCAAATTCGCACTTCTCTTAGTTTTGCAGTGCAGTTCTCCAACCAAATGATGTGCGGGGAAATCTGGATATTAGGGGGAAGTGTGCCTATATTTGTGGAAATGCATTATATTACAGCAAGCTGCATGGCAAAATGTGTCTGTTAGGAGAAATGTGCACTTGGATGCTGATGAATTCTTGTGAGGTCTTTATTTATTTTTTTTGAACTGCATTTAAGACTAGACAAAGTGAGAAACGGAGAGAAAATGAAACTGACAGGGTTGTCCATCCCTGCCCTTGTCATTGCCTTCCTTCTCACTCTGGCCATTCCATGCATGCATGCTTGCAGTGGGGAAACTGGCAGCATTCACAATATTGCAGCGGATGAACAGGCAGCATCCCAAAGGCTGAAGAGGAGGCAGGGTTAGGAGGCTCTAGAGAGTGGTCCTCACATGGGTGCAGACCTTGGCAAGCACCTAACAATCTTCAGCCGTGACACCAGCCCTGCACTGTCATGGCATTTTCATAAGCAACGGTAAACATCCTTTTGGAAGAAACTGGTTACTGGAAAATGGGGTGGCTGTAGGACAAAATTTGGAAAAGAGGCATTAAAAAAAATCATTATATATTCTGGGTCCTAAGAAGTTAAGCGGGGAATGTTAGAAGCTCCCACGTGGATTTGATCTTAAGGTACTTCCAGATGTCGCCTTTCCCAGTAATGGTAGCAACAACACAGTCGGTTCAACAGGAAGCACCCCTATGTTTGCTTTGCATTCATATTGCAGATAGAGGAAGCACAGAAACAGATGGACGTTTCCCTTGTGAAAGCAGGTCTATCATAAGATTGGGTCAATAAACTTCTGGGGCGCCTGTGCTGCATATCAGTCGATCAGCACTAATCGAAGGTGGAGAATTAGGCAAGAGCATTTGTGAACATTCTCCTCTAATGCTCCAGGCATGCGATTATGTCATTGAAAAACCCACTCACCTTACAATTGCCTCATCGCCCTTCTGCTGTGAGGAAACACTAGAATGTCCTCACAGACGGCAGAGGGGGAAGTGTGTTGTTGAGAGTGAGGCACAGAAAACTGCTGAGAAGCCTTTTTCAACAGGAAGATAGGCACGTCTCTGCCACAATGGGCTATTGAAACGAGGTTACAATGACATTCCACATGACCCAGAAAGCAGGGGTAGAGGAACCTGAAACTCTGTGTTGTGGGAGAAGCCCAGGGAGCAAGCGATTCTCTAAAAATATCTGAGATTTAGCATAACATGGAGCATGAAGACACAGTGTGTTTCTTTTCATTTGTTGTGTTTTTGTATCCCGTCAGCCAAGTTGCTCAGAGTGACCTTTTATTTTTGTTCTATTTTTATTTTCACAAAATGTGGTCCAGACCACCTATAAAGCATGCATGATATATCCACATATTAAACAGATGAAATAGAAATAAGAACATATATAGAATTCTCCAAAGATCCTTTACTTAGAATTTTGGCATGCTCGGGTTTGGACTTTGGTACTGGTGGAAAAGTTGACTTCTCAACTTTGTGCAGCCAAATGGGAATCAAATCTGTTGTCTTTTTATGCAACGTGGCAGCAGTTTAGCACCTTTATACATCCATGAGGTCCAGACCTATAAGACGTCCATACCCCCTCGTCCACATGGGGGACTGTGGAGAGACTTGTTAGACTAACACAGTAGTGGCATGCTCACCTTCTTCCCTTTTGGTACAGAACAATGGACTTAATCCAACCCTGCACATGTGAAGTTCCACTTCCACAACAGGGCTTCCCCTTCTTCTCCTCTCCCCATACGTTCTCAAAATCTGCCCTGGTGAGTCCTCCAACTTTCTGGAGTAGATCTTGAGGCTGCACAGGGGAGTGCAGAAAAAACTCAAGTGCACAAGTAGCAGTCTAGCAACATAAGGATGCAACATCAACACCAGTCTCCACCACAGACCTCCTCTCATACAACTCAGACCATATGTTTTTGATCTGGCTCTTCACAGTGTATGCAACTTTTGCCAACCTGTCTGTCTCTTCCGCCATTGCTAAAGATCTCTTTCTCCTCCTGCCCTCATCCTTTGCACCATGGTTCCAATGCCAGTTAAAGTTCCATTGAAATGAATGGTTTTACTTCCAGATTAATTTGACTTCCATCCTCCCATCCTGATGCCTATGAATGTGCTCCAGATCTACTGTAGGGCCAAACCAGATGCACACAATAGGCAGCAGACAGCTACATATCTTGTTTTTCTTAAATAACTACAGATTCAGAGGAAGGCAGTGCAGAAAGAGGAAAGGCTTGTTTCTTCACAGTGCTCAAAATGGACTTCAGGCTCCCAGCATTGCTAAGAGCCTTAGGGGGGAAATCCCATGTCAATCAACCATAGTAATTGTCCAGCATAGGACAAAGCATCACCCTGTCAAAACTCAGCAGAATGGTTTGATCTGTTCCACTAGTGTATACTCATCCTGCCCCTCCTTTTGGCTTGTTGAAGGCTCTCCAAAATTAAAGGATACCTTTGTTAGCACTGACATATTTAATTAGAAGGATTTAAATTTGCTATGGAAACATCCAAATTATACATTAGAGAGAATACAGTTTTTGTATGAGGACTGGGTAAGGGGACATTCCTACAGTTGCAATCCAAGAAAAACTCAAGGTCTCTGCAGCTATACATAATTTTGTTTATCAGGAATGTTCAGCTGCTTGGTAATAGCATGGTCTTATAAACAGAAAAGCATGTAGGATGTGGTATGTCTGTAACCAAATGATTCAGAAGGGGGAAAGCCAAGATGGCCATATACTTTCTTCTGTGGTGGAAATCTAAATTAATCTTAATAAGTGCAAGAAAGCAATTCATCACAATCATTAGCAAGGAACGGGACTGATCTTTTGTTGGCTTTGGCTGTGCATTACAAGAGACTGACCCTACACTCTTCCAGAATCTTTCTTGTCTAAAAGGTTCCTACCAAGGTGAGGAAAATATGCTCCTTTACCACCCCAAAAGCAAGCTGTGCATTTAAACCTGAGATCTACAATTCAACCCATTTCCATCCCATTAATGCATACAGGACACAGCCCTGTCAGGCCTAAGGCTACATCTCATGAGATGCCTTGTACTCAGATATGGCTTGATCCCATTTGGAAACAAATGGGTCCTTAACACCAAGAACTTCCCAAGGTTATGTTTGCGATTTTGATCTGGCTGAAGTTATGATTCAGAGCTTTGGCACACGCTCAAGAGCTGCTAGCGGGTCTGAACAGGCACTTCATTTGTTCTGAGTACCAGATTTATGGCACGGGCAAAAGTTCTGTTATCGATGTCGCAGTTTTAGCTTTCCAAAGACTTTCAGCTGCAGAAGGCAAATTGCTTTCATGTAGGTGCTTCCAAGGTCCCCGTTGAAACACTGTTGTGTTTCCCTTTTCTCAAGTCTTTTGCCATCCAATTTTTAACGATGTATGGCATGCTGTTTTTCTTATACTGTATCCCCAAGAGACCCAGACGGACATTTTTCCAATTGTTTCCCGACACGTTTGTTTTTCCTGCTGCTTCGGAGAGGAAAAACTCTGCACAAAAATAGGAAGCACCAGTCATCTGCACGCACACACTTGCTTCACTTAGGCATGGCTGAAGCTACCACGAAATGTCAACAACTGTTACAAGTAGAGCATATATTAACAAGGGCAGAATTGGTGTTGAAATAACCCCCTAATAACTGGTGAGGTCTTGCAGTGGCAGTTTCTCTCTGCACATGAGAGACAGTAAGATGGAACTGAATCCAGACAAGATGCCGGGGGGGGGGGGGAGCAGAGGCTGTGTTTAAGTGACTCCCTGTTCTGAATGGGGTTGCCTTTCTCCTTAAGGAACAGGTATGTAGTGTGGAAGTGCTCACATACCCTCCAACCTTTCGCCGATGACAATAAGGACGCCCTGAGGAAAAGCGGGACCTTCTGGGATCAAATCAGAAACTGGGATGGCTTCTGTGAATCCGAGACTGTCCCTGAAAAATAGGGACACTTGGAGGGTCTGTGCTTGGTCAACAGAGGACAAGGTGGCCAGAGCAGTTATGAGTGATATTTTCCAGCTTTGGCTGGTGTGATGGCTCTGGCCATTCCTGGACAGGAATCGCTTGGGCGCTATGATCCATGTGTTGGTATCCTTAGAACTGGATGACTGTAATGCGCTGTATGTGGGACTACCCTTAAGGTTGATTTGGAAGCTGCAGCTTACTCAAAACACAGCAGTTTGGCTACTAACCAGAACAGCCTCCTGGGATCATGCAACACCTCCAATGAATGAGCAGCCCTGGCTGCCAGTTTGCTACCAGGCCAAGTTTTGACATCAGCTGCAGATTTATGAAGCGCTAAACAGCTTGGGGGCTGGTTATCTGACGGAACACCTTTGCCCATGTAGGCCAGCCCAGTTGTTATGATCACAGGCTGAAGCCCTTTGGGTGTGCTGCAGTCTGCAGAAATACATCTGGCAACCTCCAAGGGCGTGCTTTTTCTCTGGTGGCATCTAGTTTAGGAACTATGTCCCTCTTGAAATAAGGCATCAGTAGTTGCTTTTCCAGCACCTCCTTAAAACACATTTATTCACCCAGGCTTTTGTGGGTATGTAATACCAAACCACAGAGAATTATCTTGCTATTGCAGTTTCTGCACTTTGTTTTACTTAATTGTAACATGTTTTATTCCATTTGTTTTATTGGAGTTGAGTTGTAAGCAACATTGGAATTTGTACAATGGATAGTAAATAAATACTGGTATAACTGAATTTAGCTTTATGAGGACCTGCTCTCTACAGCTTGAGCATAAGCGTCCTAGTGGAACAGCACAAAAGGAGCTCTCTTGTCAGGGATGAGCAACCTGTGGTTCTCCAGATGTTGCTGGACTGCAACTCCCATCATTCCTGGCCACTGATCATGCTGACAGAGGCTGATGGGAATTGTAGTTCAGTAGCATCCAGAGGGCCACAGGTTCCCCATCTTCATCTTTTGTCAACACCAGAAATTGACTCAAACTTCAGCCTTGGCACTGATGATGTTGCATTGCTAGCTACTCCCTGCTTAGGTGCAGCAGTGTGGTCACAGCTTGTTTTGTTTATACATCCAGTTCACCAAGTGGTGCTAAAGTCAGGTGACAAACTTGGTTATGTGAACTAGCCCTTAGGTTGCAACCATATACCTATTCACCTGGGAGTAAATCCAGCTGAACTCAATGGAACTTACTTTTGGAACAGGCGTGCGTAAGATTGTGCTGTCAGTTACACCAACAGGAGTTGGTGTATGTTATGTCTTTATTAAAAAAATCTATCTCACCCTTCGCCCTAAGGTCACATGGCACATTACAATATCGAATGGCATAAACAGAAATGACAACCATAAGCCACAAATAAATAAAATCTCTAAAACCAGTGAATGCAGTAGACTTCCTCACAATATTTATCTCATTTAAAAAAACAGTGTAACTGCTAATACTCAAAGACCCAGCAAAAGCAGAATAAAAAGGTAAAGGTAAAGGATCCCTGACAGTTAAGTCCAGTCGCAAACGACTCTGGGGTTACAACGCTCATCTTGCTTTATTGGCCGAGGGAGCTGATGTTTGTCTGCAGACAGTTTTTCCAGGTCATGTGGCTAGCATGACTGAGTTGCTTCTGGTGAAACCAGAGCAGCTCATGGAAACGCCGTTTACCTTCCCACCGGAGCAGTACCTGTTTATCTACTTGCACTGGCTTGCTTTCGAACTGCTAGGTTGGCAGGAGCTGGGACTGAACAATGGGAGCTCACCCATCGCAGGGATTCAAACCGCTGACCTTCCAATCGGCAAGCCCTAGGCTCAGTGGTTTACACCACAGCGCCACCCACGTCCCCAAAAGCAGAAGACCAGAACCCATTCAGCATAGGAGCCTGCCTGAGCTCAAGGGGGAGCTCATTTCTGAGCCGAGGTTGTGGCGCATGTCTTCATGTGATGACCCTGAGGGGAATGCAGCATTTTTCTTGCCCCGCCCCAGACCTTGTGTCCCAGACATCACTAACACAGTGTTCTGAAGCTGCTGTTCTACATCATGTGTTACCATAAGTCCAAAATATATACCAACAAAGTCAGAAGATTCTCCCCTATCTCCACCCCACAACAGTTGACTGAGAATTTGTTTCCATCAGCTGACATATTAGTAAATGTGATGCCTTTCCTCCCCACAAAGTAATGAGCCTATGTCATCTCCCACTCAACTGTCTGGAGCTAATGTTTAGCAGTTTTCAGTTTGGCTGCCTTTTCTCTTCTTAAATCATGGCTTGTGTATTGTACTCATAAAATAACTCCAGCCAAGAAATTGCAGAAATCTGAAGAGGCAGAGGTAGTCATTGGGCCACTCCCTTTTCAACAGACAATGGAGGAAAAACAAGGAATCCCTTGTTGGTTGCAGGATATTCAGATTGCGTTCTCTCTCATAAATGACACGTGACTCCTACTAATTAATGGATATTGCTTGCTGATTGCAAATAATTGGACAGCGCTCTGTCCTGTTCCCTGTGAAATTAAATTAAATGCATTGCGTGTGTATTTTAAAGTAACGTTTGTTAGCTTGACTAAATGAGATTATTTTAATATAATTTTCCAGCTATCCACAATCATCTGAGAAAAAGCCTGGCAACTTGCAAACTAATGTAGAAGTTCTGTCTTTGCTTTCTTATTGGACAAACTAGCAAGACAAGGAGATAGAGGCAGACTGTATAAAACTGGATCACGCTGCACATCTGACACAGCCTAACACAGGAGCAGTGTGTCCCAAAGGGTGGTTTATGCAATCTTGAAAGGGATGGTCTTCCGCTGTTTAGCCCATGGGGACAAACATTCCTCTCCATTAACTGTTTTGGTTTTAAACAATGCCTGATCCGTCTAAGCAAAGATGAAAGGGAAACATTATTTATGCCTTCCTTAAAGGAAAGACGAAGAAAAAAACACAGCATTATTCATTGCAACACAGACAATTCTCACTCTAAACAGGGAAACGCTAGAAGATGTGACAGAAGTTCTTAAACTGATTTTTTTTAAAAACAGCTTTGTTGGTGAAACTTCTGATTCATTGGGTGGTATTCAACTACGTTTTACTCAGAGTAGCCCTACTGAAATTAATGAGCATGGCTAAGTTACACCCATTAATTTTAACAGGTCTACTCTGGGTAAAACATAGTTGAATGCCATTCACGGGCTTTATCGAGAAACGAGTGGAAGCTATTTACTTCTTCTAAAAAAGAGCAAACCTAGTCAATAGCTCCCTCTATACCTTTCAAAATGATGAAGCACAGAGAATTTTAATAGCATTTGACACCCTCAACATCCTAAGCATCACATATTTGTCAATTTGAATCAAATACGAATCAAATACAAGACACAGGGAAGGTCTTTGAACATATTACATTCAGTGACGGCTCACAGACCAAGCGTTAACATTTCTCCTTCAACCTACCAGCAAAAAGGAAGCAGCCAGGAGCCTCTGCTGAGTCCCAAGGCGATCTTTCAGGCTTTTATTTTCCTACCACTTCAGTTGCTTCACGTTAGGCATTTCCCATCTTTGTGTTGCGCCGTCTTCTCTTTTCCTGGAAATAGATCCCACAAAACGTATGTCCTGATCTTTAGCTGCTGAATTACTCTGGCTTTAACAGCTGGAGGTTCCCAGGCTGACCCTTTTTTGTTTTTTTGTTAATCATAAATTCATTTTTCAGCTTAAAAAGAAAAAAGTTTAACCCCTTGGTGTCTAGCTCTACAAAGCAAAGTTTGCCTAAAATGCCTCAGTTCAATGCATACAGGACAGCAGCAGCAGCTTATTTGTAAGGAGGAAACTATATAGCTCAGTTGGTTAGAGCGTGGTGCTGATAACACCAAGGTTGTAGGTTCGAACCCTGTATGGGATAGCTGCAAATTTCTGTGCTGCAGGGGGTTGGACTAGTCACTAGAGCATGGGTAGGCAGACTAAGGCCCGGGAGCCAGATCTGGCCCAATCGCCTTCTCAGTCTGGCCCGTGGACGGTCCAGGAATCAGTGTGTTTTTACAAGAGGAGAATGTGTCCTTTAATTTAAAATGCATCTCTGGGTTATTTGTGAGGTATAGGAATTCGTTCACCCCCCAAAAAAAATAATATAGTCCAGCCCTCCACAAGGTCTGAGGGACAGTGGACCAGCCTCCTGCTGAAAAAGTTTGCTGACCCCTGGACCTGAGGATCCTCAGGGTCCAACTCTATGATTCTGTTCTATGTACTGGAGAAGGCCTATTCTCTGGAATATAAGAGGACTATTACACACGTTGAAGTGAGGTAAAACTATGCAGAAGTCACCAGTGTTAGATTTATTCCATTTGCCCAGCCAACTGCGAGAGAATTTGGCATTGCCTGCCTGCCTTCCAAATTTTGCTAATAATTCTGCTTTGTTGTTATCAGTCTCGTGGAGTGCAGTCCTGTGCATTTCTACTCAGGAGGCTAATGCAATCCTAGGCCGCACCAACAAAAGCATAGTGTCCATGTAGTGAGAGGTAAAAGGCAAAAACGTCCCCAATAATCAGACCTTTGGCTTTTAACCATCTATGGCCTTTTAGAAGTTGGTGGGATATTTTTAATTTATTTCTTCCTCCCCCTGCCCTTAGTTTTAATGTGTCTGTGTGGGGTTGATTGTTTGGTTGGTTGGAAGGTGTTTTGGGTTGCCTTGGGCAAGATAAAGCAACTAATAAATTTAATAAACAATAATATTCATAAGGCAAGGATCAGCTCAAGGATTTCACCTTGCACAATGGAGTATTCTCCCACTTTCCTCTCCCTGTGTGCCCCCTAAATCTGTTCTAGGGGTTCTCCTGACCCTTTGGGGCAGATTTCAAGATGGCACAGGGCACACGTTGGGGGAAGAGAAGAGGGAAGCCCTATCATGCTAGTGGAAATAGTTCTGCTTGAACAATTGTTTCATTGAATACTGCCCTTGATATGTCTTTCTTTGGTACGACACCCGAGAAACCTCTTGAAAACTCAACAAATGAATCACCAAGAAGTTGAACATTCTGGAGCTTGGTCAACATTTCAAGTAATCTGCTTCCAGTGGCCGCAGTCCAGAATTCACTTATTAGCACCTTGTCCTCCTATTGGAGATCTGGACTACTTGGAAAAAATAATGTTCAGATTCCTGCCAAAGGTTATTACATTGCGTATTCCTCAGGTTGTTTCTTATTGGCATTAATCCAAAATGGTTATTATTCTTCCTCCTTCCTTTGAAGACTCTCCAGTTTAGGATTGATTGAAATGGTTGCATGTGTGGGGTGGGGTGAGGAGGTGTTAATGCATTGTTTTGGTGGGGCACCTGTGGCTTTAAGAACTGCATGAGAGGCAGATCTTCAACAAGCTGATCAATAAAATTAACAACATTGAGGAATTAAAATATCAGAGAAAGGAAAATAAATAAGGGGCTGGCAAGGTAGTGTAGGTAGCTTTTCCACATTTCAAACAATTCAAACCAAGCTGATAAAGAAGTTTCATTTTCCATGCTTCAGAATTCACACGTCTCCGAACTTTGCAATGCTGTTCTCAAAGCAAGTAATGTGTACAAAAATGCACATACTACTGTCAGTTGAGCATAAAAATGCAGATATTGTTGAAAATAGTATCAAAAAATGCAATGTATTAGGGAAATTGCTTTGCAATTGGTGTATATTAGGCAAAATTACATATTTTGTATGTGTATATTAGGAGAAATCTGATTAAAATGCTGGTGATGTTTTATGAGGACTTACCAATGAGCACTGACCTTTCATTACAAAAATGTCACGTGGTAAAGCTATGTAGCACAAGGGAAAGTGGTGAATGATAGCTCAATTTGGACTCCACCTTAACACACCACTGAGAGAAGGGTGAGCATGCCAAGTCTGAGCAACATGATATTCCATATGGTCAGTGTTTCTGGTCTTGTTCTTGGGCTTCCAATTCCTTGCTTCTTCTGCCTTCCGGTTCATCCTTGGATCTTGTCTGGTCTTGGCTCCTGGCTTGTTCTCCGATCCTGATTGTCATTGTGTCCTGGCTGTTTCCAGGATGCTTGCCCAAGCCCTAGACCTGACCCCTAATCCTGGTAGTCCCAAGGAAATTAAGGACTATTCATTCCAGTGTTGAATCCAGAAACCACCACCCACTGGACTCCTAGAGCTGTAAAAGGTAAAGGTAAAGGTACCCCTGCCCGTACGGGTTGTGCACCCATCTCACTTAGGAGGCCGGGGGCCAGCGCTGTCCGGAGACACTTCCGGGTCACGTGGCCAGCGTGACAAAGCTGCATCTGGCGAGCCAGCACAGCACACGGAAACGCCGTTTACCTTCCCGCCAATAAGCAGTCCCTATTTATCTACTTGCACCCGGGGGTGCTTTCGAACTGCTAGGTTGGCAGGCGCTGGGACTGAGCAACGGGAGCGCACCCCGCCGCGGGGATTCGAACCGCCGGCCTTTCGATCGGCAAGCCCTAGGCACTGAGGCTTTTACCCACAGCATCACCCGCGTCCCGATCCTAGAGCTGTAGCAAAGTAAAAATAATTGCATGAGCAGAATGACTTCCACCTGTACCGTGGAACTTCCCCTCCTCTCTCCCCCATCCCATGTGTCCCTAATTTCCCACAATTCTCTGGACCAGATCTAGAAGGAGCAGGGGGAAGGTACACAGGGGGAGATGAAGGAAGGAAGTTCCATTGCATGAGTGGAAGTTGTTGGACACAGACCCTGCTTAGGTCTTCATATCCTGCTCTACAATGTGGGCTACAACTCCTGAACAGCTCTCTCAGCTCCTAAAATGAGCAAGTGGGCCCCAGCCCTGGGCAAGACCAGCAGTTCCTCCTCACAGAAGGCAAAGTGTTAGGTCTCTCTGCGCTCCATAAAAACTAGAGCCATCTCCTAGTTTTCTGTTGCTGCAGAACTGCATTTTGTCAATTACAGTTCTTCTTGGCCCTAAAGGATTTACATTGGCAACAGAGTGGTGACCACCACACCTGCCCCCCCCTTTCCTGTGAATATTCCCTCAGGGTTTTTGTTTAGTTACCCCCTGCCCCATTAACCAGACCAAAATACTCATGCTCACTCTGCATCCAGTAAGCACTCCAAACCATAACACAAAGTAATGAAACGCTAATTTACATTATACATTCCCGTTTGTGCTTTTACAGAACAAAGAACCTGAAAGCCAAAATAACACTGGTAAGTTCCCATCAGCTTTTCCTGGCTTCTTTTCCCCTCCCTGTGTTTCTGCAATCATTATTTAGCATGTTCCACTAGATGGCAGGCTTCTAAGGCCTAATCGGTTCCATATGCAGCTGAATGAAGTGGTGAGGTAGACTGTGCCAAGGGAAGATTGCAGTGTTTGGGATTTTTAAGTTTAGAGAAACAGAGAGTCAGAGGTGGCAGCATGATAGACATTTATAACATTATGCATGGCGTGGAGAAAGTAGATAGAGGGGGGAAATCTCTTTTGCAACACTAGAAGTTGTGGACAGCCAACGAAACTGAATGTTGGAAGGTTCAGGACATATAAAAGAAAGAACTTCTTCACACAGCGCATAGTTAAACGATGGCACTCGCTCCCCCAGGAGGCAGTGATGGCCGCCAACTTGGATAGCCTTCAAAGCGGACAAATTCATGGAGGACAAGACTTGATGGGAGGTCTAGTTCATCCTCCAAGGAGTCTGTGTCCAACTCCAGCCCAGCGTTGTTACAATTGGCTTAATGATGGGGCCTTTGGAAGGAATCTGAGTTGGTGCTGTTTGGTTTTTGGATGAGCAGACACAACTCTCCAGACTAGCACTGCCTGACCAGATCTCTTCTACACTCCAAAGTCTCGATAACTTCAAATAAATGTAAGAACCACAACAACCACTTCTCTGAAGATCTAGAGTGCAGTGTAGTAGAAGTCAGAGTGATGGAAAGACCTTGAAGGGAAGTCAGATAGTTGTGCACAGCAAAAAGAAAGAAAGAAAGAAAGAAAGAAAGAAAGAAAGAAAGAAAGAAAGAAAGAAAGACCCCACTTCTTGACCTCGCTTTGTTTCATCATATCTCTATCAAATCTCCAAACACCCTTTAAAATAAGCAGGGAACGCTGGGATACTCGGGATTTGCTCAGTTGTCAAATTCCATATAAAACTAAACACAAACTGGCATGCAAAAATAGCAGTTTCTAATCTAACTGCCCCCAATGTCCTAAAGAAGATAAAGGAAAGGTAGATAACAACCACTTCCTTGAGAGAGAGAGAGAGTAATTACAACTGGACCATGTCCTTCCCCTTCAAATTCTGAGTTCTTCTGCATAGCACCTAACAGGAACCACTCAAACCAATCAGCTAACTGAGCCAATACTCTCTTTTGGAAAGTACCCCTTCAGATAAGACAGGTGAAATGTACAAGGCTGCCCAGGGGCCAGATGCAAGACTCCCATGTCTTTGAGCTGTTTTGGAAGTCATTGCAGGGACTTGAGATCTGGGGACTGTCTGTTAGTAAATTCTCCGCTGTTTCCAGTAAGCACCACAATGGCTCACATACATTTGCAGAATTAACACCAATAGAAGTATTGGTCTCCGAACTGTTTATTAATTTTCAATGGGGAGATCAGCTCATCTATTAAACCCCATAGGGAATAAATCCCTGCCCCCCGAGAGGTTTGATGACTCTGTCCTCTTGCTTTGCTCATTTCCTTTTCACCATCTGAACTCCCCCCACCACCATCATTAATCAAAGTAATTGCTCTGAGAATCAGTCAGGAATGTTTTAAACATTAGAAGCGAAAAATTGTCAGTACAAATTTGCCAGAAAGGCTAAAATATAGATCCATTCTGTCAAATTCTATGGGAAAGTTTGCTTTGGAGCTCTGGGAGCAAAATACAAATTTGCTCCCAATCTATCTTATTTATTTTCAGCACATATGTACATGCACAGTGCTTCATTTAAATGCTATTTTATCCCCCCGCCCCCATGTGCGTATCATTCAAAGTTTAAATCTATGCTGCTGGCTCATAGCCAACAAGGCAATCCATCAATTGAGCCACTGTGGGACATGTTGAACTGCTTTGCAATTTGTAAGTGTGACTTCTTTCTTCTCACTTCTGATCACATTCAGAGTCATGTGCCTATTTCCCCACAATACAGTGATAGATTTATTTATTTTTACCAAGTGACATAATAAAAATGTTGCACAAAGGGATATATTTTATACTTGATATGAACTGCATTGGTAGCCTCATGCCAGCAATAGGGGAAGTTCCAGGTGCTGTTGGCCTCCAACTCCCATCAGCCTCAGCCAGCATGGCCAATGACCTGGGATGATGGGACTTGTAGTCCAGTGACACCTGGGGGCCCCAGGTTCACCATCTCTGCCTTGTGCAGAGTCAGTCAGAGCATGAGTCCACCTGGCCCAGTTTCATCTGCACTGATTGACAGTGACTCTCCATTTTCTCTGGCGGGGAGGGGGCTCTTTCTCGGCATTGCTACCTGAGATCTTTTTAACTGGAGATACCAGCTTGGAATCTCCCCATCTGCAAAACAGGTGCTCCCCCAGTGAGCTTATTCTATTCCTTTACAGCAGGTGTGTCCATGAGAATGCTGGGACCTTGATCCTTGCTTGCAAATGGGCTTATCCAGTACACGTGTCCCATTAGCAAAGTTTGGTCCTTTTTGCCAACACAGCTTCTCAAATGAAAAGTCACAATCTCTTTTTTTATCCTTCTATTTTATACCAGTGATGCTTCACCTCAAACATTTTAGAGCCTCAATTTTGAACAAACAAAATCTTATAAGATGGGTGACAAGAGAGAACCTGGCATGTTGTTAAAAAGAAAACTCCCATGATGAGGGCAAATGATGATCATTTCCATCTTCTCAGTCTAATGATAGAAAAGACCTCTGCTAATTAAAGGTGGAGCCCCCAGGTCTCTGCTGATCGCCCATATGAGTCATATTTGGTGGCCATTGGTCCACCAGTGTCTCTCAGAGGTCTTATTGGATTAACATGTTCTAGCTACAGGTTGTTAACTTGCAACAGAACATATCCTAAGAGCAAACTGCAACTTTCAGGACATGAGGATGCCGAGCAACAAATATGAACCATTAGACCAGCAGCATATTTCACCTGTTACATCTATAGACAGACATATTGAAAAATCTTTTAGTAGAGGCTTGTCCATTAGAGTGAATGAATCACAGCTCTACCAACCTCAGTCTACCTGACCTCCCGACCTCCTTTACTTACAACCTATCAGGGGGAAGTCTCCACCTGTCCTCAGCTCTGGTTCCACCTATTGTTGGTCTCTCTGCTTTCTGCCCTGCCAGTCTCAATGGGCACCAGCCACCACTGTATTGTATTTTATGGTATATAGGAAGTTCTTTGGGTAATCCAGCTAATCACCTCTTCCCCTACTCAGGGAGATAGTAGCATGTTTTAGACACTAAGGAAGACTGCAACAACAGGAGCCAGCTCCAGAGATTTGTGGGGTCCCAGGGAAAAGAGCTCTTTGCTGCGATCCATCAGTGCCTGCTGGTGGGCTTATGTGGTGGTAGCAGCAAGAGTGCTTCAAAAGACTGCAAATAATTGGCTCTAGCTGCCATTTTAGTTCCTGACATAGTGTTCTTCCAGGCCATTGTGGGGAATTTAAGTGGTGGCTAGATTGAGACACCTGAGGGAGACATTTTAAAGGGGGGGGGGGAGCTAAGAGAGGTCTCAGCGGTGGACTACCAAACAGCTAAAGAACTTGGAATCTGCCCAAGGATTTCAGGTGCTGATGCCAGTTCTGGCAGCCACGACATTTCCTATCCTTTTCCTGAACTGGCTCTCTCAGCCTCTTTCCTTCCCTGCTGGTGGACCTCTTGGCCCTAAGAGATGAAAGAGGAAAGGTGAATGTGAGGGCTGGTGGACGAATGAGGGGGGGGCACTTTTATAAGGTGCACACACTGGCCGAAGGTTTCCCTGAATTAAGCCATATTTTAAACCTGCTGATTCAGATACTGTACAGACTTTTAACTTTTATACTCCTATGGTTGTGGCTTCACAGCAGCGTCCACTAGAAACCACTGAAGTCTGTAGGTCAACAGCTTTTGCAGTCTCAATTCATTTGCAGCTTAAGGACCTTAGCTGGGCTAGGTCGAATTTTTGGGTGATTTCCAAGAAACACGTAAGTGTTGAAGGAAATGTGCTATTGAGTCACCCGACAGGGAGCATCATGTTACTTCTGAGTCAGATGAAGTATTGCTTCGGTTTCCTAGTCCCTGCATTGCTTTATTTATACCATTCTAGTGGGATAAGGGGGGGAGGGGAATATGTATATATGCACAATGGAACAGGATTCTAAGGTAGTTTAGCATCAAGGGCCAAAAATCCAGTGCACTTCTCCTTTTTGTTTTTCTCAGACTCATATTGTGCAGTGAAATGGTTTTGGTTGGTTCAAGATCAGGGCATAATTTTGGAAACGGCATGTAAGCAAAGAGAGAAGTGAGCCAATTCAGTGTGGTGGTAATGATGCCCATCAAGCCTTAAGAAGAGGGAGGGAGGAGGAAAAAGAGAAAGAAATAGACCTGTTGCTGCTGAGGGTTGCTTCTCGCAAGTAATATTAAATTAACAACAACAACAATAAATGTGCTTGCATCCATTGAGAAGGACAGAAATCAAGGGCTTTCTTGTCAAAACACAGAGAAATAAGGGCACGATCCAGGCAAGTGTTAGCATGTTGCCATTCTTCAGTGACCTGAGGGGGGCAGCCATTCTTTGGACTTGGAGATAACCATTTTCAACTGTCAGGCACTCTGAAGAAATAGTCCTTGCCTTACCTTGAACCAGCCCTTTCTCTTGGATGCCAGTATCTATGCCTAAGAAGAAAACATAAAAGAAGCGAACGATGCTGGTACAGTATACCAAATGTATTGCAGTTTAGGAATCGATATGCTGTGTTAAGGACCAACACTTCATGTAGCACCCTCGCACTTGCTTGCTTTGCTGGGGCAGACTAATGCGTGCATATGCCCCCAAAATACATATATGAGATCATCACATACTGTGACCTACATTTAGAGAGGATTGCTTTCCTACACTCAGCTGCTTTTCAGTGGTTTGCTTACAATGGTTTTTTTCCCTTAATTGGGTACAAACACACGAGGACAAATCACAGGTCAGTCATTTTATTTATTCTTTCCTCTCTTTTATTTTCTACTGCTGGCGCAGGGTAGCTTGTGGGGGTGGGGGAGGACAATCAGGGTTTTCACTTTAGGCACTAAAATGTCTTTGGGCAACGTGACGATAGAATGCCTATCCCTCACACTGGTTGAGAATAAGGATGCTGCTGTAAGCATCCAGGCAAGAATCCAGCTGGGCCATGAGCATCCAAAAATAGCTAGAGGCCTCCAAGCATAATGAGCAGGCTGTGTTTGGGCTGGCCCTGGGCCAGGCCAAAGGCTCAAAGTATGCGAGATGGCTTCAGAGCAGAGTCAAGGATACCCTTGGCTGCACTGGGACATCACCTCCCATGGCCCCGAGCATGACAAGGGGGCAATTACAGCACTGCCCCCCTGCCACTTTTTGAGGTGCAAGGCGGGATGGAGCACAAGCCCAACTAGCTTCTGTTTGTTTTGGCAGGACAGCTGCATTCTGCTTTCTTCCATCCACAGATGAGCTAGTGGAATAGGATTTCAGTACCAGCTGAAGCAGACCTAAGAGTAGACTCAGTGCATGGTGGGGGCAGCTGCTTAGAATCTGGCTGTGCAGAGAATACTGTTAAGACTTTGGCCATGTTGCAAGTTGAACATTTCACTGGATTTAAGAGAGATGCTGTGGATGAGAAAATCTGTGCGCTGCGGAGTTTTTAGACACAATAGTTTATGATCGCCTCTTACAAATCATAGCCTAATGGTGTGCCTCCATTATTTAAATAATGCCTAACTTACCGGCCTACACTGAAGTGTACTCAATGTAGTGCAAGGCTCAGGAAATGCTGAAACAGGGAAGCGTCGTACTGCATAGATTCTGAATGAACACACTTTTAATAACTTTGTTGACGGCCACCCACAGTTGTCCTGCTTGATATAAGGCATTAGCAAGACCACAAAGGGTGATGCCTCCCCACTTCCTCAGCAATACACCCACTTCTGAGTTAAGAGTGCGGCTGCAGTTGTTGTACAGGCGAGCAATTCACTGGTTAAACCTAAAGTAATACAAGTACAGTAACCTTTGGGGAGATGCAGAAAAGGAGACCTAGTGATTGGATCTGTTGCTTTATTCAATCTGCATATGAACCATTCTATATATTTAAACATACTATCTGCTAATAAAACTTGAACCAGCAGTTAGATGAGACAGTTCCACATGGTGTATTTCAAGATGGGAAGTGTTCAACACACAGAGACAACGCACAGTCCCATGGCTGGCCATGACGACTCTGGCTCTCTTGCCATTTTATTCATTAGCAATAAAAGCAAGCAATATGGCTTATTTAATGGGTATGACCATTTAATTAAAACAGTTAAACCAGCAACAGGTAAAGCTATAGCCAGCAGTATGCAATGAAAAGAGAAGAGGCAAAACTGACTTGTAATAGTTACATTCTTCCATTGTTGTTGCTTTACACCCATTCTAGGCATATATACTTAGAAATAAGTCCCATGACACTGAATGGAGCTTACTTCAGTGTGTGTGTGTGATCGAATCACAGCTTCAAGTAAGTTTCATAGGTATGCATGAAGCAGCCTCCCTGGAATTTGCTATTCCTCTCACCTCCTGCCAAGGTCTCATCACTTCTCAGTGCTTAATACTGGGGGTCAGGTTTTCATATACGAGAGCAGCTGCTGACACATCTCCAAAATAGCAGCACAGAGAATGTTAATATTAAGCATGCATGTGATGTTCTTATCCCCTTAGCCTTTTTGTCTGCAAACGGACAGGTATATCTCCTTTCATATGTTAGTAAGTGGAGAGGATGTCGCCCAGCACCACACAGTTCAAAGCTCACTCAGCACTTATCCCGTCTGTCACTGGAGCGTCCCAGTAGCAGGCTGATGCTGACCTGTTTGAAGGCGTTCTGTCAAGGATTCCAGGGACAGGGAGCAATTACCTGGCTTTAGTTCTGCTATCCAGCAGCTGTTCTGTTCAGGAGAGACCACAGAGGGATTACATTTGCATTTTACCTCTCACCAGCAGGCGCTAGGCATACTGAAAAAATGAAGCCAACCTTCAAAACAGAATGGGTTGCAATACAGAGATCGCTGGGTGGAATGCAATCTGTAAAGCTGTTTGGGTGGGTTATAGATCAAGAGGCAAATAATTTTCATTTCGCAGGTGCAAGGAATCGGTCCGTCAGCATGGCAGAACCTACAGTTTGAAACTCCCTGTCCATTAATATTAGGCAGGCACCTTTGCTAAATTGCTTTCAGTACCTGCAAAAAAAAAAATGTTTCCATTTAGCCAATTCTACCCAGGCATACTCGTTTCTTTTAAAACTACTTGCTTTTCCTTATAATTTGATTAGTATTACTTTTATTCATTTTCCAGGTTCGGTTTTACTGGTGCTTTATGAATATTTTACATTGTTTTACCTAAACCCCTTTGAGGTATTTGTATATTAAATGGCATCTAAATCATGTTAATAATTGGGCTGGCAACTGGAGATGGAACAGCATCTTCCACTGCAACTGAGGGCAGCAGGCTATCTTAGGGGGTGCAGGGGCCTGCCATGCCTCACACAGCTGTTCTAACAGCTCATCATTGCTGCCCACCGCACACAATTTGATGTCTGAGGCAGCTGCCTCACTCTGCCTAACAGGAAGGCCTGCCCTACAGCCCAAGCACCCAGTTAACACCTTAAGGCTTCCTGAGGAACAGCCAAAGGGTACCTCTCTGCAGAACGCTGATCCCCAACACTCTTGAAGATAGTTTGTGCACTTCCCTCACAAACAAGGAGGAGTGTTTTCATCTTCTGATGTGCAGAGCTGGGGAAGTTCAGGATACTACAGATACAAACCAAGACATAACAGAAAATGCTGGCAGCTTATGTGATGAAAGGCAAGTGCTGCTGGTTTTTGTCAGTGTGTTTCAACTCACCTGAGGAGACCATCAGAAATAAGCAAGAGTCCCACCACTATACCTCATAGCACTTCAAATATAACCAACATGAAAGAAGCATTCTTGTTCCTATGTAGCCTCACTTGCCTCAGATTTTGCTCAGAAGGGGTAGAATCTCAGCTTTGAAGCATGGCTACTGGGCGATTTCACACAAAATACAAATTTCAGTACAAGTAGCCATCCATCCTTGTGTGTCGCACTGCTTGGCTTTCATGATCAAAGAAGGATATGAACTTAAGATGACTAATTCAACTGTCTTCTCTAGTATTTACCAGTTCTTTCTTTTAAAGGAGCAACTCCTTCCAGAAACCCTTATGCCAGCATGCAGGGAAAAGATTAACTGAACTGCGTGAATGAAAATGAATATGAGGTAAATATGATGACCATTGTGACAAAGTAAATGAGCCCATGAGCAATGAAAAGAAAACATTAGCACCTCTGCAAATGGTCATGCTAACACTGTCAAGTATGATGTGATAGCATTTTAATTATATATATATATATATATATATATATATATATATATATATATATATATGCAGGTTTTGGTGTCCTCGGGTGTCTTCCCGTGTAAAAGTTGGGGTGTCTAGGCGACGTTTCGACGAGGTCTCACTCGTCATCTTCAGGCTGGTGCTTTCGGCTTCTTGTTACTGGAACAGAGCAGGATCTCAGTGTTTGAGTTCCTATAAATACTGTTGAGGGGGTGTGGTGTATAGCCTCCAATGTTCTGGGCAGAGAGGAAGTTCCCAGGCTAGTGTGCCTTTTCTTCTTTTGTTCCTTAGTTACTTGAGGGATATCTTGAGTGATTTCTTGAGTGATATCCTGAGTACCACTTAGGTGGGTCATTAGGTGTGGATTAGTTGCTAAAGTCTTTGTGTCTTGACCTCTTGAACTTTGTGAAGAGTTTTTCTGAGAAGATGGCTGTACTGCACTTAGTTGTGCTCTGGCTTGGCTTCGTGTATAGGGGCGAGCTGTGGTTTTGTGGCCTGTGTCAGCCAGATCTGTGTAGGGATTGCAGGGGGGTGCAGCATCCGGAGGTGCCACCATGGTTTGGCTACTGGATGGTGTCTGTAATTTATCTGTGGAGAGGGTCTGGGTTTGGGTCTGGTGTGGTTGATTGGTGATGGCGTTCTGTGTGCCTCTGGATCTGGTGTCAGTTTTTGTGGGGAGGGCTAATTTCCAGATGTCTGGCAAGCGGGATGTGTCGTCACGCTTGTTCATGTTGTGAGGGTGTTTCTCTATCTCGATGGCTTCCATGATTATTCTCTTGTGGTGATGTTCCATGTTAAAGAGCAATTTGGAATCTGCAAAATTAATTTCGTGTCCTGTTTCTTTCATGTGTTGGAAAAGAGAGGAAGTTTTTTCTTCTTTTTTGACGGCATTCTTGTGTTCTGCGATACGTGCATTTATTCGTCTGTTTGTTTGTCCAATGTACGTGGCTGGGCAGACTTTGCAGGGTATTTCATAGACCCCTTGGTTTTCCAACTGGATTTTATCCTTGGGGTTTCTGAGGATATTGGCTATTTTTTGGTTGGTGCAAAAGGCTGTTTTGATATTGTGTTTATGGAGGATTTTGCTAATTTTATCTGTAGTGCCCTTGATATAAGGAAGGAGGGCCATGCCATTGTTTTCTTCTGTGTCTTGGTTTTTGGGGGGTGTTTCTTTTTGGATTAGCTTCGTAACCCTGTTTTGCTGGTATCCATTGGCAACTTTTACACGGGAAGACACCCGAGGACACCAAAACCTGCATTCCTGTACCCGTGAAAATCTACGAAAGCATATATATATATATATATATGCAGGTTTTGGTGTCCTCGGGTGTCTTCCCGTGTAAAAGTTGGGGTGTCTAGGCGACGTTAGGGTTAGGGTTAGGGTCGCCTAGACACCCCAACTTTTACACGGGAAGACACCCGAGGACACCAAAACCTGCATTCCTGTACCCGTGAAAATCTACGAAAGCAAATATATATATATATATATATATATATATATATATATATATATATATATATATATAAATATTCCCAAAGATATCAGAGGAATTGATACACTGACTCATTGTAACATATATTTTGTACACGTATTTTATAGTAGGATTATTACTATTGAGCATTTATATAACACCAATGTTATGCCAGGTGCTATCCTATAAGCCAGTGGTTCCCAATTGGTAACCCACCCAGGGGGTCCATAGCACATACCCGTCAATTGACCAGGGCTTCCTGTTTTCAGAGGCCATGCTCTCATGCAAGAGCACAGTGCCCAAAAATGTGTGAGATCAAAAACTATCCGACAGGAATACATGATGAAGGTTGATTACAACCAGTTCTATTTCTCTAGAAAAAGAAGTGCTGGAACTTACCACGAACGCCTCCCTTGTTCTCTAATAATGGCAACGATGCCCACCTGAGGTGCCGGAACTGAGTTCCGGCGATTTCCAGTTGAGAAAAAACCCTGATTACAACTGAGTCTACACACACATACAGAGGGAAGGAAAACAGGGTACAACCCCACCCCAATATTCGGCAGACTGCAACCCTCTTCAGGGGTTAAATTCTCTTAACAATTAATATTGCATGCTCTCTCATTAGTTGTTCACTTTTATGTATTCCGTTTTTGACCAACAAAGGCTGAAGATGCAGAGAAAAGGGGCAAGTCAATATAGGGATGTGCAACCCCTGTTAAACAGATCCACTGGGTCCCTCTCTCACTCCCCCTTTCCCATATCATTGCCACCCAAGGCTCCCATTTTGTGCAGGTGTCTGATTGTCTCAACATTTGTGGATGTGTTCTATATCACAAATGAGATTGCTCTGTGGCTAAGAAAAAGAAAGGGCTATTTCAATACCGCAGTTTTGATCAAAGGTCTTCAGATGGCTCAGTGTTTTGTTCTGTTTTGTTTTAATTAAGCTGAATACAATTTGAGATGCCATTAATACAAAACAGATCTTGCTACAGAGCTGGTTGGAGCCGTATTATCTCAGGGAATGATAAACACACAAACTTAATACAGGGAACAGTCTTGAATGAGAAACAAGATGAGCAAGAATGATACTGTGGTCCTACTTATTCACAAGGTTCCCTCTTACATATATGCTGATGAATCAAGCCTTTGAACATAAGCACCAGTATTTTGGCCGAATTGTAAAAGAAATCCTGAATAAATAGAAGCATTCAATTTTGGGGGGCAGTCCTTTGTATCATTGTAGGTCACACCAATTTATCTGTAGTAAACTGGGCAGTGCAACAGAAACTCAACCCCAGGTTATTCAAAAACACTGTGGTCCAACAGAATACCATCCAAAGAGCAACTGCAATTCAGGACAGTTTCAGTGTCTACACACTTTTTTTAAAACTTCTGGAAATTCTTGCTTTGTTTCAGTGTACATTTGCAAAGAGAATTGCAAGAACAGCCTGTCAAACTCTATTTTCAGAAACACCCAAAAGGTGTATATAAGTTCCATATAGTCTTTTATTGAGATGGTGTATTCCAACTTCCATACTTGTTCAGAAGACTGCTTAACAATCTGAGTGAAGTTCTGTGTGCTTAAGAGTGCAAATACAACTGCAGAAACCTAATGAACAAGGTGCTATGCCTAACACAGCTTTGCCTCAATATCAGCTCATACAAGCATATCTATGTATAGGTGTGATGTGATGAAATGCACACTGTAATACCATCAGGACATGGGGTAAGTTGTACAAGTCATGGCAGACTGGAGATGGTAGAAAACTTGATACAGGGCTGCCATGTTTGGCAGCACCGTCTTTGGAACCATATAAAGTTGCCTGTTTCTTAGGGCTACAGAAGGACAAGGACAGTGGATACCCTGGGATGTCTGGTATCTTTCTTTACATCAGCATCAAATAACTATAATGTCAACAAAACACTGTTGTGATGCTGATGCTACCTCATGGCTTTGTGATATGCCAGTAATCTGTATGTATACCCCACCAGAAGCATTTATTGTCAATCTTACGAACAGGCATTAAGCTAATGCAGCAAAGGATAATGCATTTTTCACATTCACGGCTACCACATATAATGTGATCATTGCTCATAAAAGGATTTCATCATTCTCTAGTGCACAACAAACTTATCAAAATTCTATGGATGTCAAATGAGATTCAACACAAACATTTATAGGGAGAGTAAAGTTATTTTATTAAATCATGCACATCATGTGTGTTAGTGCAAATAGTTCAATCTGTACTCCAGAAATTCTATTGTTTTTTTTATATCTTTACAAAATAGATTTAAAACAATTATTTACTTTTAAAAATGTAATTCTGAAGTTAAGCATTTTCAGAATAATATTTGCAATAACCTATATACAAGAGGTACTGAGTACCACTGGCATGTGTGTGTGCGTGTGGGTGTTTGGGTGGGTGTTACAGTTTCCTGCAAATGAAAAGAATGAAATGAACAAAAACAACATTTTCTAAGAGTCTGTGGACTAACATTCCCTTAATTCTAAATGATCCTCCCAATAACAAATCCCAAATAGTTTAAGACAGAACCTTTAAAGTAAAGTGACCCTCAACACCTCAAAGGCAAATTATTAACTAAAAACTCTATTTAAATATTTAACTAGATCTGCTGATTGCCATTAAATCCTTTGAACCAACTAATTTTTTTTGCTGAGATAAGTCTTCCTATGAATCAGCTGAAACATTTCACTGTGCCATTATTTTTATATTAATACAGACCTTAATTGACAGAGCTGTTGAGCAGTGCAAGCTAGCACTTTATTCAGGTTTTAATTACATACCCCTATTCGCAAGTCAATGCTTACTGGAAACATTAATATTAAGGCCATATAAAGTGTGACATAAAGCTGCTAATCATTGATAGCACATTCTTTCATCTTAAGTTGTTGCATAGAGGACCAATTAGATTATTCTACCTTCCAGAAGGATTGCCCATTTCAGATTTTGTCTTCTTCCTTCCCCTAACAATAGAAGCACTTGAGCACTTCACATAATAATGAAATTATGCCAATGAAAACACAGTTTAAAGAGACAAATATTACTTCCCCAGCTTGGTTTTGATAATAAGTGACTGGAAAAATCATTTCTATAATGTGATATGTGCGAAAATATGTTGCGCTTTATAGTGTCTATATACATGAGATTTAATAAATTACATTCAAACTAAAAATTGGATCACTGCACTATGTCCATCAGAAAAATCAAGATTTTGCTCCCAGAAAAACCTTAGTTCACTCAGGCACACACATGCACACACCTGCACGCAAAAACATTCTAGACCGATGATGTCCGTTCAGTTTCTTCTAGAGCTCTTTAAGGCTGACAATGAATTATACCAGTTCCCAAGTCATCAATAAAATAGGACCTTTACTGAAGAAAAATACTTGTTTCTGTCAGAAGACTTGGAAAAAATAAAATTGTTCCCAATAGCTCAGTGACTCACAGCAAGTAAAAAATCATAATGGTATGTTCATGTACAAATAAAGTCAAACTGAAAGGCACTGAGCACACTGCATCTGCTTCCAAGTATTAAAGGATATTTGGCATGGGTGTCCAAATTGGGGAGGGGTTGGGGCGAGAAATGCATTGCTTTCAATCTGGCAATCAGATTCTTAAGTAAAATATCCACACACCTAACCATCATAAATAATTTGGTACCAAGAAGCCTACTTTAGGCCACCATAACAGTATTTAGAACTCCAACATACTATCTTAAGAATTACATGAAGTTGTGAGCAGCAATATTGCTCACGACAGAATGAAGTCATAATTTTATTCCCTCTTTATAGACAGATACATTTTGTACAGTTTAAAGCAATGACCCTACTGCTGCTCTGAAGCCAAACTCTGCGGTACTAAGAGGTAAAAAAAAGGAACGTGATGAATCTGTCTTTCCCCCAGTATGTGAATGATGCCAGCTTCTAAAGGGAGGACGGTGTATGGATTCAACAACAGTTCTCATGGAGAAGCTCTGGTTAGGCCTGGGTACAGCACCATGGCTGTCACAGCTACCAAAGCTGCCATCACAGGCATCCAAGGCCATTGTCTCTGTGTAGGGAGAAAAAAAAGGAAAATAATCAATATCTCATTTGTTTCAGTGGACACTAATTAGTTAACCCCTTCAAGTTCCTGGAAGTCCCTAGAAGGTTTTCCCATCTGTTCGTGGTTTTGATTTTTTTTTGACTGGGCATCAAGGGGTTAAACAAAGTTCATCTAAGTGAAGGAATTTCAATGGATATTAAGTCTCCATGAAGTGACATCATTAGCTTTAGCAGATGCATAAATTCATCCCTTAACTGAACGCTTCCTATTGAACCTTTCTGAATTTTTTAATCTGATAACTGCATTTGATGCTTGTGCCAAGATAAATGCATGCCATGCCAAATTGTGAGCTGTTAGACCTCCTCCAGAACACTGTACAAAGCATCAGCAGAAGTTCATCAGTTAACAATTAACAACACATTAAACTTTTCTTGCCTAGGTTTAAAGCAGTTCTGAAATGTAGCAGTGTTAATCTTAACGTGTATATTCTTCATCCCACCTTAAATTATGACCATTCTGAAGAATGTAATTCCACACAGAGGGTGGTAAGTCTTACAGAATGCATTTGGGAAGGTAGTATCCATCCCTGCAAGAACTGGAAATGCAAAACCACCACCTGTTGCCCGCACCTCGTCCATTCATTCCCCACCCACCCAGCATCTTCTTCACCACAACAGTGAGAAAAGTGAAAGGCATTCAAACCCAGAGAGAAATTTCTGAATTAGTGGAGGGTAAAAAGGAAATAAGGGACCAGATTCAAATATGCAAACTCCCCATTTGTTTAGTGTCATTAAGCAGTTAGGTTTTCTTCCAGGCCCTAACTCTGTGGCATTTTGCAAAAGACAAATGTGTGTTAGAAGAAGCACAGTCAGAAACAAGTAGGTTACAACAGGACACTGTTAGCACTAGCACAAGGAAAACAAGACAGATGTTAAATGATTAGTTTGTTTGTTTTTGGGGTTTGCCAATACCACACACAATGACTTATTAAATGAAGGATTTGCATCAGGTAAACCAATACCTGTTTTTCACCATGCACTATCTTACAAAAATGGCACAAACAGGTGAGAGGGACGAACATACATGGACTGAATAGTGCTTGTAGTACCTTTCTCTACCACAATGGGTTGTAACACCAAAACAGGAAAGCCAGGATTAGGCCGATGAATACGGCTGGGACGGGTGGTAATATGGAAGGCTAAAGGGAAGGGAAGGGATATTAAAATCATTTTTGTGCTATAAAATAATCAAATAGGTAAAGATGATTTAGATAGGGGGAGAGCTCAAAGATCAAGTTTTGTTTCAACTGAAACACTAAAGACATCTAACAAGAAGACACAGCTAGTCTGGTATACAAAGTTAGTACACCACTGTACAAAGTAAACATGGATATTGAACAACAAAGCATTTCTTCTCTTAAGGAAGCTCTTTTTAATCTTACAGAATGAAATATTTTAGGGCAAAATAATCAATATGCACTGCAACCTAACTCTTGTCAGCAGAGAATGAATGTTACAAGGTCCAAAGGATGCAAAATAGGGAACACCTGGCTATCTCTCCATATATGGTCCATCCAAATCTTATGAAAAAGACAAGGTGGAGACCCAGCTGTTCAACCCCTTGCCTAAGGACAGTGCGACAGGAAGGTTTTCCATATGCTAGAATTTTAGTATTAGAGACTGTTGGAATCACGGTATTATCTTATTGTTTATTTTATGGAAACTATTATTTCCCCTATCAGGATTAACATAAAACAAGCTTATTTATAGAAATTCAAATTTCCTCCAGGGTAAGACAGTCCTTGATCCCAAAAAAGGTTTCTTACTTCAGCTTTAGAGAGCACATCCAAGCCCAATTCAAAGTGCTGGGTTTGTTGTTGGTTTTTTGCTTTTAATTATTTTATTGATATAATATTACTACACTTTGAAGCCAATACATCAAACTTGCTTGTTTGCCAAGAAAAGAAGTAATGAGTGAAATAAAAAAGAAAAGAAAGATGGCCTATGAAGCGGAAAGGGGGCAGCATAGCAAAAACAAAAACAAGTGCTGGTTTTAACCTATGAAGCCTTAAATAGCGCAGGACTGCAATACCTCAAGGACCACCTCTCTCCATATGAACTAGCCCAGGCCCTGTGATCATTATCTGAGGCCCTTCTTTGTGTGCCTCCTCTGTGAGAGGTCCAGAGGGTGGCAACATAAGAATGAGCCTTTTCTGTGGTGGCTTCCGTTTGTGGAATGCTCTCCCCAGGGAGGCTCACCTGGTGCCTTCACTACATATCTTTAGGCACGAGACAAAATGTTCCTCTATAATCAGGCCTTTGGCTGATAAACGATTCCCTTTTAAATGTTTCTGTGGGAGGATGATTATTGGTTTTTGTTGTTGTTGTTGTTGTTGTTATAACATGTATTTTGTTTTCCTTTTCTCTTTCTTTCTTTTTGCTGTGAATTGTCCTGTGATCTTAGGATGAAGGGCAGTGTATAAATTTAATAAGTAATAAAACATCTCAAGGGGAAACTTAACAGGAGAACACCTTTGTCAACCTGCAAGGTTGAAAAATAACAGTAAATCCATTTGGCTGTGAGGTTCTCCAGTAAAGTAAAAGAATGTCAACTCCTCACTCACCCCGTATCTGAATCACCAACCACCTGCATAGATAACTCTTCTCAGTCCCTATTTCTAATAATTTAGTGATTAGGGAATATGGCAGTCAGTACTGTTTTATTATTATTTCAAAGCCTTTGTATATTGCCAAGTTGGATAGATATTTTTCTACTCAAAAAGGGTGAGCAAGAGTTGCCATCAGAATGTTCTGGAATCTCCCAGCAACAGAACATTATTTGGAATGTTCACACCCACTCAATCTTCTCATTTGACTGAATCAGGCAAAACATGTTTATTACTGAAAGTAAAATTCATGTTGATTCTGTGGTGAAAATCCATGAGTAAGAGACTAACTCTACTCAGATTCTGCATTCCAACATATCAGCACAATATTTTTCACATTTATTCCTCTACACATGAAAACATTTTAAGACAAAAGTGGAAGATGAAGATAGCAGATGAAGTTTCTTTTAGTTGTTGATACACTTATTGTATTCTATTGGTCTTTAATGTATTCTCAGGTGCTTTTATAGAACTTTAAAAAATATAAATATTTAAGTTGATTTGAGAATGCATTTTACTAGAAAGACAATAAGTACTGCTACCAAGAAATATTCATCAAACTGCAGATTAACAGGGCATCCAAGTCCTTTCCCTATAGTTCTACTAGATATACTCAGGCCCATAGCAAGCGACAACAACGAGGTTGATTCTGTAACTGTTGTAGTGGAAAGACTTCACATATCACTGATCTGTTATAGCAGATTGGGTTATAATAAACAAGAACCTTTAGATTGGGTTATATTAGGTTAATTTTACTTAAAAATCATTCTAGTTGCTGTATCCAAGCTCTGCTCCCCTCAAAGTCAACAGAAGTCTGAATGACACTCCTTTATTCGCCTGAGAAGCAGAAACTGCCATTCAAGAAGGCATTAGCTGAAGTATGGCTGGCGGATGGAAATTGCTGTTCTCTCAGTCTCTGCTTCATTTTGTGTTAGATATCTTGCCCTGATTAACAAAGGTTTTCTGAAGCAAGATGCTTGAATAATTATGGGTACTGGAATATCTCCACTGGCCAAATTGCTAGTTTTGTAAGGGTTGAATATTTCAGATGAGGAAATGAACAGAAATTCTGGCAAAGGCTCTTCAGATCCAGGCTCAGAAAAGAACTTTGGGACTCAATAAAGCCTCAGAATTATTCTCCCCTTCACATTCAAATCTGAATGGGGAAAGTATTTCCAGGTCAGTTTTTCCCTATGGAATGTAGCACCCCACCCCCAATATTAGAGTTGCTCCATTAGATTGTATTGGGCCGGAGATGTTTATGGGCCACTGATTTCATGAAATTCCTGCAACTTTGCAAAATGCTTTTTCATCAGGCATGGCTAGTAATCTCGCGGTGGAAATAAAATAACAAAAACCTGGCACACGTGTTATACAGACTTACATGATTTCCTTTTTCTTGTAGCAGCTTCAGGTTGTCTTTACACTGTTTGAGTTCATCTGTGATTGATTGCTTTTCCTGCTCAGTGATTTCAAACTTCGACTTCAGCTCTGAGAGTATGGTCTGTGTCTTTTCATACTAAAGGCAAAGAAAACACATATACTACAGACCCATTTAAACTAGATTTAAGAGGTTAAAGTAGCTTTAGGAGATGTGTCTATCCTTTTCAATAAATTATTGCATGAATATTAATATGTATGTTTTGGGCAGGGCAGCAATTTAGTTTTTGCTATACTGGAATCAAGTTCAGGAAAAAGTAAACTGATCTGTGTTCATTCCCCTGCACTAAGATTGATTGATTGATTGATTGCATTTATAGTCACCCTTTTCTTCCAAGGAGCTCAAGGTGGCTGTCATGGTTTTCTCCTTTCCTCATTTAATTCCCTCAATAACCCACCCTCCCCCGTTATTTTAGAATAAGGTTTATCTTGTTATCACTGGTGTTTTGTTGTTGTTTGCTAAAAAGTGAGAGGAAAATGTCAAAGTACAATACAAATCCTTCATGTCAGAACTAGACCCAGCATTTCCTGCTCCTCTCCCAGCAGTGGGGGAATGCAATCATGTCATGTAATCTGTTTTATGTGTGGGAGACAGGAGATGAAAAAGGACAAGAGGGTTTGGCAGCTACAGGTTTGCTGCAAATCTGAATCCTGTTGATTCCTTTAATAAAACTGCATGGTGCCTGTATTACAGTTTTGCTCCTTTCCACTAGATACTTACAACTCTCTATATAAACCTTTGTTTCATATTTAATTTTGTACTTCACAAGTTATTCCATGCTAGAAAATATTCATTTATCTAGATTAAAGCTTTTTATACAATAATTCTCACATTGCTTGAAATTAATAACAGCACCTGCTCAAGATGTGAGACACTATTCAAATTCCCTAAAGATAAAATCTAGCTGTCCATGATGCTTTTCTGCTGAAAATTCTAGACCGAAACATATGTCATTTGGTTTAATTGTATTTCCTTTTGGGATTTGGCTTTAGACATGGTGCAACAATTTTTTTATTCTAGATCAAAAGCTGCAGGTTTTTCCATTTTATTAGACATCCTTCCAGAAATGTCATCCAAATTCTTTCCAGCAGAAAAAACCTCATGCCTAATTTGATAAAAATACAGCCACTCCCAACATTTTTGACTCAAAGAAAAAACTGAAGACAACCAGTGAGACAATCAATACCATTTTCCCAGTTGATGCTTTTCTGCTCACCTGAAAAAGTTTATAACTTATTCCAGATAAATTGCCACCATTGTATTACAAAAAAATATTGTCAGAATGGTGAACCCGTGGCCCACAGGCCAATTTTGATCTGTGATCCACTCCAAACTACTCCCACCTGCCCATCAGCTGATGTCACTGGTGATGTCAGCCGACAGGCAAGAGGAAAGAATTTAACCCTGCACTGGCTGCGCAACTTGCTCCCAACTAGAAACAGGATTGCACAGCCAAGGCAGCAAGATTTGATCAGCTGATGGTAAAGCCCTTTGCAAAAGCATTCTTTGAAGCAGCTCAGTGTTTTCCCTTCAAGCAAACAGGCATGCAGGTGCCAGCAGGGAAGAGGAGCTTCTTCTCTCCGCTCCCCCTTAAAGGAAGCATATGGGGATGCTTCAAAAAGAGCTTTCGCAATGGGCTTTAAAAGACCCCCAACTTCCATTTGAGACTCTAGATGTTTTGAAGGTGCTGCAGCTTCCCAGTTGGAAGTTAAGCACTTGGAAACCCCATGCAAAGGATTTCAAAAGGTGGGCAGAGGTGCCCATCTGGCAATCATGTGATGTGATATAATGGCATTATGTAATTGGCAGGGTATGGGCCCACCCACAAGTCAAATTTGGTCCACACATTTGGCCCATGGAGCCAAGAAGGTTGCCCAGCCCTGCTTTACTGATGTGCCACTAACCCTAAGTCTACAACCAACTACAAAAAACAAGTTAGGATGAGTTAGACTCTTTCTGTCTCAGGAACAGAAAAAGAAGTATGGGAGTGTGGGTCAGTAAGTACACGAGCATCACATCTTAGCTCATGTATCACGCAGTAGCTCAACATTCAGTCCTTGGATAAACACACCTTTTTTTCATGCAGATGGGCAGCTGACCAGCACAGGCTCTGCTTTGGGATTTGTGGCTTGTGGGAATGGAATGCACTGAATGGCCACAAAGTAAGTAACAATGCACTTCCTTTCCCTAGTCCCCAAACTCTTTTAATGATTTATCGGGAGTTTTATAAACTGCCTTGTGTTGTAAATTTAAGTATGGCACAAAATCAATTCCACCATCTGCAAAATTTTAATCAGACTGAAAGCCTGTGAGGTGTTTACTATTTGTTTTCAACATTTTTTTCAAAAATAAGAGAAAGTTTGCACATCAGCAAATTCAGTACAGCTGTCTACCTTTAAGGACCATAAGCATAGTAAGAGAAAATCAGACAGGAACAGTGTCATGGAAGGAGGGCCATGGGCAGGAGATAAATTTTCCATATATGGAAGGAGAATGTCACACTTAAGGGAAAAAAAGCTTAGGGCTGATCCCAACTAAGTCCTAAGAGTAGACATGTTAAAATTAATGAACTTAAATTAGTCTTATCCATCAACTTCACTGGGTTTACCCTGAGTAGGCCTAATATTAACCTAGGTTTGTTAATTTTTGCGGGTCTACTCAGAGAAGTCTTTTACTGTATGTCACAAAGTTCTGTAGTTTTCTTTATAAAGTACTACACAATTTGGAATCAAGCTTCTCCATCAAAATGTAACCCAAGAGACCAAAACCTTCTACCAGGAAAGGCATTTCTCTTTCCAGTGGCCAAAAACATATTTAACCAGAGCGGTATAGAATCCCATTTTAAAGAAACCTTATGGCAAGTATGTGAAATCCACCACAGTTCATTGTAGTGCTAATGCCCCAAATTATGGATCATATTATATATTATAGCACACCCACCCACACCCCTCAAGGTTTTAAAAAGTAGACAAACAGAGTGTTCTGAATTCCCTGTAGAAACAAATGTTTTCTCTGCAAAAGCATAAATAGTGTCCACTACAACTAAGTAACACCACTGTATTAGTAAATTTTGAAAGCCAAAATGTTGGCAAAATATACAGTCCCATTAGTCCCAACTACAAAATAAATATGAAAATGGCATTCAGATGGCAACTGAAATGATAACAAGGGAAGGGATCGAAAAGTGCAATGAAAATGGTCAACCAATGCTTTCCTAGTAATGTTAATGAAGAAACAAAACAGCTACTGAAGGTTCATCACCTCCATTGTCTGTGCATGAGGCACTTTCTGGAAGGCTTTTAATGCTTACCTTATGTGCTTTCTAGCAAGCTCAAATGCTACCAAAAAACCCCACTAACCTCAATAGATGTGCATTCCTAGTTGTTAAGGGAAATGATTGCCTTGACTACAAAACCAATTTGAACGCTTTAATCTTTACAGAAGCTGAATTTCTATCACAAAGTTCAAAGCCTCCCTCAGGATCCAATGTGACTAAGCTCTTCAGTGCAGAGAATAAAAGAATAATATGAATTCGTTCCTACTTTCCTCTACTCACTCTCTACAAAAGTTGGAAACGGAAGGAGGCTCAGTACCCAGGTTCATTTTGAATGTGGCACAGTTATCATGAGGTGAACTGTGTGCCCTTTTTATTATATATTTTGCCACACAGGGCATCAACCACTACCAGGCAATTCTCAAATCTTTAACCTGATGCTGTAAATATAAAACATCGTCAATGTGGACACTTCTCATATGAAACTGAAAAGGCAAAAATCATCTCATGAAGTAACTGTAGGAACTGAACTCAATGAGCCCTTTATAGCTTTAGCCCTAATTAGGTTCACAGGTGCATCTTCATATTTGCCCTAACAGAAGGAGAAAGTCAAGGGCTTTACGTCTGAAGGCAGGGTCGGTCCAGTTTGTAGAGTTGTAAGCAACTCTAGGAGCCTTTTGTTGCCGAAGGGCAGGATTGATTAGATAGATAGATCATAAAAAGACAAGTGAATAAGCATTAACAAACCTTTTTTAGAAAAGAAAATAATTGGAGTACATTTCAACAAGCAGAAGAGCACGCTTAACTCAGACAGTTTTGAGAGACAATGCATACAGAATTATTTCACATCAACTCAGCTGCGTTATCTATTCCCCATCCACACCCACTAATGGCAACTCCCGCCCTATTGCTTTTCAAATCTCTTTAGTTCCAAAATCTGTCTGTCGCCCAAAGGCCTTGTTCATACCTGCATCAACTGCAGGGCTTGCATGCTGCCCACTTCCCTCTTCTCCCCTGGCACAGCCACAAGGAGGAGAATGGAGGCTTTTGCTTCCATTTCCAGCTCACCACAGTTAGTGTTACATCTGCGTTGTGGTTAGTGTTAACTATGGTTTAGGGAAACCCAGCTTAAAACCATGGTGTATAACTTGGCTTGTATACCCAGACCAGTTCACACTAACCACAATTCTTCATTTGGGTGAAATAAGTTACTATGAATAATCAAAATGGATGCAAAAACCTTCTGTCCCTTCCTTGCAGTAGGAACAGAGGAGAAGGAACCCAAAGCTAAACTGTAGCTTCGTGTTACATCCAAATGCAGCTAAGGGGAGAATGCTGTTGACAGGGCAGGAGAGAACGACAGTCAGGGTCCCCATAGGGTGGATGGAATCCAGAACAATTGTTTTCAGACATACAAAGCAGTGATAAAGACGAACTTGAATTTCTTGATATCTACCTCATTTTGAGCATCCTTAGCTTGATTCTCTGCTTCATTAAGAAGGGTTTTTAGACTAGCTGCATCTCGTTGATGTTGCTCTTTCAAAGACCCCATTTTATTTTCAAGCTCCTTTCGAGTCAGCTCAAGAACACTCAGGTCACTGTTAAGCGCTAAACTCTGCTGTTGAGAGCTGTGAAAGAAAAGAAGGGCAAACCCCAAAGGAATACTACATGTTTAGAAACAAATACTTTTAATCAACATTAAAATTTTAATCTATTTCCCCTCCTCAGAATCAAGCACTTTATAACATGTGCAGCACTATGCACCCACAGTATCCCTATAACTGAACAGAGTACTGGTGCTCTGGCATACTGCATACAAAGTTCCATAACAAATGCATAATGAAGTTTCAAGCTTCAAGTTTCAAGAAGGAAAAATAAATGTTTTTTAATTGACACAACACCAAAATAAAAATATAGATAATGGAATGCTTTGGACATTATGCTAAACCATAGTTTAGTGTTATGAGAATGAATTGTAGTGAGCCTCAGATTCATGCACCCCCGCTCCTCTAGTGCTACCATATAGAAGAATCTGGAAGGTTCTGCTCCTGTTTTAGATTAGACACATTTTAATGTCCTTCTGAATCTGGACAAACTGATTAATATTAAGTATGGTTAGTTGAATCAAATCAACTTTAAACCACAATTCATGAAGCTGAGTTGTTTCAATTAGCTACAGTGAAGATTAATGACACTTTACGGTTTAGATTACATATTAATTTGTGAGTAATCTAAAATGGAAGTGGAAGCTTTCGGTTTCTTCCTTGTGGCTTCACTGAAGGAAAAGAAGAGTGTAAGAATCCAAGGCTTGTTCACATCATGCTAAGCCATAGTTTAGGGTTTATGTGCAAAGCGGCCCAATGTTCAAATAAAATTAAACCAGCTGAGAACAGAAACCAGAGCTGGCATGCACCTGCCTTTTTAACTAAAACCTTTCTTTACAATCATCTTCCTTATATATAACCAACATGTGGAAGGTGTCCCAGCAACACGTAAATAATTATAACTTCCTCTAATAGCAAACACAGGTGGTGAGTGCCAACAGGAATGTTGCCAACAAAGGGCGGCTGGAAAAAGGAAGGAAGCAGCAACATGCTTGGGACAACCACAGTTTACATAACTACAAGACCCCTTCCTTCCAAAATATAGCCTAATGTAAAGATGAGCAAGAACTGTCCAGAAGCCATGGAAAGCTTATCGTAAAGTTCGAAAAGAAAAACAGGGAAGTGGAAGGTCCTGGTTTAAATGGATGGAACAAAGTACAGTGGTACCTCTGGTTACTAACTTAATTCGTTCTGGAGGTCCATTCTTAACCTGAAACTGTTCTTAACCTGATGTACCACTTTAGCTAATGGGGACTCCTGTTGCCGCCGCCGCACAATTTCTGTTCTTATCCTGAGGTAAAGTTCTTAACCCGAGGTACTACTTCCAGGTTAGTGGAGTCTGTAACCCAAAGTGTCTGTAACCCGAGCTACCACTGTACTCTTGTTTGGAGGTGAAGCTACATTGCAGTATTTTGTTGTAGGGCCTACTGTTTCTAAATTTGAATGCTAGATAATGAAAACATACCACAACATAGGCAATCTTTCCAATGTTAAAAAAGAGAGAGAGTATTAAGTCATGGTAAAGAATATGAGGTCTTTCCAACACAAGTGAAGCAACCAAGAAAAACTACTTTAGGCCGTGTAAAGGGCTTCTTGTAGGACTTTTGATGTCTTGCTTGCAATGGAAGACCACCCCGCTTCTGATTCAGTGCAGCAGCTGGAGACTGCAAAGCATGGAATTAGTCTGGCAATTCTCTAAAATGTAGCCAAGGCTACATATGCTATGACCTTTAAGTCATGTAGCGGAGAGGGGTGGGGGGAATCATACGGAAAATATTTATACAAAGTGACCTTCACGTTATTTGCAAACTGGCATTCAAATGCATTCCATTTTATCTGTTAAGTTGTATTTTAGTCAGCATTTTCCAAAATCAAAACACATCTTTGAATCCTGCTACTAATGATTATTTTAAACTTAAAAGTTTTAAATGAAAATTAAAACATATTAGCTTCCACTCAACTTCTATCCTTCAACATTCCCTCCTGTCTCGTTATGTTATCATCTTACCTAATAATTTCCAGAACCTCCAAAAAGGGAGAGAAGAAAAATAAATCCCAACAACAACAACCCTGACCACAAGGGTAGTTAGGAAATTCTTGATTAAAGTCTCATGGCATGTATGGCATTCAGAAAATTCCAAAAATCACTGGGTCCATTGAAAGCTTTTTATTATTTCACAACCTGTCCTAAAGGTTCTTCATTTTCAATGCTCAGTTCATTGAATGGTGAGGACTTTTGATAGTGGAAGGACCAATCTCTTAGCTATCAGTACATAGGCAAACTCGGCCCTCCAGATGTTTTGGGACTACAATTCCCATCATCCCTGACCACTGGTCCTGTTAGCTAGGGATGATGGGAGTTGTAGTTACAAAACATCTGGAGGGCCGAGTTTGCCCATGCCTGCTTTAAATTGTTTGAAGTTTTTTTTTGGGGGGGGGGTTGGAGAGAAAGGTCTTGACACCAATAGTACACTTTTCTATTTCTCTTCAGATCAGGGCAAATCACTGGGAATTCCTAAGCAAAAATTGTCTAGCGCTTCAGATGTACTAAATGACCCTGGACCAAATCTGCTAAAAGAAACAGCGAAGGGTATTGCGAATACTGCCACTTGTAGGAGGGAGTCTTATTTTCATTTAAAATACATTTTCAAAATTGGCGCCCAATTTTAAGGAGCTATCACCATATGGTAAGATTGGGATTCACCCATCCAACATCTATGGACTTCGCCATAAGATTCAGCAGCACTTACTTATGGAGCTCCTTCTCCTGTCGCTGAAGTTCACATGCAAGCAAAGAGTTCTCCTTCTTTAATGAAAGGCATTCGGTTTCAAGAACAGTCCACTCCTTTCTCAATTTTTCAAGTTCACCTACAAGCAAGTAATGCTATGTTACCCATTAAAGTGGACTGAAAATTGGGATCTTCAAAGGTGTTCGAGTAACATCTGCAATTATTCTAAAATATCTTTGACATAATAATTATATGCCCAGTTTGTGATAAAAACTGAGGCCAATCTTCATAGTGACACATTTAATTCCTTTAAACCTGATCCACCCAAATTAGCACTACTATATGCTAAACTAATTTTCCACTGAAAGCCATTCACAGTTTCAGGAACTACCGATAGAGAGGTCACGGTGCTAAATAATTACCAAATGCCACAATAAACAGGAACCTAGAAACTGCCTTATACTGAATTCAAATAGCTCAGAAATTTGTCTACACTGAGTGGCAGCAGCTCTCCATGGTTTCAGAAATGGTGGAATCATAATCACACCAATTTACTAGAAAATATAATGATTTAACTTCAGAGAACATGGGGGAAAAAATCACCCTAAAGATAAGACTTTACAACAATGCAGGTACACATGCTAGCAGAAATCTTAAGGATTTTATCAGTGATATTATAGATAGAAACAGCTGGTTGTGTATAATATTGTAGTCATGGAAACAGATCATTCTGAGTGAGAGATAGCATTTGTTTGATCGAGGCAAACAATTAGAAGCTTGAATACATTTTGAAAAACACTCATCAGTGCAATTAGCACAGAATGAATGAAATAATTCTGGAGAGGCCAGTTAGACGATGTTATGTTAAAAAAAATTCTCACTGTAACTAATTAGCACAAAACAATAGACTATTTTGTTGGTGCAGCTTTATACGCATGCAACATTAACACTGTAGCACAATGTCATAACACAGTTAGGTGCTATATATTGTATAACCTGCTTCTCTGGTGCCTTGTTTTCAGATATTACATTATAAACTTTCAGAAGCATTTCATCAGTTTTGATTTCTTGAAATGGTTCAATCCAACCAACAGCAGTTGGGAGTCAAGATATTTCAAGGATGATATTTCAAGGATGATATGCTATGCTGCAAACCTGTTGCTGTAGCTTGCCAAACCTTTAAGATGTTTTCAGGGATTCCAGATAAAGTGTCTGCATGGCATGGCTGTACGGACAGATCCCACTGGTCACTGCTGAACCAAAGCCTACTAGAGACTAATTTCTGTTACAGTCACATATCTTCATCTTGCTGCATCAGTGGACTACAGAAGCCCCTAAACTTATATGTGCCATTTAAAGCGCAAAAGGACTATAGGCATATTCTTCCTAGATCAAACCAAGAGGTGAATCTAGTGTCATACCTTGCAACCGGGTGGCCTCCTCTTTCTGCTGATCCTCACACTGCTGACATCGTAGTTGAAAACTGGCTTGCAGACTGACGATTTCTTTCTCGTATTCTGAAGCCTCTTTGCGCCACCGCTCAAGCTCAGCCCTTACTTTCTGAAGCTCTTCTTGTAAAGCTGCAACATCTCTTTCCCTTTCAGACGCAGCCTTCTCGGCCACTTGTTGCAGTAACAGCATCTCACTCTGAGCACTAAGCAACTCATTTTGAGTACTGGAGATCTCACTCTCCTTTTTCTCACGAAGACATTCAATATCTTCCTGCAGCTGATGCAGCTGAGCTGTAAACATTTACAAGAAATCAGATTTTCTTAAGGAGGTTGGGTAGGCAAATTCATGTCAGCCATTTGGAGCTCTAGAAATGGAAGCTGACTGAACTTTAGCGCTTTACTTTTAAAAAGAAGTTAACAAAACAAAAGAAAGATGGGTGTAAGAACCCGGCTGCAAACAGACTGGCTATGCTTATGTGTAACGCTAAACCATGGTTTAGTGCTACATGCACAAATAAGAATGAGCCTGAGCGAAGCATCAGGCTCATATGCTACCACCTTCCTCTCCTCCACATGCATGGCCAGGAAAAGTATTTGGGCATAATTTTTGATCCACTTTCCATTGGTTTGTTGTGTCATATGAATCAGAGACAATGTTTTTAATTCAGCATTTCTGGCTTATATGTAACAACAAGCCAAGTTTTGACAAAAGGTAACTGAACTCTGTCAAAATCCTCCCAGATGAGAAAGACAAGCATGTGAGTCTGAGATTATGCTCGGGTTCCTTTCCGCTCATGCGCACAGTGATAAACTGTGGGCATAGGGCGGGATGTAAATTCAATACATAGACTAGCTTAGTGTTATATGCAAACCAGGCCAATGATTTAATTCCAACACTTCTATCATCTCATGAAACCATTCCTAGATTAGATTCAGTTTTATGTTTTAAGTATTTAGACAAATTGGAAACCAAGGACAATTAATCTTTTGGCACACAACGCAGAATTGGGCAAGGTGTCAGACAGATCTCATCCTGCCTGGTTCATCAATTTGTCCTAGCATTGCTCTAATTCTGGAATGTCTGCATCTTAAGCTCTATCTTCTTGACCATACAGCTAAAGATGTACATTGGTACCTCTAGTTACGAACTTAATCGGAGGTCCGTTCTTAACCTTAACTGTTTTTAACGAGAGGTGTGCTTTCGCTAATGGGGCTTCTTGCTGCCACTGTGCCGCCGGCACACAATTTCCGTTCTCATCCTGGGGCAAAGTTCTCAACTCGAGGTAAGTCTTCCAGGTTAGAGGAGTTTGTAACCTGAAGCATTTGTAACCTGAGGCGTTTGTAACTTGAGGTACCACTGTACTGCTGGACAGTCTGCTTGAAATTCTGAGGAAGGGACTGGGTAGCCAAAGCCTGCTGGCAACAAAATGATGGAAGGAGAGGCTATAACGTCCTCTCACCTCCACTTTCAGAAAGGAATTGGTGCTGTTAACCTACACCAACCCATGCTTCTTAACAGTGCTATTTTTAAAAAACCAAAACAGTAGTTCCTTGTTTGTTCCAGCAGCAGCTGATCTCATCTCCTGCAACTAATCAAAAGTGACTGCTGGAGTATATTAAAAAATGCTGCTTAAATGCGGGGTGGGTGGAGATATGTATTCATAATCTGAACAGAATTTAGTTTCACTTTCCCTGAATGTTGGTTTGTCATGTTGTCTGTACCAGTGACAAATGCACTTTGGTTTAAAGCAGAGGTGGAGAATCCCCGAAACTTATCAGTTTCAGGCAAGAACCACAAGTTTGAATGTAATCCTTAACTGGAGTTCTTTAAAAGTGAAACAAAACTCTGGTAATGTCCTTGCCATATTCAAATGCATCATCTGCATCTTTTCTACTAAATCTTTCGCATAAGGCTGTTATACCTTGGAGAACCTGGATTTGCTTGGTGGATTCTTCAGCTTGCAATCGATAAGCTTTTCTCTCTTCTTCTAGCATTGCTGTAAGTATAATGACAGGATCTGAAGTTTTGCTCCATTATACTTACATTTGGAAAACATTAGAAATTAGTTTTTAGTAGCTCATTAAAATAATGTCAGAGTCCATGTAAGTAAATCAAAATATTTAAATAATCATGTTACACTGCTAGCTGTTAATACATTTTATTAAAGCTTTTTTTTAAAAAAAAAAAATGCTTCCCTTCAATGCATCCATGATATTACCATGTTATGGAACAAAATGAAACGGACAATAAAAAAGGCTTATTTATTTCCATTGCTTAAATTAAACATTCAAATTTATAGTTCAATCCTATACATGTTTACTCAGAAGTAGGCTCCATTGAGTTCAGTGGGACTTACTCCCAGGTAGCTTCAAGCAACTCCATGGAACTTACTTCTGAGCAGATGTGTGTATGATTGTGCTGTTATTTTTTACCCTTCCATGATATGGAGAGTATAAAAATTCCCTATGCACGTATCTTAATAACAATTGTCAGACTAAACAGATTTAACTATCTGTTTGGTTGCTAAAGTACTTGGGCATATGATTTCCTGGGTATTCTGCAGATTTAAAGGAATCTTCATCTCACCTTGCAGTTCAAAGCATTTTTGTTTACTTGTTTTAGCTAGCTCTTGGGCTTCAACCAGTTCCTTGCGCAGCTGCTGAATTTCTTGTTTAGTCTCAGTTTCAGATTGTGCACCCTGCAATTCATCTGCTAAAAGAACATTTTTCTTTAAAGTATCAGTTCTAGCAAATTACTGTTACCCTGTGAAGACAGGATCTTAAGAGTCATGCAAAATTAGTCAGCTACTCATTGCATTAGAGAAAGGTTAGGCAATAAATTAAAACATTGTTAGGAAGTCAAGTATCAATACACTCTAGCCCTGCATGCAAGAATAAAGTTTAAATCCGCATGAATAATGTAGGCAGGCAATTCAAGTCACAACATATTCTGTTGTGGCAACATTTCAAATATGAGCAACTCTTCATAAATACACTCAAAGCGGTTTGGCATTTTACTGCTGATGCTAATTTTATTCTTTCATTATTAATTTTTCCCCCAGAAGAATGGCGTATTCAGCACACCAGATACCTACTAGAAGACAAGGCAGGGCTTAGTAAGGCCGAGGGGATATCCTTGGCTTCGCCTTCTATACTTTATACCCTTCTATAGGCAGAAAGCGGTGGAATCGCTAACTCCTAGGCACACCAGATCTTTTAGTTGTGAGAGAGAGGTGTAGTCTAGTCGGGAGACATCTTGGCCCAAATGGCACTCATCGTTCATGCATTTCCAGAATGTCCTGATACCTGCAGTAAATAATTCTGACCTAGCCAAAAGCTTTTACACTTCTCTCCTGGATATTGCTGCTTGCCACCACCAAGGCTTCTATTACTCTGCAGTTTGAATAAGCCAGTCTTTACACACAAAATGTGTCAAACTTTGATAAGGAGAAAGTTGGTGGTGAAAAATCGGGATGCACTAAATGACAGGTTCAGAAAGTATCCCAAAGGCATATCCAAGAATATTGCTTATTTTCTTTTCAATCATAGCTGAATAGCATAATTTAAAACCACAAGAGAGTAGATAGACTAAAACAGATGAAAACTCATAGAAACTTTCTATGAGGCTTGTCTAAATAAGAATGTTTTCATGTTTTCATTGATAATCAGGTGCCAGCCTGATTATCAATGGATTATCATAGATAATCTGGTCCCAAGTTGTTAAGGGCTTTATAGACAACATTCAATGCCACAATGGGCCAGTGTGCCTGGCTCTTAAGCAAAAGGTTGGTGGTTCGAGCCCACCCAGGGACGGCTGTGGGCAGGATTCCTGCATTACAGGGGGTTGGACTAGATGACCCTCGGGGTCCCTTTCTACAATTCTATGATTCTATGACTAATAGTAACACCAGTAGCAGATCGGCACCCAGTGCAGACCTCTGAGCATTGCCACTTGATTAGCCACACGTTATTAAAAAAGTAAACAAGTAAGAGTGTTTTAGGGTGCTCTTTCCTGATAGACAGGCGTATGAATTCACCTGATGCTTTCAAATTTCTGAATCCTAAAACTGAGCAGCTATTAATGTGGTTTCTTCAGTATGTGTGTGGATGACAAGGAGGAACACTTGCGAACTTAGACAGAGCCTACTCTTTTGTCACTGTATTTTAATGAGTAGGTGTTCAGAAACGGTACAAAAAGGTAAACCTGATTTAAATGTTACTTAAACTGATATTTTCCCCTTGCTGATACAAAATTGCCTTGAATTAAAGTCATCTATACATCATGATACACAGGAAACAAAAAGAAAGTTTTCTGTTTCTGATTTCTGTGTTTTCATTTTATGTCGGGTTTATACATAAATTACTAACAGTCACTTGGGTGTTTATTTTAAATGAATCAAGTCTTGCAGTTCATTATTTCATTTGGTGCCCCAAAGGACATCTTGATGAGCAGTTTTGTTGACAAAGATATGAGAAAATGAAAAATTCAGAAGCATGCCTCCCAAGTAGAAATGACTTCATAGCGTTAACTAAAATCTGAAGATTTTTACAGAGACGCTAAAAGGAATCTAGTTAATCTCAGCAACTGTAGGAGAAAATGTGCTCATCTACAAACCAAGAATATATAAATTCTAAACTATGCATTAAGACTACAATCCTATGCACAGCTACACTGGAGTAAGCCCCACTGAACTTAGTGGGGCTTACTTCTGGAAAACATGCACAGGATTCAAAGTTGTGCATTGAACATACATCAGTAGAGGCATCAGCAAGAGCAATAAAAAATATTATTGACTGTAAACAAAATTGTTACCCAATACTAAAATATTTGTGAATTACACAAAAAATCCTGACAAATACCATCTGAAACATGAAGAAGACAGTAATTTACCTTTTAAGAGGGCAACTTTAGCAATGGGTTCATTTAGTTCATGGTCCTCCATCTGAGCATCTAAATGAGAAAGTAGGTTATTTTAGCATTCTGAGAAGCAAATTACTTGAATAGCTAGGTCATTCAACATTGCAGCAACACAGAAAAACTCATCTGAACAAAATGAAGTATGTAAACAGTTTTATCTAAACTTTAAATAACCCCCCCCTTTAGAAATCCTCTTCTGAGTACTCATTGACATAAAAGTACACTTAAACGTATGCTCAAAATGCACCTGTAGTGTCGTCACTGCTTTTCTCCTTGCTTGGGCTAAGAGTATCTGATAGTTCAGCTTCTTTAGCTTTTGCTTGATTTTCTGTAAAATAAAATTAAAATTTGCTTACATTAAAGTATACACGTATCTCAAAAAAATTTTTAACACCAATTCAAGCTCGATTTTGCCTAATAAAAGCCCAGAGGTGAAAACAAACAAAAATCACAGTCTTTGAAAACCAATGTTTTCTTATGCCTTTGCACTCCTGTTCCCAACTGGATTAAATATCCCCAGGTCACATATTTAATACTAAACAATCCAACACAGGATGCAGTTGCCTCATGCGTAGTTCAGCCTTTTGTTTGAAAGTTGTTCTCTCGCCAGCTGGAACCCAGTGTAAAGTTAGTTGCTTTGTTCACTAATTCTGGGATCAAATCAGGAGAGAGAGACTCAGAAAACCATTTCCAGAACAATACAGATATTGTGACATGGTAGAAAGAAAAGAGCTATTAGGAATGAACGCTGCTTTGTAGCAAGTTACACTGGGTAAGGAAAAACATTTGCACAATAAGATGCTTCATAAAGAGCAGTAGTATGACTTTTTAAAAAGCTCCACTATGTAACAATTTAAAAACAACGTTATGTTTTCACATCCAAGAAGTCTTGGTGAACCTTGAAATTTCTGTCCTTTTCACACATTTATATACCTAGTGAAGCTTCAAAAGTTGTCTGAAGCCCCTAGGACTGACCAAAAGCTGGGGCCAGTACGGAAAAGCTGGGGGGCTCAGTTGTGAAAAATGTCCATTTTCTATACTGCCATTGGATTGCTTATTGATTCTTCTGGATATTTCAGCTGGTTTGGATATAACTGATCACAGTATCCTTCTAGGTCAACTTGCCCTGATGGGGACTGGGGACATTGTGCTCAGCACCCATCTGACTGGGAAGTGCTGCAACTTGGTGCCATGGTACTTGTGCTCTGGTGTTCCACAAGGCTCTATTTTGTTCCCATGTTGTTCAAGAGCTACATTAAGTTGCTGGGAGAGGTTGTGCAAAGTTCTGCAATCAATTTAGGCATGGCACACAGCTCTCTCGTCTTTTTTATCAGATCCAGGTGCAGCTGTGGACAACAGATGCCTGGAGCCAAGTAACGGGCTGGATGAAAGCTAACAAACTGAAACGCAATCCAAACAACCCCGTGGTACAGTTGGTACTGGCCTATCAGGGAAGAGATATCAAACTGGTTTTGAAAGGGGTATTCTCCTACATACAATCCTATCTATAACCTTGTACACTTTCGATCTCCAGCCTTGTTGCTGGATGCCAGGTGTCATACCATGCAACATCTTTCACTAGTTTCAGATGAGGCATCAGCTATATCTCCTTTCTTGGTGCAGATGGCCTGACCACAATTATATATCTAGTATATCTAGTAACATCCAGTCTAGATAATTAATGTTATGCATGGGATCCCCTTTGCAGAACATTTAAATACTACAACTGGTGTTAGAATTTAACAGCTAGATTATTAAATTAGGTTAATCCCAGATAATGAACTATGCCAGTGCACTTGGTACAGAGTCTTTACTATCTTCTAGCACCAGACAATGTCTGTCCTGCTCTCTCCTATCTTTAATGCTTCTAAGAGTAAAAAAAGGGCTCTTTACTGGCTTGCACCATTTTAAATTGTTTTGGTGGTTTCCTTTACTGTTTTGGTGCAATTTTTCTGATTTAAAATTAGTTTTTATTTTTTAATGTTCGTTTTGGTATTCCAAGTCACCTTGAGAGATGAGAAGGTGGAATTATAAACAAATATAGCAACCATCAGCCTTAATACAGGTGTGCTAATGAAAATACTTTACTATAAAGGTACTAAAGAGACCTGTCAATCTTATTTTACAACATAGTATGTTGAAATCCTAATAAATTTCTTGCTAGCCCACTATTGTGATTTTTTTTTCTGCAGCAGCAGCAGGAATGCAACTCATTATTTCCCTATATGGTTATAGAAAAAACAGCTGGATCCTCTGTGCAAAATCTTGATGAGTCATCTGAGACACAGGCATTTAAAAAAGCAGTTTACCACCACTGGGTTTCATTCTTGATTTTAGACTATTTTTAATATATACTTTATAAGGGTCAGTATAAAATAAACAATACGAAATGTCAGGAAAGGCTGAATACAAGGGGCCCGACAATATGCACAAGGATGCAAAGATCCACTTAACTGGCTCTACATGCTCAAGGAGAACTGTATTTATGTTTCTTGAACATCATCTCCTTAAGATGCAGAGCAAATGATTCTGAAATCGATGGGAGCTGCAAAGCAGCTTGTTGTATGACATGGAGTAATTCAACAAGGCCACTCTTCTGGGTGCAAACCCATGGCCACAAGATCTCAGACCTTATGATTACCTTGCAATATTTTTCTAGATTACAGTGGTACCTCGGGTTAAGTACTTAATTCGTTCCGGAGGTCTGTTCTTAACCTGAAACTGTTCTTAACCTGAAGCACCACTTTAGCTAATGGGACCTCCTCCTGCCACCACGCCTCTGGAGCCCGATTTCTGTTCTTATCCTGAAGCAAAGTTCTTAAGCTGAAGCATTATTTCTGGGTTAGCGGAGTGTGTGACCTGAAGCATATGTAACCTGAAGGATATGTAACCTGAGGTACCACTGTATTCTAAGTTTTCAAAGTCATTCCACAAAATATTTCACATTCCCAAGTAATGGAATATTTTAAAAAACCTAGGTTATGGATTTCATTATAGGATACTGTCATACAATTCTCTCAAAGTTATTACCTGCTACTTCAGTATGAAAGGAGTCAGTCCAATAACCAATTGTCCAATATTAAGTTTAGTATCAAAGGAAGCTGCTTATATTAGGCTTGGCTATTTATCTATGCAGCCTAGCACTATCTAATTAGATTGGTGGTAGCTCTGCAGGGTTCCAGTCAGAGATAGTCATCTTTATCTGCTACTTCTTTTGTTTTACACTAGAGGAGATTTAACCTGGGCTCTTCTATACACAAATCATTAGTTCTCTAGAGCAGGCATGTCCAACCAGTAGATCGGGTCTTCCTCCCCCAAAACAGATCAACAACTTTGGCTTCCCCCCAAAAAGCTAAACAACTTTGGTCAATCCAATGAGAGGATTAATGCCGATTTTTTTAATAGTGGGAGTAGATCGCGGTCTCTTGGGAGTTGGACATGCCTGCTCTATAGGAAAGGCATTAGTCTCTTCCCTTTTATAGCATTATACTATTATATCAGTTCAGTTTAAATGAAATTGATTCTAAGTGACACACTCACTTTGTTTTACCAGAATGGCTTTTCTTTACCTAGTTTTCTTCTTTGCATAGTTTTCGTCTCGTTTTAAAACTATATGAAGTTATTTAAAACTTCATGACAGAATCTTTTTTTAAAAATAGATAGAATGCATTACACATCAATGAAAAAATAACTCGCCATTAAGCAAGATAATGCTGGCATGCAAGCATTAAGTTACACTTGTGTTTATTGTCTGCATTCTTTTCCAAATATGGCATGCTACCGATACTTTGCACAAACAAGAACACACTGGAGGGTGATTGCATACATGATTTGAAAACAGTGATTTTTCAAAGACGGTAGTTTAAAAATCAAAGGATACACACTTTGAATTATGTATATTTTGATTATCGAAAAGTGGTATATACAGTTTGAGGGAATCCACAACAGCAAAGTTTTAAAACCTTGAATATAGTTCATGTTGTGCAGAAAATTTTATCAATAATTTACTGCACAGGAAATCTTAGAAATGCCATGACTTCACAACTAATTACAATTTGTAACAGACATGCTTTTGAAGCAACTAAATTTCCTTTTTTTCTGAACTGGACTGAATACAATTCCCAGGTTAAAAGTAATAAGATGCAAGTTAAGTCTCAAATGCGCATGTTTCAAAACTCTTTCTATTCATATTGTTTTCTAATACAAAAACTGGTATTGTTATATTCATTTACTTGGAAGTAGTTTTTATAATACACCAAGCAGTAAGGCTTGGTGTATTATAATCCCTCAAACACTCCTCACACTTGCAAAACAAATTCCTAAACACAGATTCAAACATTTGCTACATGCCTCAAAAGCAAATTAATCAGTCTAACCTTTCAGGATCTTTGTTTCATCCACTCGGGAAAGATGTCCTTCATCTATGAGCTTGTCTGGTGAACAAAATAAGGGTTACTATCCCAGCTCAAACTATGCAAGCATTTCTTTGTACACGTCTCTAATACACATTCCATGACCAAATTTAAACATGGCAACATTACCTCACACTTCTCTGTGCTGGAATCAATGGAACTTTTTCATTTTAATCTTAATTATCTATGCACAAACAAGATGATAAATTAATAAGAAAATGTTGCCAAAGATTTGAGCAAGCCCAATCTACTGAACTGAAAGTTGATTTTGAAATTAAGAAAGACATTTATAAATTCTACAACAGAAGTGTTTTAAAACCTGGTATTAAATATAATTAGCAAGCAGTGAAAAGTATATAAAATTAAGTTGATATTGCCGGGGGGGGGGGGCGGGGGCGGTTCTCCTATGGAGCCTGAGAGTGACCTTATACCCACACAAGTTAACACTATGTCTGAATTCACCTACAGGAATATACTCCTCTGGTACAGAGGTCTTTTTTTCTTTGTGCCTAACATAGATACGCATTATTAACACTATATAGTGGTCACATTCCTTTAACAGGAATAATAGTGTTGAAAGCTGGTGCTCAACTCTTGCTATAACAGTGTCCAGAAGTGAGGGAAAAGACGAGAAATTCTGGAAATGTTTTATACTTCTAGTGCACATTTCCTGCAACCCAGCTATTGCTTTACATTGCTGAACTTTGGGGAAGGCGCAGGGATTGAATATATCAGGCATCCTTCTTATTAGTTGGCAATTGGTTGACAGCACACCAGTATTTAGACTGGTGGTGTTTTTCCAGTAACAATCCCCAATAAGACTTGTAAGTGGGAACTACAAGAAGATTGGATGAGGGCACACAAGCATGGTGGCCTTGTGCTTTGTTAGCAAAATAATGAGGCAAGTGGGGGGAGAACCACAAACACAGACTAGGCAAGAAAATAAAATTAAGTTAACATGACAAGGTGGAAAAATCAGACTAAGAGGCCAAAAGAAAATATCAGTGGAGAGAACAAAGATAGGAAGAAGAGTGGCAAATTAAGGGGTCAAAGAAGAAGAGGTAGCACAAGACAGATGTGGCAGAAAATGAGATCACACATTCTGTACTATTCTGAATGGACAAAAGTAGGAAAATAAAATGGCATTGGAGAGCTGAGGAAATAATGATTTCAAATGATTATTTTATGGTTAAGTAAATGTTATTCATTTTCATCACTTCATGACTGCAGTATTACATGATGTATAAACCATTTTTAGCCATCAAATTTCAAGGTTTTCGTGTCATCTACCAACTCAGCCTTAAACACTTTTTCAATTCAGATAGTTCATGTTTGTTAGATGAACTTTATTACCACGTAATCAAGCTGTAGGACACATCTGAGTGCTATAAATGCCTGTATGAATCTCAATTATTTTATCAGGCACTAAGCAGCACCACCTGCATTTTTACTTGATAAACTAATAAAAGGAAGCCTGCTCAGTGCTACTAAGGAAGATAAAAGTAAATGCCTTTTTTCATGGATGAGAGAGTAATGCCAGAGCAGAATGTACTTAAGAGGTGACTGTTTCAGGGCTTTTAAGACAAGCAGACAGACTGATGAGAACTAGACTGCATTTCATACTATGGAAACAGAAACTAATGTTTGAGATTTATGTCATGGATCACTGACAAGCCTTTTCTATGAAAATAAAATCTGCTCAAAATAGGTCAGCTAATAAATATACAGGACTTCCGTGATTACAGAACAAATTGGTCACTAATTGTGAGGCCTATATTCTATCTAAACTTGCATATAATAATGCTATGCTACTTAGAGGTAAACATCTTCCCACTGAAACAACAAAAGCTCTCTTATCTTTTCTTACATGTACCTGACAGGGCGTAACCATTTAATACTTCAGGTAAAGAATTTCGTTAACTGTGTAGTGCTTCTTTCCCGAAAGACCAGTTGGTAAACTTGTGATCAATTCATTGTTTTTCAGTTTGGCTGTAACCTAATATAGATTATTCATATTAATCAGTTCCTTAGCCATGATGTCAGCCATCTCAGATTACCAGATCAACCTTCCAGATAAAGTCCATTGTCTCTGGTCTAATCTGAGTGATGGCTGATCCCCAGGGGCTGAAAACGTGACCACACATTTTTTAAAAAAATATTGACGGTAGATCTACTGCCTTACTGACTGCAGTTTCTTGAAATAACTCAGCAAAATAATATTATCCTAACATAGTGTGTTTAGCTAGAAGTGTTCTTAAAGAGTGAACCACCCCCCCTTATAATATTAGAACTTTCCTTTCCCATAATATTAGAACGTACAGCCATCCAATGAAGGTAAATGGTGGGAAATTCAGGATAGCAGGGCTCTGACTACCAGATACTGGTGAACAGCAGAAGGAGTGCTTCTGCTCTCATATCCTGCTTGTGGGCATCCCTCATGTATCTGGCTGACCACTGTGGGAAACAGGATGCTGGACTAGATAGGCCTCGTAGTATATATATGGTGTGCACCAACCACAAGAGTTAGTTGAGACCCCAATTCAACACCATGGAAAACAGTCTGCCTAAGTCTCAAATGCTTCATGAGCTGCCAAGTTTGGCTTGGGCATCTTTCTGAACCCACTTTGTTCATACACATACCATCTCTACTGGAAAACGAAAAGCCAGTTATAACCCCCCTCCCCTTTTTTGGCAGATGAGGATGAGCCCTGCCAAGTTACAGGCAAATAGGCCAAATGTGATTTTTGGTGTTTTTTTTAAGGAAATGTGTAACACCTATTTTATTGGGGGCATAATTAGATGAAAATTGTAAGCAGTGTCACCATTTCTGAAACCTCAGATCCTGTCAGAATTTTAATAGTTGAAGTGGCTTTCTCACAAAGGCATTGCACATAAACCCTAAACTATGGCTTAGCATGACGTGAACAGGCCTTGGATTCTTACACTCTTCTTTTCCTTCAGTGAAGCCACAAGGAAGAAACCGAAAGCTTCCACAGTTCCAAGGTGGGTTAAAAAAGAAATTTATTGTCCCTGGAGTTTGGTGGGCAATTTATCAAATAACTGAAGCTATGACAAAGGTCCCCTTGGGTAAGAAACCCACTAGATGGGGAGGAGAGAACTAAAAAAGGATTCACTTTCCAAGTAAAACAATTCCCTCTGGTTACATGGCTGACCTGTCAGTCACAATGGTAGTCTTTCTCTGTCTTCTCCTCCTTTCCCCATCACCCTACACTGCTGTTATTTCTAACCTAGAGACATTGCTTGTGTTTTAAGGAGACACTAGTATTCAGGACCTTTTTTGGCATCTGAATCACCAAGAGCTTCCTGATTCAACTTGTGCCACCTTAAAACCGATCCCTCCTTGCCTCTGACAGGTCCAAACCTGAGGTAGCCCACTGCTCTGGGGACTCAGAGTTTGTCCAAATCCAATGCACACCTCTAACATATATCCTCTTGTAATAAACAAGAGGAAGTCAAGCAGACTTACAGCAAAACTCAACTATCAAGCAAAATAAAATAAATAAAAAATGAATAAAAGCAACACTCAAAGCCTCCTGCTTTTCTTTCTCCCCCCCCTCCCCAATAGCTATTGGAGAAGGGGCAGGTGGCTTTTGCCAAAGGTAAACCAATACCTTGCAGAGAGCTTTGTTCCTTCCTCCTTCCTCCTCTTTGAGTCTCCCTCTTCTTTTTCCTCTTCCTATCCTCCTCCTCTCCTTCTGGGCTTCCCCCAACCACATAAAATTAGGCTAAGGGCCACAGGTGCCCCACCCCTCTTTAGCAATCTTGCAAAATAAACAAGATGTGAATTCAACAAAACCAACTTTAAAACCGATGGTCTTGGTTATAGGAACTATATAAATATATATATATTTAAAATTAAGATTACAAATGATAAAAACTGTATTTAAATAACATTTTGCCCATATGTAATATGGGAAAGATTACATAACACAAACCCAAAGAGAAAAATGAAAAAATGAAAAAAGCAGAAAAATAAGCACTGGAATCTGTGAAGAAATTGAGGATGTAAGTACATTGGGGAAGCTACTTCCACCCCTGCCCCACTCTACCCCACCCTTTAATGCCAATCCAGTGCATTTTTGTTATCAGCAAATATGCTATATTTAATTTTTAAAAGCCTTCATGGAATACATAATAACGTGATAATAGTCTTGGAATGATTGCAAAAAGTTGGAAAACTGAGGAAGACAAGGATGAGGTACACAACAAACTGTACTGAACTACTGCCTTTCTGGAGCATGCTGAACATTTATTATTATTATTATTATTATTACGCCTAAAATATTGCTTTTTCCACAACACTCTCCTAAAGACGTCCAGTGGAATATATGCTTTTCACTTTCCCCAAGCTGCCTGTAAGCTATCCTGGAAACTCAGTGACAGGAAGAATTTGGATCCTTTTAATACACTCCAATCATTGTGGTATTTGGGCACTTGCTGCTTTACTTTGAACAATTAGTGAAACACTGAAAGGGGAAACCTGCACATCTCCCCTATGATCATATGTGAGATCTCCCTCTTCTATTTGCCCAGCTCACTATGGAGGGATGCATGAAATCTCCCCCAGCTGTAACACTGGAACTGTAGGAGTTGGTCTGCCCTTGATAAGTTGAGTGAGAAAATTCACTTAAGGCTTGCAGTCAGCTGTTTCAACTAGATTCACTATGCTCAGGTTAAGTCCCCACCTGGATTTCCCCATTCTACTCATGATTGCAGGCTACCTTTCCATAATACTATAGCAACAACTATAGTTCTGTTTTTCAGAGCACTTCAAGAATATAACTGTCCCAACCCTAGTACTGAATATATGATACTGTTTTTATAGACTTTTTAGTGAATGTGATGAATGCTCTGTACTCACTCTGGCACTCTATGAACTGATGAATAAAAGTGCAGTCCCCTCCACTCTTTGAAAGAAAGTGCTCTAGTAAAGAAAGAAACACCTTTTAAGTTCATATCTCCATCTTTTTGAGGGCTCATGACAAAATGTATAAGCCTCACAGACATCAGGGGAGGGAGGAGAATTTTTCACCAAAAGGCACAAGAAAGAAAAGGGGAGACACATACCCTCAAATCCAAAGGAAAAGCACCAGTGTAATATAGAATATATTGAAGGTATAAATATACAAATTTGTAATCTGCATGTTTACATCTTCAAAATTTACAAGCCTCACAATTTATATTAATGTACGTTACTACCAGTGAAAGTTAACCTATACCAAATCCAGATTGTATCAACAAGGCACTTTCTGTTGTAATACAAAAACCTTTAGATTTAAACATTTTAAAATTGTTACCCAACTCAGAAGTTGGACACAATTTTAAACTACCTTCAAATTACTAGGTCTCAACAGCTGGACTTGATTCATAACATATATTAATTTGTGAAGTTGGGTATGGCTAAAGTAAATAGCTGGAAAGGATTATACCTGTTTTTTAAGAGTTGTAGTTAAAAGGATATTTTCAGGCTTCAAGACAGTTCCTCGAAATAGCTTTCATCTCACTAATGTCTAACACAGGGGTGACAAACCCTCATTTTGGGGGCTTGACATGGTCCCCAAAGCAAAATTTCCTGACCCCACTGACTATGGCATCAGGGACAAATAAATAAATAAAGTAGTGCACTAGGGTGGGTGGCGCCCAGTGCCCTGATGGGGATGGGAATTGATCATCTCTAGTAATCAGATCAATCATTTAATGAGAAGTGGGGTTGTGTGCCTGTGTGTATATCTGCCTGCATGTGTGAACACACACATATGAGTATCTGCATGCAAGAGTGTGGTATGCCCCATGGAGGATTGGCCATGGGTGAATGTGTCCCTTGGGCCAAAAAATGTTAGCCACCCTAGTCTAACAGGTTAAAATTTCTAATCAGTTTAATCTGTATTATATACATTTTCCAAAGAAGCTGTTGAAGTGCCATTTTAGTCAGAAAGGAAAAAATAAGACCATCAAGGTTCAGAAATAATTATTTATCTAATCCCCCCCCCCCCCGCCAACATAAAATTTCATTAGTGAGTGAGGATTCTAACCTGGTTTCCCATGCCCAAATCAAACAGTTGCCATTTCACCATCCAGACCTCAATGTATATGCATACTGTATATTGTCAAAGGCTTTTGCAAACCTCAAAACAAATGTTGCTTCTGCACATTTAAGCTTTGAAACAAAACTGAGTCCATTTGAACAGCATTATCAACTGCATTATCTAGGATCGGACAACAGGTCTCTCAGTGTCCCACAAAGGGGCCCCATAATCACTTACTCTGTTGATGGGGGCAGCCCTCTTTCCCTGTGACAGGAAAGCAACAGCCCTCAAAAGAATCTGTCCTGACAGTGGGGCAAAGCTCCCATGTAAGACGATATGCACAGTGCGGGGAGCAGAAGTTGTGTAAATGACTGAGAAGAGAATGGCAACATCCATGCTACCTAGGGCAGAATCGCAAGGGAACTGCCAGATTACAAAAAGTGGAACCTGAAGAGTAGGAGAAGTTTTGAGAAGCAATAAGCCCTACTCCATTCACAGAAAAAGAGTAACGGTACAAGACCTTGCACTATTACAGGTCTACGAGAAGATTGGATTGGGCAAGCCCAGGTCCGTGTTCATGGATGAATGGTAGTCTCATCTGTTTTCTCATAAAAGCTCTGAAACTCAGGCTACCAAAGATAAAGAAAATATGATATAGTGCAAAAGAATTTGTTAGGGAAACTGAGCTTGTTGTGGGAAGCAAGGAAACAGTATGGCAGAAGGAGATTCTGTTGAGCAAACTGAAGAAAAATGTGAATATCAAGGGACAAGTAAAGTTAGGAACTACAAGAGAGGAAAGTTGGGGAAGGGAATGCTGGCAGTACGAAAGTAAAAGAATAAGTGGATCTGCCTGAGAAAGGCCTAAAGAGCAAATGTGAAAGCAATGAGCCCTTGTGAGTAGAAACATTACCAGATCGTTATCACTTGGTAACTCACTAAACATCCTGCCTTCTGAGACTGTGGATTTTTGGTCAACAAAGCTGTGGAAGAAAGCTCCACAAAAGGAATAGTTAATAAGAGTCACTGCTTGTCAATTCCAAGTAAAACATATCTCCACAGAGATCGTACAAGATGATAAATGTGATGTGTGACAGCAATGACTTTGGCCTGGTTTGGACGTAAAAGGATCCAGAGTTTGGGGGATTGCCATAAAATACCACCCACCCACTTTTGAATGCAAATTCCAGCCACCCTCTTCAAACTGGGTTCCACATTTAATATTATCTTTTCGACAACTGTGATTAAAATGAAACCAAGGTATGCTCCAAAACTCATTTTGAGACCCTGTTTTCAATCAGGTTCTCAAAATGGGTAGAGTCAAACACCAGGATTAATTGTAACTAGAGTTAACACTGGTCACAGAAGACCAAACTAGATAAAAGGAGGCAGTGGGAATTTGCACGCAAGAAGAGAGGAGGAATGGAATCCTGCAGTCCAATCCTGAACTTGATTCCAGTGTTAGGTTCTAACTGGGTTTTGTTCTGATCACTACGGCTGACGAGGCAAGCCTCTAGTCTGTTTTAAACATGTCTTGCTTCTTTAGATGTGGCAGTGCAACAGAGTGAATTACATAGAAAGCTACAGGTGTCCAAAAGGGTCCTCTGCATTCCTCAGATCCTAGGAGGGAAGTTAAGCATTTGAAAAGAAATGAGAACATTGTGTGCACTAATGTTGAAGGATAAGTTATGAAGTGATTGTGCTTGCAAATTTAGCATCTTAAGATGTGAAAGGTAGGAACATTTTAGAGTTAATTGGCAAGCAAAGCAAAAGATTTCTAGGGCTGCGATCCTATACATGCTTACCTGTGAGTAAGTCATATTAAACTCAGTGGGATTCCTTTTGAACACGCAGGTATAAGATTGCCCTGCAAATTAACTTGGGCACCCTTATCCATTTTGGAACATAGTACATTAACAGTACCCTGCAAAGGACGACTGAAGTTTTCATCATTTTGATTTATTTTGAGGCAGAAATTTGACGTCTTTTGTTTTTTTTTAAAGACTCCAACCATCATCAGAGTTAAACTTGAAGAGTCATTGGCATTATTGTCCTGAACTGCCATGTTGATGTATCTGCTTTTATTACTGTAATTATTTTCCTACTGTGGATAGATATATTATACTGATATACTCTGTTACTAAAGTCTCACTAGTATTGAAAACTTCATGCTCCGGCTGATAGTAGAGTATCCATGCAAAGGCATGTCTAAAAACACAAAATTTAGAAGCCAACACCAAGTGTTTCTTCAGTAATATATTAACTTATTTTTTGTTGTAAAAATTAGAAAAAATATTAACACAAAGCAAGCAAATAACCAAAAATAAGATCAAAATTAAAACCACCACCACAAAAAAGGCAGTCATTAAAGATACTCTACCTTTTTCAGCGCTCCCATTAATTTTAGGAATGAAGTCATCAACTTGTATGCCTAGAATTAACAAAGGTATTAATTCTGAATAAGCAAAGTATTCTGTAGATATGGGTGCTGACTTTCTATATTGCTTAGGACTGATTAGAAGCAGAGACACTCCATTTTCAGGTGGCAAAAGTGAGCTGGGCATTTGGGCTATTATGGGGGTTAAATTTCAAGGGCAGGTCTTCCCTAGCTCCTTATGGACCAACATTTTCAGTTGCTCAGAATGTCCTCAGAATGAGTGCCATTGTGAGGGGCATCTGATGAAAGAACCTTGCCCTCCTCACTGGCAGCCACCACTCATCATGCCCCTGAATGCTCCTTTGGATAACAGTCATTCTGAGGGTATTCTAGGGTGTTTCATTTCATGGCTGTAGCTACAAGAACATGGGAGCAGCACTGGCGAGTTTCAGGCCCCCTGCCCTTGATATTCAGGAACAAAGAAAGCTGCCTTTTACCAAAGGAAACCAGTTGTCCATGCAGCCCAGTGCCAGTCAATTTCACAGATTGTCAGTCACTCTCTAAGGACCTTTTGCAAAGTATATGCTATGGTCACCCCCTGAGCTATTTGCCCCACCTCTCACAAAATGCAGTTCAGTTTTGCTACCCAGTTGAGTGATGAACCTTCCACAAAACATGGGCCAAACTTCTGAAACCTGTATTAATACTTTATCCTTCAAGCTACTGGAAAATAAGAAATAATCTCAATTTCCCTCCTTTGAGCAGCAGAATTTGTCACATATCACAAGTGCCAAAATCAATATACCATCCAAAAATAATTGTTAATGATGTCATAATTCTTCCTTAACTGCATCACTAGAATTGAAAAGTTGTAATAGTCAAGTTCACCTTTTGTGTTGGGACTTTTAAAAAACAGTGCCCTCTACTGGTATTTTCTTGAAACCATGGTTTATCAATAATCTAGAAAATAAACTACAATAAAACTAAAGGCATCATTTTCAAACATTCTTACAGTCTGTGATCTATAGCTCATTTAACTGCTTTGCACAAAAGGGGTACAATTTAATAATCAAATTTCAACATTAGGCAAAATACTTTAACATCAGACCTACCTAAGCTGTTGTGTTCTTTAAGAGCTTTCTCCTGAAGATGTTCTAACCGGACTGCAAACAGAATTCCAAAAAAACATATATTTCACAGTTTTAAAGAAAAAATATATATGATAAAAACATGTTTGAACTACTGGACTGACCTTGTAAAGCAGTTAGCCGTTCATTGGTGAAGTCATTATCTGCTTGCAAAGCCTCTATTTTTGCTTGAAGCTCTTGCTCTCTCTCTTCCATCTCTTCTATTTTGTGCTGCAATTCCTTTTTCTCAGCCTGTCCCTTTTGCTGGATTTCTTCTTGTCTCCCTTCAGCTGCCTGTTCAACACCATGAAAAACAACCCACAGATTAGTACCTAAGGATGGCGATTCCAGAAAAAGAATGAATGCAAAAGTCATGTTAGTTCTGGAACCAAAACGTGCGGTTAGAAAGACCAACTGTACCTTTAGTTTGTCAGTGAGATCTTTAATTTCATTTACAGCTCCGTTGTATTTGTTGGCCAATTCCCGCAATTCTTCCTGAGTCCGTTCGTTCATTTCTTTCAAGTGAGTACATTCATCTTCGGTGTTGCTTAAGCTTCGCTGTGAGGGAAAAAAATGCACATTGAAGCCAAAAATCTATTGAAACCAGAGACTTTTATGTTACTCTGTTTTTAAGATTTATTATAACTGCGCAATGTATGAGAATTATAGCAACCATTTCCCAGAGAATTGTGCCAGACATCACTCCAATGGCTCTGCTGAGACAGGCCAGCCCCATCAGGCCTCCTCTCCTTCAACTGGGGACAGCCATTCCAGAAGTGGGGGAGCTGGGGAGCAGAGCTCACTACATCAGCCCTGCTATGGCGAGCCAGCTCCATCAGGAACCTCCTTCCACAGCTGGTCATTATAGGAACAACTGTTTAGAAACTGGTGCCTGCATTTTCATTTCCTTATTCCCCCCCTATCTCTTTGCCCTTGGGTGTCGTGCTTTTTTAGAATTTGCTTTGATTGTATGTAAGCTGCTCTGGGAGTCTTTTTGGCTGAAGAGTGGAGTACAAGTGCTCTAAATAAATAAATAAAATTACTCAAAACATTATTTTGCTAAGCATGCTGCCCTTGCCCACTCCCCAATCCCTGCAGCATTCCCTCCAATCTGTTTTAGGGGTGATGCACGGGGAATATCTCTTGCACAAGCAGAAGACACTGTGCAAGCTCAGGGTCTCCATTGGATTCAATCCTACTCTTCTAATCCTAAATACAAGGGGCAATCAGTTTGAGTACAGTTTAATTTTGAACAGAGGTGTGCGTAGTGTGAATTCAACTTTAATCAAAATAGCCCCGCCATTTTATGATCTTTATGCATATGCAATTTTATGGTGTATTTTTTTAAAAAAAATTAAAGTGACAGTTCAAGTCATTAGTACGAGCATACAAAACAAAAACCTGAACACATACCTGAGAAAAACGCACAAGTCAGATACATACATTCCAAAGAAGAGTTGTTTGAGCAGAGAGAAAATACCTCCCTAACTTTGCAAGATAAAAGCCTATTTTAAAAAGGGTTAAATCTCAGAGTCAGGAAATAAATCTCAAGACAAGCAAAAAACAGCAAATAATAATAAAAATGTTGACATATTGATGTTTTATTTTCATGGTATGGTGGCAAAACCCAGTTTCAGGAACATGGCTAAAATGCAAATGATAAATACCTCCACTTCAGAGAGTTTTCTGACCACTTCAATTTTTTCCTGAAGGACCCGCCTCAAGGACTCTTTGGCAGTTGTCTCATAGTTATGCTTGTCTTCCTGTAATGCTATAAGCTCCTTTCGCAAACTATCTTCTGTTTGATTCTGTAAGCAGAAATGCAACATGGTGGAAATCTTAAAGCCACATGCTCATATTACCATTTACAACAGTATTACATTAAGTTATGAAAATATTTCATCCATTTTAGGACTTCACTAGGGTTTTATCCCAAGGCTGTATTTTGTCTCCCTGCTTATTTAACTTATATGCAGAATTCATCATGCGAAAGGCTGGGCTGGATGGATCCCTAGCCGGAATTAAGATTGCCGGAAGAAATATCAACAACCTCAGATATGCAGATGACACAACCTTGATGGCAGAAAGTGAGGAGGAATTAAAGAACCTTTTAATGAGGGTGAAAGAGGAGAGCGCAAAATATGGTCTGAAGCTCAACATCAAAAAAACGAAGATCATGGCCACTGGTCCCATCACCTCCTGGCAAATAGAAGGGGAAGAAATGGAGGTAGTGAGAGATTTTACTTTCTTGGGCTCAATGATCACTGCAGATGGTGACAGCAGCCACGAAATTAAAAGACGCCTGCTTCTTGGGAGAAGGGCAATGACAGGCCTAGACAGCATCTTGAGAAGTAGAGACATCACCTTGCCAACAAAGGTTCGTATAGTTAAAGCTATGGTTTTCCCAGTAGTGATGTATGGAAGTGAGAGCTGGACCATAAAGAAGGCTGATCGCCGAAGAATTGATGCTTTTGAATTATGGTGCTGGAGGAGACTCTTGAGAGTCCCATGGACTGCAAGAAGATCAAACCTCTCCATACTGAAGGAAATCAACCCTGAGTGCTCACTGGAAGGACAGATTGTGAAGCTGAGGCTCCAGTACTTTGGCCACCTCATGAGAAGAGAAGACTCCTTGGAGAAGACCCTGATGTTGGGAAAGATGGAGGGCACAAGGAGAAGGGGACGGCAGAGGACGAGATGGTTGGATAGTGTTTTCAAGGTTACCAGCATGAGTTTGACCAAACTGCGGGAGGCAGTGGAGGACAGAGGTGCCTGGCGTTCTCTGGTCCATGGGGTCACGAAGAGTCGGACACGACTAAACGACTAAACAACAACAACAACAGGGTTTTATCCTAGGAAATTAGGTATTCCATTAAAAGTTCCCCACCTTGTCCCTCATGATGTCTGAAACATTCTTACCCTTTTTCAAATGCTACATTGTCTACCATTCTTGAAGGCAGATTTACTTCTGAGAAGTCATGTCAATATACCATTTCAAACTGAAGCTACTATGCTTGTGCTATGCAAAATTCTAAGGTTTTTTCCTCATTAAAAAGAGAAAAGAAAGGGGGGAATGTTTCAGGGATGTAAGAAAGAGGTGCAGGCATAACACTGACTCCTTAACCACAGTTAACAGCCAGGAGCTAACTTTGGAAATGCATACTCCCTTCCTTTTCAGGAAATGCAGTCAAACCTCGGCTCCCAAACAGCTCCATTTTCAAACGATTCGGCTCCCGAATGCAAAAACCCCAGAAGTAAATGCTCTGGTTTTCGAACGTTTTTTGGAAGCTGAACGCCCAACATAGTTTCCGCTGAGTGCAGGAAGCTCTTGCAACCAATCGGAAGCCATGATTCGAATGTTTCGGAAGCTGAACGGGCTTCTGGAATGGATTATGTTCGACAACCGAGGTTTGACTATATTAAAGACACACGCATATATAAACTATGGTTAAAGAAACATCAGCAGAGACCTTAACTGAAAGGTGTCTGCTGATGTTTGCTCAACTGCAGATAGCACTAACCAAGGCTCCAGCTTAATCAGGATTTAAATCAAGCATTAAAATGTAATTTTAGACCTTGATTAAACAAGAACCATATTAACATTAACCATACTAAAGCTCTATGCTTATGTTTCACTTAGTTCTTAAGGTAAAATTAAGCAGGTAATTCACTCCCGAGGAAGGAAGGGGGAAGAGAAGATGCTATCATAGCAGGTGCCCAATCTCTTAACCAATGTTAAGATGATGACAATGCTACATTTGCAGCAGCCCAGATCTGTGAAGCAGAATTTGAGAAAACATGCAGTGAAATCACAGAAAGCAACAATGGAGTTACAGGATTCTGTGACTCTTAATACCTTTGCATTTTTTCTTTCTTTCCCCATTCATCTGTGGTAATTCTTGGATACAAATGAGGACCAGCAAGATGTACAAAGTCTCTGGATAGGCCTGCTCATAAAATCCTGCCTCACGCAGCTAAGCCACTAGTTGACACCAAAGATCTTTGGCTATCTCACGTTGATTATCGAAAACTACTCTGCTCTGGCTATTTTAAGAAAGCACTGAATGACTATCCCAGATAAGCTCTCCCTGCTCTCATGGCTGCAGTGAAAATAACACTTCATGCACAGATTGCAGAGTATAAAGTCTGCATATAAAGCAGTCATTTGACTTGATAATTTATATGATGATTTAGAACTGTTTTAATGTGATTCAGTCAACACTGCTTTTGAGGAACAAAGATTAAAATAACTTATCTAATCAGAGTATAATGCACACTAAATTTAAATATTTATTTAAATATATAAATTTAAATATTTATTTAAATCATGGATACTTTAAATGATGGATAATTTAATTATTTACCCAAATAATGGATACAGTGGTACCCTGATTCCCAAACGGCTTAGTTGACGAACAAATTGGCTCCCGAACGCCGCAAACCCGGATGTAAGTGTTCCGGTTTGTGAACATTATTGGAAGCCGAACGTCCATTTCGGCTGTTGGCATTGTTTCCGGGGCCAATCAGCCAATCAGAAGCCACACCTTGGTTTGCGAACGTTTTGGAAGTCAAACGGACTTCTAGAACGGATTGAGTTTGAGAACCAAGGTACCACTGTACTCTGGTTTAATCAGCACCTCAAGGTGGCTTACATTTAAATGAAGCTTCATCATGAAAACAATAAACTGAATGCGAAAACAGAAGGAACAGTGAGTGGCAAGACGAAACACATTTTTTCAGAACTAACATGATCCTGGTACTGCCACACTGAATGGAAATGGCCACTGGCTTAGAATGCTTTTAAAATGTCAACCAGGACAAATTTCATTATACAGTCATAGACCCAATAAAAGCAAACACCAAAATCATACAATTCCTTGAGTACACAGAGTTCGTTTCCCCCCTATCGCTGGCTTCTAGGTATCATTGCTACATGAAACCTCCATGTCTAGAGGAAGTACGTCACTAAATTTAAAGGTGATGAGGGGAGGTGGCAACAGTGGAGCAAATGGTTCCCTGCCCTGCTTGTAGGCTTCCTGTTAACATGTTCATGGTCACTGTGAGAAACAGGATGTTGACCTAGGTGGACCTTTGATCTGATCCAGAAAGGCTCCCTCTTATATTTGCTAAACAAATAATACATGTTTTGATATTATCAAGTACTCCAAGTTCTCAAACTCTAAATCCAAGCAAACTACCTACTTTTGAACATGCTTGTAGTTGGTTTCCCATAACCTCTAACCTTGATAGTAGTCTATCTTCATCTATCAAAGCCTGTTAGAAAGAAATTCAAGCACATTCGTAAATTAGCAGCATCTAATACAGTAAAAACACACAGTGAGTATTTAATAAGAACATGGGTTTTATGCAAAACTATACTACCGGGGAAGCCAAGTGGTGTCCTCCAGATGTTGTTTGACTCCAACTCCCATTGCCCCTAACCACTGGCCATGCTTTACAGCATTGCTAACTACACTTCAGATTAGTTCACAGTAATCTATAGTTATGACAGATAAGTAGGTGCACTATCTGAAAAGGTCCAAAATCAACATCACACAAAATACCTGCCAACTAGTATCTGATGCCTCTTGTGTGACAGCAAGCAATCGCTGCAAGGTGGCCAATTTCTGTTCCAACATTTGTTCCCTATGTAAGGCTTCCTGCATTGAATAAGAACAAAAAAAAAATCCTATTAGTACAACACAGTAGCAATAGATATCAGCACTTACAAAGTAGAGTTAAATGGTTTAAAAGGGTGAGAGATTTCAACACACTGTCTTTTGTACCTCAGTGTTTATAACTAGATACGACTATTTTGGCTGAGCTGAGACATCAATGAACTCAGGTTCCCATATATGCTTAGAATGTGCTCTGGCCTCTTACAGATGTTGGGGCCCATCTCACCGTAGGCTTTGTATGAGTTTTAAAGACAAAAACACTTCAAGGACTACTTCTGTTTCAAGGAAAAGAAAGCAGCTCAGCAGCTATCAAAGTTCAAAGAAACTGAAAGAACAAGGCCAATTTCTCACCAAAATGTTCAAAGTTATCTTTACCGAAAACCACTAGGTGGCATACTTTACCCTTCTTTTTTAAAAGGGCTTGGTAGTCAATAGGAATACAACCCCAATTACGCAGGGGTTGTGTTTTGAGTAACCACGCACATACATGAAATCAGGTATAATTGGAGCACCCATTGGAAAAGCCTGCAAACACCCTCTAAAACTCTGGAAACCCTAGAAAAATCCTTTAAAAAACCAGCAGCCCAGTACAAGATGGGCAGAAATGGTGGCCATGGTGGCACTCAGTCTTCCTCATTGCTAGAGGATGATTTTCAAAAAACAAGTGGGGTAGACCAGTACCAAGGTGCTCGGCTGTGGGTCAAATTCACTGGGTAGGGCTGGTGGTGTCTTGCAGAGGAACATGGTGATGGGCAGCTGGTGCTTGTCTCTTCAGCTGGTTAGGGCACACTTGGGCAGCCTCCTGGTCCATGGATGCAGCTTCACCACAGGGGCCAACATTCTTTAAATTGAAGTGACTCTGAAGCAGGCCAGCCAACCGGAGCTGGCTTGGAGCTCCATCACAGGAGTGCGCATACAGCCTGAGTGGCTTCTTGTGCAAGGTGTATCTGTCGACAAGGATACACTTGCAGTTCACGTCATCTAGCCACAGGTCCAGGGCCTCATGTAGCTTCACCAGGGCCTCATCCCGCGCCTGGCTGGGACCTTGGCAGTTGTAGGTGTACAGGTACTCACTGCTCCACTGCCTGGATTTTCGTCTCCCGTATCCTAAAGGCACGTATGCTGGGCTCATTCTTGCCAAACTTGCGTGCCACGGCACACACACGCATGCCATCCTGGAAGCAGTCCAGCACTTGCAATTTCTCCTCCAGCGTGGGCACCACTCGCTGCTTCTTGAGTTTATCGCCACCCAAGGAAGGTGATGGCGCCTTGCATTTAGGTGCTGCCTCAAATAATGGCTTGAACATCTCCACCCCAAACTCTGCCAAACTCCGCCACAATCGTTCCCTCTCAACCTCCTTCCTCAAACTCCAACTCGTTACAGGCCTCAACGGTTGGTGCAAGGGCTCTTGTGACTGCAATTGCAAAGCCTCGTGAGATTGCTAGGTGCTGTTTTTGCGCCTTTTCCTGACCTTTCTTGGCTCTTCTGAGGCAAGTTTAGCAATTTTTAAATTCACTTCTCTGTTCAGCACAACGTGCATATACACGGTAATGTGCATACTGAACACGTGTAAAGGGGGGGTGTTTGCCTGTATATCTTCCCCTTAATCAGCTCAAAATACAACTCCTTTACCACTACCCCCAAAATTGGCTGCACTTAATAATTTTGCACACGATACTACTACAATCAGAGGTTTGAAAATTGACACAGGCAGTTTCCAGAAGTCAATATTAAAACTGTTGAAACTTCCAGAGTGTAACCCTGCATTGATTGCATTCCCACCACTGGTTTTGGAAGCAGTGTACATGCATTAGTCTCAATCCATAACTATCCGGTTGTTTTTATGAAATGCTGCATTTTGATGCATTATTCCCCAAGCCAGCTTCAATCCTAATTGAAACCTAGATGTTTTAAGCTGGTAATGTGTACGTAGGCCAAGAGAAAAGAGAGATTTATATGGCTCACTCTTGTCTACAGTCCAAGAAGAAATGGATCAAAGGGAATACAAAAGGGGTAATGCCAGATAGCCCCTCTGGGAGAGCTGAAGTGCATTTAATTTTATTCCTTGTAGGTTAAGTACACTAGAACTTCCCATAGATACATTTTACTAGGATATAAAGGGAAAATGCCAATTGAGAATGGGGCTTAGGAGACTTGCAGGAAACATGTTCACTCCTGCAACTTGGTGTTCCAATCTACCTTAAATTTCATTGGGTATCTTGCCAAAGTGGGTATCAGATATCAGGGGGACTCGTTGGAGAGCAGCTACAGCAGTTTGGGGGCAAGACTGAAAGATGCTGCACTTGGGAGACAGAAGTTAGGAATACTAACCATAACAATGAGCTGAGATTAGGTTAATACTAGCATGCTACAGATACTAATTATGACTATAGTGCATGCATGGCAGGGAAAACACTTGGAACTGCTTTCTAGAATTTCAAACATTATAACAAGAAAGTCCATTATATGCATGATGTTACTAGCTGATCCAGTCTCAGCCTTACTCCTAGTATATTTGCCACACAGAAGCTCCTAACTGATTATGTAGAAGAACACTCAGTCAAACCTATACAATATAAAGGAACAGGAATTATACATATGCCCAAAAGAAAAGTTACCTGTAGATACTGAGAAAGCTGAAACAGTTCCTGAGAGTACATACTGGGAGTGTTAGCAGCAACCTGTGAAATTGAAGAACATATTTCTCTGAAACCCATAATACTTTCAATGTATATAAATTAAACCGAATCAACACATTCCCTTCATTTCTTATTTTGGTTGTTTAACTCTCCTCTTAATCCATTCAAACACTTATGCAAACAAGTGAAGGCCTGTCATCAGTAGTTCACTCGATTTATGAAGTTAATAGCAAAACTGCAACAAAAAAAGGCTTTTATCCTCTAAACCTTTTGCAAGGACTTCCTTAATATCAGCATAAATACAAGTTACTGTAATAAAGAAAAAAGGACACATGTATACATTTACAGAGCATCCTTATTTTGAGCTAACAGTTACCCCTATTTTTTCTTTTTATCACTGTTTGCTGGCCACCCTCAAATTATAAACTATTTGAAAGGTAAATAGAATTGCATTTTTTGTATACAGAACAGTTAGTATGAAGCAATGTGCTGGGGTTTTTTTTTGTTTTTTTGTTTATTTCAGCAAGCCTACCCAAGTCTAATTAAGTTGCCCGTTTTTTTAAGATGTTTTATTCAATTTTCTTTCTTTGCATTTTTTGACATGCTGGTTTTATGTATATTTGTCTTATTTCTCTAGATTTCTGTTACCTTTCTTATGTTGAAGAAATTAAGCTAGTAAATTGCTTAGCAACTTGATAGAGCATATTAATATGATATTAGTCATGGTACTGGAATGTCCATTGTGCAAGAAACCGTACGCACCCAGCCAATTGTAAAAGAATACATGTATGTACCTGTAAAGCACAAGCCAGCTTTTCAGTCAGCACTGGTCTTTAATCTATATTTACAACAAGATTAATTAAGGATATCTATAATTAAATTGTTGGGTACTGCACCCTTTAGGACTGTATACAACTGTAGCACAGTATTGGAGGCTAAACATAAAAAACACATGGTATTAAACATCCTACCTCTGACTTTTATATTTGGGTTGTCTGAGAAATCTTATGTTAAATCTTTATGTTAAAAAAAGCTTTCAAGCCCTAACTGGATAGCCAAAAAACAACTTTGGCTTGTCACTATGGTTTGTTTGGAGTAAAGCAAACCATGATTTTTGGTTCAGAATGCAATGCTAAGTCAGCAATCATTGTCTGTTTTGCCTCAGCATAAGAAGGGAGAAACAAAGCAGGTGCAGGCTTCTTGTACATTGTAAATGTAGCTTTTACACAAATTCCTACAATCACATATTAACTTTTAAAAATATATTCTTGGTTTTGTTCGTTACTATGTTATGTATTTTTTGTTTTTATATTGTAAACTGCCCTGCTATCCTTGGATGAAGGGTGGTACAGAAATTTAATAAAGAATAACAAGACTCATTTAGCTGCCCAGAGTGGCTGGGGCAATCCAATCAGATAGGTAGGGTACAAACAAACAAACAAGATTTATTTTTCAAAAAGCAATTCAAGGGGCCAGGAATTATCGAAAGACTGGTTTTAGAATGTATTGATTTGTACTGATGATTTTAGAATGTATTTCAATTAATTGTGATTTCATGTAAACTGTGCTATTTTTACTGTTGTTAGCCACTCTGAGCCCGGCTTTGGCTGGGGAGGGTGGGATATAAATATATTATTATTATTATTATTATTATTATTATTATTATTATTATTATTATCTAGAACAATTTAAGACTGCTGATCTGTATGTGTCCTCCTAAGTCTGTACACATGTCCCTAAGTTTTGCTGTGTTGAATTTATCTTATATTGCTTTTAAGGCTTAAAAGGTAACATTTTTCACTATCATAACAAAAATTAAAAAGCAATTTGAGATGGCATAAAATTGTGCTTATATAAAAAAATGGAATGTGTGCAGCCCTCAGGCACATTTCTGTCTCAACACTCTCTTCAAAACAATTTGCTGCATCCCACTTTTTGACTGGCATCCTCAAAGCAGGACGCCCACACTTTCAAACAGTTTGGAAGTTATTGGGGTGGTGGTGGTGAGGAGATGTACTCAGGAATCAATATTCACTTCATATGTCTTTCAAAGCACTTGGCTCTTTTTAAAAGTGTTGTTTTCACGTCTATGTGTCAGAAGTAAAGAAATGTTCTAAGACTTACCTTATCAACAGGACTTGGTAAGGGAGCATGGATGACACTGTAGAAGAAAAACATCACCGTTTAAAATATTATTATCCTTCTGTACCCTGAATAGGGTTTCATTGTCCCCGAAGGAGCAGATGTGCAACCTGTGGGTGCTTCTGGATCCAGCTTTGTCGCTGGAGGCTTTGGTAGCCTTAGTGGCTAGAAGTGTCTTTTGCCAGCTGAGACTGGTAAGGCAGCTAGGACCACTCCTGGATCAGGAAAGCCCAGCCACAGTAATTCATGCATCGGTTACTTTCAGACTGAATTATTGAAATGCACTCTGTGTGGGGTTCCCTTGCACTTGGCCTGGAAACAGAATGCAGTGCAGAATGCTGAGGCACAGTTGCTGACAGTCATCGGATCCTGTCAGCATATATAACACCTCTGCTCAGACCTGCCCTGGCTGCTGATTTGTTGCTGGGCCAAGGCCAGCGTGTCACTTTACTATCAGTATATAAGGCCCTTAACAGCATGAGACCAGTTTAATTGAGAGATCGCCTTACGCCACATCCAGCAACTCAACCACTTCGATCTGCAGAACTGGCATTGTTACAGGTGCCACATAAGACACTTCCCTCATTTTTAAGCTAATGAACTTTTAGCGTGGCAGCACCCACACTTTGGAACTCCCTGCCTATGGACATCAGGCAGGTACTCTTTTCGGCACCTGCTAAAAAACATTTTGTTTAGGCAAGCCTATCTGGACATGTAGAAGGCTGACATGTGTTTTAATCTGGTTTTTAGCTTATCATTGGTGTTAATTATTTTTTGAAAGTTTTAAATAGTTGTTTTTGTGGGAGATTACAGTCAAACATAAGTATGCATGAGTGCTAGTACATGACTGAGTAAAGGACCAGAGCTGCATTGCTAAATAGACTCAATTAGGTCATGCCCCCTCGCCCCCAGAGAAGAAGTGAAGCTGCTTTCCTCCTTCCCTCTTCTTGCTGCACTGTGTAACCAACCAAGGAGGATGTGTGTAAGCTTGCTCCCAAGCTTACAGCATATTCTGCATTTTCTACGCAAATGTGTTTTTGCCTGTATTATCTTTGTTGCTGCATGGAACAAGGCATGACTGAGACTTTGAATCTGTAAGTAAAGCATTTTAAACTTAACGGCATGTGGTCTGCTCATTGCAAGGGGGGTAGAAAGAGGCCAGTTGCTGTGTGCAGCTGAATGGGATAAAAAGGTCTAACATCCTATACTCCTAACATTAATGTGCCGCTTATTTTTATGAGTTTAATACTCTGCTACTGGGGTTCTCTGTATACTAGCCCCACTTTTTGAATATAGGCACCCAGACGATTCTTTTGTTGTTCACCCACACACATGGGTCCACAGGGATTCATATAGTTATTTTCCCGGTTTTTTAAACTTTTTTTTTTTTACTGGTAATTTGATTGTTCTTTCTTTTTGTAAGCCACGTTGAGGCTTTATTACAAACAAGCAGTATATAAATCTTGTGAAATAAATAATAAATAAATAAATCGGATGTCTCGAAACAGATGAGCACTTAGGGTCTTATACCAAAACGGGTGGTGATGTCCCTAGCTCTGCAATATTAAGGTCATTGTATTAGCAGTTTTAGTCCTGGTATGTAGAAATTCTTAACCATCTGAAACATGTTTGATATTAGAACAACTGCAAAGTTGCACTTACTCTGACCGTAGCCTAGCTTCCATACCATCTGGGAGAAATAGTTTTATTGTTGAGACAATGCATCCATGGGTGACTGGAAAGAACATTAACATTGTAAGTTCTAAGTAAGTATTCAATAAAATTAGTCCCTGAAAAGTGGAAACAACGAAACATTCAATAACAGAAGTAATTCTGTCTGAGAAAGAATAAAACAGTCAAGTGTACAAGCAAAGTTAAACAGAGGATGATGGGGTGTTGGTATCAAAAAGCTCAGACAGACTTAAGGCCCATGCCACTCTGTGATGTCAATCCAATTCTGAATTGTTCAGACAGCAGACACCAGAAAACTGTTTAAGACTGGGCAACATTTCAGACAACTCTTGAGGATCACAAAAATCCACAAGCTTGAAAACCACAAGTTTTCAAAAGTTATGCAAAAACAAGTACATGAAAATTAGATCAGTTGCCTAAGTGTGCAAGACCAACCTTAGATCACAAAGAGTAAGACTAAGAAACCCTATACTATTTCAGGCATGTTGATGAATTAATTTGGGGAACAAAAAGAATACTTGGCAACAATTAGAGGAGTCTGTAAAAAGCATAGTCAGAGATACATGATAATATGTGCTTGAGAAGAGCATTTCCACCTCAGGTAAAAGAGATCCGAAGCACCAGGAACAGTATTTTACACACTTATAGTTTTTTGGTTCCTCTTCCAAAAGCAGCCTTCCTGACTCAAGCTCAAATGTCATAGAAACCTCTCTAGAGCATCAATCCATAAGATGTGAGGAGATGCCACTGAAATGTAGGTAAATTCCTTGTGCACAACAAGTTTTTGCATAAGCACACTGGCTTCATACATCGTGGCAAAAGGAAGCTACATAGAAAAGGTAGTTTTTATCCTAAGTCATATATTGATTTGAATTTAAATGCTGAAAAGAGAATTACCTGCCAAATTTGTTCAAATGGTGGTCACTACTTTCATGTGTAAATACATTTTGAGATACATCTAACCCAGCTAAAAGAAAAGCATACACTGTATGTTCCAGACTAGCCAGTTTAAAAACAAACAAACAAGTGTTAAATAGTGAGTTTATTGCCAATGTGCTATAGAGTGCTGGGCTCAGCTATGAAGCATGCTGGGTGGTCTTGGACAAATCATATTCTCCCATCCTAATTTCTTGTGGCTGCTGGAAGCCCGCATTGAAATGTTGATCTTGGAGAAGGGGCAGGAAATAAATAATAGTAAATAAAGTATCACATAGTAGTTCTATGGCACTGAATTCTACTTCTCCTCTCATGCAATGCACTAACTTAAGAAAAACAAACAAGATGGGTATTTAGAGATAAATATCATCAAATACAACACCCAATGTACAAAAAGAAGTGTTGAGATTAAAACATGTTCAGACGTCCATGAAGAGCCAGTCATCCTGATGAAAAAGCTACAGGTTTCATTTTAAAACAATTGGGAAACATATCAAGTTTCTGATAGACTGCCTCCCTTAAATCACAGTTTATAAAATGTGAAAATTATGCATGTCCACCGGTTTATTTTTCAGACGTTGCTGATTTCTGTAATGTTTTGACACTCGTCTGGAATTAAAAGCATTATCTGTTTGCAAAAAAAGGCATCACAGGAATAGGCAACATGCAGAAAAATAACAGCAAATCCAATGCTTATACAGAAGGTGTTCATTTATTTTTCTTTTATTTAAAGGACCTCTGTGCTCCCCTTCAGTAAAACTATTAGGGCTAACTAATAACATACCATAAGTATGTAAAGGCGCTGCCACACTACATGGTTTCTTAAATGTGTATTTGCATTTGTGTGTGTTGTTCTTCTAATCAGCACTCATAAGGGAGGTGCAGTTTTGATTGGGACAGAAGCACAAATGGTTCTGACAAAAGCTGGAAGGGTTAAAAGCATCTCCACCAGCACCATAATACCAATCAGGATGGTATATCTGCCTGGATGCATGAAGATACTGCTTTTAAGAAGATACTGTAAAATACCAAATCTAAACTAAGTGCTTTGTTTTTCTTTAAAGCTTGCTTATGGATAGAACATACTTGAGATTCTCAACTTAAAAACAGAGGAAAGAAATTGATCCGTACCCTTACCTTTCCGCGTGTTCTCCGTCACATCTACGCCAAATTGAATGATATCACCAGACAGAATTTCACATGGTGGGCTTTCCTCAGATCCTCTGCTCAATCTCTGACTATTTATAAAGGTACCATTGCTACTCTTAGTGTCTTGAAGATAGAACTGTAAGAAAAAGAGATAAATTTAAGTCACCTGCAAGAAAAATGTTACATTAAAGACTAAAGGCAAATCCAATTTTAAAATGATCGTCAGTCCACAAATGGGTAAATAAAAATAGCATATGCATAATTATCCCACTACACATTAAGAAGTAATGATAATAACAATAATTCCTATTATTACATACTGTATATTATTATTATTATTATTATTATTATTATTATTATTATTATTATTATTATTATTATTATTATTACTACTACTACTACTACTACTACAGCACCATGAATGCTTTCAGAGCAAACCAAATGTAAAGAGTTGCTTCCTCAAAAGGTTTAGAGACTAATTTTGAGAGTTGTAGAAAAACAAAAGGGGGGTGGGGAGAGAGGCAAGGAATGAAAGGAAGAATGTACAAGACAAGCGTAATATGGGATGAAGGTGAGCAAGCACAGTTACATATAACAGGGGGTGACAGCTTTGTTGTAACTGGGGGTGACAACTAAACCATTAAAGCCAAATGCTTAATGGGTAAGGTGGGCTTTGAAAGAGATAGCAATATGTACTGGGTGGAGCGTCCTGGTTCAAGGACAAAAATGGGATATGTAATCATTTCAGAGGGCAGAAGACCCTTGGGTGACTGTGAGTGGTAGAGTTGGAGGAATATAGGGATATATCAATAAATAAACATGAAAAGATAGTTTGGGGAAGGCTGTGGGGAATGGATGCAAATAGTATGGGAAACCAATGCAGATAATTAAGGAAGTGCATTGTATAGACTGAGAGATGAGAGAGAGGGAATGAGCTGGGAGCAGAGTTCTGGATGGGGCTGAGAAGACTAAGACAGTGTTTTAGATGATACTAGCATTATACAAGGTGCCATAGTGTGGTAAGATAAAGTTAGGGCAAATAGTTAAAAGGAACAAAATAAAAAATGATGGCTTCGTGGAGGTCAAGGGGAAGTGGCTTTAGTTGCTTAGTTTCCAAGTAAATCTATTAACACAAGTTCCTTCCTTTCTCTCCAGAAGCATCAATTGTAAAGGTTATGGGGATTCTCCAGATAGCACATAAAATAATGTTTTCACACCAAAATATATTTGCATACACTGGTTGCTAGGTGAGTGAATGCTTTTCAGTACACTTTGGAATCTTTTACATACCCCAAACAGTAGTGGATTGAGAATAGAAGAATATATATTTTTAAAGAAACATAACAATGAATAACATAAAGCCGAGGTGGGGAGCCTTTGGTCCCCCAGATGTTCCTGAACTACAACTCCCATCCATACCACCAAGCATGGCCAACAGCGAAGGATGATGGTAGTTGTAGTTCAACAACATCCGGCATGCCAAAGATTCCCTGCACCTGACATAAAGTGCTGCATCATCCAAGTGAAAGAAATAACTTCTTATTTAACTGCCTGTTAAAAAGTTATGAGCTGCAATAATGGACATATTGACATACATGTAAATATCCTAAATATAAATAAATGGTGTTTAGGGATGCATAACTGAGAATCACAGCTACTCTCCTACGTCAGCACAACAATCAGATACAGTTCTTTTTAAGAGATTACTGGTTTAGATTTCTAAAAGATTTAAACTTTTTTGTGTGTGCGATACAATTATTTTTCTAGGAGTTTTTCAAGCATTAGAGTAGGTTGGCACATGACCATTACAAAAACTTGCTCAAGTGCCACTCCTGACCCTTCTCCTTTGACATACTCTCTTCACGTTCAGTGTTTTTGTTCCCAACACACACTTCCATAACTAGATCTCGCCCCATGGCAATAAATTAGTCATGTCATCACACACAGGACAGGAAATACCTATCAGACAAGCATATACACAGCAGCCGTATCAAATGAACCAACAGGAAATTGAAACATCAAGCAAATTAAATTTACTTCCTTTCATTAGAAAAGAATAAAATACCTCAACAGACCAGTTTGTAGAGTTTGCTTATAATTTCTTCCTAGATTACACTACACCAGTGACCAGCAGTCTTATTTCTAACACAAACGCAGCTAGTTTTCTTTAAAACAATAACAACAGTGATATAGATAGGTTCCATCACTTTACATCGAGCCTATACCATAGCTTCATTCAACTGTTGCCAAACATCCATTGTTTTAGTTGAGCTCCACTCTTGTGTCTTAATCTTCTACTCAGTCTACTCAAATGCAAGTACTCTGAACATAAGCCTACCAGTGTTTATGGGGCGTAAGAGAAGAATAAATATTTTTACCAAAAAAGGGAAAAAATGAACAAACGCATGAACGAAAGCTAATTGTGGAATGGTGATTTCTTAGTGTCGGATTTGGAAACACCAGGTTCCTTGGTTTACCAGATTGCTGAAATCTTGAATACAAGTGGCAGAAAATCCTAGTGGAATCTGACTAAATAACCCATAGAGTTCTGTGATGTGGAAGTAATGGCAATGAATAGCTTTATTTTTCACCCTGATGTACCAGTAGTGTCACTCAGCAGAACTGTCACAGGTGGACAGTACACTGTAATATATTTGTTAAATACTTTGATCATAAAATTGTTCACATTCTGCCTGACTTTGGCCTAGTTCCCACAAACAAATGAGGTAGTAAATGTTCCTGAACTGAAACACTTCGACTGCAGGCAGAGGAATCACAGGGCTAAATGCCCCTCCATATGCACATCAGTGTGAACTATTCTAGTCTAGCTTTCTCCTCAATTTCGGATGTACAGAAAGTTTCATTATTTAGGATTTTTTAAAAACTAATGTATTTTTATCCCACCTTTCCGCTATTGAAATGTGGCTTGAAACATGTTTGATGAAGTTGTTTATTTATTTACACTATTAGATTTCTTACCTGCCCTGTACTACAAGGTCTCAGAGCTGGTTACAACAATAAAATATGTGCATATAAAACAAATAAAATAGTTACAACCACAAAACACAAAAAGTGCAAAAACATATTATCAGTCTCAGCAGGCTTCTACATAAAGATATCCCACCCTAACTCAGTGTTGTTGGACTACGACTTCCATCATCCCTGACCGCTGGTCCTTCTAGCTAGGGATACTGGGAGTTGTAGTCCAACATCAGCTAAGGACCCAAGTTTGAGGAACATTGCCCTAACATTATGCCCTGATCTGCTTGAAACCTGTAAGCCAAGGGAAGGGAAACTTGCCCTGCACCAAGGCCACCTTCCCTTGGTGTAAGCAACATACCAACGGTAGGCAGTGCCAAACCCAAAGGGGACAGAGCCAGTATGTGCACACACACATTACATTCAGCTCTCTTGGCTTCCATGCTGCTTGCTGGAAAAGGATTCCCTTTCTCATAAGAAACTGCTCATGGAGGAAGAGAGTGATCTCATTCTCTCTCAACAGCTCCATGAGGTTAGAAAGGGTTGTTTTCATACTGCACCATGTGCATACTCAACCATGTTTCCTCTTCCCCATTGCTGAGCTACAATATCTGATGGGCCAAGCTCTCTGAACGTTGTTCAATTGCCCATAGATAACAGCCCAACAGCAGGGAAAAGGTGGATGGGGAAGAGTCTGGAGGGCAAGATTGGGAAGCCGTGAGAGCAGCAATTGGCCTATGGGCTAGATGTTCCTCCTCTCTGCTGAAAGCACACACAAACACTCTGTGCTGGCAGGCCAAGTGAGGTCTGGCAATGTATATTTGCTGACACCACTGGTAGTTCCCACCTTAGGAGAAGTTCAAACCTTGGGCTATGTCTGCAAGTGTGTGAGGCAGAGCTTCAGATGATTAGCCACTTCACATTCAGCAAAGCAACACAACCGCCAACAGCAAACGTATGCAAATTAGTTTAATTTGCATAATGTATGCACGTCAGAATTGGATTATTTATATCTAGTCATCAGACCATCACAAAGTACAGTAAAGGATTAACAGAATGAATGTAACACTAACAGAAGTTAACTCTGGCCCAAGTAAACTACAACATAAGCTAACTCAAAATGCTGCATTTCTTTGGCAGAGCAGAACAAATAGTTTAAAACAAATAGTCAAATGAAATATTGAAAACAGAAAAAATGAGATGAAATAAATCAATTCCTGCAAATCTGAATAAACCTAAATGAATAAAATGACTTAAATTTCTTAATCTCCCTGGCAAGATACAGAACTTTCTCTTAAAATTTTTCTCCACTAATTAGTTACTGCAGATAGAAAATCTGTAGTCTTTACAGTTGCAAACTGTATTTAACTTGTCCACCCAGTGGGTAAGACCCAGTGGGATCAGACCTCTCCCTAAGATTTATCTCAAGTATTGCTTTTTCAGTGCATTGTGTGTCAAAAAAAATCAGCTTTTCTTGGCACAAAATCTGAGTTTCCATTGTGTAGAATTTTGGTATTTGTTTTCAACCCACAAAGGTCATGCATCTGTACCTTTAAATCAGACACAGAACTAATTCAATATACTTCAGGAGATGCACAGATGTTTTCTACTTTCAACACAATTATTCATCCTTCCATTCCAGCTAACCTATAGTATGTCTCACTTTTATTAGTTTCCAGCAAATGAAAGCTAAAAGTTGAATAACCTATACTGAAAAGAATGAAATATTGAAAACAGACTTTCATTCTAAAATAAGCATGCTAATTCTACCCAAGAGAATATTATACTAGTGCTGGTAAACGAACAGGCTTCTAGTTCTGTTTTATTCTGACACACCCATATCACTAGAGCTTAACATTCCAGTGAGGAAAGAGGTAGTATAAATTTCCCTACCCTACCCTCAGGGGCAAGTGACTAAGTTGTGCATCTTGAAGATACAAAGATCTTGTGACACCTGGAGCAAGGAACACAAATATAATATAATTTAATGTAAATATAATTTCCCAGGCTGTTGAATACCTTGAAGAAAGCCTGGATGGCCACAAAAAGTTGGACCCCTGAAGTCACTGTACTTGAAGCAGAACATTTTAGATCTCTAGCAGCACTGAAGAGATCCATTAAAGAGATAATCTCTGAAAACCTGTGTTTTCTCTTTAAAAATAATAATGAAGAAACTGCAAAGATGACCCTGTTAAAGAACATCTCTACGTGGCAAAATAAATAAAAATCATCATATAATGATTGTATAAACTGGTGCATTTAGGCAAGCAACTTGTATTATGAGACTCAAAATAAAAAGGAAGAAGAGTTAAAATCCTTGTTTTTATACCACATACATTTTATCTCAGTGTTTCATTATGATTTCTCATTCCAAAATACAACCAGCCTTCTATTTTCTCAGCCAATTCTATGTATTATCAGTCTTCAATTATACCGCATCTCTACATGTAAAAGAATGTTAAAGGGCAAGGTGACTGTATAACTTCTGAGTACAGTAGTGAGAATGCTACATTTAAAGCTTCCCCATACTACAAAATAAATAAATTCCGGCAAATACATATGATCCAAAATTTTCACGAGTTTTAACTTTAGGAGAGCATTCAAAGACAGAATTCTCCCTCCCCAAAGAGCGAAGTAGTGCAGTCCATCCTATCACCACATTCTGCTACATGTGTAGACAGAGGCCTTTGGTAATTCCTCTTTCCATTAATCAGTAAGGGCCTTGAGGCATCATATCTGAATTAGGCTGCATATTTGCTCAATCAAACTCATCCAATGGGTCATTAGAATCTGATTTTCTGCTCGTTAAACTGCCCTCATTCAATAAGTTAGCAGCAGACACATAGTAGATGTTTTTTGAGTGCATAGCAGACTTATTACAACATGGCTTGTATTTTGCAATGTGACCTGGCAGTCCACTGTTTTTTAAAGGCTTAACATGCTCAAAGTTAATCAGCAACACAGAATATTCTTGTCTACCTGAACATCAGTTTATAATATCTTTGGAAAATACCCAACTAGACACTAACATTGAATTTAATGGTCTTCCGTTCTCCACATTTAGGCTGCAGCCCTTTACCTGAAGTCCTTGGAGTAAGTCTTTTTTAAACATAGTGGGACTTCTGGGTAGAAAGAGGAGGATTGCATTTCAAGTGTCTGTCTCTATTGAATGACGCGGGTGGCGCTGTGGTCTAAACCACTATGCCTCTTAGGCTTGCCAATTAGAAGGTCAACGGTTTGAATCCACACAATGGTGGTGAGCGCCCGTTGCTCTGTTCCAGCTTCTGCCAACCTAGCAGTTCGAAAGCATACCAGTGCAAGTCAATAAATAGGTACTGCTGCAGCGAGAAGGTACACTGCGTTTCCATCATGGACGAGTTGCACCAGAAGCAATTTAGTCATGCTGGCCACATGACTGCGAAAGCTCTCTGTGGACAAACACCGGCTCCCTCGACCTGAAACATGATGAGCAACACACCCCACAGCAGCCTTTGACTGGACTTAACCGTCCAGGGGCCCTTTACCTTTACGTCTATGCTTTCGTCTTTTACTATGTTTCATCTCTTTCCTCTTTCACTTTTCCTTCCCTCTATTCAGCAGCTTCAGTTAGCATTCAGAATATTTTTTTCCTAAACATTTTTCTTAGTGCTAGTCCTCACTCTTATTTATCTTAATTCATTGCTCAATTGCCTCTTATCTGAACCTTCTTTTTAAGTTCCACTTATCTACCATTTCACAACTCTGCCCTTTTCTTTTCTCATAGAACTGGTAACTCTGTTCCCAAATTTTTGACATGCTTTTTAAAAAACAATACACACACAAGATCCTGATACACATTTTCTGTTTTCTACTTCCTTCCTAATATAACTCTTTATAATTATTTAGAAACTTGGCATAAACTATACCGAATTCTTGGATTCCTTATTTAAACACTTGAAGAGCTGTAGTAGTTTAAGAATATGTTGAGATCTTCCTTCCCTCCCCACTGTCCTATTCAAATCTTACCTTCACCAGAAACCCACTTTGTGGCATTAATTAAGGAACCCACTATTGTCTTAGCAGTCTTGTACCCTCCCTGCCTCCATCTATAATATGAGACTGATAGTGCGGGCCTAGTCACAAGTCACAAAGATTATATTTTTAAACCTTCTTGATATATTAATTCATTCATCACTTCCCTTGTACAACTTTTCTTAAAAAGTAACTGCTATAAAAAATTAACAACAAAAGTAGCATTCATGTGATTACCACTCATTTAGCATTCAGGAATCTCAACAGCTGCTTAGCACAGGGAGAAGAGGAGCTAGAATCACATTCTAATTCATCAGAACCATATTCAACAGCAATGAAATCATAAATGCAATGTAAGATACTTAAAGAAAAAATAAAGAAAACAGATCTCAGAAAAATATTCCCATAAACCAGGGCACCACATTATGCAACACATACAGAACAGGGCGTGTTTTTGAAAAAAGCTTCAGAAGCCAATCTTAATAAGGAATGAAACTATGACTAGAAGCAGCCTTCACTTTTAACAAAAAACAAAACAAAACAAAACAAAACAAAAAAACAACCAAGAAATGCTACCAAGATGGAAATGTGTATGGAATCATGGCCTGGGGTGAGCAAGCTAATGTGTAAAAATGGTAATTAGATTTACTGTTATTTGCCTGTGTACACCCACATTCAATCATGACCATTTGTTTCCACATCTGTTACAAGCAAATAATTTCATCTTAAGTAAGGCCAGCCAGTTGCTAAACAACTTCTTGATTTAGCAGTAAGGAATGCAGAGTGACAAGCTTGCAAATTAGTGATGCGGATTGTAAACATCAAAATAGATGTGAGAGAGGAAAACAATTGGTGCAATGCTTTGATCAGCAGCTAATTTTTAAGAGAGACCATCTTTTGAATTAAGTAAGAACTGAAGGGCTTTGTTGCTTTTGGCCACTAGTCACTTCCATGCAACTCAGGACACAAGGAACTTTTAAATCCCCCTCCCCTTTCTTCTTGTGTGAACAGAAGCTTTGGCAAACCTCTCCCACTATGGGGGACATGATAGAGGTGTATAAAAGTATGCAAGGTATGGAGAAAATGGATATAGAGAAGTGTTTCACCCTTTCTCATAATACTAAAAGCAGGGGCCATTTAATGAAGCTGAATGCTGAGTGATTCAGGACAAAGAAAAATAACTTCACAAAAAAATTGTCCAGTTGCACCTTAGAGACCAACCAAGTTTGTTCTGGGTCTAAGCTTTCATGTGAATGCACACTTCTGTATCTGAAGAAGTGTGCATGTACCCGAAAGCTTAGAGCCAGAACAAACTTAGTTGGTCTCTAAGGTGCTACTGGACAATTTATTTATTTATTTCAACTGCATCAGACCAACATGACTACCTAACTGAAAAAAGAAATTTAACACACATGATGGCCATCAATTTGGATGGCTTTAAAAGGAGTTGACACAAATTTGTGAAGGACAAGGCTATCTAGTATCTGAGGCAGTATGTCTCTGACTACAACTTGCCAGTAACCTCAGCTGGCGGGTGCTGTTACGCTCAGGGCCTGCTTGTAGACTTTGCACAGGCATCTGGCTAGTCACTGTGAGAACAGGATGCTGGACAAGATGGGCCTTTGGTCTGCCAGCAGGGCTCTTCTTGCATTCACCTTTTTCCCTGGACTCAACTCAAACCCCTGATGACCAGCGCAAGGGTGGAGAAAGCTCAGCTGACCTCCACTCCTGAAATGATTACAGGGGAAATATCTGGACTGACTGAGAAGAACTATCCAAGAGCAGCTTACTAATGTCAATGATAAGACAATCCCTATTCCCAGACTTACAGCATAAAAGACACAACACAAAAGGAAAAGAGATTGAGAGGGGAAATGAAAAAGCAAACACAGAGACTAGTTCTTAGTTACAGAGTTATGATCATGACCAGCTGGAATGCAAGGAGTTCAGAGTACAGGAGTCAAAACTGCTGATCTCAGCTGAGCTGATGGAGAGGGCCAGGACTACAGTTCTGTCTCTCCTTCTGCTATGGGTTGATTTGATTCCAACACACAATAGGACAGGAAGTGTCCATAGCAATCCTCTACTGTCCTGCTCCCATCATCAATTTGCATTCTCTGTCATCCACACACACAAGCCAAACAAATTATCAAGAGTTATTAATATCTCACATCAACTGATTTACTTTGCTAATTACGTCATTTAAAAGTGCTAAATTGGGATGGGCATAGAAAAAATTGTTAGTGTATTTTCCAGCAATCATTCAGTACATAACCTTAGAACTTGAATATACCAGTCATAACAACAGTATGTAGTGTCTTTTTTCCTTCTTGTAAAGTACACAGTTTTCTTTACTTGAAAAGTACACTTTACAGATTCTCTTATCCCTGTCACTGATTTTTCAAGGAAAAAACTGATATAAAGTTCTAATTTACAAGTAATTTTATATATCTGGCTGACTTGCAGCAAGACATTTGTCACCATAGCTACAAATTACTACTTAGACATTTTTCTCCTCCTAAAGTTTGTCATGTTGTCTCCATTAAGAATTGACAAGTATTCTTATGCCTCGAATTCTGGACAGTTCCAACACAATTGCATTTTCAAGATTTTTCCATACCAGTTTTAAACATCTTCACCTTCAAAATCCACCAGCTTTCTTCATCAGGTTTTTGTTTTATTAAAAAACACAGCCTAAAATGTGGATATAATTCCAGTAAGACAGAGTAAAGTACTATTTTGAAAGATTCCATCTTAAAGTGGACATACTGCTAGCCGGGCATTTTAAAATCCCCAATTGAAAAGCAATTCCATGTCATTCCACTGCCTTGAGCACGTCTTTTTCCTAAAAATTAAATATAATACAGCTATGCATAGAGTAGTGTTAAGTTCTATTAAGAAAATAATTCACAAATTTTGGACTAAAACTGTGAATGGTTATAATCATCCATTACATCAGCCCTAAACCAACCTGGTTCCCCCCAGATGCTTTTAACTACAACCCTCATCATCCGTGACCACTGGTCACACTGGCTATAGCCGATGAGAGCTGTAACTGATTCAACATACAGTGGTACCTCGGGTTACAGACGCTTCAGGTTACATATGCTTCAGGTTACAGACTCCGCTAACCCAGAAATAGCACCTCGGGCACAGAAATAGCACAGAAATCGTGCTCCGGCGGTGCAGCAGCAGCGGGAGACCCCATTAGCTAAAGTGGTGCTTCAGGTTAAGAACAGTTTCAGGTTAAGAACGGACCTCCGGAATGAATTAAGTACTTAACCCGAGGTACCACTGCATTTGAGTACTGCATTATGCAATACAGGTTCTGAAGATTTGTTATAAAACTGCACACTTCATCTCTCTCCATCCTGTATTTTGAAACATGAGCATTCAGTTGGGAATATGAGCAATTAATTGGAAAGAGGGCCAAGTGCAGTTTCTCCAAGTACAGCAATTACAATTTTACTGCAAAAGTGCAACTTACTACCAATCTTGAAAATATGATCTTTTGCCTTGGGCAAATAACACATGTAATAAGCAAGAGCAAAATAATTTAGTAAATGAGGATAACCTCCCCTGTAACAAGCCTTTCTAGAAGCAAAGCATGGAAGAGAACAAATGTGATTTGCAAAATATACAGCCAAGGCATTATCACATTTTCTTTAGCATCAACAAATAATAATATATATGCTTGACTGCTGTGAACTAAGTCGCATATACTGACTTACACAATATGTTAGGGTGAAGCAGCTATACAATAAAGTTCCGATTAGGTTTTCCCCTTGTAATATTACACCTCTAGGATCTCTGCCAGCCTCGCAGCCTTCCAAAACTGCTAAACGTGCCAAACCAGTATGGTGATGCAGACAGGTGCCTTTTTGTTATAAAGCAAAAGTGTCACTGCTTAAGCAGCAGCTGGACACCGCACTCACAATTCCATTGAATAAGATGACTTGACTAGCCACTTTTTACATCATTTGGCACTGAAGACGTTTTTTAGCAAGTCTGCATAATGTGACTGTTCCAAGGCTGCCAGAAAAGGTTTCATATGCCATTTAGCAGCAAAAAACAAAGACTACAAACTTATTCTTACTGTTGTTATGGCTCTTTATTAAATTTATATCCTGCCCTTTCTACTAAAGGAACCTAGAACAGCAAATCACCAAGTGGTAAAACAGTACAGTTAAAAATAAAACATATTTTAAATATTTTTAAACAATTAAAGAGCATCTAAAAATACATTAAAATGGGTTCGTATCCTCACAGCTATGTAATTTCAAGGTGCCTGGTTACAGTCTATTTCAGCCAGCAAATGCATGGGTAAAAAGGGAAGTTTTTTTTAAAAAAAAATCCTGAATGTTAATGAGTGAGGGAGACACTGCACTGGAGTGAACATTCCACAAATAGGGACCTGCCACTGAGAAGTGCTTGTCATGGGTCTATCCCAGGGGTCAGCAAACTTTTTTTCAGCAGGGGGGCAGCCCACTGTCCCTCAGACCTTGTGAAGGGCCTGACTATATTTTTCCTATGCCCCACAAATAACCCAGAGATGCATTTTTAATAAAAGCACATGTTCTACTCATGTAAAAACACGCTTATTCCCAGGCCATCCACGGGCCGGATTTAGAAGGAGATTGGGCCGGATCTGGGCCCCGGGCCTTAGTTTGCCTACCCATGGTCTATCCTCAGGCAGCAACAACTGAAATGACTCTGCCAGGCTATAACTAGATGATGCTGCAGGGACCTCCAATGCACTTGAAATCATTGTGACATCTAGTTCAGAATGGATCCAAAGCATAAGAAACAGTTTCTAGACATCCTCAGCACTAGAACAGTGAGTGTAGGTAGTCTACATTAAACTCAGTTTTTACAACAAGCACTTGATTATGCCTGGTATTTTCTACTTCAGTTATTGACTCAATTCAAGTTACTTTTTTATTATGTCAATTCCTTTGCCTAGTTTACATACAACAATGCAACACAGAGCCATGGTTTGTTGTTGACTTATGAACCTTGGCTTATGCTAATAATGATTTGTGGTTCCTTAGCTCAGCTGATTCAAAAGTGCTTCATAGCAAGCTTCACTGAACTACAGTCCCTGCTTAAGTCTTTCTTTATTGTAAAGAGCATTCAAATATTAGCATGGTCAGTATTAATTCCAGCTTTAATATGTTCGGTTTTTTTGATGGAGCGCTTATGCTTTAAGAAGAGTGCCCCAACTCAAAAGGTCACTTCAAGCACTTTAAAGATTTAACTGGCAAAGATTAAATGAGGCATCACCTCTTTTCCTCAGCTATTCTAAAAATGGTACAACCATCAGAGAAAGGTTAAATATATAGTACAGAAAGGAGAAGAAAAAGGAGAGCTCTTTCTGTCTGCTCCAGAGAAGTGACTCACAGCACTGGTAGGCCTTGAAGAATGTCGAAGGTTGCATGATTAGGTTGATTAGCCTTATCATATTTGAAGGCCAGTATGCACCACCAGAAAGACTAAACAAGGCCAGAAGAGCCTACTGGACAAGAAAAAAAGTTTTAGGAAATAAGCTTGTCATATTCTTGCAACTATGTATCCCAAAACTTTCTCTTCTGAAGATCTGCCTTCATGCCAGATGAATTTATAAGCCAGTTGCAAGTAGCAGCTTCAGTGGATAGAGCAAGGCTTGCCAAGCAAAAAACAATCTCAGCCCTCACACTATAATACTGAGCTTAATGGAAAGATGGGTGGCTAGAAGGGGGCTACAGCAAGCACCAAGCATATATGGCATGCAAGCCATCTTGAAACAAGAGGAGAGTTGCACCTATGCCTTGCCCCGTGCCACCTCCAGTTCTGCCCAAATGTGGTCCCACAGGTGAATGCAGCCCTCGGCAGCAAAAAAGGTTCCCCAGCAGTATCCTAGGATACATCCACTAAGTGCAAAAAAAAGAGGTTTTCCTTTGCACAAAATGTGCTGCCAATCTCTGGATATTTACTCCATTGTGAACCAGCTTGGCTTCAGAGGCCCTGCTCTGTGTCCCTTCACCATCAGACAAACAGTTGGCAGGCGCATCCTTGGGGACGTCTGTCGGGTTCCTTCCATTCCCACATTTGAATAGGCACATGAAACTGTTTCAGCAGATTTGTGACTATTAGAAAGTGATGCATATGGATTGGTTAACTGATGCTACTATGAGACTCGAATGCTGCAGATTATTTAAACAAATAAAAAATAAAATGTAATAGGGAAGTCAATTTATAATTATTTTCAGTCAAAGTTGGGGATACTGTAGAGGCCAACCTGCAATGATATTTCCAGTCGTATGCCTAGATCTTTATTCCATTCGGTCATATGATTGCTTTCTCTCTAAGAGATCGGATCTAGTAACAGATTATATAGCTTGGAATGCATACTTTGCATTTTTTTTTCAGTGCTGATTTTCTCAAGCTTAGTTTCTTCCTACAATAATACATCTGTGTGTGATATCATTCCCTCTAATAGCAAACTCGGGCAGTTTGAGTGTTAGCAGGACTGATGCTAAAGCAGAGCCTCTAGGAAACTAGAGAGAGGCCTCAGCATGTACTGTACAGCTAAACCTCAAAATATGCAGGTAGAATATATGTTTTAAAACCCAAAGGCAGCAATCCCCACCCACCCCCACCAAGAAATAGCCCACTAATGTCTTAACACTCCAGGGGCCAAGGAATATTGTGTAAGATGTTTAAAAAAAGGAAAAAGTGGAAGGGGACAGAGAATTGGACTTCTTCTGTTCCTTGCTGCTTAAATATTCTCAAGAAAAACAGCTAGCTGACTCCCTGAAAGCAAGAACTCCTACTAGGAGGCAAGGATATACATTTTGTTGTTGCAGGTCCCATTCATGACTCTTTATCTAAAACTATTGGAAAAGATTTGGCTGCTCATTATTCGTTTTTTGCCACCATTGGTTGATAAAAGAGACTAATTTTAAAAATACATTAAAATAAATTTTCTTTCTTTCTTTCTATATGCACCACTTACCATATTTTTCTGTCTGTAAAACTCCCCCATGTATAAGACGCCCCCTATTTTAGGGGACTCAGATTTAAGAAAATGGGGGAGAGATGTATCTGTGTATAAGATGCCCCCTAATTTCTGACATTATTTTTTTGGGGGGAAACCTAGTCTTATACACGGGAAAATACGGTATTTGTCAAACTGGATTCTAAACAGTTTACAGCTATAAAATCAATTATAAAATCTATCCATAAAGCAGGCTCCTTCACTGTATTCTGTTCAACATCTGCTAAAAACATTCTTGTTTAGACAAGCCTAGATGCTTAGAAATGCTGATGTGAATTTTAATGTGTGTTAGTATTTTTATTTATTGTATGTTTTATTGTCTTGTAAATTTATCTCTTTGTAAACCGCTTTGAGGGTTAGTTTTTTAATACACAATCAAGCAGTGTATAAATTTGATGAAATAAATAAAACATATGAAGCATTAAGGCATCCTTAATTAAAATATACAATGAATCAAGGCAGTTAAAAAGCATGATAATGAAAAAGTTTTTAAAATTGTTAAAACAATAAGATCAGAAGTTCAAGTTCAGGGGAAAGTTTGCCTTAAACAAGGGAATCCCCACACAGAGTGCTTTACAATAATACAGGTATGAGGTCACAGTGGCCACACTTTGGCTTAGCTCAGCATGGCACAACAGTAAAAGAGACCAAGGTGGAACAAAACAGCTGATGTTTTGTTCCACCCACCCACTGTCAGCCCACCCACTGGTGCTATCTTGCTGTGGCACAGTTTGACCTACAGTGTTTATTTATTATAGCATTTTATATAGAACTTAACTATCATAGTTTCTAAGCAGTTTACAAAAAAAAATACAAAACAGAAAAGGTAAAAATCAATCAAAACTATGAAATGAGAGGTCAATTAAAATGCCTGCTGAAATAAGAAATTGGCAGTAGGCACCATAAATTCAACAATGATGGGGTCGCTCTGATCTCAACTGGAAGGGAGTTCCATAAAATTGAGCCCACAACACTGAACACATGGCTCCTGGTGGCTATAAACCATAGAGCACAGCAAAGAGGGACTTCCCCCAACAGCCTCAGTAAGCAGGCAGGGATATAAAGGATTAGATGGTCCTTGTTATGAGAACCACCTCATACAATGTGTAGTAAGTAGTAAGATTATTCACATCTCTAATAATTACTTAGCCCAAACCATTATGAAGCCCTTGTATCCTGAACATGTGGAAAAGTCTATTATTACGTTCTATTTAATTCTGTCTCTTGCATAAGCCAAGCAGGAAGGTACAGCTGAGTATGTGTTCTTAGTTGGTGTACCATACAGCTATATAAATTATATATAGCTTTATCTATCTCAGGCATGGGCAAACTCGGCCCTCCAGATGTTTTGCGACTACAACTCCCTGACCACTGGTCCTGTTAGCTAGGAATGATGGGAGTTGTAGTCCCAAAACATCTAGAAGGCCGAGTTTGCCTGTCTATATATCTAATAACCAAGGAAAGTCTTAAGTCAGCTACTGGTTCTCCTTTGTAAAACAATTTAAACAGTCCTTTGTTCCCTGAAAAGTGAAAGCAACAGATGTCTATAGCTAACTAAATGCTTTTATCTAGGCCTGCTATAGACATTTTCTCACTGTATTTATAGCTGTTACATTGAAGATTTTTCTCCTTGAAAATTTGTTGTACATGTGACCAATAAATAAACTTAAAAATAGAATGGCAGTAACTAACTTTTACCACATACAGTACAGGTCTTAAAAACACTTGTATTGTTACCCTGCTTCACTACAGCTTTACTATACATAGACAAATCTGGATGCAGTGAAGGATGCGTGGCAAGCAACTAAGACTTTGTTTTAGCTCCTAATTTAATACAAAGACTATTATGGGACATTCGTGATACAGAGGATAATCAAAATACCACTGTCATGATGCCCAAACCACCACAATGTCATCAAGCACATGAAGCTGAAAGGATATCCGCCCTTGTCTTGTGGAAAACCTTTCCTAAAAAGTTGCAATATTGCTGCTTATCTGTTTCAGCTACCCATATGGATGTGTGATGCACAATGAATCCAAGCAAGAGCCCAAGAATACAATATTTTTGGGGGGAGGTGGGGGTGGATAGAAGGATGCATGCCCATTATCTAAAGAATAACCTAACAGTTTTATTAAATGAAACAGCCGAGTCTTTGTTAATATTGATCTGCCTTTAGGTACCAAATATACATTGCAGCATCTCATTTGCTTGTGCCTTACATAGCTCAGTACGTAATCTGTTAATGCCATCCCTAGCCTTCTTAAAATAAGTAGCTTTATGTTTAGCCGGTTCAGTAAACACTTCTCTTTTAAAAATGTCACATTCTTCATTTATTTTGCTTCATATTTCCTCTCTTTATTTCTTTCTCTCTCACAAAGTGTCCTGCTACTGTATCCACTTTGTATGATGGTACATACCCTTGGTGCCACAGCCTCTAGTTTGATAGAATTTTGACAGATCATAAGGAAATTTTAAATAATATCTCTGCAGGCACATTCAGCTCATAGATTGAATTGTCCTTGTAGTCATTCTCAGTGGGACTCCATAGAAACTAACCTTTGATCAGCTCTGCCCATAGATCTTTCAAATTACACTTGTGGGTTGTATCCAGTGTTAGTCATACTCATGAGCAGACTCACTGAAATTAATGGACACAACTAACTTAGATGCATTAATTTCTGCGGGCCTACCCCAAGTAGAATTTAGTTAGATGCAGCACATACTGTATTGCTGCAGCACATCAAATAAAATTAACTCTGCAGATTTTCAAGTTTAATTTTGTGGGAGTAATTTGAAGATATTTGGCCATTTGCACGAAATGCTGCACCCACCATGAGTCAAAAGTTCAGAGAAGTTCAACAGGAAACATCTCTGAATCTTAGTGCCTGGGGCTAATTCACTCAGTGGGGAGAATTGGACTAATTCAATGTTTATTCATTAAAGCAAGGGCTATTTTTTTATATTCATTAAAGGAAAGGAAAACCTTAGGCCAATATGATTGAAAGCAAAGAAAAACTACATTTCTTAGATACTTAAAATTGATTTTTAAAATTATTTTATCATTTAGTCCATAGTCACCTTAAATGATTCATTGACCTCTTACATGGATGTATTCCAGGTTCATGCAACTACACCTATTTAAGCAGTCAATCAAAATTTATAGCAAGGAAGTTTTCAAACACTGCCCAAAAGATATCAGATCATGAAGAAATACTGTATAGCAATGTATTTTTTAAAACAAGGTTACTACAGTTCCCATCATTCCTGCTGGAAAGGGCTGATGGAAATTTGAATAATCACCACTCTCCCATGTCCGTTTTATTATTATGTTTATTATTATTTTTCTTATCTATCCCTCACCAAGTTACAATCAACAGAACAGACAAACTCCTAAAATGTATATCTCAGATCTCAGAGGCTAGGGTAGAGAGGTGTGTACACTAGATGTGTTCACTAGATAATGAAAACTACATAACACAAGTGCCAGGCACACCTCTGTGAAAAAGAACTTCCACAGCTCAGAGGTTGCAGCAGAGAATGCTCTCTTCTGGGGTGCCACCCTCAAAACCTCCAAAAGCAGTGAAACTACCATCTTCAAACTGAAGAGGGTCTGTTCAGAAGGCAATGGCCTTTCTGATACTTGTGCTTGTCATTTAGGGCTTCAAACACTAATGGGATCACTGATGATACTGATTTTATTAACAATGCACAGAATTATTCATTGTTGGTTTAGACTTATTACATAGATGAAACCTGTGCTTACACACTTAATGCTCTCAATTCACTTCTGAATTAGAAGGAACACTACAGTTTGCCATTACAACTGAACCAGGAATATGGTTTGTACATGGTATATACCAGGCATGTCCAAAGTCCATTTTGGGGGCCCAATCTGGCCCCCAAAGGTCAACAACTTTGGGGGGAAATCCCCCCAAAAATTCAACAACTTCAATCAGCCCTCATGCATGTTCACTTCATCAAATCTGGCCGTCTTGGAAAAAAGTTTGGGCACACCTGGTATATACAAACCGTAGTTTATCTGCAAAGGTAGTTCACAAGCTGCAGGTTTACAATCCTGGTATGTGGGCAAACTAGAGCAGCAGGGAAGAAGAAATGGGAAAGTGCAAGCACTGGGCTCATTCACAGAGTGTCAAACCACAGTTTAGCATTGCATCTCAGGCACCTTAGTATATCCCATTGAGAAGTATTACTTCAAACAAATACGGATCAAAATGATTCAGGACTGCTCATTCCTGAATGGCTGAAATTCTTTTATAAATAATGAAATTACTAGCCAGGGTCTTCAATCAGATATGAATTCTCTTAAAAGTTGCAAGGCAATTTTTCAGCAGGTTTTGAACAACCAAAAGCACATCTTTGAAGAAAATCTAGAATTTAGATTTACCTTCTAAAATAAAATAAAAATTGCCAGTCATTGGCTATAGCTCTCATGGTTGTTACATAGTATTTTGGGGGTTCAAATAATAAAATTATTTGAAAGCCTCAAGAATTGGCAAAGCTATGCATTGTGTTGCAGGCACTAATCACATTATTCTTATCTAACGCTCCAGAAAGAACAAAGCCAAAATGGCAAATACAATTTGCAATACAAAATAAATTTATATGCAAGCAATACCAGCCTCCAGGCTTAGTTTGCAATTAGTTGGCATCACACACAGACACACGTTCCTGTGAAGTAACAGTATTGAACACTGGCCATCATCTTTATTAATGAGAGTGATAATCAACTATGCAATGGATTGCATCCAATCCTCTGCTGGTGGAATGGGACTTTCATTTCCTTCCCTGCATGTCTCAAAAATCAAATCTTGGGATCCCCCAACACTCTAATGCTGATTTTGAGGGTGTACAAGTGGCTGGAGGGAACAGGAGAAGAAGAAGCTCTGTTGTATGCAGAGAAGTCCACTGAGCCAGCAGAACTACAGTGTTAGATAATACCTAATATCCCTAATTCAATAACCAATTTGTTCTCTCATTCCTCCCCCCCAAAAAAATGGATAAATTGGAATCATCTCTTCCCTTTTTTCACTAGTTCATGCTAGTGCTCTTTCAAAGCTATTCAGATTTCAAGCAAATTCTCAATCATAATGTATGCAAATTATACCTGTCACCAAAGCGGAGACAGCTAAGGAATTATAGCACAAGTACAACTTATTTTTAGATGGAGCAAAAGCATTTTGTAACTCTTGACTCATTTTGAATACTAAATTTTAAACTTACTTTTTTGAAGTACTTCTGATGTTTACTTTAAGACAGAAAATCATTTTCAACAACGTTATAAACTAATCAGATACATTTTTGTTTAAAAACAAATCATATACTGTACTTCTGAAAACAATTTCCTTAGACAATATGCAATTCATAACAGAAAAGTTAAATAAAATTTTAAACTGGGCCCCAGCATTTGTGTTACTTATTATGAAAGTATAATTAGAAAAGACATGTGTATTTACTGTTGAACAGTTATATTACTACTGAACAAGATTTGAAGCTTGGTAAAAAAAAATACATTTCAAAGACAATCTCTTAAGTATCATAACAATAGTATAAGAATGCACCTTGAGAGATCAGCTAGGCTGCTTTCTGTATAGAGGGACAGTCTTTTGTCAGCAGTGTCACTTAGGATGCAGTTCTATGCACATTTACCTGGTTGTTTTTGCTTTTTTACTGTTTATTTTAATTGAGTCCCACCAGGGATAAATATATAATAATAGTAATAATATGTAAATCGCCTTGAAATGGTGGTTTAGAAGGTGATCAATCAAATTTAATAATAATAATAATAATAAGCAGCTAGTCACACACAGTGGGACTTACTGCTGAGAAAACAGAACATGCATACAATTGTGCTGTCAACCACATTTCTCATTAAATTAAGAAATACAATTTTTCTACAGCTTGAGATAGCACCCCCAAAAAAACAAATTGCACCACACACACACACACACACACACACACACACATTTCCTACTTAGTTTTTTGCAGACAAATGTTCTTAAATGCTTTTCAAAAAAAGACTTTACCTGAACAATGAAGTCTGAACTCTCAAAATTTTCCATATGAAGATGGAACTCTGCTACTTACGCACCTAAACTTGTTAGGTGTTTAGCAAGCGTTGAGTTAAAATGAGGAAGTGATGGTGCGGTTTTTTTAAACGCTGTGCAACCAAGTATGTGCAACAACTCCTTCAATTACAATTGTGTAAGCAAGAGATTCTCAGACTTTAGAGAAGTGAGCCTTTGCAAATAAAGATCCAAGTGAAGTCTCCTGAAGGTACAACATATCCTGACGTTTACCTGGCCTTCCATTTTTCTGCAACCAGCATGGCTAGTAAAAAGCTTTGCAGGTTTACTTATAAGACTGAAACCCATAGCTAGCTAGCTGGGGAACATTCAGACATACAAACTAGCCAGAGAGAGCAAGCTAAATAAACCATGTTTTAGTGTTATATCTAAAACTAGCCACTGGTAATATGTAAAAGTTTAAATCACGTGGATTTCTTGTATGATATCCATCAAAGCTATTTACATAGGTGAGAGATGTACCCACCATAAATCCAGATGACAGTGTGATTGACGCTTTCAAACACTGTAATTGAGATACAGGAAGCTGACCACGAGGAAGCATTTCTACACAGTGGTACCTCAGGTTAAGTACTTAATTCGTTCCAGAGGTCTGTACTTAACCTGAAACTGTTCTTAACCTGAAGCACCACTTTAGCTAATGGGGCCTCCTGCTGCCGCCGTGACGCAAGAGCATGATTTCTGTTCTCATCCTGAAGCAAAGTTCTTAACCTGAAGCACTATTTCTGGCTTACTGGAGTGTGTAACCTGAAGTGTATGTAACCCGAGGTACCACTGTAGAAGCAAGGACACCACAAAAATAACACAGGCAACAAACTGATAATATGCAGTGTCAAAATTGTCTTGGAAAAGCTAAGCTGAGACAGGAGATTGGAAAAATTGGCATTCAAATTCAAGAAATGCAGTCCGATCCAAATAACTTTATTGTACTGTCCATTGGTCATGACAAATCTGAATAAAAAATAAATACAAGCAAAAGGGGTGTTGCACCACAAGCAATGGTCTCTATTTAGGTATCTGTGGCTCCATTGCAGTTCACTGGGTCTTCTTTCTGAACTTTTTGGCCACCAAAGCAAAAAGGGCGACTGAAGTGACTGAAGAGTCACTGAAGTGTTTACATCGCTAAGAAGCCATAGGAACTTCTCGGCCAGGGGAGACATCTTTCATGTATGGGTGGTGAGAAATTGCCTCCTGAGTCCCATGTATAGTGGGCAACATAGTAAATAGTGCAAGATGTCTTCCGCCTGCGCTTGCCCACATATTCCGTCTAGGATCCGTCTGTTTCTGTCTAGGATGGCAGAGGGCATTGGATTGAATTGGATGGGATTGGAAAGCAAAACTGTTCGACAACTATGGCTTTAAAACTATGCTGCATCATGAGATAATAAAGAGGAATTAAGACCTCTAAAAAAGCTGAGAGGATACCAGCCAAACAATGAGATGCCCCAATTGATCATGGGAGAATCAATATCTGATCAGCCACAAAGTCTGCTATGCAGCCTTGGCCAAATCATTCATGGCCTGAAACCTACACAATCCTACATAGTTGTTTTAAAAATAATATCTAATTCCATATATGCTGCCCTCAACTCCTTCAAGGAAAAGCAGGACACAAAAGGGTGTAAATTAATATTGTATTTACTCGATTCTAATGCTCACCTTTTTTGGCCAAATTACGTTGTGAAAATTAAGGTGCACATTAGATTTGAAGGCACATTTACATTCGCCAGCAAATACTTTCATGGTTCTGAAAATTGAAGTGCACATTAGATTCGATGGCACATTAGACTTGAGTAAATACAGTATTTTTGGTTAGACCTCAAGGTCCCATTATAATTCCAAGAATACCTGTTATAATGATCAATATATTTCCATCCTCAACAGAAACAGAACTATGAATCTTTATCATGTTAGAAAAGTTAAGGAGCTCCAAGGCAATATCCTACACATAGGGAAAACTGATCCACTAAAACAAGGAAGGAAAACTGGAGATGCATTTTTTAAAAAAAGAGTTCATTTCAAACTGCAGGATGGTGTTCAGTATGTGTAATTTCTGGCAAAGGAACTGAGATGCCTTTTTTCCTGAAAAAAATGCACCACCTAGGACCACCAACAGAATCGCTGCTGAGAAAATACATCATGCAGCTTGTTGGATCAGAAATGGAACAAACAACAAAATGTTAAGCAAGATCAAGAGAAAAACTTTTCTTCTCTTCCAGCGTACTACTGTAGAAGAGATGTGCATAGAAGTTGAAGTTGCAGACATTATAATATATTCACTGCAATATACACAGTATATAGCATATTATGTGCCATATAACACGGGTGAGCCAAATGTCTGCATTCCAAATGCCACAGAATGCAGATTTGTTGTGTTTACCAAATGCTGTCTGGGTTTTCTTCCTGGTAGAAGCTCTATTATTCTATGATTGGGTGATGCTTTGGAGAAGCCTTCAAGGATAGTCTCAGGAGCACTTCGAAGAAAGAAGTGAAAATTCCCTATGCATGTGCCAATCACCATGCAAGGTCTTCAGATTACAACTACAGCCACTCTGCTGTATTTAAAAGCTACCTGTTATCTTAACATTAAGGCTCTCTCTCAACTGATGCTTGACATCAACACCTTCCCTGTGACCCCTCCATCCAACTGATTTTATCCTCTAAAATCACACTTATTCAAATGTTTATAATGCATTTTATAATGAATGGTTTTTAATTAACTGGTCAGCAGTAAGATGCCATTCACTGCTGCAGTTGCCAAGTTTCCAAACAAGGCAAAAGGCTTCCCACTGTCAACAATTTCAATAAAATAATTGATTTACAAATCAAGCAGTGAAAAAGAAGGTAGAATCTATGGAGGTAAACTTACAAATGTCAATACAGCTTCAAATATTCTAAAAGGCAAAATCCAAGTTGTCAATGAAACACCAGCAGAAGTCATTCAACAAAACCATTGCCCCTTGAGAAGACTCGCTATGGTCAAGTGAAAAGAAAAAAACAGCAAGAGATCCCTGTGACTCAAAATGCATTGATTCAAGGAGTAAAAGCAAGCAAAATTAAAAATTGCCACAATCTAGAATAAAAGTTCATAGTTAAGTAGAACTTTACTTTCCCAGAAGTCATTATTAAATGTGATCAATCAGCAACTACAACACATACCATCCCTGATCACTGCCCCATGCTAGCTGGGATTGAGGAGACCTGTATTTCAGCAACATCTGGAGAGCCCCAGCTTAGCCACTCCTCTTCTAAACAATGACCGTCTTAGGGCAAATCATGATCTATAGTAATCAGGTCAGTCTCCAAGATTTACACTGCAATGGGGTTTCCATTTACAAAAACAAACAAATATTTTATTTGGAAAGTATCAGACAAGCCTTTCGACAATCTTATCTGGTGTGTTAACTTTTCCATGAAAGCAGGTTCCCAAATATGTTGGTACCAAGAGTTTAAGCAAATGGGTCAAAAGCTTTCCATTGGCAATTTCCATCAATTTCCAGTAGTTATGAGTGACGTTGTCTCTTTCGTGCAATAACCTTTTCAACTGTTAAGGAAAAAGCATAGTAAAGACACCAACACAGGATTAACAATTATAAAGTTATTTTGTTAATTGTTTGGCCGCTCTGTGCTCAAAATCTGGATATAACCCCATGGGGGCTATCATATGATAGAATTAACCTTGTATATTGTAACATTACCACCAACATGGTGGACACGTTTTAATTCCACCACATATACAAAATTGCCTCTTTAATTTGAGAGGAAATTGCAATTGAAAAGGCAGTGTCTCATAAATACAACTGGACCAACACCTATTTGCTGCTTTTCTACAAAGAAGAGCCTTTTTGACCAAGAGATTAAACACAGCCTTATCCATGAATCAGAAAGGGAAACTGGAGCTCAGCTGCTTCCTAAGTGTTTTATCAACTTGGAAGTATACCTGATCATTCCCTAGGTATTCACAGTAGTCAAGATAAATGAGTGTGATCCAACAGTCACTCCATCAATGAAAGGATCTTCTGTTTATAGAAGGAAACAAATGAATTCCATTCCCTGAACGATTACACTGGATCCCACTCTACAAGACTTTTATCAGTTTGTACTGTCAAGATTGGAGCCAGGAATGCATCTTCTTTTAATCCCATGGATTCAGGATTATGTAACGAGATAATAGAAGTAATAGCTTCTTCTAAACAGGGCGTCTTTTCTATTTTACTACTTTTTAAAATCAATGCTTATTGTTGTAATAAACTTATGAGTGTTTTTTGAGGTCTGCTTGAAAAGCAATAGATAAATACCTTTTTACACACACACACACACACACACACACACACACACACAGTTTGTTCTTTGCTATGAGTCATGTCTTTGTCATGGATATTGAAAGCACTTTCATATAAGAATGCAGACCTCCTGGATTGAAAGCCAGTTTGCCCCAACCCCAGTGAAGAATTATTGGCACAGCCTTTAGGTAACTGCTACACCTGTGCTACGAGGGTGACAATCTGGTTTATTTTTAATCTCAACACTGAAACAAAGAGAAATACACCAAACTGGTGAACTTTTATCTTCGCATAACAACCCTATTGTGTGTCTAGCAATTCTTTTTACAGCAGTCACAAACACTGCAAGTAGCCTATGGCATGAATGTTTTTATACCAATACTGACAAAAGTTTTAAATTGAAAGAGAAGTGTAGAACCCTTTTTCTATATAGGACCACCCACAAGCAGTGGCCCGGGGGCAATTAAACATTGACAGGGCCACCCCTTTGTTATCCCTTTCTACCATCATCTCATTTCTCTCTCCCTTTTTCTTTCTGCTCCCTGCCCCCCAAAGGGATCACAAAGTGGGGGGGGGGAATACCTTCTACCACAAAAAAACAACCTTGTTTGGTTGTTTCTTGCCAATCTCAACTTAACAATAAAGCCAATGTGGATATCAAAAAGAATCTAAGTGTGTGTAAAAAATATATTCAGTGGCATCGGATGAATAAAAACTGAATGAGGTACTTCAGCCAATGCATTCATCACTGCATAGGAAATCTGCTTTGTCCGGGGATAAGCATGGAGATTTAAAAAAATTGACCCACAGCCACAAGCCTACTGACCCCAGCAGAGAGACTGAGTGTTTCTTGTTCTAGTGGTGTATGCTTGTTTTCCTGTCCACCAGCCATGGGACACTTTGGGTGGGCTTCACCAAGGGGGGAAGCCCTGCAGAAGGTAATGGTGCCAGCAGGCCCAGCGACAGAGCAGGCAGCATGACCAGGGACCCCTTCCTGTCTCCAAGGCAGCTTTGCTCACTGCCCAGCTTGCCACTGCCTGTTTGTACATTTGCATACAATCCTTCAGTTAAATGGCTCCAAAGAAGCTGACAATAAAACAAATAATAAAATTAGCATGTTCTTTTATTGGATGACAAAAAAGCTTTAAAAACATTTAGTTGAAAACTCAGGCCTGCAGTTCATTCAGTGGATACAACCTGGATAGATCATTGCTATTTAGTGAGAAGTCCCCTGTACTTACATCTCTACAATCCTATGGATGTTTAACAACATCAAATAGGTACATTCTGAAATGGTAACAGCAGGAAACAGACTGAGCTAATTCTTCACTGCTGTTTTCCACTGTGTTGAAAATATAGTGTTTTAGCACTCCCGACAGTCAAAGAAACAGAGATTTCCCTTCTGCTCTATGCTTGCAGTTTCAAAAGGCACTTACAAACTGGGTATATCAATGTTTTCTACATATTCTTTCCTTGGTGCTGAATCTGACCCAGTTTATAGCTGTCCTTCCCAAAATGCCACCCCCACGTATATTATGATTAGCTTAAGAACTAATTAAATTATACCTCTTTTACATTTTGTGCTCATCCCAAATGAGTCATAGTAATTAACAAAGAACCACTTCCAATATCTGGTAAAATGGTGGGGCAATGGGGCAAATTTGCCACCCTGCAATTAGGCAGCAATGCTACACAAACCTTCATGTGGCTGAACCAGGCCTTAAGAGATTCAAGTATACACTGAGAATATCCAAATACCTGTGTGTACTCTGCTGCTCACTTTTCTCTACCAAATATTTATGTCAAGAAATGATTCACTTCAAACATAATCAACATTTAATTTGTGAGATAATTAATGGCTTTTTCTTTCTTTTAACACCTGGATTTCTAAGCCAGTTTCTTTAGAACAATCACATGTTCAAATTAAGGCAGACAGTAACTCACTTGTGTCTAGTAAACAGTAGTAAAGAAAACCATAAACGTGTATACAATATCAGCTTCAATTTTAATATGATACCCTAAGAGTGAAGTTAGGTGCGATATTTTAAAAACAGAAGTATACAATTGACTGCCTTAGCATTGTGTGCACGATCCTCAGGGTCTGAGATCAGAAACATCCTTTTTCATTTTTAATTAACCACAATTAATTAGTTCATATAAACCCTAAGCTGTACTTAATCATAAAACTATGGCTTTGTAAAAGAAGCCAACCTTCTAAAGCATCATTTGAAACTTGTTTTGTTCCCTTAAGCCAGGATAGCCAATATGGGACCCTCCAATTGTTGGGATTGTAACTTCCATCATTCTTGACAACTTGGCATGCTGGATGGGACTGATGGGAGTTGGAATCCAACAACATCTGTAGGGCACTATGTTGACTACTCCTGCTGTAACGTCTGAGGATTATTCATTTAACATTAATCCATTGTCTGAGCAAAGCTAAAATGAAAGGACATCTTCCTAATCTATTGTGTCAAAAGTATGGAGATGGTGACATTGAATTCAGTAGTCCTAATGTGGGTGCCATGGAGAAGCAATGTTTTTGCCTATTCTTCTAATCATTTATGTTACAGCCGAATATGAACTTTTGAATACACAGTGTCAATCTGTAATTTTGTTGTGGAAGAAACTAGCTATCAAATACAACCTTATGTAAAATGTGAAATATTTATATGATCTGGAGGTAAACCAGAGAAACTAGCTATCAGCCAGAGAACTGTCAACCCACAGCAGTTGGCCTGTTTCATTTTTCTTCTACTAACAAGAATGAAGGAAATAAAAACTGTTTCATTGCTATGAGAATGAGCTGCAGTGAACCTCAGGCTGCTGTCACCGGCTTTCCCCTGGCTCAGTCAGAGATTGGAAGTGTTCACTTCCATTTTTTATTAACTGCACTTTAGTGTTATGTTCAACCCCTGAACGTAGTTAATCTTAACCACTTTTTGTTGAAATAAGTCAGTTTCACAGTCCTCCTCTGCTCCTTTGCACCACAATAAATCAAGGTTTATCATGATGTCTAAAATGTAGTCATTATGTTAGATCAGGGCTGCAGAACCTTTGGCACTCCACATGTTGCTGCTCTCCAACTCCAATCATCCCTGAACACCTAGCCGTGTCATCTCCTGCTAGAGGGAATAACTAGATCTTCACAGATCTAGCTAAACTACCTGCGCTATAAAACTAACCACTTGAAACCATGGGCACATTTGGAAATCTGAGAAATTGCTATGGGAGCTACCACAAATTGGCTGCCATGGAGCCTGGCTAGTCACAAAGAAGATGTACGGTAATTTCCTTCACTATGGTCCTAGGATGGCCAAAGACATAGAACAGTACTGCATGAACTGTGCTAAATGCATCCAGAAAAGAACTTCCCTCACTGAGCAGCTAACCTTCCTTATATAACAGGCTTCCTCAACCTCAGCCCTCCAGATGTTTTGAGACTACAATTCCCATCATCCCTGACCACTGGTCCTGCTAACTAGGGATCATGGGAGTTGTAGGCCAAAAACATCTGGAGGGCCAAGGTTGAGGAAGCCTGTTATATAACTACAGAAGCACTCTTGGAGTAAAGCCTGTATGGAGAATGACAGCAAAATGTTAGCAATACAGTATCCTTGCAATGAAAGATCACTTTTCTCACTATGGCCAGCCAGGGACCTTGGTCTAGCCAAGGACCAACATGGCAGTCCTGCAGCAGAGATGCTATGCGAGAGTGTCTTGGCTTATTATTGATTGCTCAAAATGTATTCAATCAGATGGGGTTGAGGGTCCTTTTGCACGTGGTAAAGGATGTTGTGTGACTTCCAAATTCCTGCAAGCCTTGCAGGTATTAGGAAGTCATACAACACTCCTTACCATGTGCAAAAAGCCCATCAACCTAAGAGGTTCAATAAAATTTTACTTGATATGCTTGGTTTATTAGAATCCACAAGAAAGGGAAAATGGAGTCAACACCTTATGCATGCATTCAATTGTACAATAAATTATGCCACAGGACTTTCCCCTTACTATATCTGGGCTACCTTTGTGTTTGGAGAAGCTGCTTGCTGCCCTATGGAGTCTGCAGATTTTAAATATTCTGCACTGATGAAAGAACACTGGAAGAGGCCTATCAGTTAGCCTCTAAAACAGCAAGTCAATTTAGCATCCACAACAAACTTGGATATGATCAGCAGGTTCAACACTGGGACAGACAGGAGACCAGATTGTCCTCCATAATTTAAGAATGCCTGAAAAGTACAAAAATAGTTGCCCAATAGAAATCTGAGCCATATCTGATTCAGAGAAAGTTCTTGAACGACTGATATACAAGGTGGTACCTAAAGGTGGGTGTGGCCCTGTGAAAATATTTCATAGGAATAATTTACTACCCCCCAAAACAACTTATTGGCCAACCTCTTTAAACCACCCAGGGCAACCATAATTGTGCAAAGATGCAAGGCAGACACAATGACAAATATCTTCCAACGTCATGTCAAGCAACTTACCTGTAGACTCTCCAGGAACTCCACAGCTACTCCACTAAGAAAAAACTGTTTCTGATTAAGATGAACTGAGTTAACGGATAGTTTACCACCATTACTACTTGGATATTAAGCCTCAGTTTAAATCCTGAAGCAGAACCCTTTCAATCCTACACATCTACCTTCCTGTCATTTGATGACCCAAGAGGAATTGGTGCCTGAGGTTCCTGACCTGAAGGAAGAAGATTAAGTGCTAAAAACAACTGCTTATATTAATGAAAAAAACAGTGCATCAATCCATGCACAGAGGGATAAAATGCTCTGTGAGCCTTCACCCCAAGCAACCTTAGTTGATCTACCATTTGAGAGAGGGCCAGTAACAATTTAAGAGTTATGAAACCTGTTATCAGGTTAATTTATGATGAATCTGCAATTTTACACCATACTTATACACCAGTAGCAGAGGGGTTTAGCTTTTAGAGTCATGTTAAAACAAGAAGTACCAAAAGACCCAGAAATGCCAGATTGCAAGTCTGCAAGTATAGTATGTGAGAGTTAAAGGAAGCAACACGTAAGCTGTATTTCAGGTGAAAGAACATGTATGTATATCAATCTACTAGTTGTGCTACATTTAAGCATATATATGGAATTAAATTGCTATACTTTGTTATGCAGCATAACTATCAGTTACTGATATATTTTCCTTGCCAATATCTTTGCTCATTGGAGCTCTAGAATCTGTCTGACTTTGATTGACTGAAAACAATGTCCTCAGTCACTCCAACAGCAAACTCAGGTGCTGAGTGCCAACAACTATGTAATCAAAACGGGCTGCTAAGAAACAGGAGAGAAGTATCAGAATGCTTAGGAGAACCCTGAGGTTTGTTGAAGTAGAAGCCTATAGGAAAAGCCTTAATAGGAACTAAACTAAACAAACAAACAAACTCAAAATGCTCAAGGAGGACTGAGCATGCTCAGGAGCCATAAAATACTAAGTACAGTGGTACCTCGGGTTCCAGACGCTTCAGGTTACAGATTCCACCAGCCCAGAAATAGTAGCTCGGGTTAAGAACTTTGTTTCAGGATGAGAACAGAAATTGCGTGGTGGCAGCGCAGCAGCAGCGGGAGGTCCCATTAGCTAAAGTGGTGCTTCGGGTTAAGAACAGTTTCAGGTTAAGAACGGACCTCCAGAACGAATTAAGTTCATAACCCGAGGTACCACTGTACCAGTAACTGTTGAAAGAAATATTCAGAAATGGGAATAGAATTGAATGCACAGGAAGCAGCCATGGCTAGTTCTGAACCCTGAACAGAGGACCCTGCTGCAACATTTTGCTGCAGGTTCCATTTGTCTTTCCTAACTTACACTTCACTTGTATGTTAGCAAATGATGGCCATCAAATTGAAGTTAATAGGGGGAAATTGCCCATTTGAAGCCCAAGTCAAAAGTCATAAGGTAACATTTTGAGGTTTGGTTAAATTTAATTTTAAGTACTGAAGCGGTTCGAGTTCAGAACCAAGGCTGTGTGACTGTACTGGATTAGCTCCAACAATTACAGTATTAGCTCTGCAGTAGTGGCTACATTTGGTATCACTGCAGGAAAATCCTGATCAGTAGGCAGTAACATCCCTCAGCTATTAACTGCTGGCATCCGCTCTCTTCCAGTTTCTTAAATAAAGTATTTTAACAGTGAAGTTTATTTTAGTTTAAGGTTACAGGCACAATTCCCTCTTCATTGCATAAACCACACAAACAAAAAGTATCAGTTTAATTCCAACTGGGTGTTCTCTCAGTAAATTATAAACCAGCGTCTTGTTTGGTGTCTTCAAACTGAACAGGTTCAATGTCTGGAGGGGAAATGCCTAAACACACAAGAATACTTCATATTAGCAAAACTCTTAACTTCATTAACCCAAGGAATTGTATCAACTTCAGATTCTATATTTCACTGTTCCTTCCCTGCTTCTGATAGACAAAAGCTGACTAGAACAGAAACATGAATTATTTTACTAACTTTTGCACTGGAGGATATTAGTCTGTCATTTTAAAGAACTAGTTATAAAGTTCTCTTTGATATAAATATCTTTATTGTGTTTCACGCTAGTTGTTTCCTTTAATACAGATGTCAACTTTTCAAAATTTTGTCGTTATGAATTTTCATATTACATATTTTACTACACATGGGTTTGCCCTTCATCAGCTGACAAAGAACTGAGCAATGCTCAGTGTTAATTTACTATGCATAAGTTGGGAAACACAACAAGTGACATTACAGGACAAGTGACATTTCAGGATCACCACAATCATGGTCATGAGCAGCTGGCTAAAGGTCACCTGCTACAGGTATGCAATCTGTATTAAACTTTTCTATATGCTCTTTATTCTTTCTTCATTCTATGATGGACACTGCAGCACATAAACAGAAGTTCAGCAAGAGTAACTGAGAGCCAGGTATAAGAATCATCCTCCCCCTTACAGCCCTAGTCCACAACAAAGCGTACACATTGTATAACCTATCGTAGTCTCATCAACCACAAGGGCCAGCAGGAGCCAAAACATCCCACAGACTCCCAACCACAAATGAAATCTAGTTGGGCAAGTTTTTTCTGAAAGTCAAACATCTGGGAATCAAAAGTTGCCCGTTTACCCACAGCAAGTTTGTCCTTAGGTGTATATTCCAACTACTAAGACAGTCAAGCTGAATGCATAGGTTTTATAAACGCATACAACTTTTCTGAACAACTTAGCCAAGACCAGATTCCTTGTGTGGTACACCTACCAAGCAAGGGCAAGTTCCCAATTGCCTCTAAGCAAGCAGCTTCTAATAAACGCAAGACAAAGTCGTAATTGCCATGGAAGACAAATCCACTACCCATGTGAGGAATTAGGGGTCTTGCATGGAGGGGCCTGGCAAAGGAACCCAGGCACCTTATGCTTTAAACCACTATGCCTGAGGAAGGGAATTCTAGCCTAGGCTCTGCTATCTTTCAGTTTCAGAACTGTGGGTACCAACTCCAAAGGCATGATAGAACAGGACCCATAGGGTTTGAAGTGGCCCTGTGATACTGCTGTCATGGGTCTGGCTCCTAAGTCTGAGCAGCTCTTCAGGTCCAGTTGAGCAGCTCTGAATCCCCTCTTACCTGCAGGCTCAACTAATAGTTTAGCCCAGGCAGCTCTGTTTAAAGATAGGTCAATGTTCCAGCAACTCTACATGTTGCTCTATTGTTCTCCCTTATCTAACCTTATCCAATCAAAGACTGCCTCTCCCCATATAAACCAATCTGGACATCTGTGTTCATCATCTGAGGCCCTTCTTCATGTGTCTCCTTCATGTGAGATCCGGAAGGTGGCAACATGCCCCCCCCCATTTGTGCAATGCTCTCCCCAGGAAGGTTTGTCTGGCATCTTCCCTATTTATATTTAGGCACTGAACAAAAATGTTCCTCTTCAACCAGACCTTTGGTTGATTAATATTCTACAGCCTTTTAAATGTATTTTAAAAGTTATCATTTTGTTGTTTTTGTTTTAACTACAGTAGTACCTCAGGTTACATACTTAATTTGTTCCAGAGGTCCGTTCTTAACCTGAAACTGTTCTTAACCTGAAGCACCACTTTAGCTAAAGGGCCTCCTGCTGCCGCCGCAGCACAATTTCTGTTCTCATCCTGAAGCAAAGTTCTTAACCCAAGGTACTATTTCTGGGTTAGCGGAGTCTGTAACCTGAAGCATATGTAACCTGAGGTACCACTGTATTTGTTTGTGCTTTTACCTTGTATTTTTATCCTGTGAACCACAATGAGATCTTGTGATGAAGGGCAGTATATAAAATAACCACCACCACCACCTCCCATCTGCTACTAGCTCTTAGACTGAAAGGATGAAAGAGAACCATGTGGGCATAATGCTGCAGTATGTTAAATGCAGCAGTGCCATGAAGAATGCATGTAAATCTCTATCCCATCTCCATTTATAGGATAAGAAGCAACTGCTCAGACAAGTAAAGCAGAGGGTAAGTGATAACTCCAGAATATTAAGTTGAAAGACTGTAGTAACCACCTTAAGCCTGTATCCTTATTAAACAACAATAAATCTCACCAATAATGCCAACATTCAAAGGCATAGCTATATGCAATCATACATACCCAGTTAAAACACATTTTTAAAATATGTGTTGCCACAAGTTGCCAAAAGCTAAAAAATAGCAAGTAAAGACTGAAATCTTTGGCTCAATTTTCTAATTTTGTTACTGCTGGCCTGTCATTGATATCTCTTGGCAGATAACTTATAAAACAATAGTTAACAATAAGTATTCTTAAAAGGACCTGGAAATATTCTGAAAATAATAGTATGGAATATACCAGTCAGAAAACTGACAAAATACTTTAGACCATTTCAGTCTACTCCCTCAAGCAAGGAAAACTATCTTTCAAGGTTGAAGACTTCTGCAAAGAAGTAAACCAGGCTGTTACACTGTTATGAGAATGAATGCCAGACAATGCATTTTGAAATGGTTTATTTTCCTTTCCACATAAAAGTGCTACACTATGTTAATGTTCTTTAATTCACGCTTCAACTTATGAAACTCACCTTTTGACTTGTCCCATCGTGTTTCACTACTGCGCAAAATATAGTAAGACTTTGAACAAACATTCTTAATGCACCCATGCTGTGCCAAATTAAGCAGCCAGCTGGTAATTTTGCTAATATATTAATTAGTAGAGCAGTCTTCAGCAAAACATAAATACTAAACATAGATAACATAAACAGCAGGTGATAAAGATTTACAAAGAGTAGACACATGAGAACATAGCAAAACATTTTGTTTTTTATAGTTACTGAAAGCACTAGTTAAACCGAAGTCACTTAAGCTATCCCAACTTTAAATTCCTTTCTTAGCATAAAACACTGATTTGAGTTTCCAGTTCAGTCCCTGCTGGACAAAATCAGGCACTACAAAGCCTCTAAACGTTTAAGCAGCAGATGTCCTCATTGGAAATACCTAGTAGAGGATAAGATGACATGTAATGTATATGTACCAACTTCATCCTACTTGCAAAAAAGAAAAAATACTTGAGAGTATTAAAAAAACTAAATTCCCCAATTCCTCTTGATATACACAGTCAGGAAATATTGTACAGTTCAATACTGTACCAAGGTAAACCACAACAGCTAGGAACGCTCTACCTATATTTATGCATCAGCTGCTTAAAATCAAATTATCTATCACTAAAGCTGAAATATTCTTGCCAGAATACATAAAATAAACCACAGAAACCAAATACAGCCACATTGCTTTAGATAACCATACTTTGGAGGTGGGATAGTTGCTATATAGAACAACTTTCTAATGCTCCTTTGGTTCCCATAAAATGTTTGAGGTTTGAATTACAATTCAAGAATACTAAGAGCTACAATTATTTCACTAAAAAAACAAAGCAACTATTTCACTTAAGTACTGCACTCCCTGGCATGGCAAGCAAGAACTAGTTGCAACATTAGCTGTACCACTTGATCTTATCAAACTAGAATACCACAGAATTTCAAACCATTGTCATCCAGTGGACCAACAAGAGTTTTGGTATTTGGAGGCAGAAATCAATTTCCACTATAGTTCTAGACTCAAGACATACTGAACCAGGAAATAAATACTTAGGAGTAGGAATAAAAACTACTGAATATGCTGTTTGCACACCACAAAATGTGTGTTATAGCAGTGTTGAGGGTCAACGGTATCAGCATTAACAATTGGGGTGGAAGTCCAAGTATCCTGAAGCCACTTCCCAGCTTTGACTATATGTCAGTACAATGACATCTCTCAAGAATGTTAGATGAACAAATGTAATAATTATTTTAAAACACTTTGTGCACAAGTGTTACAAATCTAAACAGTAGCCAAAAATCTATCCTCTTATGCAATATTCCATTAGCTGAACTAAAAGAAAAGAAGAATGTAATTTGCCTCAGGTTGAATAATCATTTTGCTGTACAATTTCAGGTCAATTACAAAGACTTACTAAAGTCAACCAACCATTGATCAAAATAATAAACATCAAGCTCATTATACTTCTCCTTAGAAATATAGATTGCCTTACCTTTCCTGTCTTGTGGTCAAACCAGACAAGCGCATGGTTCCTAGACAAAACCTTACAGTCAAAGGTAGCGTTATTCTGAGCTGGTCGACATCGAGCCACTGAACGGCCGATTTTGACAGGTTCATCCAGGTAGACATGACGTTCTTGAAATGGGTGAGAGTTCGGGCGGCAAGTGAAGATAGCCAAGGCTGAAGGCATTGAGGATAGATATGTGGTGCCACACCAACCAGGGCAGAAGAGGAACTCTTCTTGATCCAAGCCACCCTCCACAGTTGATAAGCAAAATTTCCACAGCACTTTACATTAAAGCAGGGCAAACATTACCTGCAAGTGAGATCTAACAACTCATACCTTCAGTGTGTGAACTAATGCTGGCAATAATCCAGTAAAAAAGCCCCATTGTTTCTTTTAGTAAGGCCGGTAGTAAATCTAAGATGTTCCACTTCAATCCATCTCTCTCAAGAATATGAACAAGCATCTGAAGACTCAGAAATGAAACAGAACTTGTTAAATTAAGGTGGGGATGGCTATAGATCCAAGTGGATGACTCACACACAAAATACTTGTTCGGGATGCAATTGGCTCTGCTCTCTTCCGTAAACACTGCCCAAGATTTTCCTCAATAGAGAGAAACAATGGAAGATTCAGAGAGTGGGAAACAGAAGATTTACAAGACTGGAGCAAAAACTGGAGAGCCACCAGGAAGACTTTGCAACAAAGGCAGTTCAGCTGATCCAGGAGTAAGTCTGCGGTTCATCTTCTTCACCCATCAACTCACAGTCGGCAATGTGGGAGGATGCCCAACTAATGAGTAGGCTCTCTCCCGCCCCCCTCGCCAAGATTGCACAGGCCCAGACTAGAATTTTTTCTTTCTTTCAGGGAGCCAACTGAGCCACCGATCGGATCATTCAGGAAGTGGCAGTTTTATTATTCCCCCACGGAGCTATACGGGGCTTAGTACACCTGGAGATGCATGCCAGCCATTGCACGGGGCGGTCTTCTCGAGGGAAGTGGGGAGGGGGGGGGGGATAAACTGACAGCAGGTTGGGGACGCCTGACGGAAGCCAGAAGTGCCGCGATCGCCCCGACGACGGTCCCGAGCAATGCAGATGCCTTGTCGGCGGAGGAAGCCCGGGGTTGGCGGGATGCTGCCTGGCGGGACTGGCGGAGGGTGGCTCCCGGAGCAAAGGCTGCGGACAGCGAAGGTGGCGCCTGCCTGACGAAGGCCGGTGGCAGCTCCCTCCGTGACTCTGCAGGTGGCTGCTGCGAGCGAGGACCGCGCTGACTCCTTCCCTTCTCCTGAGGAGGGGAGGGGGGTAGAGAGGCGCCTTTCCGCCCTGCCCTGGCGGGGCTCGCCGCCCCGTTCCCGCCGACGGAGAGGCCTGGAGGCCGGGGCGCCTTCCGAGCGGGGCGCCTCCTTCTCTCTCTCTCAGGCGGCCGCCGGCAGCGAAAACTTTCCCTCGACCTGCGGAAATCAAAACAAACCCGGTCAAGAAGCCTCGGGGGCTCAGGCGGGGCCCGAAACCCCGACGACGACGCCTCTCGCCCGGCCCCGGAGGCTCCGCAGAAGCGCACGCAAGGCGGCCGGGAAGGGGCGGCTGCGGACGGAGCAGGGCGCCCAGCTCCCCTCCCTCCCCACCCACTCTTACCTTCCCAGCAGCAGACGGAGCCGCCATAGTGACTGGAAACCTACCCGGTGTAGCAGCAGCAGCAGCAGCAGCCGCGCTGCCGGGGAGGGGGGGAGGGAGTTGGGAGGGGGGAGGAGGAGCCGCTCGGCGATGGGCCTGGCCAAACCGAGGGCTGACGGCCGCCCATCCGCTACTGCGCAGGCGCCTGCCCGTCAGGTGGCACATGCGCACGGAAGGAGGTGAAGGTTTTTTTTGCGCTCTCTCCTCCCTCCCCCGCCCCCGCCGTTGGCTCGGCTGGCATTTGCTGCCCTTAACCTAGCGTGGCCTGGCGAATCCGCTTCCGGGTATACCCTATGTGGCTCTCTCTCTATATATACTGTAAATATCTTATAAATAAGAAAGATGATGTAATACCCCCTTAGAGACCGAAGAAGAAAGTGCTGCAATTTAAATTTTGCAGATTTTACTTTTTTGGGGGGTGGGGGAGGGAATGCAGATAAGAGATCGCATTCAGTATGATCGTGGTCGGGTGGGGTTGAAACAGGGTTGTTGCTTTTCCCCGGGGGTGGGAGGTCGAAATGAACGCGTTAGTGCCTGAAGGAGCAAAGGAAACTGACAGGCGGCCTCCATAGGACTTAAGGAGATACCCTTGCTTCATATCATCGCGGCTCCACAAGTTATGTAGAGCAGGTGCTACGATTCCGGTAAATCTAGTGCAGCAGGAGCCGAAGGCTGCAATCTGGCACTCACCTGGGAGCAAATCCCATCAGTGGTGCAGTTAGCTAATTTTAGACTCGGGACTTAATGGACTCTCTTCTCCTCCTCCCCCCCCCACCTGTTTTAGATGGTAATGTTATTTACTACAAACTTACTACAAATTCTGGAAACCAGCCCTGCCACATTTGGGGTCCCTCCTGCTGAATGGGGAACTTAACTCTGGGACAGAGGCCTGGATTGGCAGCACTACTGAGGCCTATTGAACTCAATGTTATTCTTGTTTTCTCAGTGGACATGTACAGGATTTACTCAGAAACCGCATTTGCATGGACTCCAATCTAAGCGTGTACAGGCTTGTTGTTTGTACACTTGTACACATCAACAATCAAATTAGAAAGGACAGAGGCAAACTGTTACACTGAAGAAACCCAAACCCAAAGATGGAAGATAACTAGCTATTGACAGTGGCACTTTCAAAAATTATACTGTGAGGTTTATTTGGAACTAAGTGCAACTGAAATGCATACATAAACCCACTGGTGGCAACCTGTTTATGTTTATGAAAGCTTACAGTATTTCCCTGTAGCTATATAGAGTTTCCAAATCTTGTAAGATTTGCTAGAGTCAATCAGAAGCTGCATTGGAACATAAACAGGGAGCTGCTATCCCAGGCTATCTTCCAGGAGAGAATGAGAGCACAAGGTTGCTTGGACAGGAAACACTCAGGGTTGTAGTTTTAAGGGACAGAAGTGACAAATCCCTCTTTGTGTAACACATTCTGTCAAAAACCACAAGTCCCGGAGAGCCTTAGTTCTTGCTTACATTTCCAGTGCACAGACAGGAGAAGCCATCAGAGTGTAATAGCAGCAGGAGGAAACAAGCACCATTATAATCAGGGACATGAGATCCCAAGGACAGTGGGAGGCAGTACTGCTGATAGGATTTAAGATGTATTTTCGGCCCTTTGCTATAAGCTCCCAGGACAGGTTACAACAATGTAACATACAATTATAAAAACAAATGAAACAGTTATAATTATAAAACAAGTAAAACCATTCCAGCTAGAACAGGCCAGTATAAATTCCACAAAACAGGTGGGTCCCACAAAACAAAATATCTTAACTGTCAAAGGCCAGGGGAAAGATGTGAGTAACAGCGCAGTCCTGTACATGTTACATAACAGTGCAATCTTGTACATGTCTAGTCAGAATTGTGCCCAGTGAAGAAACTGCTTCTGGGTAGGTGGGGTAAGATTGCAGTCTGAATGAATTAGGCCTCTGATCTTCAGCATGCGCAGAAGAACTGACAATAGAATCATAGAATTGTAGAATTGGAAGGGACCCTAGTTGTCATCTAGTCCAACCCCCTCCAATGCAGGAACAATGCCTAAAGCAATGCAATAATGTATAATTAAGCAACAAAACAGCCTAACATAGATAGTTCTGTGGAACATTTTACTTCCCCAATTCCAATATATAATATGGAATAGTAAATCTCCCTAACGAAGAAAAAGGGCACTTACTTCTGCTTCCTTGGATTCATTTTTGTTTGAAAAACCTCATAGGGCATATTATAGCACAACGCTTTCTATTGTCTAGGATAGGAGTCAGAACTGGACCTGACTAGGGGCAGGGTGTGTGTAGCAAATTTGACAGGTAGGTGGGACTGGCCACCTGTCAGCTACCTGACAACACGATGGTGATGCGGGGTGACCCGGTGTCAGTGTTCTGAAATCAAAGGGCAATGTCACAGCACTTTGCAAGCACCCACAAGCAGTTGATTGGTGGCACTTCAGAGCACCACTTTCAGCGGCCGCATCTGACGCCATATTTGACATTATTCATTTGGGATATTTTGTGTTCCAGGTCCCTTGCTCAGAGGTAAGCACAATTATGCTCATGGGCTTTATAACCTGGAAGTATATTGAACACCATAATTTTATCCATGTCATTTTTGTTTGAAAAACCTCATATTTTGTGTTCCAGGTCCCTTGCTCAGAGGTAAGCACAATTATGCTCATGGGCTTTATAACCTGGAAGTATATTGAACACCATAATTTTATCCATGTCTACTCAGTAAACACCACAGATATCAGTGGGACTTACTCCCAAGTAAGTGCCATACTTCCATTAATTGACCTCAGTTTGGCAATTAGGCTTAGGAAAAAGCTCCAAGTCTTGTAAATGGGAGGGGTTTTTTTTTTTGTAAAATTAATCATTATGCTGCTGCCGGGCAGATCTTTCCCACAGGCCACTAGTTCCTCACCCATGCCATAGGCAGTACACCATCAAATACTTCATTTAGGATCACTCCCCTTTTCCTATTCCAGTATCCTGTCCATGCTCTAGATTTCAAGGTTGATGCAAATACCCATGGCTCTAATGTGACAAATTCCATGCAAACTACCATTAAGGGAAGTGCTTTCTATTCCATTTACTATTGTATGTACATTGTTTCTATTTTCAAGTACTCATATAATTGCTAACGTTTGTTATTAATCTCAGGCACTTGCTTGAGATGTCATGATGGCACATTTTGTACTGTGTGTTTTTGTATGCTGAATTCCTTTCTGTCTTGGTTAAAGATGTTATCGTGTGTAAACATGGGTGTGTTTCTATGTTTGGGGAAGAGAGGCCAGTTCTGCAAATTCTTACATGCTAATTGCCTGACTCTTACTGCATGTACAGTTCTCCTAATTTAATGGATCATATAATGAAGTTAAGCTACTCAAAATCTTTCTGCAGGTGTGTAGCTGTAGCAGTATGGCTTAATTATTTAAGCTGCAGCCTTTTTAGTAATATTTTTAAGCAACATTAAATATTAAGAATAAAATAATTACATATTGTAAACAATTAACTCAGTAAGGGAGTTCAGAATAATTTGGATGTGATCCAGTGAAGTAAACTAGAAAAGGCCTTAAATGAACTTATTCAGTTTGTGGAAACTGCCATTTAGAAATGGTTGGTTTTTGACAGATGTTGCCTCTTTTGCATCCTTACTGGTTGTTTGCCATGGTACACACCAGCTCAGGTAGAGTTGCCACCATAGACAAAGGAAAGGCTGCCACACATCTCTGTAATTCTATCATAGTCATCATAAGTAAGAGCCTAATTGCTCTTGTTTGTTATATTTACCATATATAGATGTATAATTTCATCTGCGCTATACATTTAAAGCAGGGGTCGGCAAGGTTTACAGACCATGGGTCGGATCACTCCCACAGAGATCGTCCGTGGGCCGGACTGGCACAGCACGATGCCAGAAATGGCTTCTGAGCATGTCTGCAGCGCCGGAAACTGATTCTCTGCATGCCCAGACGCCAAAAATCGCGCCTGCACAGAAGCGATTTTTGGCATCTGGAAATGTGCAGACGTGATTTCCAGTATCTGCGCATACGCAGACGTGATTTCTGGGGCCACTTGGTGAGTCGCTGTGCTGTACTGATTTAGTGCAGCACACAGGGGACTCGCCGAGTGGGAGGCTCAGTTCAGGGGTGGCTCATGGGCTGGTAAAACTGTCTTCGTGGGCCGCATCCGGCCCATGGGCCGCATGTTGCCGACCCCTGATTTAAAGCAATATAATAGAATGGCATTCTGCAAAGAATCCTGGGAAATGTACTTTGTTAAGAGCGACAAGTATCAGAGTTTCCTGGGAAGAGGGGGTTGATTATTAAACCACTTTGGGAATTGTAGCTCTGTAAAGGGCATAACAACTAGCAACTCTCAGCACCTTTGACAAACTACAACTCCCATTATCCTTTAGGAAAAGCTGATAGTTTAAAGGAATATGATACTGCCAGATGGGGCCTAGGAAATCTTGAAGATGGAAAGGTTGAAGAAGCTTCAGGAAAAGGAAATGTGATATTCAGGTTGGGTTTTGTTTTCTTCTTCCTGGAAGGAATCTGGGGGAAAAACACATTTGTAGGAGCCACAAGACAGAAACAGCCTGAAGGCTTCTAGCAAAGGAAGAAATGAACAAGAGGATGAGGACGAAGGGAAAAGATAGGTCAAGGTTAATGGAGCAGGCTGTAGGACTGCAGATGGAGTGGAGAGAATCTACTTCAGGAGCAAGAAGCAGGGAAGGAGGTATGTGTAAGAGACTGGGTATGCAATGTGAGGAAAGCAAAGAACAGACTGGAAGGGTTAATAGAAATTCAATGCAGTTCTTGACTCCTTTTTAAAAAACATTACAAAATATTTGGCTGAGGCAAAAGTAAGGGCTAAGGAGTGAGGATCCTAAATGATGAAAGGTTCACAAATAAAATTAATATTAAGTATTTAACCCCACTAGTGATCCTTTTTTATCAATCATATCATTTTTTATTACTGTATTTTGTGTGTGCAATTTTGTAACAGAAAAACAAAAAAAATCTTTTAAAAAAGGAATATAACTATCATCTGGTATATCTAAGCATGCTTGGAATTATCTAGCTAAAAATAATATTAATTGCAAGGAAATATGTTTATGGTCAAGGTGTCATGTGTGTTTTAAAAAAAGGAATAATAATCTGTTATTTTCAGTGTTCAGATTCTAAAGTTAAGGCAATATTTCAAAAGACTATACACAAAAAATTGGTAGCTGACATATCATGATACTTGACCTGCAAAATGACTTGAGGCAAATCAAGAGTCCAGAAAGTAATGTAGAATTTAGATAATAATTTATGGAAAGTTACGCAATACAGACAACCAGTTCTGACTACACTAATCTACTTAGACTTTGCTGCTGCCTGGCAGGTTGCCAATGATTATCAGCATTTTTTTGCCAGGAAAGCTTCCCATCATCCTTTCATAAAAACAAACTAGCTCAAATGCATCAGTTAAAATGCTTTAGGGAGAAGACAAAGCTGTTTGGTTTACAAAATGTCAGCAAATGTCCTCTTGTGCTGGCATATAGAAGGAAAGGGCAGTTCAAAATGTTTTGGTAAAGTACACGTCCAAAGTTGGCAATAAAAATGCAAGACACTAAGTAGATCGTGGTTCTACTTCAGAATAAAAAAATTAAGACATTTTGTAGGCTGCGGTTCTATAATTAAATTTATTTGTCATCTCTGTGTGAGAGTAGAACTGTGAAAGCTTGAAGGGGGTTGTCGCTATTTTACTGAAGCTTGAAATGGAGATTGGGGGATTTAAAAGCATGTTTGCTTTTTCAGAATGAGTGAACATTTCAAAACAGTGTTTTAAAATTAATAGCTTCCATAGGGATGTGAAACCTGAGGCTTAAGACCCAAATGACGCCCTCCAGGCTTATCTCTATTTGCTTCCCTGTGACTCTCCCCAGGCCCACACCTCTCCCTGTACCTGATCTGCACCTTCCTCAAAGGCTTGTAAGATGTCATTGAACTGTGATAATACCTCCTGCTTGGCTGAATGGACATGTGCATGTGTAGAAACCCCCAAATTTTGTGTGGCTGAAATGCAGCCTCACAATCAAAAGTCAGCATCACAGCCATTGCTTCGCCCAGTTTTTGCCTCTGGTCCCATGCATTACCAGGATGAACCCAGGTCTTCTTGTGCCCACAGCCAAACAAAATAGTCTGTGCAGGGACAGCAGTGAGCCCTCTGCAGCAATTAAGCTTTCCTAGAAAGAAAGAAGGAGAGAGATTTTTGAAAGACAGGATTTTAACTAAGGGCCAAATGACACACTGCATACAAATGTGTGATCGCAACACCCAATATCTACCTTGTTTGAGGAAAAGGAGATTTAGAAGAGGGAGACCCAGGGTCCAAACATATTTGGCCCCTTAAGTAATAGTAATAGTAGTGATTTGTGATTTTGTAGTGATTTGTGATTTTGATGACTACATCTAGCTACAACCCGATCCCTCCCACCTGCAAGTATAATCACTCAAGAGAATATTGTAGTTTGGGAGCAGTCATAGGTCAGTGGTAAAAACACATGTTTGTATGCGTACATTCCCAGGTTGAGTCTCTAGCACAGGCTTCCTCAAACTCGGCCCTCCAGATGTTTTTTGATACTACAATTCCCATCATCCCTGACCACTGGTCCTGCTAGTTAGGGATTATGGGAGTTGTAGGCCAAAAACATCTGGAGAGCCGAGTTTGAGGAAGCCTGCTCTAGCATATCCATATTGTAGGATCCCATGTAGCAGGGCTGAGAAAGTTCCCACCATTAGCCATGCTACATCTGAAGAACCACAGGTTCCCCACCACCACCATTTTACAATCACTGAGTGAGGCTTTCTAGATAGATTATATCTGGAACCAAGGAAACAGGTCCTTTTTGTTGGTTACCCTGCACCTATGGAATTCCCTCTCCCAGGAAATACACATAGGCCCCAATAGGTAAAAAGGTAGCATGACTAAACCGCTTTGGCGCAACGGAACACTGTGATGGAAACCAGAGCGCACAAAGCTCACCCCATTGCGGTGATTCGAACCATCAACCTTCTGATCGGCAAGCCCAAGAGGCTCAGTGGATTAGATCACTACATCACCCGCTGTGACCCCGTTATTTGGACATGAACATGGAAGTTATTTTGGTCTGCTTTTTATTAATTGCTATGATAAATTAACTGCTGCTTCTCAATTTTCAGCAGATATATTGCGGTTTTAGATGGGTGGGTAATATTTTATTTAGCCAGATGCAACTTGTCACGCTGGCCACGTGACCCGGAAGTGACTTCGGACAGCGCTGGCCCCCGGCCTCTTAAGCGAGATGGGCGCGCAACCCCAGAGTTGGACACGACTGGCCCATATGGGCAGGGGTACCTTTACCTTTACTTTTTAATATTTTATTTACATGCTGCCCGTTAGCTGAAGAGCTGAGGGCGGTTCACAATATATTTTATGATGTTGATGATATGGTGGCAGTGTTCTTATGATATGATATATTGAATATGATATGAGAGTGCAATTGTCCTATGATGGAGTGGAATATACACAAAAAATGGATTCAGGGCAGCTAAATTAATTTATGGCAACTATGACAGTTGCAGCTCAAACCTGTGTATGCTTATTCAGAATCCAGTGCACAAAGGATTGGAGGCTTTTGTTTGTGATGGTATATTTTTATAAACATAACTGAATTGCCTTCAGCTGCATTATAAATATATAAACTGAAAACAACCATTGTAGGGGTGCTTGTTTCTTGAGCTCTTTAGCGTGACGTGTTTGTAGACTTCAGGGTTATCATTCAGAAACAGAAGAAACAAAGTGGCAGGGATCCAAATAGATATGTTAGGCTGGGGAACTCAAGGGTTTGGACGTGCCCAATCATTTGTTTTGTTTTGAACAGCAGACCCCAATGCCATATCACAAACTGCATTAAAATTCAAAAGAGATTTGCCATAAGCAAGAGGGATCTTGTTTGAGAAACACAATTACAAAGCCTTTATGAGCATGCAGAATAAATTAAATGATTACTTCCATACAGGGTTACCTTTTCTCAGTGGCATAGCGTGGGGGGTGCAGGGGAGGCCGGCCGCACCGGGCGCAACATCTGGGGGTTAGGGTTAAGGGACGCAAATCCACGGGTTAGGGGGCGCAAATTACTTGCCTTGCCCCGGGTGCTGACAACCCACGCTACGCCACTGCCTTTTCTAGACCCAAATAATAAAACCTTCCTTTTTGTAAGCAAATAAATAAAATAGTGAAGCTATTAAAATAAAAATTTCAGCTATTTTCCTAGTTGGAAAAGCCAAATATATATACATTGCAATTTACCCAGAAGCAAGACCTACTGAATTCAGTAACACTTATTCTCGGTATCTTAGGGTTCAGTTCAAATTATAACACTGACTATATTTGTAATTCTTGTTTGAATAAAATTAACACAGGAATGAATACAGAGCCCTGCTGGATCAGACTAAAGGCCTATCTAATTCAGCATCCAGATGCCTATGGGAAGCTCACAGGTACAGTGGTACCTCGGGTTAAGAACTTAATTCGTTCCGGAGGTCCATTCTTAAGCTGAAGCTGTTCTTAACCTGAGGTACCACTTTAGCTAATGGGGCCTCCTGCTGCTGCTGTGCCGCCACCGCACAATTTCTGTTCTCCTCCTGAAGCAAAGTTCTTAACCCGAGGTACTATTTCTGGGTTAGCGGAGTCTGTAACCTGAAGCGTCTGTAACCCGAGGTACCACTGTATGGCATAAGAGCAATAGCTTCCTGCTGTTGTTCCCCAGTGACAGGATATTCTGATACACCCTGCCTCTGATTCTGAAGGTAATTTATAGCTATCAGAATTAGTCACTGCTACTTATCCCCCATGAATTTGTCTTTTCAAGGCATTCAGTTAGTGGCCATCACAACAACATGTGAATAATATGTACCTTTTGCAACTGCCACTTTTTGTAATCAGGTTTATACACCCAAATAAAAAACACTGTATGAGAAGACTGGCTCAGGCTGCAACACTAAATGCTCTTACTTTGAGCAAGCTTCATTGGAGTTGTGAGTAAACATGCTTTGGATCACAGTCTCTGACACAACCTTAGCACATTCTGTAGGAGTTAAAGGTTCTCATAGTCGAGAGTAGCCCCCTATAGGCAGCTTTAATTTCACACTGTTCCATTGCTTATATAAGTAATTTAATTGTAAAACCTACAAAGGCTAGAATGTACATTTGATTAAAATGCATTTTCTATTTGCAGTAGAAACATCTACAAGGGACACATTCCAGATAAAATATGTTATTAGCATCATTTGTGAAAGCTTCCCTAGAATATAAGTCTAGATAGAAGAGAGAGAAAACATAGATGTGTACTTCAAGGCACTAATCTAACTAGTTTTAATCTAGCTAATAATTAGAATGCAATTAATGGTTACATAATGCTAAAGGTTGACAGTACCTTTATCCCCAAGAAACAGACCTACCAGGAGACATAGTGAGGTGCAATTTCCTGGTTTGTTTTCATGTGCATGTTCATTCCTGGAAAATACGTCAAAGCTCTTTTTAACCTTTACCATGTAAAATGAAAGAAATCAATAAATTATTAGAGCTCTTCCTCAGAGCTAACTATCAGAGCAACTATTCAATGTTTAATTCAATCATCTGCTTGTTGAAAAATTGATACAGCTAATCTTTGAAGCTCCAGATGAAAGTTCTGTAATGTGATTGTAAAACTTACATTAGTTAGTGTAGAATTTAAAAAATCACTTTACAGAATATGCATGCGGGGGGGGGGGACACACCCTCTTTTTGGTGTCTTGTGAAACTGCCCTAACACCTTTACATTGGTGATAAACAAAATGCCCCCCCTCTCATTTGGCTCTCAGAGCAGGTCTATATAATCATGTATGTGCTTGGCTAGCCAATCAGTTATATTAGTTAATGACCCAATTTTGCACTGAGGAAAGCCAGAAAGCCAGAAGTATTGGCTCTGTCTTAGGGAAACTGTGCAGCTATGTGGTACGGCATCGGGTTTGCATGCAGAAGCTCCCAGGTTCAATCCCTAGTATTATTTTTTATTATTACTATTATTTATTAAGTTTTTATTTCACCCCTCACCCGAAGATCTCAGGGTGGTTTACAATATAAAAATACATACCATAATAACAAATAAAAACAATGCCCCTCTATAGTTTAAAAGGCCATAGATTATTTAATTAGCCAAAGGCATGGGATAAGAGGAATGTTTCTGCCTGGTCCCTAAAGGTGTGTAATGATGGTGCTAGGCGAGCCTCCCTGGGGAGAGCATTCCAAAGTGGGGAGCCACCACAGAAAAGGCTCGTTCTCATGTTGCCTCCCTCTGGACCTCTCATGGAGGAGGCACACAAAGAAGGTCCTCATATGATGATTGCAGTTTCCAGGTCAGTTCATACGGGGAGAGGCGATCTGAGGCATCTCCAAGTTGGTTTGGGAGAGACCTCAGTCTGAAACCCTGGACAGCTCTACATCACAAAATTCAGAGAAGTGCAGATTTTGAAGGATGGCTATGTTTTGGTTCTCATATTCCTTTGAGAAGTGCAAATTAGGTAGTATCTCGCTAAAATGCAAACAAAGTTAAATTTCTCCCCCCATCCCAAATCCTAGTGCCTGCTATTTGTGTCAGGAGAAAAGCTCCCATTGGTGCCAGATCAGATACAATTTCAGTGATACCCTAGGCTTGGGTGCAGATCTGTGACAGGGATCTTATGGAGTGTAGAACAAAAAGTTCATAGCAGTTGCATAGATGCATCCCAAATCAAAGAGAAGTATAGCAGTGGGAAGGATGGAATTTACCCATCCCCACATGAGTATTAAAAATTGCACCTTCAAATTGGGGAGGGAAATATATAGGTGTCGATATATATTCAGGATCAATTCCCCGCAGATAAAGATGTAACGTATTTTATAAACCACCCAAAAAGCTTAAAGGGTAATAAAAAGCTTTGTTTGCTGTTATTTTGAAAGTTCCTTTGTAAGTTCCTTTGGAAAACCCTTTGAGAACAGAAGAGCAAGGTAGCAAATACTGTACCCTAAATAAACAAATGTGGGTTACACATGAATTATGCAGTTAGAATTCTGCTTAATGTTCCTGGTTGCAAATATAGAAGAGAACTGTAGTTATTCTGGCTTCATTAAGGCAAAATCAAAATCGTTTGTGTGTGTGTGTGTGTGTCTATAATACCAGAATGGGGAAGAGAAGCCTGCCTCAGTGCATGGGACTGGATCAGATGTCATGACCTTAAAGTGCTTCCCAGCCTTACGCCAACAAAGTTGCCGTTTTAAAGGGCCTTGAGCTAAATATAACCGGAGAAGCGCCTGGAACGCTCTATGGCTGGGTATTCAGGGTGGGGAAAAGGCAGATTTGAAAGTATGCGTAGGAAAACTCCTTCCCCTGAGGGTCTGTACCACCAACCCAGTGAACATAGCATATTCTTTGGGAGGGTTGTTTAAAAAAAAATATCCTTGAAGCTTCCTACACCCCCTCCAAAGACGGACTAAATACTCTCCCTCCTCCCTGCGGCCGCCAAAGGGCTATTCTCCTCCCCTCTGCTTGTCTCCACCCCTATGATGCTCGTTTGGACTCTTCCACCTTCCTCTTCTCGGTCTGCTGTGGACGTTCCCATAGCGGAGCGGGAGGGGGGAGGTTAGGGGCGGCCGCGGCCCCAGAGACCCGCGTCACGTGGCCCTCCCTCGGGGTTTCTGGCAGAACCGGCTGCACGGCGACTTAGGGCGAAAGTGAGGGGGAATCCGGCTGCTGCTCGGGTGCCGGCGGCCGTTTCGGTGCGGCGCGGCCAATCGCCATGTCCCTGCGGAAGCCGGGCGATGGCGGCGGCGGAAGCGCGAGGCGGGCGGGCTCCCCGGAGGAGGCTCGGGAGCTCCCGGAATGCGCGCCGGGCGGGCGCCTGATGCCGCTGCTGCCTTGGGACCGCTTCTCGGCCTGGCTGCACTGCGTGTGCGTGGTGGGCTTCGACCTGGAGCTCGGGCAGGCGGTGGAGGTGAGCGGGGAAGGGACGGGGAAGCCCGCCCGTCCTCCCACCAGGAGAGATGCGGCGGGTTCTGGCTGCAGGTGGGGAGGAGGGCAGGCAAAGGCGGGGCTGGCTCGTTTCCTTTGCCCGGGGGCTGACACGGGTCGTGGGAACGCCGCTCCCCAAGGATGGAGAGGAGACCCTCCCGGCATCTCCCCGGGGCGCTGCGGGTCGGTCGCCAGCTCTTGTGCTTTGCGCCAGGCTGTCTTTGTTGATACAGCGGCTCTTAATCGCTTTTTTGGCGCGTTATTCAGAATAATAGTACTGCTGCTTCCCGAGAAGAGGGTGTCTCTATTTTCCCCCCCGTTTGCTGGTCTTGCTCCGCGTAATAACAGCAAAAGCAGACGCGTGTAACGTGTTTTGAAATGTGCGGAGTTTGGGCGGCTCTCCTTTTATCAGCTGCTGTTGCTCTCAAGAGCCTCTACTTTCCTTATCCAAGAGGCTCCGTTGTTTGGAAAGCGGGAAAGGAGGCTGCTTCATTAACGAAAGTGATAGCAAAAGAAATAAAATAAAAAAACAGCGCTCTTGTTACAAGTTGCTTCAAGATTGGCTTGTTTGAGAAAAGTAGCTACTGTATTCCGCCCAGATTCCTTTCCCAAGTACCTTTTTAGACCAAGATTTGTTTTTCATGTATCCAATGTAATATGTGACTGGAGGCAAAATACAAGGTTAATTGTGATATTTGGGTCTTATAATTTTCCTCATCAGTTCTCCAAAAAGCTCAGTCATAAAAATTAGATAACTCTAAACCACCCTAACAGCTCTGTGAGGCAAGTTAAGCTTGGGAGACATGGGGTGGACTTCAGCATGTGCAAGCATTGCATCTTTCTGGATGGAATGATCCCGGTGCCTTTTTTCTCACGACCCAGTCAATTTTGGGGCACATGGGAGGAAGAGAAAAGGGAGGCTGTGTTGTGCAAGTGAAAGTCCTTGGGCTTCCACTGATGGGGTGCATTAGGAGAAGGCAGCCGAGGGTGATAAGCCCAAGGCTATACTTCATTGCTGAGGATCATTACACTGTGAGCTTCATTGTAAAGGGCCACTACAGTACAGTTGTCACAGCATCATGGTATATTAGTGTTCGTTCAGTGAGCCTGGGAAGTCTAAAAGCCATATCTTAACTCAAGTGAGGGGCAAGTCTGTTCTGCAATAGTTTCTGTTGGAGTTCGGTTCATATCCAGTGCACATAAGACACTGTCATCTATCTACATGCACCCTGATCTTCAGTTTTCATTGGCCTTCACCAGTTTGGATTAACTAAGGGGGTGATTATTTAACTGTTTATAATCCACACTTTCATAAAATATATCAAGGCAGCTTACAATAAAAAAATAGAATCATAGAATTGTAGAGTTGGAAGGGACCCTGAGGATCATCTAGTCCAACTCCCTGCAGTGCAGGACTATGCAGCTGCCCCATACAGGAAGCAAGCCTGCAACCTTGGTGGTATCAGCGCAGTGCTGTAGCCAGCTGTGCTATCCAGCTACAATAAAGGCAGTCTACAAATATCCATAAAACATAATGAAACGTATCAATAAAACATCAGTAGATACTGGCTGATTAAAAATTTAAAAAATCATATTCTGAAGGCTTGTCTAAAGAGTACAGTTGATAGAAGACTTCTGAAAGAAGGTAGGGACGGATCCTGCCACATCTTTAGAGGTAAGGAGTGTCACAGGGCACATACAAGACTTAGTTACTATGTGTGATTTGTGTTTTCTGAACTCCAATCATGTTAAGATATACATAAAAGATTACAGCTGGTCCCAAACTTTTTACTCTAGGGGGGGGGGAGTATCCTGTAAAATAATGGATTTTATAGCTCTAATGTATTTGGAATAGATTAAGTATGATAATCCAGTTTAACAAAATTGTGCGTGTCTTATGATCATAGACCACAGTCCCGAGTTCCAAATCTATTCATGTAGCAGCCCCCCCCCGCCCGCCCGCCGCAAAAGAACCAATTAACTTAGGGTATTTTCATTTGTTTATTTTTTACCTCTTGCTAGCAGCGGCTGAAAGAGAAAGAACCTTCAGTTGTTTGTCTCCTCTTGAGAAAATTAGCATGCAATGGTCATTGGAGTGTTAAATTTGAATCTAGAAAACCCAAGATGTGTCTTCCTGCCCAGCTATGAAGCTCACTATTTAACCTTGAAACAAGTCTATAATAACAGCAAGAAACAACAAAAAGAGTAGCTTTGCAGGTGGTGGACTAGATTGGGTCCCTTCCAACTCTACAATTCTATAATTCTAGTGGTATTGTATATTTAAGAAATCAGAAATAACTAAAACGTGATAACTGCATATATGTGTCTCTGGCTCCTTGAAGGAATAGGTGATTCAAATGAACTAAATTAATGCGTTTCACACGTCAGAAATGTAAACCTGTGGCTGTATTCAAAAGTAAGTTTTAGATTCTTCAAACATTTTAAAAATGCACTGTGGCACTTTCCATTTAAATACTGATATCCTTTTAGATCCCTCTGTAGAATTGAAAGCTGACAAATTCCAAAGCTTTTAGCCTTAGCTAGCCTATATACATCCGGCACATTATCTTGAACTCCTTAAAATGATAATGTATGGTAAGCAGAGTTGAGGAAGTGGATGACCTCCCCCAACCTCTGTGGGCAATTTTGACAGGTGGGTGCAGCCACTAACCTGTCAGTTACCTGACATCAGGTGAAGTTTTTTTCTTTGCCTGTGCTGTTTGAAATCAAACCATGTGGGCAAAAGGAACAAATTTTGCACATATTCCTGATCAGCTGATGGTCAGTTCCTGCAAACTCTGCTTCCTTTGCCATTGCACTTTGAAACCACATTTCATGGGCAAAGGAACAATGATTTGTAGGCACAGAGAGTCAGCTGATCAGGAATGGCTGCAAACCCTGCAATCATTAGGTCTAGGGCAGGTGAGTGTCTAGCTAGGCTCATGGACTGGAAGTTCCCTAGAACTAATGTTAACTAATGAACATCCAAAAGACAAAATGCTTGCAAGCCATTATTCTGATCGGTAAACTGAAATCTTGTAATGCAATATGGTCTTTTTGGTTCAGTTTAGAGTGACTGTCTTTGAAACTATGGAGGTTTGGAATGTACACAAGCTCTTTGATGTTAATCCTTTCCTCCATTTCTTGGTTGGTCTAACTGTGATAGCTGAATCAGGCAAAAGGTTAATGGTAACCTCCAAAAAATTATTTATAACTATTATTTTAAATCGGTTTACAAGGCATTTGTAGGATAGCACTAACCATCGTTGCCTTCTTTCGAGATCATGGAGAGCTATGGCTTGAGCAACTTGCAAATTAAGGAGGGAAATGGTAAGCGAGAGGGGAGTCTTTGGCACATTCCTGATCCCTAATCTGCAGTTGAGCTATAGCATGTATCATCAGTTGACAGTATGCTATAATATAAGAAAGATATAAATAGATATAAGTGTAACAGGTTCAGCTCATCTGCACAGAGCTATAAATAGCTGGAAAGAGTTCTTTGTGTTCCAGGTAATACCATGTACCTTGGAAGGTAAGGCATTGTGATTTATTAACAAAAATGGATGATATAAGCAGGAATGAACAGGCAAAAAATGTTTGCAGGGAAATGCATGGAGTTTGTTCCTGATGTTCCCTGGATATCGTTGCTGCCTTTGTGTAATGGATTGGATTTTGAACTTTCCAAATGCTGTTTGCAGTGTAAAGTGAAGGGACTGGTCAAGGAAAAAAAATCTATTGGATGTATGCAAACCCTTGCAAAGCTGCTGTGAATAAACCTTGAAATCTCTAGATGGGGGCTACTGTCTATAAGTGCATACCCCACCATTTATGAGAATATGTGGTCACAGGTATGCTAGTGCATATAGCTTTGCACAATTCATAATGCTGGTAGATTGCACCATCTTTTTGTCGACCAATGCAAGTTTTATCATTTGCAGGTAATACATCCTCAACATGCAAAACTTACAGATAAAGAGGTGAGTAGAAGTTTTAAAATACATTTACGATGGCGCTTTTCTCCTGCCAAAATGTAACTTCTATTTTTCTCCCCTAGAAAACCAATATTTGCTATTTGTCTTTCCCAGATTCCAATTCAGGTAATTATTTATTAGATATTCATGCTGTACGCATATGAAAAATGAAATGCTTCTGTTAACTGTACTGTTAATACCATTGTCATTCTAATTAATGTTCAGTTTTATTAAGTGCATGTGATAGGAATAAACTAAACACTTATTGTTTGTCCTACATGGAGAATTCAAATCAAGGCTGGCATAGCTGAGGGGTCTGAGTATCTGGCCCTTCAGGGTATCTGCAGGGCTTTGGGTCCTTTGGATTCAAAGTTGGATTTCAGGACTTTCCACTAGCTGCCACCAGCAGCTGAACAGCCAGCAGTAGCTTTCTCAATGACGGGGTAAAGCAGCCATCAACATCCTGGGGTGGGGTGGAAGGTTACGATTGCACTGTAGAACTCCGTACTGCTGTTGGCAGGGGGGACGGGACTCCAAAATTAAGCACTTTGAAGTCCCATTGATTTTAAACACTTGCTTAAATGTCTGAATGAAATCAATGGGACTTCAAAGTGCTTAACTTTGACTGGATTACGTCCAGTATGTGGAAGGATTTGCAAGTGTTAAAGTGCTTTTGAGATATGAATTAATTAACGCAGTCTCATGTATAGGTATCAAATACATGTTCAGCTCTGATCTTTCTTTTTGTTAAAAAAAAGTAACAAAGTAAATTCAAGCAAAATAAAACATTTCAAACTGGACGCCCCATGGATAGGATTTGAAAAAATAGCACTCAGTAGTGAACAGCATTTTTTCCCGTTATCACTTTGCAATACAGTAGTCTGTGATATTTTCAGTGTGGTTGGTTTTGGGCAATTCCAGACTCCCATTGCATAACTAGGTGCTTATCTACAAGTACATTACAGAAAGCCAGCAACTTACGCACATTTCACTTGTGCACATTCAGCTTTATGGCAATTTTAAAAATGAGAAAAACTGGAAAGGGGGCAAGATTCTGGGAATAATGACTTTGACAATCCCACCTGCCATTGTACTCAGTGTGTTTTGACTATACATGATTTTGGCTTTAGGCGTGATCTCCAGAACATAAGCCCTGCGTAAGTTGGGGACTACTGTACATGCTTTATACGTGGATATTCTTTTCATGTTGGAATATCAAAAAGAAATAAATTGGTTAAGTTTGGCTATTTTATTTATTTGTTTTTAAATGTTCAGCACCTATATTATACTTGCTTTTTCTTTATGAAAACAGGTATCCCCAACCTTAGTCATAATCTCATTGTTGTTCAGAATCAGCACTGTTGATTCAGTTCTCACATTTCTTTTTATGTTTTTGATTACATAATATACGTATGTCTGGAGGTTCCCTGGGTGTGGTGGTAGGACATGGCAGAGCACATTGATGGCAAAAGAGTATGGATCTGGAATTCCTAGGTATGGGCAGAAATGGGCCGTGAATCTGGCGGAAACATAGTCCGGCCTGTGCATCAGCCTGCCTCCCCATGCTGGGCTGCCTAATGGACAACCATTCCAACGAATGTGTGCTTTCTATTTTAGAGAGCAATTTGGTATACTACTAGCTACATTTATGCTATTATTTCTTTCTATGCAAATGGGCTAGAGGCCTATTTTGTCGTTGTTTTTTTCTAAGCTGGTTTTCTTTTCTTTTTATAAAGGAAAGGGTTGAGAGACATAGGTCCTTCCATGATTTTGGCCCTGGCCAAACCAATAATTAACTTTTATAGTTTTGTATTTTATTTCACCTTGTGTAACCCTGCATTCCATCACATGGAAAGTTTTCCTCTTTATAGTCTCTAAGCACTGAAGTTGCTTTTTGCCTTAGAATTGGATAATCAGTTCCCTGTGATGTAGTAGCCAATTTGTATGATACTGCATTAACAATGTTCTGGGGAATCTTGATCAAATTACATGTAACTCTCCTATTCAATTTATTGTTGAATAGTTCTTTCAAGACACATTATTAGCTACAGCTTTTTATGCCAGTATTGCAACAAAAATCAGTTAGTTACAACTTGTGTTTCCCTTTAAAGTTGATTTCCCACCCCAAGAATCAAGGTCTCTATGATTGCTCTTTAGCAAAACAATAACCTGTTTTGGATGAGCATTTTACTGAAGGAAGAGCCTGGTTTGCTGCTGCTATAATTTCTTAATATTGAGCTAATGTTACAGTTAAATATTAATTGGAGAACCTTAGAGATGGAAATTTGAGTATGAATATGGAATTTTGGGAATCAATTTGTAGTGTAAATAATTGTAACCTTAAATGATGAGCTTTTACCCTTATGTGTACATTTTTGTTGTCCCGTAGCTTTTTTCTGAATATTAAAAAAAAAATCAAATGTATTTTTAAAAAAATGCCTATACACATGCCCCAAAGATTGCCCAGCCCATTGGATAAATAGTTCAAAGTCCAGCTCTTGTACTAAGATAGTGTATATATATCCTTGCAGTTCTTAATCAATATCTTGTTTAGCTTAGCATTATCACTATATAAACCAGCAAGTACTTAATACTCTTTGTCCTGCTTCTGAAGTGTAGAGCATGGAAAACAGAATGGTCATTATACTGAGCCACTGGCAATAAGAGATGGGAGAAACAATCATGGTTTTTTGTAGAAGTTTAAACAGTTTATCTACTTCTGTTTTATTTGTAATTACTCCATTATGGCATATCTGATATAGCTCCAGCTCTGGCATATGAGATACAAATTTGTTAGTAATTCCTAAACCTTGTTCAGGTAAAATTTTCCCGTGCCACTGGATCCACAGTTTTAAATTGCATGGATTTAAATATGGTGCTTCCTAGTTGCTGCTGAGAGTGCAAGTTTAGTTGGTTTAACACAGGGGTCAGCAAACTTTTTGGGGAGGGGGCCGGTTCATTGTCCCCCAGTCCTTTTGGTGGGGCAGGCTGAGTGCACAGGGTGGAGGGGGCTTCTGTCTCTCCCCCTCTCTCCCCCAGCCCACCCCTCCCCCTGCTTACCTTCTCCGCCGCTCTGCCTGCCGTCGGGAGCCAGCGCCAGCGCCTCTCCTTTCTGTGCCAGCTTTCCCCAGGTGGGCGGCGAGGCTTCCTATGAAAGCCCAGCCCCCTTCCTCCGCAGGGCAGGGAGAAGCCAGCAAGAGGGAGGGAGGAGGCGTCGGTGCTGTGTGTGTGAGGGAAGGAGGGGGGAAATCGTGAAAAAAATGGCAATCACGCCGATCCAAGTGGCAACTCCAGAACCGTCTGCAGGCCAGATCCAGAGGGCAATTGGGCCTGATCCGGTCTGCGGACCTTAGTTTGCCCACCCCTGCTTTAACAGGTAATAATACCGTGGCAGCTCTCGACGATCTCCCTTTAAGCATAGAATGTAAGCCGGGCAATGGGACAGGAAGCCACACCACATGAATACTGCCTGTGGAAACTTTGCAGAAGCTTTATCATGACTTGTTTTCAACTATTACCCCGTTTTCCTGTGGTTTGGACAGCAATGGTAGGAACTCCAGTACTGTTCAACCTCTAATGCATATTAGTGTAGACAGGCAAGAATGGACCCACTCTTGGTGTATACTAAACATGTGTATTGTGTGTGCACTCTCTCTTTCTGCCAAGAGAGGAAAGTTAGAATTTGCAAAAACCATAGTATGCTGCTATATTAGTCTAATGGAGAAGCACAGCATCCTGCTTCGGCTGTCCCAGTATGGGTGCTCTCTCTGTCTTTCAAAAGAAAACAGCACAGCTACACCAGACCTTTGTCTTTCTCCTACTGATGCACTCTAGCTGCTGTTAGACACAAAATGACGGGACATTTCAGTAAATGTATTTATTGATTGTATTTACTTTGTGTGTCTCCCCCTCCCCACCCATTTCCTTTTGGCTTAGGTTGCCTTGGAGACACACAATTTTGTTTTAGATTTCGACAGTCTTCTAGCAGAAAGCTTTCATGGCATTGTCTACTGGACCAGTTTGACAGAGACCTACCCATTTACTTGAAGGTTGGGAAAGTAGCTTATCTTCACTTGGCCAAACATTATACTGTAGTGCTTTTCTGTAACTGGCAAGCAAGTATTGCGTTGATACTTCATAATGAAATTGTGAGGTCCATTCTGAAACTTGTTCTTCAAGAGGCACCGCTCAGCAAATAGCTGGTGGTGTACTGAGTCATGTAACTTCTAATGATCAGCATATTATTTCTAGTGGCATGGAAATATTAACTATTATAGCGTATTTAATCTTCCGCAAATACTTCCATCCTTTGGAAATTTGTTTTCAGTGTTCCTAGGTACAGTGTTTTCAAATGTTCTGTTTTGGGGAAACCCTTACTTTGTCAGTTTGTCTGCCGAATAATTCCTGATTATTGCAGAGGAGTATCTATGGTGAACATTCAGTTGTGTATCAGTTGACCATAAAGCAGCAATGGGGAACCTGTGATCCTCCAGACATTGCTGGACTCCAACTCCCGTTATCTCTGAGTATTGGTTATGCTGGCTGGGGCTGAAGGGCCACAGGTTTCCTATACATGCCCTAGAATACATTCAGCACACCCCTATAGTTGCAAAATGCAGAGGATTCCAGGAACACCGAGTTGTAAACCATTACTGTTTACTATTGGTAACCTATTCAAGCCTTTAAGAGAATTTAAAACTCAGTAGTTTGAATGATTTGTATATTTATTTGAAAGTCGATTTTATTTTAAATATAGTTAGAATCACAGCCCAAGTTAGATGGGGGCATTTTTTATTTCATAGCAGGCTTGCTTTTATTTGCCTCCTTTCTGTGTTCAGATTCCTAGTTATAAAAATATAGCTAAACTATGCAAAGATTTTTTCAACAATCTCAGAAAACATTTGCTTCTAAGTTATAACAATGGATTTTCTTACCTTTCATATTCAGATGAGTTGAAGACTTAAGTATTTTTACAGTGCCATATATAGCACTAAGCAAAATGAAATATGAAAACTGATTCTTTTATGGGGAGATGGAGGCTTATTCTCATTTTATTTTTGTACATAATTGACTCATCCCTAAAGTTGAAATATTGCTCAGAAAGTATAAACTATTATGGAATGTATTTGTTTTTTAAAAACAGTAAAGGTTTTGGTTTCTTTACAGAAGGATCCTGCATATTATTATGGTTATGTATATTTCAGACAAGTACAAGACAAAACCTTAAAAAGAGGCTACTTCCAGAAGGTAATCTAGTTTTGGAAAGAAATAAGTTCTGTTGAAATCATATAATGTGTTTAAGAATGAGAGGTGAATGCCCTTAGTCTTGGTTGTTAATTTTCAGACTAAAACCAGCATGCATAAATGCAAAGTAATATATCTAATGTACAATCTTGGAGATAAGTAAGTAAAGGAATCATTGGATTACAAATTGTGTAGTTGATTCGCTGGATTTACTGTTGACAATCTGGTTTATTTCCATATTTGCTTTTTGGCCCGCCCACCCCCAATGCAGTGAACAACATATTTAATCTCTCATTTTTTTAGATCTAGTTATGCACAAGTTTCCAAATGCATGTTAGTAGAAAAACCTTGAACCCCCAGGGGGAAACACGGGGCAGGGGGATATTGCAACTTGACATGGGGGACAGTGGCATTGCAAGGGGGAGTGGTGCGCCCTGGGTTCCATGTCTAGGGAGGTGACAAGAAGACACCCCGCGGGCACTGTCCGTGTGGTTTTCGAGTGGCACCAGTGGCAAACCGCTACATACAACGCATGTGTGGTGTTGCACAAATGTGCTGTATGTAGCGATGCCTCACATGCGTTGTACGTAGTGGTTTGCCGCCACCGCCGCCCCGAGCACCGTATGGACAGTGGTGGGATCCCTCCGCCACTGCTGCAGCTGCAAGCATAGGATCCCACTACCATCCATAGGGCGCTTGGGCGGGGCTGGTAGCAAACTGCTACATACGTCATACGTAGCCACGCCACGCATGCGTCGTACGTAGAGGCACAACGCGTGCGCAGCCAGCGGTTTGCCCCACCCCGGGTGTCGGTTAGCCTTTGTTCGCCCCTGATGGGGGATTGGTAAACAGGGAGAGATTAGCACCCATCCCTGCTGATGCTTTGCTCAAAATCACAGTCTTCCCAGTTTGCCCCATGGACTTTCTCCGCATTTAAGACATTGTCACATAATAGGTGCATCATGTAGGTTAGGAACAATGTTACTGCTTGTAGCAGAATAAAAAACAACAGCTAATTATAGGCATTATAAGTATTTAGTCAGGAACTGATGCTTAATTTATAACTCTAAATACCAGTACTGGCTTGAGGAAAGATTAATTTCAGATTGTTTTCTTTCTCCTGTACTAGTCCTTGGTTCTGATCAGCAAGCTGCCTTATAGCCACATTTTTCACACTGTGCTTGGAAAAATTGCACCTGAATATTTTGAAAAAAACGAACCTTTCTTGGAAGCAGGTTGGTAATATTGTTGCAAATTACAGTTAACTGCACATTTGTGCCGTTCTGGGGACCTTTTAAAGTTGCAGTGCATTATGAATATATGACATTCAGATGGAGGGGGGATGCAGCCGAGAAGATCAGTAGGTTGGAAGGTGTTTATTCATGTGTGGGTTGCCAGTTTGTCCGCTGAGAAGCCATATGGCATAACAGAAGCTGTAGCCTTGGTCAGGGTGGGTTGTTGGTAGGTCTCATAAACCACAAATCTTAAGAGATATTTGTTAAGGGAGGGTTTGTTGTTGTTTTTACATGCAAATCCTATTGCTTTATTATTATTTTTCAGCTTGTAGCGATATTGATCGATGGCCACCACCAGTCCCAGGAAAAACCTTACATTTGCCTATTATGGGCATTGTAATGAAGGTAACGCTGAGCCTCTTCCCTTCTTGTTTGCTGTATGAATTCATGCTATGGCTTTGTAACAATGCAATGAACATTTTTCAAAACCGTAGTCCCTGTATGTTTGCGTTGATTTTATGCTTGTGAGGTTCACATAATGGATAGGAGCAGAGGGTGTGTTTGTTTAGAAGGGATATGTATGAAAATTCTGGTATTCTAGAACTTCAGTTTCCTCCATCATATTTAGACTTGTCAGCATGTGTTTCTTTCTTCTCCTGAAGCTGGATTATTTCAGTGGGAGTAATTTAAACATGTAATTTACACTGACCTATTGAAATCCATATTACTGAAGAGTATTTATTTAGACCAGGCCCATAGCTGCACTCATGAAATGGACATTGTGTTAGTATTTACTTCATTTTAAAAAACACAGAAGTAAATTAACTTCTCTGTTATTGCTCTTAAGTAATTAATAGTGGCTTCAGTATGTCTCCCTGTTTGTTCTTTGCATTATTTCTTTAAAGACTTCAGATGTTTACAGGGCTAGTACCTATAGGTTGGGATGTTGAGATTGACAAAGGTATAGCTCTTGGTCATTTCAACCATTTAAGAACACCACCACCACAATGGTTTTTAGGGAAGAATATTTTAGTTTGTTTGTTACAATGCTGCACATTTTTGTGTTTTTATATTGTAAACCACCCTGTGATCCTCAGATGAAGGGTCATCTCAAAATTTAATAAATAACATTAATAATAAATATTTGTACCAATATAATTCTAGCTAAGTATTGCTTTCAGAAGTGGCTGGTGCCTCTATTAACTTGTCAATTTAGCATATTAGGTTGTTTGTATTATTCTTAATAATAAATGAAGCATATAATATCTGTTTCCTAAGGTGCGGATTCCTACCTGCCACGACAATCCTGGAACAACCCAAGTATTACAGTCCACACAGCAGGTAGTGAATGGTTCACCTGCCACTTAAATACTCCATCAAAACAAGGGGCTGACTTTCAAATGCCATTTCCAGACCTTAAGTATAAGGGAATGTGTGTTTTGTAAATGAGGACTAGCTGTAGAGTTGCAAGTACAAAACTGTAGCATAGGAATTGGAAAGTGGAAATCTGCACAAACATTTTTTGCAGACATAGATTAGATTCCATAAGCTTTTCTGTCTGTTAAAGCTGAAGCATAGTACGGCTTGCCTCCAAGCCCTGTGTCTTACTTTAATCCTTAATACATTAAGAAGTTATTTGAAGCCCCTTTAAATCATAAAATTCATATATTAACATATCATCCCTCCAGCACAGGCTTGGTCTGTAGGCCTTGGTCTGTAGCCAGTGGCTAATTGAGGCCCTCTAAGCCTCCCTATCTGGCTCTTGTGACTCTTCCCATACTCCTCCCTGGCCCTGTTGGTTTTTCCCCCCTTGCTTTTACCTCCCCCTTCCCAGGCAGCCTCCTGTATTCTGTCCCTTATCTCTCTCCCAATCCCACCGATCAGCTGCTTCCTTTCTACACTCTCTTCCCTCTTGTTTGCCTTAGTGTCTTTTCCTTAGCTAGAGCAGTTTTTTGTTCCTTCTTTTCTTCTAATTTCTCTCCTCATTGATTTAGTCTTCGTCTCCTCTCCTTGCAAGTTTGCTGTCTTTACCTCCCCCTTCCCAGGCAGCCTCCTTTATTGCTAGTGTCCTTTATCTCGCTTCCGATCGCTTGCGATCAGCAGCTTTGTTTCAACACCCACTTCCCTCTTTCAAAAAAAAAGCATGATCTGCTTTTCACCCCTGGGCAATTTGGCTCCAGGGACCACACATTCGCTCTATAAGACGCACAGACATTTTCCCTTACTTTTTAGGAAGAAAAAGTGTGTCTTATGGAGCGAAAAATACGGTAATTGAGGTAACCATGTTTGCTGACAATACCAAATTGTTCAGGGTAGTTAAACCAAAAAGGGATTGCGGAGAGCTCTAGAAGAATCTCTCCAAACTGTGTGGGTAGGCCATAAAATGGCAAATAAAATACAGTGTAAGCGAGTACAAAGTGATGTACACTGGATTTTAAAAATGTTAATTGTACATATATATGTTCATGGGATTGGAACTGGTGGCGAATGACCAGTAACGAAACCTTGGGGTTATACGTAGATAGCCCATTGAAAATATTGACCCAGTGAGCAGCAGTTGTGAAACACCGTTCAGGGTATCAATTGAAGTATTCACTGAGAAAAAAGTAACTCTGAGAATGTTAGTCACTGTAGGCAGCAGGCAGAGAAGTCCAACCCCAGGGCATCAATTGAAGTATTCATTGAGAAAAAAGTAACTGAGAATCTTAGCCACTGTAGGCAACAGGCAGAGAAGTCCAACCCCATCCTCCCAGATTGGGAGGATGGAATAAGCGGAGTTATCTTTCTGCCCCGCTCTCCTGGCTAAGCCTCCTGCTAGCCACTGAACATTTAGGTGGGAAGTACCAGTGGGAGCCAGCCCCCAAATGGAGTGGGTCTGGGCCAATCTACCTGCTATAGTGCTCCAGGGTGACACGATGTTCTTACTGCCTGCCCCATGCCTTCCTCCCAAGCTGCCATGAATAGTAGACTGTGGATGTAGCAGGGTCCCTGATGCTCCATAAAGCCCTGCTAGCTGGGAGCGGGTGGGTAGGTGAGGGAAGCTTAAGACAGCAGCCATAAGAGAGCAGGGCCAGTCAAGACTTTTGTGATATACTTAGTAAGAGAGTTCATCATCACTTTAAAAGTAGCACAGTACACCCTGCCTTTTATTGCATGATCTGCTGCTAATTTGACCAAAAGCTTTTTGTTTTGCTTTTAGACAGACACACAGGTCTCCATTACGTTGCCTACTGTCCATGAAGTTGATCTCTTCAGGTAAAAACTGGAAGGCATATTGGCTAATCTTTCTGAAGTCCTGAAGCTGTCGTATCCCATCAACGAGAGTTTCAAACATTGAGGGTTTTAATCCCTGCCTAGCAAATGGATATTGAGCATAAGAGAGGCGTTGTTGGTAATCTAGAGCATACAAAAGGAGGGGGTTGTTTATAAACGTTATGACAATTAATTTAACTTATTATTAATATGCCTGCAAATATGTATACATTTACCTGGGAGTAAGTCTCATTTAATCTGGTGGGGCATATTTCTGAGGAGACATGTTACGTTGTTGTTCTCAGCCTCTCTGTTGAGTGCATTGAGAACACAGATTTTCATTACTCCTTTAATATAAGCTCTGCCATTTCTCAGGGATACAGTTTGCAAGAGTGTAAAGGGAGAAAGTACTCATATTCTTCTTGTCACTGGGCCACATTCCTGCAGCCCTGTCCAAATATCTTGGCACCTTTATGCTCTCTTTATAGCAGGTGCAACACAGTGAAATAATTATGTCTTTGGCCACCACATAACCTGGCCAAAGCTGGACAGATGTAGTTGTATGGCCTCTGGCTGTAAATCTACCCACACTTTATATTTGGGACCTTTTTACACCCTTCAATAAGCCTCAATGGCCAGGCATATCTAAGATTCTCAAGATGGTTGTGAGCCAAGGTCACATTTTCAGTTGCATGTTTCTCCCCGCCTCTTTTTTGCTTTTCTTTGCTTCCGCTCTCTCTGCCATAACTAGAGAGAAAATGAAAAGAAAAAGAGACTATTCTTGTAAATCTGTTTCAGATGTTTCTTGCCAGTGTTCTTTCACATCCAGATGCTATGGGAACTCGTGTTGTTAGGGGAACCGCTTGTTGTCATGGCACCATCACCATCGGAGTCTTCAGAAACCGTTTTGGCACTTGTAAGGTAAACATATGGAGGAGTTGAAAAAGCTGCATGACTGTGATCTCACCATGAGTCACAGAATGTGAAGGCTCTAGCAGAATCATAGGAATGGCTTGGTTTTCATTAAAAACGACAACACCCCTGCGAAACTGAATAAAAGTTTTGAAAAGCATGCAAAACCTTAATACTTTTAGGGGGGTTTTTTATTGCTGATAGTCTGAGCAGAGTCTTCGCAGGGCTTCCAGCCTCACCCTCTGCCTTTTTAGTGACCCAGAATGGTTCTTGTTTTCCAAGGCACTTAAAAGAAAACCACAAATTGTGCAAACCCCAAACCTTCAGGAAACACCTGCTACCCTACTTGCACAAGCTGATGTAATTTGCATTATCTTTTAAGCATGGAATGTGGATTAAATAATAATAATTACAGTGAATTTTTCTGAGAAGTTAATATTATCAAATGCTTCAAAATAATGAGTGATATCCAACATTGTGTGATTGGAGGTGCTGGACTTTCCTCCATGTGTGCCCCCAAAATTACTCTTGAGCATCCCCCAAACCTCCAGACCAGATTTATGGGGCATTGGGGGTGTCTACATGGGGAAGGAGAGGAAGGAAGTATTGTTGTGCAAGCAGAAATCTGTTCTCCCTGTGGATAGACACAATTGGATGTCAGAAGGACATGGATTGTGTTTCACCACCAGTAGGACAGATTACCATAACTTCAATTGGTGGAGACTTGGAGTTAATCCCCTAAAGCTTTCGTTGATGTCTTTTTAATTTTAAACAAATACCTTTAAAGTACAGTGGTACCTCTGGTTACGCATGCTTCTGGTTACACACGCTTCGGGTTATGAACTCCGCTAACCCGGAAGTAGCTGCTCCTGGGTGCGAACTTTGCCCCAGGATGTGAGCAGAAATCGTGCACCAGAGGGAGACCCCATTAGCGAAAGCACACCTCAGGTTAAGAATGGTTTTGGGTTAAGAACAGACCTCCGGAACGAATTAAGTTCGTAACCAGAGGTACCACTGTATTATTGAAAATAAGCGAGGTGTTCGAAGCAGCTTACAAACACTTCGAAAATAGAATTAAATTAATAGCAAGTGGGACTCGGGACAAAATATTTTAGGGTGGAGAGTTCCTGTTCAGGGTTTCAGCGAACCAGCTGTGCTTTCTTCTTTGACACTTCATTCATCCCTCCCCCAGCACTCATTTAGTCTGCTAATACTTCTAACTAGTATAGTGGTACCTCAGGTTACATACGCTTCAGGTTACATACACTTCAGGTTACAGACTTCACTAACCCAGAAATATTACCTAGGGTTAAGAACTTTGCTTCAGGATGAGAACAGAAATCGCGCAGCGGCGCGGCAGCAGTGAGAGGCCCCATAAGTTAAAGTGGTGCTTCAGGTTAAGAATAGCTCCAGGTTAAGAACAGACCTCCAGAATGAATTAAGTTCTTAACCCAAGGTACCACTGTATGCTGTTTTGGCCACATAAGGATCCACATTTGGAAAATATGTTCTCTATTAGGATAAGGGTAACAGTTCAGTAGCATGTATTTTGAAAGTCAGGAGTAAAATAGCAACAATGTAGCAAAATTTATCTGTAAGAACCCAAGAGAGTTTCTTTTTTTCGTCTAATGGATAATGTCAACACCAAGCTGACATCCCTGGGTAGGGGATGTTCCAAAATCGTGGAAAAGACCCTGTCTCCAATTGATAATCTATAGAGTAAATTTATAATAATGTCTCATCTCTCCATTCACACACTTTTCTTCTGTGTGTTTGTTTCACAGCTGTATCTCACCTCTGAAGTACTATAGTGATTTTAGGCCTTATTTTACAATACATGACAGTGAATTCAAAGAATATACCACTCGTACTCAGACCCCGTAAGTAAAATGGATTATACAGTTTTGATATTTAGACTCATCATTTAATCATAACTCTTGACTTTAAAGGATCCATGTAGACTAGGGACCTCAGCCTAGGAAGCTTTAACAAAAGCCCTGCCCTTCAGTTTTCTAACAGTGCAGGCCACAGTCAACTGTTTTAATGGAGTCTCATGCTGAGAGATGAAAAATAGAAAGCAGCTGATGTTTTGATATATTCCAGTATATAGAGTTTCAACTTGTACTAATACAAATTCTGATTACAGGACTGTCAAGACATCCTCCTAATCAGAATAAACATTTCTTAAATCCAGTAAGATCCTATATGGCAATAATATGAAATATAACACCTAAGAGTGAGAATTGCAAGGGACTCCAGAAATAAATTCTGGGAAAACAGGTTGCCCCTTAACACAATATTGTCAAGAAAGTAATGGTCTCCCATAAAAACAGATTCAAGTATGTTTTGTCTTTTTTAAAAGAAGCATTGTAATTTTACATTATGTAATATTTTCTTGTAGAATATTGTGGACCTAAAGGGTTTTTTTCCTCTTGAGCAGCTTTGTTGATTACTGTTAATAATTGTCAAATGATTATATATTATTTAAAATAAATAAATTTGCAGTTAGGGACCTGCTTTAAAAAAAAAATCCTATATGGTGTACCCGAATTCCTATGTATGGGTGACATTCAACTAGTTTTATGCAGAGTAGACCTATTGAAATTAATGAAAATTAATTAATTAGTCCTTCCTCTTCCCCCTTGCACCAATGAAATGAGCTTTCCTCTTCATGGAAAGGCTACTGTAGATCCAAGCCTTAGTCTTCAGTTCATCACAAGGCTACTATTGGTGTTTTCTACAACAGACTATCCAGACTGCTTCTCTGGAATGTGGTTACTTTAAATCTATGCAGAGGTTATTGATCTTATTGATAATCTTCCATATTTCAGGCCTTCTGTCATATTGGGAGTGACGAATCCATTTTTTGCTAAAACACTGCAACACTGGCCACACATCATCCGAATAGGAGATATTAAACTGTCAGGTAATTTTTTTAATTGACTGAAGATTTCTTCTGCAGTGTACAGAGTATTACAAGTTACTGTCTTTCCTCCTTTAGCTTAGTTAAATGTGAACAAAATATGAAATTATTGTTAAGGAGTAGAGAGGTGGTTTCGATTTAATGAAAATCTATAGGCTGGTTTTGCCTCTTCAGTTGACTCAAGTCACTTTATAGATCAGACTTTGCAAAAACTGAACTGGAATAGGTATAAGTAGTGATAGGAAAAAATATGCAAAGTAATATCTTTCATAATATATTTCCAACTTCTTTGAAATGTGATGAAGTGTACATTTAAACCAACAAAACTCTGCATCAAGCTGAATATTTATGTTTTCATCTATGAAAATATTTTGTAAGCTTGGCCGTTTACAAAATTGTATTAAACTTAGGTTTTACATGGTTACACCAAAAGATGTGCAAGAACCTCTTGGATGAGCATGCCCAGGGCTCTTCAGATCTTAGTATCTGAGTGATTATACTCACAGTGTCTCTTTCTTCGTTTTGGCAGGTGAAGTACCAAAGCAGGTGAAAGTGAAAAAGCTAAAGAACTTAAAGACTTTGGATTCTAAGCCTGGTAATGTTTCATCACTATAACCTAGTATTTGCAGAATATTGTTATGGGCCACAACCAGAGGACAATCCCATGGTGGTTGTTTTTCCCCCCCATAGGTGTTTATACATCTTATAAGTCATACTTGAACAGAGATGAAGAAATCATCAAGCAGTTACAAAAGGTAATTTCAGACTTGTAGTTGAACTACTATATGAATGTACTCATAGTATAAAGTCTGTTAAATATTAGATACCCTTATCAACAGTGTATTGCTATAGCTTGTGGTTCTTCTCGTTTACTGTGATTGCCTTTTTTAGGGAGTACAGCAGAAGCGTCCCGGAGAAGCTCAAAGCATAATCCTTCGTCGTTATTTTTTGGAACTGACCCAGAGCTTCATTATTCCTCTAGTAAGCTGCTATGTCTATGACACTTCTATACTGAACAGTGAACATAACCAAAGCTTTGTAATCTAAACCTTTAAGAAGCTAAAATAAAGTTATTAATCTGAAGAGTAGTCACAGTGGGTTCTGAGGCCAGCTTTTGAACGGCCGTCAGAAAATGCTTAAGAAATGTAATAATATGGATTTGCCAAACGCAAAGATTCAACATCATTATTTTTGCATCTGTTTGTTGTTCTAGGAACGATACGTAGCAAGCCTGATGCCTCTGCAAAAGAGCATATCACCTTGGAAGGTGAAAATACATTGATAACCTAAATATTCATTTTGTGAATAGCTGCCAGCTTCTGTGCTTATAGCTGTGTTTCTCTCATAGAGCCCGCCACAGTTGAAGCCATTCAACCAAGAGGAATTTATGAAAACTCTTGAGAAAGCAGGGCCTCAGCTCACCTCTAGATTAAAAGGAGACTGGATAGGACTCTACAGGTAATGCTATTTTATACCTTGACTATTGCTAAGATTACAGCCTGAGAGACACCCAAATTTCATGTTAAAAATATTTTGGAAGCAGCAAAAAACAACAACCTTGCCTCTAATGCTAACCGAACTGCTTTGTAAAATAATGTTATGGTTGTTGCCCCTTTTCTCTTACAGAAATTTATAAATATGTTTAACTTGTTTTTCACGTTAATAGAGTCTTATATATCGGTTGTGGACTTTCTTGACTAATTGATCAACAGTTGGCTACCAGGCTAAGTTCAAAGTGTTAGTACTGATGTACAAAGCCTTATGTATTGTTTGTTTTTAAATTACTTGTTTTGTGGGAAGCAGTTTATAAATGAAATAATAAACAAACCTTTTTGAGATGAAGCAAGAAGAATAGTATACAGTATTCCAAGTGTGGTCGCACTATAGATTTGTATAATGGCATTATGATAGTGATATATGCATGATATAGCATGGATTTTTTTTCCAACTACAAGGTGTTGTTGCTGATAAATTACTACCATTTTGGAACCCCTGAGAATATACAGTATGTGGGGGGGGGGGGGAATCGTAGCGCTGTGCATCATTTTACACTTGTTTACATTGTGTTACATTTGTCATTCTACTACCCAATTCACTCAATTTGGAGAGGTCTTTTTGGGGACTCCACTTTCTACATTATTATTATTTATTGAGTTTATATATCACCCTATACCCGGAGGTTTCACGGCGGCTCACAGAAAAAATAACAGCATATAAATCAGAATAAAAACAACAACCCAATAACACTCCCCCATTCAGAGAACTGTCCATTTAAACCTACTCTCTGCTGCCTACTTCACCAACACCTAATCCATGAGTGAAGCACTCCTCTTATTCCATAACTGTTAACCTCACTCAGGAGTCTTTAGTGAGATACCGTGTCAAAAGCTTTTTGAAAGCCAAAGTACCTTATGTCAACCTCTAGCCATATGCTTGGCAGAGCAACTTTGCAACTTTGATTTTGAAGTGTCACCTTGTTCCACTAGTAGAACTCATTTCCCCTTTGTCTTAAAGGCATTTTTTGAAATCTTACAACTTTGACGGTTGGTTCAGGACTCGGCGGAAAGAAATGACACAGAAGCTGGAGGCATTGCACTTAGAAGCACTATGCAATGAGGTCAGGAAAAACTGCTTTGCTTTAAGCTTTTTCTTCCTTGTCTTCTCTGTAGAAATAAAAATTGAAAACCCAATTTAAATGGTATGGCCAGTGAGGGCATTTCCACACTTTTCATTTGCCCTGTGCCTAGAAAGCATGGGCCCCAAGCAGTTTTCCCCTTGTCCTACTCCTTTCCCAGGGAAAACCTACTATTTAGCTCTAAATTATGAGCAAACAGCAAGCTGGAGAAGACCCAAATACCCGTTTGCTCCGATGGAGCACTAAGGAGCAGCTTCCCCTGGGGGAAAGTAGTGGAACAAGAGGAAGTGTGGATAAGCCCTGATTGGAGTAGCATTTGTTAATGGCTGGGATCCAAAGGGCTATGCATATTCTCCCTTATGTACATTGGGTCTTTTCAGCTGCTGTCTTCTAACTTGAGTTCTTTGTGCCCTCTGAAATTCTCTCTCCAAAGTCAAGGGACCCTTGGGAGATCAGCACTGTCTTTGGTACAGGGGCTACCATTCAAATAAAGTGGGCAATTAAGACATTTCCTAAAGCTCCAATAATAATAATAAAATTTCCCCCGTGCTGTCATTGTAAAGAAATCAACTGAATCTGATTTTTGAACATATTTTTCTGACAGGATTTGCTTTTCTGGAGTCAGAAGCATACTGAAGTGGAAACAGTGGATTTAGTTTTGAAATTAAAGGATAAAGTGGTAGGTAGACAAATTGGTGGGTAAATGTATTTAACGTACTATTCATCCATTATCAGTACTTTGTGTTATTTCTCATTCTTACTAGTCTAGTCAAGTATCATCTACTCCATCAGAGCTTGAATTCACTAATGAGAGGTTTCCATCTCCCCCACAGACTCCTTGCTTAGCTTGTACTTGTCATACGGACCTGTCCCCAAGACCTGCTGGAATGCCCAATCACCTCATTTTCTGAGTACTATTATTAGGGGGAAGAGTAGTGATTTTAAAGAAGCTCCATTATTTGGCTTCTCTAGGAGAAAAGAGAAAGCTACAGAGCATGATTATCAAGCCTCTCTAAAGGCCCAACATAACTCTTCATCTTTAATCACAAGGATACTCAGGAGACCTCTAGAGCAGATTCTCAGTCCTGTGGGAAGAGCTAGTCTTACTTGACTTCTGTCTTAACTGGGCAATGGAAATAGCTCATAATTAAGATACTACAACCCCCTCTGTCAGAAAACATTTAACGTGAATGTTCTTCCCCTTCTTATCAGAAGAAAACCTGCACAGCAGCCAAAGTGATTCTAGGGAAATCCAGCACACAGCTATCGTTTTCTGTGCATGCTTTCCACTCCTGACCAGAAAAGGGTGGGAGGTAGCAGGTTGAGCACCGATAAGCTTTCTCTGCTGAGTTTCTTGGCTAGACTGGATGTGGGTTGCAATAGTCCGTATCCTAGGTTCATTCTCTCTCTTATTTAGCACTGTTACTCCCTTTTTATTGCTGGCTTTGTCATATGTCTACTTGAGCCCCCCCTCTTGAGGCGGCTTACTTGCATTTTCTCCATGGGCACACTTGTTGCTTTCCAGCAGATCTAGGTAGCCATTCCTTTGTTAGCTTGCATTATAAAGGTACATCACTACTGTACTTCCAACATTTCCCTTCCTGCAGCTTTACTGATTGTTGTTAGCCGCCCTGAGCCCAGCTTCGGCTGGGGAGGGCGGGATATAAATAAAATTTATTATTATTTATTATTATTGAAGAAAGTTACTTGCAGAATATGCTTTCTTGATAGTAAATCCCTCTGGTGGTCGCATGTAGTTACTGAAGAGAACTGCATTTACAAACATTCTTAGAGAATACTTTGTAGTTGTGTTTTCCATTAAATTTCATTTAAATCTGTTATCACTTCTGTTCAGTGTGAGAGACCACTTCAACCAAAGCTTGATTTTAAATAAGAACATAGGAAGTTTCCTTATGTCAAGTCGGAAGATTGGTCTGTCTAGCTCAATATTGTGCACACTGACCAGCATTTCAGAGGAATCTTTTCCTAGCCCTACCTGGACATGCCAGGGATTGAACCTGTGACCTTCTGTATGCAAATTCTCCCTTAAAAACCAGAAGAGTGTTGAAAGCTTATCTGCTTGCATGAATCCTGAATGTACTGAGGCCCTTTTAGTCTCAATTACAGATGAACCACTTTGTGTCTCTTTTTGGATGCTTGCACTAATATTTCGCCAATGTGTGTATTTTCCTGATTCTTCCGTCATGCTTGTTTTCATAAATGCTGACTTCTTATGGATTCTTTTAAGATGACCATGGGTTTTTAACTGCAATTTCTGTGGTTATAGGCTGATGGAGAAAACTTACCTGTGAAACCAGGCACTGTGGAAAAGTTACAGATGCACATTGATTCAATTATTCTTGCACTGCCAGAAGATTTACAGGGTATACTCATCAAAACGGGCTCAACGTGACTAACTGGACTTTTCTGCAGCCATATGTACCACATTGCACATTTGAAAGGTGTAAAGGCACTTGCAAAGAACAGTGGACATGCAAAGTATAGACCGTGTTAATACTTAAAACATTATTTTAAGCAGCCCCTTAGGTTCAACTTGAATATGGAAGGAACTGATTTATTATTATTATTATTTTGCATATGTTTAAAATTAAGTGCTCTTACTGAACATCTGCATGCATCTTAAACTTCCACAATGCAGTGCAGACACTGCAGAGCTTCTTAAATGGGTGCTGATCTGCCCAATTGTATTAAACTCAGGGGAAGCAATATTCCTGTTGGTTTCAATGACTATCACACTTAATGGAATAGCTAGTAGCTGTCCAGTGAGTACTACGTCTTGATATTTTACTTCCTCTTAAGATCTCAAATGCTAGTCTACTAAATATTATAATTCAGTTCAGTTATTACAGAGCTGATGGCCAAACCTGAATTCATTTATTCAGTTTATATCCTGCCTTTCCTTCAATGAGCTCAAGGCACTGTATACGATTCCCCACCCTTTTACCCTCACAGCAACCCTTTGAAGTAGACTGGGCTGAAAGATAGTGACTGGTTGAGGGTCAGTGAGAGTCATTGCCGAGTGAACATTTGACCCCAGATCTTTCCAGTCCTAGTCCATTACTAACCACTAGTACACTACCTTGGCTCTCACACTGGTTTAACAATTGGGATCATCCCTGTAGTCTTGGACACTCCTCCATTTTCCTTCTGTTAGGTCCTTGTATCGTCTCCCCACATTCCTAATTACAATAATTAGAGCCTGCTCTAGTATTTCAACTGGGAAAACTCGGGTTACTGCTTATCATAGTTTGCAGGGTGTATTGATTTTAAATCAAGGCAGTACAAATCCCAGTTTAAATCAGCAAGAAAAAAAGGCTGGTTTAAATCATTCTCATGGATAAATCTTATTATTTCCTAAATAATGGTGCAACTCTCACCGCTGGGGCCCTACTAATTAATAACTAAATTAGTATTTATACTGTTTCATTCTTCTAACCAGGCCTTTTGCCTTACTACATATATTTTGTGTGCTTTCCTTCTTCAACCTTTTAAAATATTTGCATGTAGATTCTTTCTTGCACTTGGCATCCATGACAGTTTGTGAGGTTAAGTTTGGGAGTATAGGAAACGGAACACTGGACAATTGTCTTCTCCTCTCTCCAGCGTTGCTCCTTTCTGCTTCGCTATGCTTTTGCCAAGCCCTAGCCTCACAGAATCAAACAAAAGTAGCAATCAAAACTGAAATGCCCATGACTGATACAACAGAAGTAACCTGGCAAAGTGTAGGTGGAATGTAAATATTAATATCTGATAAATTATCCAATTAGTTCTTCATACATAGAAAAGCCTCCTTTAATTCAATGGATCTGGTACTGTATATGAATATATTCAGTTTACAGTGTAACTTTTAGAGCCAACATGCTTATATTGAGGTTATTTAATATTAACCTAGTTGATATTTTAGACTTCATATTTACATTTTTAAAACTGAATTTCACATTTGAAAAAACAAGTGGGGAATTGAGCTTTTTAAACAACAAAACTGAAACTAAACATTGTTTTTTTAATCCACTTTGATTGTGTCCCCACCCAGGACTGAAACCTGATTCATTCTTAGTTTTGAGGCAGTGTGATTAGAGGTAACCATAGTCTATGCAGTTCAGATATTACAGCAGCTCAAGCTTATTTTAAACTATGGAAAGGAACATGGAAGCCCAGGGAAGAGGAGCACAAAGACTTGTGATTTTCCTCCCTCTCACATCAGCTCTGAGACATCTGAATCAAATGACTTGAGTGTGTAATAGTGAATTTACTACCTATCAGGTCACAGATCTGTTTCTAGAATATAAAACTAGTGGTGCCCCCCTTAAAAAAAAATAATTAAAATTAAGTGGGTGCTTCTTGTCTAAAGTCTTAAGCTTCCTAACATAAGTCTAAATTTTAAATTGTGGCACAAAGATTAAAATGGCAAAGGTTGATTAACAGAAACTTTGCATAATGGCCATTCCAGAAAATACACATTGAATGTGTTGCGGAGTTTGTTGCACATAGACCAGGCTGCTGAACTAAATGCCTCTTATTTCCTCATGCCCACGCACGAATGGGGAGATGAGAGTGCCTTGAGGACAGCTGCAGCCTTCTTTGTATGGTGGTGGTTAGAGAGAGCTACCTCACCTCCCCGGCCCCACGTTAGGGCTTTATCTTTTCCAGCACCATTATGCACACATGGGGCTGATCATGTGCAAAAACCGCTTTGTGTGTGTGGATTGCCCTTGGTGGGTTGGGTGATGATCGTTTACACCAAAGTATGTCAGTTAAATAGCAACAGGAATACTAACTTGCATCAAATCAATGTCCGTCCCAATTTTGTTAAGTGCATTAGGTGCTTTGCTATCATGTCATAATACTTAATTTTAACTGCCTTCAAAGAATGTGGTTATGTAAGAAGAGGCTGATTTTAATCTCCTGTTTCTCTAGGGAAGCCTTTTGTGATTCCCTGCTATAACAATAACCTTCAAGTATTCTGTCCACAGGTAAAAGCAACAGACAAGTGTGGACAAGTATGCTAAGTTCAACCTCCATGAGCTGGAGAACAAACTTCTGAAGCTGGGAGCCCTTCTGGGTTTGTGGATGCTTCCTGTGTGATTTTAAATTGGGGGTTCAAAAATCTTGAGACCTTTCACAAGTACAGGAGGCTCCCAGCTTCTGGGTAGTACACATTTAGTGCATTTCTCTCCACTCCACTTACTTTTACAGAGAAATAGAATACCTGAAGAGGGTTAATGTATATACTATAAATATATGCATAATGAGCCATTTCTCATTGTAATAAATTATTCTTGCTAGATGCATAACTTTTTTTTTAACACAAGAACATAGGAGTTTGATAACTCTTATGAAATAGGACTTGGAGGAACCTTCCAAGAATGTTATACCAATTCTAACATGTACCAGTATATTGTGGTATGTTACCATTAGGAGCAGAAATGCAACAGCTGGGTCAAGATTTAATGATGATCAATACTCCACCACATTTTATTCATTTATTTCAGGCCCGTTGTAGGAAAAAGACTGCCTTTCTATGACATTTTGTACCATTGTTTAGAGTCTTTAATTTTAGCTATACACTACCCCCTGTATTTTTAATGAGATGTATTTTTAATATTCACTTACATGAATTCCAAATCAGAAGTTGAGAATAACATGTATAAAAGAGGACTTTGACAATTATGCCACTATTGCATTAATATTTAACTCACTGTTTTGCACAACTAAGTAGCATTTTTAAAATACAGCCATTAAATCTTCATTAACTGAAGCATTGCATAGTATATTGGAACTAGCTACATTAGCTTATTTTCTAAATGTATTTTTTTAAGGCAAATAAATTTCACTTTTACAGAAACTTTGTCCGTGTTTATTCAGTAAACCACATGAAATAAAAACATGCATCCAGTGGAATTCTTACTATGAAGAACTTCATTCTTGCTTATAATTCTGCGTCTGAAATCCTATGCATAACTGTGTGGGACTTTTGACACTAGACTTGGGGAAGAAAGCATTGGGTCAAAGTGCATGCTACTTATCAGCAGCAACTGCCTCGAGTCTTGTGCTGCTTCCCCAACTTTGCCTGTCCCTTCTTGCCTTTTTTGTGGACCATACCAGAGACAGACGGTATCCACTTGGTGGTGCTCCATTGGCAGATGGATACTTCTGAATACCAGTTGCTGGAAATCACTGGGCAAGGGATGCGGAAGCGCTCCTGTGCTCAAGTACTGTTTGCAGGTTTCCTACAAGCATATTGTTGGCTGCTGTGAAGACAGGACTACCTGGGACATTGGACTGATCCAGAAGGCTACTGTTAGGTTCTCCCTTCCGTTTCCCTCGTGACAGTGTCAGGAGCTGGCTAGGTCAGCAATAAAATAATAAAGCACCTGATGGCGGTGAAGTTAACTCTTTATTCAAAGAAACAAAGCAACTCAGTCCTAGTGGTCACAGCAACCCTTCCCTGTAGGTCTAGACCCAATGAAGCAGTTGCAAGGACTGAAGATCCCCACCTTCCCAAAGCTTTCTAAGGCTCCTTCCCAGGTTCGTTCCCCAGCAGCCGACAGCTCCATCACCTTGTCTCTCATGGCTCTGCCCTCTTCATTTCACTGCAAGTTCTAGGAGAGCAGGGGAGAGGTGAGCTGGTCACAGCAGGAAGGGGAGACTCCCTGGATTCTTCAGCAGCCTGCCTCACTTGTCTCCTGGCCCTACTCCTTGGCTCTCTGCCACAGCCTCTTCCTGCTCACTAAACCCTGTTACCTCTTCAGCTTCTGACACCTCTTAGTCTGCTCCCTCTTCTCTGACCATTCACCGTCATCCCACCACCAATCCACTGGCTCCGAGTCTTCTTCCCTGAGGGTTTCCTTGAGGGCTCTCCAGTTGGTGCCTCCCGCCACTCCTCTGCATCTAGCCAGTCCATGGCAGAAATATGCCTTCCATCAGTAGAACAACACCAATTGAATCGTTACAGTGAAACATGAGCCGTTAGGCCAAGAGATAATAGTGCCAAATTATGAGACAGCAGGGCTAAATTTATCAGCAAGGGCAAGAAGGCCATTACTGCTAATTTAAGGGTGCATCTAGACCAACACATATTGCATTTTATTTGAGCTTTAACCTTTGAAGTCCAGGTACTAATAGTTGACACATTTTACTATTTTTAGGGTAGATCCAATGCCGTCCTAATGGGCACAATGGAATTCCTCTTTCTCCTCTGCCTTGTGCCCTTCGATGCACCCAGTGAGTCCCCTAACCCTCTGGAGCAGATTTTGGGGCCATACAGAGGGGAGTCCTGTTTTCACAAAAGCAAGATGCCACGATAACAATCCATTATGATTATTTAAATTAAGTGCCTATTGCTACAAAGGAAAAAAAATCTTGAAATGACCTACAGGGATCCTTGGAACCAATAAATGTGCTGTGCAGTGAAAAAAGAATGAGGAAAATCTTCACAATGCACATATTTTTTTGACTGTGAGCTAGCTTTAGCTAAAGAACCTTTAGTAAATGAACACATGAGTGAAAACGAAAATATAGCAAAAGAACAAAAGAAGCTCTTTTAATTGAGAACAATGGCCATGGTGAGACAGTTGGAATTCTGTTCAGCTCATTTTCAAGAAGGCCTGTAACTCATTAAGAAGATTCCAACCTTTTGTACAAAAAAAGAAAAGGAAAAGATGTAGACAGTGTGGAAAACGCTTGGTCTGGGTGCCCTGAAAGAGCATGTGACTTGATCAGCAGAGTTCTTGGCACATCAGTGACAAATAGCTCTAGTACAAGGTTGGTAAAGGGTGACATAAACAATACTTATTTTACAATAATAAACAGTTGGTCCTTTCTAAAGTCTTTATGAAACTTAAACTGTATCAAAATTAAGTTATTAAGAAAAGCGTTATAAAAAGTTGAAGGGAGCTTTTATGTGGACATACCAGTCACTGAAGAGCAATACCTGGAGAGGAATGATAAGTGTGTTTCTGTGCTGTGGTAGCAGCATTCTTGCCTTGAACTCTGCCTCCACCTGTCAACTGCCAGCTGCAAGAATAATAATCAAACAGAACTACCATGAATCTATTTTTGCTGAGGCATCCCAGCCGACCTTTTCCCTTGCTGTAATATCATACCCTATACCAAAACAGTGATCCAAAGCAAACAATTTAAGGACACCTCTGTCTTGCAACACAAGTGACAAGACCTCATCATGTACAGTACTTCATTCTAGTGATTCTGCTACAAACCAGATTAGGATTGAGCAGAAGCTATTTCTCTTTTTGTAGATGGAGTTGAGAATTTATTAATATACTCGTATCAGATATTAAATTCCAAATAACCTGTAATCCAGCACAACTACTGATGGGCAATATTTCATAGCAAACATTTATTAACATTTGAGAAGTCTTGTTGCCCTTCCCACTTTGCTTTCATTACAAGCATCATTTATAGACAAATAAATCTGGGGACCATCTACCTGGAGTTGTTTTCATTATGTAGGAAAATGTCTCCTTCAAAATTCCAAGGAAATAATTAAACGGGATCCTGAGTTGAAAGGTGAACAGGCACCACTCTCTCAAATGCAGGCAATCTAAAATCATTATGGCCTTCTCCTTCATGAGAAATAACACGATTAACTACAGAAATATATAAGAGGGGGGGAAAGGATGTGTCTGTGTCATTAATCCTTCCAGATGAGCAAGAATTACTTTTGAGAGAAGCAAAGATTTGGGGATCCAGGATTTGATTTAATGTGACATTACCAGTTCCTTCTAGTATACTCTGGACAAGTCTCACAAGCGGCTGTACCACTTCCAACGACAAGTACAGTCTCATAGGACTCCTCCCTGCACCTAGAAATAGAGCATGTCAGGGAGAAGCAGAAGCGCCTAACATCTAGCTTTTAATATACACGATTTCCACCCCCAAACTTTGAAGTGATATAGTCCAGGACTGGGTTTGCCGCCACTGCATTTACTGCTTTGTGGGAATGAGGTCTATGGCTGCCGGTGGCTCCACAGCTACCTTTGCTCTCTAACCATCCACACGAAGGGGCTAGGCCTCAAGCTCAGCACGAGGTGACAATGACTCCCAGCACTCCCTGCTGCAGAAACGGGCACACGGGAAGCCGATAGAAGAAAAAAAGGAGGGGGGAGACTACTACACTTCCCAGCACTCCCTGCGCCTCTTTCTCTCTCTCTCTCCCTCTCTCACACACACACCAGCTCTCCTTCCAGAGGGGCAAGCAGCCGAGCCTCTTGAGGACTACGTTTCCCATCGTGCCTCGCGAGCCGAAAACCAGACCCGCCAAGGCTGCGGCGGCGAGAGGCGGCCTGGGAGCCGTAGTCTTCCTGCGTGTCGTGAGGCCTGCTCGAGGTTCGTGTGGGTGGTGCCGCGGTGAGGATGTGGCGGGCGTGACGCGATTTTGTCCGCGTTGGAGCCGGGGCGGCCGTGACGTGGCAAAGAGAGAGAGAGAAGAGAGAGCTAAGAGAGAGCCAGGCTCCCCCGACACAGATCAGCCCCGGTGCGCGGACGCCGCGGTCGCCCTTCGCCCGCTCCCGAAGCTCAGCTGGTTTCGCCGTCTCTGCGGGAGCGAGAGAGGAAGGAGGAGACGAGGAGGAGGAGGAGGAGGAAGAGAAGTAGCGAGAAAGAGGGACCGGGGCCTCTTGCTTTCACCTTCCCCGCCGCCGCCGCCGCCGCCTTCGCACTCGGCCCGCTCCGTTCTTGCGCCGCCGCCGCCGCTACCTCCGCCCAGCCGCCATGGGCCTCACCATCTCCTCCCTCTTCTCGCGCCTCTTCGGCAAGAAGCAGATGCGCATCCTCATGGGTGAGACGGGCGGGCAAAGAGAGAGAGGCGCTTCAACCCCCCCCCCCCAATTCCACACCCGCTCCGCCCGGGGTAGCGAGCCGGGCCTGAGGCGACCCCACCCCGGGCAGAGGACCCGGCGGCCGGTTGCTTCCCTCGCTCCCTGTTCGCCTAGCGGGGGGGGGGGGGGACTGTTAGAGTCTTCGCGGGGGCTGGGATGGGAAGGCGCAGCAGTGGGGCGGGCGGGCGGACGCCAGGCAGGCAGCATTGTTCGGGCCAGGCCTTGTGCTGTCGGGAGACAAGGAGAGGGAGGGGAGAGAAAGAGAGAGAGGAAGGGAGGGAGGGAGGGTCTCCATGGCCTCCCCCCCCCGCCCTCCTTGCAGGACGTTCTTAAGGAATCCACCTTGGGAGACATTTTTAGAACGAGCGGAATTTATCTTCGCCCGGGGCCTTCTGCTCTTTTCAGGATGTGGGTTCGTTTTCCGTCCCGATGGGCTTCCTGTGTTTCAAAATAAGTCCGGTGCCGTCAGTCTGATCCCTCGCTAACCCTCGGCGCACACAGAGAGCCTTCGCGTTTGTTGTGGTGATCGTAGGAATTGTTCTTTTAATAATACATACATACATACATACATACATACATACATAGACAATACACGCACCATTTTTTCCAAATGCAGAAATGTAAAGCGAAATGCGGTAATAATTATACTGCAAATAAAAATGGAAGAATCAGTTACACTGACGGCTGTCTCCTAGTTTTTTTTTGTTACAGACAATTGCATTAGCATAACTCCCCCCCCCTCCCCCTGCCTCTCATCCTAGCCCACAACACTTTTGGGATGGTGAATAATCAGTGTGCAGATATCCACATTGCTTCATGCCATTAGTATTTGGGACAGGGTGGGTTCTTCATATTTGTTAGTTTTTATTAAAATGAGATGCACATTTTGTATTTGCTTTTTTATGTATGGAGTTAAGGGGCATGCCCTGCCTCTTGTTGGTTCGTTCAGTTGAAGATTACACAAATCAATACTGTACTGAGCTGGGTAGTTCACAGAAAGATGCTTATAACTCTTTGCCTGTATCCTGTTGATAGCCTGGTATATTAACTAAGGATTTTGCCCTAATTATATACAGTGGCTGTTGTGAAAGGTCATTGGTTTTGAATTTGGAATTGCTCTGTGGTCTCAAGGATGTATGGCTGCAATTTTAAAATGGTAAATGTCACCCATATGTGCTTTGTCTTGTCTTGTCATCCTTGGGCAGTACAGCCTCAGATCCACCATGCTGGAGGGCTTTTGGATGGTCCAAGCCATCCTTCCAACCCTGTGCAGGGGAACTCTCCTATATGCTTGCCCAAAGCTGGTGTTTTTCCCCTTGCCTTGGCCAGCATGAGCATCACACTCTGAACGCATTACTGGCTGTACTGCTCCATAAAGCTCCATTGCTGCCAGCCAGGGTTAATATTGCACCCTAAGCCATTCCCCATCAAATTAATGAGTGCTAGTGTTGTTTTATCCTGGATCCCTAAGTGTCTATGGTCTAGACACAGCTTTTTAAAAACCAGCTCTTAATTGTCTCAAATGGTTGCTGTTAAGTACAACACAGGGGGTCTTTCCTGGCGGATCACTTTGCAGCCAATTGAACTATGTTAGTGAGAGAACTGTGACTTAAAATGGATTATTGTTATAATGCATGTGGGAATATCCTAAGATTATGATGCTAAACATGCTGACATACCTCCCCTCAAAAATTTCATTTCAAATTCCAGAACGATAGTATGTAGTCACAAACTGTTTTGAGTGTTGAAGTTCTGTTTGGACTTCTGTTACCGTAATCTGAATTTTAAAAGGCCAGTGTCTGTTCTAGAATTATCTCTTGTGTTTGTGTCTGAGATGATAACTCGTAAAGGGACACATTGGGCGCAACACTAAACAATGGCTTAACGCTACGCAAACAGGCCTACTTGGACTTGAGCACTCCCTCCTCCTGTTTCTTTGGACACATGCCAGAGAAAGAGATTGAAAGAATCCATTTCCAGATTTAAAATAAAATTTGTTTGTCATTACATCTGACAAGCACAAACCATGGTTAGCTTAAACTATAGTTTATTGGAACAAGTCAAGATCAGTTGTGGTCTTGTTGCAATAAACCATCATTTAAACTAACTACACTTCAGGGTTTGGATTACTTCAAAGAAGGAAATGGAAGCTTCCAATCTCCTTCTCCTGGCATGTGTTGGAGGGGGAGGGGTGAAGTAGGCTTGTATGTGTGTCACTGTAGGTGAAGTACTCTTCTTAGCAATTGCTGATGAGACAGTACCATGTGTGTTTAAGTTTTCATTTTGGCTGGACTACACATAGAGGTGGACTCAAAACCAGGTCATTTATCTCTTCTGCCAGTATTAAACATACTAAGTTGTATTCTGTGTCTCTAGTGGTGCTAAGACTTTTGGAGCCTTATCAACTACTTCAGAACACTTAGCATTCTCATCCACAAAGCAGCTGATGTTTGGTTTCTCCCTAGCAATTACTGATATTGTTAGAAATGGTACATTAGATATTTATATTGCTAATCTGAATGGTGATGCTTTGATTATAGTAGACAATCAGCTTTATAGAAAAGTAAAGTGGATCTTTAGTGTGTTTTTCAAAAATATGTCCAACCCATGCAAATACCTTACACACCAAAGATTTTCCTGTTACAGCTTCATCTGGACTGTCCTCAATTTTCCCTTCAGTCAAAACCTTCAGCACTTCTCAATGTATACTAAATAAGCAGCTTCATTTTTATCCATCTTTCTTTGCTTAGGCATTAATCAACACAAAGCAATGCCTTCTAGTTTATCTGTGCACTTTGAAGGTCAAGAAAAGATGGAATCCTAGTCCTGAAGACCCCCCAGAGATCTCTGGGTATAGGGCGTTATATAAATTCAATAAATAATAATAATTATAGTTTATTTATCTCCTTTCTCACAGGGAACGTTTTAGGAGATAGGTACCACAGGAAGTGGTAATGAATCTTGCTTACATCTAATATGAACTTATCTGATGGTAACTTTGTTACGTAGCTTTAGATTACTGTAGCTTATATATTATATATCCAGCTTTACCACTGTTGGTGTTAAGAGCAGTTTGAGTATCTAGATCTTAGGCTCCCATTAAAAGGTAAAGGTAAAGGTACCCCTGCCCGTACGGGCCAGTCTTGACAGACTCTGGGGTTGTGCGCCCATCTCACTTAAGAGGCCAGGGGCCAGCGCTGTCCGGAGGCACTTCCGGGTCACATGGCCAGTGTGACATCGCTACTCTGGTGAGCCAGAGCTGCACACGGAAACGCCGTTTACCTTCCCGCTGGTAAGCGGTCCCTATTTATCTACTTGCACCCGGAGGTGCTTTCGAACTGCTAGGTTGGCAGGCGCTGGGACCGAGCAGGGGGAGCGCACCCCGCCGCAGGGATTCGAACCGCTGACCTTTCGATCAGCAAGTCCTAGGCGCTGAGGCTTTAACCCACAGCGCCACCTGTGTCCCCTAGGCTCCCATTAAGGCATCCTAAATTGTTGCTGCCTTCAAACTCATATGATGTACAGTAGAGGCTTCTGTTGGAGAAGGGGGCGGGCGTTTTTTTGTTGATTCTTCCCTGCACCATTTCCCACATTATTCCAGAATCTCATCCACTGTAGAGCAAAAGGTCCCCACCTCCCCAGCAGGAGACTCCTAGAGTGAAGTACCTCTCAAGGGAGTTCTGAATCCCGGCCACAGGATTTACAGGTCACATGAAGATTAGATGGCATGTATTCATGCACTTGACTTTTTCTTTATAAAAACCTCTTCTGTAAATATTTCTTGGCTTAACTAACAAAACAATTTTATAACTTAAAAAACCCAATTTATTCACATAAGACTGGTCGTTAACCAATGCGATATCTTGGTTGCCTTCCCTGTTCCAGAATATAGAATTGCCCTGAAAAGGCAGGAAGGTAAAGCAAATGCGTTAGAAGCTGCAGATCTTAGATTTATACGTTTTATATACTGTCAATATGTAAGAACATGCTGAATTTATTTTTCACTCAGCAGAGCTTGAAAAAATAGACAGCACATTAAACTTTCCAGCCTGTACGGAAAGTTCTTTAGATAACATCAGAAGAAAGCATTCTCATTTACCAAACACCAGAAGACAATATAATAAGCGCTATTCCAAGATCCTATATATACTGTAGGAAGGAAGACACTGCACAGGCTTCTCACATGCAAGTGAAGCACTTGTATGTAAAAGGATCTCAGTTGGACATAACAAAGCCCTCTTTTCATTCTTATGGCTTCTTCAAGTTCTCATTCCTTGACCAAGTAGAGGGGACTAGAAGGAAGCCTCCCATTCCCTGTAATAGCCTGCGGTGGTGATGGGGAATCATTTTCACTTTGTTCTGCAGTAGCATAGTTCATGCAGGTGCAAAAAAGCACTATGCCCAACATGTATTCTCTTTAAATTGAAAAATTAGCAGCCTGCTTTGTTAGCTTGGATCCTGAGAACTGTGAGTGGAAGTGTGGTTCCTTGTCCCTTCTTATTCATTGTAACCCCACTAATCTCTAATAGCTTCTCTAGTTGGTTGTGCATGTTTGAGCAACAATCCCTGTGCCCCATAAAATGCTGTTCAGGAGGTTCCCCCCACTTTCAGATAAGCTGTTTTGTGGCTGCAGAAGGCTGTTGTGGTATGTGACAAAGGGGCAGTTTTCTTCCACTCAGTTCTCAGGGTAGCAGCCTCATTGTATACTGTAATTGCCAAACACTGCTTGGTGTGAAATAATGGATAATAGGGGAGATGCAAAAATAGAAAAGCCAGTTTTTAATATGCAGTATAGGATAATTCTGATAGATTATTCAAGAAACGGAAGATACCTTGGTCAGTGCCATAGTCCTTGGGCTCTACCCTAGCAACTATTTGCTGAAGGTTTTTTTTAAATGAAAGATGCAGTAATTCTGTTTCGTTTTTATTTAGTGTTTTAGCATTCAGTCCCAGATTGCACTGTGCTAAGAATGCAGTGAAAATAATTTATAGCACAACTTAATTTTTTTTTAGCTCAGACACTGCATTTTAATATTTCCTTAACAATTAAATAGTCCCTAATGATTTACTATTCTGCCCACAAAATACATTCGGTGTACTCTGTCAGTACTGCAGGCAATCTCAGACTACATCTTGTCTTGCACTAGTAGAAGACCTATTCCACCACTATTTGAAGACTTATAAACTTGTTTTATTGAAAAAAATGTACTAAAGCATTTGTACTTGATCAGCTAACAGTAAAGTGGGGAAAAGAAACTAAAACATTTTTGTTGCTCCATGTAGAGCTGGGTCCATAACCGTATAGGGTAGAAACCATAGGATTTTGAGCTTATATAATTTACAGCTGTAATTTATAGTAAACCAAGGTTTCTTGCACTATGTTATACAAGGATAATTTTCCTGGTTTTCTTAAGTTTTAAGCAGTAAAAAAATGAGCTTTGGAAACCATTTTGGATGCGTGATCTAGCTACCAGGTGCACTTTCATTATTGTTTACTCGTGTTCGAAATATTCTGAAGGTTCATGGAGAAGAAGGGAATTGCTCTAATGGGTGGGACCTGCCACAAAATACTGCAGTGTATCCTCCACTCCTAGCAATAGTGATTCTGTTCATGCCATTACCTTTACAAATTTTGGGGTTCCCCTGACCTCTTGTTTCTCAGTTTCCCTATTTTGACTACAGCACTGTCGGCATTCCTACCCTCAGTTCACTGTCAGATGGAGTAATATAGAGGTCTCAGGATTCCCCCACCCTACATCCCACTCAATTATTAAAGAATAAACTCTTTTATGGTCTGATTGCTTTGTGTTAACCTCTGCCATTTACAGTGGTGCCTCGGAAGTCGAACAGAATCCTTTCCAGAAGTCTGTTCGACTTCCAAAATGTTCGGGAACCAAAGTGTGGCTTCCAGTTGGCTGCAGGAACCTCCTGCAGCCAATCGGAAGCCGTGTCAGACGTTCGGGTTCCAAAGAACATTCGCAAACCGGAACACTCACTTCCGGGTTTGCGGCATTCGGGAGCCAAAACATTTGTCTTTCAAGGCGTTTGGGAACCTAGGTACGACTGTACTATGGTTTGTTAATAGCCAACACTGAGTTTGTTAGCCATACTCTGAGGAAGCTACTGGGAACTTCATGTTATGTCCATATATGATACCAAGGACGTTGGTCTCATTTTTAAAAGCAGTAAAATAGTCACAGAAAGCAAAAAACTGCAATTTTCGGTTGATGTTACAGGTTGTCTGTTTCTGAATCTATTTCAGAGAGCCACAATTCTCAAAATTTTGGTTATCAGCTCTTATGAGTGAGGTCTAATTTGGACGTAAGGCAAATAAGTAGCTTACTTGACAAACTAGGGAGGGAATTGCAGAGTACAATGAAAGAATGGAACATGTATTATATCTAGTTTGGTTTACATTGTATAAAATTATGCCTGAACTAACCCAAAATGGAAATTCTATTTTAAAAAACATCTTTAAAAGTACCGTAATAACTAGCTATTTGATTTTAAAATGTACCACAGTCTTTGTTTTTCATTGTCAAAACAGATTTTATGAAATGGGGTGTTCATTTTATTAAACTAATAAACATTTGTTTTCTCTAGTTGGTTTGGATGCTGCTGGAAAAACAACCATTCTGTATAAACTGAAGTTAGGAGAGATTGTCACTACAATTCCCACAATTGGTAAGCAAGATCAGATACATATTGTCAATATGAACAACCGTTTTTGTTTTAAACTTTGAAACAAAAAATATATATTCTATGTTTTCAGGAATTGATATAGAGCAACTTGCCAGAGAATATGATAGAGGTAGAACTCCTGAAGTTTGTTCCCACACTATGTTTATGGTACATATTACTGGATTTCACAATTCCTGAAAGATTGTGAATTTTCCCTGAAATGAGGGATTCTTGCTTTGGATAGCAAAGCCAACAAAGAGAGCATCCTGGAACCAATGTAACACTTGGGGATGAAGATGTATGTGATTGCTACATAGATTTTAGCAACATCTTCCATTTGCTTCCATTGCTTCCACTCAGATATATAGGCACCAAATGGCTCCTTAAACCAGAGTTACTTAACAGTTTCCAAAATGGAATGCCCACTTGCCATTTTTGGGTCAGGTAGCTTGAAAGTCATATTTTTCAATATGACTTGTCCTGAAATTCATACTGATTGTACACATAAAAAAAACCCAGATAGAATTCTACAGGATGTGCTGCCGGTGTGTGAAAACAGTCAAGATCTAGGGATCCCCAGGCATGTACCTCCAGATAGTGGAGACTTCAGATGTCATCCTGACGTCTTCACTTGGTCGCAAGCGGCTGATAGCCATGTGCAAAATACTTCTGGTGAATTTGGAACACTGCTTGCTTCTAAGACCAGCTTTTCTTCTGCCAGGTCTTAATATATTTCTTTGTAATACAGTGGTACCTCCGGTTGCAGATGGGATCTGTTCCGGAGCGCCGGTCAGATCCTGAGGTTTCCACAACCAGAGGGACTGCTTCTGCGTATGCGCGCGTGGTGAAACACTTCCGGGTTTGCCACTTTTGCAACCCGAAGTTTATGTTACCTGAGGGTAACGTAAGCTGAGGTGCTACTGTATAGACAAATTAAAGAAACCAGAATTGTTCTGAAAACTAACATGTAATAGTTTTCTGAAAATGTTTGGCAAATACCTGCTCTACATAGAGCTTAAAGCATGAATGTGTAAAACTGTAATTGCAGAGCTTGGTGACTTATATTTATTAAATTTATTTCATAGTCCATCTGCCTAGCTTGAGTAGTGCTAGAAAATTGGTTGATTGCTGGTCCTTATTGTCATAATTGTGTTTTTTTCCATTTAGGTTTTAATGTGGAAACAGTAGAATATAAAAACATCTGTTTCACTGTTTGGGATGTTGGTGGTCAAGATAAAATCAGGCCACTCTGGAGGCATTATTTTCAGAACACACAGGTAATTCCTCTGACATATGCTTTGCCAAATCCATTTTCACTCTCTCTTTTGTAGACTGGTATAAAGTTATACTGCCTAGTAAAAAGATTTGTACTAATACCCTCCCACCCCCAGTATAATCCCAATAGCAGCATAGGCCAACACTAACTTTCAGTGCTACTTTAAAACACTGGAATTTTCAAATTGGCATTGTGATAATTTTCCTGAGACCATTAAAGCTACTGTGGACTTAACTAGTACTAAGGCACACAGAATCCAAGCTGTCCAAGGTTTTAATAGGCAATAATTTGCATTCAGTTAGGCCTAAAAGGAAAATATGGTTCCATGTGCTCTTTGTCACCCTTCCTCAAACTAATAAATAGGTTGTGCTTCCTCTCTTGCTCCCTGCAGCCCTCCATATACTTTCAAATTTTGCTTCAGAGGGTTGGGGGACCCTCAAACATATTTGGGGGGCACATGGGCTCTGAGTGACAAAGGAAGGGAGACATCTGTTTGTGCAGTATTGCATTCCTCCTTTTAATGGCCTTGTGCACATAGCAGGATGTATGCTCAAGTTGGTTCTTCAGAGGCCAAGCAAATAATGATTTGAGTTCAAGAGCCAATTATGTCCTTACCACAGACAGATCACTAACTGCATCAGTGAAAATAGTATACCTCTGGAGACTAATGGCCCCTGTCAGGTGGGTGGGTGTAGTTCAGTGTTAACCAACCTTGGGCCTCCAGCTGTTTTTGAACTACAATTCCCATCATCCCTGACCACTGGTCTTGCTAGCTAGGGATGATGGGAGTTGTAGGCCGAAAACATCTGGAGGCCCAAGGTTGGGAAACACTGGCTATTGATGGTTCTCTCTTTTACATGTTGGGCTTGCAGAGTGAACAGCTGCCTCTCTCTGACCAGGCAGTTCAAATACTTTTTGCTGCAATCTTACAAAAATCTACCAGCAGTGAAACAGCAATGAGGTCTGTGGATCACAGCTGGTGGGAAACATGAGCCAAGCCTGACTATACACCGCTTGGAGCATATTTTGAAAACCTATACTTGTGGTAGGGAAGAAATTACATTCACCATCATCACTGCATCTGAACAAGGTGACTTGGCACAACTGCTCCATGCAGCGCAACAACTATTATAGCCAAACCATCCTAGTGATGTAGAAGCACTCTTGGCAGCCTGCTGTGACAACTTTGTGAATTGTTTGCAAATAAAAATCCTTGTATTCATGTTGACTGGGATGACACTGTTGCAGTAATTCCTCTGCTGAAGAGAGTATTGCTTTCTGCTGGAAGTTGTAATATGTTACTGTTGCTTTAAAAATAAACAATGAGACTAAACTGTTGGTGTCCCTGGCCCTTCTGAGGTGTTAGCCCATTGTGGTAGAATAGTTCGCATGGATCTTTGGTCTCTGATACCTTCTGATTTCTTGCATATATTCCCATTTGTCACAGGAGTAAAGATTCATTAAATATCTCTATAATGGTGACTTCAGATTTTATTTGAATGGTATTTCAGATGTCAAACAAACTTGATGAGAAATACACTTTCTTTTCAGGGTCTCATTTTTGTGGTAGATAGCAACGACAGAGAGAGAATCCAGGAAGCAGCAGAAGAACTCCAGAAAATGGTAACTGCCTCTAACTCAATCTGAACTCCTTCTGTGTCTGACTACGATGGTTTAGTCCTCCATATCTAATAAAATCAAGAGGTTAATTTACAAAAACATCAGATATTTTAGAGTGAGATGTTAGGATGCTCTGTTCTGTGTTTAGAGGCAATAATATGAGAGGTGGTGCTTCTCAGAACTTCCCTATTGGGTTTCAGTGAAATCCTTCTTGCAACTATCACCCTAACTTGACATAGTGTTTCTTGTCTGAGTTGCTTACATGCACTGATAGTAACTAAATCAATTAGCTACTGAAAACTACTGGGAGAAATGTGAAGGACCAAAAATATTGCCAGCCCCGAACCCTCCCTAACTTGTACTTTTGGTGGTAACAACTATCAACAGGGGAAATAACTAGCATGGTGTTTCCTCCTCCAGCTTCAGGAAGACGAGTTGAGAGATGCAGTGCTGCTTCTCTTCGCAAACAAACAAGACTTGCCAAATGCCATGGCAATAAGTGAAATGACAGATAAACTAGGCCTTCAGTCCCTGCGCAACAGAACTGTAAGTACCGTAAAGCAAAAAATAGTTTGCCATGTGGCTTTCTCCCTATCTTGATATATTCTGTGGGTTGGAACGTATGAATAGCAAGTGCTTTTCTTTCCCATTCTATGTAAGTAGAAATGTCTAACAAAGGCTATCCCTTGGATCCAAACTGTTGAGTTCCTCTGCTAGGTTTTAAATCACTGAAGGTTGTTCTTGGAGCTAGTACTGTTCTGTTAAAAGGGACGCGGGTGGCGCTGTGGGTTAAACCACAGAGCCTAGGACTTGCCGATCAGAAGGTCGGCAGATCGAATCACCTCAACGGTGTGAGCTCCTGTTGCTCGGTCCCTGCTCCTGCCAACCTAGCAGTTCGAAAGCACGTCAAAGTGCAAGTAGATAAATAGGTACCACTCCGGTGGGAAGGTAAACGGCGTTTCCGTGCGCTGCTCTGGTTCGCCAGAACCGGCTTAGTCATGCTGGCACATGACCTGGAAGCTGTCAGGGGTTCCTTTACTTTACCTTTACTTTTCTGTTATCATGCATTTGTGCAGAGAAAATGACTACTATTTATCTTTTCTGATAGTCATAATTAGTCATAGTTCCATACAGTAAAGAGTGTGTGTGTGTGTGTGTGTGTGTGTGTTTACTTGAGATGGCATCTGTCTTACCCCTTTACATTTTTGGGTGTTGGAATGTCCTGCTTGTATGTTCCTGTCTAAAGCAGCTCTATGGGCTGACTACGTTCCCTTTATGCTGAGTGATGGCTCTTTAAGACCTTTCATTTGATGTTTCAGCTAGAGATTTCATAATGCCCTTCTGGTTTTTAACTTTACTTGGTCTTTCTGCCGTGTTTTAATCTATGCCTTGGCCAAATGAGCTTCTTTATGTTCTGATGTTTGAATTTGCCTTGCAAGAAGGGGGGGGAATTGAGAGAGCTGTTACATGCTCAAAAATGGACTGTATGATATTAAATATTTCATTTTCTCATTCCCAACAGTGGTATGTTCAAGCTACCTGTGCTACACAAGGAACTGGTCTGTATGAGGGACTTGACTGGCTGTCAAATGAGCTATCAAAGCGCTAACTGGATGACTTTCGCACCAGGGACATGTTTGATATAAGTGGTCTAGGCTTGTTACATCAAAATTAGTTTGCATCTTGGTTATTATACAGTACAGTATCTGGAACTGGTTTGGGCAGGATATTACAGCATTTTGACTTATTTTGTTGCCAATTATTCTTCACCCAAGCTATATGTTGCCAGGGTAACAATATGCTTGGGTTAAAAAGAAAACTCCTTAATTTGGAAAAAGTGTATCTTCTGATTTTTACTTCTATTGTTAGCCTAAATGCCTGAATATAGTTGTGACTTTTGAAATCTGTTTGAATGCTTCTTGAGCCCCAATTAAATTAAGTACATTTTAAAAAGATTTCCCCCTTTTCTTTAAGTTACTGATATCTTACTTCATTCCTTAAGACAGTCTGCTGACTTAATCTAGCATTCCATTTATATTTATTTCTCTCTCTTATAAAAACACTTCCTATTATTGTTCGTCAGAAAAATGCTCTAAAACACTATTCAAATATTCTGCACTGAGGAACATTTAATTAACCCCTTGGGTTCTGTCAACCCACTTTTGCCTTTGTGTGAATTGAATCTGATTGGTAGAACATTTTTGTGCCAGTTGCAACAAACTCTTTGAGGTTTTCAATATTCAGCAGATTGTCTTCCTTTATATTGTATCTTTTTTTCTGTTGTTGCATGTTGCTTTTTGATATCAGCCTGTTTTGCCCAGTGTATAATAGTTCTGCTAAAGTTTACTGTTTATTGGTGAACATATCTTCATGAAGACAGATTTTGGAAAATTCTTCAGACTCAATGGATTAATTTCTTCATAACCTACTAAGAATTATTCTTAATAAAAATGAAACAGATGTATAGCTTTGTGTATGCTCCTTGAATCTTAAGTTTGTGGAACTGATAATATGAATGTGTGACAGATTATTCTTTTTCAATAAACGGAGTTTTTTCTGTACTTTGAACACAAACACAGATCTGAATAGCCTTTGAATTGTTTTCAATTTGGCAAAAAATTAAGATGGGCAGTTAAACTTGTGTACAGTGTAGTTGGTTAATCATCAAGACTAAAATCCTGTAAAAGTGTTTTTGAAGCTGTAAATCTAAATTAAAATGTCCAGATATGAGAGTACTAACAGTTGAAAATTGTAATAAAGTACAAACTGCCCAAATAGTGTGTCAGTTTCATACTTAATTGGAGAGGACTGCATTGTGCTTGCTAGCAACCCTTTTCCTGTAGTTCACTTTCTTAGAAAATCTAACATCGTCTGTATTTTACTCTCATATCCCTCTTTCCTAAGCTGAGATTTCAGTGTTCCTCGCCCCCCCCCCATTTTACTCCAGCCAAATTCGGAACTGGCACATTTGAGAGGAAATACAGTAAACCAGAAATACAGTGGTATTTTGGTTCTCAAATGGCTTAGTTGTCAGAACAAATTGGCTCCCAAATGCGACAAACCCGGAAGTGTGTGTTCTGGTTTGCGAGTGTTTTTCGGAAACGGAACATCCAACACGGCTTTCACTTAAGTGCAGGAAGCTCCTGCAGCCAATCAGAAGCCACTCCTTGGTTTTCGTATGGTTTCAAGAATTGAACGGACTCCCGGAATGGATTAACTTCAAGAACCAGGGTACCACTGTATTAGATTCCAATGCTGTATCATTATCTGCAGTAAGGACCTCCCTGAATTCTTATTGTAGTTTAAGTTGGTATATAGCAGGCATGTCCAACTCCCAAGAGACTGTGATCTACTCCCAGTATAAAAAAACCTGGCAGTGATCTATCCAATGTCATTGGAGGGAGGAGGAGCGTGCGTGGGGTGGGTGGATTGCCCAGAGTTGAGCTTTTTTGGGGGAGGATTGCACAGTTTTTTAGCCTTTCCCCCATAACTTTTTGATAAGGATCCCAGTCTACCAGGATCAGCCAGGGATCTACCGGTAGATCACTGGTTGGACATCCCTGGTATATAGAGTTACAATAAGAGATTTTAAGTCCTCACCAGGCTGAGGGCACTTCATGCAGTATTTATGGGATAACTCATCATATAGGAGAGGCACAGGTGCTTTTGAAATGTCTTGGATGTTCATATTTAATCTTTGTGGTCTAAACCAATGAGCCTAGGGCTTGCTGATTGGAAAGTCAGCGGTCCAAATCCCTGCGACAGGGTGAGCTCCCGTTGCTCGGTCCCTGCTCCTGCCAACCTAGCAGTTCAAAAGCACATCAAAGTGCAAGTGGATAAATAGGTGCCGCTCCAGGTAAACTGTGTTTTCGTGCACTGCTCTGGTTTGCCAGAAGCGGCTTAGTCATGCTGGCCACATGACCCAGAAGCTGTACGCCGGCTCCCTCGGCCAATAAAGCGAGATGAGTGCCGCAACCCCAGAGTCAGCCACAACTGGACCTAACATTCAGGGGTTCCTTTACCTTTATAAAGTGAAAATTAGTGTGCTTTGCAAGAGAAACTCTCACAGCAACTTCATGCTTCTACAGTCTAAGGTGTGCAACATTGACTGCTCTACACGTAGGACAGAAGTCTAAAGCAGCAGTAAGTGTAAAGGGAACCATTTATTTTTAACACATCTGAATCATGCACTTTCTCCAGACAATTAATTGAAGCATGTGTTGAATTGCCACCTTGCAGAAACCCTGTGAGATAGCACATGCTTGAACAGAAATCTGAACATGACATTTTGTGAAATACACAGCTTCTGCAGTTGTGTCTGGAATCTTGACACCTCTGTTCTTTTTGTATCTGATAATTACAATCCGCCCTGTTGCTTCTGTCATAGGGCCAATTAGTATTTACTTTGTGTCAGGTGCAGGGAACTTGTTGCTCTCTATATGTTGAATTACAGTTGCCATCCTTCTAGTTACAGGTAGGTAGCCATGTTCGTCTGCCGTTGTCAAAACAAAATTTTAAAAAAATCCTTCCAATCGCACCCTAGAGACCAACTAAGTTTGTTATTGGTATGAGCTTTCGTGTGCATGCACACTTCTTCAGATACGCTGAAACAGAAGTCACCAGTCCCTTATATATATTGAGAGGGTGGGGAGGGGTATTACTCTGAAGGGTGGTGGGAATGGGTGATTGGCTGATAACTGTGGTAAACCTGTTGACTGTTAACGACTGCAATTGGTCTTACAGGAAAAAGCAAGGGGTGAGATGGCTGAAAATAGCTTTATCATGTATAATGAGATAAGAATCCAATGTCTCTATTCAGACCAGGTCTCTCCATGGTTTTAAGTTTGGTAATAAGTTGCAATTCAGCAACTTCTCTTTTCAGTCTATTTCTGAAATTCTTTGGCAATAAGACAGCTACTTTGAGATCTCCTGGGAGATTGAAGTGTTCTCCTAGTTTTTCTGTCTTTTGATTCCCGATACCAGATTTATGTCCGTTTATCCTTTGGTGTAGGGTTTGACCATCCTTGACAGGAGTTGGAGGCTAAAAGTTTGAGGTCTCCCCATACCTGTTCAATATAGTGTCTATAGTTTACCATGGGTGAGATCCACCATCACATCACCAGACATACCAGAATCCCCCATTCTTTTCTCCCACCACCACCACATTCTTTATAAAAGAATATAAAATGTGGCATTGTTACACAACACTTGGGTCAGTAATAGGCCAAATCAGGAATTCACAAGAGGTGGAGAAGATTGACAGTAAAGGTTACAGGTTATATGCTGCTGGGCTTAGTAATTCTTCCATCCTATGTTGGAGGTTTGCAGTGTTTGGGACATTCATGTTCTGAAGAGCAGCTTGAAATAAGTTGATTTACTACAGCCGTGCTCTAGTCAACTTGTGACTACACTACTGCAACTTTCTCTTGTAGACTTTTCCTCCCATGTCACTTTTCCCAAATATATATCTAAATATATAACATGTACACAAATTTATCCTCTCACCCCAAAGTGGCCCTGTATCATACATAACATGACATTTTGAAGTGAATCATTTCTATGCTGTGAAGCATGCATAACTGGAAATTCAGAACTTCATTGCATAGAGACACAGCCAACTAGAAAAATAAATCAATTGCAGTATTAAGAGCAAATGAGACAAACTGTATTTTTCAAGTTCTGTTTACACTTCAGTACATTATCAAAAGACTTCAGAATCACTGTAGATTACCTTTTACATACTCTGGGGGGGGGGGGAATCAACACTTTCACATATAATCATGGTTTTTATTTATTTAAGCACAATTATTTTGGTTTACATGGACAGCCCCCCCCAACATTGCCTGAGAGCAGGTAATTGTGTCAAATCATTTTTGGAATGCTAACTTTTGATATGGACATTTGTGTAGGGTCAACATAAATGTATTCAATTTGGGCAGCTTGTCAAGGAATATCTTTTCAAAAGGCAACAGCAATATATTGACAGGGCATACTACTTGCTGAGAATACCAAAACCCTTCTAGTTGTTCCAATTCTTATATAAATTCAGTTTAAACAAAATATCCTTAATCAAAAACCATATGAAAAGGAAACAAGATAATTTAACTTTAAAAGAAGCATTAAACATTGATTGCTTTCCTTATTAGTGTAAAAAAGGGGGAGTGTTTGCCATAAGAACATTCTGGTTATGACAAGTTACAGAGAGATGAAAATCTGGTTTAACATTCCTAATAGGCATATAAACACATTTTATCCAATTATCTTTTGTAAAAGCTGGTAGCCAAGCCAGGATTCAAGTTGAATTCTCCTAAGTAGCCCAAATTTCTTGCTTAAGAGAAAGGAACAGATACCAACTTTTTTTTAGTCTACTTCCACTTTAAGTCACATATTAGTGCTATATGATCTGAAGGGTGTGAAACGCTTGGTAAGGCCTGATGAGTGGTTACTTCTTCATGACTTGGCAGTGGAATTACTTGTTCAACCTCTAAAGCATTTGCATCAATGAAAATGTAGTCCAAACATCCATGAAAGCCTCCAACGTAATTAGTATAAGCTGGTTCTCCACAAGCACTTTTCAGTCTGAATGGATGGGCTAAAGACATTGTGCACCGCTGCTCTTCTCCATTTGAGCCCCAATCCTCATGCTCTTCAGCAATGCTGCCACAACTGATGAAACTATATGCTCCACTTGATGGTGTGCTATTAAAATCCCCACAGAATATGACAGGAGTAGAAGGATATATGTCATGTGTTACATGCCTAATATGAGACAATGCTATTGCAGCTTGGATTAGACGGATGTTCCCACCTAAGGACAAAATAAAAATAAGGACCAATTTTTAACCTTCAGGCTTAAAGTCATTTCAACCAATAAGACTTAAAATTCAGCTTAAGTCATTCAACATCCACCCCAAACCGCCCGAGGAATTTTTATCACCACTTACAAATGCAAGCCATTTCAAAAAAGCCAAGGGTGTGTCAGGAGTACCTTGGTTCTCAAACTTAATCCATTCTGGGAGTCCGTTCGACTCCCGAAACCGTTCAAAAACCAAGGTGCAGCTTCCATTTGGCTGCAGGAGCTTCCTGTACTCAGTCAGAAGCTGCCTCGGACGTTCGGCTTCCGAAAAACATTTGCAAACCGGAACACTTACTTCCGGGCTTGTGGCATTCGGGAGCAGATTTGTTTGACAACTGAGCCATTCGGGAACCAAGGTACCACTGTATTTCTTTTCCTTTGGAATTACACACATTTGTCCAGCAATAAGGCTAGGAAGCATTTTCCTTATTGAGGCTACTCAGGATGTCAGTTCAGTCAACAGCTCTCATGAAAGGATTCACACACTGCATATGTATTACTACTTGATAACCCCAAGACTTGCTTTATGTGGAGCTGCCTGTGCATCTGAGCTGGAAATTGCAACTAATGCAGCAGCTGTTCACAGGAGAGTGTTGCACTGGTTGCCAGTTTGCTACTGGGCCAGAGTCAAGGTGCTAGTTCACAAAGCCCTAAACAACTTGGGCTCTTAGTACTGTGACCACTGAGATCCTCTGATTGGACACTTCTGGCGGTTCCCCACATCAGGAATCATTCCTGCCTACTTTTATACGTCTCCAGAAAAATATGATATTCAGACAGGTCTTTGAAACATGGATTCTACCCCACCCCCCAGCTTTTACTGATGGCATTGTAATTTTGTTTGTTGTTTAACACATGCTGTATTTTTTATGAAAATGTGGACTAGAAATGTGGCTGGATGGTTTCGTGGGAGCCGATTGAAACTAAATCCTTCGAAGACAGAGGTCCTATGGCTAGGTCGGGACAGCATGGGGATGAGGGACCAAATCCCTTCTCTTGCGAGGGCCCAATTAGTGCCATTGCCTTCCGTTAAGAGTTTGGGTGTAATCCTTGACGCCTCCCTTTCCATGGAGGCGCAAGTTACAGCAACAGCCAAGGCGACATTTTTCCACCTTCGCCGCATCAAGCAGTTGGTCCCTTACCTTTCCCGCCCCGACCTGGCCACAGTGATCCATGCGACGGTCATCTCCAGGCTTGACTACTGTAATTCGCTCTATGCGGGGCTGCCCTTGAAGCTGTCCCAGAAACTCCAGCGGGTACAGAATGCTGCAGCGAGGCTCCTCACGGGGTCTCTGCCATGGGAGCATATTCACCCAGTGCTTTTCAAGCTGCACTGGCTCCCGGTGGAGTACAGGGTCAGATTTAAGGTGCTGCTTTTGACCTTTAAAGCCCTTCACGGCCTAGGACCCTCGTACCTACGGGACCGCCTCTCCTGGTATGCCCCATGGAGAGCCTCAAGGTCCATAAATAACAACACCCTAGTGGTCCCAGGCCCTAAGGAAGTTAGATTGGCTTCAACCAGGGCCAGGGCCTTTTCAACTCTGGCTCCAGCCTGGTGGAACGCTCTGCCTCATGAGACCAGGGCCCTGCAGGATCTGATTTCTTTCCGCAGCGCCTGTAAGACAGAGTTGTTCCGCCTGGCCTTTGGCTTGGAGCCAATTTGATTCCCTCCCTCCCTCTCTTTCCCCCCTCCTCCTGCGATGAGGCTACATTTTAATACTTTAATGTTCCATTATTTTAATGTTGTATTTTATTTTTGTTTTTAAATTGCAATCATTCATCTTGTTTTTATTATTGCTTGTAAGCCGCTCTGAGCCCGGCCTTGGCTGGGGAGGGTGGGGTATAAATAAAAAATTATTATTATTATTAATACTGAAATACATAAATATATTGAATTTATAACCCACCTCAGGGCCCAAAATATACCCTAAAATGGTTCATTGTATTGTTAACAGAATTACCTTTTGGGTGCCAGTATAGGTGGGTGTTGGCAACACAAATCTTTCTTGAAGAATCGTTTGTTGACTGAAGAACAGAAACCTACAAGGAACATGGAAATTACGGTAAGCCAGGAAGGACTGTAAGCTGGCAACATGCATCTATCTTGTGTGCATTCAGCTTTACACATGTGGCGATAGATGGATGGATAGATAGCAGGTGGATAGATAGATGGATGGATAGATAGATAGATAGATAGATAGATAGATAGATAGCAGGGTTCCAGGAAAAATGACTTGGGCAACCTCATCCACCATTGAACCCAATGGATTTTTACTATAGTATACATGATTTTTGCTTTAGATGTGAAACCTGGCACATAACTCCTGCATAAGTTGCAGGCTTACTGTATTTTAAAACTGACTTCTTATAACAATTCTGTGCTAATAAAGCTACCGGCCTAAAATTATAAATATGATGTGTGGGTCTCTCATTCACCCCACCCCCACTGTCAACCAGCTGGACTGAACTAAGCTTACTCTACTCCCCTTTCTTTATATCCTGGCATCCATTTCCAAGCCATGTTCTGTTTACAAGTAGTGTTTGAAACTCCCATTGTTCTAGGCGCATTTTGCGACAGGGAATTTCATTTGCATGAGCAGTTTCCGAGCTCTGGGCGCAGTACCACAACTAAGATTTCAGAGTAAAACGGCAGAGTGGAAGGAAAGGATGACCTTTTTCTGCCTCCCCACTTCTGACTACTCTTTGAAGACTGGAGAAGAGACCCTATTAAGAATATTAGGGGAGTGGGCAGAGAAAGGCCTAGACCATGTGAAAAAGCAATGTAATATTTTAGCCACAGTTCATTCATTTTCAGCACTGTATTCTTGTTATAAAAAAGCGCACCCAGACATTCTGTTGTTGCACCCATAACCTAGGTTTAAGGTACCGTTTAGTTCCTAGTTTTCATATCTGAGTTTCTAACACTGCTTACAAGTATTAAGTGGAACTCCATTTGGAATTGCTAGCTGTAACTCCAGCCTAGCAATCCTTCATTTGACATCAAAGTTGTAGAGCAGGAATAGGGAACCCTCTGGCCCCTGACCCTCCAGAGGTTGCTGAACTACAACTCCCAACATTCCTGACAATTTGGCTCTGCTGGCTGAGTGGATGGAGTTGGAGTCAAACAGCATGTGGAGGGCTACAGGTTCCCTACTTCTGCTCTAGAGGAAAAGAGGCACTAATAGATTTTCCTGAACATGGGGATTTAGGATACATGATTGATGGTCTATTTCTGATGGGTTTTTAAAAAAAATGTTCTGCTCATACCTAGCCATAGATCAGGGGTGAGGAACTTTCTATTCTCTTATGGGCAACCATCTGGAGGCTGAATGCCTGAGACGGGCTGGGCAAGAAGTAAAAGAAAGTGGCCAGAGCAATGGATGTGACTCTTACTATTATGCATCAGGCTACATTCTTGACACACACAAGAATCAAAGGTTTCCATATCCCCTCCCCCAACATAGAAATCTCAATTCAAGGCAAGCAAGAGGCATTGCTACAATTCAGACACATTCCAGCAAGACAAAAGGACCTGAAGAGGGCCTGGAACAGGACCACTGAGGTGTGTGGCCTGGGAAGAGTATTGAGGGAAGAGCAGTTGGCCCCAAAGCAATGGGATGTAAAGGGAAGCAGCCTGGTGCACCTTTCATGGAGAGGCAGCTTTGCAAAAAGTGTACCTATTCAATTCCTGCATGAGAAGTACAGGAAGCCTGCCTTTCTCTCGATCTGGTCCCCTTACTCAGCTTAGAGCCAACTTCCGCCATTCCCTATCCCCCTAACCCCCTCTCCCTTTAACTTCTACCTGCAACACAGAGGACCGCTGGTGCACTTTTTCCTGCACCTCCGGATAGGGGGCCAGCTTGTCTCGCAGTTCTTTGTGCAGGGGATCCTCGAGGAGCGCCTGGTTCAAGGCGATGTCGTGCTGGCTGAGGAGGCTGAACTTGTCCCTTCGGTAGAAAGTGGCCAGGCCCTCGTGCTGCTTCTCCTTGATCTTGAAGAGGCCCTCCAGGCCGAAGGCGTCCAGCGCGGGGCCCAGGCTGTCGGCGAAGACGGACTTGTCCACCTCCTGCAGGCAGATGATGTCGGCGCTGTAGCCGGCCAGCTCCTTCTTCAGCAGGTTCTGCCGGTAGTCGAGCTCCAGCGAGTAGGGCGCGCAGTACGGGTACAGCACGGTCCGCGAGAGCTCCGTCTGCGCGTAGACGTCGGCCAGGACGTTGTAGGTGACGGTGCGGATGAGGCCCGGCCCGGTCACTTTCTTGGTGTACAGGTGGCGCGCGTCGAAAGTGCAGGCGCCCGGCCCGGCCTCCACGGGGCCGCTGCTCTCCACCTCGCGGGGCAGCCCGTAGCGCCGCTGCCCGTTGCCCGGCGTGCAGACCAGCTTGAGGCGCAGCCCGATGTGCGCGTTGCTGGGCGTGAAGACCCGCTCGGCGCCGCCTGGCGCTTCCACCCAGCCGCCCGGAGCTTCCCCCCCGGCAGCAGCGGCAGCCGCCGTCCCCACGGCCGGCTCGGCCTTCTGCTCCTGGTACCAGCGGAAGAGGCAGTCGCGGGGCGAGCCGAACTCGGCGCGCAGCTTGGGGCAGACGGGGAAGCCGGCCAGCAGCGAGCGCGGCAGCTGCAGCTCCGTCAGCGCCGGCGGGTTGCGCTCCACGCGGTAGCGGGCCTCCCCGATCTGCAGCACGGCGCCGTCCTGCCAGGCCTCGGCGTTGGGCACGTCCTCGGCCACGGCCTCGCCGTCCTGGGAGAAGAGGCAGACGGCGGGCGGCGGCGGCGGCGGCACGGCAGCCTCGGCCTCGGCCCGCGCCTTCTTGCTCTTCTTGGCCGCCTTGGCGTGGCCTTTGCCGGCGTTGTTGGCGATGCGCGCCAGCGCCCGGCCCAGCGGCTCCGCCTGGTCGCGCTGCATGTGCCGGGCGCTGCCGTCGCCCAGCACGAAGGACACGCTCAGCTTAGGCTCGGCCGGCACGCAGCGCACCACGGCCCGCTCCATGGCGGGCAGCGCGCCGCTGGCGGGGCCAGAACCGCTCGGCCGCGGCTGCGGCGGCCGCCGCCTCCTCAGGCCGGGAAGGGCTCTCAGCGTGCCGCGGAGCAGGCGCCACATGAACTCGCAGCCGCCACGCGAGCACCATTCGCGCCGCTCTGCCCTGCGCCTCCCGGCCTCGCTCTCCGGCTCTCCTCCGTTGCCAGGCAGGACTCAGCCACTTTGGCTGCCCCGCCCCGCAAGGGACGATGGGAAAAGCCGGGGCGAGAGGCGAGAGGGCCGGAGCAGGAAACGCGAGGCCTGCTGGGAAATTGTGTCCACGCCTCCCTTAAAAGGGGGGGGGCCGGGAGCGTAGAGGGAGATGAACCCGGAAGTTGGTAACCTGTGAATCTCTCAATAAATCTTATGCGGGGGGTTGAACAAGCTGGAAGTGCCTGGTCGTTATTTCCCAGATCTCATCTTACGTATTTCGTATTTTGTTGGACTTGCAACAGAACGCTGCAGCCGTTTTCTATCAGCCGACGCTCCATGCTAGCTGAGCATGCCCTTTTTTGCGGGGGGGGGGTGTCCTCACATTTAGGGGATTTTTGTCTCTTTTTTGTTCTGTTACATATCTTGGGGCTCCCGCCTCCAGCCCTGCTAAGACTTACCGCTTTGTGTGTGGTGGTAGTTCTCTATTAGTATATGCAGGTCGGATGTACAGTCAAATGTAGCCGTGTGCAGCGTTCAGGCTTCTCTCAAGCCTGCTGATACTACCCTTTTGTGAATGGATTGCGTCATTTTGGCTACCTAAGGAATGACACAACCTGAACATCTGAACCAGAGCGAATGGGGGAACATTTCAACTTCCCAGAACACTGTTAAGGGGCCTTAGAATGGCTATCCTGGAAAAAACAATAATTTTTCATTACATTATTGTACAGCTTTTTATTGCAATGCATAAAGAGTTTCAGTGCGTTAAATTGAGAAATAGTTCTTGCATGACTTAGAAATGCCTGGATGTTATCAACTATTGTTTTATGAATTAGAATACAGTAATAGAATTGGTTCTGGTCCATGGGGTGATGAAACAGCAACAACAGAATTGTAGATTTGGAAGGGACCACCAGGGTCATCCAGTCCAACCCCTTGCAATGCAGGAATCTCTTATCCAACGTGGGGCTCGAACCACAACCCTAAGGTCCCATGACCCCTGACCATTAGGCCCAGTCGTAACCGACTGGGGTTGCGGCGCTCATCTCACTTTACTAGCCGAGGGAGCCGGCGTACAGCTTCCGGGTCATGTGGCCAGCATGACGTAAGCTGCTTCTGGTGAACCAGAGCAGCGCACGGAAACGCCGTTTACCTTCCTGCCAGAGCGGTACCTATTTATCTACTTGCACTTTGATGTGCTTTCGAACTGCTAGGTTGGCAGGAGCAGGGACCGAGCAAAGAGAACTCACCCTGTCTCGGCGATTCGAACCGCCGACCTTCTGATCGGCAAGTCCTAGGCTCTGTGGTTTAACTCACAGCGCCACCTGCATCCCAGGCTCTACCAACTGTTAATTATGTAATTAGCACTGTCTGTACTTTCTGCACTTTATTTCCTCTCCCCCCCAGCAGTGTAGCAAGGCACCCAGGGCTTACATGTGACCCTTGAGTGTCTGCGCTGCCCACAGGTGTGGGGGCCCTTCCTGGGTGTTTCCTTGGCACTGTGCCCTGCACTGCTTTTTCCAGCAGTGCTTGGTTCGCTGGAGGGTGGCCATGGCTGAGGGGGAGGCGACAGCTGGGCCGCCTGCAGGCCCACGGTTGGGCCACCCTCTGGAAGCTGCTGCCCAGTGCAGACCACCCTTAATTACAATACGGCTCACCCCACTGTTTATTTATTTTGATTTATTTAACCAGATGTAATACATTGCTCAATCAAAAAACTCAAAAGTTTTATATAAAATATTAATTTTAAAATACTGATAAAATCAGTGGGCTTTAAGAACAAGGATATAATAAAATTATCAAAATATAGATAAAATCAACCATTTTCTTGGTAGACTTACCTAAATAAATGTTATTTTAGTACATATGAACAACAATAGAATGAAGTGGCCCCCGTAGTATGAATCAGCATACGATTTCCCCCCCTACAACCACTCAAGACTCAAGATAGCAATTCATACAGATAGAAGTAGACTAGTCCATGAAAGTTTATGCCCTCACTAATGTGTTCGTCTTTACGGTGCCATAATACTCTTCTTTTTGCTTCAGGTTAACAATCCTCTGTTGGATTGAACCAAAGGCCTATATAGCTCAGCCTTAAGGTAACACAGTCTCCCACCAGATCCCTATTGGAAACCAACAAGCACTGAAATAAAATAATAGACAAAAGCAGAAGGGGCCCCACAAATCTGTTTTAGAATGCTGTTGAAAAGGCCTTCTCTTTCATTCCCACCCACTACATCTCTGTTGACAGGGGAACAAGAAGGCTATCTGAGCAAAGGTCATGAGAAGTTTCATGTGAGATTGGAGGAGGTAGTTCTTGATATGCACTGATTCAACACCAGCTTGAGACAGTGCCTTGGGTTTAGCTTGAAAACAAACTGGAAATAAATTTAACTGATTCACAAACAGCACAATGTTTGTGATGTTGTTGTGTAGTCGTTTAGTCGTGTCTGACTCTTCGTGACCCCATGGACCAGAGCACGCCAGGCACTCCTGTCTTTCACTGCCTCCCACAGTTTGGTCAAACTCATGCTGGTAGCTTCGAGAACACTGTCCAACCATCTCGTCCTCTGTCGTCCCCTTCTTTTTGTGCCCTCAGTCTTTCCCATCATCAGGGTCTTTTCCAGGGAGTCTTCTCTTCTCATGAGGTGGCCAAAGTATTGGAGCCTCAGCTTCACGATCTGTCCTTCCAGTGAGCACTCAGGGCTGATTTCCTTAAGAATGGATACGTTTGATCTTCTGGCAGTCCATGGGACTCTCAAGAGTCTCCTCCAGCACCATAATTCAAAAGCATCAATTCAAAAGCACAATATATTTCCTGTTAAGCCCAAAAAAAAACTCCAGCCACACCGTGGTTAAAGCTGTGGACTGTCTTCAAGGACAGCACCATCTAAAGTGCATTACAGCAATCCAGCTTGGAAGCGATTGAGGTTACAATCCTATTTACACACCTAGCTCCTACATTTGAGGAGACATGGGTATGATTCTACTGCAAAGTTTGGATGTAGGCCTATCAGTTCATTCAAACAGATTGCAGTGAACCACCAGAGTTCTGCATGTCAGAAATGTTATGTGGCATTGGGCCATATGGTAGAAGCAGTGTTTTTTATTAAATCCTATGACAAACAGCATTCTGTAACCTTTATATAAAGTACTTGTACAACATATGAAAAAGCATGATCCAGGGCAGCAAACCTTGTGTGTATGCCATTCAAGCTGATCGTGAAAGGAACTGTAGTTCAGCGGCAAAGCACACTTGCATGCATAAAGTCCTGGGTTCAAGCCATGGCATCTACCGGTAGGTTTTGGGAAAGGCTGAAACCCTGCATGGCCACTGCTCACAGGCACCTTGCTATGTTCCTATGAAGACTTGGCTTCCCTCTGATTTGAACCGGCATCTTTGATAGCACAGGAAGCTATACCCAAGTCTACATCTGAACACCTGTAGGGTGCATTTCCTATACACTATGAAGTAAATGAAGGCACTTGGGCAGTGGAAGGATTGGTTTTGGGGCCAAAGCAGCATGGCTGAGCCTAGCCACCTCTTTTATCAGGCATAGGCAAACTCGGCCCCCCCAGATGTTTTGAGACTACAATTCCCCTCATCCCTGACCACTGGTCCTGTTAGCTAGGGATGATGGGAGTTGTAGTCCCAAAACATCTAAAGAGCCGAGTTTGCCTATGCCTGTCTTTCATCATAATTGCGATTGTGATTATGATTATAAAGGGAGCGTCAACAGCTCGCTTCAGCAAACCACGTCGTCTTCCAGCAGATCTGCGTTTCTTCCCAAAAAGCGCCCCTTTCTGCGGCAGCTCCGCTCAGCCTCCGGCTCCCTCTGTCGGGAGCCTTTCCTCGCTGCGCCCTGCGGACTCCATTATTCAGAGCCGGACTCCAGCGCCCGCTCGCGAAGGAGCCTGGGGGAAATGGCCGGCCTCCTGTCGCCATAGCAACCGAGGCGTTGTTGACAACGCGCTGCTGCTGCCGCCGGCGACGAACCGCGAAGCGTGTGTGGAGCTCGGCGTCGCCGCAGCTCAAGCCCGTTCCTGTCTCCCCCAAAAAGGGCAGCAGACCCTCCGCCGCCCGCCAAACTTTCGCCCTTCTTGCGGGGCTCCGGCGCTGAGAAAGGTAAGCAGCCGGGAGGCGAGCAAGGCCGGAAGTCAGACCGGCAGTTCTTTATGGGCCAGGGGGCGGGGAGCCTTGGCACCACCAGCAAGTTGTTGTTTTTTGTTTTGTTTTGTTTTGTTTTGTTTTGTTTTGTTTTGTTTTGTTTTGTTTTGTTTTGTTTTGTTTTACATATGCATGCTGCCCTTCATCTGTCCATCTCAGGGCAATTCACATACAAAGCATAAAAAGACAAGATAAAAATTCAAAATACACACTAAAAACTAGAACAGAACGAAACAAGAACCTTCTTGTTTATGAAATCCTCCTGGGTTTCATAAAACGAGATGAGCTGCTCAAAAGCAACATTCCTTTACCTCCAGCAACCCCACACATGCTGCGGAAGAGAAAAACACTGCTCACAAGGTGATGCTGGTGCTAACTATTCAAGACGTGCCATGGCACTGGCTGAGAAGAGGTTCTGGAACAAAATCCCAGTGCAGATGGATCTCCCCCTTTAAAACCAAGACAGTTACACGGACAGGGCTAGACAGAGGCACTTTTGCTTTCTCCACCCCACCCGCCATAGCAGCTGCTCTTCTGTCTTCACAGCCTCTGCAGAGGACTTGAAAAGTGACTGGACTTACATTGGTCTATCTGGCAAGCTTAGTGCTGCTTAAAGTGATTTGTTCTCCAGGATTGCAAATGGGAGCCTTTCCAAACCCTACATAAATATACCAGGGCTTGACCCTGTGGCCTTCAGTGAGCTACAAGATACTACCCAATCCTATGCATGGTTTCTGCTTGGAAGTAAGTTCCACTAAACCTGCAATCCTGTGCATGCTTACTTCAGAGTAAGCCACATTGAATACAGATGAATTTACTTGCAAATAAATACATATAAAATCGGGCTTGTAAACAAGCCTTTGGGAAAGGACAGTTCTATCCACATCAAGCTCAGCTCCCTCATATTACATTAGTTGGCACAAGATTTCAGTCCTAAATGCACAGTGCCTTATTATGCATGCTTAACTGGGAGTAAGCACTGTTGAACAGAAAATCACACTGCCATCTAGCAGAGCTGGTCTGAAAAGTGAAGGGCTCTTGTCATTAGCCCCAGTCAATGGCAGACTGGATCACTTGCACACAAGTATGCAAGGCATTTTGAGGATAAAATTGCTTACCTCTGTGCTGAGATGGACTCTAGAGTAAATATAACAAGTCCAGGGAAGGTGTACACTTCGCTGGCTGGTCTAGTTTTATAGGCTCTGTTTCAGCTTTTGGATTCTGAGCATGTGGACAAAACACACAGTGGTATGGAGTATCATGTGCTCTCTGGACCCTTTTCCTATGTGACTTGGGTGAACAAGCCAGAAGAGGTTGCCTGAATGGGTCTGATGTGTGATGAATGCATTGCTGCAGAAGAAGTTGGTACCTGCCACTCTGAAGCAGGCAGTGGTGCAACCACTGCTTTAAAAACCCAGATTAGACCTGGAGGTTTGCAACAACAACTTCCTGGTTGCAAATATCCCCTTCTTAGGAAAAGTGGTCAAGCGGGTGGTGGCAGTGCATCTCCAGGCAGAGGTGTAGCTGGGGGGGGAGGCAGGGGGTGAAGGGCACTGGGCCCCACACTGTGGGGGGCGGCACTTACTGTGGGGCCTGCAGCGCACCTGAGCCATGCAACTCTCCTGGGAGTGATGTGGTGGCTTGGGCGCCTGTAGGCTCTGCTCTGCTCGAAATGGCAGCAGGGGGCTTGCGTTTGCCTGCCGCCTCCCCCTCAGCCACCCTACAACTGAGGGGGAGGGGGAAGACAGAGTCCTTGGAAGCTCCGTGTAGTGCATCCTGTCCCGGCTTGCCCCACCCTATGGGCGGCTTGCCCCATCCCAGGGAACAGGACATTCTCCACCCTGGGCACTCGAGCGGCTAGCTACACCGCTATCTCCAGGTACTCCAGGAAACAGTTTATGTAATTCAATTCCATTCTGGGTTCAGGCCTGGTTTGGGAGAAGAATCAGCCTTGGTTGCTGTGATAGATGATCTTTATTGGGAAAGAGACAGGGAGAGAGTGTTCCTGTTGGTTCCCCTCGATCTCTCAGCTGCTTTTGATACCATCAGCCATGGTATCTGTGAGTAGGGAGCTGTGACACAAGAGTGCTGTACTCTACTACAGGGTCACTAACACAAAGTGACATTTGGTAATACCTGCTTGACCCCTTAGGATCTTTTGGGCTGTGGAGTACCATGGGGTTCTATTTTGGCTCCAATGCTGTTTAACATTTCTATGAAGCCATTGGGAGTGGTCATTAGAGATCTCTGAGATGTCATCAGCATGTATGATACTCAGCCCTGTATCTCTGTACCCATTGAATCAGGTAAGTCTTTGCAGCTGTTGGACCAGTGCTTGGATGCGGGGTGTGGAGTGGGTGCTGGATAAATTAAAATGGAATCCAGAAAAGATAGGGTCCTGTGGGTAGGTAGTTCCCAGGAGTTGGGGAGGTTGGCAGTTCTGGATACAGTTGCATTCCAGAGGTGCAGAGGAACAGGTACATAAACTGTAGGTGCTCTTAGAGCCATCATCATAATTGGATGCTCAAATTCAAGTGCAGTTTAATCATATGAGCATTATTTCCTTGTTATTTTAGATGTCAGCTCCAGGAAAATCTTCATGCTCCCCCGATGATGACGACGACGACGCGTGGAATGTTCAGCTGCCACCTATAGCTTTGCCCTCCACATCCCAGGGTTTGACAGAAAAACAAAAAAAGCTAATGCGATACCGAAGAGTCAAGGAACAGCAGAAGATGCTTAATCAGATCATGTAATATTCCTGTCTCTTTTTCTTACGTATTATATGAGGTGTTCTCAGTCTAAGACATAAGCAGGGCCATACTGAGTATCTCCACACTCACCTCCAGTGACAAGCAGTCCCTCCCTCAGCATCAGATTATACAGCGTGGGTATCTGCAGAGAGATGGCCTTAGCGCATAGAGTTGTAAGTGTGAAGGCCCCTTTCATGCAAAAGTTTGTGCTGTATACATGGACATCGAGGGGAGGAGTTACTCAGTGCTACTGCTTGTGACCCTGTTCCCCTCTTGTGTGTTGGTTTTTACACATGGGTATAGTACCTGAACAGAGCTATTATGAAAGGACAAGAGTTCTCACATCACTCACTGTATCTTTTGTCAAGTGGAAAGTTCTATGCCATGAGGATGGCTCCCATCCATGCCTTGAACTACTCTGCTGCCAGGAGGATGCTAACATTTCAACCAGCCACTGGTGCTGGGCTTCTAACTGCTGCTAGCTATGCAGACATTGGCAGTTGAAAATGTGTATATCCACATTGTGAAAAGCTTTACTTGCTGATTTTTGTACATCCTGATTCAATTTAATATTTCTATCCCGCTTTTCCAACAACAAATGTTGTGCTCAAAGCGGCTCGCAATAATCACAAACACATTAAAAAAAGACATTGTGATAACTATACTATCAAACACAATAACATGTAAATAAAGCAAGCAACTTTATTTAATGATAAAAGCAAAAGAACAGACCAGGACAATTTTTATTTCCTGATCAGTTGGCAGCGTTACCAACCAGCCAGTTATGCTGCTTGGAGCAGCTTCACCTTGTTACCGGTACAACAGTTATCAACCCACACTTCATAATGCTAGTATGGTGTCTTCAAATCATTTGTGCTTAGATCACTTTCAGATTGGACTACTGTAATTCACTCTGCATGCTGTGCCAAGCCATTATTGCCATATCTGATGGGGTCAGCAAACATTTTCAGCAGGGGGCCGGTCTACTGTCCCTCAGACCTTGGGGGTCAGACGATATTTTTTTGGGGGGGGGAATGAACAAGTACCTATGCCCCACAAATAACCCAGAGATGCATTTTAAATAAAAGGACACATTCTACTCATGTAAAAGCACACTGATTCCCAGACTATCTGCAGGCCGGATTTAGAAGGCGATTGGGCCAGATCCTGCCCCTGGGCATAGTTTGCCTACCCATGGATTAGATGATCCACCTTGCCCTGGAAAAAACCCTCCCCCTGATTCCATATAAGATTAGGACTTGTGAAAATTTGTTGTCTGTTGAACATCAAGAGTGATCTTTCTTCTTTACAATATAAGGATTCTAATTTAAAACTTTCTAGTGTAGGTTATTTAGAGAATAGACCCTTTGTTTAGTTTTATTCTTTGTTAACTTCCCCCTTGTTCCTTATTTCTCCATCTTTAACCTCAGTAAAGCTTCTTAAACTGATATTTTGAAATCAGTGACTGGGGAGTTACTTGGTAGCTGTCTCTTCCAAGATTGAAAATTCACCACCAGCTCTCGGAATTTTTGCTCAGGAGGTAGAGTAGATTGAGAGATGATAGCAGATGTGTAAGCTGGAGTGTTACAGCTTGGTATTGCCTTCAAGCCAGTTGAGCATATCTGTAGCACCTTCCCCAGGCATGCGTTCCTCATGCATTTGGTTCAACATCTGAATGCCTTCTTCATGTGCTACCAATAACTGAAGTGCAGTTGTTATACAATAGAAGCATGGCATTTTTAGTAGTGGTGTCAGCTTTATGGAGTGTCCTTCAGGAATGCACACCTCCCCCAAACCTCAGGGAAAACAAGTATCATTTTACTACTTTGTAGTTTGATATTTCTTATTCTGGTGATTTGTTTGTTTGTTATTTAGTAAGTAAGTATACCACCCTTCATCCAAGGATCACAGGGCAGTTTACAGTATAAAAACCTCAAAAATACATAATATACTAACAATACCCCCCTCCCAGATTAAAAGGTCATAGGTTGTTTAATTAGCCACAGCCCACTGCAGATATAATAGGTTATTTCTTTTTAAAATAACATTAATAAAAATATAGTAATCAAGCTGTTTAAAGTAGTGGCCTACTGTACTATGGGACACAAGATTTAGCCAATCAGCATTGTGTAAATTCAGATTCTACTCCAGTAAATAAAGATTTTCCTGGTCCTGGGGAAGATGGATACGTGTGTGTTACAAGTCCGGTGAGTATACTTCCGTAGCAGGCTCACTACTACAAAATGATGTACACATACATTTTGTTACAGTCAAATGTATGTTTCAAACGTTTCAATTTAGGGTAGTAAACAGACACCAGAGGCACTCCAGGGAATTTAGAATACTGGGCTATTGCCTTCTGTTGTCTGATTGTTGTATGAATCATTAACTTTATTGGATTAGGATCTTACTTGAAAGTAAGTTCTACAAAGATACACTGAGAAAATATGGACAACATAATGAATTACTATCTAACCTGGCCCACCTTTACATAATTTCGTTTGATTATTGCTGAGTGCCTATATGCTGATGGAATAATTGTGGAAGGGGAGAGACAAAAGACTAAGGGACCATTTCTTTTGCTGTATCTTGTATTTCTGTTCGAATCATTGTTTACAGTTTGCAGATTTAACTGAAAATTTTACTTCAGAGTTAAAGAAACCCAAAGAGAGTATGAAGACGCCACAGATGAATTTGTTAGAAGAGAAGCCCCGTCTCCTATTCCACAATTGCCTTTAACTGTACGTTTCTCATTTATTGAATAATTTCTTTGGGTTCTGTTGTTGTTGTTAGATTATTGCAACACAATATGTGTGGTGGGCAGGCACAGTGCATTAATGACTTACTGTCCTCTTGAACTCAACCCAGCCTCGCCCCTTCCTTTGTCTTGGAAAATCCCTATTGCAGGCCTGCATTAAGAACCTTGCCAAGGAGTTGGTTCTAAAAGCTGTTTTCCCTCATAATAACCAGCCAGATTTTCTGGTTTATCATGATTTACTGTGAGTTAGTAGCATGCTAATGCATGTTACCTGGTTGTTCCCATGCAGCTGCATGGAACCTGAATTCTGTAGTAAAGTTTCATCAAACACATAATCCACAAAGATTTTTGGTATATCTAAGACCTACGCTCATGTTGCATCTTTGGGAGGAGGACAGAGTTACACGCAAAGCACACATTGCCTCAGCCACTGTTCAGAGTAATTAGATTATGTTCATGGGCATAGCCCCCCTTAAATCAAGTAAATAAATAAAAATATTTAACTAAAAGTAGAAACTCAAGAAAGATTTTGACAGATTTTTCTGAGCTCTTGCGATCAAAAGGAAGTAATTTAAAACAACCGTGTTTGAGACATTTCATTCTGAATCTGATAGATGGAGCCAGACAGAGGATGATAACAGATGGGTGTCCTGCCCCCCCCCATAAATCCTGGTTACCGCCCCCCCCAAAAAACCATAGCTACGTCCATGGTTAAGTTCAAAATTCCTGTCACCTCCAGAAAATTAAGCAGAAGATTCTGCTTAAGCCAAAGAGGGATCTAGAGACTCAAGCAAAAATATAATGGATTCATACTTGCAAAAACAGTGCCATTTTCTAATGGCCTCACTGCTAATGCTGTGTTTTGATAGAAGGATTGTGCATCTATACTCAGTACTAGTTGTCTCTGTGTGTATTGCACTTTTTGGTACGTATTCCTGGCCTCTTGTGTTTGTGTCCATTGTGCAAGTGGACTAGTGTCCTGTTTATGGAATTGCATTTGATTGCTAGAGATGGTTTTGATCCTAAATTCTTCCCTTCGCTTTCTCATAATAATGAGTAACAAAGTTACTACAGGTTAGATTTGTAGTAATTTCAGGACCCTAACTGGCCCCCTCTTTTAGGATAGATCTCTGCAAATCTGCTTCTCTTGCCCTTTCCATTTTTCTCAGCCTAGTAAATTTATTTGGATCCCTGAGTACGATTCAATTAAGTTCATGGAATTAGGTCCACTCATACAACAGGGCTCCCCCACCCTCTGCTTCCTATATGCCCTTTGAACCCCCTAAATCTGCTTTGGATGCTTTAGGAACCCACCAAACAGGTTTCAAGGGAGGCATGGGGAGGAAAAGGGGCAAAGTCTCGTTGCATGATCAGACCTCATTTCATGCATGCATGTTGAACTCTGCCCCATCTCTTTGCAGAACTGTACTAGCTGAATGAGCTACACTATTGTAAACTTAAGATAGTGTGAAACAGGGAGTTTAGAGGCAAGGAAGTGTTTCATAGGAAAGTAGTTGGCTCACTTTCCTGCCTTGAGTGAGAGATCAGCGTTCTTTATTGCTTCCTGTCTTAGTAGGAAGTTGTGTCTTGAACTGGTACAAAAGTTTATATAAAGCAAAATCCTAGAAAAACCCATGCATATACTTTGGCCATTATGAATATTTTAATTATCAGAAGTGTTCACGGGCATATGTGTTTCAAGAATAACATTTAGCTTTCAAAAACTCATGCGTAGCCATCGATAGGGTGTATTGGAGGCAAATGGTGTTTCAGTCAGTGCCAGAGAAGCTTGCAGTTGCTGATGATTCTCAGCCCCTATTGACATCAGCAACACTTACGTGTATTGTATCTACCAACCAGCCAAGAAGTGCTCAGTAGCATGGTGCTGAATGAAATGACCTCCCCCAGCAGTTATCAGTAAAAACATGCCTACCCCCACTGGGTGCCACTGCAAACAAATGATTTCTTGTTCTATTTTGTGATTATTTCTTAATTTATATAACATATTTTTGTTGCATTTCCCCCACAGATGAACAGTGAGCAGAAACAAATAAGAGTAAGTGTTGTTTTTTTAACTTGTTGCAAGATTCTGATAGTAAAATGCTTTCTAAAGAGTGTGTACATAAGGAATTAGAAATTATGTAAATATGTCCAATATCTATTTGCTGATCTCTATATGGAGAAGTAACATAGGCCTGGTTTGCAGGTCACAGTAAGCCAAACTATGGTTTACTGGGACCATGTGAACAAGTGAGCTGCTTTTCCCCTCCCTGGTATTCTTTACTCATGCACTGTGTGCTGAGCTAAACCAATATAATTTATGCTGTTTTGTATTCTAGGTGTTAGATTATATAGTCCAGCAACGTTTATTTTTTTGCTAATACTTTTTTGCATTTAACTGAAAGAAAGTTGCCTAATTTTCTTAATAACTGATCTGGTTGTGTCAACCAAATTGTGTTCATGATCATTTCATTGTCATTTCATTGCCATTGTCATGTCATTTCAGAACAACTATCTCTTTTTGAAGAATTGTGTTGAAAGTAATCCAGTGGTGCCTATTCAGCAAGAGTGGTTAGAGTCCATGCTCACTTTGGTACCTAATAATCTAATGGAAGGCAAGGGCAGAATGAAATTGGTGGAAGAGCTCTTAGCTGAGATAACAAATGATTATGAAATGAGCATGAAGAGATACATGGGTGAGTTCCACTAGCAATATTGTCTCATGACTATACAAGTTATATTCCACCTTATGTTTATGTTGATACTGCAAAAGATCCCTTAGCAAGTTATTTTCCCCATATAATACCTACAAATGCTTTTGTAGAACATAAAACATATTTTATAGCTGGTATTTTATTTTAGAGGAGCAGTAATGTAAATCAAACAATAATAGTTTCAGCTACATAAAATCTTGACAAAAGAGGTACCAAAAACTACATTAATTTTTGTCTTTATCACGTTTTCTGCATTCTAATTTTCTTCAAAGCATGCTTTTATTTTTGTTCGTAATAATTGTTGGTATTTGCATAGCACATCACATACATCACCTCAGTACAGTAGCACCTCTGCTTACGTTACCGTCGGGTAACATAAACTTTGGGTTGCGAAAGCGGTAAACCTGGAAGTGTTTCGTCGCACGCGCATGCTCAGAAGCACTCTACTGCACCGCGCACATGCGCAGAAGTGGTCTGCCACCGCACATGCATGCACAGAAGCGGTCCCTCCGATTGCAGAAACCTCGGGATCCAGCCGGAGCTCCGGAATGGATCCTGTCCGCAATGGGAGGTACCACTGTAGTGCTGTCAACAACTGTAGTCATTTATTTATTTATTTACTTTTATATCCTGCCTTCCCAAGGCAGCACACATAGTTCTCATTCCCATCTTACAATGATCCTGAGAAGTATTTTAGTCTGAGAGATAGTGAGTCCATGGCTACCCAGGGAAGTTCATAGTCCAGCATTCTAAATAACTTGCATCTTAAGCAAGTGTTTGGTTCTGGGGATCCACACGTAAACGCAAAAATGTGTAAAGTCAGGAAGCACCCCCCGGGCTGCTTACCTGGCTTTGGGAAGGAGGTATGAGGGTTCTGGCAGTGTTCTAGAGCCATGTCCCCACTCAGTTCACCAACCCTGGTAAGCAGGGTGCCAGGCTCTGGGGAGAAGCCATCAGAACTCTAGGGCACTGCCAGAGCCCTCACACTTCCTTCCCAAAGCCTGGTGCCTGCCTTACCCAGCTTTAGCAAGGAAGAATTAGTGCTCCGACAGCATCCCACAGCACTCACTCACCCCTTCCCAAAGCCGGGGAAGCCTTTGATCGCAGCTCTGCATGAGTTGGTTTGAGAATAAATAAATGGAGAGTGGGTTTCTTCCACTCTTAATTTATTTATTCCCCACTCCTCCTACCTGCGCAAAGCTGTGATCACGTAAGATAGCTCAGTTGGTAGAGCATGAGACTCTTCATCTCAGGGTCATGGGTTTGAGCCCCACATTGGGCAAAAGATTCCTACATTGGAGGGGTTGGACTAGATGATCCTCATGGTCCCTTCCAACAGTACGATTCTATGACTTAGTGATTCTAAGGTGCAAGTTACCTATACTACACCACTGCCATTATTATCACCATCCCTATATTGTAGGTGGGGGCTGAGGCTAAGAGATGGTGGTTTACCTGCTTGTGGGTTTTCCAGGGGTATTTGGATGACCCCTATTGGGAACAGGGAACAAGTGAGTTCATAGTTAAGGCAAGACTTGAGCTTGGGATTTCATAGTCTCCACACTGCTGTTGGACTTGCGTTCGACCGAGCGACTCCTCCGGTCTATTCCTCCAACGATGATTGACGACCTGAGCCTTTGATAAGGCTCCAAGCACGTTCCCCCATTATGCAGAGTATCCAGCACAGGGAAGGACGAGATAGTATGAGATACATAGCTAAAGAGTTTTATTTCTCGCTACGCAGACAGAAAAGAAACATCCCCTCTCTGTGAGAGCAGAGAGCAACTGAACAACAAAGGAACAGGAAACCAGTAACATCACATCTGTCTCCTGTCTTCCGTGAGACTTCCAACAGTCTGGAATGTCTCTGGAATGCAAAACTGAGTCTTGTGATTCCAAGAGCACTGCACAGTGGCAACACACAGAAACCAACATCTGCTACCATATTTGACACATGTCAATATGTTTTTTTTAAAAACCAAATCTCTGTTTACTTAACAAATGTGCTAAAATAAAATGCATAAGCTGTTTTCCCGTAGTACCTGAGGGAACACATTAAAAAATGTAACAGTCCTGTTAATTTGCTTAGTAGGAAATAAAAAAAAATGAGGTAGCATTCTTTAAAGTAATGTTTCCTAATTTATAATATTGTTACTCCCTTCACTTGTATAAATGTTACAATTTATACATATGTTACAGTGCGAAGTGTTCTTGTCAAACCAAACGTAAAATTGCTTGAATATGAGAAAGAGGAACCTTTGCCGGTTGAACCTGTGTGAGTAAATTAAATTAATGAATGCTTTAGGGTCTAATCAACCCACCACTTGAATGTATATCCAGTACAAGGCACCCTACTCACATCTGTAGTTTGCTGGTGGCTAATATTGAGATGGGAATTCACTATGAGCTGCTTTACACATAATCCTAAATCATAGTTTTTTGTTAGAGACATGGGCCTACTCTTACTCTTACTCTTGCTTCCCCTGCTTTAGTGCAAATATAAGGAAGAGTTTGAAAGCATATTTTTTCCTGTTTTTTGCTAACCAAGTTTGTCATTATGTCCAAACCGGGAATTGCAATTAGTTTTAACTATGATTGATCTGAACAATCTATGATTGTAAACCATGGTTTCAGCCATATTTAAAATTAACTACAATTTGTCCCAGTTCAGACATAATGACAAATTATGGTCATTTGAAAACAAAGGGCAGATTTTTCAAACATAATTTCATAGACGTTCCACATCATTATTCCATTTGAGTGAGCATATGCAGTTGGAGCAGCAAAAAGATCACTAGAATATGAGGCTAGGGGTTGAAAATATAATCTCTTGAAAATTGAGTTTCCATGTCCTTATATGGAGATGGTAGTTATACCTTTAAAATGGATTAAGACTGTGAACATGAAATTAGTTACAGCAGGAGGTGTGAGCAGGTTGTGAGGGTGTGACACTGGCTGCAGCTTTAATCCCATCTTTTGTGATTAAATTTGTGGATGCCATGTGCAAGAACTAAAGTATGCCTTAGGCCTATAACATCACCAAAGAGAGCATACTTTTTCATGTGTCTGCTGAAATGAATGCAACATGTGCAAAAACATGATGTTATAATACTCTCACTCATTTAAATGGGTCCTATGCAGGAAAAGCTAAGGAAAGGTTGCCTCTGCTATGACCTGGCAGATATTTAAATGAGCAATGCTGTGGCTTGGAGTTGAGTACTCCATTGTGATGGATTACCACAAACTGAAACCTCTTTTTTAAAAACTGGAAACATTTTATTTTTTATTGGGAAACACAGCACTTTCTTTAAATGATCTGAAACATTTAATGTGCTGCAATAGTCCCCCCCATCCCCCTTAATTATAGCATTTGAATTAAATGATTGTGATTATTGGAATTTCAACTTTTGAAACCACAGAGAGGCAGTATGCTTCTGAATACCAGTTACTGGAAACCACAGGGGGGAGAGAATGGCCACTCACCCTTCCCAGGTGGGTGGTGGTTGCGGACCTTTGCCCCATCCACCACCGCCAGCGGCAGAAGCCCATGTGCTTGCCAGCCATTAAGGGAATTACCCAGCCAGCAGAAGTACTGAGCTGGATTCCCTTCCAGAAAGTCAAAACTAAATGGGCCAATCAGAGGCCCTGCTGGAGGGGCAGTGCCTTGCCGCCTGGCCAGCCATTGGCTGTGTGCCATGCGCACGCAGGCAGCAATGCACAAAAAGCCGGCTGTGGCTGCTCTCCGCAGCACAGTCGACCACAGATCTTGCTTGTGGGCATCTCATAAGCATCTGGTTGACCTCTGTTGCTGGGCCAGAAGGGCCACTGGCCTAATCAAGGAGCCTCTCCTTCTCTTCTCATGTTAGAAGTATGCATTCTGTCTTCTTAGCTAGAAACTTTATGAATATTGAAGGATCTTAAGCAGTTGGTGAAATGGTGCAACTTAGATTCTGGCTCCTTGGGTGAGGTATATGATGAACCCCTTGCCTGAAAAGTGAGTTCAGGTACCAAGCCATCTTCATACATTGGTGATTTTAAAGGCAAAAAATATGTATGATCCGCTTCATTTCTGATTAAGCTTTGTTGCATGGGCTTCTGTTTAATATCTTAATTTTATTCATTTCCTCCTCTCTCAGAGGATTAGACTTTTCCAGACCCTGGCATAAAAGCTTTCTACAAGCAAGAAAACAGATATTTGCAAATCTACATATTCTGCACCCAACTCTAAGAATTTTACTGGATATTGGTTATAAAACCTTTTCGAAGTTACTTGTAGTAGATGTGTCAAATTTCAGGTAAAGTTGATGTTGTTGCATTAATATTCTAAATATGGTGTGTATGTGTAATTCTAATTAGGTTCACATAGCATTAAACTGCAGTTTATTTTATGTAAAAATTATATTTAATGTGTCATACTAGCACCACAATTTCTATTGAATTTCATTAGATTTACTCCCTAATAAGTGAGTTTAAGATTGGAGTCTAATATCTTTACATGCTAGTCATGTAAGGCAGCCAAAATGAAATGTTGCTGCACTTACGATATCCTATAACTATTATTTTTCTATATATTAATGGCAAACTCATTCTCTCTCTGGATCCTTATATAGTCAAAGGGGCACCCCTCATTCAAAAGACTGAGGTATTGGCAGTCTTGGGGGAAACTCCACGGTTTTCAGAAGTACAAAAATATTTAGGGGGGAAAACCTAAGTGGGAGGGAAACCCAAAACAGCCCTGTGAGTACAGACCACGCTCAGCAGGCACAAAATGCTGACTGTTGAGAGACCGACAGAAAACTGAAAGGAAATAGGGAATGGAATGGAGTGTCCTGGAAGTGGGTATCACCAGCTGACTGGAACCCTGAATAGGAGCATGTCATACTGCAATGTTTTCTTGAAGGTCCTATTTGTGTTATCTTTGGTTTGGAGGCTTGGCTTCTTCTTCTTCTTCTTTGCAACTGATGTGATTAAGAGTCTTGATATATAAAATATGGGCTCAGTATTTAATTCTTTAACATGAAGTTTTCATTGTGTATATTGATCACATTCTTTTCTGCTAAGCAACATAACTAGCTGTATTTCAATGCAGCTTCCCTTTCCAGACCAGTCTTCTCTTCTTAATATATAGGTCGAGGGGCCCAATTGAGTATGAATCTCTTCAGAATGATGTGTCTATAAACTGCTTAAAAACTGAAGAAAAGTTATTAAACACATGGTACCCGAGGGTTATCAATCTCTTCACTAGAAAAGAAGCACTGGAGGGTGTAAAGCCTGACAAAGTTGATAGTTTCTATAATTGTGTGTCTACACTTATGTCTAATCAGGTAACACTAATTTTTCATGTCAGTAACAAATGTGTGTCCTATGCAGAGCCTCTGTTGTCCCACTGTGCATCTTCAGAAGTCCTGAGTTCCCAGATAATTTTAACAGAAAAGAACCCTCTGCCTTTGTTGAAATGCATACAAACCCTCTTGTGGAAGTAGAGCTTTGTGTGTGAATCAGAAATTATGCACCTGCTTTACTCTACTTCTATAGTATGTACTACTTTTGCAGCAAGAAGTTGGTAGAAGGGAACAGTAGGGTTGCTATATTTCAAGAACTATAAGTCCAGACACAAAAGTTGTTGAGCGTTTTTGGGGAAGTCAACAATAAATTTGTACTGGATGTAAATTTGTTAAAACTTTTGAAAACTAAGAAAAATTAATTGGCAAAAAAAGAAAAAAGAAATTCTGTACCTGGAAGAGTTCAGTGCATCAGGGTGTGGGTGTATGTGTATGTATATGTATGTGTGTGTGTGTGTGTGTGTGTGTGTGTGTATCATATATATATGATAACATTTATTGTCCCCCAGCAGCTGGAGATTAATGTTATTTTTTAAAAGCAGGAGAAAATAATATTTCACCATACAATGTTAGGTGTCATTCTGAATATTCTGCATGAAACAAATTAGCATTTTAGTTAATTTGAGCTCTGGGTGTTTCAGCAGATTGGCAGGTTATAAATGGTTTAAATTAATAAATGCAATTCTCTACCAGTGAGGGCCCCAAAGCAGACATAATATTTAGGCTGCACACCTGCCAGAGGAGTGGCAGCAGAGAATCCCCTTTTGTTAGCACCCGCAGGGGTGGTACAGATGGTTCCTGTGGTTTGTTGCTCTAAATTTTCATGCTTTACTTGAAATTTCAGAATTTGCATTTTCATATAATTTTCATATAATTCTTAAGGCTGAACTAGATTTTAGGCCTGGTGTATTAGAATAATTATTTAGATGTCTCTAAAATACTTGTTTGCATGAACTTGCTATGATTGGGAGTGGGGGTTAGGTTTATGTGGTTGTTTATTGGCCACGTGCAATGAAATCTACTTGTGATTTATGTATTTTTTAGATAAAGGAATTATTGAAAAGAACAGTTGAGGCTTATGTGAAACTGTTTGATCTTGAAGACCAAAGACGTCTGCCTTTGTTTAAGATGGAGCTAACTTTTGATGATGAGAAAATGGACTTCTATCCATCCTTTCAAGATCTGGAAGACGCTATTTTGTTTATAGTTCTTTTGATTTCACAGACTCTGCAGGTTGTTTAATCTGTTGTTACTTTATTTCATAAATTCTTTAAGAATTTAAATAACTTACACCTCAGGCCTCATATTCTATATATTTCAGTTGAACACAGGTAATCATAAATGTTACAGCCAGCTCCACTGTTGAATGTATTCATTAGTCATCTGTAGCAAAAAGCAAGGGTTTTCTCAGAAGGGAGTTTGTTGTGAAATCCCTGCTGCTCGTGCTTGGACATTTTTTTTTTTTTTTTTTTTTGCATTGTCCCCACAACATCATTGTCATCAAAAGCCGGCCCATACTTTTTATTCATTTTAGCAGATAGAGCTCTTCTGCAAAAAAATCAAATAAAAATTATTATACAGTGGTACCTCGGTTTTCTAACGTAATGTGTTCTGGAAGACTGTTTGAGTTCTGAAATGTTCGAAAACCAAAGCACAGACAGTCACAAAAACAAATTGGTTGCAAGAGAGCTCCTGATATTAGCAGAAGTCACGTGGCATGTTTGACTTCTGAGGCGTGTTCGAAAACGAGTATTTCTTAGTTTATGGTGTTCAAAAACTGAAATGTTCGTCGACGGAGGCGTTTGAAAACCGAGGTACCACTGTACATCTGTGGGGTGTGGAGCCTCATTAACACATTTTTGGGGTTGGTGACATTCTGATGGGTGTCCTGTGTCGGCGCTCCCAACTTCTGTTTGCTGCTTATCTCAGCATGACCAAGACATTTTGTTTCTGGCAGACCACATGTGCTGAAAGCACACCCATATTTCAGCAACCTGATTTGAAGAAACTATTCTCTCTGGAGAAAACTGTAAACACATTGTGCTTAAAAAAAAATGGAGGTCATGTACATGACCTCATTATTAGTATTGCATTATGGCTGTGGTTTATTTGGGGGGTGGGAGAATGTGTGATTGTGCAGGTAGTGGTAAGGGCTATTCCTATGTGGTATTCCTAATTCTTTGGGGCATTGTCATCCATCTCACTCCAAACTACAGACTGATATACCTATCACTCTGGTTCAAGACCTCAGTATTAAAATTTTAAAAGCAAACAAACGGAAATTGATATTCTCCCCTTCTCCCAGAATACAGCCTTCCATTTTGCCTAATGAGAGATATCTATTCTTGTGCTGTTGTGCATTTTTTAAAGGGGAAAATGTGCCTATACAGAGATGCAGAAATATCTGCACAAATGTCAGAATGGAAAAGGGTAGTGGAGGGTGCGGTAGGAGCAGTTGAGGGTACGGACAAAATAACATTCTGTGAAGCTGCACCCATTGGGCATGAAATGTCTGATTAGCAGCAAATATCCAACGTGGGGAATGTAACATGTTAATCAAGCACACATAACAGAACCTGAACAGCCCATTTGTACTATAAAGCTTCCATTTGAAAGTATCCAAAGTGTGATGGCAGAATCTGTAGATGAAGCAAAATAGCTGAACAGTGAGATCTGAAACAAATTGCAAAGAGGCTTAGAGAACAATTTCATTTAAAAAAGCAATGTGCAGCATGTTTACTCGCAAGTAATTCTAAGTGCATATTAATGTTGATCACTGTAAGGTGATATAAAACTTTTCTAAAAGTTAAGTTATTCTTTTGGATGTGTTTTAAGGAATCATTGACAAGTTTATTTATTATTGCTTGTAATCATTATGAAATCACAATTTAAATGCCATAAAGAACTCTTGCGTGTTTTGAACAGAATGTCCAGGCAGTACATTCCTGGCTAGCCGGTGGGACCACAGTTGCAACTATTGATACGGAACTTCCTGAGCATGTTATATCATGGGCAAACTCTGTACTGAGGGAAGCAATTAATGAAAACTTGAAAGGGCCAAAAGCACAGTTGGATTATTATTGTAAGTCATTTTAAGTGGAGCTTTGCAATATAGTGGTCTCGAAATAACCTTGCAAAATAATAGTTAACAAACCTTTATTGTGATTGTTGCTTTGCAGTAGATAAATATGGCTGGCTAGTAGATGGGACTGCAGATGACCGAATAAGAGAATTTGTAACTGAGGAGCATAGTTTTGATGAATATACAGAGGTAATTTCCCCATATAATTACAGGTAAATCCAGCTTGCAAAGCTGTAGTTAAGTATGTTTTGTCTCTGGGTTTAGCAGTCTTATGCCCACTGCACCCCCTTTTAGACAGCCACATGTGTGTGACTTCAGTTGTGAAGCACATAAGTAACATATCTCTTCTCCCCCACACTCTTTCCCATGCTTTACAACTGTTTATATATTTTGATATGTTAGATTAACCCCCCCATGTTTTCCAGCCCTGATTTAAAAAACCTATTCTTTTTCTTTGTCATTTAAATCATGACATCATCATGTCTGTAGGAATAAAATGGTGTTTGTTTCTGCTGCCCTAGGGCTGAACACATTTACATAGGAAGAAGTATAATTTTGTTGCAACAATGATACTTTTTTTTAAAGGAAAAATAATTAAATTAACCCCCGTAATCATGTACATGTCTGCCCACTGCTTCCTGCCTGTAATAATTAATAATAATAATAATAATAATAATAATAATAATAATATTTATACCCCACCCATCTGGCTGGGTTTCCCCAGCCACTCTGGGCAGGCTCCAAAAAAATATTAAAATACAATAGTCTATTAAACATTAAAAGCTTCCCTAAACCGGGCTGCCTTCAGATGTCTTCTAAAAGTCTGGTAGTTGTTAGAAAAACAACTACCAGAACGCCCTCCCACCAGATGTCAAAGAGAAAGACATCTGGTGGGAGGGCGTTCCACAGGGCGGGTGTCACTTTCAAGAAGGCCCTCTGCCTGGTTCCCTGTAACTTGGCTTCTCGCAGCAAGGGAACCGCCAGAAGGCCCTCAGCACTGGACCTCAGTGTCCGGGCAGAATGATGGGGGTGGAGATTCTCCTTCAGGTATACTGGACCAAGACTGTTTAGGGCTTTAAAGGTCAGCACCAACACTTTGAATTGTGCTCAGAAACGTAGTTTTAAAAGAGAAGAAAGAAGGCTGAGGTGACCAGCACCAACCCCGTTTCCATGAACTCTGACATACATACTGGCCCAGGTGCTGATGCCAGGCCTGTTTGTTGGTGCCTCCCATAGTCTGAGCCCCTCTTGGTGGTTATTAAGGAGCAGGCTGGACTTTAGCCCCAAGCTCCCAGCAGCACAGCTGGCAGCTTGTGTTCTGCCAGAATAGATAAAATGTATTTGCTGCTATTGGAACGCCCTTCATCTCCTGCTCTCCAAGTCTAATTCAGTTGTACTGTATTAAAAGGCAGAGGAAGTTCTGAAGCTCCACATTCTGTCCTATCTGTAGCAAGAGAGATGAGACATTTTGGCAGCAGAGCACTGTGTGTATGTGAGTGGACAAAGGGAAGACGATAGGAGGCCAGAAAGAAGGCTGCAGCAATCCTTACAACCACATCGTTTTATTAAGGGCAATCCTCCAGGGATTGCTTGGTTGGATAGAGCAACGGATATGACTCTTACTTTTGTATGGTGCACTGCATTCCAGTCATAGAGAAGCCTACACACACAAATCCCTCCAGGCAAGCACAAATCATTATCACAATTCAAGGATCCATGCCAGCCAAGGAAATTACTAAAGGAGGGTGTGGAGTAGGGCCAGTAAGAAATGTTGCCTTGGCAGAGTCCTGAGAGCTGGAGAGAGAAGTCTCAAGGGTCACATTTGGCCTCCATGCCTAAGGTTTCCCACCCCTGGTATACTGTATAGGACTGTGGTCCTATTCAAGAATGTACATGTTTTAAAGACTGCAGTTTAAATTAACAAATGTAATGTTCTTTTGAAGTTTATAGATGACTTTTTCAGTCTTGCAAAGGAAATAATGAGTTTGCCAATGATTGCTCATTTCCCTATGGTGCGATTAGACTGTGAAGATTTGAAGCAAGGTTTGAGCGACAAGGCAAAGAGCTTTGCAAATAAATTATTGTATGTAATAGCAGAAAATCACAAATCAGAAAATAAAATGTAAGTAAATCTTGTTATTAATCATCTTTCACTTAAAATAGTTTTTACCATATGCATAACATTGTTAATTCCATCCCACCCCGCTTTGTGTATTATTCTCTAGAATAACCCTTGTAATTCACTATTGCTGCGCACTTCGATCCTGGCCTTAAGTTCTGCTGTATGATGTCTGCATAGTACAGTGGTGACTGAAGGCAGGCAGGTGGGTCAGAAGGCAGGCTGATAAACAGCAACTACTGTTGAAGAACCAGCTATTGAGCCAGAACCAATGACAGGCAGAACCAATGAGTTCTGCCAGAAGTGAGCCCGCAGTAAATCACACGGAGTAGGTTCAGTTAACTCTTGATTAGGAAAGTACTCTGTGCTAGGTCTTTTTTTTTTTTAATAGATATTTATTGGAGTTTTTAGAAAAGAAATACAATAATAATAAACAGTGTTGCTTTGTTTTTATAAAATTTCATAACATCCTTAGACTTCCTCACATCTCCCGCTCCCACTTGCATCGTTAATAAATTTTTGTCAAGCAAATTATCATCTTATTTCCAAATTTATAACCACTTATTTAAGTACAATAAAAAAAATTCTCCTACAAATTTTGTTTCTCTTAATCTCTCTTATCATCAAATTCTGATCTATTTTAGTGATGGCCAATTATTTATAACCAAGCATCCTTCCTAACATTCCACTAAATCACAACGTTTTTGTAGATAAATCTTGAATTTCTTCCAATCTTCTTCAATCCTTTCTTCTCCCAGGTCTCGGATTCTGCCAGTCATCTCCGCCAATTGCATATAGTCCATCAGTTGCATCTGCCATTCTTCCAGTGTGGGTAGATCTTGAGTTTTCCAGTTCTTAGCGAGTAGTATCCTTGCTGCTGTTGTTGCATACATGAAAAATGTTCTATCTTTCTTTAACACCTTCTGGTCGACAATGCCCAGAAGAAAGGCCTCTGGTTTCTTGGTGAAGGTATACTTAAATACCTTTTTCAACTCATTATATATCATTTCCCAGAAGGCTTTCACTTTAGGGCAGGTCCACCAGAGGTGAAATAATGTTCCTTCATTTTCTTTACATTTCCAACATTTATTATTAGACAAATGGTATATTTTGGCAAGTTTAACTGGGGTCATGTACCATCTGTATATAATTTTCATTACATTTTCTTTCAAAGCATTACATGCAGTAAAGTTCAACCCAGTGGTCCACAACCTTTCCCAGTCCTCAAACATAATGTTATGCCCAATGTCCTGTGCCCATTTTATCATAGCCGACTTAACCATTTCGTCTTGTGTATTCCATTTCAGCAGCAAGTTATACATTCTTGAAAGTACCTTAGTCTTAGGTTCTAACAATTCTGTTTCCAACTTCGATTTCTCCACCTGGAATCCTAACTTCTTGTCACTTTTAAAAATTTCTTTAATCTAAGCGTAGTGTAACCAGTCTCGCACTTTATCCTTCATTTTCTCCATACTCTGCAATTTCCAATTATCTCCGTCTTTTTCTAACAGTTCCCAATATTTTGGCCAGTAGGCTTCCATATTGGGTCTTTTCCAGGCCTTAGCTTCCAAAGGTGAAAGCCACCTTGGAGTTTTATTTTCCAATAAGTCTTTATATTTTGTCCAGACATTAAACACTGCTTTTCTGACAATATGGTTCTTAAAGGCCTTATTGATCTTAGCCTTATCATACCACAGGTATGCATGCCAACCAAAAGCATTGTTATAACCTTCCAGGTCTAACACATCAGTGTCTTCGAGGAGTAGCCAATCTTTTAGCCAGCAGAAAGCTGCGGCTTCATAGTACAACCTTAAGTCTGGCAGGGCAAAGCCCCCTCTTTCCTTCGCATCTGTTAATATCTTAAACTTAATTCTGGGCTTTTTGCCCTGCCAGACAAATTTGGAAATATCTCTCTGCCACCTCCGGAAACACTCCGTTTTGTCCACAATTTGCAATGTTTGGAACAGAAACAACATCTTTGGCAATACATTCATCTTAATAGCAGCAATTTGGCCTAACAAAGAAAGCTTCAGCTTTGCCCAGCTATCCAAGTCTCTCTTAATTTCAGACCAACATTTTTCATAATTATCCTTAAATAGACTCAGATTTTTGGCTGTTATGTTAACCCCTAGGTACTTTACCTTTTTCACCAATGATAATTCTGTTTCTCTCTGAAACCGTTCTGACTCTGTATCTGTCATATTTTTCCCTAACACCTTCGTTTTTTGTTTATTTAGCTTAAATCCCGCCACCTGACCAAAATCATGTATCAGTTGTAATACTCTTTTCGTACTAGATTCTGGCTCCTGCAGTGTCAAAACTAAGTCATCTGCAAAAGCTTTAAGTTTATATTGTTTCGCTCCGACCTGAATCCCCTGCACCAACCGGTCACCTCTGATCAAGTTCAAGAGCACCTCCAAAACTGAAATAAATAACAAAGGGGAAATCGGGCAGCCTTGTCGTGTTCCTTTTTCAATTTTAAATTCTTCCGTTACCACATTGTTAACTATCAATTTAGCTTTTTGTTCTGAATATATTGCATCAATCCCATTTTCAAAACCCCGCCCCGCTCCCATTTCTTTTAAATTTCCCTTCATGAATTTCCAAGAGATGTTGTCGAAGGCCTTCTCCGCGTCTATAAAAATCAGCACTGCTTTAGTGTTTATGTCTGTTTGCAAAAGTTCCAGGATGTCAATAATGTTTCTTGTGTTTGCAAACATGTGTCTACCTGGGAGAAAGCCGGCCTGGTCCTTATGAATTACTTCATTTAAAACTCTTTTAAGTCTGCTTGCTAAAACATCAGCAAATATTTTGTAATCCACATTTAATAGGGAGATGGGGCGGTAGTTCTTAAGTTGTGTTTTTTCAGTTTCTGATTTTGGTATCAACGTGATAAAAGCTTCCTTCCACGATTCCGGCGCCTTCTTTCCCTCCAGAATTTCATTGCTGACCTCCATCAAAGGTTGAATCAAATAGTCACTCATTGTCTTATAATACTTGGAGGTCAAGCCATCTGGCCCTGGAGATTTGCCCAGTTTCATGTTCTGAATGGCATGTTCAATTTCTTGTCGTGTTATTTGGCTATTCAGGAGTAGTCTATTTTCTTGTGTAAATTTTTTAAGACTATTTTTCTTCAAAAATTGTTCAATCTCAACCTCATTTTGCGGCCCTTGAGTATATAGTTTCTTGAAATATTTCTGGAAGGATTTTCTAATTTCCACGGGGTTCTGAATATTTCTTCCTTCAATTTCCAAATTTGTTACTGTATTCAACTTTTGTCTCTTCTTCAACTGCCAAGCCAGCAGTTTCCCACATTTGTTTGCCGATTCAAACGTTTTTTGTTTCATTGATTTAATCTTCCATTCTATTTCCTGATTTATCAGTTTAGAATATTGTGCCTGGTGAAGTTTAATTTCTCTCAGAATCAGCTGTGACTTCGGATTTACTCTTAACTTCTTCTCTAATTCTTTTATTTTCTCCAAGATCTTGTCTTTCTTTTCATTTTGTTTCCTTTTCTTAATAGCATTCTGTTGTATTAAGAACCCTCTCATCACAGCTTTACTTGCGTCCCAAATTGTTCTTTTTTCCACCGTTGTCTTCAAATTTATTTCGAAATAGTCCTTCAAAACTTTTTGGGCCTTTTTAGTAATCTCCTGATCTCTGAATAAGTTGTCATTCATCTTCCATCGAAAGGAACCGGTTGGGAACAATGTCAAATCCATTTTCAAAGCATTATGGTCGGAGCAGGTCTTTGGGCAGATTTCCACTTTCCTAACCTTAGGTGCCAGACCTCTAGTAATCCATATTTGGTCGATTCTTGTCCAAGTCAGATGGGCTTCAGAGAAGAATGTTCCTTCCTTTCCCAAGGGGTTTCTCGTTCTCCAAATGTCAATCCAGTCCATATTGTCTGTCATTTCAAAAAAGGTCTTTGGTAGTCTGCCATCTTTAGTAACTTTTTGACTTTGCGACTTATCCATGTTAGTTGATACAATCCCGTTCATATCTCCCATCATAATGATGTTGTCAAAGTCCAGATACTCCAGCATGCTCTCATGCAACTTCTTATAAAATTCCGATTTCCCTTCATTTGGTGCGTAGATTCCTAATAGAATAATTTTTTCTCCTTGATGTTGTATTTCGACTGCCAAAATTCTGCCATGTTCATCTTTAAATAATAATTTAGGTGAAAGGCTCTCCTTTACATATATCACCACCCCTCTCTTCTTTACTCTGTCTGAACATATAAATTCCTGGCCAAGTCTTTTATTTACCAAAACTTTTCTGTGGAGCCTAGTCACATGTGTTTCTTGCAAGCAATTAATGTCCAATTGTTCCTTTTTTAATATATGAAAGATTTTCTTCCTTTTTTCGGGAATGTTGCAGCCATTTATGTTCCAACTCAGAAGTTGCAGAGACATCCTGTATAAATCTGGTTATTTTTTTTTTTAATATAATTTTTATTGGGTTTTACAATTTTTAAAGACAAACACACAAAAAACACAAAAAATACAACAAAAGCAAAAACATATATCCTCTCAAAACCTTGTTTTCTTTAACCTTGTTTCCCGGACTTCCCCCCTCCCCCTCTTCATACATCCCTATTTTCCTAATTCATTCAGCAAATTTTTGTTTCTCCTTCTTAACCCATACTCTCATCCCCAACTCTTATAAACATTTAGATTCTTTCCTAAGGTCGGCTTAATTTCCCTTCCACCGATTCCCCATTTTTAAGAATAAACCCTTTTCACACAACCCAAAATTTATCATCGTTCTTACCCTTCTGCCCCCCCTCCCCCTCCCCAGGTTCTAGTCCCTTTTCAAACAAAAGTCAACCATGGTTTTTTTTTTTTTTTAGCCCGGATTCCTCACGTCCGAAGCTTTTAAGTCACTTTCAGTTCCTCTCCGTCGATTTTGTTGGAAATCTCTTGTGTCAGTCATCAAATCTCGGAACAACCCATCCTCCATCACTCCGGTTTTTCTTCCCACATGGATACTTAAAAACAGATGCTGCCAAAAGTCCACCAGTCTTTCATAGTCAGCAGGGAGGCCCCAATCATGTTTCTTGTGTCCTTGAAGTTCCTGTATTCCAAATGCTATAGGGGCCCCCTCCTTCCTCCTCAGCATCTTTTGCAGTGTTGTAATCCAAATAATCCAAGAATCTTTTGCCTTTCGTTCCGTCATTGTAGGCTTCTTGTTGATGTTTTCCGATTGATCTTTCTCATCTCCTTGCTCTCTTTCCTCGAATTCTTGAGATGTCATTTCTATTTCGGTTGCAGATTCCTTTCCTGTCATATCCTTCGTGCATTCAGCAGAGTTGCTTGTTCCTGGATCCAAGGTCATTAATTGTTTGCTCATATTCAAACTCTGCTCTTGCAGTATTCCCACAAGATAAAACATCCTGTTTATCTCTGCCTGCAGTCTTTCTTCTGCAGCCATTTCTTCTGCAACCATTGTAGTAGCTTTAGAGTCCCCCTAGAGGGATTCTGGTTACTTTATAAACTTTCCAACAGTCCAAGCCTTTTTTTGTTTCTTTCTATCGAGTCTCCAACCACTTTGTTTCAATTTAACCTTTAATTCAGAGAGATATTAGTTTGCCGATTTGCGATCTGTCCATTTAACAGCTCTTTTGAGAGCTTGTTCTTCCTCACCAGACTCAAGCACGGAACTTTCCCTGGTCGGGGGGGGGGGATGATTTCACAAGGAATTTTCTCCTCACTCTCCAGCACAGCACTTCTTCTTTTATTAAATCGTGAAAGAAGTTTCTTTTAGGTGTATAACTAATCTTTCCCGCCTTAGTTTTTAAGTTCTTTGTTTTAGAATTGTCTGTAATCAGGGGGGGTGCGGACTCCCTTTTAGCACACCCTCCTGTCGTCTCAAATTCAAGGAAAAAAATTTTTTAAATCCAAATTCCGTTTACTCACGGGTTAGTTCTTTCAGTCCAGATTTTCAGGGAGAAAGTCAGCGCTCTCCGGTCGTGGCTCACGGCTTCGCTTCACCGAGGTGTCGATCGACTCTCAGCGCCACACTACCCTCCGTACCCTTTTTCAAGGGTCGGGGGGGGTGCTTAAGGCGCCCACCGAGTCTTCCCGTCCGCAGGCTTCAGCGCCTGCGGTTTTTAAGGGTCCCCGCGTCGCCGGCGCGGCAAGACCCGTCCTCCGTGAAGCCGGTTCCCTCCGCAGCTCGGAGGGAATCCGCCATTTCCAGATCGCGCTAACCCGGAAGTCTAAATCTGGTTATTTTTCAGGGGGTGGTACCTTGTCTTCAGGATCCAAGGGTGCCGGTTCCTTTGGTGCTCCAGGCTCCGGCAATGATCCAAGTCCTTTATGAAGGTCTTCTCCGTACTGGTTCAGAAATTTGTCTCTATCTTCCAATGTTCTAATTTTAATCTTCCTCCCTCTAAAGGTAAAAGATAGTCCTTGAGGGAAGTCCCACCTAAAGATGATTGAGTTGCTCCTCAGTAGTTTTGCTAGTTCCAAATATTCAGATCTCAAATCCAAGAGCTGTCTAGGAATATCCTTGTAAATTTCAATTCTTTTACCCAAAATGTCCAGTGATTTTCTGTAATGTAGGCCCAAAATCTTGTCCCTCTCTGTGCTAGGTCTAATGAGCACAGCGACTCTCTTCAGTAGGTCTTGCAGAGACTAAAGGTCCCTGCCTTCCTACAGCTGCCCAGGTCTCTTCCTCTCCAGGTTTCTCCCAAGCCATCTGAGACTATACCAGTGTGCCTGCCTTTGGTCCTCCTGCTTCATGCTTCTGGGAGTCCAGGGGGGAGGGGGAACTTGTCACAACAGGAGGGGGAGATCCCTGCGATTCTTCATCAGCCTGACTCATCTCTGCCTCTTAGTTTCCCTCCTCTCTTGCTTCCCCTTCCCCTTCTGCTTCTGGACTTCTTCCTGCCCCAGACCCTCCCTCCTCACTAAACCCTGTTACCTCTTCAGCTTCTGACATATCCTCCCAATCTTCTTGCTCTTCTCCCTCTGACTACTTATCATTGTCCCACCACCAATCCCGGGGCTACAAGCCTTCTTGGGGATTCCCAATTCTAGTTTTGCCTCCATCCTTCTCCTTGGTGAGTTCTACAGTTACAACACTAAGACCAAGGAGGAGAACTGGCCTAGATGTAAGTAAGAAGGCAGATGGGGGGAAAGGCTGGATGAAGGAAGACTGAAGTTGCTGGATAGGGCAATGCCCCTTCTAGGAGACCAGCCTTTGCTGGTACAGTATAGAATTGGGTGCTAGACTTCCAGTGTTCATATCTTTTTTCCAGCATGAATAACTACCCTTGCCACTGCAGTGAAGTGTTAGCAGCTGCTGAAATGACAGTGCCAGTTCTCAGTTAAACTACTGATTCTGCTTTTAATCGATATCTTAGTCTTTCTTATTTAACTGTGGCTCTTTTTATTTTCACATTACTAGCATTCTTGGTTTTGTATTTAGCATATGTTTAACTGTCTTATGTCATATTAAATGCTGATGATTATAATACTGCTAAGCATTTAGACCGTAATTTTACAAATAATAATTTGTGCTTTCATATATTGTGAGCCACCTTGGAAGGCTCATTCCTGGAAGATGGCATTGCAAGTGCTGAAAATAAGTAAATCTGTAAATAAATAAAATCCTATAAGCAAAACAGCAACAACTAAGTTTTAAATGGTGCAAAAGACTATGCAAATAGCTGGGGAAAGTTTGTGAAGGGAGGTAGGTCTACTTGACCTAAGGTGGGTAGCCCTGTGCCTTGGAAGATGGTGGAGAAATGTGCCATCCAATGTGTCAGTGAGATTGGCTATTGAAGGCCATTGAAATGCAAGTTGGGACTGAGACAAATAGTTCTGTCAAAGCTGCCTTCCATAGTGGTAGGTGGATGAACTGCTTTGAGTGGTGATGCATTGCTTCCAGATGAGTTATTTTCACAGCTTATGGATTCTGTATTCTGTCTTGAAGCTTGAGCACTAGGTGGCAGTCATAGCCATGTGTGTTTCCCCCCATCTTCAAAGCTGCATTTACAGATACACTTACCTGGGAGTAAGCTCTGTTGAATTCAGTAGAGCTTCCTTAAATGCAATTGCTCCCCCCCCCGATCCCCCCGATTAGATAAATTAAATAATAATGTTTATGGTTCGTATGAAAAAACAAATTATGTCTCTTAAACTTCGGCATATATCAACATAATATTTTCCTTTAGGATATGCAAGGAATTTGAGACCATCAAAGTACGTGCATTAAAACCTCCCGAGACAACAGAAGAAATGATGGAAAGCATAGTATATATAGACAAGGCTAAAACCGTAGGAATCCACAGTTTATATGAAAGGATCAAGGTAAGGTATCATATACTTTTAGGGTTGGGTTGTTGTTTTTTAAAACTAAATGCACAATGATAGGTGGGATGTTGATTTAAAGCCATTTAACTTCAACTGGCTTTTCATTTTGTGCGGTTCCTTCTGCCTTTTGTCACTATGCGTACGGTAAGCGCCAGCATAGTAGAACCCAAGAAGCTTTACTCACCAAGTAAACCTGCTCAGGCTGTACAGCTGCAACCCTATCCAACCTGAGGGGTAGGTACATATAATCCTCAAGGAAATTACTGAACCATTTTGGTTTGGCTTCTTTCCCCTACCTGGCCACAACTCCTAGTGACTTTGGATGGCTGGGCAAAGGAAAAACAAATTTGCTGGACTTAACATTAGGGACACACACACACACACACACACACACAATTATGGGATAAGAGAGAAGGGAAAACAAACAATTGAAAGTTCTACATGCACTAAAAGGGGAGGGGCTCTTTCCTTAAGACATCTTGGGGTGGGGAGATGGAACACAAGTATGTACAGAAATCCCAACTATGCTGGGTTCTTGGGAAGGAAGGGAGAAAAGGAAGATCCCACCAGTCTTTCTCAACTGAACTCTGAAGCATCCCTTTCATTGTCTCAGTAAAGAGAGAACAAAACCCCATCCATTCATCCAGGAGCAGGGTAAAGACTGCATCGCCTCACTGCATCCAGTTAGGAAGCTGCATTATCCCACTGGGTTCAGCTTGCCTTTTGAATCTCTCCCCTTTAAATATGTGGGCTCTTCTGGGGCAGCAGCAGCAGCAGCTCCTGTTTGCCGACCCATTGTATTTAGTTACTGTTCTGGAGGGGAAGGTGGGCAGTGGGCCTAAGAGCAACTCAGACTGTCTGGTGGGCTATAAGCTACTTGTGGGCCTCCTAGCATGAGGCCCCCTTTGAGGAAAGATAACTTTCGGACAGGCTGCAAGAAATGGTGGCTCCTGTTAATTTAAAAATAGATATAAATTATTTATTTACTTTTCTAGGAAAGTCAACGGCGAATGAACTACCTCCTAGATGTTTTTACCTTTGACCCAGAAGGCTTGTCATTGAATGCCACTGTCCTACTATGGCCTCAGAATATTAATCCCATCTTTGATGAAAATGATGAAGTAAATATATGCATTTTTATATCAGATACTACACTATGTGAAAAAAGCAATGCTTAGACTGCAGGATTGGAAATACTGATACTCTTGAGAGCTGATTTTGTTTTGAAGCCTTTTGTGAGTCATGCCTAACATTAGAGGACAACTGAAGTTGGTCTGATGTCGTGTAGTGTAGTGACTCTAGATAATGTTCACAAATCTTGATCCTCATGGATGCCTGCCACTAACTACTTCTCTGTCTTATAGCTTATTGAAAGGTCTAAACGTAAAGGTGAAAGTGACTTATTGGCCAAACGTGAGAAACTGATACTGGAAATAGATAGGCAAACTCGTCGTATGCATGAGTTTACAGAATACCAGGATTTGGATCGCATGCAACAGGTCTGTGGCACATGGTGTAAAGGGGATTTTTTACTTTGCATAAGGAATACACATTCTTTGTGTGTAACGATGAAGCTTTATCTATGTGCTATAGTGCTAATTAAATTTAGCACTTTGCTATTGAACATCATAATGGAATTTCGTTGCTTGGATCGGGGTCACAAAGCTTTTTAGGCTCAAACCAGGAAAACTGTTGTACACCCTGCAACCATGCACACATGACAACTGCATAAACAACATTAATCATAACCACACACTCACACTTTCACCAACAGCAATTAGTCTTGAAAAGAAGTGTTATTGACTTTTTTCAAGCCTAATGTGTGGGGAGGGATCTTCCAAGAGAGTGCATCTATGGAGGTAAGAGTCAGCCTCCCCGACCCTGTACTGCAATCTCCATGAAGATCACTCCTCCACACAACAATTAGGCTTGAAAATAGCCCTTTAACAGTGGTTCACTAGTACACTTCCAAATTCCACACTGAAGCTCCATTGAATGGTAAAGGCAATGTAAAGGGCCCCTGGACTGTTATGTTTAGTCACATTTGACTGTGATATGCGGCGCTCATCTCTGTTTTCAAGATAAGGGACTCAACGTCTTTACCAAAGAATGTTAACTGGCATGGGCGGAGGCATGAGGGCTAGTATATTTTCTCCTTGCAGGCACTCACTAGACATCTTCATGTATGATATTGAAGTAGCAGTTACCTTTCCTCTACTTGCATCCTGCACCTTATAGAAAGGGCATTTGGTCCCATTCTACTATTCCATGGTACTCAGCAGCAGCAGCTGGTAGTCCACCATCAAACCACTCATCTCACAAGCAACAGCTGTCAGTCTCTCAAAACCTCTTGAAAAGATTATTGCATTAAACTAGGGGAATTCACTATTCACATTTATTTAGAAGTGCTACTGAGCTCAGTAGGGCTTACTCCCAAGTACATGTCTAACTGAAGGCTAGTGCAGTTGGATTTGTCTGTTGCACAACATTAAAACTCTCCCATCTGCTAGCACAAGAGACTTGCACTCACAGGTGAGAAGATTGGATACAGTCTGTTGCCTTGTAAAGTTAAGGACTACTACATTATTAAGTGAATTGCCCAGTATTTCTCAAGAGAGATAAATCTGTTTCCAGTATGTGACCGACATGAGAACAATGCAGAAACGCCTTCAAGATGCTGACGAAACTGTTGCCTTCATTAACAAGGAAGAAAAGCTTTTTAATTGGGAGCAGACTGAATACCCAGAGTTGGAGACCTTAAAAGTTAACATTGAGCCCTACCAAAAACTTTTTGCTTTTATATTGAAATGGCAGCGGACTGAAAAAAGGTAATTATATGTACAGAAAGTGACTGAAATTTCAAGGGTGCTTTTATTTGTCATAGAAAAATGTGTGACCAAGTTTCTTTTTTAAAATTAAATTCTTCTTTGTTTTAAGTAATTCTTTTTGTCCAGAAGTATGCATTCCTGGCTAATGTAACAAGGCTGTAATTCTTGATGTCTTATGGTTTATATTTTACTTCACCATGTTATGTGATGGGTTTCTTTTTATGACCCATGATGCATTAAAAATGTTGTTTTTCTTTTGCTAGATGGATGGATGGTGCTTTTTTAGATCTCAATGGTGAAAGTATGGAAACGGAGGTAGATGAGTTTTTTCGAGAAATTTATAAGACAGTAAGGTTCTTTCAACAAAAGCTAAAGAAAGCTGAACTAGAGAGAAAAAAGTCACTGCAGCGGAGAGCAGTAGTAGAAGAGAGAGTAGAGGAAGAAAAGAAGGACAGCCCAACTATTTCAATGTGCACTGCAGTAATGGAGCAAGTTAAAGATTTCAAGGTAACTGGCGATCTATAAAAATAAGATGGCCTTAACATGGAAAATGTTTTAGAGTCTGTTGTACAAATAATATTTGAGAACTTGAAAAAAATATGTGGCCTCTTCATGAAAGCTCGCAATCCCCCACATCCATAACATTGAATAATAAGATACATTAGAAATTATTTGAAGATCTAAGCTACATCCAAGGGATAGCTCTGTCGATAGAATATGAGATTCTTAATCTGAGGGTTGTGGATTTGAGCTCCACATTGGGCAAAAGATTCCTGCATTGCAGGGGGTTAGACTAGATGATCCTGTGGCCTCTTTCAACTTTCCAATTCTAGGATTAAAGATTTTAGATGAATAAAACATAATTTCCAAGTGATTTTAGTTACAACGGTGACAGTTGTTTTGCAATATTTTTTTCTCAACCAGGAAAATATCCCTTTGGTGACTATCCTTTGTAACCCAGGCATAAGGGCTCGTCACTGGAAACAGATGTCAGAAATTGTTGGCTATGATTTAACTCCAGATTCTGGAACTACCCTAAGAAAGGTTTTAAAGCAGAACTTGACCCCTTTCCTAGAGAAATTTGAAACTATAAGTATGGGAGCAAGCAAGGTAAGTACAAGCATAAGCTTTTCTGCCCCAGCACAGATGGTTTATTATTTATTTAAAAGACTTCTATTCTGCTTCTTAGGACAGTTGCTTCAGAAAGTGATGTGCAGTCCATAAAACTGTCAAAATTGTTAATTTAACAATTGAGTTAATATAACTACCCAGCCTGGATAGCTCGGTTGGTTAGAGCATGGTGCTGATGATGCCAAGGTTGCATGTTCAGTCCCATACTATGTTTTTGAACTACAACTCCCATCATCCCTGACTAGCAAGACCAGTGGCAAGGGATGATGGGAATTGTAGTCCAAAAACAGCTGGAGGCACAAGGTTGGGAAACTTCAAGGGACAACTGCATATTCCTGCATTGCAGAGGCTTGGACTAGAAGATCCTCAGAGCCCCTTCCTGCTCTACAATTTTATGCTTCTAATATAAGATTTCATATATCTTTAAAAACCCATTGCATTTGAACAATAAAACTATTGGACAGTAGCTTCATTACCTGATATCCCAATTTAAACACCAATTATAAGAAGGCCATTTAATGTCCATTCTAAAAAGATGTGTCTTCAAACAACGTTTGAAGGATATCAGATATGATGAAATTTCATACATAAGAATCTGTTTGAAATGAATAATAATAACACCATTTATTTCCCTATGATGTAGGAATTCTCATTAGAGAAAGCAATGCACACTATGATGGATACCTGGGATTCAATTTCCTTCCAAATAAGCTTATACCGTGAGACTGGTGTTAATATTCTGTGCGCAGTCGATGAAATTCAGACTATTCTGGATGACCAGATTATAAAAACCCAAACAATGAGGGGATCGCCGTTCATAAAGCCTTTTGAAAAACAAATGAAGGTATTTGTAAACTTTTATTTACACAGCTTATTTTTATTCACTTCCTTTGTAAAGTGTGTTTACATATACAGTACACTTTTGAGGCTCTTGAAGGAAGGTAACAATTTCTCTTGAGACTTTTAAAAAAACCTTAAATTCATAAATTTATTTTCAGATTTGTTTGTATCTCATGAGACCCCAAGAAGCTTACAATTCAATTATAAGAAGCAAAATAGTGTGTCATTCATGTGTTTAAATCACTGCAACTAAAATATAACCCTACATCTAAACTTGTTGGGTTAGTTCAGACGAAACTGAAACTCTGGTAAGCATTAACCATGGTTCATGTCTGCCCTGATGTAAACATTAACCATGATTAAAACTAGCTGGTGAGGTCTGGGAAATTTTTTTGTGCAAGCAGGAAGAGAGTGGCCTTCTTCTCAGCCATGGTTAAGAGGTCAGAAGTAGTAGCTCAGATTGTCCCCAAAATTAAAGAATAAGGGACTTGTGAGTCAAATGTTTTGGCTCCGGAGCACCGCAAACTTGGAAGTGAGTGTTCCGGTTTGCAAACGTAATCCGTTCTAGAAGACCGTTTGAGTTCCGAAATGTTTGAAAACTAAAAACTCAATATGGAAGTCGTGCGTTCAAAAACCAAAGCATTTATTTCCGGGTTTATGGCGTTCGAAAACTGAAATAGTCAACGGAGACGTTTGAAAACCAAGGTACCACTGTATATATATCAGTTGTTTTATTTTCATGCCTTTTGTTTTTGTCTTTTGCTTTACATGCCATGGATGTTTTACGCAAATAACTATACTGTGTTTTTTAAGGAATGGGAAGATCGCTTGATTAGGATTCAAGAGACTATCGATGAGTGGTTGAAAGTACAGGCTCAGTGGCTTTACTTAGAACCAATATTTTCTTCAGAGGACATCATGCAACAGATGCCAGAGGAGGGACGTCAGTTCCAGACGGTGGATAGATACTGGAAAGACATTATGAAATACTGTGCCAAAGACCCCAAGGTGAAGTAGTAATGATGAGCCTGTAGTTAGCAGGTGAAACAAACCACAAGTTCTTAAACTATGCACAAGAACATTTCAGGTTCTTCTTTCTTTTCATAGCCATTGTGCCCACCACAAAGTCGTATCTGCCAGAGAATAGAAAATAGTCAGAATTAAAATCAAGGCAGACCTTGTTAGCACACTGAAGATCTTACACATACCCTCAAACAGAACTTTTTTCAGGGGCAACTTGCTGGAACTTACTTCCGGCACCTCAGGAGGGGGCCATTGGGAGGCATTCATGGTGAGTTCCTGCACCTCTTTTTCTAGAAAAATAGCACTGCCCTCAAGGCTCTCTGTATCCCAACCATATTTACGAGTTCAAAGAAAATGTAGACTGTAACTAAAAACGTCAGTATACTTGAGACTAATAATTAGATTTTTAAAATTGACAAAAGTTGTGGGTGAGAGTTAGTGGGTCCATCTACAAACGGGCAGAGATCAGGTGGGCAAATACAATCAGTACTCACTGTCTTCATTTCTCCCCAATCTGCAGTATACTGGGGGTCTTCCCCACCCAGTTCACATTCTCTACCCAGTGAAATTAATGGTGTGGGCTGCAGCAAAAAGGCAACAGCACTGCAGGCAATGGATGCAGGGTGGAACAGAAAACAATGTCTTTTTATATGACCAATAGATTGATATTTTGTTTGTATTACAATTTTATTCTCCACTGTAGTTGGTGTGCTTATTAAATACCCTGTTGTTTTTTAGGTTCTTGCTGCTACTTCATTGACGGGCTTATTGGAAAAGCTTCAGAATTGTAATGAACTTCTGGACAAAATAATGAGAGGACTGAATGCATATCTTGAGAAAAAGCGTCTCTTTTTCCCTCGGTATGCTGCGTGTTGATTGTCATTAAGCTAGAATAAATATTTATTATTCTTGATTAGTATTTGATTCCAAGCAAATACATGCAGTCATAGAAGCTTAATGCACTTGTACTTTCTTTGCAGCTTTTTCTTCTTGTCTAATGATGAAATGTTGGAGATCCTGTCAGAGACTAAAGACCCTCTCAGAGTCCAGCCTCACTTGAAAAAGTGTTTTGAGGGCATTTCTAAACTGGAATTTCTTTCCAATCTGGACATTAAGTCAATGTTCAGCACTGAAGGTGAACGGGTGGAGTTTATTTCAACTATCTCAACTTCTGAAGCTCGAGGTGCTGTGGAGAAGTGGCTAATACAAGTGGAAGATATCATGCTGAAAAGTATACATGATGTCATTACAAGATCAAGACTGGTATGTTTTCCACTAAATATATAGAATCTGATCTTGCCAAACATGCATGCATTTCGTTTATTTGATTTCAGGCTAGTTCTGTTCTGTTTTTAGAATCCTATTCTTTTTTCTTCTTGCTATTTAAGCAAGTAAAAACTGAAGTTACTAGAGGCAGAATTGCACACACACACACACAAATCATAATGGAACAATGAAGTCAATGAGAATTTTGTATCTGTGAGGACTTAGCTCTGTATTGTTCCACTTACTGTCATCCAACATATAAAACTGGATTGTTATAGCAACTAATATATTGAATTCTTTCTTAGTAAAATGTAAATGAGAACAAAAGGGGGGATTTTCTGATATACAGTCATACCTCATGTTGTTTCCACTTCAGGTTATGTGTTTTCATGTTGCGTCCTGCGACAACCTGGAAGTACCAGAATGGGTTACTTCTGGGTTTCACTACTCGCGCATGCACAGAAGTGCTAAATTGTGTCAGTTCCATGGTTTGTGTCAGTTCCATGTTACGGACGGGCCTCCAGAACAGATCCTGTCCGTAACACAAGGTTCCACTGTATTACGTTTAAAGTGGGGGTGGGGAAGCTGCGGCCCTCTAGGTGTTGTTGGACTCATAACTCTCCCATCTGCCCAATTCAGTATGACCAATAGTCAGAAATGATGGGAGCTGTAGTCTGGCAACATCTGGGGAACTTTAATTTCTCCAGTGGACACTGCCCAGTTCTCCTCATGATACTGCTAGTGCCCCTGAGACACTCGCTTCAGATGAGTTCAACGAACCCTTCCCTATCACTGATCTAAAACACAACCTAGATACAAATATTTTACAATACTGGACACAGTTACCTGTTTTTAATCTGTGGAAATCTGTGATGTGAACGCATTATAGAAGGAGGAGGGCGAGACTAATGAATGACTTTTTTGCACTGGTTGATATGGAAGATGTTGGAGAGAGACCCAGACATAAACACTATACAGTGGTACCTCGGGTTACAGATCCTTCAGGTTACAGATGCTTCAGGTTACAGACTCCGCTAATCCAGAAATAGTACCTCGGGTTAAGAACTTTGCTTCAGGATGAGAACAGAAATCGCGTGGTGGCGGCAGCGGGAGACCCCATGAGCTAAAGTGGTACCTCAGGTTAAGAACAGTTTCAGGTTAAGAACGGACCTCCAGAACGAATTAAGTTCTTAACCTGAGGTACCACTGTACTTTTTACAAGGGAGTGAGCACTGAGTGATTTCATAACAATTTGACTTCACCTGCAGAGACACACTCCTCCTCCTGAGACTGATGGATGCCAACAACAACAACAACTATGATTTCATAATAGGTTGTATAAATGATTCAGCATAATAGTTTCAGTGCTTAGTAGTGATCCTGTTGGGCAATGTGTTTTACTTTTCCTAGGCATATCCAGAAACAGAAAGAAAAGATTGGGTGAGAGAATGGCCTGGTCAAGTAGTTATTTGTGTCTCACAAATGTTCTGGACAAGTGAAGTACATGAAGCCATAGCTAGTGGCCCAGAGGTATGGTGACTGCACAAAGCTTTTTGTTTCCTTTTAATGTTTCCTGGCTTTATTTTGGTACTTTGTTCAAACTGAGCCATATTTGATTTAGATGTTTATGGAATTGTCACCAGCCTCTTTGAATTAATAATGCTTGATATAATTTCATAAAATAAATATTTCATGTTAATTTTCCTCCTTTTCCCTTGAAGTAAAACTGAACACAACAATTAAAAATGAATCCTAATAGGCAGGTAAAATACAACTAAATATTTGGAAGGTCAGATAAATGTCAGATACTGAATGTGCACAAATGAGCTCTTGAAATGTTTCACCCTGTTTGTGGAGAAAATTTCCGGAGAAAAAAAGCCTGAGGATTTTTCACTGAAAATTGTCTTCTGAGGAATTTCAGCTCTAGTATATATGAGAAGCTGTTGTTCATTTTACCCTATGAACTCGCAATAGCATGAATACTTTTGTAATATTAAATACCAGCATCCCAATCCAGCAATTGTCTTTTTAGCACAGGAGCTTTAGACACACACACACATACCGGCTTCTTCTGCTTCCAAGAGCTGCACCCATTTTGGTGCAGAGACCATGTTCTTGCTCACAGAACAATATGTGCTGGTTATTTATTTATTTATTTATTTATTCATTAATTATATACTGCCCTTCATCAGAAGATTACAGGGTGGTTTACAACATGAAAACACAAAATACATAACATAATAGCAAAAGAACAGTAAACATGAATGGGAATGTGTTATGCAAGCCAGATCTACCTGACTGGGGCATCTATATTAAAAATTGGTATAGCAATCACTAATGAGCTTTTGAATAAATAAATCACAGGATAATAATATAGAGAGACCACTAAGCTTCCTCTTGGTAGTTGTTTGTGGCAGATAGAATTTATCAAAATCCATTTTCATTCTGCAGGGCTTAAAGAATTATTACGCTAACCTTCAGTTTCAGTTAAATGATATTGTGGAGCTGGTAAGAGGGAAGTTGTCTAAACAAACAAGGACCACACTGGGTGCTTTGGTTACTATTGATGTGCACGCTAGAGATGTCGTCATGGAAATGATTGAAAGTGGTATGTAACCTAATAGCTTGTTCTTGTTTGTCATAGAATAAATTAGAATATTAATACATTGCCTCATATTCCTCTGTTGTTCCAGGAAATCAATGCTTTTTAAACTAATCTTCTCAATGTTAAAATATTGATTTTATTATTTTAAGACATACAGTGGCACCTCTGGTAAGAACTAGAGCTCTGTTCTTACCCCAAAACCATTCTTAACCTGAGGCGCACTTTCACTAATGGGGCCTCCTGCTTGCCGCTGTGCCGTGAGTGCACAACTTCCGCTTGCATCCCGGGGCAAAGTTTGCTACTGGGAACATCTACTTCTGGGTTAGCGGAGCTTATTACCCGAAGTGTTTGTAAAGAGCACGGTATGTAACTGTAATAGTTCTAGGGGTTGCTCGTGCGTAAGTCGTCGCCATACCTGGCTGTGTTACCTGGGTGAACCCTTTCTGTCTGGACAGCCACCCATCCGTGGCTGTCTCAATCGCTGGCAGAATCCGTCAGTGGGCGTTTCTTGAACTTCTTCCAGCAAAGAAGTTCTTTGACACCTAGTCTCCTCCTACTCTCCCTGCGCGGAAGTCTTCTACGCAGGGTGGATGTGGGTAGCGGAGGACCCGTGCTCTCCCCGCTGGTCTCTGGCGAGGAGTCATGGAGCCCCCTCACCGATTCCCCCATCTGTCCCCCTTCTCCACTGGTGCTACGCTGATTTCCTTCCCCAGCAGATGGGCTGCCTCTCTCCCTACTGGGACCCTCTCCGGCATCCCTCTGGAGCCTTCCCTCCGCCTGTGGCTCCGATGGCAGTTCCCTGACAGTAACACAAGGTTCCACTGTATACCCATTGCTTTAAGACCAATGCTCTTTTTTCCTAAAAAAATGTTTATGGGTACTCTCATTTTAACTCAAGAAATTCACCATTTTATAGTTCAAATTGGGGGAAATAAATACAGTAAATGGACAAAAGTACAAAGGTTCACAAAATGTTTAGGGGTATGCGTACCCCTGCGTACCCCCAGAAAAAGCACTGTTTAAGATGAAAGAAAAATTGGGGCTGACACCTGCAACTTCAAAACATTTTGTTTCTCCTTCCTACTTCCTTTCCATGGTATGCTGAGGAGTAGAGCCTAAGACATTTCCCATGGTTGTATTATTTCAGGTGTGTTGCATGAAACAGATTTTCAATGGCTTGCTCAGTTACGGTATTACTGGGAGTATGAGAATGTCAGGGTGCGCATCATCAATTGCAATGTAAAATATGCATATGAATACCTTGGCAACTCTCCTCGGCTTGTCATCACTCCTCTTACAGACAGATGTTACCGCACTCTGGTATGTTTTTTAATATTAAATTGCTAATAAGAATTCTTACAAATCTGAATTAGCTACAATGAGGCATATTTTCCACCTATGTTTATGACTATAGCTTGTAGAATTTTTGTCTTGCTGAGGTTCTCAGAACTATTGTATTAAACACTCTGACAATAAGGGAAGCACTCTTGACTCCATTCATTTCAATGGACTAATGCATTAATGTTCTATTTACTGGAGGCATAGTTTAAAATTTAAAACTGATTCTGATTAGCTGTAAATAAAATTGTGAGACAAGGCAAATATAGATCCATTTGTTCTAGATTGCAGATCTCTTAGTAATGCAGCAAAAAATGTCTTTTTAAATTGATCAGTGAATCGAAGAAAGTAACACCTGTGCTGTTGCAGGCTATTTCTTTAGCACTATGAAAAAGTTGACGAAAATATGATAAAGTTGACGTTAGGAATGAAGAATGGAAATAGGAAAATGGACGGAGAAACAGAGACAATTGATGTGTATGTTTGCATTAGAATTTGTGTGGGTGTATTTTCCCAAGCGGAACAACAGAAACCTGGGATAAATAGAGGAATAAATAATTAGATGAATAAATAATTTAGGGTGAGAGAGAGCAAAAACGAAAGAAAAGAAGAATTTGGTGGAAGTTGAGAATGCAGTGACAAAGTATGCAAGGCAATGTGTAAGAAAATAAGGGGGAGGGCACATGTTTTCTACAATATTTTATCTCCGCCATATACAACTGGATGTAGGTTTTTTTGTATCCAAACATTGTGTGACTTCTGAAATATTTTCATGAACTTTTCTTATTCTTAGATTGGAGCATTTTATTTAAATCTTGGTGGTGCTCCAGAGGGCCCAGCTGGGACAGGTAAAACAGAGACCACCAAAGATTTGGCTAAAGCTCTTGCCGTGCAATGTGTTGTCTTCAACTGTTCTGATGGCCTTGATTACCTAGCCATGGGGAAGGTAAATTGAACCCATCTTTTATCGTCTGATTTCCAATTTTTAAAGGTGGCACTGTTTTTCATTTTCAGTAGATGCTAATCTTTAACAAAAACATTTAAAAACAATAACACATACCTTGGTCACACAATCCAATTGTGCACAGAACTGTACAGTTAACTTCACAACTATCAGGTGAATCAAAGGGGCCCACTCTGAATCAGGTGCAAAGCCCAGGAGACCCCATAAGGCAGCCCCTACCATTTCATCCCTAGGGGTGAGAGGAGACCAGCAGCGCCTCCTATTCACCAAGAGGCTGCTGTAGAGGACTGTGTGTTCCTTGGAGGCCAGATCTGCTACCCCTGTGGATCCTGCTACCTGAGGTGGTGACCTCATCTTGCCTCATGGGTTGGCCAGCCCAGGAAGGCCTTCTCTATTCCTGGAAGTTACAAATATCAACAACTACTAAGTATGTTGTCAAGGAGGGCACCCATCCTAATACTTAAGCTGCAGTCCTATGCAAACTTAACTTGGGAGTCTGAATAAACTTGCAGAGGATCTTTCTCTTTAAGTACAGTCGTACCTCGGCTCCCAAACACCTTGGGAGTTGAACGTTCCGGCTCCCGAATGATCGAAAACCAGAAGTGAGTGTTCAAGTTTTCGAATGTTCTTTTGGAAGCCAAACTTCCAGCGGGGCTTCTGTGGCTTCCAATTGGCTGCAGGAGCTTCCTGCAACCAATCAGAAGTTGCATTTTAGAAGTTGAACATTTCCGGAACGGATTTTGTTCGACTTTCAAGGTACAACTGTACTTCATCAATGCATTGTGCTTTTAAACTTTGAGGAGTCAGGATAGTTGGACAAACAGAGGTTGCTAATGTGTCCAAAGCAAACAAGTTCTGCAGGTTCCAGTATCCAGGAACATAATTAATGCTGCTGCAGTCAAAGAATATACATTTGATGTGATTTGCTTGGGCACTTGTGAAACTGATTCTAAGGCAAGTAATGTACTTCTATGCCAGCTTTGGAACTGATTTTAAAATGTTTTTGCAAAAAATTTTTTAGTGTTTGAACAGCCCACAGCCACACATGAACTCATACAGCCCTTATAAGTTAAAATACAGTTTCTCATAAGAGTGAAACCAGGTGCTTTTGATCTGATTTAATTGGTTTCACTACTTCATCAGCTCTTATGGGGTTGGTTAAATAGCTGTAAGTGTGAGCTAGGAAACATGAAGAAAACAGACTTCACTTCCATCACTACCTCTCTAGTATTTATGTATTTATTAAGTTACTAGTGGTTGATCAGGAGGACTACTGCCATGATAGCTGTAAAGGGGAAATAATTCCTGCTTCTCCACAGAAACCATTTCCTGTACACAGTCTAAGCAAGCAACAATTATATAGAGGCACCCCAATTTGTTCATTTGCCTAATACAACTAGATTTGATGAGGCTGTAAGAATAGTAGTAAACAAATGTTCCCAAGGCATCACAATACTCCTTTTTACATCTTCGAACTATTGCTTAGTTATACAATGCCTGGCTTACCATTTTGTTTCTAGTTTTTCAAGGGGTTGGCTTCTTCAGGTGCTTGGGCCTGCTTTGATGAATTCAATCGCATTGAGTTGGAAGTCCTGTCTGTAGTGGCTCAGCAGATCCTTTGCATCCAGAGGGCTATACAGCTGAAGCTGGAGACGTTTAATTTCGAAGGGACTGAACTGAAGCTGAACCCCAATTGCTTTGTTGCTATTACTATGAATCCAGGTTATGCAGGGCGCTCTGAACTGCCGGACAATCTCAAGGTAAAATAGTGAAAGAAAAACCATGTTGACTGAAAGTCATTTCAGATACTGCTTTTAAAAGCATGTTTTCTCTAAAAATTGTTTTAAGATCTATGCATGCTTCTAAACTCCTTTAACGAGTGAGACTACTGCTGGCTGAGCTGTCCCAAGGCAAGGTGAGCAGGGTGGGGGGTGGGGGGAGCCTTTAAAATAAGAGTTTGTCTTACACCACACTTTTTCAAGTGTAACGTCTGCTGGATTGCTAGGTCATGTGACTGAGCTGAATCAGTTTTGAATAGGAGTAAATCTATCCCTACCCCATGTTCCTGCCAAGCTCCACCACTCCTCCAGAATGTCCGCTTCTCATGACTGAGCTGGCTGAGTCCCAGTTGGGCCAGGATGGAGAACTGAGATACTCTGGCATATCTCTGAGCTGGGATGAGGGATTTTAGTCAGTGCAGCCCTAGCTGAGCCACAGACCTGCCTATTCCAAACTCTGCACATCTCAGCGGATTTTGGGTTTGGCTTTCTTCTTTAATAAGAGGGTGCTTAGCAGCTATGAAATAAAGTTTCCAGAACAATTGTATGAAAATTCATTAAACGTTTGTGGAGGTTTTTTTTTTGTTGAAGTGAAAGACAAATGTATAAATAAGCATACTAGTGCCACTGAAAAAAATATAGCCTTGAGGGGGGTAGAATTGCCATACTTTCTTTCCCCCCCCAATTTGTTCATATATTTTATTTTTCAATTTTTGAATTTTGTTAACAATCATACTTTCCTTGATGTGCCTTTTAGGTCCTCTTCCGAACTGTTGCCATGATGGTTCCTAACTATGCTCTCATTGCTGAAATCTCTCTCTATTCATATGGGTTTCTGAATGCTAAACCTTTATCAGTGAAGATAGTAATGACCTACAGATTGTGCTCGGAACAGCTTTCATCTCAGTTCCATTATGACTATGGTATGCGTGCAGTCAAAGCAGTGCTGATAGCTGCTGGCAATCTAAAACTGAAATTCCCTTTTGAAAATGAAGATATACTGGTAAGTGGCACATTATTAACTTGACTTTAGAAACAGTCATTAGTTCTCAAATGGACTTAAGAGCATTTTAGTATCTTGCTGTTTTATCCCATTCCAGTAACATTGGTGTAATTTTTCCATGTAAGAAATTTAGAAGATCAGCTAGCAGATGTCTTTGTAGTTCAGTGGTCTAAAGCAGTTCAGTTCAGTGATGTCAGTATACAATGGACTCCTATATGACCAGTGAGAGGTGCAAAATGAGGAGAGAGAGGAGCCTGAGGAGAGTCCCAGGGGCCACATTCAGCCCCTGGGTCTGATGTTCCCCACCCAATTTAAATGAATATTTTTTTGTGATGAATTATAAATAAAGTCAAGAACAGTACAGATGTACCTTGGTTTTCAAACAGCCTAGTTCTCAAACGTTTTGGCTCCCAAAAGATCAAAACTTGGAAGTGACTGTTCCAGTTTTTGAATATTATTTATAATTCATCACAAAATTGGTAGGGCTTCCGTGACTTCCAGTTGGCTGCAGGAGCTTCCTGCAGCCATTCAGAAGCCCCACTTTGGTTTTCGAACGTTTTGGAAGTTAAACAGACTTCCGGAACGGATTCTGTTCAACTTCCAAGGTACGACTGTACTAGAAATACTACAAGGAGTCTTGTGTGTCCTTAAAGACTGACAGTTACATTGTGCCATAAGTTTTCATATACCAGACTCTCAGAGTACCCCAAAATTATACACATAAGGACTTTCCCCAGCAGCTGTAATACCAGCAGCAAGTGGGGGAGAAAGGTACTCCTTGGAAAAGCACAAGTGTTTTATGTGGCTTTGAACAATATTTGCTTTGTCACCTATAGTGTTCTCCCAGGCTGCTTAAGCTATCTGTGATCAACATAGAGATCAGCAAAATCCTCAGATGGATTGCAAGTGTTAGGCTTACTGATTCAACATAACTAACACTTTCAAAGCCCTTTCAGTCTAGAGGTCAGAGAAGTGGTTTCCCATACCCATTATAGGAATGAGTAATGTTTCCCTTTCCCAGGCCTGTATCAAGATGGGGGAGCAAGTGAAGGCACATGCCCCAGGTGGCAGGTTAGGGGGCAGCAAAGCAGTGTATTGCTGGGTAGACAACTCTTCTAATAAGTGGAACCTGGCCAGAATAAAAGGAGTCACTGAGCATGCATGTGCCTCTTTCCTCCCTGGTGACGATGTGCTGTGGCTGGCTATAGCCTAAACATCTCTTCTAATAAGCAGAAGTTCCATTTATTAGAAGGGGGTGGCTATAGAAAGGCCCACCTCCTTGCTCACCCCAGGAAGAAGAAGGTGAGAAGCTGCTGCGTCAGAGGGAGATGAAGGGAAAAAATGCTCTCCTTTGTTGTGCTGTCTCTTCTGCCACCAAGAGAAGGAAGCCTGCATAGGCCATGAAGGGGGAACAAACATTCCACTTTGTGACTTTCCCATGCTGGCACTGCCACCAAGATAAGGAATTGTGTGTAGGCATTCTTCTCTTGGTGGTGCCAGTGGTAGCAAGAAGCAGGCATGAACATGCAAGGGAGGAGAGTAGCAGTAAAGACTTTTGCCTTCCCAAAGCTAGATATGTAGATCCAGCACTGCCCTATCCTCCCTCACCCCAACTAATTTCTCTTTCTTGGAGACAAGTTTTGATTCATGTTAGGATTGTATTGCTTTAACTTAGCAATGTGGTTAATTATAAGCTTGAAAGAAAAATAGTCGTAGGAGACACAGTGCAGTTGATGGAACTTTGTTTTTATTGCTGAGCAGCTTAATATTTGTGATATAAACTAGAACATTATTTCTGTCCAACTCTGCTGCTGTTTCTATTCCTTTGTTCAGCTCCTTCGATCAATCAAAGATGTAAATGAACCTAAGTTTTTGTCACATGACATACCTCTGTTTATGGGCATTACAAGTGATTTATTCCCTGGTATTAAGCTTCCTGAAGCTGACTACAATGTGAGTACATTTTTAGTGTATTGTTCTCCAGTAATTCTTTCAGTATTTGACAGTTTTAGCTCATGTGGTTGTCTGTTTCTAACTGAATGATGTACCGTGTCTATTTTTTAAGTGGTCTGTTTTCAAAAAACTTCAGTTCACCCAGTCTTACCATGAACCCAAAGTGTGCTTCAGAACTTGATGTGTTTGCTTATTTTATTTTCTCACATTTATATTCAGCTGCTCTTCAATCATGGAATCCAATGTAGTGCACCTGTGGTTCCCAGATGGTCAACCATTAAGGAACTGATCAGAGTCAGACCTGCACAGCTTTAGCAAGGTGGTAGCCTCAAGTACCTTCAGACACTACTCTAGGACCAATTCTCTGTTTGTAGAAGCCCCCCAACATTTGTAATAGATAGCAAAAAGGCTTCATCCTTTTGCAGTCTTTCAGTATCTACTTTAGGCTGCACTGCTACATATGTTGTTCTTTAGTTGTTTAGTCATGTCCTACTTTTTGTGACCCCATGGACCAGAGCACGCCAGGCACTTCTGTCTTCCACTGCCTCCCACAGTTTAGTCAACTCATGCTGGTAGCTTCGAGAACACTGTCCAACCATCTCGTCCTCTCGTCCTTCTCCTTGTGCCCTCAATCTTTCCCAGCATCAGGGTCTTTTCCAGGGAGTCTTCTCTTCTCATGAGGTGGCCCAAGTATTGGAGTCTCAGCTTCAGGGTCTGTCCTTCCAGTGAGCACTCAGGGTTGATTTCCTTCAGGGTGGATACATTTGATCTTCTTGCAGTCCATGGGACTCTCAATAGTCCCCTCCAGCACCACAATTCAAAAGCATCAATTCTTCGGCGATCAGCCTTCTTTATGGTCCAGCTCTCACTTCCATACATCACTACTGGGAAAACCATAGCTTTAACAATACAGATTTTTTGTTAGCAAGGTCTCTACTTTTTAAGATGCTGTGTAGGTTTGTCATTGCTTTTCTCCCAAGAAGCAGGCGTCTTTTAATTTCTACATACACTTACCTACAAATAATTCTCACTGAATTCAGTGGGTCTTATTTATGAGTAGATGTGCATGGGACTGTTCCCCCAGCCACCCAGCACACAGAAATTCAAATCCAGAAATTTTTTAAAAAAACAGCAGAGTGGCCCAATGGTCACAGAAAATCATAAAAATGCAGGGGGGAAAAACAAGCTTCCAGATTCTTGCAAACCCCTCCCCAACTGTTCCCTCAGCCACCCAGCACACAGAAATTCAAATGCAGATTTTTTAAAAAAAAAACAGCATAGTGGCCCAATGGTCACAGAAAATCATAAAAATGCAGAAAAACCCCACAAGCTTCCAGATTCTTGCAACCCCCCCCCCAACACCAAGTCCTTGAATTCCAAACACCGCAACCCAAAATCCAACCCCCCCCAAAAAAAGTTTTAAAAGCTTAACTTACCAAATGGCTGCAAAAGAAGTTTTGGAAAAGCTTCAAAAATCACCAAAGTCTTTAAAAACCTCAAAAAAGGCTACTATGTACACTGCGTTCTATGAGTTGCTCCTCGAAGTCAAGTCGCAACTGTAATAACGGTGTTAAGAAAAAGGAAACAAACTTGCAAGACGTTTTCGTCTTGCGAAGCAAGCCCATAGGGAAATTCGTCTTGCGAAGCAGCTCATAAAACGGAAAACCCTTTCGTCTAGCGAGTTTTCCGTCTTGCGAGGCATTCGTCTTGCGGGGCACCACTGTATATAGTACCATTCTTTTTGTGGTTCTATGACAACATAGCAAAAATCTGTTCATTTCTGTAAATGCATAATTTCACCTTGTTTTGATGTTTGTTGAATTCAGATGACCATTCTCTAGCCTAGCTAAACTCAGCTGAAACACTTAATGGACAATTTGAGGTATATGAGTTGCATTTTAAGAAAAAGAAGGAAAACTGAATGTTAATCTTTTTTTAAAATGAAAAGTGTGTTTGTGTACATGTGCAAATGCATACAAGAAAGGAGAAATAGCTGAGATTTACCTTTTAAAATTGTATTCCAGGATTTTCTGGAATGTGCAAATGAATGTTGTAAAGCACACAATGTTCAGCCTGTTAAAGTTTTTCTAGAAAAGATGATACAGACCTATGAAATGATGATAGTTAGACATGGGTAAGTATAATTATGATAAATAATATTCATAGGTATGGGGTTCAGAAAATGGCAACCAACCTGATCAAAGGGATGGAACAACTCATGTATGAGGAAATGTTGCAGCATTTGGGACTTTTTAGTTTAGAGAAAAGGCAAATAAGAGGTGACATGATAGGGAAGATAAGAAAGTTATACATGGCATGGAGAAAGTATACTTCTATCCTTCTTGATTGACCGTGCAACCAAGTTCTTCGTGGAGAACTTGATTGTACAGCTGATCCCTGCAGAAAATAGGGTTGAATTCACAGCTATGGGTGGTGAGTTGAACACTGCTGGTTTGGCTGCATGACTGAGTTCCCTTTAGGAAAATCAGTTTACACCACTGATCCCTGAAGAAAGCAGCTTTGCAGCCCTACCATTGGCCAAAGTCCTTTGTCCCATGGTTCCCAAGCAGAGCTGGTCTGGTTAAGTTGACATAGTTTCCCTTATAGCAGGGTAAAGAAAACTCACTGTATTTTTTGCCACCTCATTCCTTACCTTTCTATAGCTTTTACAAGGAGCTGAATGTTCTAGCTTTTGCAATAATAAACAGTTAAATGTATGTTCATGTTTAGTCATGAGACTTCTTGGCAAAAAAGGAAAATACTAAATAACAACTTTTTATTTATCAGTTTTATGCTTGTAGGTGAGCCTTTTGCCGGGAAGACCAAAGTTTTGCATGTGTTGGCAGATACACTTTCCCTTATGAATGAACGTGGGTATGGGGATGAAGAAAAGGTAGTTCACAGAACTGTGAATCCCAAAGCTATTACTATGGGACAACTTTTTGGAAGATTTGATCCAGTATCTCATGAGGTAAGTTAATCACAAAATAGAGCGGAGGAGCGGGACGTGGGTGGCGCTGTGGGTTAAATCACAGAGTCTAGGACTTGCCGATCAGAATGTCTGCAGTTCGAATCCCTGCAACGGGGTGAGCTCCCGTTGCTCGGTCCCTGCTCCTGCCAACCTAGCAGTTCGAAAGCACGTCAAAGTGCAAGTAGATAAATAGGTACTGCTCCGGCGGGAAGGTAAACGGTGTTTCCGTGCGCTGCTCTGGTTTGCCAGAAGTGGCTTAGTCATGCTGGCCACATGACCCGGAAGCTGTACGCCAGCTCCCTCGGCCAGTAAAGCAAGATGAGCGCCGCAACCCCAGAGTCAGCCACAAGTGGACTTAACTGTCAAGGGTCCTTTACCTTTATCTTTTTAGAGCAGAGGAGCAGGGAGAAATAAAAAGTACCTTACAGTAATGAACCATATAAGCCCTTGGGTGAGGTGTGAAGGGTTGGGGTTGGCAGTGGGGAGGGGAGGGGAGGGGAGGTGGCATTGTGAACAGTGTGGGCAGGGACAGCAACCCTTAGCATGAATACATATTCATACAAAGAAAGGTAGTATTTTTGGACATTCTTCACCTAGCTCATATTAATGGTAATATATCTACGTTTTATTCTAAAGTGTGTCCAGAAAACAATTTAAGCTTAGCTTTTTCCTAGATGTTTATTTGCTTAGGTTTTGTCCATTCAGTAGAACAGATTACCATATTCAAATGATTTACACAATTGGGTTCTGTTGAATGCTTCCTTCAAATTTTAAAAGGTCTTTTTTCACTTATTTTAGTGGACAGATGGCATAGTTGCCAACACTTTTCGAGAATTTGCTTTAACTGAGACACCTGATCGCAAATGGGTTGTTTTTGATGGTCCTATTGATACCCTTTGGATAGAGAGCATGAATACTGTGTTGGATGACAACAAAAAGGTAATCTAAGGTGTCTAAGTAATCCAAATACATCAGGCAATTGTAAAATTGTTCAAGTGTATTGAGATAAAACAGGTTGAGAAGTTACTCATTGAGCCTTGGCCCCAAATAGCTAGCTCTTTGTGTAACTACAGCACAAATGACATCACAGGTGCATATTGGGTTTGCTGGCTTTTAAAGAAGAAACACTTACAGGAAAGAGGAAACTGGAAAGAGTGCCAGTAGCAGAGCTGATATATAAGCAATCAGGTCTTTTGACAAATCAGTCTAAAATTCATTCCATATCATACACATCTAATGTTATCATCATCATCATCATCATCATCATCATCATCATCATCATTTCTAGCACTCATGTTTGTATTTTTGAGAGGCACTTTGTTTTCTAACCTTGCAGTACCAGATTTAACAATAAGTGCAAGTAGGAGCCAGCTTAGGACGCGGGTGGCACTGTGGTCTAAACCAGTGTTTCCCAACCTTGTGCCTCCAGATGTTTTTGGCCTACAACTCCCATCATCCCTAGCTAGCAAGACCAGTGGTCAGGGATGATGGGAATTGTAGTTCAAAAACAGCTGGAGGCCCAAGGTTGGGAAACACTGGTCTAAACCACTGAGCCTCTTGGGCTTGCCGATCAGAAGGTTGGAGGTTCGAATCCCCACGAAGGGGTGAGCTCCTGTTGCTCAGTCCCAGCTCCTGCCAACCTAGCAGTTCGAAAGCACGCCAAAAAGTGCAAGTAGATAAATAGGTACCGCTCCGGCAGGAAGGTAAACGGCATCTCCGTGTGCTGCTCTGGTTTCGGTGTTCCGTTGCACTAGAAGCGGCTTAGTCATGCTGGCCACATGAACCAGAAAAACTGTCTGCAGACGAATGGCGGCTCCCTCGGCCTGTAAAGCGAGATGAGCGCCGCAACCCCAGAGTCACCTGCAACTGGACTTAACTCTCAGGGGTCCTTTACCTTTAGAAGCCAGCTTAGAATCATAGAATCATAGAATCATAGAGTTGGAAGAGACCACAAGGGCCATCGAGTCCAACCCCCTGCCAAGCAGGAAACACCATCAGAGCACTCCTGACATATGGTTGTCAGGCCTCTGCTTAAAGACCTCCAAAGAAGGAGACTCCACCACACTCCTTGGCAGCAAATTCCACTGTCGAACAGCTCTTACTGTCAGGAAGTTCTTCCTAATGTTTAGGTGGAATCTTCTTTCTTGTAGTTTGGATCCATTGCTCCGTGTCCGCTTACTTGAGCCAGTCAGCACACACACTCTTGGAAACCAGTCAACTACTGGGTTTTCTTAATTTGGGGTGGGGGGGTGTCATCGTAAAACTAATATGCTTTAAAAACTTCTCTCCCAAAATTTCTCAGGACCCTGTGGCACTATAACTGACTAAATGCCAGGTTTTGTAAGTAGCAGGAAAAAATAGCTTAAGAAGAGCCATACAGAACCAATGGATGCTTATATATCCAGTATTTGGTACAATCTGCAGTCTTATATCCAAATCCAATTATGATTTCAGTATTTTAGGGCTTATTTTCTATTGCAAAGACTCAGTCATGCAACAGTTTCTGAGCTGCATTAAATCTGAACTTGGTACTTCCTCTTTCATTAAATAATTGTTCAGAGGAACTATAGTTTTAGATAGGATACTAAGCATCTAAAAACAACAACAGCAATACAGTGATAGTGGAGCAGAGCAGTGGCCCAAAACTGGATATTAATAAATTAGCATTTTTCCAAATTTGATTATATAAGATCCTGATTATAGAAGATCCTTACATTTCGATTAATGTGATAAGTCACAATACCTGAAAGAAGCTGGGTTGCTTCTGGTGCATAAAATTTACAGCAGTCTAAAACTGGGTGTGGGTTTTGTTTTTTGTTTTTGTTCTTAGCTTTGTTTGATGAGTGGAGAAATCATTCAAATGTCCCCTCAGATGAGCCTCATCTTTGAAGCTATGGATCTGTCTCAGGCTTCGGTATGTTAAAGACAAGTTCAAATAATTCACAGGACTTGAAATTGGAGACATAATGAAATTTTAAGAGAGATAAATATTATTATCCTGCAGCCTGCTACAGTCAGTCGTTGTGGAATGATTTATTTGGAGCCTTTACAGCTGGGCTGGTTGCCACTTGTAACATCTTGGTTGAGTACACTTCCTGAACCTCTGGACCAAAAGGAGTATCAAGAACTTTTTGAAGATCTCTTTAACTGGATAGTACCACCAGCATTAAGAATGCGTCAAAAAAAATGCAAAGTAGGTTGTTCTAAAAAAAATAGCTTAGTATGTCTGTTGGATCTATTGGATCATGGGTTGGATCTACAGGGTTTTCTTGTTTGTTAAAGGTGTTAAGAGTTGATAGGAGACTGTAATGCTAACCCTCAGCTTCCAGAGTTCTCACTGTGACAGGCAGGGATCCTGCCAGCAAAGATACTCATGGAGGAATCTCAGTTCTCCCTCAGTGATTCCTTTCTCCATTAAGGCTCAGGCAGTGATGGAGTGATTGATAAGGCATCCCTTGAGACCAAATTGAATTTTCTCCTTTGGTTCTCTGAACTGTATTAAGTTAGTTTAAAGATCTTTTAGAAGGGTACTGGCTGGTACCTCTCTGAAGAGGATCCTGACTAATCCAAAAAGAAAACTGAAGTGTAGGTGGGTTACCATGAGGCAAGACACAGCAATAAAAGCAAGAACCTTTACTGAACTACATAACTGGGAAACAGGGGCAAAGCAACTGCTTATATACATTCTTGAAAACCACTGAATACATAACAAAATAGTAAACACAGTTTTCAGGCAAAGAATTAGAGCGAACGTAGAAGCATATAAGGGGTCTACCTAAAGCCTAGACAGGAGAAAGAAATAATCCATGTTGATGGAATTGGCTCAGGGTAAATAAAGAAATGTTCAGTCTTACCATAGTGAAATCTATTGTAAAACATGTTAACTGAGGTGAAGGAATTAATGTTGAACTAAGAGAACTTCAGTTGGTTTGTTGTAGTATTTTTAGTAAGTATTTTGTGATCTTTATCAAGTCTATACGGCACACACACACAAATATTAATCAGTACACATTTTAAAAACAAAAGATTATTGACTGAAATGTTCTATAACAAATTAAGTTCATGAGGCATTCATATATATATATTTTTAAAAAATCTTTTACTTTTATAGGAGCTGGTTCCCACCAGCAATAGCAATAATGTGGTTTCTCTCATTCGGCTTATTGAAATGTTGCTTAGTGACGCAGTGGAGAAGGAGCCTACCAGTCCACACATCCGCAAATGGATTATGGTTGGTCTGATGTTTTTATCTTTTCATTTATTTGAGCAAACTGTTTGAGTTATTTCACCCCACTTGAACTGGATTCATATTTAGTAGCGTAGCTGGGGGGGGGGTGCACCCCTGACAGCACTTACCTTGGAGTTGGCGCACTAGAGCCCAAGGTGACATCGAAGTCCAGAAGCCCCAGAGCCCGGCACACTGCTCCCAAAAGCAGTGCGGCCCGGGGCTGGGCTTGCAGCACTCTGGGCTGCTGTATCTCTCCCAGCCACCAGAGGGCAGCCGAGAAGGACACAACTGGCACCCACCCGCCACCTCCCCCTCAGCTGCCCTTCAGCTGAAGGGTGCCCTGCAAGAACATGGTGGCTCAGGCCTACACTGCTTTTGCAGGCAGCACTGGCGCACACACACCACTTCCCCCTCAGCCGCCCTCCAGGTGGAGGGTGCTGGGACACAGTTCTGGCAGTGCGCCCTGCCCTACCAGCTTGCTCTGCCCCCATGGGCAGTGTGAACATCTGCCCCAGGCACCCCAGCAGCTTCCTATGCCACTGTCCATAATTGACATGAGTTATGTTTCTCTCACAAGATTCTCATGCTGGAGGAAGGAGTAGAGGTGTGTTTTGCTGATTCTTTCTCCTCTCTACACCCTGAAAAGCTGCTGCAGCTGTGGACCTTCTGGAACAGCATATGGTGTGGTGCTTGGGGCTGCAGTGGGAAGGTAGAATCTGCAAAATTGCCTTCAGTTAGCAGGTTGCCTTCATTGGCTCTCAGGGTGTTCCACAAAGTGACAAGAGCCTTTCTATTCACAGAAGGGCAAATCTAGATCCAGCCTGCAAGAGATTCTGAAATGGGTAGCTTATGGGTAAACAGGCGTACAATTGCAGTCGCAATAAGTTTATTAAGTCCCACTACGTTCAATATCCAGAAAACTGGCTGGAAGATTGCATCCTCAAAATATTCTTTTTGCTATATAAATAGTATAACTTTAAAGCCTTTCAGGTGAGATTTGCCGTGATTACATTGCCGTCCTCATAATTTCTTTCTCTTTTTAAAAATGGAAGGGTTGTTTTGCTTTTGCCACGGTCTGGTCCATTGGTGGAACCTGTGATGGTGACGGTCGGGTTCTGTTTGACGCCTTTGTGAGGGATATTATAGGAGGGAAGATGGACAAACATCCGATGCCTGCAGCTGTGGGGAAATGGGAGCATCCGTTTGAAGAGAGAGGCTTGGTGTATGATTTCATGTTTGAGGTATGGAAAAAAATTATATAATTATTAACAGATATTTGAATTTCTTAAATATTTCATTAGGAATGAATAGCTGTTGAAAGCCATAGAATTTGAAAACATGAAGCTGTGTTATACACCTATATATGGTGCATCCACAAAAGCTTTGCCTTCAAATATGGGCATAGCCAGAATTTACTTTAGGAGGGGCAGGCTATGTTTGTGGGGGGAACAGAACTGATTTATCTGCAATGCAATTGGTCAGTTAAGTATTTTTATTCATTTATTTGATCGAGGGGGGGGAGCTGCCCCCCGCCCGGCTTTTCTCATGCCTTCAAATGGTTTTGCATTACCTGGGAACTGCATGACACATACTGTTGGAAATACTGTATGGTATCTGTACATTCCCACTGTTTGCATTAAAAGCAGTTAGAAGAGGGCTCATGGATTTGATACATGGGCCTCTTGATCTGCACTTTCCTTAACACTGAAATATGTATGTATGTTTATGTTTATATATAAACAGGACTGTATAATAGGAGCAAGGTTGCTGAATTATGTGCCTGAATAATTACTGCTGTGTTGTATATGTGTTAAATAAACCTAATAAATTGCTAAAATATCACTTATTTTTAAATAGATATTTTGCAAAAAGGACTAAAAGTGCATTGCTGCTGCCGCCTCCTACAAGAAACCCAATGAGACAGGAGAGAAACAAAAGAAAACTCTGTTCCTCCTCTTTCCCTTCCTCCTTGTTTTTGTAATATGCAATAATGAGGAATGGCTACAAATAGAGTGTGGAGACAATAGATGTACCTTTCCCTTTTTGTTTTGTAACACAAAAAGCCTTAATAATTTTTTTTTTTTTTTTAAAGTCAGCTTGCAAGGCGGAGGCTTTATCTTCTTTCCTTCCTTTTCTCTGCAGAGATAAGAAAGGAAAGGTTTTTGGAAGTAGCGCAAGCACTAGTTTGCTGCTTCTTGCAAAAACTGAAGAGAACGAGACTTCTCATCCTTTTCTTCACAGAGAAAAAAGGGTATTTACTCCTCCCAACTGGGTTTTTGCAAGGAAGCTGCAGTGAGGCCAAAGCTCAGTTTGAAGAAGTGAAAACACATTCCTTTTCCTCTTTGGGGACGGATGAATTTATTATTTATTAATTCATTGCATTTGTATCCCACCCTTTTTCCTCCTTGGAGCTCAAGGCAGTAGACAAAGTTCTGCTCCCCATTTTAGCCTCACAGCAACCCTGCGAGGTAAGTTAGGCTGTGAGAGTAAGTGTCTGGCCCAAGGTCACCTAGGGAGTTTCATGTGGATTTGAATCCTAGTCTCTCCCAGCTCCTAGTCCAACACTCCAACTAATACACCACTGTGCTTTATGACAAGTAAGGCTTTTTATATAAACACAGCTGTGCACACCATATGTAGGAGCAAGAAAGAGAGTGAGCTTATTGAGCCCCAGTACTAAATATTATTAATTGTTAGGAAATTCAAAAATACATTGCAATTTACCCTAAATATGTAGCAAATTATTTTTTAAAAATCATTTTTATTAAATTTTGCACTTTAACAATCCAATCCAATCACATTAAATATTCCAAATTATACATATACATATCAAATAATCTGAATATTCTGCCAAATTATAATTTTTTAATAGGACTTCCTATGCTTGAAGTTCGGAGGGTACGATGTTATACGTATATAATGCTGATAATTTTGAAACCATTGCTTTGAGATTCAATTAAATGTTTTAAAACAACTAACTGCTAAAAGCATCAAGTTCTAGTGAAACTATTTTGAATATATTTTGTCAGTACCGTATCTTTTGCAAAACTTTATTTCTGCATTTCTTCTTAGATGAAAGGCAAGGGCCGTTGGATGCATTGGAACGAAGCCATTAAAAGCATCAATTATAATGATAAAAATCTTAAGGTTCAAGACATTATAGTCCCAACAATGGACACAGTGAGATATACCTATTTGATGGAATTGTGCATTAAATATGGAAAGTAAGAAAATTTGCTCCCTATAATAGTGAAAATGTTTTCATTGTTCATGAGATCATACTATTCTAATAATGTTATTAATACTCCAAGAAATACTCTAAGAAATAGAACCCCCGGAAAAACTATCCTCTTAGATTTGTGTCCAGCTGGGGTTTTTTGTGCTCCTTGGTGAATTAATCTTATTTTTTGAAAAAACTTTCCATAATAACAAATCAGGGGGTTCATTCTGAGAATTGGCATCAAGAAGTAGGGTGCTAAGTTTCTTTGAATTGTTCCCAACTGCACTTTTTAGTATGTATATTCTAGCTCAAAGCCATGGCTCTTGCCCAAGATCTATGTGAAAATGCACTGATCCATCTTATTCAAGCTGTGCAGACTACTTGGGATCCCTGCTGATACACACACACACACATATACATATATATGTATATGCAGGTTTTGGTGTCCTCGGGTGTCTTCCCGTGTAAAAGTTGGGGTGTCTAGGCGACGTTTCGACGAGGTCTCACTCGTCATCTTCAGGCTGGTGCTTTCGGCTTCTTGTTACTGGAACAGAGCAGGATCTCAGTGTTTGAGTTCCTATAAATACTGTTGAGGGGGTGTGGTGTATAGCCTCCAATGTTCTGGGCAGAGAGGAAGTTCCCAGGCTAGTGTGCCTTTTCTTCTTTTGTTCCTTAATTACTTGAGGGATATCTTGAGTGATTTCTTGAGTGATATCCTGAGTACCACTTAGGTGGGTCATTAGGTGTGGATTAGTTGCTAAAGTCTTTGTGTCTTGACCTCTTGAACTTTGTGAAGAGTTTTTCTGAGAAGATGGCTGTACTGCACTTAGTTGTGCTCTGGCTTGGCTTCGTGTATAGGGGCGAGCTGTGGTTTTGTGGCCTGTGTCAGCCAGATCTGTGTAGGGATTGCAGGGGGGTGCAGCATCCGGAGGTGCCACCATGGTTTGGCTACTGGATGGTGTCTGTAATTTATCTGTGGAGAGGGTCTGGGTTTGGGTCTGGTGTGGTTGATTGGTGATAGCGTTCTGTGTGCCTCTGGATCTGGTGTCAGTTTTTGTGGGGAGGGCTAATTTCCAGATGTCTGGCAAGCGGGATGTGTCGTCACGCTTGTTCATGTTGTGAGGGTGTTTCTCTATCTCGATGGCTTCCATGATTATTCTCTTGTGGTGATGTTCCATGTTAAAGAGCAATTTGGAATCTGCAAAATTAATTTCGTGTCCTGTTTCTTTCATGTGTTGGAAAAGAGAGGAAGTTTTTTCTTCTTTTCTTCTTTTTTGACGGCATTCTTGTGTTCTGCGATACGTGCATTTATTCGTCTGTTTGTTTGTCCAATGTACGTGGCTGGGCCAACACGTACATTGGACATGTGTTGGCCCAGCCACGTACATTGGACAAACAAACAGACGAATAAATGCACGTATCGCAGAACACAAGAATGCCGTCAAAAAAGAAGAAAAGAAGAAAAAACTTCCTCTCTTTTCCAACACATGAAAGAAACAGGACACGAAATTAATTTTGCAGATTCCAAATTGCTCTTTAACATGGAACATCACCACAAGAGAATAATCATGGAAGCCATCGAGATAGAGAAACACCCTCACAACATGAACAAGCGTGACGACACATCCCGCTTGCCAGACATCTGGAAATTAGCCCTCCCCACAAAAACTGACACCAGATCCAGAGGCACACAGAACGCTATCACCAATCAACCACACCAGACCCAAACCCAGACCCTCTCCACAGATAAATTACAGACACCATCCAGTAGCCAAACCATGGTGGCACCTCCGGATGCTGCACCCCCCTGCAATCCCTACACAGATCTGGCTGACACAGGCCACAAAACCACAGCTCGCCCCTATACACGAAGCCAAGCCAGAGCACAACTAAGTGCAGTACAGCCATCTTCTCAGAAAAACTCTTCACAAAGTTCAAGAGGTCAAGACACAAAGACTTTAGCAACTAATCCACACCTAATGACCCACCTAAGTGGTACTCAGGATATCACTCAAGAAATCACTCAAGATATCCCTCAAGTAATTAAGGAACAAAAGAAGAAAAGGCACACTAGCCTGGGAACTTCCTCTCTGCCCAGAACATTGGAGGCTATACACCACACCCCCTCAACAGTATTTATAGGAACTCAAACACTGAGATCCTGCTCTGTTCCAGTAACAAGAAGCCGAAAGCACCAGCCTGAAGATGACGAGTGAGACCTCGTCGAAACGTCGCCTAGACACCCCAACTTTTACACGGGAAGACACCCGAGGACACCAAAACCTGCATTCCTGTACCCGTGAAAATCTACGAAAGCATATATGTATATACATATACACACACATACACATATATAACCGACAAATTGGGCCATTATAAGAATTAAGATGTGGAATAATTGGATGGCTCAAACTGGACTTTGAAAAACAGTAAAAAAAGAAGTGCTAGATGAACATGTTTCATGATTTGTTTGCCGCCACCAAAAAGGCGCTCTCTGAGAGCCATCCACCTGACTTCCAAAGTGGAAGTATCCAGGTTCATTTGAGGGGAAAACAGCCCTTTGGAGACCATTGTTTATGGCTTTAAAGGTAAACTATCACTTTGTATTATGTCACAAAAGTAAGTGACACTAGTTAAGAGTTTAGAAACATTAATCTACACTAGTCTGGCCTTAGAAATATTCTTTATAATTTTATAATTCTCAGTTATAAACTCTGAAATACTTACTGTTCATATAAAAAAACTTGAGTTGTGAATAAAATTATGGGGAACAACTCTGTAATATAATTCAGTAATTGTAGCTAAGAGTCTTTTGCCTAACATGTACTTCTACATCCCATTTTATTTATAGTTGTTCTCTTACATTTCTGTGATTTTAGCTATATATTCATGCAAACAGAAAAATACCATATGTTTATAAATCACTGTAAAAATGCTACCATCAACAGTCTTTATTTGTTGATAATTTCCAAGCATTATGTTTAATTTCCAAACAATATGTCTACACTAATGAGAAACTAATACAAGTATGTGAATTTTTTTCCAAGACCGCTGCTTTTTGTGGGACCAACAGGTACTGGAAAATCTGTATATGTGAAGGACAAGCTAATGAACCATGTAGAAAAGAATCTCTACTTTCCATTCTTTGTTAATTTTTCTGCTCGAACCAGTGCCAACCAGACTCAGGTTGGTAAAAACAAACAGCAGTGTTGCTAGGTATTTTAAAGATCTTGTGCATTAAGCCAATGACATAAATTGGCCTCTGGGTAAATTAAGATGGTGAGTTGCTTGAGTTCCATAGGCCCTGCACTTTACATGACATTCCACCCTGCAAATATTATTTTTTTAATTAAAAGGGGGAGGGGAGAGGCAGGAGATTTAGTCTCGGTGTAGAAGATCCCAGGGCTTGAGCATATAACATTAAATACCGGTAAATATAAGAGGTATATGTCATGTGATTAGGGTATTTTGGCACCCCTTTGAGAAACAATGGAGTGTGCATCTGGGGTGAAGAAGCACTGGGACACGAACCTGCACAGTGTGTATGGAGGTCTTGGGCTGCCCAGATGAAAAGACCCCCCTCTTGGCCACACTGATGTGGTCCAAAGGAAAGCAGAGCAATATGCTTGGCACCAGTTTGGCTGCAGGAGTTGCCAGAAGGCGCCATCCAACCAGTGTGGGAGACTACCATCTGAATTTCTTTACAGTTTACTCCCTAGCCCAGACATCCCCAAACTCAGCCCTCCAGATGTTTTGGGACTACAACTCCCATCATCCCTAGCTAACAGGACCAGTGGTCAAGGATGATGGGAATTGTAGTCTGAAAACATCTGGAGGGCCGAATTTGTGGATGCCTGCTCTAGCCCTTTCTTCTCCTGAAGTTGTCCCACAAGGCAGCAGAGGTTTAGGATCAGAGTTTTCCTTCTCCTAGATGGGTTACCTTCCCAGGTTGATGAGCCCCATCTGCCACTCATTCCCCTCTACAGCATGTGCAAAAACTGCCTTCTTGACCATTGGACCCACTACAGTGGTGCCTCGCAAGACGAAATTAATTCGTTCCGCAAGTCTCTTCGTCTTGCGAGTTTTTCGTCTTGCGATGCACGGTTTTCCATAGGAATGCATTGAAAATCAATTAATGCGTTCCTATGGAAACCGCCTTCCCCCGACCTCTTCTGGCGGGCGGCATTTTAAAATCGCCCAGGACAGCGGAGGACTTCTCCGCTGTCCGGGGCGATTTAAAAGCCCCTGGGAAGGCAGGCAGGGGGGACAAAGGCTTTCTCACCCCGCCGCTCGGCTTCGGGACATCGTTCCGATGCCGGGTGGCGGGGGGAGGCTTTCCCGCCCGGCCGCCCGGCTTCGGGACATCGTTCCGATGCCGGGCGGCGGGGGGAGGCGTTCCTGCCCCACCGCCCGGCATCGGAATGATGCCCCGAAGCCGGGCGGCTGGGGGAGGCGTTCCTGCCCCACCGCCCGGCATCGGAACGATGCCCCGAAGCCGGGCGGCGGGGGGAGGCGTTCCTGCCCCACCGCCCGGCATTGGGACGATGCCCCGAAGCCGGGCGGCGGGGGGAGGCTTTCCCGCCCGGCCGCCCGGCTTCGGGACATCGTTCCGATGCCGGGCGGCGGGGGGAGGCGTTCCTGCCCCACCGCCCGGCATCGGGACGATGCCCCGAAGCCGGGCGGCTGGGGGAGGCGTTCCTGCCCCGAAGCCGGGCGGCTGGGGGAGGCGTTCCTGCCCCGAAGCCGGGCGGCGGGGGGAGGCTTCAAAAGCCTTCCGGGGGCTTTTAAATCGCCCCGGACAGTCCCGGGGCGATTTAAAAGCCCCCGGTTAGGCAGGCTTCAAAAGCCGTCCGGGATAGCGGGAAGCGCTTCCCTTCTATCCCGGACCGCTTTTAAAATGCTGGCGGTGGGGAGCAAAGCCTTTCGCCCCCGCCGGCCTTCCTGGACCTCTTCTGAAGTCCGGAGGGGGGGAAAAGGCTTTGCTCCCCACCGCCAGCATTTAAAAAAAGGTCCCCGAGATTTCCCTATGGGCTTTCGTCTTGCGATGCAAGCCCATAGGGAAAATCGTCTAGCGAAGCGTCGCAAAAACCGAAAAACCCTTTCGTCTTGCGGGTTTTTCGTCTTGCGAGGCATTCGTCTTGCGGGGCACCACTGTATTAGTCTCATCTACTCAATTTACTGAAGCCGGTCTTTCAAATGTCCAGAAAACATTTTTCTCAGATGGACACTCACCAGTAGACTAGCATTTTACCTTTGCCCAAAAACCTTTTTGGGAGTTTTACCACTTCATATGAAGTAAAATATATTAGCTTTTCAGGTTGGATTATTCTTATAACCACCATTTTTTTAATCAATAAAAATTCATTAGGGTGGATCTGCGCAAGCTACATTCACAAGCACGTAATGGGTCACTTCAGTCAATCAATTAATAAACCTTTATTGGCATACATAGAAACCAGGAATATGTGGGTTAATGGGCCACTTGAAAACAATAATTCCCCCCTTTCACTGTTTTTAAGCTTGAATATTTGCACAGCTGCTTAAGTCCTAGGGTTTTATTAAATCAAGTACCGATAGTGAAAGTCTTCTCAAGAAGCACATGGAAAACATTTTCAGAAAAAAATGACAAATAGGGACAAACTGAAACTCCTTACTGCTTTTGATGCAAATGGGCCCTCAGGCAGTTTACAACTGCATATTTCATTATATAATAAATTTTTAAGGCTGTTGTCATGCTGCAGTTTGTATGGCTGTCAGCAAGCGGCCATGGCAACTCCTGTCTGACAACAGACCAGCAGGCAGACGAGCTAACAAGCATGGTTGTGGAGTAGGTAGCCCAAGTGAACTGTTCAAAAGAGGAGAAGGAGGTACTTCGGAAGTGCCTCTCTCCCATTAAATATGACTGGAGAAGCACTTAACAGAGGGTGGTGCTTCAGAAAGCACCAAACCTTGGCTTTTGGTTAAGCTTTGGCAATGTGATGTGAGAGTAAAAAGGACTCTTTAGAAGCCCTGACATTCACAGTTTTGGTAAGCCAAAGTTTAATGTATCATGTGAATGCAGTCAATATAAATTAATAGAATAAACTTACCTTTAGAAACACCTGTATTTATTATAGAATACATGCTAAAATTTGATGGATTGGATCCAGAGAAAAGCATGGCAGAAGCTGATTTTCCTGCTCCCTTCTCCAATAGATCCCCCAAGATTCCCCTGAGGGTTGCTGAATAGGGTGGGAGGATGAACAAACTTCTGCGAGTGGGAGGCAGTGAAAAAGTCGGCTTTCACCAACCACATTATGCACACTTTCCTCTGGAAACAACACTAACTGTTCTTTTGAATGACCTGGTTTTAATCCTTAAGAAATATGTTCTGCTTTTGAATTTTAGAACATTATCATGGCCAGACTCGACAAGAGACGGAAAGGAATATTTGGCCCACCTATGGGAAAGAAGTGTATAATCTTTGTGGATGACATGAATATGCCTGCATTAGAACAGTATGGAGCACAGCCTCCTATTGAACTTCTGAGACAGTTTTTTGACCACGGCATCTGGTAACTATTCAGACTAAATTATTTTTATGTACATAGTTAAAAGAAAAGTGTCATTTTATCAGTTTGCTTTTATGCAATGCATTAGTAAACTAGATTTGTGAACATTGGCCAAAACTTTATTTGTAAGTCCCAGACTACTGATATTCAGAGTGTCCATCTCTAATTTTCATCTTCATCTAAGGTTCTTTTGTTGTTCTTGCTGAAATTAGTCATAAATGTAAAGGAGGTACCCTATGTTAATGTAATGTGTTCATATAATTATTGCTGCAGAATACAAACCCCATGATACTGTACATGAGAGATTTCCAAGTGCAGAAGTACTGTTCTATTTATAATTGTCTGATGATCATACTTCCATTTCTTTTGAAGGTATGACCTAAAAGATACAAATAAAATTGTATTAGTTGAAATACAGTTGATGGCTGCCATGGGTCCACCAGGTGGTGGAAGGAATCCAGTCACACCTCGTTTTCTGAGACACTTCAACATTTGCACGATTAATACCTTTAGTGATGAAACAATGGTCCAGATTTTCTCTACTGTTGTATCTTTCTACCTCAGAGCAAATGAATTTATCCCAGAATACTTCACAGTTGGAAACCAAATTGTCAGTGGCACTATGGAGGTACGATGCCAATATATACACTACATTTCTGGTTTACCTGCACAGGCAGAATATATAGGTGACTTCCAGTTCTGAAAGGCACATAGCTGGTGTTTTTTTTTTTTTAAAGAAAGGCACATGAAAAGGCTTCTGAAATTAAGATTTCAGAGGGCAGTTCAGATATTAGACATGTGTATGTCTGCACGTGCAATTAAAACTCCTTTTCTTGACTCAAAGTGCTTTTTACTGTTACAGATTAATTAGCCTAACTATGGACTAACCATTTAAGGATGGTTAGTCCATAGTTAAGGATGGTTAGTCCATCTATCTGCCTATTCCTGGCTTGTTTCCAAGGGGGAATAGTTTCTAATGCTTTGCTACTTTCTCCTTTAGTTTGTTCTTCATGTTTCTGCTGCCAGTGGAAGGATCTCAAGGCAGTCTGACCTCTCTAGGAAGCGAATGCCAATGTCTGAGAGCAACCGCTGAGAATCCCTTCTCCTCCCCACCTACCAAATCTGCCTGTGAGGTGGAGGGAATGAGAGAATGTCCTACCCAGAATATCTCAGAACCTGGGCAGGTTCATATGGGAGAATATAGTCCATCAGATAGCCTAGCATTAAGCCATTGTGACGACTGCTTTCCTTCTATAGTTCAATCTGCAATACTGATATTGTTCAACTTAATGTCATGTAGTATTATTCAGTTCTTCATATATTATACACAGCTATAGAGGCTCCAGTACTGACATTTCGGCTGTTTTCTGACATCAATCTTGCAGCAATTTAAGGATGTGTCAGCATAGAGGATATTCAGGAATCTGATGCTCTTATTCAGCATCCAGTCTTCTGTGGTCCTTCCCTTTCATTGTAGCTCATTTATGGTCAGTGTGGACATTGTCCCAAGTGCAGAGCAACAACAATGCAGTTTTTCTTTTAGATTCTGCATTCACATTTTTTTCAGGGAAATATTCTACATGTACTAAACCAAGAGTGCAAGAAACATCTGTGTGCCCTAAGTATGAAAAGTGTTTAAGTACAAAACTTAATTTAAATAGTTTTGTTAATTTTTCTTTCAATCTTCAAGGTATATAAGAAGGCCATGGACAACCTGTTACCAACACCAGCCAAATCCCATTATACATTCAATCTGCGTGACTTTGCACGAGTTATCCTAGGCTGCTTGCTCATCAAGAAGGATTCAGTTGTAAACAAGCATACAATGGTGCGTCTTTTTGTACATGAAGTATTTCGAGTATTTTATGACCGCCTTGTGGATGACACTGATAGAGCTTGGCTCTTCAAACTAATGAAGGATATTGTGAAAGAACATTTCAAAGAATCATTTGATGCAGTGTTTTCACATCTGAGACAAGGAAATGCACCAGTGAGTATTCATATTGTTTATTACAAGATGATCACTCTCTTTTTCTCTCCCATATTCATGCCTATTTCTGCCTGACTAGTTTTATTAGAACCAGAGCAAAACCATACCGCCTTGTATCATTCCATGTGCAAAAAGCAATCTTGTCTATTGGGGAATTAGGAAAACACTGATATTATTTATGTACATATAGATACAATTGCTGTAAATAAGTCTAGCAATTCAGGATGCAACACCAGATAAGTAACGCTAACTAACAGACAGACACACTGCTGAGCTGACATGCATTTGTCACAGATATAGTCATGGCACTGCGCCGTTGTCATAGCAACTGACTTGGCTAAGCTTGCATCTGTGATTATTTCACCTATGGGGTGATTTATTCTACTGAAGGAAATTAACTCCTGCTCATGTCCAGTTATTTCAACAACACACAGACACACAACACACACAATTATAAAATAATAGATGTTTTGGTTGACACAAATAAATAAGTAAATAAATATATTTATTTGAGATCATATGTGTCCCATATATTTATATTACCAAAACATCACAGCTGGGTTGCCTCTGCCCTTGAGGCCAGATGCAAAATGTCAACGACTGAAACAGCAAATATATATAATTGTATAATGTTAAGAAAATAAAAAAATGAAAAGAGGAATAACTGCTATTGTGAATGTGCCGTTTGCTTTTTCTGTATATATTTAAGACTGATGCCTCTTACAATTTGATACGGTTACTGAGAACCCAAATGGGTTGGGTTTTGACTCCCCTCATGTGACGGAGGCAGGAGAGCAATGAACTCTGGGAGGCAGGCTCAGTCCCCTTCAGTTTTCTCTCTCCTGCCTGACGGATCAGGTCATTTTCTCCCAGCTCTCTCTGATCTTCTCTGTCAGCTAAGTGGTTTTACCTTTAACAGTACTTCATTTCTACTCCTTTTCAGTTCCATCCAATATCCTTTCACTTTATAGTATTGTGTACATGTCCGTTTTCAAACTTTCCTCGTTTCTTTTCTGATCTCTGCTCAGGAAAAACAACAACAAAGAAGCAAACCTTTCCCGTTTAGGTCCTACTTTCACTTTCCTTCCCATTCCCTTGCTTCCTCTAATTGACTGCAGGCAATGTTTTTATTATTATTATTATTATTTATTTTATTTTGGATCCCTTAGGTGCCAACGTTTTTTTTCTCCAAAGTGACTGTCGGCCTCTGCAACTGTCCTCTGCCATCACTGGCTCCTTAGCAACAGTTGCCACCACATTCCAATTGGGTTACAATTTCTCTCTCTCTCTCTCTCCTGTGGATAGCATTCGTGCACTCCAATTGAGGATTGGAAGTGTGTTTTAGTCCACAAAAACTTCTGCTACAATAAATATTCTAGTTTTTAAAAGGCGCCTATGTTATAACGGGGCCTTTATTACCTTCTTAAAATAGGTTGTTAAGACATTTGGATTTGATATCCTGCTTTATCACCACCTGAAGGAGTCTCAAAGCGGCTAACATTATCCTTTCCCTTCCTCCCCCCAAAAAACACTCTGTGAGGTGAGTGGGACTGAGAGACTTCAGAAAAGTGTGACTAGCCCATGGTCACCCAGCAGCTGCATGTGGAGGAGCGGGGAAGTGAACCCCATTCACCAGATTACAAGACTACCGCTCTTAACCACTACACCACACTGGCTTCTTATTTGTTTATTGCATTTGTATCCTATCTTTTCCTCCAAAGCACCCACGGTGGCTTGCATAGTTCTTTCCCTACTCGTTTAAGCTCCACAACAACCTTGTGAGGTAGGTTAGGCTGAGTGGCAGTGGCTGGCCCAAGGTCACCCAGTAAGCTTAATGGCTGAGTGGGGATTTGAACCCTGGCCTCCCAGGCCCAAGTCTGACACACTAACTGCTCTGTTGTAGACTATATTCTATTTATTTTCTGCCAATAGGTAACTGAGGAAGATATGAGAAATCTGTTGTTTGGAGACTACATGAATCCAGATCTTGAAGGAGATGAAAGACTTTATTTTGAAATTCCAAGTGTACAAATGTTTAGTGATGTTGTGGATTTGTGTTTGGATGAATATAACCAAACTCATAAAACAAGAATGAACCTAGTAATTTTCAGGTGCATACTTTATTTATTTATTTATAATGATTTATGTGGTACTTTTTCTTAGGGTTTGTATAGATTATTATAGAACTGTGGTATCTGGGGCTGCTTCTTAGGGTGCTTCCACACAGAATTTTACTTAAGATGATCCAGGCAGAACTTAATCAACTGACTTGTTGATTCTCACCAACTATTTGTACAACCTGCTGAAACATGTCAGCTGTTTCAAAAAGGCCACAGCTGGTGGTATACACATGCATTACTGTGAAAAGTCTTAGTAAATATCCTCTCAAATATCCACAGTGTGTTTGCTTTAAATTTAAATGCACCTGAGGAGACACCTACTCCTACAACTTATAAGGTGACAGCAATCTTTCATGATCTGGCCAAAAAGTCTTAATCCAGAGTAGTAGTATTAGTAGTAACAACAGCAACAACAACAATTTATTACTTATACCCTACCCATCTGGCTGGGTTTCCCCAGCCACTCTAGCGGCTTCCAACGGGGGATTAAAAATACATTAAAATACATTAAAGCATCGGTCATTAAAAACTTCCCTAAACAAGGCTGCCTTCAGATGTCTTCTAAACGTCAAATAGTAGAGAGAGAGAGTAGTGAAACTCCCTTCCATGCTCCCTAAGGTCATACAGTCTGAATCGGATAGCCCAGTGAAATATAATAAGTCAATACCATATTTCAAATCCAGACAGAAAAATTGTTGAGTTTTTTGAGTTTTTTTTAATTTTTGCCCAGAGGAAAATTTGCACTTCCGACATAGAAGTCAGATTTTCCTGGACATAAAGGTGATTTCCTCCCGGACAATAATAAATACTTAACTAACTGAGATTCTTCCCCCTCCCCCCCCAACATAAATCCTAGCTATGCCCATGAACTATAGCAAAGGGTTAGTGCTGCCCGCTTAAGCCAAGGTGAGGGATTATCCAAAGAGTGAGACAAATGAGAATACCCTCTGGGAGTCTGTATAACTAAAAGCACTAGTTTTGTGATCTTTGTTTTTAATAACGATGTATATATTTTTTTGTGATAGGTATGTGCTAGAACATTTGTCTCGCATATGCCGTGTGCTCAAGCAGTCAGGAGGTAATGCCTTACTTGTTGGAATGGGAGGAAGTGGGCGTCAGTCCATGACGCGTTTAGCTACATCTATGGCAAAAATGAATATATTCCAACCAGAGATCTCTAAGAGCTATGGAATGAATGAGTGGAGGGACGATCTGAAGGTAAAGATTTATATATGCTGGCGTTAGTCTGGAATCAATAAGCTTTATATTGCTCAATGCTGTCTTATTTATTGGATGCGAACTGTAACTTTACAAGTTGGGAGCCTAGGAAAACTCGCAGGAAGATGCAGTCTCCCTTTCTACCCAAAGTGATTTCTAGCAGGAAGAATGAATTGGTTGTGGGAAAATAGTGGGGGGTGGACTCCAATCTGAGCAGTACAGTGTGAGGAGTGGAGTTTACATGCCCGTTTCCCATGTTGTATCAGCAGTCCTGAACCTGAGTGCTATTAAAAGGGGATTAAATGCAAGAGCAACTTGCTCCAGCAATTCCTGTCCTGAACAGAACAGTAAAGGCAAGAATTAAACTTCTTAAAGCCAGGTAGTTAAAAACCATTCATAACTATGAACTTCTGCTTGAAGGGAATAAACCTCCCCACAGCTCTTGCTCTTCCCCTGGCAGGTAACTGGGATGTCCTTTCCACTCAAAAGACAACTGATTCTTGCAGCAGGGAAGAGGACCAACCATCACCATCAGAAGATTTACCAATCAACTTCTCATTTCACTGTTCTGTTTTTTACACAAATCAAACATTTCTGTACACCTAGCATAGGCGTACGCAACACATTTCATTAGGATGTGCACCCAGGAATATATATATTTTTATGCAAGCATTTATTGAATACATTTAAGTACATTTATTGTACTTAAATATTTGTTGTTGCTTTTAGAATCTCTTGAGGAGTGCAGGTGTGAAGGGCTTGAAGACTGTATTTCTGATCACAGACACCCAAATTAAGGAAGAAGGATTTTTAGAAGATGTTGATAGTGTGCTAAACACTGGAGAAGTCCCCAACCTTTTTGCAGCTGATGAAAAGCAAGAAGTTATGGAGGTGCTATGATGAGAAATGCATGATTTACTACTTCTTGTAAAGTATAATGTTACAATTAAAATAAACATTGCTTTTAAAAAATATGTAATCCTACTGCTTAGAATTCAGTTCAAACTATTAATTTAAATGGATCTTTTTTAAGAAGGACTTAGCTGACTACAACCATCTGCTTTTCTAACACGAGTAGCTGATTATTTTTAATTGCTATGTGCTATTTCCCTTTTAAAGATTAAGCATTAAAGAGGAATATTTCTTATGCTCATAATGAGGTCATTACATCTGATTAGGAGCTAAGTCTTATAAACTAGTTTAACAGGCATGATTTTCTTGCATATTAACAAAGATTGCTGATATCTAACTCACAATTAGAAATATAATTTCTTTGTCTTATCCTGCATAGATTATACTAATTTTTTATTACTTTTCAGAATCACGTTTTAGAATTTTTGTAATTCTTTTTGGTACATTTATTATCCTTTAGGGTGTTCGTGCAGTAGCCCAGGCAGGCAGTAAGCATGAAGAGCTCAGTCCCTTGGCTTTATTTGCTTTCTTTGTGAACCGCTGCAAAGACAATTTGCATGTTGTGGTAGCCTTCAGCCCAATTGGAGATGCTTTTCGCAACCGACTCAGACAGTTCCCATCTCTCATCAACTGCTGTACTATTGACTGGTTCCAGGTACTTAAATATGATAGGTACTTATGTACTGAGACGTCAATATAGCTTCCTCAATATAGTCTGGCCTATGGAAGCTTGCTTTTGCCTCTCTTACATGTTTTCTCACGTTGCAAGAATTACGTATGCCTCCTCCCATAGAGAGTAATCCAGCTTTGTAAGTACCATGTACATCTGTTACCAGGTCACAGTGAATTGGGGGGAACTTGTGCTATAAATGTAAGGCTGCTTTTGTAAAAGCAAAAAACTAAAAACTCCCTCCACAGCAAATTGTCTCAAAGCACACTGGTTTGTATTATAAAGTGTGCCATTCACAGGCAATCTGACATTCAACTCTGGGGATCTTTTGCTGTTGAGAGTTGGATGCACTCCAGAGTTTGGCACCCCAAGAGTTAACACAGACAACAGAGATAAATCAGAAGTAAATCTGATTATATCAAAAGGGAATTAGCATGTTTACAAAAAATCTTAAAATCAATAAACAGCATGCTTATAGTAGGCTAAGTTTAGAAGAGGTTAAAACCTATGTAAGAGTTGTTCTTAAAATATGCCTGGAAATACACAGGAAAAACTAGGATGCAGTCAGGAAAAGGCAGTGGGGGATGCTGGTTGAAGGGGTAAGGTGGTACTAGAAAAAGAAGATTTATGTTGACTTCTGCAGCTTGTTTGTCAGGGGAATAAGAAATCTAGAAAGTGGAGTGCAGACATTGACTTGCAGGAAAATAATATGAACCATTCCTCCTTTCCCGAACTACTAGCAGCAGATTTCATGAGGAACTGCTGCTGGGGACATACTCAAATATGCTGTGCTATGCTTAATAATGAAGAGAATATCACAAGTAGTGTTTCTATTCTTATGTTTTCCAGCCATGGCCTGAAGATGCTCTTGAACGTGTGGCTATTAAATTTTTGGAAAGGCTTGAGCTCACAGACAATGAACGTCAGGAAGCTGTTCCCATCTGTAAACACTTCCATACTTCTGTGTTGTCCCTTTCTGAAAGGTGGTCTTTCTAAAATATATTCATAAAGCAAGCTGTTGTAAATAAAAGGAGAAAGAGGGAAATACTAGAAGGGAAGAGAAAAGTTTTAATGTTTCTGATCAATAATATTAAAATAATATTGCTAAACAAAATTAAAATTTAGTACAGAAATAAACAAAATATTTTAGAAGTAATGCTTGAACACATTATGTAAGGCAGCTTTAGATTATCTCATTTATATGATTTGACTTTACCCAGAGTAAATAGACTATGAGTAGCAAGAGCCTCATCCTCAACTCAGGATCAAATTAGAAGCATGAGGTATGTGAATGGGATCTCTTGCATTATTTTTTTAAGCAAAGAGATGGAGAGATTCAGATAAATATTATGATGCTGGAGTGTTGCCTCCCTCCTCCCCATATTCCTGATTTAGATCTCAGCCTCTCTCACACACACATGATATTTGTGTATTTTCCTTTTCATGGCAAATCTCAGCTTCATAGGAGAATAAATAGGTAAATGGGCCGATGTGTTTGCTTCTCCCATGCACCACCTCAGGTAGGAATGGAGAATAAATTAAAAAACAACAACACAAGATTCTGTTCACAGATCCTCCATGTCATATCTAGTTTGACCCTTAGCTAACTGATGGAATAGGTTTTGCTAGTGAGTCATTCTGTTATAGCTTTCCCAGTTTGTCTTTGTACAACAGTCTCACCATCCTTATTCAAAACTGAAAATAATATTTACCCCACTAGTAATAAGGGAAGAGGAAGCCTTACAGATTTAAGGGGGGGAATGGAGGAAGACACTTGGAAATTGCACGATCAGTAAGTAACACAACTGCATTTCTAGAAAAAATGATTGTCTGAAAAAGCACTTAGTATCATAACCTTGCAAAGTTTGACAAATATTCAGGTAATATCAGATGCTCAATGAAACAAATAGATCCTTCTGTTTTAATACCTGGTAGAGTGAAATATTTCTTTCTCATTCCACAGATTTTTGAACCAATTGGGACGACATAATTACGTTACTCCTACCTCCTATCTTGAACTTATTGCTTCCTTCCAACAACTTTTGACTCAGAACCGAGATAATGTCATGAAAGCAAAGAAAAGATATACTAATGGCTTAGATAAACTAGCTTTCGCTGAATCTCAGGTATGTCCATTGTAACTAAGGTTGCTTACCCATGCCTGGTTTTCATGTAGTGTGAAGCTGTGATTTGTTCAAGTATTGGCATAAGCTCAACACATCATCGCCCTAATTACTATGTCCATGCCGCTTTTCAGCTGCTCTGGGCAACAGCCAAACCATACCATATTATTTCTCTGATGCTGGTCAGAAACACTGATACTATTCTCTGCAGTGTAGTCCAGAATCCCAACTATCCAGAAGGGTGGTGAGGAGAAGTGGGTGGGGCACTGCAGCTTCCCAGGCTTCCCAAAACAGATTGTTGCTTATGCTTAACAAGAGCAAGAAGGAAGGGGTGAAGCTCAGGAAGTGTGGTGTGGTGCAACCATAGTTGCACTAAAACAAACCACAACTTAGAGAAAACACAGCAGGTAGCCTGGTTTGTTTTGCCCTTTGTTTTCATTTATTTGTTTCTGTGTGCTCTGTGTTTCATTCCTAAAACATGTTGATTGTGTTGAAATTAGTTTTATTCTATCTTTAGAGCATATTATATTCTGCACTCTCTTCTTTTTTTCATCTTTCAAATGAATGAATCAATCATGTTGCCTTATAATACTTTGCTTATGGCACTATCCAATGTTTGTTCAGTAAGGCCCATTGCGTTCAGTGGGACTTCCCCCTAAGTAAGTATTTCTTAATGACACATTTAAATGCTTCATTTATCTCCACCCCACCCCCCACATGCCATACTTTAAAACAACTCATGGAAAATTGCTCTTCATTTTAGGTTGGTGAAATGAAGCAAGAATTAGTTGATTTGCAGCCTAAGTTGGAGCAGGCTAAAGTGGACAATGCAAATATGATGAAGGTAATGTTTCTGCTCCTAAAGATGTGTCAATGCTGCAGTGCACACAGTGGTCTAAATGTTGCTGGTGTAGCTTAACTGGGCATCTAGCAAAGGGCAGCTGGGGAATGTTCAATTTGCTTTATTTCAGGCCAGTTGCAATCCAGTATGCTATTTGTTAATTAACAGGTTAGGTCGAGATTTCTACACACACATGCACTTTTATTGAAATACCAGCTGTGGCCCTTTTTGTAATAATTTCACTCTGCCACACTGCACCCCAGGGAGGGTGTAACTACAAAATGTGCCTCTCGCTGTATTATATCAGCTGATTGGAATCAGGGCTTAGAATTTTATGTAAAGTTGTCCTTTATAACATCAATTCATCTTTTCTAAAATAATAGCTTTTCTGAATAAATTAACAAAGAAATCTGTTGGAGCTCTACAGGACTATTCTACTACATGGAACATTTCATTTCATGTCTTCTTTCTTTAGATAATTGAGAAAGAATCTGCAGAAGTTGAAGCAAAAAGCAAAACTGTTAAAATAGATGAAGAGCTTGCTACAGAAAAAGCAACAGAAGCCACAGCACTGAAGAATGAATGTGAAAGTGATCTTGCAGAGGCCATTCCTGCCCTAGAGGCAGCATTGTCTGCACTTGATACACTGAAGGCAAGTTAAATACAGTGGAAGCTTGGGTTGCAAACATGATCTGTGTGGGAAGCATGTCCACAACCCGCAGCGCCCGCAACCCGCAGCGCCCGCAACCCACAGTGCCCGCAACCCACAGCAGCACATGCGCGGGTTGCGATTCGGCACTTCTGCGCATGCACAAAGCGCAATTTAGCACTTCTGCGCATGCGTTAGTGCCAAAACCCAGAAATAACCCATTTTGCTACTTCTTGGTTCAACGCGGTGCATAACCCAAAATCGCACAACCCACAGCGTCTGTAACCCGAGGTATGACTGTAAATAGAATAAGAGCATGACCTGGAATAGCATTATTTTGATATGGATGAATTGAAGGGGAGGTCCCAAAGCTTAGCAGTAGAGTACATACTTTGCACATAGAAGGTCCCTTTTCATTCCCTGACATTTTCAGTTCAAGGATCAGGTAGCCTGTGTTTGGAAAAACCTCTCCCTAAAGCCCTGGAGAGCCATTGCCAGTCATATTCAAACTGCAGGTTATGTTAATCACTAGGTTTGCCCTCAAATACAATATTTTTTTCTCCCCCACATAATCAGCATGAAGATTCCATTCTTGTTCAGGACACTGGTGTGTGAGATAGAGGACTTTAACCCTTTGGTCCCTTCTGTCTGGATCAGACATTGCCATCCAGGCCTGTTGTTTGCATGATGGTGGTGGTGGTGATGGGGAAGCCTGGGTGATTAATGTATCAGCAATTTGTAGAGTTAACTTCTTGTAAAGGGTTCAGCTTAGCTCTACTCTTGTGCCTGCTCATATTTTAATATCTGAAGATAAAAATGAAGTCATTGGACCATGGATTTCAAAAGATTCCAGCCGCTATATGCTGACTTATTTATGTTATATGTTGATTTATCATATTATTAGGTAAATCCTAGATATAGGTGAAAAATTCAACATGGTGTGGCTTAGTTGCAGTGCGTCTATGTGCACAACATGAAGACTGATTTTGTTTTAATATATCATGTTTTAAGGCATTATATACTGTAATAGAAGTCAACAATCTATTTCATTCTAGCCTTCAGATATTACAATTGTGAAATCAATGAAGAATCCACCATCTGGTGTTAAACTTGTTATGGCTGCCATCTGTGTCATGAAGGACATAAAACCTGAAAAAGTTGCAGATCCGTCGGGGATTGGAGGAAAGGTAAAAAAGCTGACAGTAGAACAACAAATATCTAATTACAAAATTCCTAGGATGTATAAAGGGAATATTTTTGATCTTCAAGCATAGATGTTTTACTTCCTCATGCAGGAAGCTTCATCTTCCATCATACTATTCAAAATCTCATGGAAAATGTGAATTAGATTGTTAATTAATATCTGACTAGCTCTTTAGAATATTGTGTATTTTCGTATTTTCTTTTGTGTTGAAATATTTTACATACTGCTTTAACTTTCTTTTAAAGATTTTAGACTACTGGGGACCTAGCAAAAAACTTTTGGGTGACATGAATTTCTTAAGAGATCTGAGAGAGTATGACAAGGATAACATTCCAGTAAGTTTCGTATGTATGTTCTTATTTGCTAGAGAGTCAGTGTGAAAGTGGTTTCCTTCCTTCCAGTTTTCTTTTTTTATATCAATTTTTATTAACTTTTCAGTTTATGCATCTCAAAATAAACATTTTGCATAATACCATGTAACAATTGACTTCCCTCCTTTCCCTTTCATAGTTCATTTTACTTATCATTACTGCATATTTTACTATAGCCAATCTAATTGTTTCTCCATTTTACATCCTTCAGATATTTACCATACTGTTCAATTTATCTAAATGCTACCAGCGTTTAATTGTACACAATTATTTTCTAAATATTCAGCAAAAAATTTCCACTCCTCTTTAAATAAAGATTCTTCTTGCTCTCTTATTATATAAGATAAACCTGCTGCTTCCACAAATTCTATTATCTTAAGTCGTCAATCTTCCTCACTAGGGATCTCGCTCACTTTCCACTTTGGGCTACCAAAATTTGAGCCGCTGTGGTTGCGTACATAAATAATGTAGTAAACAGTGGGTCTTCCTGGGGAAACAGCAGGGCAACTAAAAATGCTCTTGGGAAACATGGGACAAGCGGAAGTGTGTCTGTGCATGTACTCCCTTGGTGCATGCATTAGCAGAAACTGAATTACTGGATCCTAAATATAAATTTATATTCAACCGTATGTAATGTATTTTTCATATAGGTATCTGTGATGCAGAAGATTCGTGCTGAATATCTAACTAATCCTGAGTTTGATCCCCCTAAAGTGGCTAAAGCATCCTCAGCAGCAGAAGGTTTATGTAAATGGATTATGGCAATGGAAGTTTATGACAGAGTAGCAAAGGTATGATTATTTACCTTATTTTTTCTCAACACTGAAAATTATTACATAATGCTAATTTATCCTCTAGGATACTCACATATACACCTGATATATATTGCATCTAAATATAGTGGTTACCAGCCATGGATAGGCGTATCCTCAGTGATTTGTCTTATCCTTTTCAAGTCAAGTGTACTAACCCTAGAATGGGCTGAAAGTGTCTGAAAGATTCTACTACTGAGCAGTGGTGGAGTGTAAAGAAACGCTGCCCAGGGCAGGATGCACCCCTGGGAGGGGTGTGGTGCAGAAGGAGCACCCTGCGGCTCTCCTTGCAAAACAGTGCAGGGGGTACACTTGCATGCCACAGTTAGGAGAGTGAGTGGCAGCATAGCCAGCCACCCACCCTCCTCTCTCCATTGGGTGGGTCTCTCTGCTCCTCAGGTCAGGCTTGACCCATGGATGGAGGTGCTGCAGCTGGGCACCTCGCATGCCTGCAGCCTCTCTTCCCCTGGGTCAGGGTGGATCTGGGTTGGAGCTGTCACAGCTGGCGGCTTCCCTCCACTATGGTGGAGCTTTGTGCAACACAGCTCAGCCAAGGAGAGAGACGACAGCTCTCTGCCACCAACTCTCCATTCGCCCTGGGTCAGACGTGACCTGGGAGCAGAGCTGAAGCAGAGCTGCATCTGGGCATAAGGAAGCTTTCTGGGCAGCTCCCTCGCACCCTGGAGTCTGTTGTGGGGGTGCCTGGTCGTGCCCCTTCCAGAAAATGCACCCAGGGCAAAGCTCCACACCCCAACCCGCCCGCTACACCTCTGCCACTGAGGGTGAGTAGATCTTGGTCTTGCCAGTAGTGAATGGAAAGCTAGTTGGAAAGCCCATATATTCTCTGAGGGGAGGGATACAAAAGTGGCAAGTAGACAAACAGAAGGAAACAACACACTGACCAGTTAGCTGCCAAAACCCCTTAAAATCCTGCATATGATTTTTTTTTTGCCAGTATACATTTGCCATAATAGGCATCTGGGTGAAAAAAGCCCAAGGTGCAGTATGAAATTAAAAAGTAACATTGAATTTACTTCCAGTGTAACCAGAGTTTACAGAAAATTTAAATTGGGGGGGGGGGGGGACTTGTAAACTAACTAAAAAAGAAAACTTAATTTTTCTTAGGGCACAAGTCTTAGCCAAATGCCCGGTGCATGGAAGCAAGCAATGTAACCCACTTACCTGAGAGTAAATCCCACCCAGATACACCGATTTCATGTATTTTTCTAGATTCATTTAATATTACTTTATCACCCTTAGTAAAATTTAGTAAACTTTTATTAAATGTATCTAATAGGTGGTTGCTCCTAAGAAAGCCCGTTTAGCAGAAGCACAACAGTCGTTGGCACAAACGATGGCATTACTTAATCAGAAAAGAGCTGAACTTCAAGCGGTTGAAGACCGTTTGGAAGCATTGCAACAAACCTTTGTTGAGAAAACTGAAGAAAAAGCTCGCCTAGAATTTCAGGTGGACTTGTGTGCTAAAAAGCTGGAAAGAGCAGAAAAGCTTATTGGAGGACTTGGTGGAGAAAAATCAAGGTCAGATGAAAATACACTGTACCCATTCTAGCAAGAACTAGATTTAAGACGCACATGTTGTATAAAATAAATTATATTTAGTAGAATACACAAACATTTTAAAATGAAAAAGTTAGCTTACATAAGTAAAAAATGTCTCCAAATATCTGTATTTCAATTGTTTAAATAACATACAACATGATTTTTGAATTAGATGCAAATGCCATTTTTAATTCTTATAGCAGCTCCCATGTAACTGGAATAAATGCTGATGAAATAGGCTATTCTTTTTTACCTAATTTAATATTGTGTTTTCCCCCTAGGTGGTCTAATGCAGCAAATGACCTTCAAAACACATATGATAATTTGACAGGAGATGTCTTGATATCAGCGGGAGTGATAGCTTATCTTGGTGCTTTCACTTCTGGATTTCGACAAGAGTGTGCAAAAGATTGGAGCAAGCTATGTAAAGTAAGATTGTGTGAAACTAGTAGTTTTCATCCAGTGTGCCATGGGACCCTGGGGTGCCTTGAATGGTGGTCAGGATGCTGCAGACAACACTGGCCTCTGTCCCTCTCTCCTTCCTTCCCTCCTCTGATGCCCTCTCACATCTTTCTCCCAAAGGCTTGCATAACTGTTTGTTGCAGCAGCCCTGGCTACAAGCTCCCCAGGCGAATGATGCCTCTGGGGCTGGCCATGGGGTGCTTCCCAGCCCCCTGTGGGGCAGTGTGAAGAAGCATCTCTCTTTGGGGCAGAGGGGCAGCTCATAGAGCAGGAGTAGCATCTGCAGCTGCCCAGAGGACTTCCAAGGAGAGGAGAGAAGAGAGGAGGCTGAGGGAAAACTCCACAAGGGAGGGTGTTTGAAAAAGGGTGAGAGGCTGCCAGTTCTGCAGGCAAGGGGTGACACAACTGGGCTCCTGAGCTCCACAGGGGGGCTGCAGAAAGAGTGTAGTTGGTTGAGGCAGCCATGGATCCATAAAAGTTGAAAACCTCTGTGTTAAAGTATTGTTATTAATCTCCAGAACAAAGTTCTCTCCTAGTGCTGGCTCTTTCAGTAGATCTCATATTTACGTACAGGTCAGGGAACAGTGAAATGTATTTTGTTGATTATGGTGGGTGAGTTTCAAGTGTTTATGGGGATTTTTAAATTAATGGGATTAAATAATTATTGATGGCTTTGATAGGAGTTCAGTGTAGCACTATGGCAATTGTTACATTAGTGCAAACATTTCAGCTTGCCAGATGGAATGATCTCTCCCTCTTTTTCTTCCATGTACTATTTTGGGGGCTTTCCCAACACCCCCTGAGTCAATTTGGGGGCGGGGAGGTGGAGGTGATGGGGGGAAAGTCCTGTTGTGCTTGTAGAAGTCTATGAGCAGGCTTCTGCTAGCAGGACTTGTTAGCTGAATCTTGCCCTTTGAGTTGCATCCATTGCTAGTGCTGCTTTGAGTAGATCCATTAAAAAGAATGAACATGACTAATTTAGGTCCATTTATTTCAGAGGGTCTACTGTAAGAAGGACTAACATTGAATACAACATAATGGGATGCATGGCCTGATCCTTTGTCTCTCACTTTGCTTTCTTGTTGATTTAGTGTTATCTGAAATGTTTGGATATGCTTTTGCTAGAAATGTGATTGACTTGTCAACAGATGGAAACAATATAAATAACTGGAGCAGCTTTCAAGAATGTATGGGCAAGTTGTATGCAAGGATCCCCACTTCCCGGGCCACTCTTGTCAGTCCAGGGAAACACACTTGTGTAGGTTTCAGGCATTTTAATGTGGTTTTGTGGCCTTAGCCAAAAACAAAACAATCCCAACTCGAGAAATACCCTCTAAAGTCAGAACTTATTAGCCAGAACATATTCTTAAAAGTTGGGTTGCATTCAGCTAATTCTCCATTCTTAGATGTCTCTTGAGTTCAGCAGGTGTTTCTGTGAATGGAATCTGGGAAGCCAATTTTTGCAGATTCTCTCTTCCGCAGCCTCCTGTGCCCCCCCCCCACTGCTCCAGTGTGGTTGGGGACCCTTTGAAACATGGTGGGAGGTGGTGCCAGGGAAGGCTGCAAGGGCATTTGTGAAAATTGCCCCTTTCCTTACCATTCAGAGAAGCCTCCACTGGAGCCAAGAGCCTACTATGCATAATTGGATATAACTCATTGTAGTGACTTGGAAAAATATTTTTGGGATTGCCTGCTGTGTCCTTTCCTCGTTTTCTGTCACCTGCCCTGCTAGAAACTGAGGTTCAGTGCAAGCCATTAACTGGTTTTATATAAATTGTTCATAAATACTTGATATTAAGGGAAAAATTATTTGTCTTTACAGGAGAAAAAGATACCTTGTTCTGAGAGCTTCTCCCTGAGTAAAACACTTGGTGATCCAATAAAAATTAGAGCCTGGAATATTGCAGGTCTTCCAACAGATCAGTTTTCTATAGACAATGGTGTGATTGTCAACAACTCTAGACGTTGGTAGGTAATGCAAACCTATTATTTTGCTAAACTAAACTAAAATTAGCTTAATGCAGTAATATTTATACTTTCCATAACGCTGATTCAGATTTCTAATATTCTTTTTATGATGGCTAAAATTGTCCTCAAAATGATGTAAATATGTTTTTGACGGCTTGTTGAGAATATAAAGTGTCAAGTACATAAAACAAAAATAATCATGACAGTCTGTATGCATAGAACATAGGAAGCTGCTTTACACTGAGTAAGACCATTGGCCCATCCTGCTCAGTATTTTATACAGCAAGCAACCTGTGGTATTTGCTATTGGAAAGTGAATGTTCAAAGTATAGATGCGCTGCCAGTCAATTTGGACCAAGGGAGAGAGCAAGAGTAAGGAACTAATGATGGAGGGTCCTTGGGCAGTTGCAGCAAAATTGATGGGGGTATGTGTGTGTGTGTGTGGCAAAATATTGTTACAGGTGGGTAGCCATGTTGGTCTGCCATAGTCGAAACAAAATAAAAGAATTCCTTCCAGTAGCACCTTAGAGACCAACTAAGTTTGTTATTGGCATGAGCTTTCATGTGCATGCACACTTCTTCAGATACGCTGAAACAGTAGTCACCAGTCCCTTATATATATTGAGAGGGTGGGGAGGGGTATTTCTCAGAAGGGTGGTGGGAATGAGTGATTGGCTGATAGGTGTGGTAAACCTGTTGACGACTGTTAACGACTGCAATTGGTCTTACAGGAAAAAGCAAGGGGTGAGATGGCTAAAAATAGCTTTATCATGTATAATGAGATAAGAATCCAATGTCTCTATTCAGACCGGGTCTCTCCATGATTTTAAGTTTGGTAACAAGTTGCAATTCAGCAACTTCTCTTTCCAGTCTATTTCTGAAATTATTTTGTAATAAGACAGCTACTTTGATATCTTGCATAGACTGTCGTGGGAGACTGAAGTGTTCTCCTACTGCTTTCTCTGTCTTGTGATTCCTGATGTCAGATTTACTGTGTTGATGAAATGAAACAAAATATGGGGGGAAATATATTACGTAAAACTTCATGGGGTATCTGAAGAGAGATGCTGACTTTGATCACATTCTCCTCAGCGATGATATATGTCATAGAGAGGGTAAAAGCATTTGGTTTGCATTTCGCTCAGTTTGCCTATGAATAAAAAAGGCAGAAAGGTGCATATAGCGGCAAAGCAAGTTAAATTTTGATGCAGTAGGGGAAAGCCTGAAAAACTGCACCTAATATTTTAGCTAGTAATTTAAAACAATTGTAGGCTTTGAAGGGAAAAAGAGTTACTGACTCAAATGCCAAATCAATTTCTGAGACTGAGAAAAAAAAATATTGTAAAGGTGTACCCCAGTGGTCATAAACTAGTAAATCATTCAGATTATGAATCCAGAGATTCTAGTTATATAACCATACTGTGGATTCTATTGTAAAGTTCCCTTTGAGATCCAGTTCGAAAACATACCACCACGAGTAGATAAATAGGTACCAATGCGGCAGGAAGGTAAATGGTGTTTCCGTGTGTTCTGGCACTCATTACGAAGTCCCATGCACCAGAAGAAGTTTAGTCATGCTAGCCACATGACCCAGAAAAGCTGTCTGCAGACAAACGCTGGCTCCCTCGGCCTGAAAGCGGAGATGAGCGCCGCACCCCATAGTCAAATTCAACTGGACTTAACGGTCCAGAGGTCCTTTATCTTACCTTACCTTACTAGTCTAATGTGTTTTTAAAAAGTAAATTGCTGTAGGCAGTAATTGATTATTAAACATTTGTTCTTTTTTTAAAAAAATGAAAATCTGATATGTTGCAGGCCGTTAATGATTGATCCCCAGGGTCAAGCAAATAAATGGATTAAAAATTCTGAAAAAGAGAACAGGCTGAGTGTAATAAAATTCACAGACACAGACTACATGAGAATTCTAGAAAACTGCATTCAGTTTGGAACTCCACTTCTGCTTGAAAATGTTGGAGAAGAAATTGATCCTTCACTGGAGCCTCTGCTTCTTAAATCAACTTTTAAACAAGGTACAACAAATCATTGTGATCTCCAAACTGTATTGGAGTATTTATTGGATATTTCTTGTACACTTTATTGCATTGTGTAATGCTTTTCTTTTTATTCCTTAAATACTGCTCCATAGCAACAGAAGAAGGTAATACAAGAAAGCATGTTTGAGTTTAGATCTTTATTTTATGAAATAGTCTGCATGCAGTGTCTTGTATAGTAATAGATTGAAACAGAAGAACCTTAATACTATTTTCTTTAAGATCAAGTTACCATACTGCATATACAATAATCAGTAATGTTTTGTGCTGCTTTGATCACCCTCTTCTGTTAAGCAGCAATTACAAAGTGAAGAGAGCTAGAAGGACCTATTTTAAAGAAGGACCAAACTTAATTTCCTTAAACAGTTGTATAAAGGATAATATTTTGGCACGTGCAGATATTCTTGTCATACACTCTGCTAGTTTTAAATCAAAATAAGAAGCCTCACTTTTTTGCCAGTGACTCAGCTCAGTCACAAAATTTGGGTTCTCCTGAATGCATACAAAGTAAATTATACCAGTTTTCAAATGTCTAAGAGGGAAATATTTGCTTAATGCCACCCAAATACACACTAATAACAGTAAGGAAGTAATTTGCTTCCTCTTCCCTGCTGTTGCACCAGTGAAGGCTCCAGCCTGGCCATGTGAGAAGTAAAATATATATACATCTTTCTGTTTAATTCTGGTGCTGCAGAAGAGCCCATAGAGAAAAGCAGGTTTGTTGTTGCAGTACCAAGGACAACGCCTAATGAGCTACTTGCTCCAACAAAGGTTGGAAGCACACTGAGTCCTTTTGAGGCTCCTCTTCCAGTCCATCTCTCCAAGGCTCTGTCTCCTCATGGAGAACTATTCTTTTAAAGTGCCAACCCTCTCATCTGAAGATAGGCCTTTCAGCATTCCAGGGCCTCCCACTTGGCATGCTCCCTGTCCTGTTGGGCAGGAGAGGCATTGTGGAAGGCATTCAGTTCCTCAGACCCAAGAGGGTCTATGAGGGTTTCTGGCTGTGGTTCTAGAGACCATGGTGCGGTGAGAGCAGGTTCAGTGTGACCTGATTACCAGCATTAGGTAGAGCAAGGAACCTGGTCTGGCTCCTTAACAGCACTGTAGCCTCCAGATCAGTGTTCTGGTCACTGCTGACAATTTCTCTTGAAGCAGGAAAGTAGACAGATTTTAGACACCTAGGTCCCAGGGTTCCCATTAACTGTTCGTCACCCAGCCACAGGAACATGACTTGAATTCATGTTGAGACTTGGAGAAATCAAATGGATTCTCTTTAGTTTTAGCTCCCTTGAATTAAAATAAACATCACACTTTTCTGAAAGCAATGCAGAATGCTGCCTAGCTCCTCTGCATTTCTCCACTGCACGATTCAGATGTTATTCTGCAATTAGGAAAGCTTGATTGCAGAATATATATATTTTTGTGCATAGGAAAAACAACTAAATATGTTTGTCTTTTCAACTCCAGGGGGCATGGATTGCATTCGGCTTGGTGAAACAATTATTGAATATTCCTTTGATTTCAAATTTTATATTACCACCAAATTAAGAAATCCACATTATTTGCCTGAACTAGCTACCAAGGTTTCTTTACTCAACTTCATGATTACTCCAGAAGGACTTGAAGATCAGCTTCTAGGCATTGTTGTAGCAAAGGAAAGGTAAATGTTCATATTCTCCACAGGGCGTTTTTGAAGGGTGGCAGGTGATGGGCTTCAATGTGGAGTGTGGCTCCTCCCTGTGCAACCAGCATAGTATGTAATATTTGATATATATCCTTTTTTTAGACCAGAATTAGAGGAGGAACGGAATGCTCTTATTCTCCAGTCCGCCAGCAATAAAAAACAACTAAAAGATATAGAAAATAAGATTTTAGAAACATTGCAGTCTTCTGAAGGGAATATTTTAGAAGATGAAAGTGCCATAACGATTTTGGACTCTGCCAAACTAATGTCTAATGAGATTACAAAGAAACAGCAGGTAAGCAACTTCAGGGTTCGTAAGTGATTGTTGTATTAAATGAATGGTGCACTGTTTGTGAAGTTATCCAAGCTCAGGCTTGGAGCTGAACCTCAAGAACCTGTAAAACCAAGAACATAGAAAGCTGCCTTATCGCAAATCAGACCAATGGGCCAACCTCTCTGCATACAAAGCAGCTTCTCTAATACAGAGTGTTTCACTGTCTCAAAAGTAGCTTTAATAGGTTGCTGATGACCAGAATGGGACCCATCCCTAGTGTGGTCTGCAGTTACTATATTGTGAACATAAATTTCTTTACCTTTAGTTTACATGGGTAGAGCTGGTAGGGAGGTAGGCAGGTTTGTAGAAATTTCCTTTTTAGATAAGTGCAACTACTGATACTGCTTGGTGAATCCCAAAAAACTGAGGGGAATGCGCCTACCTCCCAGAGTTCATTGATCTCCTGCCTCCATCACAAGCCCCAAGCCTCTTCAACTTAGATCAAAATCTGAGTGGGAGAAGAATACCTGGCAAGCCCCCCTCATGCATCTCTGTGCCCTTCCTTACCCCTAAGTGCCCTTCACTGCCCCTAGCATTCCCAAGTCACACTCCTTCCTTTCATTAAGGTTAGTGGTGGCTGCACAAGCATAGGAACAGGAGATACTAAAAAAAGAGGAACTTTTTCACTCTGCTTCTGTCGTTCTATTGCCCTGGCTAACAGCATGATTGAGCGCAGAGAATTACTGGAACTGCTACCCAGAACTTGTAGGAGTCATTTTTGAAAACTATAGTTCCCATATTCTTCTTACCCTGTAACACTATTAACAAGGGCAGTGGAGGAGTGTGAAGGAGGCAGCCTCACCTGTTGTTACTTCTGCTCTCATGCTGCTGATGTAAATAATGCAAAGCAGGGGTGGGAGACCTCAGTCTTGGGGTCAAAATAGCATGCAGAAATACATTATACTAGGCAAACTTGCTTTGCAAAAGTGTTTATACTAGAAGAAATTCACACAAAAATGCTGATAAAATTTTAATGATCTTTTAAAAATTGAGAGCTGGTGTAGAAATGTGGAGAACTGAACTTAAGATTGGCAAAGTGAGAAACACAGAGAAACTGAAATAGACAGGTTTGCCCATCCATAGGTGCTTGTGTGTGAAAACCTCTGGCTTTGTCATAGCTGGAGTGACTGTACAAAGATAAGAGTCACAGCCATTGCTCAACACATGTTTGCATCTCATCCCACCCTCCATGTTATGTGTCCCCTGAAAGTTTGCCCACAATGGAATATAACCCTCAGGGTTATATTCAGAAGAGTGACTAGTGGGGTGCCACAGGGTTCTGTCTTGGGCCCGGTCTTATTCAACATCTTTGGATGATGGACTCACGGGCATCTTGATCAAATTTGCAGATGACACCAAACTAGGAGGGGTGGCTAACACCCCAGAGGACAGGATCACACTTCAAAACGACCTTGACAGATTAGAGAACTGGGCCAAAACAAACAAGATGAATTTTAACAGGGAGAAATGTAAAGTATTGCACTTGGGCAAAAAAATGAGAGGCACAAATACAAGATGGGTGACACCTGGCTTGAGAGCAGTACATGTGAAAAGGATCTAGGAGTCTTGGTTGACCACAAACTTGACATGAGCCAACAGTGTGACGCAGCAGCTAAAAAAGCCAATGCAATTCTGGGCTGCATCAATAGGAGTATAGCATCTAGATCAATGGAAGTAATAGTGCCACTGTATTCTGCTCTGGTCAGACCTCACCTGGAGTACTGTGTCCAGTTCTGGGCACCACAGTTCAAGAAGGACACTGACAAACTGGAACGTGTCCAGAGGAGGGCAACCAAAATGGTCAAAGGCCTGGAAACGATGCCTTATGAGGAACGGCTAAGGGAGCTGGGCATGTTTAGCCTGGAGAAGAGGAGTTTAAGGGATGATATGATAGCCATGTTCAAATATATAAAAGGATGTCACATAGAGGAGGGAGAAAGGTTGTTTTCTGCTGCTCCAGAGAAACGGACACGGAGCAATGGATCCAAACTACAAGAAAGAAGATTCCACCTAAACATTAGGAAGAACTTCCTGACAGTAAGAGCTGTTGGACAGTGGAATTTGCTGCCAAGGAGTGTGGTGGAGTCTCCTTCTTTGGAGGTCTTTAAGCAGAGGCTTGACAACCATATGTCAGGAGTGCTCTGATGGTGTTTCCTGCTTGGCAGGGGGTTGGACTCGATGGCCCTTGTGGTCTCTTCCAACTCTATGATTCTATGATTCTATGGGTGAAAACATTTTCCTTCCCCTGGTGTAAAGGATCTGGTTTCTCTGATCCCTGATTCCAGGTGTCCTTCATTCACATCAATATGCTTTGCATGGATACATGGTACTCTATCCCACAGTGGGAGTCGGATCATAGGACTTGCTGCACAAGCCATGGCATTATATTGACATTGCACGGACCATTGCTGTATGAAAATATAATGAGAAAAAGGTTTAGGGCCAGCCTTCTACATTGTTTATTGAAAACAAGAGGAAGTGCCATATCATGCGCTACATTTGGACATCATTTTATTAGTTTCTACTAATAAATATATTCTCTTTAGATTGCAGAAAAAACTGAAATTAAAATAGCACAGTCTCGAGAAGGATACAGACCCATTGCAAAGCATTCATCTGTACTGTTCTTTAGTATTGCTGATCTGGCTAATATTGATCCTATGTACCAGTATTCTCTCAGCTGGTTTGTAAATCTTTACATCAACTCTATTCATGACAGGTGAGCAGTTACTAACTTTAGTTATTTAATTTCTGTTGTGTTTTGAAATACTGAAGCCAATTTCTAAGCACATGTACCATATTATTCCATGTATAATATGCCCCCCATGTATAAGACAACCCCTATTTTTTGGACTGCAACCAATTTTGGGGGTGGGGAGATGCCGAAAGTTTATTTATTTATTTAGATCAACATTTTAAATTGAATATATATATATATATGTCCTTTCTTTTCTATTTTTAGCAACAAGTCTAAAATCTTGGAAAAAAGGCTGCGATATCTGAATGACCATTTCACATACAACTTGTATTGCAACGTTTGCCGTTCCCTGTTTGAGAAGGATAAGCTGCTGTTTTCATTTTTATTGTGCTGTAATCTTCTAATGTAAGAGGCTCTGTTTCCTGGAATCTTTTGATTAACTAGTAATACATTGATTTCTTTAGGCAGGAACATCTTAGAAACAAGAAAAGCAGCCGTTATCTTCCAAGTACCAGTGTTTTTGCTCTGGCAAATTATTGGAGCCAGGGAGCCTGAGGAACCTGCTTGCACCACAACTAATAAAGTAGGGGGGTGTAATTGGACTGTGCAGATTAGCCACTCTAGCTATTTTGTCAGGTTGTCTCATTTCTCAGTTCTTTGCCTCTTTTCTGTCCACATGTTTCCTTTCATTTTTCCATAGACACTTTCACTGCTTCAGTCTTGGAGGGTGCTTGACTGTTGAATTGGACAGGGGTGTTCCAACTTGTAATTCCACCACTGGATCCTATTGGTGAAATTGCACAGGTGCTTCCCCCAGTCCCTGTACAACCCAGCTATGCTACACAAGAGCATTAGTAAGTGTAGGTAGGAGTGAATAAAAGCAGATGGAGGCATGCTTTCCAGAGAACCACTGACTGTCAGAAAATGTGTAGTACGTTTGTTACAAGTGGGACATGAGCTCTGACCCAGTTGCCCAGAACAGCATGTCATTTTAACTGCAGGAGCAAAAGTTTATACAGTAAATCAGTACATGAACATTGTTCTGTGATGGTTTTTTTTAAAAGACAAGATTATGTCACATAATTGCATTTCAAACTAGAATAATGATGTAGACATAAAACAACATTGTTTTTTTAAAAAATAGGGCTAAAAAAGAAATAGAGCACCAAGAATTTATGTTCTTATTAACTGGAGGTGTTGGCCTCAAGAGCAAATACAAGAATCCAGATCCATCTTGGATACAAGATAAAAGCTGGGATGAACTCTGCCGTGCAAGTGATATGACTGCTTTTAAAGGACTACGGTAAAACAGAAAATCTGCTGTAACATTACTAGTTTTGTTTCCTTGGGGTAGAAGCCCTCTCCAATAAATGTAGGGGTGAAATGAGTGCTAGGATGTGGCTTTCCTATAGTCAAGGTCTGTATAAGGTGACCTTAGAGCCCCTCTCCAGCAAATAACAAGTAAGTGGACTTCTGCACCCTGCCCTGGGCCCCACCCCATATACCATATTTTTCCGTGTATAAGACTGGATTTCCCCCCTAAAAAATAATGTCCAGAATTTGGGGTGTCTTACACACAGATCTCCCCTATTTTCTTAAATTGGAGTCCCCCAAAATAGAGGGTGTCTTATACGTGGGGGCGTCTTATAGACAGAAAAATACGGTACATACTGTTAGTGCAGTAGTGATATTGCCATTGCAATCCTCCTGCCCTACAGACCATCTAAATTCAATGAAGCAAGACATAACAACTGATACATGGCAACAACTTCATTGGCTGCTGATGTAAGAGGTTTGGCATAGGTAGAACCACCCACTTCTGGCCTGCCTACTGCCCAACAAGCATGATGATAGGACTTCTGGCACCACAGCAGCAATCTGTGCTGGCTGCCTGAGGACCTAGAGCAATTTTGAAACTACCACGGGGCCCCACGCTCCTTGTGAGTTGCCCACAAGCACCATGAACTCTAGAAAAGGTTGACATCTGGAAGAGCTCTTACTAAGTGGAAAGCTGAAGTCTAAGCATTTCTAGTTTACACTTTCTGTAGGAGTCATATAGCTGAAGAACTCAAAGAATGGCGTAAAATCTATGACAGTAAAGAACCCCAAAATGTTCCCTTACCAAAACCATGGAATACAAACCTGAATGAAATAAAGAAGATGATTGTTCTTCGATGCCTGAGACCTGACAAGGTAAAATACATGAACTTAATTTCAAAAATGAAATAAAACATAAATGCGTTATTGGTTTCTTTAAGGCTATTTCAAATATTCAGATCAATTTAATATTAGTTTCTTTAGGAAGATTGTTCTTAAGCTATGAGCTGAGTCTACCTATGTGTGTATTACAGTCATTGACTACAAGATTTAGATTTCTATTTCTTCAAAGTTCCTAAATACCGTAGTTACAATTTAGATGTCCTAGATGAAACAAGCTAGATTTTATGTTTTTTGCAACAAAATCCTATTTTATGCTGAAGATTTCTTTTAAAACAGATTTCACCTGCTATAACCACCTTTGTGACTGACAAACTTGGAAAGAAATTTGTTGAGCCACCACCATTTGACCTAACAAAAAGCTACTTAGATTCAAATTCTACAATCCCACTCATCTTTGTTCTGTCTCCTGGAGCAGATCCTATGGCCAGTAAGTTAAATGTTGCGGTGCATTTTTCTTTTGAATCAGTCTTCCAGTTAAGGCTCTTATTCACCATGTGTTTCTGAAAGATTAATTTGAAAGATTAATATTTTAAAATCAATAAAAATTACTTAATATTTTTTTACACAAATTTGATTGTTAGTCATCTGCATTGATAAGTGTAAATGAAATGATACAAATAGCTTCAGTTTTGCATTTTGTACTCCGCCTTTTCCAATTAACACAGAATAAAATATTAACACCTTTCATGACAGGTCTTCTGAAATTTGCAAATGACAAAAATATGATTGGAAACAAGTTTCAGTCCATATCTCTGGGACAGGGACAAGGACCAATAGCGGCAAAAATGATTAGATCAGGAATGGAGGAAGGGACTTGGGTTTGCTTACAAAACTGCCACCTTGCTGTCTCCTGGATGCCAATGTTAGAGAAAATCTGTGAAGAGTTCAGTGCTGAAACTTGCAATGGCACTTTCAGACTCTGGCTGACTAGTTATCCATCACCCAAGGTACTTTTATTTCCCAAGGATCCATTAATGAGAGATGTAACAACCTATAAAATCATGTTATAGGTTTTCCATGAGTGCTAAACTGTCCCATGGGCCTTCATTTCCATCTGACTTCCAAGGCAGTAAATGCATGAGAGTTGAGGAATTTGCAGCTACTTTCTTTCCTCACTTAGTCCATCTCCTGCCTTCATCTGCTTTGTCCTGTGACCTCTTTGTCCTGTGACCTTGGCTCCTCTTGCTTGACGACTTGTGTGAGTGTCTTGTCAACTGTGTACTTATAAAACAATTTTGTATTCTGTACTAAATAAGAGGTGTGTAATCTGTAAATGATCTTTTGCTAAGTTTTTTAGCTCTTCCTTTTTTAAAGAGAAGGATTCTTTAACACCACCATCTGAGTCAGCGTGTCTACTTTGAGTAGGACTAGCATTGAATACCACCCTTTGATACGCAGGGTGAACATGTTGCTTTATTAAATTCTCTTATCAAAGCCTGTTGTTATGTAACAATCAGAGGTTGAAAGGGGAATCTTGGGAAGTCCACTTAAAGCCCCCTTCTTTCCCAGCCCCACCCTTTCCCATTTGGGGCATGACTTCTCCATGATAGCCTCCTGGGCCAAACTGGGAGGCCCCATAGACCAGGGTTAGTCGGGGGGGGCAGAGTTTCCCTGTCCCCTGGTGTACTTTAAAGTTCTCAATTGTTTGTTTGCAGCTGCAGCTTTACCTGCCACACACACCTGATACTGTCTGTATGCAGCCTTGTGGACATCTGGCAGTCCTATTTTGTCCCTTGATCTGAAGACCCCTTGTCCCTGAAATATCAGGACACAAAAAGAATAGGAATATTAATTATATGACAATATATTACATTCTTGTTTTGAACCACTTTCTATACCAAATAATTGAACAGAAATCATAAATAAAAATGGAAATCTCCTAATGTGCTGTTGCCATACTTGTTTTTCCTAGTTTCCAGTAACCATTTTACAGAATGGTGTTAAGATGACAAACGAACCTCCTACAGGCCTTCGGTTAAACCTGCTTCAGTCCTACGTCTCCGATCCTCTTTCTGATCCTGCCTTTTTTGCTGGGTGCCCTGGAAAGGAACAGGTAAATTTTCTCTCGGAAGTTGTTAACATGTTAAGTATCCACAAAGCTTATTGGTTGTTTTGCTTGCTCAAGATTGTCTTCAGTATGACCTTTAACTTTAGGGTATAAAGTACAGCAGAGTTGCATCTTTTGTGAGAGTTACATTTGAGGGGGTTGTGCATAAAGCTGAAACCCTGTACTGTACTGTACAGTTGTACCTCGGAAGTCGAACGCCTTGCAAGTTAAACGTTTTGGCTCCCAAATGCCTCAAACTCAGAAGTGAGTGTTCCGGTTTGCGAATGTTCTTTGGAACCCAAACATCCAACACAGCTTCCACGGCTTCCAATTGGCTGCAGGATCTTCCTGCAGCCAATCGGAAGCCGCGCCTTGGTTTCCGAATGTTTTGGAAGTTGAATAGACTTCCGGAATGGATTCCGTTCGACTTCCGAGGTACGACTGTATACTCAAAATAATGCTGGAGCTTCCCCCATGCAACCATCACCAACCTTTCTGAAGCCAGCACATTGAGCAGGGCTTGCTTAGGGGGCTCTGAGAGGCTCCTGCATGATCTCATGGTAGCCTCCCAAAACCCACAAGAGCCCTTCCCAGATTCCAATAAGCAAGTCTGAAAGCTGTTTCCAGGCCTGGGAAAGAGCATTTAAGGCTTGTGTGCATTTATTTTGTGCAATATCAGTTGGCCAGTTGCCAAGCACGTGAAGCTGTGATCACACAAGCCAGAGAAAAATAAATATATCCACTTAGGTATGGACTTACTGACTGTAATGGGACTCCCGAGATGTATCGGTATTATTCAGGATAATGAGTGATATCATTTAGTATATTAGGGTTGTTGTATTTCAAAAGGTGAAAATCCAGACACAAAAGTTGTTGAGCTATCTAAAAAAAAGGGGGGGAGGAAGTTTTTGAGCTGTTTTTAAGGGAAATTGCCGACACTGCTGACATGGGTTGCCATACATCCAGATTTCCCCAGACATTTCAGCAATTTCTTCTGAGACACTGTTCCCGACGGCAGAATTCCGGCTGTGTCCGGGAAATTTTGGATGCATGGCAACCCTAGAGTATATGTATTTATCCTAATATATCTAGTAATATACATGTATATAGACTGATATACGTTCTTCAGCTTTGGTTACATTGTCCTATTTCCATTTGTTTTTATTTCCTAAAGAGATGGGAGAAACTGCTCTTTGGAGTTTGTTTCTTTCATGCTCTTGTTCAGGAGAGGAAGAAATTTGGGCCTCTTGGATGGAATATTCCATATGGATTTAATGAATCAGACTTGCGTATCAGTGTAAGACAGCTTCAGGTAAAGATATTTATTCCTTCTGCAGCACATCTAGGTAAAGAATCGTAAATAGGTTTCACTTGTGCATTAGGGTCCCAATGATGGTACAAGTGTTCATCTGACCTTTGGCACAAGTACCAAGACTTGTTGTCAACAGCAATTTGGTGATGTCTGGCAAGTTCTATGTAACACAGCACCACGGTGTAAAGAAATTTGGGGTGGTTTGTGCAAAAAAGGTGACAGCTGTTCCTTATGAAGGATCCTGAGGGATCTCAAAAAGCAATACCAGACCCAGTGTTAGCTAGAACCGTGTTCAAGATTTGCTTTTTCGTTTGTTAGTTAAAAAAACAAGGTCTTTGACAAGTACACTTGCCAAATAATAGGATGTTGCTTAATCTGTAGCTGCAGACTATGGTTTCTGTATGCTGAAACAAGCCTTTAGCAGTTGGCTAATCAGCAGTTAGATATGCTGTGTTAAAGTTATTCAAATACTAGATTCTGATCAAAGAGTACATATATGAATTATGCACCTTTTCATCATGCAAACCATCCATTAATTTAGAGCAAATAAGAATGTAAGGTATTATGTCATGTATAGCCTTGATGCTTATAACAGTAATTTCAGAAGCTCCCTATGCCACTTCATTCATATATTCAGCAATGGTTATTTAAATAAACTAATTGAATTATTTTGAAAACCTAAATTCAATGTGGTTCACAAAATTTATATATTATATGTAGGGTTTCATCCAATTCTAGACCTACTTAAAAATTGAAATTAATGAACAGGTTTAACTTGGGTCCACTCACTTCAGTGGATCTGCTCTGAGCAGAACTAGCATTGGATATAACCAGTAATATTGATAAAATGTGATATCCATAGAATGCTTTCAGTTGAATAAATTCATCGATATTGCCCAAACTTTGCTTATCTGTTGGATTATGAGCAAGCCATATCATATTGCAAAGTTGTTTAAACCCGCTATTTTATTTCCAATTTCAGTTATTTATAAATGAATATGAACATGTTCCATTTGAAGCAATATCTTACCTTACGGGTGAATGCAACTACGGAGGGCGAGTGACAGATGATTGGGACAGACGCCTACTACTAACTATGCTTGCTGACTTTTACAACCCAGAAATAGTTGAAAATCCTCAGTATTTCTTTTCTCCTAGTGGCAGTTACTATGCCCCACCGCGGGGTACCTATGATGACTACATTGAATTTATTAAGGTACTGTCTTGTTTCTCTGTACTTGGGTCATATACCAACTTTACTTAAAATAGGGGTAGGGAATGAGACTTGTGGGACAGATCTTTATCTCCCTAACCCCTGCGGGCCAAATTTAAGGTCACACTGACGTTAGGTGAGGTGGAACTTTGAAGCCTCAACAATTGCCTTATCCTTGCAACTTCAAAGTGCTGTGCAGGTCTCTGTGCAACGGTGTGGCCTTTTGAAGCCCTGATGCCCAGTTGACCTTTGGAACTTCAGAATCCTGGTCAATCAGCTGATCATTGGAGCTTCAGAAGCCAGGTGTGTGTCGTCTTTGAAACTCTGCAAGGGGCTTCTGAATCCCTATTAGCTGATGGGCAGTACTACAGAAACCCCTTTTGGCCCAGCTCAGCCAACATTTAACTACCTACAACTGATATATGACATCAGGTGATTGTCAGGTGACTGTGGATTGGTCACAATGACTTAGTGAGCCAAATGGGGAGGTCTGGCAAGCCTAACTAAGCCCCCAGTCTTGATGTTCCCTGTCCTTGACTTAAAGAGACTCTTTCTGAAATCCTTAGTCTATAATGAACCTCATGTGGTTTGTCCTAGAATCTTCCTTTCAGTCAGCAGCCAGAGGTGTTTGGATTGCATGATAATGTAGATATCTCAAAGGATCTCCAGCAAACAAAAATCCTCTTTGAATCTCTGATCCTGACACAAGGAGGAAGCCATCAAGGAGGGTCTTCAGGTGGTGGTGACACTGCTTTGTATGAAATTGCAGATGACATCCTGAGCAAGGTATTTAGTCTTTCCTAGAGAAATTTCATGCTCTACCTTACACAATGAGTTTTCTTTGCAGAAGGGGGAGACTTTGTGATATATTTTGTATTGGTACCAATGCTGAAATGGATCATGCGTTTTATGAGTACTGAAGCAAGCTATGAGATTCATAGCAAGATCAGTTTCATCCTTCAAATCTATAACTTCAGAAAAGTGCTACTTTTCTGATTCGGTCACCATCAGGTTTCAGCCCCTCACGGGAACCTGGTTAGGATTCCTGAAACAACCACATGTTCATTGTGTTCATATTGCCCCATCAACAGTGAGACTTTAAAAGAGTAAAATGACAGCATTAGTCACAGCAATATTAATCTGTGCCTCACTGGCTCATTCGCCTGTGTTGCTTGTTTGTGTATTTGCACTACATATGTCAAAAAGTCAGTTGTAAATGTCACAAGAACTGTTTACATATAAGTGGGTATATCACCTTGCCATTTCAGATAGCAACAGTTTACTCACAAACAAGTGGCAAGCCTAAAGAGGGTACTTCCTTTGCAGTGTCTGTCCAAACATTGTGACGTTGTATGAAAGTTAATTTATTTGACAAAGAAAAATATTTCCTTAGGACAAAACAAAAGAGGAGCCCTACTCAAACACATGGGTTGGGGTTCAGATGCAAACTGCACTACCTATTACTACTGTGGCCTAGGAGATTACCTGGGGAAAACAACTGGTATAGACAGGTCTGAGCCAGTTAAATATTCCTATTAATACTTCTTTCATTGCAAAGTTTGAACTAGTGAAGATTCATTTGGTAATGATTTATTGAGTTGCGCTGTGGTCCCTAAAAAGCCACCTTCAATTCCCATCTGAATTATACGACAGCACAGAATTATCTAGAAAGCACACAAAGAGGTAATGGTGATGTTGTTGGCAATAAGAATTTGACCATCATGAGCTTTCATGTCAGTTTATTATGTTATCACAGAATTATTAAATGAAAACCTATTTACATTTGTCAAAATGGAAACAAATATGTCAACATTTCTAGCTTCCGAGTGATTATGATATTGAAGCTGCACTGCTCAAGTATCCCGTGAGATATGAAGAAAGTATGAACACTGTGCTAGTACAAGAAATGGAGCGCTTTAACAAGTAAGGGGAATTATTTTCTATACTTATATTTTACAACATTTTTTTTAAATATTAAACTCCCATGTATTTCATTAATCCATGTAATCTTACACTAGAAACAGTTGATTTTGTAGTACAGCCATCATAACATTGTAGTATCATTTTTTAAATTAGTGGATACAATATTTGCAGGCCATTTGTAACTGGTAATTTTAGTGATATATCTGTGTTTGTGTTTCTGCATATTTAGTTTAATACGAACCATACGTACAACTTTGGTGAACTTGAAGAAAGCCATTAAGGGGCTGGTTGTGATGGATTCTGAACTGGAAGCCCTTTGTGGCAGTCTCCTCGTTGGAAAAGTTGCTGAGAACTGGGCTAAGCGTTCATACCCAAGTCTGAAACCACTGGGAAGTTATATCCTTGATTTCCTAGAAAGGCTGAAATTCTTACAGGTAAAACAAGAAGTATTATGTTACTAAATACTGCAAATTTCTAATAAATGAATTAGTTTAATAAGAAATAATCATAACATTTGGAATCTATTTTGGGAATCTTGTCAGTAAAGGAGTTTTTTACCAGCATAATTTACTTACATAAGTTTGTAAAATATGATACATCTATAGCCAGTATGTTAATCTCCTGTTTTTCTTCTAAGGAATGGTATGAATCTGGAAAGCCATGTGTCTTTTGGCTGTCAGGGTTCTTCTTCACGCAAGCATTTTTAACTGGAGCGATGCAGAACTATGCGCGAAAATACACTGTTCCTATTGATCTACTTGGATATGAATTTCAGGTATAACAAGCTGCTTAAGCCACATTTTTCAGATTGGATACAGCTTGCTGCTAAACTTTGGTGTTCATATGCTGTAAAGGGTTTTATACCTGTTCCTCTTTTGTTGTGTGAAGTCAAGCACTTGTTCAGTAATCCAACACAGATCCAAAGAAATATAGTAATATAGCTGACACAGATCCAAAGAAAACTAATTTCACATGCTCAAATGGACTTTGGCTTATATTTCTCAAGCAATTGCCAGGCTAAGTGGTCTACAACTTTTGAAGTTAAGGGGACTTTCAGAAGCAATTGTGCTTACTTCCGTACTAGACCCCTTTAATGCTGTTATAGGAGGTTGCTTTTCCATAATTAGCTGGAAGTGGAATTAAAACAAAGTACTTAATATAGTGCTGTTTTATCCAGCAGTGCCCTTTTCCGTAACCAAGATTCTTCCACAAGGGTTACTCACAAGTAAGTTGTTGTTGTTGTTGTTTAGTCGTTTAGTTGTGTCCTACTCTTCATGACCCCATGGACCAGAGCACGCCAGGCACTCCTGTCTTCCACTGCCTCCTGCAATTTGGTCAAACTCATGCTGGTAGCTTCTGTAACACTATCCAACCATCTCATCCTCTGTCGTCCCCTTCTCCTTGTGCCCTCCATCTTTCCCCAACATCAGGGTCTTTTCCAGGGAGTCTTCTCTTCTCATGAGGTGGCCAAAGTATTGGAGTCTCAGCTTCAGGCAAAGAGCCTTTCCATGGTTATAAAAGTTCCTATTAGCATGGTTATAAAAGTTCCTATTAGCAGGGTTGTTGTTTTTTACTACTACTACTACTACTCCACTACTACTACTACATGTAGCAGTATACTGCCCTTCTGCCCATGGGAGCCTTGGGTGAACAATCTTCCTATATACATAAAATGTAAGGCTATCATTGGGCAGCCCCCATTGGAGAATTTGTAGTGCCTTATCACAATCCTGTATTTGAATGAAGTCAAGGCGGAGGAGGGGAGCAAAAGAGAAGGCAGGTTTTAAAATGGCAGTTTTAAACGACAGCAGAGTTTTGAATAAAGCAGGGATGGAGGGGACACTGAGGAGCTGTGAGGATATGCGCGTGTGTAAAGGAGTTGGGAGGGAATGGAAGGTCCAAAATTTTTTTTAAAACGTTAAAAGCAAGAATACATCTCTAAAGCCAGAAAACATAGGGAAACAACATCAAGTTGCTAAGATTGCCATCAACCGTCACATTTCAAAAGTCCAGGTGAACCAATATGCTTTCAGGCTTCTTCTAAACACCATCAGGCATACCTCCCCGAGGAGAGAGTTCTACAAACAAGGGGCTATCACAGGGCTCACAGCAGTCAGGCACTGGAGGCATACTTCCTGTGCTGTCAGTGTTCTGGTTCTTCAGCAAGCATAGCAGATGAAGTTTTGTGAGTCAAGGGTACCTTCTAAGTTGCAGTACCAGATGGTTGGAATGTTGTCAGCTATCTCCATAGGCTAGTCCAGACCCCCCAAATCTTTGCCTCAGAGACCGAGCAGCTCATTGCTGGGAGTAGCTGCTGAACTGTATTGAAAAACCCTTGCTCTGTCATGCCACATCTGGTTTTCTCCTCTGCCTGCTCCAAAACCAGCCCATCATCCCATCTTAGCCCATGTTATGACCCTGTGACCCTTCAGAGACTTGCCTGCCTGTTCCTGAATCAGATCCTCTCTGTGTCCTGGTGCACACTTTTGTCTCTGAATGCAGTCAATGCCTGTATAGCAAAATTTGTTTTAAAATGTAGAGCAGAAGAGGTATAAATTCTGCTTTATTGCAAGACTGTTTGGGGCAAGTAAGATGCCACTCTTTCAGCCATTGTCAACAAGAAGCAGGAGGTGGGTAGGGCCTGCAAATAGGAAATTTTAAATTAAAGACATAGGAGCACTGAAAAGCCCCTCTAATGCTTTGGCTGTTTGTGTTGGAAAGTTTGGTGCCATAATAGTGTTTCTAACACCACCATCAACACCACATCTGAAAAAACAGAGCAGGATAAAAAAAATGGAACTGCAACTTTATTTATTCTTTGAAAATGTATTTCTGTTTTTTTTAGGTTATTCCTAAGGACACTTCTAAAGTTGCTCCAGAAGATGGTGTTTATATTCATGGATTGTTTTTAGATGGAGCCCGCTGGGACAGAAAGAAGTTAGTAATTCAGTAAATGTGCAGTTAATTGGCATGTGTTAAAGTGCTTTCCCACGTCCTCCATGCATGCTAATATTTAATTCCTTTTAATATCTTGACATATTTTTAATATTGAAATAATATTTTAAGACTACAGTACTTTCCTCTATCAAATTAGATTGAAAAACAATATGAATGTATTTGTTCTACCCATCGAAACACTTTTTATAAATATAGTCATGTATTATTTGCTATATTGATTTGAAGACAAACTTCTGCTTGAAATATTTGAAAACATTCTCAACAGTGGTAATATTCCTACAGCATGTTACAATATCAAATCATGATTTTAAATTATTTTTAAACCGGCAGAGGGTGTCCTTTTTCAGCCTGAGCACCAGATGGCAGAACTGTCCTATCCACTATGGGCCACTTTACAGTGGTGGGTGGGGCCACTCACTTGTCTATTCATTGATGTCAATATTATGATTTTTTATTATTGGATTTATACCCCATCATTCCTCCAATGAGTTTAAGGCGACATACATATTCCCCTCTTTCCCTGTGAAGTAGGCTAGGCTGAGAGACAATGACTGGCCCAAGGGTACCCAGTATGGATCATTGGTACATAGGGATATGAACCCTGGTATCCCAGGTTGTAAACCATCATTTTAACTGCTTGCTGTCAGTGATGATCAGCTCATTGGCAATGACTGCAAGCTCTCCTTTGTCCATCTGCAGATGCAGCCAAGCATCTAGCAAAACTGTCTCCAGAAGAAAAATGTCTGTTTGTAGGTTAGGGCCAGCTCAAGACATTTTGACAGCTGAAGTAAATCACAAAATGGGACCACTACCCTTCCACTGGCAAAGAAGGGGTGAGTGAAGATCTAAATCAGGAACAAGCTCATTAGCTTCATTAGCTCTTTAGAGCACCCAGAAAACTATTTTGGAGCAATTGTTTTTGGAAATTTATGACATCTTTTAACTTCAATCTTCCTTTCTTCACAACACTTTTTCTTTTTCTACCCTCTTATTTCTATTACACTTTCTTTTTCAGATCTTCCTTAATATCTATGCCAGTATTATGTGTGTTGTGTACATTTGTTCTTCACTGTTCATTTTTTTTCTTTCATCAGAGGACTTCTAGCTGAACAATATCCTAAAATACTCTTTGATGCAATGCCAATTATATGGATAAAGCCAAGTAAGTAAACTGGATATTTGGCAAATAATGAACTGGAAATGTCCCATCCTTCTGTATAGTAGATCTCTTTCCTTTTCAGTGACCTCTTAGATTGCTTTGTTTGCACTTTCTGACTATATATTTTATTTTTTCTGTTTTCCTAAATATCTGGAAATCTTCTTTGGAGAAGAGATTTACTTTTTTCCTTCCTGTGTATTCTTTTGCTGAGTTAATTTGAAATGCATGTTTTAAATCTGAATCCTGGACATAGTTTGGAAACTAACATAAATATTTTTCTTTTGCTAGTGACTGGTAAACAAAGAAGAGTAGCATTTTGTTTCATGTTCGTCCATGTAGTGTCCTATTCATTAGGATAACATAAGCATGACAAATGAATTATAATTATTATTTAACCTATTTGTGCATTACTCCTGAAATAGAAGCAATATATATATTAGTTATCAAAGGGCCATTATTTCAGGGCTAAATGTGTAAAGAGTCTGGTTGGATTGCATGTGGGTGAACTTAATGGTGAACTTAATGGGGTAAACAGAATTGTAATTGGGTCTGTGGCTCCCAAGTCAAATCTATGGGCTCACCTTCAGACTGTCCTTAAATAGATAGTGTGTGATTATTACCCAGCATTGCATTCTTTTACTTCAGCATCTCTGTTAAACTTTAATACCTTTTGACAATTCAGAAGTTAATAGTATTTGGAAATCAATGTATTGCTGCATATACGTTAAGGTCAATTACTCAGCTCTCTACACATGAAGGAGCTTGGATGTACATGAAGACATCATTCAGTATCAAAGCTGAAAAGTCAAGCAGCAATGTCATCTGCAGTACCTGTTACAGGACTACATGACACCTGCCTTCCCCACTCGGGTGCCTTCCAGATGTTCTGGACTATTTTTTACTATGGGTGGAGGACTGGCTTTTTGAATGCTCTCTGATGTTAAGCTCAAGCAGACTCTGGGTACTGTTGGATCCAGTCCTTACTTTGGCTGCACTGGTGTCACACAGAGTTCCTGTCACTGGTTTAAGATGGTGCCCAGTTCCTGGATGTGGGTTAAATTTAATTTCTTAGTTATGTTTAGGTCTCATTTGATTTTATTCTCTAATTCCTGCCAAACCACTTCAACAGCTTACAGAGCTGAAAGAATGGGTATATTTTTGAATAAACAAATAGACGTAAAAGAAAAACAAGCAAACCAAACTCTCTGAACTAACTTGTCAGGGAGAAGTCTAAGCTAGAATCTCCTCCCTGACTTGCAGATCTGGTAGGTGTAGGATTTTTAAATATACCGTATTTTTTGCACCATAGGGCGCACCAGACCATAGGGCACACCCAGTTTTTTGGGGGGGGAATAAAGGAGCAAAAAAAAGTTTTTCCCCGGCGCGGGGCTGCGGCAGGGGAAGCTCGAGCTTCCCCCGACCCCAGCCCCCAAACTGCCAGCTCTCTGCAAGCCGTGGGAGCGCTCCCGCTGCTTGCGGAGAGGTCCGCAAAGCCTGGACGCGCTGAACTCAGCGCGCGCAGGCTTCAGCATGCAGGCAACTCTCTGCAAGCAGCGGGAGCCCAGCGCTGGGCTCCCGCTGCTTGCGGAGAGGTGTGCGAAGCCTGGAGAGCGTGAGGGGTCGGTGCGCACCGACCCCTCTCACTCTCCAGGCTTCAGCGAAAGCCTGCATTCGCACCATAGGATGCACACACATTTCCTCTTCATTTTTGGAGGGGAAAAAGTGCGTCCTATGGTGCGAAAAATACGGTACCCTTGGGGCAGCCCTTATGACTTTGATAGCCCTGGCTGCAGCCTGAATTTATACAGTCCAGCAACAGATGCATCATTTTGGGTGGCTGTTCTTTTCTGCCTCTTGATCAAACTGTGTTACAGGGTAGCCTACAAATTGTTGCTTACATAAGGTTGAACAGTATTTTTTTCCCAGGCTCTATGGAATAAAAAAACATATTTATTTAGCACTGAAATTATTTATGCAATACAGTATTCTCAATATTTTTTAACAGAGCATAATAAAAATTGTTTTTTTCCCTCCTTACAGCAAAAAAATCAGCCATAAAAAAATCAAATGCTTACATGTGTCCGCTCTACAAGACAAGTGAGCGTAAAGGAACCCTTTCGACCACTGGGCATTCTACTAACTTTGTCATTGCATTAATGCTATTAACTGATCAACCAGTCCAGCACTGGATTAAGCGAGGGGTTGCTCTGCTTTGCCAGCTGGATGACTAATGTTGAAAAACTCAGAATCAAAACATGACAAGACGGGGGGATTTCTTCCCCTAAGTGAAGAACTTTGTTACTGATGTAGTTTGATCATTTGAACTTCTAAATTGATTGCAGTATTTTGCAATTAAAAATTAAACGTGATTGTTATTCCTTTGTAAAGTTACCGATGTATTTTCCTGTTCTTTTGTAACAATATTGTCAGTTGCTAGTATAAAATAATGGCTTACTTAATGTATCAACAAGGCATTTTGAGGCTGTTGAAGGATCATTTTCCTGTTGCTTACAGATGTTGGTTTCCCCCTCTCAACTCTTAATGGCCATTCAACTTGCCCAGAGCAGTAGTGTGGATTCAAAAGAAGTGGTGCAAGGCATCACATGAAAAGCAGAAAAAAACAGGTGCACAGGGTGCTATTCAGAATAATAGCACTAGCAATTGCCTAGCATCCTGGAAGAAGAGAATATATAACCAGTGCCAGTTGCCCACTAGTGAGCACCTTCTGTGGTGCAGCATCTGCTGCCAGCAGCCAGTCACTCAAAGCTCAAGGAGAAACTGGGGGGAGAGCCTCTCTCCCACCCAGATGGTGGAGAAAGAATGGTAAACTAAAAAGCTGCAATGTGACATTGTACTAGCCAGGATTAGTTATGCCCACTCTGGCACAGGAAACGCAAAGATATGTAAATAAATTTGAACCTGTTGGAAATTTGTCCTAAGCATTTGTCTAACTAAAGTTAAGCACATTTACGTACTATTGATTTCAATGGTAATTGAGAACCCGTTGGTTTATCTTGCACTAAAATCAATGGGACTTTAAAAATCCTCAAATTTGGGTGCATCATGTCCCCAGGTTTATGAAAAGTGTAGATAATGATATGTTGTCTGATATTTATCAGTTTTTAATGTATTGTGTTTTTGAAGCTGTTTTAATTACATTCCCATGCATTTAAGATATTTCTGAGTGGGTACTATTGAGAAATGTATTTCCTTTAGCAATTCTTGAATTGTGATGAAAAATGTCTGGCCTTCTGATCTTTTTTTTCACATGTCAGGTTCATGTCTCTGAATTCTGCTAACCTTCGTGTAATCCTCATGGGGAAACTTGTGGGCATGCATAACAGAGTGTCTTATGGTCAGGTATTTATAGTAAGTTATTAATGGATATGGGCTATGCAAGAAGCAAAGGATCATTTTTCAATACATAAAACGTCACACTTCGTTTTAACATTTGCTTAGAGTGTGAGGTCTTCTCTGTTTCAAATGTGGAAGAAAGGTGAGGAGGATTTGTGCTTTTTCTTAAATCTTTTAAATGAAATTCTAAAAGCAACAATAAAATTTTTAAAGAGTATATATGTATTTCTGGCATTTTTTAAATCCTATTGCAACTGTAGTACCAAAAACCTCTACTTACCTGCATGCTTTGCTTTAAGCCAAAATTATTGATGGTAAAATGTTTGGTAGCTTAGTAGATAAATATTTTCTGTTCCAAACTGCCTCTAGCCACCTGCTTAGTTTCAAAATGTTTGTAATACTGTTTCAGATATCTATTTGGTATCCATGAATAGTAGAAACCTGAACCATCTTACCATAGGGAGTGCTGCCTGAACAGTAATAGAGAATAACATTTCACCATATTTGCAATATGCATGGCAAATATTAGTGCTTTCATAAAGTAACCAGATGTGTATAACAGATGTAAATACTTGTCTGTCAATAAGGAAAAGCTCTGAAGCTATTTGTTACTATACTTTATTTATGAAGTTAAATTCTGAGCAGTTTTACTCTGGAACTTTTTTTGGGGGGGGTTGTTAATGGGTGCAATCCACTTTGTGTCCTACGTGCCTTCCAGAGTACTTGAAGAAATTGCAAAGATGTCCACAACATCTAATGTTATGAGAGAGGAAGAAAAACTTTTCTCTGTCCACTTTCTCCATGCTATGCATAATTTTGTAAGCTGCTCTCATGTCACTTCTTCTCTAAAGTCCCAAATTGTGCAACCTTTCCTCATAGGGGCGTTGCTCCAGGCTCCTGATCATTTTGATTGCCGTTTTCCGAACATTTTCCAACTCTACAATGACCTTTTTGAGGTGGGGCAAGAACACAACAGCTGTATGTTCCCCAATAGTTCAACAAGTATTGAGCAAAGCAATAGTAAAGGTCAAGAATAGATTTCTCAGCATCGTATCTGACGTGATCCCTTTTTTCCTGCCATGGGAAAAATCTGACAGTGGGCAGGAAATCAAGTTGTTGCTTTTTTAAAAAAGAGATCAATTGAGATTTTTAAGTTAAGACATCTCTGCCTTTGTTCCAGCTCTATTTGTTTCTAATTCTATATATTTATTTCCACATATATAGCTACTAATGTTTCTGGAAGTGCAGAAGAAACAAAAGAATTAGAAATCGTCTTTGCAGCATAGAACAGCTATTTGATCCTACTTGTTTCCCAAGATATGTGGTTTTAGCATGTACAGTACTGCAGATATATATGATGATGTTGATGATGACATTCCAACTCAGTATGTCATTCAGCAAAGTCTGCAGGACATTCAAAAGAGTGAGAAAGAGGCTACAGCAAGAAATGACAGGTATGTATGTCCTTCTAGATATTGTTGAAACTTTTGAATGTGCGGCTTCAAAACATAGCACTGGATGCCAGCACTGGTGTAGCCAAGGGGAGGCAGATGCTCCCCCTAAACCCATCAAAATCAATACAAATCAATACAAATCTGAGGTTCTGCCCCCACAACAAATGCCCGCCCCACCTAACAAAAATCTTGGCTACGCCCATGTTGGAGGCTATAAACTCTTTCAGTAGTGTTGTGATCGTGACATTCAATGATTTTGCATAATAGTGTTATGTACATGGGTTTTTATCCATTTTATGTATTTGTTTGAGTGTGAGTGGTTATCATGATATATGTTATGGCTAGTGAATAACATAGTCATTTTAGTAATGATTCATCCAAAGTGAAGCACTGTACATTCATTAGTCACACTTTTACGGTTCCTTTCCTCACAAGATTCAGAAGTCTTGTTCACCTGTTGCACTGGAAAGAGAGGCAAGCTGTCTCCACACAGAATCATCATTATCTTTATCAGTTAATTAAGTTTCTCCTGGCTTTCCTCTCAAAGTTGCCCAGGGTGGCAAACAACAAGGTAGTAAAACAAAACATTTTTTTTAAAGTATTTAAAACATTTAGAAACAATCACATACAGACCCTCACAGCTTCAGCTGCAAGATGTCTAAGGCTATGGGATGCCATCAGAGAAGGGGGAGGGGGAGAGAGAGAGAGAGAGAGAGAAAATTTTAAGGCTGGCAGTTGCATTAATGATGAATCCTATATTGTCCCAAAGTATGCCCACTACTGAATGCTGCCATCAAAGGTGCCATTGTGTGTCTTTGAAATGGCAGCCTTTCCCACACTGTTCCGAACCTCCTGTCAGAGTTCTGTTGACACAGACAGCAAAGGGTTTTTAAATCCCATTTATTTCAGTGGGAGAATTAAGACCTCTGGATGATCTATGCTGCTGCAGCTCTTTGAGACAGGGGTCAGCAAACTTTTTCAGCAGGGGACCGGTCCACTGTCCCTCAGATCTTGTGGGGGGCCGGACTGTATTGGGGGGGATGATGCAAGAGCACCACGAGCCCCGGTGGCTGCTTACCTGTGTCTTGCGAGCGGCAGGGGCTGGCGGTAGCAGCAGAGGGACAATGAGCAGTGTGCGAAAGGGCTCCGGAGAGGGGTTGCTTAAAATGGCAGCTGCTCGAGTGCTGCTGCTGCTGTCACCGTCACCAACAAAGCCCAGCTCCCTTCCTCCTCTAGGCAGGGCGGGGAGAAGCCAGGAGGAGGGAGGGAGGAGGTGCCGCTGGCACCGGCATGTGAGGGAGAGGAAAAGAACGCACACGCGTGCTGGTGATCCACACAGCGATTCCTAGACCGTCCGTGGGCCGGATCCAGAAGGAAATTGGGCCTGATCCAGCCCACGGGCCTTAGTTTGCCTATCCATGCTTTAAGATATCTGAATGGGAGACCATGAGTGAAATTAAATGTCACACTATTATGAATGTTCTGTCTGCACAAACATTGCTGCTTGCCAGATTGAACAATCCTCTCTTCCCCAGATTGGCAAAGGCTGCTTGAGTCTTAACATACTTTGGTGGAGTTGCCTGCAGTGTTCAGTAGCTTTTGGAAAGCACTGCCCATAGGCCATTGTTGAGCTTTAGGGGGTCAAATGTTTACACTTTAAGTTTTCTTTTAATTTGCAAGCAGATATACTGCTGTGTGACTAAATAATCCCCTAAATGTGCAGATATCATTACCTTATTTTTAGTGCTCTTGTTTTATTTCTAACCTGATAACTGACCATCCAAGCATGGTATTAGGGGGGATGATTCAACAAAAAACACCAGAAGAAACTGAGCCAGATCCAAACGCCTAGAGGGTAAAAAACAAACATATTAAGTGTCTATTTGGAGTGATAACAAGTGAGCATTGTCTCTTGTTTCTTTTCCGGTCTGGGGGAGAAATATCCTGAAGGAGCAATGCTAGGAGGCTGTACAACAAGAGGGAGAAATGAATAGTTTTGTCTGATTTTAATTATTATTTTTGGTTGTCTTTCAGCTTTAGTTTTGCTACAAGTACAGATCACAGGAAGATCATCACTGCCATTCGGACAGTTAAGTATCTGCTTTGATTTCTTTGGGAAATTAAGTGGGATTCTGACACAAGGAGGAGTACTTTATTTCCTTTATCTTGCACAGACTTTTAAAGAACTGGATTCATTAACTGATAATGAACCATCAAGTGATGTACATGGATTGTGCAGTGCTTTTTTTCTAAAAAAAATGTTTAGGGGTACTCTCATTTTGACTCAAGAAAATCGCCATTTTATAGTCCAAATCAGGAAACATAAATACAGTAAATACAATGAAATTGACCAATCACCGCACTAGATTCCAACTCCTGCTTCACGCATTAAACGCTCGCTTCCGTCTGAGACTCAGGAAACACCATGACAGGAAATGAGGCCACCATCGGGGGTAGCAACGGAACTGATGATTCACCATGCTATTCAATGGAACTGACGATTCACCGTGCTAGAGAAGAAACTTTTTTAAAAAAATAGTTTCTTCTCCTGTTAGATTCACAAACTGTTTAGGGTCTGCGTACCCCTGCATCCCCCCCTGAAAAAAAGCACTTGATGTGTGAAACTTCCCCCTTCACCATTTTAATTAGAGTTCATTAGGGTTAACAATGCTCATAAATATCTTTGGACTTACATGAAGGATGCATCATTGTGACCTCTTTTACACTTAACAGGTGAAGAAGAGGCTTTGCTTAAGCTAATGAGGTGTGGCTCTGCTTTTCGGGAAGCAGACCAGCAAGGGTGCCTTCCTTTACATGAAGCTGCAGCACAACCCAACAAGAATATTCTAGAAATAACTCTGAAAGGTAGAAGGATCTCCCCCCAGCTTTGTTCTCAAGTCAGCTTTGTATTCTCACTTGGTGCCAAAGCCATTTGTCTCTCCTGATTATCTTCCAGCTTCACACCCCGTGGTGTGGCAACTGACAAACCTGAAAGGGGAAACACCTCTGTTTGTAGCAGTGGACAAATGTCTTGAGAAAAATGTCAAATTTCTCCTCATCAATGGTTTTAATCCTGATGTGAAGAATGAAGAAGGAGATTCTGCTTTAATTATTGGTAAATGAAATTGCAGAGTTTCATGTAGTGATTTTTTTGGGGGGGGGGGAGGATTTTTGTGTTTTTTAAAAAAAAATAATGTGAGTGTATCAAACCTTTTTCTCATTTTGAGAAAGACTCGGGGGACAATTGTCTATTTCAGTACTGGTCAAATGGCAGACCTGAATTTGACTCATTCCACTGCCTTGTCTTACCTTTTCCCCTCTCTGAGCCGTGCTGGGACTAGGGGAGGAGTCCAAGCTCTAGACAGCGGTGGCAGGGTTGAGGTTTGTGACTGAGGGACAGCACTCAGATCACCTTGCCCTTTCTTATTTCCCCTTTTGTTTGCAGGGCATCTAGGTGTGCTGCAAAGCTCTGTGCCATGGAGACCCAGCCATACACGATTTTAAGTTGCCCAGAGGCCCTCTCTTCCTTTATGAAAGGGCATGCTTTGGATAGGAAGCTCCCATTGGCCCACACGGTATTGTCAACACTGAGTCACTCACCAGGGCTTCAGGAAGGAATCTTTCCCAGCCCCACCTGGAGGTCCCTGGAATTGAACCCGAGACCTTTTACAAATAAAGCATGTGCTTCTCCCCATACCAACACCTGATGCTTCCCTCTTTGGTTGCACCCCATTCAAAGGGAGGCCCACCATGAATCGGGAGGAGTTTCTTCAATCTCTGAAAAACCCTGCAAAAGTTGCACAAGACTGTCAATATTAGTTGCATTTTGCTAAATTTGGGACTGAACACAAAGTCTGATTCTAAGTTTAGCCCCTCGCAGTGCTACGTGACCTTTATTGCTGCATATAAATAGCATGAGGCAGGCAAGCAATGGTTTCTCCCGTCTTGGTTTCACAAGAGAGGGAAGCTTTTGGATTTGATGTCTTTTTCATTAACCGTGTAAAATGCTGCTCTTTCTTAACATTTTACAGCAATTAAACACAATTCGTACGAAATTGTCTCCTTGCTGATACAATTTGGTGCCGATGTCAATCTCCAGTGTGTCAACAAGAGGACAGCTTTACATGAGGCGGCCAGGCTAGGTTTCAAAAACATGGTGGAGCTTTTGCTTTGGTCTAAAGCAGATCCGGATCCACGGAGTGCATATGGACTCACCCCTCTAGCACTGGCAGCGCAGAATGGACATACAGAAATTCTGGAAATTCTATTGCGTAAAGGTGAGGACTTTCATACAATTACTTGGAAGTTCAGTGGTGCGCCTAAGGCTAGTTTTTCTGGTAATTGCCAGAGCAGTCCTGTGATAGAATGCTGTTCTAACTAAGGGAACACAGGTATAGAATTTAAAATACTCTGTACGGAGTGGATGGCAGAGATTTTTGTCCAGGTATATACATATATGTTTTTTCTCTCGGTCTTCGAATGCTCATTCACAGCAGCCAACCCATAATTATCTGTTGATAGCAAATCTGAAGGAGCCAATGCTGATGGAGAGGTGTATACACTGGGAGTTTTGCAAAACTTTGCTGGGTGAGCAAAGTAAGAAAGACCTTTGCTTGAATGTGCTCATTCAGCATTCTCAGTCGGTATATCTGGGGAGCATCTCCAACACACATTTATTTTTTGTGTTCATGGATACCAATTCAGCTACTACAAAAAAGGAGCCAAGAGACGTAAAACATAAGGTAGATATTACATTACAGTGAGCATTGAAACATTGGAATGAAACTCAGTGTATATATTCAGGACACGATTGAAAGTTCAAAGACCACTGTGGCTCCTGAGCATGGGAATTTTGTAGACGGCCCATTCTGGGTGTGGTTGCATTTGCATTCTAGTTTGGGGATACTAGTGGCAAGTTGATTCTTCAGCTCAATCATACTTTCAGAACACAGATGTAAGGCATAAAGGACACAGAAAGGATGAATAAGATTTTAGAGGCACCAGGAAGCAGAATGGGAACTGAGACTGTAGTAGCAATTTGATGTATGTCTGTGGATGTGCAAAAAGAGATCTGCTGGTTTGTGAATGTTGAGATTGAGATAAATTTATTGTCATTCTCCGTATATACACAGTATACACAACAACGAAAATCAAACACCCAAAGACCGGGTTCACATACACATTTGCACGTATCTCCAACACTCTCATCCTATTCAGACATAATCTATAAAACATAACATAATCCAGAATATAACATAGCCTATTAAAGGCATAACATAACCTAAAACCTATCTCATTCCTTCCTACTCCCTGCTTGCTATTTCTTGCAACTGGCCCTGAGATCATTATTTAGTGCAATCAGAGCTCTTGGATAGAAACTATTCAGAAGGCGTGTGGTTCGTGTTTTCATTGTCCTATATCTTCTGCCCGAAGGCAACAGTTCAAAGAAGTTGTGAGCAGGATGGGTGGGATCTCTCAGGATATTGTGTGACTTCTTCAAACTGCGAGACGTGAAGATCTCATCCAGGGTTGGTAGTTGGAGCCCAATAACATTCTGGGCAATTTTAATTATTCTCTGTAAAGCTTTTTTATCCATTTCAGAGCTGCTCCCATACCACAATAATATACTATAGGTTAAGACACTCTCGATGGTACTGTGATAATAGGACAGAAGTAGGTGCTGAGATAGATTCAGTCCCCTGAGCATTTTCAGGAAATACAACCTCCCCTGCACCTTCCTCACAACCATATTAATATTTGCAGTCCATGAGAGGTCCTCAGAGATATAAATGCCCAGGTATTTAAAACTACCAACCCTCTCCACCTCCTCGCCATTTATGTGCAATGGTAAAAATACACTTTTCTGTCTCCTAAAGTCAATTATGAGTTCTTTGGTTTTTTTGGTGTTAAGCATAAGATTGTTTTCTTTACACCATTGAATTAACCCCTGTACTTCTTTCCTATAAGCAGTCTCATCGTTCTCACTAATGAGCCCCACCACTGTTGTATCATCCGCAAATTTGATGATTGTGTTGGACTTATACAGTGGGGTGCAATCAAATGTGTACAGGGAATAGAGAAAGGGACTTAGCACACATCCCTGAGGGGTTCCTGTGCTTAATACTAGAGTAGAAGAATAGTAAGGTCCCATTCTCACTGTCTGCGGCCTATCAGTCAGGAAATTCCTTACCCACAGACAGATCTTCTGATGTATACCCAAATTGGTCATTTTAAGGAATAACCTGTCTGGCAGAATTGTATTGAAGGCAGAACTGTAGTCCACAAACAACAGCCTTGCGTAGGTTCCCTGTCGTTCTAGATGACTCAGTACAGTATGGACAGCGATGGAAATAGCATCATCAGTAGATCTGTTTCTTCTGTATGCAAACTGGAACGGGTCTAGAGTGGATGGAAGACCAGCCTTAATATGATCTAGCACCAATCTCTCAAAACATTTCATAACGACAGATGTTAGGGCTATTGGTCTATAGTCATTGAGAGATACCACCACTGACTGCTTGGGGACTGGCACTATAATCGATGTCTTCAGGCAGGTAGGGACAGAACCCTGCAACAGGGATAGGTTAAAAATGTCCGTAAATACACCAGCTAATTCTGCAGCGCAGTCCCTAATAACCCGTCCCATGATTCCATCCGGTCCAGCTGCCTTCCTAATGTTAATGCTCCGAAAGCCACGTTGTACGTCAGAGGTCTGTAGTAAAAATGGTTGTTTATCAGTAATAGTTTCTGATGATGTGCTGGTAGCCAATGCTGTAGTGACGGTAGTTCCAGTTCCCACCTCAAAGCGACTAAAGAATTGATTCAGTTGATCAGCCAGGTGCGCACTGCTGCTAGCCAGTTCGTTTTTAATATTTTGCCCTGTAATTTGTCGCAGGCCTTGCCATACTCGACGAGGGTCGGAGCTCTCAAAATGCTTTTCGATCCTCCGGCAGTACATAGCTTTGGCATCCCTAATGCCCTTTTTCAATTTGGCTCTGGCTTCTCTATACTGTTGCGTATCACCAGAGTGAAAAGCAGCATTTCTTGCCTTTAACAGAAGATACACATCCCTGTTTAGCCAGGGCTTGTTGTTAGGGAACACCCGTATTTGTTTGGTGGTAGTGACAACATCAATGCAGCTTTTAACGTAGAACAGTACTGTTGAAGCGTATGTGTCCACATTATTCTCCACAAAAAGCGACCACTCAGTGCTCCGAAAGCAATCTTGAAGTTGCTCAGATGCACCTACTGGCCACACTCGTATCTCTCTAGTTGATGGTCTAATGTGTTAAGCCACTTTTGCCTACAAGAGCCCTTTATTCAGGACTGGTCCTGTTGCAGTGTAATACTGATCCCATATCTCAAAGTTGTTGCAAAAAAACCCAACTTATTCCAGCACAACTCTTTCTGAAAGAACTAGAATTCACATTATAGCAGTCTAGGGTGCTATAATGAGGGTGCTAATTACTATTGCACTAAATCTCTGTTGCTCTTCCTCCCTTAGGTGCCAATGTACTTTCCCAGGCATCTGATTGTGCATCCATATTATTTGAAGCTGCTGGAGGAGGAAATCCCGATTGTGTCTCTCTTCTACTAGAGTATGGAGCTGATGCTAATGTACCAAAGCATTCAGGTCACCTGCCCATTCACAGAGCTGCTTATAGAGGACACCTCTTGTGAGTTATGAAAGCCAACAGGTTATACAATTGGGATGGAGGTGGGTGGGGTTGGTGGAGTTAGTCATATGCCCTGGGCATGTCAACACTGCCTTACAGGTCGGCTCTCTCCCAAAATCTGCCTTGTGACATAACTATTTGCGGGAGATGAGCAGGGCAATCATTTATCATATACTCATCTGCAAGTTTGATGTAAAAAACCTAATCAAAACCTGAAATAATGGTGATAATGATGTTGATAATAATGATATTGATGATGATGATGATAATAATAAATAATTTTATTATTTATACCCCACCCATTTGGCTGGGTTTCCCCAGCCACTCTTGGCAGCTTACATCATATATTGTAATATGTCAAACATTAAAAACTACCTGATACAGGGCTGCCTTCAGATGTCTTCTAAAACTTATGTAGTTCTGAAGGGAGAATGTTCCACAGGGAGAGTGCCACTACTGAGAAGGCAATCTGCCTGGTTCCCTGTAACTTCTCTTCTTGCAGTACTGGGAGCCAGTGAAGATAACTTTACGACTGGTGTTATATGGTCCCAGCAGCCACTCCCAGTCACCAGTCTAGCTGCCGCATTCTGGATTAGCTGTAGTTTCCAAGTCACCTTCAAAGGTAGCCCCACATAGAGCACATTGCAGTAGTGCAAGCGGGAGATAACCAGAGCATGCACTGCTCTGGTGAGATAGTCCATGGGCAGGTAGTGTCTCTGTGCAGTCCTCCATACAGGTTCTGCACTTGCACAGAACCCTTGTACAGAAGCTTTGAGGGCTAACTCAGTAAATGTTTTGGGTGCAAAAGTCCACCAATTCAACTGAAGTGCATTTCTGAGCAGACAAGATCAGCAACTTCCCACTCATTTCTTTTCTTACCACCAATACCACAGGAACATTTGTACTTTTCTCCTTTCCTTGTAGCTACAAACTAAACCAAACTTCCTCCCCACCCTCTTTTTCATATATTTCCTCAATTTGCAGTTTTATTTTGGATATATTTATGCATTTTCTTTTTCCTCTTGGGATCTTTGTCTGCCCATGTGTCTATGGCACCATGTTACATCTTTTGAAAAATGCAGAGGTTGTAGGAACAAACTCCCAACACATGCAGCTACAACCTCTCCTCTTTTGCCTGAGTGAGAAGCAACAAATGACCTATTGTCCCCATTGTCAAAAATTCATCAAGCTGGAGCTTTCTCGAAGAATATTTTGATTCGATTTGTTTTGCTCCCTAGAGTTGTACAGATCTTGGTTCCAGTGACGGACAGTGCTGCCATCAAGGAGAGTGGGATCAGTCCAGTTCACTCTGCAGCCGCAGGTGGACATCCTCAGTGCCTTGAGTTCCTTCTCAAATCTGGATTTGATGCCAATTTTATGTTGCATCAGAGAATTCGCAAAGGCTATGACGATGAGAGGAGGTCAGCCTTGTATTTTGCTGTCTCTAATGGGGATATTGACTCTGTTCAGTTGCTCCTGGATGCTGGAGCCCTACCAAACCAAGACCCAGTTAACTGTCTCCAGCTGGCCTTGAGAATGGGCAACTACGAGCTCATTGGTATCCTGCTTCGCCATGGGGCCAATGTGAACTATTTCTGTAGGGTTAATACAACACATTTCCCATCAGCTCTGCAGTACACGTTGAAAGATGAAGTAATGTTAAGGATGTTGCTGAATTATGGGTACAATGTTCACCGCTGCTTCGATTGTCCTCATGGAGCCAGTGTGCATTCCCAGTACATATTTGAAGGCTGGACCTCAACTGTTATCAAAGACACAATGGTGAGTCCTTCTGATGGGAGGGAGGACTGCTTACATTTGCACCATTTTCTGATTTGCCCCTACAACACCCATCAGGCTATTTTCCCCCAGCTGGGCTCCAGAACTGTGAGTCTGCATAGGAGTGGGAAGTTTCTTTAAAAAAACAACTGGATAGTGTCACAGTGGAAGAAATAAGCTCCCTGTGTATTAGCATTTCAAGGCAAATAGGGAGCCTGATATATGGGACTGCAAAATCAAATGCTACCTTAAGATGGCACTCCTTAGAGTAAATGGCTAGTACTTGGTTATCCTGTTTGCAAATGGTGTTATTTTTTCCTGAACTGAATTTGCTGTATGGCTGGTTTGCTTTGCTGCAGTTTTGGCCAGGGCTTTACTGGGTTGAGTCCTCTGGGGCACTTTAATAATGCAAAATGCTGAATGAACTGGTCTCAAATGCTCTTTTTTCTTGTCTTAGTTCTGTGAGGTGATAACAGTAGCGTGGTTAAAGCACCTGTCTGGGAAAGTGGTGCGTGTGATGCTAGATTATGTGGATCATGTCAAGATCTGCTCTAAGCTTCAAGTAGTACTTCAAGAACAGAAACTCTGGCCAGAAATCCACGAAATTTTGAGTAAGTGTCAAATACATCTTGAGAAATGTAATATTCAAATACGAGGGACAGAGCATGTTGTTGTCCTCAAATTACCAGTTGCATCACATTTGAGAGTTCAAACTTGTGGTCCTTGCAAGGGCCTCCCAGAATCCCTAGATCAGACCTATTCTTCCAACATTCAAAGCATAGGAGCTCCAACACTGGAGCCTCCCTTTCTGCAGCAACCTTGGTCCAACCAATGTCAGTGCTCTGAAGTCAGCAGCCTCCAAAGGGATGTGGCAGGCAGTGGTTGGAGCCAGTGGGAGGAAATGCTACATGTAATGGCATAGTTGGGTAGGGATGTAGTAGTGCAACATTTGTATTTCATTTACCACCACCCTTAGAAGCTTAAAATATCATTAAAACAATTGCTGGATATGGGTACAAATATCCACCCGGTTTGGTTTTGATAAATGTGACTCAAAGCCACAATACTCAAATGTAATTGTTGTGGGTCATACTGACATCACCCATGTCTCTATGAAGTCACCTAGACTGCCTATAATAAACTCTTCACTGTATTGTAAGGAAAGAGACATGTACACTTGTGTTATCCAGACTTCTGGATAGAAGATGACTTGTCGGCATGGTGCACATGTCAAGGTAAGCCGGGAGCAAACCTTGGCTACATATCGTGGTTAAGGAGGAAAGAACTTGACCATAATCTTGCATTCATGTCACCTTTGCTTAGCTGCTGCACCACATTAAGCTAAGAGGACTAGGGAGGATCGAAAGTGCTGTGATCTTCTTCTTAGCAGCCACCAAGTTCATGTTAAGCCATGGCTTGGCTTAGCATTATGCGCAAATGTCAACATTGTGGACCAACAACCTCTCCAACTTACTGAGCAGAGCAGAAAAATCTTACAGGTCCATCATTTCTAAGCCCCTTTGTGCCTGCCAGGACTAAAAGAGAGGATATGGAGTGATTTTCTGTTTTCCGTCTTGCCTATTTGGCTTTAAATGGGTGGGGGTGGAATCCTTCCACTGAGAAGGAAAATAACTTTGCAAGTTCCCAGGTTGGCACACTTTTTTGGCCTATCTAGGGGGATGGTGGGGGAACAAGGGAGCTTGGGACTCAGCAAATCCAAAATATCCCCAGCACACTGCCAATGGATCACTAATGCACTGCATGAGTGATACAGTAAGATGTGTATTCAAATGCTGAGTGCATTATTTATATCCTACTCAGCACACTGTGTACTTGCAAGAGTCAGTCCACAATGGGATGGCTGAGCTGACATCTGCTTTTCTGCCTTGATTAATCAAGGCACTGAACCAGTTGTCACAGCTCACAATTTGCAAAGGTTACACTAGGACAGAGGCTACACAAGACCAAAAAAAAGTTTGATGTAATAAAACTATTAGCCTTTTTAATATCACACTTTGCAGTGTTCAAAGTGTTTTCCGTTACTTCTCAATTCAGCCTGAGAGCTTTTTCCTATCCATGCAGAACAATCTGTTTACTCAAGTGTAATTCGCACTGTGTTCAATGGCCCTTACTCCTCGGTAAGTAGGCATAGGTTTGCAACTTGAGAGTATTACAGTTCTTCCTATCTTGAGAGCCATTTATCTCATCAGATGTTGTTCACAACTCTGGGAAGCAAATAAGTCACTTCTTTTTTAAAAATAGGAAAGACAGTGATTTATGCAAGGTTGTGCTTATAGATATCATTGGCTGTCCTGTGATTTAATCCTGGGTACCCACTCCCACCAGATCAATAAGTTTCAAAAGCAGGCCTAACGATGAATGCATGTTCTCTCCTCCTCCAGCAAACACCCGTTCACTGCAACATCTTTGTCGTCTGAAAATCCGCAAGTGCTTAGGACGCTTGCGTCTACGCTGCCCTGTCTTCCTTACATTTCTGCGATTGCCAAACCGTTTGAAAGACTATATTCTCTATAAGGAGTATGATCTCTATGGACAAGGAAACCTCAAAGGAATTTACTAATGCAGGTATATATAGAGTTGTATTGGGAGGGGGGTCCTATACGTAATTCTGTGCATGTTTAAGTTGTAGCTATCGGAGTCCTTCTGTTTGTGAAAGAGTTGATTTAGCCCAAGTTGTGTGGCAGCACAGAGACCACAAAGAACGAAGCTTAAGTTATGCAAAGTACTGCAATTTCTTCCCCTTTTACATCTCTGGATGTCGATGTCAAACATCCCTAGGTGTAGAGATTGATCCGCTCATTCTTTGCAAATTACATATAAAGCAGATAGATTAATAAAACCCCAGTCACATCAGGAGGGACATGGTTTCAGTTTCTCCAATCTAACCACACTAAAATAAAATAAAAATTATATATAAGCTCTTACAAACAATAAGCGCATGTTTGTTGTTCTACTGGAAATAAATAAAGACATTATTCTAGCTGTTAACTTTTTTATTAAGTACAATAAATGATCTCTGACTATATTAAATATATGAATAAGATTCCTGAATGACTGACAGACTTAAAATACATTTGACAAAATTTCAGGATCTTTTTAAATTTTTTGGATAACATGACGGTGATGACCTTTTAGGGAGCAATTGCAAACAAAATATATTTTACATAATCATTACAGAAAACCATCTTCTAAAATTGACTGGACTTTGCCAAGGTCCTCCCCAGATAGGTTTATTAGTATCTAGATTTCAGTTCGCAGTTGACAATACCAACTTGACAATCACTGGATATTATTAACAAGTATTCAGGGAAACTGTATTAGATTCTTAAAACATTGCAAAAAATCACAATCACTAGAACAGGACCAAACCATTACATTACTGTAAGAATTTGACCATCCACTACATTATAAAAGTCACCCATAATAGAAGAAGAAGAAGAGTTTGGATTTGATATCCCGCCTTTCACTCCCCTTCAGGAGTCTCAAAGCGGCTAACATTCTCCTTTCCCTTCCTCCCCCACAACAAACACTCTGTGAGGTGAGTGGGGCTGAGAGACTTCAGAGAAGTGTGACTAGCCCAAGGTCACCCAGCAGCTGCATGTGGAGGAGCGGAGACTCGAACCCGGTTCCCCAGATTACAAGACTACCGCTCTTAACCACTACACCACACTGGCTCTCAAGCTGCTTTGCTTGCATATAAACCTCACTATAGATCATTGTTCCTTCAGTTGTGTGCTGGTTTATTCTTTCTACCCGCTTACAGCACATGATCTTAGTCTACTGGTTGCAAATTCAATTTTGCAGAGCGAGGAGTACTCACATAAGGATCTTTAAAAAAGGGATGTCCAGAAATAGTAATTAAAAAATTAATCTTCACCAAACTTGGGTATTAGTGCTTTTTTTGGGCAGAGAACACAAGTGAGAATGCTGATCTGAGGTTTTTTTAAACCTCAGATTCACATGCAAACAATTAAAAGGAATACATCATGTTAGGGAAGAGAGGGACATGCAAAAATATTTTTCGCTTTGCTATATTTCTGGGTAACACAGAAAAGCACATCTTAGGAAGCTCACTTCTCACAAACATTTAATAATCTTCCTTTCTTCAGTTTTGGCCTTGAAACATTGATCATTTTAGTTTACAAAACTGAAGTATAAAAGATATAATAAAGCAATTGTGCTCACTGTGGAGTTTAGCTGTTCTGTTCCTTGACAGCACAATCCTATGCATTTTTTACTCAAAATTAAGTCCCACTTGAAATGGTGGTAGCTTACTCAAAGACCTAATCTGACAATGGGGGGGGGTGGAACTGTTTCACTCTTTATTTCAAAAATAAAAGGGAAAGTTTGCTTCATGACATTACCTTACACACTAGAATCTTCCAATATGAACATGTTTTGGGTAGGAAACCTCATTTTTAACATATAATTTGAAGTGTGGCACAGGTGAGTTATGCAGCATGACCATACCGACCAAATTGCCAGATTTTTAGATACAGCAATCGTATCCAACAGTAAAACTAATGCAAGAAATAGAATGAATTTGCACAGTGATCAGATTTTTTTTCATGCCAGCTAGCATCCAAAGGCAAGAAATGCGTAAAAATTCAAGCAACTAGGTTTCTGTGCTCTTTCTCCTGGCCAGTCCAGTTCCTGCCTTTTGTCTAGCCAATTGTGCTCTTAGTCTCCATTTGTTTCTCAAAAATTGTAAAAATAAAATACAATGGTCAGTAGTGTGTTGTTTTTTTGCCCACTATCCATCTCTAGAAGCAGAACCAGTGGATATGCTCCCAGTTCCATGGCTGAAGGATCTTATGCATGCTTCCCTTCTCTTCAAATACTCCTCACTGCTTTCACTCTGGAAGCTCCAGGAAGAAAAGGCACAACCGATTCTTGGCCTGGACATGTGTGATTCTCAGGAGTGCTTCATTTATTGGTGTCACACCCTTGGGCCTTGCCACCTCAGCCAGATCTACTGTTACAGGACCCAGTATTACAAGAAGAACCAGAGCGGTTGAGACAGACAGCATGGTGCTTGTGCAGCAACGTTTAAGTCTAAATGACATCTCAATGTGGAACCCATTGTGGAACCTTCAGAAAATTATTTTGGCCTTACAGCGTCCTCCTGTTGAGTCACTGAAGTCTATGCCTCTTCTGCTCCTGTCCTTCCAGGTAGTGTTCTTAGTTGCAATCACATTGGATTCAGAGCTAAGTGCTTTTTCTTTAGCAAGATATCTGTGCTTTTTCATAAGGACAGTGTGATACAAAGAGTTGTTCCTTCTTTTGTGTATCCCTAGCTTCCATGGCAAACACTGTCAAGGTTTGCCCTGATCTTGTCCATTCCCTTGGTGTGAGAAAGGCAATAATGTACCCTTTTAATGCCCTCCTCACATCAACAGAATGATAGACTTTAGACAAACAAAGCCTCTTTTGTGTCTTTTCATCCTACAACCTTTAGTTAAAAGGTGCCATCCGCTATCATAGCATGTTGGCTTATAATAGCATTTATTTCATCCTATGAAGCATTAAATTTACCTGTACCAAGAAACATTATGGTTCATTTAAGTAAATTTAAGACAACCACAGCAGCCTTCGCTACAAATGAATCTATTTTGAGACCTGAGTGATGGGTTGATCTTTACCAAATGCAATCACAAAGCATTATAAAATTGTTACTTATGTCTTTGGAGGCATGTGATATGTCTTGAAGACCTAGACAGCATGCTTTCCCCACCTTAATATTGCCTGCTTTTGTGCATCCCACTTGCTGAACTGTTGATCTCGCCTGAAACATGTCTCCTTGATGATAGTCCATCAAGGCCTCTGATTATATCCTGGGGTAAGGGCAGCTGTCAGTCAGCATTATCTTCAAATGAATTTTCTTTTAATGTATTGTTATCTGTAACTTGTAATTTGTTTTACAATTTCTACTTTTAACATGTTCTTCAAATTTTATGTTTATTTCTGTTTGATATATAACTGTGATGGGGAAGTAGGTATGGTAGCAATGCAAATTGTGTTACAGTGGTACTTCAGTTCTCAAATGCCTTTGAAGTCAAACATTTTGGAATTCAAATGCCAAAAACCCAGAAGTAAATGCCTCGGTTTTCGAACATACTTTGGAACTTGAACAGGAAACACAGCTTCCGTTTTGAGTTTTCCATATTGAGGCTTGCGTTTTGAGGCTTCCGCTTTCAATTTTCGAACATTTTGGAACTCAAATTATGTTAGAAAACCAAGGTACCACTGTATTTCTATTTTCATGTATCTTATGTCCTGGTCATGTCGTGCAAGAGGCTGACTAGGGCAGAGTGAGCAGAGTAACCTACTTTCTTGAATTTGATACATTTCCTGCCTTTCTCACTTGAGGGATGATTACCCAAGAGAAAAACCTTTCAGGTTAGACCAGTGGCCCCTTTTCTAGCAAGTTGTGGGACATGTACACACTACATAAACCAGATACTTGCAAATTCATGGTTAGATGTCTAGACTTTGACAATGGGAATTCCACTATTACGCAGGTATAAACGTACTTTCCCTTAATGTTTCGAACATACAGATTATATATGGGAACAATTGACAGGTTTCAGTTCCACAAAGAGCATTAAGCCCTTTGAGATCAATATTTAGCAGGAAGATAAAAAATAACTGGTTATATAAATGAGAAAATTTGGTAATTATAATACAGTGATTTAACATACATGTATACACACACATATACATATCCAAATTGCAGGTGACAACTGCTAGAGGTTAGCTTGAAACATGAGAACAATGCAACTCATCTGTCAGATGAAGTAAACTGGTTATATCAAATTTTATATTTTCTGGGAGCACTGTTAAATATGGCTTTAAGGGCTCAAAAAAGTGGTATAATTTAATATAGATTTGCCAACTGAGCTGCCCAAAAATATGAAAACTAAAATTAGTCTACCTTACAATGAAGAGAACTACGAACTATATGGGTGGCATTCCCTCAATCTTATTCTAAGGGAGACAGAAGATGGCACTACTGCTCAATGGGTTCCTGCAGTCCATTTGGTTTACTGGAGTGATATCCCTCTCCTTCAGATAGCTTAGAACAGAAACACCCCCAATGTGTATGAAAAAGCTTCTTAACACACATTACAATGAAGTGTTACAAAGGCCAAAATGAATTTCCCCTCCCCAGCTCTCTGGAGAAGGGTGGAAAAGGTCTGGCGTATTCTGAAAAGTCCTGAATATTGGCTTCTGCATTTTCTTTTGCTACAGAAAAGCTAAATTCTCCTTTGGGTTTACTTTTCCCCAAAGTTAGGTGGTCTTGGTAACTGAAAACCTGCTGGGGTTGAAAGAAGTGATGCATAGATTTTGCAAAGCTTGGGAAGAATATTGGTTCCTTCTCTCACCTTGTTTCTAAAAAGTTACTGAATATATTTTGTTGATTTCTTTTAAGACGTGAAAAGGCAGACCACATTAGAAAGTAGTGAATCAACAGGCTAAAATTGATTTCTTTATGTTATCTACTCACAATTTGAGTTGGTTGCCGATGCAATGAATGGGTTGGGTATTATCTCGTCATGTGACAGAGGCAGGAGAGCATTTATTGAGGGGCTCCATCCCACTCAGCAGTGTGCGCCTCAGGAGCGGCCAAGCACCAGCAAGGGAGCTGGGAGAGGGCCCTCAAGGGAAGGGCCAAGGAGGAAGCAAACTGCTCCATGGTGATGGAAACGAGCCCGGCTGGGAGGCGGGCGGAGGCAGCAGCACTAAAAAGCTGAAGTTTCACTTGCACATCAAGACACTGACGGATCATGTGGATTACAAAGCCATTGACATTTGCTGACTGGGTTGGCGATGAACTGCCTTTAGGATGGGAAACTGTTTATGATCAACAGATTGGTGTTTATTACATGGACCATATCAATCTGAACCAGACCAGGAGGAGGAGGAATGAAGGAAAACAGAAATCAGGCCTGAGAACTGAGGTCCCTGTCAAGAGAATGGCCACGATCTCCTCAGGTGAGGGTGAAACGGAGAGGGAGGGAAAGTAAACAGCCCCTGAAAACATCGCCACACTCTGGAAGAACTTGTCGGCAAAACCCTTGCACGGAATTCTATCTGCATGAAGACCGATGCCTGCCATTGTCTACCTGGGGCATCTCCTCTCCTAACCCCCCCCCCCCGCGGGCGAGAGAAGGACCTCTGGTGGTGAGATGGCTGTCCTTAGTTTCTTGCCTCCAGTTATGTGCATTTCTGACTGGTATCTTTGCCTTGATTATGTGCATTGCATCGACAGCCAGTGTGAACTGGAAAGTGTGGCGTGTAGAAAACGTCAAGGGAATTGGCTCTGGAAATATCTTGACAACCCTGCAAAGAGCTCAGGGAGCATCTCCAAGCGATGATGTTGGCCCTTCAATCCCCTGGTTTCCTGATAAACAAGGAGAAGAGCTGCCTTGAGCCATCACAGCAGCTTATCAATCTGGAAGCCAAGTTGGACACAGTCAAAGGTTTGGTGGCTCTGTCTCCAGAGTGCACCAAGATCAGAGCAGCAGCATCTATGCTGAAATCTACCAAGGAAATTGGTATCAAGCATCTATCGATAATCATGAGCCTCTGTATGTCAGCTTCTCAGATCACACCCATCACCTTCAATGGTTTCTGTTTCCTCATCAATGGGCAATAACTCACAAGCATTGCTGTGTGCTCAAGTTACCTCTGCTGGTCAGGCTGCCAATGAGATGGTGGACGGCAGAATCCAATCTACAGAACGGAACTCGCATTCGTGATCCAGAGAACTGTGATCACTACAGATGCCAGTTTTCAGGGTTCGGGAGCTCATTATCAAGGTCACTTTGTACAGAAATGCTGGTCACCACAAAATCAGAAGCACTCCATAAATTGGTTGGAGCTAAGAGCTTCCAGGTTGGCGGTGTTTCATTTTGCACATCGACCATGTGCTGCTGCACACAGACCATTCCACCACAAAATCACACATTTGCAGGCAGGGTGGGACACGATTGATTTCTCTGCAAAAAGAATCATTGCTCCTCTTCAACTGGGGGGGGACCCTTAGTCTTGCAGGGGACAGCACTTTACAGGCAGATTGGTTGAGTAGCTCCCTTCTCGATCCGGGGGAGTGGATGCTCAACAGGCAAGTCTTCCACCTGATTCAGGAGTATCTAGGTCCATGTCAAGTGGATCTGTTTGCAATCAAGTTTCATGTTATTTTTCCAGGTTCAAAGACAGTCAAGCGGAAGCATAGGATGCCTTGATGGTACCTTGACCAAAATGTCTCCTATATACCTTTCCCCCACAGTCAATTCTGCAACGTGTTCTCCAAAAGATCAGAATAGAAAGAGATCATCCTGGTGGCCCCTTTCTGGCCCTGCAGGCCTTGGAAGTTGGAGCTCCAAGAGCTAGGCATCTCACCTCCTTGCCATCTTCTGGTGTTGTCCTACCTACTGCAGCAAGGACCCTTGTTCCATCCAAATCCACAGTGGCTATGTTTGACTGCATGACATTTGGATGCAGCCATCTGAAACATCAAGGGTTGGATACAGCTGTCATCTTCACCATTTTGGTCTCATGCAGACCTTCCACTGTGTGGATATATCCGGCAACCTGGACCAATTTATCAACTTGGTCTTTCTACAGTGAAGCTGTGTCCACATAGAGTTTCAGTTCTGGACATTTCCGGAACTGAAGCTCTATGTGAACTATGTTACACTTTCAATGCATGGGCTACCAAATGCTCTAAAAGGGCAAGTTTCCGCAACACTTTCCGTTTGTGCACTACAGGTCGTGCCCCCCATTTCACAAATTTGCAAAACTCATTAGTTAAATGCTTTTTGAGGGGGACATTGTTTTCCTTCCTGGAGTTTGCATATGGTGCTGGCAGCACTGCAGAAACCACCGTTTGAAACTTTGTGCAAGATATCTGTAAAGCATCTATCCTTTAAGGTTCTCTTCCCCGTGGCCATTATGTCCGCATGTCGAGTGTCTGAGTTGTCTGTATTATTGGTAGCTAAACATCTGTGCATCTTTCACAAAGACAAAGGGGTTCTAACAGAGCCTTCCTTTCCTACTTTCATGTCCAGCAAGAGTTGGTGCTACCTATCTTTTGTCCAGATCCAAAACTTCTGAGAGAGAAAGCGTGGTACAACTTTGATGTTTGCCTTACACTGAAGGTGTATATTGAAAGGACATTAGGATCACTGACTCCTTGTTCATATCCTTTCAACTATGGGTATAAAGGTTGCTCCTTCCACCCTTGCAAGGGCTTGCACACCTCCACTAGATCATGGGTAGGCAAACTAAGGCCCAGGGGCCTGATGCGGCCCAATTGCCTTCTAAATCTGGCCCGCGGACAGTCCGGGAATAAGCGTGTTTTTACATGAGTAGATGTGTCATTTTATCTAAGAGGCATCTCTGGGTTATTTGTGGGGCCTGCCTGGTTTTTTTTTTTCCAAAATATAGTTTGGCACCCCACAAGGTCGGCGGGACAGTGGACCAGCCCCCTGCTGAAAAAGTTTGCTGACCCCTGCACTAGATCAGCAGCAACTTCAGCTGCGTTTATAGTTAATGCTCCTTTATTAAAGATCTGTAAAGCAGCTACTTGATCCTCACCAAGTATATTCACCAGGCATTACAAAATGGACCTGTCTGCTTTGGCTGACGCTACCTTTGGGCACGCAGTCCTTCAACAGGTGCTTTAGTCACTGTAACTGCAGTTCGGACCCGCCCTAATTGGGAAAGCTGTGATACGTTCATCCCATTCATGGCATCAGCAATTGAATCAAACGAAACAATTGGTCTTATCTGAAGAGCAGATTTGATAGGCTACTGATGACACGAATGGGACCTATCCCTGGTATAGATTATAGTGATATTGATAATTTGGTTAGTTGCTTCATTGTTTACAACATATTGAGCCAGGAGAGAGGCAGGCATATGTAGAGAATTTTCATTCCTACTGTAAGTTCAATGCCTGTTGGAGTTTGGCGAATCCTATAAAACTGAGGAATGACCGCACCTGCCTCCCAGAGTTCTTTGCCCTCCTGCCTCCGTCACATGATAATACCCAACTCATTCAAGTCATCAGAAACCTATCAAGTCTGCTCTTCAGGTAAGGCCAATTGTTCTTTTTGCATAAACTAAAGGATCTGACTATTGTAAAAACAGATGCACTGTTTTGTATTGATAGTATTACTTTGCTGAAGGAAAAGGCCAATGCATGTTTGATATAACTAAACTTGTCATGCACTTGCAATTAAAAATGATCAAGAAGAAGAGGGTCAGCATAATTTTCCTCACTGATTCAGCAGGTTTACTGTAAAAGCACTTATGCTGTATGTGGAATTGTTCAGTAAGTCTTGCTAAATGGTATTTAGAGAAATTGTGCAAATATGGGCATGGATCACAGAATCAGTTTTATCTAAAATAATAGTTGGCAATGTCTCCATACAAATTGTTCTTCTCATCTATTTGTATTTGTTACAAAACAAATTCGTACATTACCAAAACACATGCTGCAATTGCAGCCTAACTTCTAATATGTGCTTTAATGTCTCTGACACCCTCCACACCAAAGTGCTCTGAAGTATAATGCAGAATAGCCAAGGGCAGTACCACCAAGTACATTCTCAAGTAAAAATAGCATTGCAGCATTACCAGTTTTCCTGAACTTTTCTCTATTGGCAATTCATTTTCAGACATGTTTAAACTACAAGCAAGCACTGTTTCTGTTCTCAGTAATCTTTGGGAATCAAAATGAACTTTGAAAAAATAAGAACTAACAAATTTATTATAGCAGAGCCCTTCGCAGACTCCACTCCACTTCATAATATTAAATTTGTTAAGTCTTTAAAAGAGTCAAAGGACTCTTGTTTTTGCCACAACACACTAAATGGTTATCCAATGCAGGTTGAAAGTGAAGACAAAAGCTTTTGTCTATTATGCTTACCTTATACCAATTTTTTCCTCATGAATTTATCTGCACAGCAAGGCAAGTGAAGAAGAAAAAAAGATCCATATATAGCCATGTATACTTCTGCTAAGTTTCACCATGGTACCTTATGATATGGAAGAAAGTCCATATTCACATTAAGCTGGCTGTTTAAGAAAAATCAAAGCACAATGGAGTTTCATCTAATAAAGCAAACCCACCACCTTTGTTTCTCCGACTTTCCATGTCAGACAACAGGTCCGAGGCCTTGCGCACCAGTCACTTCATGCTTCAGATTCTCGTTTCTTCTTTCCATCTTCTCCCAAATCACTGTCTTCCGACTGACTACTGCTAAGGACTACAAACTGTCCCTCCCCAGAGCTCTGGTTGGATCTACTAGAAGCAGCTATTAGCCGGCTTTGCTCTTCCAAATCCTGAAAGAAAGCATTCAGTTTTAAATGGGACTTTCCATTGTAATTGCATTTATACAGATTTATGCTGTGGAAACACTTGGAATACCAGTGTAGATTTTGATCACCACATCCCCCAAAAGGTATTACAGAACTGGAAAAGGTGCAGAAAGAGTAGCCTACAAAGGAAGTTTACAACAATGTAAGATTTTTGTTTTAGAAAAAAGGTGAACAAGGGAAGTAAGGGAAGATACAATACGGTTTTATAAAATTATGGATGGCATGGTGAAAGTGATTATATTAGAATCAGGAATTGTTATCCAATGAAGCTGAATAGTGAAAGATTCAGGAAGCACTTATTTATACAATGCACAGCTAAAACTATGGAATTTGCTACCACATGATATGCAGTAGCCACCAACTTGGATTACTTTAAAAGGAGATTGGACAAATTTATGGAATATAAGGCTATCAATGGCTGCTAGTCATGATGGCTGCATACTACCTCCAGGATCAGTGACACCATGGCCCAAATTCAAGGGATCTTAAGCATTAGCAGAAGCCACTGCCAGGGCTCCCTCGAGAGCTTTCCCTGCCTCCTTTCACCGTGTCTCCCTCAAATCCACTCCAGAGAGTCAGGAGAACTACTAGGAAACTTTATAGGGGGAGGAGAGTGTGGAATGTTCTGTCTGGCAAGCCAAAATCAGAAGGGTGTGACAAATTTCTCACCATGTCTCTGAATACCAGCTGCAGGGAAACAATGAAGAGGGCTATCGCCATCATGTCTGGTTTGTGGGCTTCCCAGAGGTATCTGGCCAGACACTGTGAGATAGGATAGGCCTTTGGTCTAGGGCTATTCTTAATGTTCTTATATATAATAGGCATACGAATAGTGCAATGATTTTCAACCATAAAAGACTAGCAGGAATTTTACTATGGCCACCAAACCATGAGCTATAAAACTGGGCAATTCTTGGAAGACTCCAGGGCATGAAGACAACCAGCCTCCCCCACTGCTTGCCTTTTCTCCAGTAACTAGTTTTCAATGCTTCTCAATGCAGATGTTCTACATGTCTCAATTAATTCACCCAGTTCCCTTTTAAAGCCATCCAAGTCTGTAGTTATCAGTATATTTTCTGACAGTGAACACTAAACCTTCATTATGTGTTATGTGAAGTAGTGCTTTCCCTTGTCTATCCTAATGTACTGCCATTAACTTCATTAGGTGAATACAAGCTCCATTGTGAACAGAGAGAAAAATCTATCCACTTTCTCAGCACTTTCATCTCCTCTGAAGGCCCAAGCTCATGCAAATTCTAAAGCTAAATTTGCATTGTAGTTTAGTTATTAGAACAAATCTGTTTTCTTGCATACAAGTTTTTTTCCAGGTAAAATTTTGGCAAACAACATACCTTTTCTATTTGTTTCTGTTTACTGAGTTCTTTTTGTTGTTTCTCTTTCACTCTATCCATTTCTTTCTGCTTTTCTGATGTTCTGCGATCCTGGAAAATTAAAAAAGGCACAGCACATTAATAATTGTTAAAGTAATATACTACATTATAAATACTTGATGAAAAATTGCCTTAGTATGTTATATAATATGTTCCATGGAAAGTTTCAATTCAGAGAACTGATGTACGTAGCAAATATTTTTAATAAATATCTGCTGCTGCCCTTCAAAATAGAGGAACTGCCTGCATGATTCTGCATGATTCTTCTGCACCATCAGATTACAGCAGAAAAGCAATAAACTACCAGACCAAATAATTTCTAGACCGGACACTGTTGGCAACACTACCAAATACTAGTTTGAAAAGGAATTTCTTGCCTACTTTGCAATGCTGCAAGTTTTTTGTTGCTTTTTAAAATGAAAACTCAGCATGATTTCATAGTGACCACATGCCATGAGTTAATAATACTTTAGCGGCAGATAGTAATGAAGCATGTCTCAAAAGATATGGCTGGGCATTGGGTAGGGATTTGTAAAGCCAAAAAACCTGGAAAAGTGGTTTCAGGCAGCATGTCTAGTCCTTAATTTGAGACAATGGCCTTTAAAGGCTTAAGGAACTATGTTCCTGTAAATTAGAGATGTCCAACAGGTCGATCGCGATCTACTATTAAATCCCCAGGAGGTTTTGGTAGATTGCGGTTGATCGCTGGGTCCCTTTTCTTAGCTTTGGTAAAATAGAATCCGGCTCCGGCCCCCTCGCCCCACCCTCCATTGTTGCATGATCTACAGAACGGAAGATAAGAGTTTACTCAGTGAGGCTGTTTGTTTCGCCAGATCTGCTGGTGAGTGGCTGTTCCTCTTTTTCTCCCAAAACCCATAGCTTTCCCCCTCCCTACAAAAAAGTCAACAACTTTGACCTGAAACCCCCCAAAATGGGGGTAGATCGCTGTCAGTTTTTAATTCTGTAAGTAGATTGCAGTCTCTTGGGAGCTGGCCACCCCTGCTGTAAATATATTCCTGTTCTCTAGCTCAGGGTGGTTAAATGAGGAGTCCCAAAGGACACTTCTAATTTTGCTTTGAAGTTAATACGGTTTTTCTTCTCCAACTCCTGATAGCTAGCAACTCATGCCAAATGCAATGCAGATCTGGATTGCTTTACTAAAGTGTTTGCTTACAGGTATCTCTGTAAAAGTCAGTGATCTGGATGTTCCAAAAAAGTTAAAATTGAAATCATAGAATAATTTGCAGCTTACATCAGAAAAGTTTCTGATGGCCTAAGGAGTGATCTACTTTAGCATCTTTATTTTACTTGTATTTAGTAAACAAAACTAAAAAACTTTCCAACTGCCAAGCTTGCTTAATATATTTCCAACTGGCATCCATTCACTGTTAATAAAGAACTTATGAAACAGAAATGTTTCTGCAGGAAAAAAAAGCACTGGAAGAAATGCAGGCCCATAGCACTGGTCATAGTACATTTAAGAGGAAACTGGTTAACAGAACATGCTAGAAAAGGTTAATAGGCAAAATATATTGTGTTATTGAAGATGCCTAAACTGATGGCCTTCATGTTCCTTTCAGCTCATTAATTCCGCAGTGCCAACAGAATGCATACATATTTTACATCAAATGAAAGTCTTACCAATTCAGCATGAAAGGCAATCTGTTTTGCAAGTCCCACAGAGTCACAAATCTAAATGGGAGGAAAAAAAGGAACACACAGTCAGTAAACATGATCAACTATGACCATCTTTAAATATATAATTAAATCACATTGCTGCAAGTATAGAATAGTTCAACATATTGGAGAACTTTAGCTGGAACATGATAAATACCTTTTCCCCTTCATTATTTGATTCGAATATATAGCAGACTGAAGTTGGTCTACTGTCTGCTCTTCCTGCTGAAGTCCGAAGCACAAATCCAAAAAGCCGTTTGTTTTCCTGGTGTGTGGCGTACAGAACTACATTTGGCAACGGAAACTGTTAAGAAAAAAATGAGAGAACTTTAAAGCTCATTGAATACCAGATAAACATATTTAATGTTAGTTGCTGGGCCAGATGGGAGTTGTAGTTCAGCAACATCTGGAGGCTGCTGTTATAAGTGTTACAAGTTACAAATGCTGGTGTAAATGTGACACTACTGAATGGATGTTATATGATAAATATGTGGAACCTGAACCTGTTAAGGTGTGGTAAAAGTACACATAGTAAATAGAAGGTAAGCTTGGGTGCAACTTATAATTGACAGAAAACAGAGAGTGTATTGATGTATCATGAAGCATGTTTCTATAACTGCTTTGATTTTAGCAACTCACCCTGAGTCTTGTAACTTGCGTCTGAGGGTCAATTAACCTAAAAGTGTTAATTTAAGAAACTATAAGTTATGGTACAAAGAAAAAGAGAACTGTAATTAAACACTGACAAATGTGCTGGTTTGGAATGAGAATACTTACTTTAAACAATCACATGTGACCAACAAATGTGATTCTGTCATTCTGAAAATGTTGTGTATAGCTCGAGCTGCTAGTATTTGGCGCATTGTTTCATAAACAACATCAGGACTTTCATCCGACTTCACCTCCATGGATCCAAGGAATCTTACAATAAATAACTGATGTAGGATAGAATCTGGAGCAAGCACATATTAAACAAAATGATATGAACAACGTCTGGGCTTTCTAGAAAACCGGTGGCCTTGGCCTAACAGAATAACAATACGCTGCCCCAATTTTCATACATTTAATTCAATTTCAATTACTTTAAAAGGATATAGCAAATTTAAGCGTTCCCCAATCTAAGGACAAGAAAAGGCGCTGTCAAATGAAAGCTGTGCTTCCTTGCCTTTGGAGATGAAGACAGGAGTATGCAAATCTGAACTTAATATATTGTTTATCTCTGTAGATCATGGCATAAGTGCAAGATTGACATAGGTTAAACACGACATGAGATTCTCCATCTTGAACCTTGCTTGACCTTGATACAAGCCTGATGCTAGCCTCATCTCAGGAAATACTTCATGCCTTGCAAATCAAGCTGCTAGCAAAGTCTATCCAAACTCCTGAATGGAGGCCTTCAAGCTAATGGTACAGGAGGCAGACAAAGAGATGGTTCAGTTAATCGCTCACCATCAAAAGTCTTTCACCGTTTTGTCAAGCAAACAGGATGGCCAGTTTTCAGTTATTTTCTCCTTAGGATGAACAAGGTGTGAAATGGACAGGAACACTGGGAAAAAGACAGGAATTTCTAGTCTCAAAGCCCACCCCACTTCCCTACTAGGAGGCATTAGCTATGAAAAGTATTAAAACTCCAACTAGGAACTGTTTAATTCTGTTCAGGCTCAACTGCAAAAGTGTTTGCCAACACTTTTCATCAACACATTTAGAAGAAGGAGGAGGGGGCTACAGAGATTATAATTAAATACATCTTCAATTTAAGTACAGTTTTGCTCTACCTTCTGTTTCTGATTTGGTTCCTCCAGATTCTCCAAATGGATTTGTTCGTCTGTCAATAATAATAAGAAGAAAGTGATTCTTGCACACTGAATCCCAAGAATCTAATTCTGTATTATAACAAAGCAACGATCAATATTTTAAGATCATGTGATGATACATGCAGCAATGGGTTTCACAACACAAAATTTTTGAAGATCTATTCTACTGAAGAACTGCTGCACTTCAGTAAAAATCAAGTGAAAAGATCAGTAGCTTGGAGTACCATCCCAATGTTTTAGCTAGAAGATCAAAAGCAACCCATGAGAAAGTTTTATGTACCTCAATTCTAGTCTGATAAGTTAGCTAATTTTCTTTCACTTGAAAAATACAATGCAAGATTGCAAGTTGCAAACAGAGCAAAAGGCCATCTTCTCCAGTCAAGAATGCATACCATCCCATTTATTTGTTATACTATTCGGTTATAAACAACTACCATTTAAAATACAGCTTTCTGAAAGCATTAATTGGATTTAGTCTTAAAAGAAACATGGGCTACACATGACTATCAGCAGACGTATCATTAATTGTAGAATTATACTTGCGAAAATTCTCTAGGCTTCTAGTGTGTATCACAGGCATATGAAAAACTTTAACAAAACTTTAAAATTGGGTCTTATTTTGTTAATAATACTTTTGAATATAGTGGGTGGTATTGAACTAAGTTTTACTCAGATTAAATTTACTGAAATTAATAGGCCCAACTTAGTCATATTCATTAATTTCAGTGGGTCTATTCTAAGTAAAACTTAGCTGAATACCACCCAATTGTATAACACATTCAGAGCTTATGTTTTCAAAATAGTAGGAAAAAAGAGAAAAAGAGCAAGTTTCGCTATGTTAATTTTAAACAGAAGCCCCTTAAACAAATAAGCAGCAAATTATTGGTTATCTCAGTTAAATTGTGATGCCAATTTATTTATAGCAGTTTCTCAGGAAACTTTAAAAACTGCTGTCTTTTCATGGATAGGAACTACTAGACTGAATTTTCTGACTGGAGTTTCCAAGTGCCATTCACAATTACAACCAGAATGCATCTGCTCAACACAACTAAATGTATCAGAATACTGGCCTTCAGCTTTGGGGGCAGAACTAATCGAAGTCTGAGACATTTTCAGCATAGTATAAGAAATTCACTCAGTTTAGCAATGATCACTCAGTTCTGGACTTTTCACCAAAATAGCTTTTGTCTCCATCAGAGCAAAGCTCAAGAAACTGAGCTTCATTACTGTCATTGCACCTTGGTAGTGGTGTTCAAATGAGTTCTTGGGAACTTTGTATCACAGACATTTTATTTCAAATATTAAATATGAACTCACACTTCTTCTGCCAACAGTTCTCTTTGAGTCAATTCTCTACCTGTTTTGAACTTTTCTTAGTGGTAACTGAAATTCACTCATTCCTTTACACAAAAATCCCATACATCAATCCAAGTCATAACTGTCTCAGTCAGCACCTGGCTGTCCCATTATCTATCACGAGGGTGCCTAAGGCACCACATAAAGTAGAAAGTAGTGGTTCTCCTCATGCTGTAATTTCTGTACAGAGTAGAAGAGTCCTAGCACATTTGCAGAGCCATAAGACAAAGACATGCAGTATTTTGAGTCAGATACTGCCTGTTCCTGTTTTAGCTTTAAAGCTTCTCTATCACTTTCCTCATTCTCCATTAAGACTAGTCTTCATGTTACAAAACTGCATTTATTGGAGCCTTGTAGATTTACAGTAGGTACTGATTGCTGCTTCATTTTTCATATATGTAAAAACATAATTTACTTATCTGGTAAAAAGCAAATGCTTAAAATATTCAAATTTAAAATAAAATTATTGTGGGATAGGTAAGAAATATATATCTTTAAAAGCAATTTATCTTCCTAGGAGATATGACCCTAGAAGCCTAGATCATTTTCACTAACCTTTTTAAGCTTAGGATGACAGTCATCAGTCTGACATCACTACCTGGAGGCAGGGCTACCACATTTCTCTTGAGTTTCTAAGAGGAAATGCCCAAAGTGCTGGGGCAAGCAAGCAGTAGGAAATGAAAATATGGGTTGTTTTTTTTTTTAACCAAACAGGTTGAAGTTTGCTCAGAAGGATGAAAGAAGTCTGCTGCAAGAATTAAGATATTGCACATAGAGGTTCAAGCACACGCTTTTCCATTTGTGCATTATTTTGATTTTGCAGCTCTTCTCTGACAGAAGGGGCCCTTGCAGATCTGTCAATCCTAGCCCTTAAAGGACTGAGCCAGAGTCTGTGGAACCAGACACTTTCAGAAGCCAGCCCCCTGCCCTTACATGCATGCATTCCTCACAGAGTTTTAAACAGGTAATGGCCATGTCAACATACACCTTAATGGTGGCTACATGCTATTCTGGTTTCACTCTTAACCAAAGATTTGATATTTGCTTCAAGGCCTTAAACTTAAAACTTAATTAAAAGCAAGCCCTATTTAAGACTAAACATAGTTAAAGCTGATGAAAGTAGTTGATGGTAAACTGAAAGCATACAGTCATGGTGGGAGACCGCAAGCTATCCCCCAGCATGCTCCTCACCCCATTAAAGTAGCACTGGACATGTCTCCCTTATTGTCTGCAATTTGGTTTCCCCATTTTAAGTTGCTGTAATATGTATTTTATCTTCTGTAAATCACTTTTGAGTGGCACATAAATTATCAAATACTGTAAAGAATTGTGAGCATTAGTCTGCATAGGCTCAGATACATCAGTGGAAGGCATTATATATTGTAAATCAGCAGCATTTGCTTCAGTTGTGTTTTGGCACTTGTACATCTTTTGTTGCTCTTATCTTACCTGCCTGCCTGCCCTGAGGATTTTGCTTGGCCAGGTTGATCTTCGCTTACTGGAGAAATAATGTCAAATTGTATAGGAGTGTCAGGTGCAACAAGAGAGTCCAAGGAAAGAGCTGACAGAGATGCTGAATCAGATCCCAAAGACCCAGTGCTGCTAGTACGAGTCGTGGGAGGACGAGCCTGTCTAAAAAAAAACATCAAACCACACAAGTAAGAACAGAAGGAATTTTCTCAAGCTATACAATGTTTTATGTTTCATTGGATTCTGAGGAAATCCCTAGTCATCATCACTGTCATCATTGATAATCACTTCCCTCCCACTTACCAATCTGAAACTACCTGCCAGTCATCCCACTTCAAGTCAGTATGATGGTTTTAAATAAACAGTTTCAGGATCATGGAAACACCCTAAATCAGGATTGCCAATGCAGTGCCCTCCAGATGCTGGACTATAATTCCCATCATCTCTGCCCACAGGCCATGCTGGCTAAAGCTGATGGGAATTAGATGTCCAACAACATCTGAAGACAGCTCAAAGCCTATCTAACAGTTACCCTCACCTTCAATTCAGAAACCTTAACAGAATGGTCATGAAGAATAATAAGCAAGGGCCTAAATAAGATAATGTGATAATTCCTCAGATCATGTCCAGGTCAAACAGGCTATTAAAGTGACATACCTACAGCATCCATTCCATCAAGCTGTAAGAGAATTATAAAGATAGGACTGCAGCTCCCTTCCATTAGCTCTGCTTAAAGACAAGGAACTTTATACTTCTCTCCAAATGCTCCCATTCCTATTGTTCTCTGCAATATCTCTGTAACTTAAGAATTAGTGCCCAAGCTTGCTTTTTAAAGAAATTAAATATTAACTGCAGCTGGAACTCAATATTATGAGAGTTATCCCATATACCATTCTCCCAAATAGTACCTACTAATACATCAGAAACACATAATAGGGTAATTGGAAGTATCAACTCCTATCAGAAAAGAAGCAATAGTGAAATGACTAAATTGTTAGATACAGCTTGCATGGAAAATTACTTGACACTCTGTCTTAGCCTAACTTCCAGACTTGCTAAAAGGGAAATACAAAGTGGAAGGGGAAGAACATCCCAAACAGGACAGTTTTAGAAACAGCCAACAAACTTCACAAATCCAAATTGATACTCAGACAAATCAAAGAATTTAGATTATCAGCAAGCTCTCCCTAAACCAATGGGAGCCACTTCTGCAATAAGAGACCATCAATGAAATGTTTTTACAAAGCTGACTTTGAGAGCAAATGCATGGCAATTCATTGCAAGCTTTAAGTAACCTTCAGTGATATTTTAAAACAACCCCAAATAATCATCCAAACATCACTGGCTCCTGGAGAAATAACCAGGATTGACTGAACATAATCTTTAAACAGTCTGCTGTTTTACAACTTACACAGCTGGTCTCATGCTCTCATGTCTCTGTTGGAAGGAAGGAGAGGGGGTAACAGCTTCTAAAGCCGACTGATTTACACGTGCAGCAATTTCCTATGTTTGCAGGGAGGGCGACAAAAAAAGGAGTTTCCTTTCAGTTAAATTTGAATATACACTTCTCACTGACAGTCATATAGAAGCTGTGTGCCAACTGTATTTTATCCTCTCAAAATTACTTTTATAAATAATTATATTTAAATCTTTACCCTGCTCCATTGTAAGCATTTTGGCAAATGCAGTACACACATAAGGGTGCAAATGGCATGTTTCTAGAATAAAGAGCCTTACTGTACAAGAAAAGAATTCACATCTCAGAGCTGCTTCGCATATTTCTTTCCCCAATACAGAGTGATCTTTATAGTGAAAATGCAATTTATGAACATCTAAATGACAGCAGAGGTGTATTTATCATATACTGATGATGAAGCTGATCGATACAGGCACCCCCCTCCCTACTTACACAGGTGTTACTCACGCAGCGGCCTGGAACATAAGTATAAGCTGACTTTTTCAGCACATTTTTATGCTGAAAAAGTCCCCCTTGGCTTATGCTCAAGTGAGGCAGGCGGTGGAGGCGGACGAGCGGCCAGAAAGGAGCCCTTTCTTGCCGCTGCTCCTGCTGCCAGCCTCTCGCAAGGGCAGGCACAGGAGCTGTGGTTGGGAGAGGTGCTGCACTGTGCCTCTCCCAACCGCAGTTCTTATGCCTGCTCTTGTGAGCAGCAGAGGTGGCGGCAAGATGAGCAGCCTGAAAGGAGCCCTTTCAGGCTGCTCCTTCCTCCTCGGCTGCCTTTGCCGCTGTCGGTGGCGGAGGAGGAGGAACGAGCAGCCCAAAAGAAGCCCTTTCGGGCTGATTGTTCTTCCTCCGCCGCTGCCACCACCACCAGGTTTGTGGTGTGGTGAACCGGCTTATACTCAAGTCAATAAGTTTTCCCAGTTTTTTATGCTAAAATTAGGTGCCTCTGCTTATATTCAGATCGGCTTATACTCGAGTATATACAGTAAGTGGGGAGCACCCTCTAAATGCCCTCTCTGCCACTTTTTTTCCAGTCCACACCAAAAATACTGTTTCCAGCACTGAGACCAGCTGGAACCTGGAGGATGCACAGAAAAGTGGCTGCTGCTACTGTGCTAGTACACACATCAGCTGTTAGTTGGGGAGGCTGAGCAGCTTAAACAAAGCCCCCACTGTGCCTCCAGTCTCTTTGGTGCTTTCACCGCCCTCACTGGCATCCTCTTTGGGCTCCGGGGAGAGTCTCCTTGTAAGCCACAAAGACTCTCCAACTCTCTCCCACCATTTCCAGGTTTGAATTTAATTACTTATTTATTTACCAGCGCTGCATATATCACACATGAGTCAACTGTGTGTAAATAGTGGGGGGCAGCCTGTATAGCGTTTCTTTTCTACCAATCTTATTAATTTATTGGCTGGAAAAAGTATAAAATATTTAAAATGGAGCAAGTAAAATTAATCTTGAATAATTGAGGCTGTCTCATTATCAGTACTCTAACAAATTCCATTCATTCTCTCCAGTACAAAGCATTACATCTGACTTCATTATGGCTGAGAAGGAGAAACTCCATGAAATACAAATTGCCTCATTTTCTAAAGAAACAAGTGCAAAATTATAGGTAAATTTTAGTAACTGATTTTTGCCATGCAAGCCTTTGGTATGTCAAGGATTCATTTACGGTGCACACAATGAATGAACTGACAAATTGAAGTTACAGCTAAAGTTGTGTCTCTGAGGCAGCTACAACACTGAAACAGAAAAGCTGAACAAATGGAAAACAAAAACAAGCAAGTAGCTCTAAATCATCATATGCTTAGAAAGCAGTGTAAGTTGCTTTAAATCGTAAATGTAGGTTTAAACCTGAAGTTTCAAACTCCGTACCAGAACTAATTTATAAAACATTCCTCTTAATTTCCCAGCACAGACTAGATTAGGAAATTTCATTAAAACACAAATTTAACTTTTCATTTATGTTTATAAATAAAATTTACTCTGACATTAGAAGAAATAAATAACATTACCTCTGGGTTTTCGGTTAGATAGATCTGTTTGGAGATGTTGTTTATTGTACATATCCACTGAAAAAGAAAGCCAATAGGTGCAACTAAGTTTAAAATAGTGCAAAATCTTCTTCCATATTTTTCACTCCATTTTCTCCATGTAATTTGTTTCCTCTACATGTTCATATTTAACTTCTGAAGCAGCTAATTTTTCAGGGAGTTTAAAAATGTGATTCATCTGATCACATGGGGCAACAGTGGAAAGTTTAATCACAGGAAACCAACAGTAGAGAGATTCCAAATAATGCTGTTTTTAAAATAAAAATTATGGAGCAAGCTGTTCATACCTGGTCAAAAGTACACAGAATAAGTCTAATAATAAGGTGAAGAATTAATCTCGTTGTGCAAGCTTTTCTTGAATTACTTGGAATTTGGTTGGTTTTGGAAGTGAGAATTCCAGTTATGACTCTCTGGGTACTTTTGATGATGCCATTTTTTATCTGCTGTAATAAGGTGTGCTGAATTGGTTTTACTGTGGTGGTGCTTCACTGTGTACTGTATGTTAACCTGCTTTGACTGGGGCCACATAAGTCTTTGAAGCGCCACAAGACAACCTATAATTTTAGCACTCATTCTTGTGCAGCAGCTTACCTCTTCATAATCTTTTCTGCTCTCTGCCTGAAGAATTGAAGACCTGGCAGAAAAGTAAGTAAAAATGAACAGATTTAAATGTATTTTTCAAGGGAAATTATAATATAATATAATATAATATAATATAATATAATATAATATAATATAATATAATATAATATAATATAAAGAATTTTGATACTATTTAGGCAGTGTATTTCTTTACTAAATAAAGAATTGACACTTTGCTGCTTTCTAAACTATAGATAAAACACTCCAGATAAAATACACTCCAGGTGTATTTTTCACATTTGGAAAGTTTATTTATGTGCCATGGGGCTTACCAAGTCCCAGGGGTGAATAGCACATATCCAGCTGCGTCCATAAGCTAAGCCAGTGTTTCCCAACCGGTGTTCCGCGGCACACTAGTGTGCCGCGAGCCGTTGCCTGGTGTGCCGTGGGAGGGAGGCGGGCGAGTCCGGCGGTGAGAGGCGGGGTGGCGGCGGCGAGCACACGCGGGGCGGCGAGCGAGCGAGCTCCCAAATCCCATCGCCGCTCGGCGCTGGTGTTGGCAAGTCTTGCGCACCGGGGGATCTCCCCCCGGGAGCGCAAGGCTTGCGGGCGGCAGCTGGCAGCGCGGAGCACGGGGCGCCCTTCGGAGGGCTCCGCGTGCTTCGGGCAACAGGCTGCCGCCCCAAGCCTTGCGCACCTGGTGGGAGCTCCTGCCGGGCGCGCAAGGCTTGCAGACACTCGCCCGAAGCACGGGGAGCCCTCCGGAGGGCTCCCTGTGCTTCGGGCAACAGGCTGCCGCCCCAAGCCTTGCGCGCCTGGCGGGAGCTCCTGCCGGGCGCGCAAGGCTTGCAGACACTCGCCCGAAGCACGGGGAGCCCTCCGGAGGGCTCCCTGTGCTTCGGGCAACAGGCTGCCGCCCCAAGCCTTGCGCGCCTGGCGGGAGCTCCTGCCGGGCGCGCAAGGCTTGCAGACACTCGCCCGAAGCACGGGGAGCCCTCCGGAGGGCTCCCTGTGCTTCGGGCAACAGGCTGCCGCCCCAAGCCTTGCGCGCCTGGCGGGAGCTCCTCCCGGGCGCGCAAGGCTTGCAGACACTCGCCCGAAGCACGGGGAGCCCTCCGGAGGGCTCCCTGTGCTTCGGGCAACAGGCTGCCGCCCCAAGCCTTGCGCGCCTGGCGGGAGCTCCTGCCGGGCGCGCAAGGCTTGCAGACACTCGCCCGAAGCACGGGGAGCCCTCCGGAGGGCTCCCTGTGCTTCGGGCAACAGGCTGCCGCCCCAAGCCTCGCGCGCCTGGCGGGAGCTCCTGCCGGGCGTGCAAGGCGCTTGCAGACACTCGCCCGAAGCACGGGGCACCCTCCGGAGGGCTCCCTGTGCTTCGGGCAACAGGCTGCCGCCCCAAGCCTTGCGCGCCTGCCGGGAGCTCCTGCCGGGCGCGCAAGGCTTGCGGACAGCTTCCTGAAGCCTGGAGAGCGAGAGGGGTCGGTACGCACCGATGCCTCTTGCTCTCCAGGCTTCAGAGAAAGCCTGCATTCGCCCCATAGAACGCACACACATTTCCCCTTTATTTTTGGAGGGGAAAAAGTGCGTCCTATGGGGCGAAAAATACGGTACTTTCTTTGTGTTTATTTGATGCCTATTAAAGAGAGTTACTTTATATATAGTCAATATAGGCACAGAGTTAATTTTTTAAACATTTTCTAATGGTGGTGTGCCTCGAGATTTTTTTCATGAAACAAGTGTGCCTTTGCCCAAAAAAGGTTGGGAAACACTGAGCTAAGCAACTGAGACAGCCACTCACTGATACAAGAGTGGTAAAAGTCAGCAATCTTGAGGTGTCTGTTATAACAAGAATTTGGCCCTGCCTGGGGTTGTGCAATACTGTCCTCTCAGTAAAAGAACAGAGGCGGCAGGCAGGCAAGCAGCAGATAATGAAGAGTTCAGTAGAAAATAATCTGGGGTTAGATAAACAAAAATAATTTTAACTAAGAATCTAAAATGGTAATATACAAATATAAACATTTGTTTTAATGAGCCTACTCCAAGTAAAGCTTGAATACAGCATATCCTCTCATTTTTTGGACTACAAACTTTACTTAAAATTTCAGTATACAGTATGATATCAAGTCCTGAGCAACTGATTTGATTTAATATAAACACTTTAGATTTTACTAAAAGTTTTACATGCCTGCCATTTTCTCCAATCTGATGGACAAAAAATGAAACCTCCCTCCCTTCTACCCACACATTCTCTCTTTAATAATCCCCCCCCAAACCCAAAGTGCTTTCAATTTTCTCTCTAACAGCTACATTAGTTAAAACAAAAGAAACAAAATACAAACTTTTTGCCATCAAAAGAGGTTATCTGAAAGCAGTATCTTCGGTCTTCACAATCCACAGCCATTACTGAACAGTTGTCTATATCCATAACAAGTCCTCCAGCTACATCACCTCTTGCCTGACTCATTAGGTTTCCACCCTGAGTGAAGTAAAATTGTCTGTCCCAGCTGGAAGACACCAGCCCCGTTTTACTGAAATAAAAAAAGAGATGAACTTAATATTTTACTAGCTGGAGGCGAGCATAGGCAGGCATCTCCACACAGAAGAGCTTTCAGAAATCCAAGGCCTGGTGTAAAGTTCATATCATCACTTCCCAATCTAACAAGAGTGTGCATGGCAGCTATTTTATCAGTCAAGTGCTTTTTATCAGCTCTGGTTCATAAGACAGTTTTGGTCATTCCTGGACTGATATAGCTGTGCCACTGTGGTTCTGGCACTGGTAGCCTCAATGCTGGATTATTACAATGCAATACACTTTATGTAGGGGTTCCCTTGGGCTTAGTCTGGAAGCTGCAGCTGATACAGTAAGCAGCAGGTAGGTTGTTGATTCAAGGTTTTGCTTCTAGCATTTAAAGTTCTCAACTTGGGACCAGGTCTCCAAGGAGACTGGCTGACCCCATTTTTTCCCTGCCCAGCAACTGTACTCCTGGAATGGGGCACTGATGAGTGTGCCACATGCTCTAGAGCAGTGTTTTTCAACCACTGTTCCGCGGCACACTAGTGTGCCACGAGATGTTGCCTGGTGTGCCGTGGGAAAAATTGAAAAATTCGAAAGATTTAAAAATAAAGTATTTTATAATTTTTCATATTTCTGTTTACTTACTATTTCATAATAAAGTAATTATAAAATGCTTTCTTTGTGTTTATTTGATTCCTATTCAAGATAATTACTTTATATATAGTCAATATAGGCACAGAGTTAATTTTTTTAACATTTTCTAATGGTGGTGTGCATCGTGATTTTTTTCATGAAGTGTGCCTTTGCCCAAAAAAGGTTGAAAAACACTGCTCTAGAGATGCACTTAGTATGTACTAGAAACCAGGCTTCTAGTGTTGTAGCTCCAGCCCTCTGGAATAAGTTACCTAAAATTAGATAAGCACCTAGCATCTTGGTATTTAGGGCACTATTAAAATATTTTTGTTCAAGAATGCTTTCCCTGAAGTGTGGCCCAGTCATGTTATGGAATATTAATGAAATAATTATAATAAATTATTTTATTGGTGTTCAGTTTTCCGACTTTGTAATCTTTTGTATCTTATCTGCTTTAATACCTTTTGGCTGTGAAGCTGCTTATAAAACTGCAAATAAAGAAAATAAAAAGTCTCTACCACATGAAGACAAAAGCATACGCATTGCATTTCAACTTTGTAATCTAAGCATTTACTGGCATTCTAGCATAGTTCTTTAAAAATACTTTGATTTCAAAAGTTCTTTTTGCAAGTTCTTCTATTAAATTTTCTGCATCAGTTGCCATGAAATGTAAGTATGTCATTTCAAAATAGTTTATTCAACATAGTGTTAAGGGAAAGATTAGAAACTTAAACCACTTCAAATATTTGGAAAACATAGGAAATATTCCTATTTTAAAATGCACACAGCAATAATTCAGGTCCTACAAACTAGCTTAGGCTGTTGCAATACAGACAGAGGAAATTGATTCTTACTTTCTTGCATTAAGATAACCAGCTTTCCGAGTAAGGTGCCGCTGGACAGGAAATTTTGTAGGATCAGGATCTGGCAGGTACAATGGGTCACTGGCTGCCTCCAAGTCTCCTATAGTCTGCTGCATAGTCTCTACTTCATGGTCCATTTCCCTACGAACACTAAACAAATTGGGCAAATGCATTAGTTTAACTGTAATAAGTATTTTTTTAACAAAAAAAGTTAAACCATTCATTTTAAAAGAAAAAAGTTAACTTACTCCTGAACACTTGTCCCAATATTTGTTAAAAATTCTTCCAGTTGTTCAGAAAGATTTTCTGAGCCCATCTTAAAGAAGCTTATCTTTTAGAAAGGAGAATCAAATCATTTAACAATTAACATTTAGGTGTGTATAATGGAAATTAAGATTCTATTTTTAAAGAAACAAAAATATAGCTACAGATGCAGAGCAGGATAATCAGTCACAACTGAGAAAAACACAACCCCTATAAGAGACTGTATTCACAATTTCTCCTAACTAAAATAATAATCCCCACTAATTACAAGGAGGAAGAACTATACAGACTGTACAGTGTTTTAACTTCTGTTTATATATGCCTTTATCTCCTCAAAAAGCTTAGACAGATTCAGTCTCCACAATTTATCTAAATGTTGGGAGTCTCCCCACATCTCACCCGTCACACTCAAGGACTGGTTCTGTCGATACTAAATGCAAATGGTAGCACAAGGCAGTCCTATTTCCTCATGTACTGAATTTTCATGCAACTGGCATATTTATTTTTGAGGTTTTAATATTTTAAAATTGTTCTAAGCATCAAAAACACTCCTATAACACTAGCACACCTAGATGTACACATCTCATTTCACAGACATTCACCTGAGCTTGCATGTATCCTAACAAGGGTTCCAACATAGCAATTTTCTTCTTATACTGCAGAGTATTTAATGCACAGAAATAATGCATCATGGTCTGATGTTGTTTCTTCCGGGAAGTATATACATCTTCTGTAACCTCATACTTGACCTGAGGAGAAACAGAATTTCTGACTCAAGGCAGTGTATTGTGCCAATGAAATATTTGTTTTACATGACATTTATTAAGTAACAACTCTTTTTTTATTTTATTATTAACATGTTATGTTCACAAACACTGTCCTATATAACTAAAGTTACACAAACCATAAAACAATTAAAATAATAAATTAAGATCGACAGAGCAATAAAGCCAATCCCAAAGCAAGCTTAACCAAATCCTTCCAAAACCTTGGAGAACAAGAATGTTCTAAGTATCCCATCAAGGATGTGGCCACCTGTGCCTCAAGGGAGAACTAGTGCCCAGAGTCAGGCACAACCACCGAGAAGGCCCAGTGTAACCTCCACATACAGCAAGCAACACTCACCAATGAGACAAGAAGGGCTCCTTCAGCCAATCTCAGAGCTCAGGCCGACTGATATGGGTAAAGACGTTGCATCAAGTACGTAGGAGCCAAGTTGTGCAGAGCTTTGTATGTTAACATACACCTTAAACTAGGCCTGGCAGCATATAGTGTTAGATAGGCTTCACTATAGAACATATGCACCAGCTCTCTTCTGATTGGCCTCATCATCAAAAGCTCAGTAGAAAACCAAGGCACAATTTAGGCTCTGGAATGTCAGGTGTTTAAGAGCAATCCTGCCAACTGCCTCTCCTCTCCACCTCACCATTCCACAGCAAAATCAGGGCCTCAGCAGGAGCATCAGACATGTTAAACAGAAAACCCCCCAGCAAATTCAGGAACTCATGAGATTTCATAAGCGTCTAGGGGTAGATCATACTAATCAGAGGGCAATTGGGTGTCAAGTAAAACTATACTAGGAAACACTCCATCCATGAGAAAGTATTAAGGACAACCACCCCAATCACAGAACCAGATAGGTCCACTGTGTGGCAAAGCCCAGATCAACGATCACCAGCAATTGGGCCACTGTATGAATATAATAATACCCCACCCATCTGGCTGGGCTTCCCCAGCCACTCTGGGCGGCTTCCAACAAAATACTAAAATACAGTAACCCAACAAACATTAAAAGCTTCCCTGAACAGGATGCTGGACTAGATGGACCACTGGCCTGATCCAGCAGGCTGCTCTTATGCTCTTATGACATAGCCACATGGTTGCCATGGAGGCCATGAATTCCTGAGCTGGACCTAAGAAGACAACCTCAGTGTGGATGCTGAAGTCCTCTGTACAACTGTCTGTAGATTCTCCAACACCACCTTTGAGACCACCTCAGCCAGCTTTGACAGGAAACTATTGGATAGTAGGGTGGGTGCTATACCTAGAGGATACCTTTTTTGTCTCTTTGGTCCAGCACTAAATTCCAACCCTCAAATTTAGCACTCAAGCACACTAGCTTCCTGTAAAAGAGATGACATTTTGATAGATGCAACACCCCGTTCCTCTACCTTTCAGTCTATGCTGGTGCTGCACCAAATTACCCAGGAGAGGGTAATTTGGAGTTGGTCCACCCAACCAGATCTCTGCAACAGCAAATCGGCCTCCTTATTCATGACCAGTTGTAGTTAAACAGGCATTAAGCTCTGGAGATTTAAAATATAAACACTTCATGTTTTAAAAAAAGAACTAATGCCTTCTCCCCATTCTGCTGTATTGAAATACGTATTTTCAAAGAAAAATCCCACATGACGCCACATTTACAATGAAACAATATATATTTTCTATGCAAGACTGTCTGAACTGCTGGAGGTGTGTAACAGTTAATATAATTAAGCATGTGCATCATTTAAGAATTACCAGATTTTGTAGCCATTTTATAACATGAAATCTAAGTGCTGTATTGAAAATTTCTCAAACCTTCTCATTTTCTCTTTTTTTTGACAGTCGACTATATCTGGTGATGGCAGTATCATGATCTGCAAAATGAAGTTTACACTGCATTTGAGTAGCAGCTACAAAGCAATTTAAGTTTAAGAGACCCTCAGGGTCTCTTCCAACTCTACAATTCTATGATACTGTAAGTGCTTAATTTAAGGATAAAATAAGCTTCTCTTCATAGAAGTTATGTTTCACCACCCACAACAGAAATGTTTAAATTATGAAATGCCATAGTAGGATATTTTAATACACAATAGCTACTAAGATTTCCCCCCATGCGTTTAGTTATTCCAGAAGTATTTTAATAGTTTTTGAGATATTATTATGGTAAAAGTTTGCTAGCAAACTGAATGTCAAGGGCTTGCCAACCTGTAAAAAGTTTCCTCCCATCCACTGTGTTTAAAATAACTATGTCTTCAAACTTTCAAATTAAAGGATACCTACTTCAGCCAACAAATTAGCAAAAGAAACCACTGAAGCTAGAAATGGAGACTATGTTAATGCTTCACTCCTCTCAAAGCTCTGCACAACATCTGTAAAGCCTCACTATTTTCAAGAGTTCAGCCATACGTCATAACATTAAAAAAGTGCCAGAGAATTAACATTTAAGGTATACTTACCATTGCTTGAGATCTGAAAAACTTCTTTCAAAGTCAGAATCTCTGAAATGAATGCATTTTATTTAAGGAAGCACATAATATCAAAGCAGTTTTGCTAATTGTACTATAAACTATAGAAAAATACTTGATTCAGGGTTTTATAATTGGACAACTGAACATTCAGCACAGAACACCAATTTTGCAACTCTATTTTTGAAAAAAAGATCCAAGTAAATGTGCATAAGGGTTCAGCCTTACATTTCTAAATGTCTAATAGGCACTGACTACTGCCTATTTTCTTTTTCAATTAGCCTACTTTTCGACTCAAAAGTGACTCTGAAGACCAAAAAACTGCAATGAATAGTAATTTTCAAAGTATCTAAAATATAATACTGGAGTTCTGTTTACTGAAACCAGAGTATGTCATAAATTCAAATTGTGTGAACTGAAGCATGATCAACTTCTCTACATCATTTGTGACAGCAACTACCGTACCTTTTAGATCTCTTTCCTTGAACTGGGTAATGGGAAACATCATGGCATCAGCTAATTGAGTTGATAGTACTGCATGACAAGAACTGAGCTAAGGAGAGGGAAAAACCACAAAGGTACACAATTTTATCTGCAGATAGAGATTTCTCCTGTTTCACAAATACTTCAACTAATGCAAACATCAAGTTTCAACTGACGATAACTTACAAGTCTTCATTAAAAACAGACAAAGAGGGCACAATCCAGCCAAAATTAAGCACTTCAACATTCTAGTAATGCCAATTAAAGTTAAATACAGCCACCCCAGTTTGCACACCCTTATCTGGAAGCAAGTGTCACTGAACTCTCTGAACAGATATGCATAGGGTGGTCCTTATAACTCATTTCCTTCATAAAGTCTGTCCTATACTTTCAACCTTCAACAGGTTTTAGTTTATTTATTTGTTTCCTAAAATTTGGTTGTAAATTCATTGTAAAAACTTCAAAGTGGTTATTCATGGTATTTGTGTAAGTTAGGCAGCAGCGTCATTTGGACAGGGAACACCTTATGAATTTTGTACAGCAATCAAGGGTCTAATTATTTCCCCCTCCCCAACCCCACCAATCTCTCACACCTGGCCAATGTCCCTTCCCCAACTCCTGACCAAACTCCCCACCTCCTCCACCCATCCCACACCAAATCCCAGCCTGCTTCTTTCACATCTTGCTCAAACAGCTCTTCCCTCACTGGTTGTTATGTGTTTAATGGAGATAGGGTGCATGAAAGTGTGATTTGCTGAAGCACTCTATGAAGCATCCTCACATTCCTTGAGCAGCACTTAAAGAACGGTGAGACGTGCTTCAAATAATGGTGGCCATGCAAACTACATCATCACACCTACAAAACTATAGTATAGGGAGATAAAAAGCACAAAGAGGCTTGCCGATCTGAAGGTCGGCGGTTCAAATCCCTGCGGCGGGGTGAGCTCCCGTTGCTCGCGCCCTGCTCCTGCCAACCTATCAGTTTGAAAGCAAGTCAAAGTGCAAGTAGATAAATAGGTACCGCTCTGGCAGGAAGGTAAACGGTGTTTCCGTGCGCTGCTCTGGTTTGCCAGAAGTGGCTTAGTCATGCTGGCCACATGACCCGGAAGCTGTATGCCGGCTCCCTCGGCCAGCAAAGCAAGATGAGTGCCACAACCCCAGAGTCATCCACAACTGGACTTAATGGTCAGGGGTCCCTTTACCTTTACCTCATTTGATACTTACATTCTGAAGATTAAAGTAACATTTAACATAGGCTAAAAGCTTTCTCTAACAGCCACCTGTCTCTTCAACAGTTAAACACCAATTTCTTCAGCCATGAAATGCTATCACCAAAAGAACATAACTATAAAACCTGACTTCTTTCAATTTATCAGGAACTACGCCATTTAGCGCGATGGGGTACCAATCCTAAACAAGGCCCTCTGGTACAATTATAGCACTAACCATGAATAACAAGTAGGATGTTACTCTTAAATGAACTTAAAGAAATGCAGAAAACACACATGCTTTGTTGCTTTAGAAGCACAACAGGCCCTTCCTAATTTCAGGCATTCTACTGAGACTCCTCATTGAAAGCATCAGAAAAGGGGAAGAGTCACCAGTTTTACATAAAAGGCTCAGTATGAATTGGACTATTGCAAACCATCGCTATGATTTGTAAATACATAGACAAATGTGAGTCTAAAAAAGAACAGCAGAACACATACAAACTTACCTCATCTATCACTTTTGCAAATTGCTGCAGTGTAGAATTCATAACTTCATCATCACCTCCCAAGGGAAAGCGCTACCAAAACAAAAACATATATTTTACTCAGAAGTTAACCTCCATTTACTTTTCTTATAAAGATTTAGAACAACACTCCAAAGCTTTAGTAAAATATGATGGTATCTAATAGCACCGATATGCTCAAAGAATGGAAATTCCTGGATGATTATAGGCCAAGAAAAAATGTATTTGTGGAACTTTTTTAAATGAACATACCTGACAAAAAGACAAGTTAGCTGGTGTTAGTAGAATGCTTATGTTCTAAAACTGAAATGTTAAGTCTGCTTATTCGTGGTGGTTTTAACTCGGATGCTGTTTCTTTACTAGTTAGATTCTGTGTTTTTAACAGTAAGCATGACATGAAGAAATTAAGCAAATGGAGCTTTCCCTGCCTGGCACAGAAATAAAGAAACAGGAAACACTTCACCTCCTTAATTCCCACATGACTGACTACTTTTAAAGCTGAGGTAGTGAATGTGTGTTGCTGAACTACAGTTCTGATTTTCACTGGCCAGACTGGCTGGGGCTGATGGAAGGTGGGAGTCAACCAAGGACCACCAATTCCCTGCCCTGCATTAAATGAACATAAGCTGATCTAGTATAAGAGGCTAGCAATCTTCAGATTGTAACACAGAATTGTAGAGTTTTAAGAACATAACCCAAATATGTTCATTCATACCTGTTTCTCATATTCCTTTAGAAGCTTTGAAGTCAAATGTGTTGCTGCACTTAATTCATTCTGGTTAAGAAGAAAAAAGACAATAAATATTTCCTACTTTGCACTGATAATGAAAATATACTGTAGATGTCATAAAAACACCACACAACTGCAAAGAGCCACTCTGGATGCAACATTCTGGATTATTTAACCATGGTAAGGTGGTGCTTAGCTATTAAGTAAAAAATATATATCTTTTTTGTCATATCATAAATTTCACACTTTTGAACCAGAAGTTGCAGATACCAGGCATTTCTAAGTTAAACCAACAATACATGATCACACTTAGATTGCTGTTAAGCCAATGTAAAAGGGACCATCATTCAAAACAGAAGGCAGTATCATTCTCTCTAACAGCAAGATTAGTCCCCTGCCAATCAGTTTGGAAGAAAACCCAACAAATGAGAAGGAAGGTTGCTGCATCCCCGGGGGAACGACAAGGTATGTAGAAGTATACATATATTAAAAACTACACCCACAAAAGGGGCAGTTAAATAATAATAATTAGGTGTGCATGCATGAGCTCATATGCGCTGTGGTGGTGGGGAGAGAGGGAAGAGGGAGAGTGGAGTTCAGGAAGGCAGTTATCATAGCTTTGGGAGCAGCCTCAGAACTCTGAAAGGAGCAGCTGGATAGTGCTCCAGAGCAGGTGAACAAGTTAACCAGGAGAACAGCAGCTGAAAAAATAAGCAAATAAAAAACAAGGAAAAGATACATATTCACATGGAATGTCGGTACAAGGCAGTTAGTAGTTGGAGTGTGAAGTAATGGACAGAAAGGGAAAGAATAGAAAGAAAAAAAGACCCCAAGACACATATAGAATATAGAAAACATAAAACACACTATTTTGGAGAGCTAACTCAAAATTAGCTAACATATGCATTCTGCAATGATCACCCTACCTGTGCATCATAAATTCGGTGCATGGCTTGATACAGCTGGCTAATGTATCTGGAAATGGCTGCAGCATCTTCTTCAAATACACCCAGCAAGGAACGTGTCTAAAAATAACAAACAATGTACATTTATAACATTAAAATTATAGTGTAGTAGCTAGATTTTAGTTTCCATTTTTAAAAAATATTTTTTTATTAGTTTTCCAACACAAATTAAAAACAAAACAACACACACACATAAACAAACAAAAACATATAAACATGTATAATTTCAAAACCTCTTTTTCATAAACCTTGCTTCTCGGACTTCCCCTTACCTCCCCTTTTCTGCATCCCTGTTTTAAAATTTCTTCAACAACTCTTCATACCAATTAATTAATTACTTATTTTCTTTTTAAGCTTCTTCTCATACTTAATCAATTACAGCTGTAATTCTATATTTTCCTTTCCCTTGACATTTTAGCACTCATCAATTTTACAACAATTTTTAAGGTATACTTTAAATTTCTTCCAATCTTCTTCCACCGTCTCTTTTTCTTGGTTACGGATTCTGCCAGTCATCTCCGCCAGTCCCATGTAATCAATCACCTTTGTCTGCCATTCTTCCAGCGTGGGTAGTTCTTGTGTCTTCCAATACTTTGCTAAAAGGATCCTTGCTGCTGTGGTGGCGTACATAAAAAACGTCCTATCCTTCTTTAACACCAATTGGCCGACCATACCCAGGAGAAATGCCTCTGGTTTCTTATGAAAGGTACATTTAAGTACCTTCTTAATTTCATTATAGATCATTTCCCAGAAGACTTTAATCTTCGGGCAGGTCCACCAAAGGTGATAAAAGGTTCCTTCAGTCTCATTACATTTCCAGCATTTATTATTGGGCAAATGATAGATGATTTTAGTTTCCAGTGACTCAAAACATATTGGAATAAAATGTATTGCTACTAGGCTTTTGAAAATCGTCTAGCAGTCATGAAGCAGAAAGCACCTCCTAAGACACTACCACACTTCTTCAGATATACTTCTTCAGATACAGATATCCTATCTGAAGAAGTGTGCATGAACACGAAAGCTTATACCAAGAACAAATTTAGTTGGTCTCTAAGGTGCTACTGGACAAACTTTTTATATATATTTTGACTGCGTCAGACCAACACAGCTACCTACCTGAATCTAGAATTATGGATAATAGGTTCATCGATGGCTACATGCTGTAATAACAAGAACTTGGACTCATGTATTTGAAGACAGCTTATGCTTCCAGTTAGGGGAACCTGATGACAAACAATAGGCACAGCCATTTCCAGCATGTCCTCCTTGTGAGCTTTCCATCGACCTAGCTGCTATTGAAGACCAAGTACAAACGCCTCAGGTTACAAACGCTTCAGGTTACAAACTCCGTTAACCTGGAAGAGTTACCTGAGGTTGAGAACTTTGCCCCAGGATGAGAACGGAAATCGTGTGCCGGCGGCACAGGGGCAGCAAGAGGCCCCATTAGCGAAAGCACGCCTCTAAGAACAGTTTCAGGTTAAGAATGGACCTCCAGAACGAATTAAGTTCGTAACTAGAGGTACCACTGTACTGGAATATATAGCTTCTGGTCTATGTAATACACACACACACACACACACACACACACACACAGGGGGAGAGAGGGAAAAACTAATTTTACAGCTTCTGGTTCAATTTAAGATGTCCCATAAATTTCAAGTTTCAAAGAGCATAAACTTCTGTATTTACTTCTTCTTTTTTGGGGGGGGGAGGAATAAAATCATTTATTCTATATTCTATATACTATTAACAAACTCATAGGTCACACCCACATTTTACATTTAAAACACATAGCTTCTTCCCCCAAACAACTGTGGGAACTATAGTTTGTTGAGGGTGTGGGGAATTGTAGCTGTTAGGGTAAACTACAGTTTTCAAGATTCATTGGGGGAAGGCATGTGCCTAAGTACATGAATGTGATCATAGTCACTTGATCTTAGCCAAAAGGTAGAGAAGTGATGAATGTGACCAAAGTCAAGCGCTGACCCTTAAATAGCCAAAACAGCTATTTAACCTTTATGCTTGCAGAAGTACAAAAAAAACTTTAAACCCTATGGTGCAGACCCATTAACAACCGTGCATACTCGGTGACAACAGAACATTGAGCAGCTGTTTGAAAAAGGGAGGGATGGAGCAGGAATAGGGAAGCTACAGTCCTCCGTGTTGTTGGACTCATCAGCTCAAGCCAACATGAACAATGATCAGGGACATAGGTGTAGGCAGGATTTATTTTGGTGGGCAGGCTTCATATTAGTGGGGGCAGAACCTCAGTTAGTTAAGTATTTGTATTGATTTACTTGCTCTAGGGGGGCAGATGCCCCGCTGCTCCTCCTTGGCTATGTCCATGGTCAGGAATGATAGCTGTAGTCCAGCAACATCTAGAGGGCCACAAGTTCTCCCCCACTGGCCTGCTTTTTTCTTATGTCTATCATAGATCATTATGGATTCCAAAGGCGGCATGAAATCTATTTCAAATGCCAACACCTATAACGTATGCCCTACTTTTTGTATTGCTGACGATGAGCTATTTAGAAGTGTAGACATTAAAACTGGAGCCACCACCGATCTCTATTTACTTTGGGATTTAAATTGGAATGACAAACACTACCTAGGTGTGCTTGTAAACTACTAATCAGCTTACCATGGACACTTGCCTAACATCAAACTTGCTGTTCTTTTGCTGCCAGAAAGGACACTACATTTTTAGCTCATCTTTTATTATTCAGCTATATGAATTTTTACTTGATTGGGCAAACACCATTTTAAATATTTATGTTTTTATTTGTGGAACTGTTCTGCACCTCTGGAGTAGCAGAACAGCCTTTATGCTGCTATTTGAGTACAGTGGTTTTTGTCCTAACATGGTAACAATACTATACCTGAAGGAGCGTCTCCACACCCCCATTGTTCTGCCCAGACACTGAGGTCCAGCGCCAAGGGCCTTCTGGCTGTTCCCTCACTGGGAGAAGCAAAGGTACAGGGAACCAGGCAGAGGGCCTTCTCGGTAGTGGCACCCGCCCTGTGGAACACCCTCCCACCAGATGTCAAAGAGAAAAAAAACTACCACCAGACTTTTAGGAGACATCCGAAGGCAGCCCTGCTTAGGGAAGCTTTTAATATCTGAAGGACTATTGTATTTTGTAATCTTTGTTGGAAGCCAACCATAGTGGCTGGGGAAACCCAGCCAGATGGGCGGGGTATAAATTTATTTATTTATTTATATTATTATTATTATTACTGTAGTACTGTCATGTTAAATGATCTCTCCATCCTTATCTTATGCATGTTCATCAAGAAATGAGTTCAGTGGAAAATAATTTTGACAGATATTGGGATTATAGCCTTATCTATTCATTTTATAATTTATGTGCAATCACATGCCTCCAAAAGTTGAGTCAAAATGAATTTTTAATAGAATGTATATTTTCTTCTCCAAAAGGAAGTAAACGTATTAAAACAGTAGCTTCTGATAAAATATAATGTGTGTAAAAAATTATTAATGTTCTAGACTGGTGTAATATTGTGGATAAGAGTCAGGAACACTATGAGTCAAATTTTTCTTAAGCAGTGAATTTAAGTAAGCCACAGTTTGTTCAGTGTACGTTGCCTCCAATCTTTAAATTTGTCATCATGACAAAATCAGAGTTGATCCAGTTCTGCAATTCAACAGAGCTTCCATTGCTGGTTAAATGAGACAAATAACTTTTCCTAATAGACTTCAAACAGGCTGTGTCAGTGTGAAGTTAAAGTGTACGTGTAACAAACTTCAGTTATCTTATATAGGGGTGTGTACTAATGGATATGCTCTCAAAGGCCCCTTTGGACTCTGGAAGAGAAATTATTTTTCTGTAGGAAGAGTCCTTATGCTATGCAAAGCAAGGGAATGAAACGTCACACTTTACAGATACAAGAATTTAGAATAAGAAAATGAGGTTGTGATAAATGACCCTGTATGGGTACAAATTCCTGTGATGCCAACAGTACAATCCTATGCTTACACTTTATCAGTTGAATGCTCAAGCTTGAGAACTTTGCTGAATGTTTTTGTCTGCTTGCATGATGGATCTCTGAGTTATGCCCAAGCTTACCACTTTCAGGGAAATCTGTTTATGCTAGTTTGATGAGGAACTTCTGTAAAGGAATTCTTGTACATTGCAGAGGGTACTGAAGCATCAGTAGCATGCACAGTTGATTCAAGAGTAACGCTGTCCAGGTCTCTATCACACTGAGAATACATTCTAGATTCCTAGAATATGTCAAACTGTAGCTGAGAGTTGTAGAGCAGCATTTCTCAAACTGGTTCAAGGACCAACAGTGGCCTACAGCCCACTTCTGGTCCTGCCTCAATGCTACAACCCACCCCCTGATTGTACAGTAGACTTTTGGTTGGCTAGATGCTAGCAGCAGCAGCTCCCTCATTCAGAGGAGGAAGGACCCTTAAATTTGCTCTGGGGCTTCCTCCAACCCTCCAGACCAGTTTGGAGAAGTTCATTGCACTCAATGAAGTCATTCCACAAGCACAATGATTTTTGGATATTAGGAATTGTCAGCAGATGGTGCTAATTTCTGCATCTATCCAACCCCTGCAGCACAATTTTGTGATTGGTGGACCTCAGTAATTTTTAGTTCTCAAATGGGCCCTGGGGCAGCTTTGCAAGGAGACTGCTAGTAACTTGCCCACATTGCTGATTTCCTGAATGAAGCATCCTTAAGTTTTTGAGGAACCCCAGAACACAGTTTGAAAACAACTTCATTAAGATATAGGAAATTATGCATAGTACCCCTAAAATCTGTTGTGCTTCAAGGTCTGGTTGTTGTTTAAACAAAAAAATTTCCTTCCAGTAGCACCTTAAAGACCAACTAAGTTAGTTCTTGGTATGAGCTTTCGTGTGCATGCACACTTCTTCAGATACCTGTAACTGTATCTGTAACTAGTTGTTGTTTGTTAATCAAGCTAGCAGCAACTTGGATGCCTCTGGTCTCTAGAGAATCCTTTTTTGAAACATTTTATACTTTAATTCTTGCCCATTTACATCATTAGGGGAAAATCGCCATCCATCTTATTGATGCATGATGAACTAAAGCAGGGGTAGCAAACATTGTGCCCTCCAGATATTGTTGTGCTAGAACTCCCATCATCACCAGCAAGTATGTCTACAGCAATGGTGGGAGACGTAGTGCAACAATATCTGGAGTGCATTATGTTGACTAACCCTTAACTAAATAACCCCTCTTTTTAAATTTCTATAATTCTGGAAGGGATTTTAAGATGAGGTAGATGAGGTAGAAGTATCTTCTAGATTTAATGAATATCTAGACTAGGTCTAGATCAATTCCATATTTTACATGTAGTCCATCTCTTACTTGGTATAAAAACTCTCTCAATCTAACAAAGTTGCATCTATCGTACAACATTTGCACACTAATGTTATTGCTGTGGCCAAGACCATAAACAGGAGACTGCAAAGCACTACTCTGAAAGCTTGTTTAGATGAGATCACAGGAAGTGTAAAACATCTCTTACACAGCAACATATGAGATAATGAAGCCAATTATTCAAAAGAAACAGAAGATGCTAATCATCATCTCTTTCCAATCTGGTCACATACCGACTCAGTGGTTGAAACAAGGTTTTCAAAGCATTGCTGTATATTGTTACACATCTTTACTTTTTTGAGAATCAACAGGCAAGCATCTGTCAAGTTTTCTTGAGACAGTATGTGGTTCACAAGAATTTTGTTATATTTCAGTTTTTAAAAATGAATGTTTAATTGTGTATAGGAGTGGACTGCAAGGTAACTGTACCTGAAAACAATCACACTTACAAGAGAACAAAATTCAAAGTAAATGTGCACAAGGCAATGGTACATTATTAAACGTAATCTTTGAACAGGTGTCCCTACAAGGCAATTGAGCTAACACTACATGTAAGGCAACAATTTCAAAGTCACTGATAAACAAATCCACCAAATGTAGGAGTAAGGGTGTAGCGAGGAAACTGAGGCAGCAATTTTAATAATTGCACAGCAATTTAAGGCAGGAACAGATTTCACTGGGCTCTACTGCCCGTACCACACTATCTCCCTTGACTCCGTGGGACCTGAGAAAAAGACCTTCAGTGAGGTGGGGGAATACAATAATGTATAAAAATCACGATCACGCTGAAAGAGCTCTTATGTCCCACCCTGTACATACCCTCCGAATTTTATACTCGACAGAAGCAACATCCCCATTTAACCCCCAACAGCCGAAACACGGAGAAAGGAGACAGTGCTTCCTCTACACTAGCCAAGGACTAAAAAAAAAAAAAGGAGTGGAGTGAGAAGGCCTTTTGAGTTTGATTATTTTTGTGCCTAGGACAGTCAAAGTCGCGTGATTATGCTTCCTGGGACTCCATTTAAGCGCCCCGTGGCGACTTGGAAAAGGGCAGGGGGCCGTCCCCAAACAGGTCTAAACGCTGAGCCCACGCAGAAGACCATTTCCCCCACAGTTTTAGCAGAAGCACTTCTGCATGCGAGGTGCAGCAAACCCTCCGTGTCACTTGGAGAAGATGCTACAGAGGGCGAAGCGGAAAGACCAGACCGCGGCGGGACAGTTTTTGCACAGGCTCCTTGTCGCTATGGAGTCGCTCGTGAGGCGGTGGTCGGCGACGGGGGGGGGGGAGAGATAAGAGAGGAAGGAAGGCGGGAGGGAGCGAAGCGTTACTATTCTGGGATGGTGGCAGCGAGGGATGGGGCTCCGCAGCCCGCCCGCCCGCCTCGCGGCGCCTAGGGCCCTCAGCTCGCCGTCTCTCCCGCCGCTTCCCCTCCTCACCTGGGGGCTGTCCTCCAGCGTCTCCTCGATGGGCAGCTTGTCTATCCCAGGCATGTCGGCGGACGGATCTCCACAGGCCGGACCGGCCCAGCTGCCCCCTCACGCCGCACCCAGCTGACGGGTCTCCACCCTCGCGCTCTCGCCCGGCCGCTCGCCCGCCGCCTGGCACCTCCCCTTTCCCTCCCCGGAGCAGCCACAACAGGGAAGCTCAGGAAATCCCGCCCCGGTACTTCCACGCAGCGGGCCGCGGCTGCAAAGGCAGCCGCTGCTGCCGCCTCCTCCCTCAGACGCGGCGGACCGCGCGCCGCCTGCTTCCCATTGGCTGAGAAGGCGGCCACTCCGAACCGAAGAAGAAGCAGGAGGAGGAGGCGCGCGGCCTCTTATTTATTAATCCGGATCCACAGGCTCGCTCTTCTCTTGGTCTCTCATGCGGGGGTTGTTGCTCCGGGTTTGGCGGCTCTTCCTGCGCTGCCTCCCCCACCCCGTTTGGCCCTCAGAGGGTGGAAGGGAGACCCTCCCCCTGGGTATTGCTGCTGGTCGCCCTCTGCGCGAGGCTCACCTGGGAGCTCACCGGTCACAGCGGGGCTTCTCCATGAAGCGAGGGCAAAGGATGGCACAGGCACGCCATGTTGCGTGTCATCCCAGCCGCCGCTTCCGATGCCCTTTTCCCCCTTCCAGCCCCGACTCTTAAAATTACTGCTTTGCGGCCTAGCTCACATCTCTGTTGCTAAGTGGAATTTTAAAAACACGTTTTTGTTTGTATGTGGATTTTTTTGCTTTTTGGGGTTTGTTTGTTTTTTACTTTACAATATTATTTTATTCGTTGGATAGTAAAGGAGAATGGGTCAAAATATGTTAAGAGGCATGCAGAGCCTGGGATCTGCAAATTCCAGATGGATTTGAAAATGATGTCCATAGTATTAATAACTGCCAGCTGGTTAACTTGTCTGCACCATTAGGAGGAGGAAGCGTGCTCTGCTTATCCAACATTATGCTTACCTAGCCAACAGAAAAGTGTCTGAGGCCAATCAAAAAGAATTGATCATATATTAGTACTGTTTTTAAAATAAAGTTCTACTGAGCACTTTAAGAATACTGTTGTGAGTTTGCCAGGGTCAGTCTGGATGGCACCCATGGGTCCCTTCAAACCTGTGATCCAGTGTATGTGGGGGTGGAATCTCTGTGAGGAAACCAGTTGAACCTGTTCCTTTGGTAAGGCAGTATAATAGTGCCGTTTACATTAGCCATATAGACAAGTGGGGTTAACTCTGCCCCTACTTGGAATCAAGATCACCTTGTAAGGTAGAAGACTGGTAGCCAGGTTTTTGTGGGTAAGTTTTGGATGATACTGGAAGCTGAAGAGACAGGTATGTCATGCCCTGTGCTGGACCCAAGCACTGTGGCTTGGAGCTTCCCTGGAACCCAAATGGAGAATTGATATGTTTGTGTGTTAATGCTGTGAGCTGATCTTATGCTTAAATTGTATATATGTGTAAATGCAACCACATATCCTAAAGACACCAAAATCTCTATTGACCTTCATTCCAAGAAAATAGAACCCTAGGTAAGCACAGAAATCCCAGCAGTGTCATTGCTCAGAGACTGGGATACATTCATACAGTATATATAAACCCAAGTCATTATGATAAGAATTACTGCATTATCAAATATTTACCATGTGTAATACAAACTGACTTAGAAAAAGTAACACCTTTAATGAAATGATTAACTAGCAGTGTAATCTAATGTCTACTCAGAAATAAGCACTACAGTATTGAATTCAGTGGTTCTTACTCCCAGGTAAGTGTATAGAACTGCAGCCTAGGCCATTATGGTTTTTTCCTGGTTTGACCTTTCCCCCTCTTTTTATGTATACTGAGATGGCACTGGCTGGGCTGCCAGATACATCAAAATAGTACATCAAAATAGTCCAATGTTTCTTTTTTAAAAATTTAGGAAATAAATAAAGCATAAATCAAAATTCCAATGTACTGAAGTTACATTACCACCAGAAAACATAATAAGGCTGCATTTGCACTTACTCTCAAGGTGCAACCATGTTTTTTAACCCATTCCAGAGTAAAATACTTTTACTGCATGTTTAGGAAGATAAGGGACACTGTCATTAGTTACCCATACTACATCTGTCATTCACTCTTTACATTTAATAATAATGATTGCCTGCTTGCCTAGACGGAAGATAAATACAGACAGTTCACTGGCAAAATTGGAACAAGTATAGCTAGATAGTTACACCTTGAGAGCATTGCTCACTTCAAGAGTCCAACAGATAACAAAGGTTCTACAATAAACTTTCAAATACTGTTTTATTTGTAAATGTATTCCCAAAGAAGAGCAGAGTTTGTATACGTACTGGATTTTTAAAGTCGAACATGTTTATGGGATGTTTTGCACTGATGCAGATTGCTTGCTGTCTTTTTCCACATTTCATTGCTGGGTTTCCATCTGGTACGGAACAGAGTGCTCTTATTTCTCTGGGCTGTTGTGCATATCACACTGAACCAAACTTTGGCTGAGCCCGGATGTGTGGCTTGGTTGGAGCTCATACCTAATTTGCTTTTCCCTGGTCCTTTTCAAGCCTGTGCTGAAATAAGCAAGGATTGGCTTCATGTGTTCTCTTAACTCAGGCTTGTGCTTAATCTGTCTCCAGACAAACTTTGGTTACAGCTCGTGGTTAGTCTAAGGTTACCAGTTTTCCCCCCCAATGAATCCGGGGACATTTTTCAGCTTCAATAGGAATGTTAGGATTTTGTCAGGGAATTGATTTGTAAATCCAGGGAATTGATTTGTAAATCCTGGGAAACGGGTACATCTGGTAACCTAAGGTTAGTCTGGAGAGAGCTTAACCACAAACCTGGGTTTGGTCAGCATACTAAGCCAAGGCAGCATAAAAGAACTTGAAAGGAGCAAAGCAGGCTTCAGTAGTATGCCATAAATAAAGTAATTTATTTCTCTAGTTTTACCTTTCATGGAAGCCATTCTCAGAAAACAAACTATGATAAATGCAAATATTAACTGATTATTAACTCAAAATAATTATTATTCATAGATTAATTAAACTCTCATTTTTTAATTTCTTTTGAATAAGGAATAAAAGAGACTTTAATGTTTTTAATAAATATAATTTACCTTACTCCCAAAGCTTACACCAAGAAATTGCCAACACTAGATGGCAGCATTATAGAGCTATTATTAATGTTCATGTTCTTCTCAGTACAAACTACTGTAGAACAAAAAGCAATATTTTAACATTCATTTTAAAATAAAAAGTGGCACAAAATGGCACAATGTTATTCCCAACTCGGGGGAATTCTGTGGATATAGCGTATCTTGATTTCAGTGAGGCTTTTGACAAAGTCCTCCATTATATTCTTGCAGAGAAGCTGGCAAAATGTGTGCTGGGCAAGGTGGATTTACAGCTGGTTAAATGACCAAACCCAGAGTGCTCACTAATGGTTATCATCCTGGGAAAGTGACAAGTGGGGTGCCACAGGGTTCTGTCCTGGGTCTGTTGTTGTTCAATGTCTATATAAATGACTTGGATGAAGGAATTGAGAGGATGCAGATGACATCAAACTGGGAGGGATAGCTAATGCCACAGAAGACAGAATCGGAATTCAAAATGACTTTAACAGATTGGGACAAATACAAAACTCTACATATAGGTAGGAAGAACCAGCTGCACAAATTAAGATGAGAGACACCTGGATTTCCAACAGTAAATATTAAAAGGATTTAGAGGTCTTAGACCATAAGCTTAACATGAGCCAACAGTGTAATGCAGCAGCAAATAAACTAATACTATTCTAGGCTGTGTAAACAGAAGTATAGTGTTAAGATCACAGGAAGAAATAGTACCACTCTATTCTGCCTTGGTCAGACCACACCTGGAATACTGTTTAGGGAAGTTTTTAATATCTGAAGGACTATTGTATTTTAATATTTTGTTGGAAGCTGCCCAGAGTGGCTGGGGAAACCCATCCAGATGGGCGGGGTATAAATGATCAATTATTATTTTTATTATTATTATTTATACAATGTCCAGTTCTGGGTGCCACAATTTAAGAAGGATATTGACAAGCTGGAATGTGCTCAGAGGAGGGCAATCAAGACAATCAGTGGTCTGGAAACTAAGCCTTATGAAGAATGGTTAAGGAGTTGGGTATGTTTAGCTTGGAAAAGAGACTGAGAGGAGATATGATAGCCATCTCAAATATCTAAAGAGCTGTCACAATGAAGATGGAGCAAGCTTGTTTTCTCCTGCTCTGGAGGTAGGACGCAAGCCAATGGATTCAACTTACAAGAAAGGAGATTCCAGCAAAACATCAGGAAGAACTTTCTGACAGTAAGGTTGTGGAGGCCAGAGATGAAATTGAGTTTCCCATTCATACTTTATTGGGGGGGGGGGAAATAGCCCAAAGACAAACAGTACTGATGCATTTAATAAATGTATTTAACTTCAAACCTTCTTTTATATGCTTTAAAAAGGTAAAGGACCCCTGACAGTTAAGTCCAGTTGCAGACGACTCTGGGGTTGCGGTGTTCATCTTGCTTTACCGGCTGAGGGAGCTGACGTTTTGTCCGCAGACAGTTTTTCCAGTTCATGTGGCCAGCATTACTAAGCCGCTTCTGGCGAAACCAGAGCAACGCACGGAAACGCTGTTTACCTTCCCGCTGGAGTGGTACCTATTTATCTTCTTGCACTTTGACATGCTTTCAAACTGCTAGGTTGGCAGGAGCAGGGACCGAGCAACGGGAGCTCACCCCATTGCAGGGATTCGAACCACCGACCTTCCGATCGGCAATCCCTAGGCTCAGTGGTTTAGACCACAGCGCCACCCACGTTTTTGCTTTAGTTCATTATAAAAACTAGGATAGCAAAACTAATTATTTATGATACTGTACCTAAATTCCAATTGACTTAGCACATAAAAGCAACTCCCGGACACAAGGTTGGGCAGTGTATATGGAGGTCCTTGGCTACCCAGATGACAAGACCCCCACCCAGCCTCACTGATGTGGTCACTGGCAGAGGAAGAGGAGTGCGGGGGGAGCACACCACCCCCGGCAGTGTGATCCCGGTGGGGTGCCATCGCGGCTGCCCCCCTGTCCACTCCGGGTGCCACGCCCCTGTGGGTGGCGCGCCATGCCTCCAGGATGTGCATGAAGCTCCACCACATCTTTGGATGTGGTCCAACGGAAAGCAGAACAATATGTTTGGCACCAGCTTGACTGCAGGAGTTGTCAGAAGGAGTCATACAAGACACCATCCATAACAGATTCTGATATAAAAAGGTGTACTTTGCAACTTGGAGTAGACCCACTGAAATTAATGGAAAATTACTTAACTGATTCCAGTGGGTATACTATGAGACTGACTAATGTTAAATACCCCCACCCCCGCAAGCAACAGTAGCATACAGGGTACAATCCTGCTTTTTTAAAACAAAAGGTTCCTCTGCTATTGATTTCACCGGGATTGTTCTCCAAAGTTTTGTACAAGTATTTGTTGGGCTCCTCTTAGAATATCAGCATAAAATTACATCAGCATAATACAAGTGCTGGGGAGAAGCAAACAAATTTCTACCTTTTCAAACTACTTAGTTCAACAATTCCTGTTAACTAATCCATGCTCTTGGAAGACAATTACACTGAGCTCTGACAACCTTGCCAACCCATTGCAGTGTGCCTTATGCCAAACACCATTGTTATATTATTGACCATGTTCACTATTACATATGCATATGAAAAAACAGAAGCTTTTTCATCAGGATTACCCTAATAGCATTAAGAGATTATTTTTAAAATTTCATTGGAAGAAAATTCACTTAAATGAGATTACTTATTACTTGACTGGTTTCCTATCATGCTGTTATGTTTAGGTAAGTGGAGTCCATTAGAATGCTATTTTTTTTAAGGAACCTGATTTTATACATTAATGATTTCAAATAAAAGAGAAGTGCTATATTTGTGCGCTGGTTCTTTTGAGAAAGTTAAGTCTGATGCTCTGGTTAGACGAGATAACACTTTTTGTCCCTCTTGGTGCCCCCCCTGGTGTCACCATTAGTTGCTAATTACTTGCAAACAAATAAACAATTAACTCCTCGTGCCTCTTGGTGGGAGAATCTTCATTGACATGCTAAAACTTTCTAATAAAAGATTTTAATTAATGACGTGGCGAATCCAACCCCCTTGTCAACAAAGCTATAAGGAGGAACTGGGAAAGAAAAACCTGAACTATGGTGCATTTGGTACCTAGGCTGACAGTACAAGAATGGCAAGCAAATCACTCTGTCCTCTTAATGCAACTTCTCACAACCATCAGGACAAATCCAATCTTGGGGAAAGCAAAAAGGCATCTTGTTCATTTTCCATTGAAAGCATTTTGGGGTTAGAGCGGAAAAAAGATGGCATAACTGCTGCAAAGCCACACAGGCCATGGATGGATAAATGCAGTGATTTAGGTAAGAGGGAAATCTTCATTTCTGTTTTCTTAACTTTTTAACCTGAGTTCAGGGCTTTAAAAAATATAATTAACAAGCAGTGTGCATCCATTAAATAAGCTGTAAAGAAAAAAAATCAGGTTGTTATCTTTCAGTTTTGTCTTTCTTAGGTTTGAACCGTATAACCCAACATTTCATGGTATTAAAACACTGCATTTGTGACTTTGCAGGAGAGGATTGCAACCCTTGTCTACGGTTTCCTGCCATTTCCTATGCAATCCCATTGTTTAATGCGATCAGCTACCCAGAGGCAGAAGAAAGGGCTCGGAAATGTGAAAACTATTTTGCAGTCAATGAAAAGCTTTCTTACAAAAGGGAATTGAGTTGGTACAGAGGTAGGAGGCCAAGAACTGCATTCACTCGAAGCCAGGTAGGGATTGAGTACATTTAACCTATTCATAAATCTAAGAATGGATGTTTTGCTTGGGGCATTGTTTAGTAAGAGGGTATTTATTAGCAAGAATCCAGAAATGCCTGTTTCACAAAAGTCTGTACAATCATTCATTTACTGAATAAAAATACGTATAGATGTTAACATGTAATCATCAGTGTTGTTCAAAATAGCTTAGTTGATTACTGTTGATTTGTACTTAAGTTTAGAATTTGAGCTCAGTTTTTATCAGGCGATTCAACTTTATTTTTTGCTGCAGTGGACAATAAATAAATAATAGTGTTCCTCTTTATTTTCCTTAGATTGAAGTACTGGAAAATGTTTTCAGAGTGAACTCTTACCCTGGGATTGATGTTAGAGAAGAACTAGCTCAAAAATTAGATTTAGATGAAGACAGAATCCAGGTAACTTTTGAATAGCATTATTTGAATCTTTCTGTGATCATGTCTGTATGTCTGCTTAGCAGATCTCGCAGTGGTTGGAAATACTGTAATAATTAACTGCAGAGATTATGACTCCTACTGTTTTGAGATTGCCTTTGGAGCACTTTATGGGAGAAAACCGGACACCGCATATATTTGCACTCCCTAACTCCACATATATTTGCTTAAATATAAACTTACTATGAAAGAAATGCATTTTATTTAACCCGAAAGCATGTATGTTGCCAGGATTTAAGACTTGGAAGTATGATTGCTATCTTGATTGTATAGTGAGAGGTAACTCATACAGAATTCAGTGATCTTTACTCCCAAGTAAGCGTGCTTAGGATTGCAAGAGAATGTAAAATTATGATTATATTAGGAATTTATATCAGCAAAAACTAAGGCTACAATTCTAAGCATGCTTGCCAGGGAGTAGGCTCCATTGAACACAGTGGGGCTTACTTCTGAGTAAACATGTATGGGATTGGGTGCTGTACGTTTTTCAAACTTTTGTTTAGGTGGAATGAGAAACTTAAAATAGGATTTGTTATAACTACAAAATGATGAAAGTGCGTTTAGCAATCTGAGACTTATTATCCAACATTTGATTTAAAATTCCACATAGTTTTAAACAACTTTCTTTTATCTGCCTTCAAACAGACTGAAGTTAGGTCTTAGTAAGTAGACACAATTTGCATTTTCTAACCTGGTTGCAACTTGTTTTGGATGCTGTTCAGAATACTTTCTGACTCTGCTTCAGGTGCTGATGATGGACTTTTATCTTTGTTTTAACTGCATCATTTAATGCTTTAAAAGTCAGGTCTCTTTTTTGGACTGCAGTGGATGACCAAGCATCCACAGCCAGCACTTTCTAGTAGCTTAGAAGTCTGGATAGATCCGCATCAGAGACTGTGACAGTCTGATTTCCTAAAACCAATCACCAAATGCAGCCATTCCACAAGTTTTCTTCTCTCCTTTATCTACAAAGTGTTCATTTCAATCTAGCACCCAGATTGGGTATGTCATAGCTCAAAGAACATAAGGAGAGCCCTGCCGCATCAGGTCAAAGGCCCATCTGTTCCACCATCCTATTCTCACAGTGGCAATATTTTATGTTAATATGTGGTTGTACACTGAGGCTTCATTTTGCAACATAGCCCTTTCCTTTAAGTGATGCTATGAAGATGGTTGATCTGTAACAAGCGTACCTTTTTTTTCTTTTGAACAATTTCAGATCTGGTTCCAGAATCGCCGGGCAAAGCTTAAGAGATCCCACAGAGAATCTCAGTTTCTAATGGTGAAAAACAATTTATCTCAAAACATGATAAAATAATAGAATCAACCACCCAATACACTAGTGTATTGCTGAAGCGTAATGTGAAGCGTTTATATCAAGGAATTATAACATTACAAATTTGCTTGGATGTTAGTCAACTAGTTCTGAAAGAGAAGAATGATTTTGCGAAGGAAAATAAATGGTGATCAAAGATGGGGAATTTGCGGCTCTCCAGATGTTATGGGACCCCAACTCCCATCAGCCTCAGCTAGCATGGCTAGTGATCAGGCATGATGGGACTTAGAGCCCAACAACATCTGGAGGGCCACAGGTTCTCTATCCCTGTAAATACTATTGTAGCAATATTCCTATTACTAAGGGGGGGACATTTTCTCTAACGGCTTAATAGCTTATTTTCAGGGAAAAGGTGGGGGGGAGCTATTTTTGCAGATAACTAACCAAAGGAGGTAGTGATGCATCATTGTAAATTGTGAGGACTAAACATACAACGGGGCGGAGAAGCTGTGACTTCCCAGATATTGTTGGACTCCAACTCCCATCATCCCCAGCCAGCATGACCGATGGTCAGGCATAATGGGACATTGAGACCAAGATCTGGAGGGCTACATACATCAAGGAGGCTTTGCATAAAATTGTGTAGCTCAGTTTTCCCTGCAGCTGTGTCTCTGGCCCTCAGGAAGCTGTGTATGTCTGGGGCCTGCACTATAAAATCCAAAGGATCCACATGAGAAGCTAAGTACAGACAGCTGCAGGGAATCCTGTTCTGGCAGAAGCATTTCTCTCTGTAAGATTTGAATCTTTTGTGCTATGTTTCCTATGATCCAGAGATGTGCAAAAGTTTATTGGGTAATGGTGGCTATTGACTTAAAAAAAGCCTTTTGCCGGGATGTTATGCAGCAAAAGTATACAGGGCATCCTACTTTGTGTGTATGTGTCTCTGCTTGGTGGGAACTTCATGAAAAGAAGAAAATGACATTCACATATGAAACCAACATATATCATATTATGGGAATCTTTGCAAGTTCAATCCCTGGGGAGGGAGAGTGAGCATTTTGTACCTTCCCACTTTCCTCAGGAAACAGGTTGCTCCTGCAATGATCCCTTTGTTGGCTTTTTGGAACCATTTCAGCTCAGTGTGTATCTATGCCAAGATTTGCCAGTCTGCAATAACTACAACCCAGCTGATCTTTCAGAGGGTGCAAAGGCAGTACGTGTCCCGTCATTCTCAGAACTCTGAGCTATATCGTAAATACCTGCTTCCCTCCCCACATCTTTTAGAAACCATGTTGTTTGTATTTTATACTGTAGCAGATGCATTGCCTGTCAAGTTTCCAGGAGAGTTTAAAGTGTTCATATTGACCTTTAAACAGTTCAGGACAAAGTTATTTGAAGGACTCTGTCCACCTGTACCCAAAAGAAGTTTCCTGGCCCTTAAGATTAGAATGTAAGATTTTTAAAAGATTTTAAAAATCTTAAAGAACATGAAAAGAAAGAGAGAACAGATAAGATAGGAATAGAAGCCCACAAAAAAGTAAAGTATTTAGGTATATGGTTAACAGCAAAAAATATTAACATATATAAGGATAATTATGTAAAAGTTTGGCTAGAAGTTAAAAGAAATCTTGAAATATGGAACAGGATGAATCTATCCCATTTAGGAAGGATCGCAGCAGTAAAAATGAATGTGCTTCCAATTTATGCGTAGTTCTAAAAAGGTTTGCTGTAGATCTCTTAGGTGAGAGTCTCTGCCTGTAGAATTGGAACAGATGCGGCTGTAACGTAGTGCCTGGCTATACACAATGTAGTTCTAAAAAGGTTTGCTGCAGATCTCTTAGGTGAGAGTCTCTGTCTGTAGAATTGGAACAGTGCTTCCAAGAATGTTATTTCTTTTTCAGACAGTACCAATAATAGCAGGGACTGCATGCTTCAAAGAATGGCAAAAATAAATTTCAAGATTTGTCTGAAATGGGGAAAAACCGAGGATCAAAAATAAGATACTTACAGATGTGAGAGAGGTGGTTTCTCACTTCCAGACTTAAAATTGTATTACAAAGCTGCAACCCTAATATGGATCCAAGATTGGATCAAACTTGACAGAGAAGAGATACTGTAACAGACTTGGAAGGACATGACAATAGGTTTGGATGGCATGCCTATCTATGGCACGGAAAAACAAAAATCCATAAAGGATTCCACAATCATATAATAAGAAGAGTGTTGTTCAAAGTATGGGACAAATATAAAGAACTATTAGAACCCAAAACACCTTGGTGGTTATCACCTACTAGGCATTATCACTAAAAACATTGGGGGGAAAAGGGAGACTGGCCGACAGATAGAGAACTGTTAGTACAATAGGAAGGGAAACTAGAATTGAAAGAATATGAGGAAATAAAGGAACATCTTCAAAATTGATTGCATCATAGGCAGCTAAAATATATTTTTTAAGAGGACAATAAGAAAGGCTTTTTATACATGGTTTCTAAATTCGAAAAGGAAGTAATAGAACTCAAAATTATTAAAGAAAATCTATAACATCCTTTTGGAATGGGAAATGAAAGATGAGGAAGTGAAATCAGTAATGATCAAATGGGCGCAAGACATAGGCCACAATATACAATTTGATGATTGGATAAAACTTTGGAAAGTAAATCTGAAATTTACAGACTGTATATTGTTAAAGGAAAATTGCATGAAGATGCTGTATAGATGGTACATCTCACCGGTGAAATTGGCCAAAATATATAAAAATGAACAGAGGGAATGTTGGAGGCGCAAATAGGTTGAAGGGACTTTTTATCATATGTGGTGGGATTGTAAAAGTGTTAAGGTATATTGGGAAATGATCTACAACGAATTTAAAAAAAATGTTTAAAATAACATTTGTTAATTAACTAGAAGCCTTCCTGCTGGGTATATTAGGACAAGACCTGCCAAAAGAGAAAAGGACATTATTTATGTATGCGGCGGCGGCAAGAATACTACTAGCACAGAATTGGAAGACTGGAGAAATTCCAACAAAAGAAGAATGGCAAGAAAAACTGATGAGCTATGCGAAATTGGCAAAGCTGAAACACAGACTTCAGGAAAAGGACAATAGGGATTTTGAGAAAGAGTGGGAACTTTTTATATTATATTTGCAGAAACAAAGAAAGAATATTGATCTGACGGTAGGATTTAAATAAACATTCACAACTTTATGGATAGAGAATAGATAATGTAATAAAAGGAAAAATGTGATATTTGTAGAAAATAGCAAAATATACTAATGAGGTTAATAAATCAGAAATGGAAGTTGAGGGAAGTCCAAAAGGGTGGAGGGAGAGATGTTTATGTAAGCTGTATAAGTATATTTGTAACTAAAGAAAAGGAAATTAATAAATAATAATAAAAAAGATTAGAAAGGCTTTGTTCACATGGCCACTGTTAATAAGATCTCTTAGACTGGCAAACACTAGGGGCATGGGCTTTTTAGTGGTAGCGCCATATTTGTGGAATTCACTCCTGAGGGAACTGATGTCTGGCCCTGTTTGTGTTAGCTTTAAAACCTTCTTTATTTCAATTTGTTTTAATAAGGCGAGGGCCTGAGTACCTAACTGTTAAATTGTTGTGTTGTTGTTGTTTAAAAATCTGTTTTATCTGGATTGCTGTACTGGGTTATATTGTATTCTAGAACTGCTGTTTTTAGTTTTTGAAATTGTAATGAGATGTTTTAGTTGTATTTTATGGTTTAAAATGTTTAAGTGGACCACCTTGGGAGGCCTTTACCCTGAAGGTGACGTATAACTTTGGAAAATAAATAAATAATGCCCAATACGTTGAGGGTGCTATTTTGCTAGGGGGCATCTAAAGAAATCTGCCAGAAATCTGTAGCCAGATGAAAACAACTTGGAAACTTGTACTGGTTCAAAATGCAGCAGCCCATTTGCCTTTAAAGGCCATACAACTCCCATTCTGAAACAGTTGTGTTGGTTGCTAGTTCATTTCCGAATTCAATTTAAATGACTTAGGTCCCAAATATCTGAGTCTGCTTCTTTCCCTATAGGCCCTCTTGGGCTTTAAGAGCAGCAGAAAAGGGTCTCTTGATGCTAGCTCTGCAGATTTCAGAAGTTGGGGATTGGGTGGCCCAGTAGAAGGCATTCTCTGTGGCAGCTCCTAAATTGTGGAACTGCCCACAGAGGTGCAGGTGAATGCTAGAGACACACCTCTTTGCCCTGATCTTTGGCAGATGTGTGTTTTTAGGACCTACCCTATTCCTGTGACTGTAAAGGTAAAGGTAAAGGGACCCCTGACCATTAGGTCCAGTCATGGCCGACTCTGGGGTTGAGGTGCTCATCTCGCTTTATTGACCGAGGGAGCCGGTGTACAGCTTCCAGGTCATGTGGTCAGCATGACTAAGCCGCTTCTGGTGTGGAAACGCCGTTTACCTTCCCGCCGGAGCGGTACCCATTTATCTACTTGCACTTTGACGTGCTTTCGAACAGCTAGGTTGGCAGGGACCGAGCAACAGGAGCTCACCACGTCGCAGGGATTCGAACCCCCGACCTTCTGATCAGCAAGTCCTAGGCTCTGTGGTTTAGCCCTTCCTGTGATGTAAGTATTCTTAATACTGAACTTTAAATTGTTGTAACCCATTTGGGACCTACTGGTGAAGGCTGGTTAATTCTTTTAATATAGTTATGATAATGGTAACAATAGATAAACTATTTCAAAACTGCTTTATGTTTACACTGTAGACATACACTAATGAAAAGCTGGTCTTTCCTTACACGAAAACGGCAGTCTGTTCACAGATGCCACCATACCTTTAAAGCACATACCTCCTGCCCCCCTGCAAGAATACAATAAACTAGTTTACCCCTCACCTGTAGTGTATTTCCTGGCTTCCTAACACAACAGGTTGCTGCTGCTTAGCAAGGGGAGGGGCAAGGTGTGTGGGGAGTTTGGTGCAGGGCAGCACATGGTGGCAGAAGCATTGGATTGGCTCCAGGAGAACCTCAGTGTCCCAGCCATACTGGCTGCTACTGCCCATCACAAAGCTACAACTACTGTCACCCTTGACAAACACTTTCCTTGGGGAATTATTGGGCAGCGGATGTGCTTCAAATGTACTTCAAAAGTTATGGTGTGCAATCTGCTCCTCTCAACTCTATGTTCTTGGATTCTAAGCTGCTCCTCTGTTCATGCAAAATGGAGGAGATGAATTTCGACCGCTTCCTCCCTCACCAAATCCCTCACCAGTCTCAACTGTCCAGGATCAGATTTGCAGGGGAAGGGGCAGATAGGAAAGCCCCATTCTGTTAACCTTTATTCTGTTCCTATAAGCGAAGTTCTGATCCAAGCCACTGAGTCATGATTTTTCATATGCAGGGACTACTGCAAAGTGTACAGTGGACAAGCCATATTGAATACTTGTGTGGCTTTCTCTTTAGCCATGTGAAGTGGCAGTATTTATGTTTTCCTGAAAAGGATTACAGAACAGGTCTACTTGTTTAAAATTCTCTTTCAAGGTTGTTAATCATTGTTCAGATATAAATAAATAGTCTATAGCATCATATAGTTGGGATTTAAACGTAACGGGAGGGATTCGTAAAGTAAAACATCATCTTTCTAAACAAATGCAACTAGTAGGATCACATTCTGAAAGGACTGGGAGTGGGGAAATATGCTGACTGTAATTTTTGCATCTCATTGCCATTCAACTCTCATTTTACAAAATTCTCCTTTATATATCTTTCAGCTAAGATTTCACTTTATGCTTTGGATAAGGTGGGCTTGAGCCCACAAATATTTATGCCATAATAGGTTTGTTAATCTTTAAAGAGCCGCAAGGCTCTTTGATTGGTTATTTTCCCAAATGAAATCCAGGATCCAGTATATGTGGAACAAATGCAAAATACTTTTCTTTTTTAAAAAAAGATATTTATTAAAGTTTCAAAAATTATATAAAAACAAAACAACAATACAAACAAACGCAAACAAAAACAAGTATAATTTCAATCCCTTATTTTCTTGTAACTTACTTCCCCGATCTCCTCATACCTCCCCTTTCTGTATTCCAATTTCTAATTATTAATTCAGCAAATCCTCTCCCTTATTTTTCATTTAATTTTTAGCCTTTCTTTTCTTTTTACTTAATCATTACAGCTGAAAACCACTCAATTTCTAAAACAACGTCATTCTAACATTCATTAATTTTGCAATACTTTTCCATTTTGCAATACTTTTCCATTGGCTTAACAAACTTTTAATGAGCTGCTCTAATACAAGGAAATGTTACACTTAACAAGGATTTCTGAAGTTTATTTTACTTACTCTGACAAAAGGCATACTGAACAAAAGATTTGCAAACACCTTCATTTTGCTCATCCTCCCCTTTCTGTACCTGTGTCATTAAATGCCACTAATTTGAGATCTTTGTGACTCATAATCTCCAAACCAGGGTTGTTTAGGAAATCAATAGATGCAGCTAATGTTATTATTCAGTGGATTAACTCACTGTTTCCTTAATCATTGTCTTGTTAATCTTATTTGCTTTTCTCTCTCCATTCTATAGTACTGATTATTTTGTAATTGGATCAATGTCTCTAAAGCCTCATTTACTTCTGGCAAAAAAGTTTGGAAAATGCCAAAACAGCACTGTAAACAGTGTAAATTAACTTCTGACTAGGAAAAGAGTGTCTTCAATGATCACCAAGCAGAACAAATGCCATCTCCGCTTACCAGTGAGATCTACATTTTTCATGTAACTACTGGACTGTAATGGAGTAATTGGAAATCTATAGTAGCATGCCAATGGCCTTAACCCGGGTTCCTGGGAAGGAGAGACTGAGATTTATAACGTTGTTTTGGTGTAAATCCCATGTTACTCAAGAGGAGTTACTTCCAAGTATAACTGCCTATGGTCAGTCTCCATAACTGCAGCCCTTAACCAGTTCCTTACACTGTCTGACCACAGATGTGGGAATAAGGAAAAGTATACAGAGCTGCGGAAACTGGGTACTTTTTAAAATTTAATTTGGAATGCCCCACAGTAGGTAAAATGGATTCCCAGTACCTGTAGTACTGAAGTAATTTTCAAATGAGCTCTTGGAAAGTATTGAGCACAGTTGCCTAGCATAGCTGGCATAAAGTTTGCATTCCATTTTCACCCTCTGCAGAATGACCTCTGCATGAGTAATAGAAAACAAATCACTACACTTGGCAAAATTACAAAACACAGTAAATTGAATTCCTCCTAATCTCTGTGGTGGCAGGGCACTTGCTCTTGGCAGTGAGATACTGGAGTGCCAGCATTATAAGCACTACATTTAACTGTGGGCCTATTCACTTGCTGTTTTACAAGAAGAAAGCTCAACTCGGTACAAGTCTCAGACAGGTCCCAGCACCAGAGTGAAAGGACGACTTGTCTCCTTGGACTAGACAGAGAGAACCTAATACTGTGTCCTGTGATCTCTAACTTTTGCTCATTAGAGCAGAGGAGCTGGTTGCTTTAGTTATAAGCATTTTAAAATACAATAAATTAACTGTGTTTGTTTTCCTTCGGCACAAGGTCTGATCAGCTCCATTTCACTGATTGTAACCATCTTGCCTGCTTTATCTAGTATACCATGATAAGGGTTGTTGTGTGTTTAAGAGGGTGTTTGTATTACGTAGCAGGCTTTCATTGGAATGCATATATATGCCTCGTTTTCCTGGAATTTCTAGATTTTCATAGTGATCTGTACAATTTGTGAAGAATAGAGTTTTTAACTGTATGATGCACAAATGTGATTTTAAATCACATCATCAGAATGTATTTCCCACTTCTACCTGCTCATTACACTCTTCTGCTGATTTTTCCTGTGCGCTCTCTCTCTTTCTCTCCCCATAAGCTTCACATCTCTTAATAGTCTTAATAACTGTGATGGTAAAGTCATTTCCCAGGGTACCCCTGTCTGCATAGTGTTTGTTTTTTGAATGGTTTTATCTGCCTTAACTCCACTTTTCTAGGAGTCATATTTTATAGGAAAATGTGAACACGAACACCAGTCTTCCGTTGTTTATGTATGTTGTCTTTTGGGAGTTTATTTAGCTCTTGTATTGAATTGCTTAACACTGCTCAGTTGAGATGCGATTTATATAGAAGATGCAAAATACTGAAAAATCTGGTAAGAAAAATCTTGGCTAGCACAGAACAGGGCAATATAGTAGCTACACCAACAAGATAGGGATCAAGGCCCTTCATCTCACAATTCTATTAAAATGGAGATGTAGGCAGCACCGAAAAGAGAACAAAGGGGGAGATATTTGCATAAAAACTGTATGTGTTAATGTATACATATCAATGCAAATTTAGAAGTAATTGCTGTCATTTAAATAGAAATGTAGCACATCTCACTAGGAGAATTGTGTCCCTGCTCAGTCTAGTGCCCAAGGGCTAATTCTTGTTGGGAAACTTTCCCTGCCTCCCTCCCATTCATGGTTTAAACTGGACTTGGACCAGACAGCCCTTCAAATAGTGGACTATCATTCCTGGAGTAGGGCACATGGCCACATGAAATCCTATACATATTTACTCAGAAGTAAGTCCCCTTTGTTCCAAGAGGCTTTTATTCCTAGGGTGGCCCTGTGGTCTAAACCACTGAGCCTCTTGGGCTTGCCGAAGACGGGCAGTTCGAATCCCCGCAACAGGGTGAGCTCCCATTGCTTTGTCCCAGCTCCTGCCAACCTAGCAGTTCGAAAGCACACCAGTGCAAGTAGATAAATAGGTAGCACTGCTGTGGGAAGGTAAATGGCATTTCAGTGCACTCTGGTTTCTGTCACAGTGTTCCGCCTGGGAGGTAGGCGTGAGTACTACTGCAGTCTCATTCTCACAAACAGCAGATGAAGTAGTAAACTGATTTCCGGTTTGTACCTTTTCAGTTTACGGTTGGGGCCCCCAAAATTGCCCTGCACCCAGAAGGTGAAATGTCAGGGGAAAGTCTAGGCTAGAACACTTTCCCCCTGACATCTCACACTTGCAGCCTGAAGTGCCCCTGAAACAGGTTTACCTCATCTATTTGTGAGGACTACGCCCAAGTGGGGACATGAAATCCAAACCAAACTTTCTAATCACTGCCTAACACTTCCCCCATGAGGGAAACTGTTGAGCATCATGTATTGTCTCCAAAGGAGCTGCTGCTGAATTTGTTCAACATTTTTGGTGTCTTCTCAGCATCTCACAAATACCACAGCAAAGTTTGGGTTTTGTGTGTCATGATCCCCCTCTGGTGGCACCACGTAGACTTGCAGTTTTAAACTAGTCAAAAGAAAACCTTGGTGACCCCAAGTTTGACAAGGCCTGTTTTACAAGGTTAGAAAGCCAGCAGACAGTAATAATCAATATTCTATGTGGCTTAAGGTGAAAACAGTTTGCTGAAAACGGGAACACTATAATGTTATGATATGAGATAATTGCACACTATGTTAATCACAGCAGACAGAATAATACAACTTAAAAGCTTTGAAAAATACAAATTCAGATGAGGGCAATACCTTATTAGCCCAACCCAAATGTCATAAAATTGTCCCAGAAATCTTCATCAAGCCTTACAAGAAAAAAGAAAGAAAAAGCTCAAGGGACAGGAAGGGAAAGATTTAAGCTGGGTATTGTTAGCCAAGCTGTCTTATGTCTGCATCCATTAAGTTTTAGATGGTGTCTGGGAGGAACCACTTTCAGGTGCTTGCCAATTTCATGTTGCACAGAGGCCCCGTGGGAAGAACAAAAATCATATCCACTGTGTATTATTGCCCTGATATGGGTGCCAGAATAATAGGGCTAAGTCATACAAACCTCACAGTTGCATGAGCCTAGGCTGACTTAGGACCAAAGTAGACCTGACTTTAACTACATTATTGGCTCTTGCATACTTCATGGTTGTTTACCAAATAGCTGCAAGGGTGGGAATCTAGATTGGGACTGTTGTTGATGTTGACTGTCGCCAAATCTCCAGGATTTCAAGCAAGAGTCCCCCGGGGATTGAATCTGGGACTTCTTGTAGGCAAAGCACCTTCTGTAATACTGACCTATGCCCTTAACCACTCCTGATCCAGATCACCCATCTACACACCCAAGCAAACACATGTTTAACATCACTTTTAGTTTGGCTCTGAAACATCTGACAGAGTCAAACCTTTGGTTTCTCCAGTCAAATACTATTTGCTGTGCCTGGCATTGACTTTCCAAGCCTCAGGCAAAAAAATTTCCCAGCCCTTCTACCTGAGGTGCTTTTTAACAGGAGATGCCAGGGATTCAACCTAAAATGTTATGCATGCAAAACATGCACTCAAGTCTGTCCACTGAACTGCAGCCTTTGAAAGCCAAGCGCTCTACTGAATTCCACATGGATCAGGGTTTGGCAAAGGCAGTTGACTACAACCACAGCTTCTTAATTTGGCTTTCATACAATGAACTAATTCAGCCAAGAGCACAGCACCTAAGGCTGTTTCAAAATCAGAACTGTCATGGGGGGAAATGTAGGTCCTGACTTAACCAGTAGCATTGTTTTGTTCTGTGTACATAGGATTACTTGAGATTAAAAGTAATGGCATGTTTTCTTCTACAAAGCCTTCAGAACAAAAAAAAATATGGGAAACTGTTAGGACATTGTTTCCCACCCTTGAGTTGCCAGCTGTTTTTGGACTACAACTCCTATCACCCCTAGCTAGCAAGACCAGTGGTCAGGGATGATGGGAAATGTAATCCAAAAACAGCTGGAGACCAAAGGTTGGGAAACACTTTTAGGGTAAAGGAAAAGCTGAGGAGGACATGGAAAATCCCTAAGGGGAATTTTTGGAAGTTACATTTTCAGAGCTGGAGGAAGCTTGCAAGTGGATAGGAGTGGAGAGGTGAAGAAAACAAAAAGAACAAGCCTTTTGTGGACAATCCCAATTCAAAATGCTGGATTTAACCTATAAAGCTAATTGGCAACCAGTGCAATCAGGCCAGGATTGGTATTATATGCTGTCTTTCCCCAGTGAGCAACATGGCCACTGAATTCTGCACCAGCTGAAGTCTCTGAAGTGTCTCCAGAGGCAGCCCATGCTTTGCAGTAATCTAACGTAGAGGTTGCCAGGGCATAGATGACAGAAGTTAGGCCTTCCCAGTTCAGATAGGGACCCAGCTGGGTCACCAGCCAAAGCTGATGGAAGGCACTCTGCACCACTGAGCCATCTCAGCCTCCAGTAACAGCAATGGATCAGAAAGACCTCCAAGTCAAGTACCTGCTCCTTTAGAGGGAGTATGACCCTATCAAGAGCAGGCAACCTCCCATTCATCCGTCTAGGGAGGTGCCTGCTAACAGTGCCTCAGTCTTATCTCGATTGAGCTTCTGTTTGTTTACTCTCATCCTGTCCATTACTGAGGCAAAACCATCGGTCCAGCAAATCCACTGCCACATCTGCAGATGTAAAGGAGAAGCTCCGGAAACAACCATCCAAGTCGGACCAGAACCATCGCAATGCAGAGCCACCCACCCCCAACCCAGACAGCCACTTCAGGAGGATACCATGTTACTGAAAGCAGCTGAGAGGTCAAGAAGAGTTTATTCCTCTAGAGGGCAATCTTTGTGCATCTTTACCCCCTTGTCCTATGCTTCAAATTTCCTTCAGGAAGGCTGAGCTGTGACTCCATCAGGATACTCCAGTGGTTTTCAACCAGTGTGCTGTGGCACCCTGGGGTGCCTTGAATGATGGTCAGGGGTGCCGCAGGCAACACCACCTCTGTCTCTCTTTCCTTCCCTCCCTCCTCTGATGCCCTCTTGCATCTCTGCCTCCCAAAGGCTTGCACAGCTGTTTGTTGCAACAGCCCTGGCTACAAGCTCCCCAGGTGAATGATGCCTCTGGGGCTGGCCAGGGGGCGTTTCCCAGACCCCTGTGGGGAAGTATGAGTATGCACCTCTCTTTGGGGCAGGGGAAGCAGCTCACAGACCTGGGGCAGCAGCTGCAGCTTCCTGAAGGACTCCCAAGGAGAGGGGAGAAGAGAGGAGGCTGAGGGAATACTTCACAAGGGAGGGTGTTTGAAAAGGGGTGAGGGACTGCCAGCTCTGCAGGCACGGGGTGACACAACTGGGCTCCTGAGCCCCACAGGGGTGCCACAGAAATAATGTGGTTGCTCAAGGGAGCCATGGACTCAAAAAAGGTTGAAAACCTCAGGGATACCCTTTAATCAGACCTCAAAGAAAGAGAGAGAGAGAAGGTTTTTTAAACCAAGCTATTACAAGTGGCAAGAAAAAAGGACATGCTGGAAAATATTCATCTTCAGTGGCCAAACACGGCAAACAAATGATGTGCAGTTACAGTTACCATGTGGAGCAATTTAAAGCAACCCAGTATGTAAACCAGCCCTTAATTAAGTTTATACAACAATTATTGACAGCTAAAAAGCCATGTAATGCCATTTCCGTTTCATTCTTCCACAAAAAAGCTTCCACCACCCCCCACTGCTCTCCACTATCCAAAATACTTTCACCAGTACAAATCTGCTCCCACACTGTACATTCACAGGTAAGTGTTATCATGGGGGGTGGGGGGAGGCAAAGAAATATCATCAAATGATCACTCATTCTCTTAATCAGTGGTTCTCAAACTTTTTCTCTGGGCCACACTTTCAGAATAAAAATTTGCTCATGTCACATGAAACATTCTATTTAAAAGAAATACAGTGTAAAACAAAAACAATCAATTCCTAGCTGTGCTTGATTTATAACGTAGAACATAACATAATTATGATATGATAATGGGACATCCAGAAAGTATAAAACAATGCAGCTACAAAAAAAGATGAATCCTTCCCCAAAAATAATTATAATCGAACCTCTTACCTGCAAGTATAGGGCAGAATGTAAATTTTATAAATAAATAAAAATATGTCCCCTAAGTATGTATATAAACTCAATTATTTGATAGCCCTGTAAAGATGCAACCCTAGAGACATTAATTTGGAATGATTCCCACTGAACTTCATGCCAAGGGTGTGTACACATATTTGATTTCTGCATGCAGGGAATGTATCCATGGGGAAATTCTACATTCAGGGAATATAGGGGCGTGGATGGGTGTATGTGAACACATGGAAGCCAGTTATCTGCCAAATTAAAGTGGCGCTGTGGGTTAAACCACAGAGCCTAGGACTTGCCGATCTGAAGGTCAGCGGTTTGAATCCCCGCGACGGGGTGAGCTCTCGTTGCTTGGTCCCTGCTCCTGCCAACCTAGCAGTTCAAAAGCACATCAAGGTGCAAGTAGATAAATAGGTACTGCTCCGGCAGGAAGGTAAATGGCGTTTCCGTGCGCTGCTCTGGTTCGCCAGAAGAGGCCTAGTCATGCCAGCCACATGACCCAGAAGCTGTACGCCAGGTCCCTCAGCCAATAAAGCGAGATGAGAGCCGCAACCCCAGAGTCAGTCACGACTGGACCTAATGGTCAGGGGTCCCTTTACCTTTAAGCCCAGCCCAAATATGGGGGGGGGGGCTGAAGACATAATCATCAACCTGATGGCCACTGCCATTTCAAATATGTAGATAGTTGCTATAGTTCTCCTACATGAAGGCATGTATATAGAAGTGCAGGTGAGCATCCCAAAATAAGCTTTTGATAAATCTTTGTTGTCAGCAAAGCTTTTATCAACCCCACCCTTTCCAGACAGATATAATCACCACCCATTAGTGAAATCCACAAAAGCTCTCTTTTTGTGTTCAAAGTGACTGCTCTTCCTTTTCAAGTACATGTTGGTGCAATGGACAGGTGCTTGTGGATTTCCCTAGTAGAATAGCACCTTTACAGCATAACTGTAGTAAACTTAATTTTTGGAAGATGGATACATGTATTAGATTATATTGAAGTGTGGAGATTTTATTTGCTATGATTTGGAACTACATACTGTATGTTCTGCTTCAGATACCAAAGAAACTATTATACACCCTTCTGTGGAAGAGCTGTTTAATTTAATTTAAGTATTTATTTAAAAGAAAGAAAGAAGATTACAGAAAGGGCACCTCCAGTTGGAGCACTTCCATTTAACAGGTAAGTGGCCTATGTTCATTTCCCTACATGTAGAAAGTTAGTATGACAGGTAAGAAGTGTCATAACTGACCTTCCCCCCACCCCCCGCCCAATAAAATATTCTGGCTTTGTTGGTGTGGTACACACCCTTGACAATATTGCGTGTCAAAACACATCTCTTTGTTGTGTGAATTTATGACCTGTGGTGGCCAATAACTTATTATGGATAGCACACCCCCTATTCCTTATTACTTTTGACATGTTCTGACTGGTAGGTGTGGACCCCGGAAAAGCTTTGGAATTGATGTAATTCAGTGCTTTATTGTAGACAACACTGTGCTGGATGTGTGGGTGCATGATTTATGATGGCTCAATAGGTTTTTTTTGGGGGTACACCCCCAGTTCTTTATTAATTTCTACCTATTTTTATTATGGTTTGTGAAGGAAAGCTTTTGGCTGGATGGTTTGTGAAGGAAAGCTTTTTCACTGTCCTATATGTGTGTGATTTGTGGCAGTCCAAAGCTTATCTTGGGGTATGCACCCCTAAAGGTAAAGGTAAAGGTACCCCTGCCCGTACGGGCCAGTCTTGACAGACTCTGGGGTTGTGCGCCCATCTCACTTAAGAGGCCAGGGGCCAGCGCTGTCCGGAGACACTTCCGGGTCACGTGGCCAGCGTGACATCGCTGCTCTGGTGAGCCAGAGCCGCACACGGAAACGCCGTTTACCTTCCCGCTGGTAAGCGGTCCCTATTTATCTACTTGCACCCGGAGGTGCTTTCGAACTGCTAGGTTGGCAGGCGCTGGGACCGAGCAGCAGGAGCGCACCCCGCCGCAGGGATTCAAACCCCCGACCTTTCGATCGGCAAGTCCTAGGCGCTGAGGCTTTAACCCACAGCGCCACCTGCGTCCCACCCTACTTCCCTTTTCATTTTTTTAAAATACATATTTTGACTTTGCTTGACATGGGTGCATGCACTTGAGAGTGTCTTGCACCCAAGGAAAGTTTTTAACTGAATGTAATCATTGAAATCTCATAGAGGACTGCGTCCTGGATATTGTGTGGCACTCAATTTTTGAAAGTGTACACCCCCAATTTCTTATGAATTTCTACATATTTTGACTTTGATTGACACTGGGTGCCATATTTGACAATGTCTTGTGCCCCAAGAAAGCTTTGGGGTAGATATGATTGAATACTGTCTCATAGAAGACATTTGCCTGGATGTGTGGGTATATGATTTGTGGTGACCCCAAACTTACTACAGAATGCATACCCGTAGTTTCTTATCCTAGGTAAATACTTAAGAAAAATGCTTTTAGAATTTGGTCTTATACTGTTAGCAAAATTAACTTATTTCAATGTTTCTTATTTGTTACTGTCACTTGAGGTTATCACTCATTCATGAGCACTGAATAAACTTTTTAGTGCTTCAGTTTAATTAACTACAAATCCAGAATTTTGGATCCGATCCAAACTGGTGCCAAAGTTTTGTAGTCGCTTTGTAGGGTTTTTGTAGTGTGTCAATTGTAGAATATTGCCATAGATCTTGGAGGGGACAGTCCCCTGGTTAGGGAGATATATGACATGAGGCATGCCCAAGCTTCCTTTGAGGTTTCCAGCTGAGTTGTGTTTTAAACTTTTGTGCAAATAAGAAACTGAGAACTAATAATCAAATTCAGTATCATGTAGGAAATTGATTTCCAGGAGCGAATAACTGTTTTCAGTGACTCCTGTTAACTAATCCACCCTACAACCCAAAACATAATTGCTCGGAAGCAAACCCAGTTGATTTAAGCAAACGTTGCATTGAAATAAGTTAATTTTGCTAACAGTATAAGACCAAATTCTAAAAGCATTTTTCTTAAGTATTTACCTAGGATAAGTGACATAAGGCTGCAGTCTACATTTCCATCACACACACACACACACACACACACACACACACACACACACACCACTTTTACAGCCAAGAGCACAGCAAAGTGGTATTCCCTGCAGGGAGGGATTTATGGCATTCTTTTATGCCAGTGCCAGACATGTGAGTTTGGGTGTAATATATGTGTACTAAAATCTCAGGAAGATCCCCCCTCCCACAAGTGATAGAAAGATTGGTGGGAAACCTCTGATCACTCTGCAAAACTGCTTATTTTACTGTTCTTATTTTGAGATTTTGCCCATTTCCTTAGGGGGACTGTCATACTCCACATGTCTCCTCCATCTGGGAGCAGCTGCTGAAGAAGCTTGAGAAAGTTTTTAGCTTGCAGCAAGGAGGAGAATGGCAACTAAAACCATCTGCAGAACGCATTATGCTGATAGCCATGACTTTTGAGTGGGCTCCAAGTCAAAGGTATTCATATTTATTCGGCAACAAGAAGCTGTTGTGAAGGAAGAGAAAACTGGATTTGAAACCCCAACATTGTGCTAAGGCATTTAATAGTATTTGCCTTATTGCTTTATTTTGCCTTTACAGTACCTCGAAGCGATGGGCTTTAAGGATTGGGTAGGAAGCAAAAATATTAAAGGGCTAGTTATATTGTATCATGTATTCACAAGTTGTGGTTGTACAATAGAATGTGATAAATTTTAAGAGCTGGAATGTGTAACTGTGACAAAATACTAGAACATGTCTGTTTTGTGAATTGAATCTGTAACCATCTTAGCATCCTAGGGTCAAAAGTTCAGCCTCCCGGAATCTCAGGTTGTTTGTTCCTGGAATGTATATTGAAACCAGTTCTCACCTATTAAGTGTCTTTGCCTCTCCACTACAATTTGTGTCTTCCTGCCTATCTGGGTGGTAAGACAAACCCTTTTAACGAGACTCTTAAAAAGCATAACTGGACCTTATGCTCACTCACTTGGGGCAACAACAACAACAACAACAACACCCTCAAAGTTGTTTACAAAATGGTAAAAATAAAACTGAGAAGAATTAACAACCCTACTTTAAAACATACAAAAGTTAAAATACTAAAACGGATAAAATTACCTCAACTTTCTAAGCATCTGGGTAGGCTTCTCTATTCTTAACAGGACCTGAAAAGAATACAGTGAAGCAGCCTGCTTGATTTCAATAGGCAGAGGGTTCCAAAGTGCAGGTGCTGCCACACTAAACGATTGAGTTCTTACAAATGCAAAATGAATCATTTATGTCTCAGCCATAAATTCATACAAATGGTACACAGGTAAGAAGAGTCTGTTCCCATGCAGAATTGCAATGTCTCTTGAGTTTGAATGTCTCTTGAGTTTGTCTCTTGAGTTTGAAGTGTCTTGTATGACTCAGACTGCAATCCTTTATCTACTTACCTGGGAGTAACCTCACTGAACTTAATAGGACTTACTATTTATGATAGACATGTGTAGGATTATACTGTTAGTGTCCTCAGATTCTAGCTGCCTTCTAAGTGATCAACTTCCTAGTGATATATCACTGATTTCTTCCAGATGAGACACAAACATTGCTTTGTTGCTAAAATTATATTGAATAAATCAAAGAGAACACAGAGTCAAACAAACTACCGGTAGATAAGTCTCAGAAGGGGCAGATCTTCCTCCATGGGATTGCTGTGGTTAGCAATACCAGGCTATGAAAGTAATTTAGCATTGGAGACTGTACCATTGCCCCTTAACCAAGGGAGATCCTGTAATGGAGAATGAGATCAGGGAGGCATCCAAAGGAGAGAGTATTACACTGAACAAATGGCCTATGGCCATGCAATGAAGGGGCCAGGGCTAAAGATGTAGTCCCACAAGCGCTTTGAACACATGTCTATCCATCACACCAGTTAATGTCTCAGTAGGGCTAATGTACTGCAATATACAGGAGGTGCCGGCATGGATGACAAGCAGCGGTAAGGTAGGTATTAGAGGCAGGAAGCAGAGAGGAGGAATAATTGGACTGCTGCTGCAATGGAGAGATGTAAAGAGTATCCACAAGGATCTCCTCAGTCTTGGTAAATGGGCATTCAAATGGCAATTGTGGTTCAGTCTCAAGCTCACATAATGGGATCTGAACTGGCAGTTCTAACCAGGAGAACGGATCTTGGGGCCAACACTGAATTAAAATGTTAGCGACTGAAGATAAATCTGTCAATGTGATAATGTTTTTAATAGAAATATAAGATCTTACCACTTCTGGAATACTGTGTCCTGTCCTCATCGCCAATCCTTAAGGATATTGTAGAGCTGGAAAAGCTACAAAAATTGGCAATGGAAAGGATCAAGGGGCTGGAACAACTCCCCTATGAGAAAAGGTTATGATATTTGGGGCTTTTTTGCTTGGAAAAAAATCTGAGTCAGAGGGGCATGATAAAGCTGTATAAACTTATGCATAGTGTGGAGAAAGGATATCTGGTGTCATTCGATGAAGCTGAAGGGTAGCATGTTCAGGAGAGACAAACAATAGTATTTATTCACACACTGCATGGCTGAGCTATTGTTGCCACAACTCCTGCCTGAAACCCTGGAGAGCCATTGTAACTCAATGTAGACCAGCCTTTCTCAACCTTGGGTTCCCATATGTTGTTGGACTATAACTCCCATCATTCCTAGAAAGCATGGTCAGTGGTCAGGGATGATAGGAGTTGTAGCTCAACAACATCTAAGGACTCTAGGTTGAGAAAGGCTGAACTAGATGGGCTTGTGGTCTGAGCTGGGATAAGGCAGCTGCCTACCTTCCTACCTGACTGACCACTGTGGAAAACAGGATGCTGCTCTAAGCTAGCCAGACCTTGATCTGATTCAGTAGGGCTGAAGTTTTTATAGGAATGTCCTGCTAGCCCAAAGGTACAGTTGCCAGTGATTATCTGCCAGCACATACCTCATGGGAAACCGGTGGTTTATAGTGGCTACTGTGTCGAAATAGGAGACTCAACCCTACTCAAATGTGAAGCTTAATATGTGATATTGGGCACTGTGTCTCAGTGTAACAAACCTTATATGCCTGAAGTGAGGGTATTTTTGAAGTCCCCCCTTTCATCATTTGAAGGGGTTGCAATATCGATGTGTGTGTGTAAATACCTATGAGGGTACATCAGCATCTAAACCTAACTGCCTCCACCAGCAAACCCTGGACTTTGTGAAATTCCTTTTAATAGGGAAACCCTGGAATCCTTCCAAGGACATGCGCTTATCAAGTCGGATGACTCTTCTTCCAGTTCCATGGTAAGCAATGAAAGAGAGGGAAACAAGCATTTCTACTACTTTTGCTATTCACTCCAAACTCCCTATTTGCGGATTATGAGCGCTTCTACTTCTGGACGTGTAAACACCCCAGGAGTGAATTATTTAGTGTTCTTTGTCAAGATCCAAACCTCCCACTCTTTTCAACTTTCTGGGTTGGTTTTTTGTTTTTTGAGGGGGGGCTTCTTTTCTTTTCTTCTTGAACAGCTTCCCCTTCTCCCTTTGATGCAAGGGCAGAGGAAGGAAAGAAACGGTCTCACTTCATTTTACTGCATCTCAGATGTTGCAAATTAAATAATAAAGCCCTAGAAGGCCGGGGTGGGGGAAACACACACAGAGAGAGAAAGGGGCGGACAGTTGACCTCTGCACCTAGACACATGGTAGTGGTTGTCCAGCCCCTCCCCCTTCCCCCCATCGTATCCTTGGCAAGGTAGGGGTGGGGGCAAAGGAGAAAAGAGAGAGAGAGAGCGCTAACTGTATAGACATATGTCTCGGTGCCTTGCTGCGCGCATGCGCGCCATTCCCCTTTCCCTCCCCTCCGCTCCTTTGCCTTCTCCAACCTGAAGTTGCCTGTGGAGCAACTCATTCGGGGCTCCGGGCGCTGCTGCAGCTGCAAGGCAGACGATGGCACCTTGGCTGAAGTTCTGCTCCTTCTTCTTCTCCCTCACTGCCTGCTTCGACGGCCCGAGGCTGGCCGTGTCCGCGGGAGGGACCAGCGGCAGCGGGGGCAGGAAGGGGCCAGCGGGAGATGCTTGTGGCTGGAAGGTAAGAGAGAGAAAGAAAGAAAGAACAAACGAAAGGAAGAAAGACTCTTTTGTGTTTGGCTTCTTTTTTACGCGTCGGCGGTGAGGTGACTTGAGCAGGCTTTTCCCCGGGGGCTCCCTTTGCTTCCTCTCCCTTCTTGCACGAGTTAGCAGAACTTGGGGGGAGAGGTGCCCAGAGGTCTGTCAGGAAGCGGGTGCCTAGCGGGGTGGGCGAGGGAAGAAGCCCTGGAGCTCCGCGTGCCGACGAGCTTGCAGGTGGCGCGTCCGGGCTGTTGCACGGGCAGCAGCGTGCAGTGCAACCTCGCCGCTAAGGGCAGCGGGAGACATTTCTGCAACGGGGGCAGCAGCTCCAACCCTCTCTCTTTCTGTGCCACTGAGTACTCTCTCTCTCTCTCTCTCTCTCTCTCTCTCTCTCTCTCTCTCTCTCTCTCTCACACACACACACACACACACACACACACACACACACACACACACTTCTCTCTCTCTCGCCCCCTCTTCTTATGCGGCCGTCGCTTTGAAGCGTTGGCATTTCTGCAACTTTCGGGGATGGCTCGGTGGCGGCGGAGGTTGGCTGGATTTTCTCACCAAAGGAACTCGGGGGAGGAGGGAGGGCGGCCGAGGGGAGAAGCCAACAAGTGGGAAGTCACTCAACAGGTCTTTTATCCCCTCCGCCTTCCTCCCCCCTCCTTAACTAGACCTGCCCTGGGAGAGAAGGGATAAAAGGCGATCGCTTGGGCTTTGTTATTTTAATGATCGGAGGCTGGTTTGGCTACAGGCCTAGTCATTAGACCGAAGGGGAAGCGGGGGAATGGGTGTGCTTGTAAGGTGATAAAAGAGTGTTTTAGGGCTTTACCTTTTGTCCCTGTTAGCAGCTTTTGCTTGCGAAGTTTTCTCTCCCACCCCCACCCCCATGGGTTTCCTGAGTGTGATTTGTTGTTTTATTTATGGAAAGAAAGAAAAAAGACTTCTGCAACGCTTTGGGGGGATTTTTCTCTCCCCCCCATTCCATTTTCAGCCTTATTAAAGATTCCAGATGAACGCTTGTCGAAGGGCATGAGTGACTTTCATTGCCTCCCCGTTTTTGTTAGACTGTCACAGAGATTTCCTTGGATTCAGATCATAACATTGAGTGAGGGGAAAAGTTAACAGCAACCACAACAAAAAACCAAAAACTGGTAGAATTTGTAGGGAGTAGTTGTACAGGAAAGGGCAAGTGTCCACAAAAAATACTTTAAAAGCGGGGGGGGGGGAGAGGGAGTACAAAAGAAGCTAAACGTTTGCAAAGAACTTAACTCTCCAGTAGGGTATATTATTTGCATCTTGGATTTTGTTAACTGATAGGTCCTGTAGGGAAATGCATTCAGCTGCTGCTTCGGTTTAGTGTTTCACATAACAAAAGTGATATTTGATTTGCATATTTTAAAGCTGCACATACATCTGGTTCTGTAGGTCAACAGCACTAGCTTTTTAAAGGCCATAATGCTTGACTGATTTTGGTTTGTTTGTAATGGATATTCAGTGATCTGACAGGAAGTGAATTTTCTGATAAAACTGAGGCAAGAAAAAAAACATTCATTTAAACCTTATTTTTTTTAATGCAGCCTTTTGTAGATTTATGATACGGTGTGGGGGAAAACCTGACACGTTTTGTACTGTTAGAACAAACTTAAGGTTGTAATTTGCTTTTAAGCACTGGGATCTTTAATCTGTATGCCAATCACTTATTGGAATACATTTGTCTCAGATAATGTAAAATGTATACAGACCAGGATCCTGCAGTTTTTATTCTGGGGGGGAAAGTTTTAGGGACTACACACAGAGAGCTTTTCCCAAGCATTAGCTGCTGGATAAGACCCATTGTCCTGTTTGTGTATCTTGGGCTGTATGTAAGTTTTGAATAGACTTGACATACTATTAAATGACTGATGGCCCCTGTAACACATTGTCTGCTCTGGGGCAAGGCTGCCTTTGAAGTGCTACCCTGTAGGAAGTAAAAAGACTATTTGCTCTATTAAAATTCCTTGGTATTTCCTCTGTTTAACCACAGGCCACTTCCCCTCTGCCACTCTAAACACTGCAGGGACACTGACTGATTGAAAAGGCACAAGCCCTGAAGTAATTGCATCCCATTCAGACAGATATTCTTAGTGTAGCTTATTTATAATGAGTTATCGCAGAAATGAAAGATGGGTACAAATTTTTTTCTGCCTTCTTAAGAAGGGAAAACAAAAATAGGCTCATTGAATTGCACAAATGTTCTCAGGCTGAGGATTGTGATATTTCTTTAGTCGATTATCTGTTGGTAGCTTGTAATTCAACCTTAAGTTTGTTTATTCAGAAGTTAAGTTCCACAGAGTGCTCTGGGAAACGTCACAGATGGTAAAATTTAATAAGAGTATAAATATTTGTAGGCTAATTATGGAATAGCAAGTAGCATTCAGAGTGTGAGAGCACCATTAATTTGACATCATAATAAGCATGTTTTTCAAATTTCTAGTTATAAAAATTAATGTTGTGCATAACTTACTATAATACCTAAGGGCAGAATATCTTATGCGGGGGGGGGGGGGGGAGAGTGAGACGACAACATTTTTTGATGTGGTGGTGAATGACTGAGGTCAGTGGGATTTTAGAAAGTGTGCCTATGCATATTTAAGAAATAACAAGCCCCCTCCTTGAATTTGGTGAGACTTACTTCTAAGTAAGCATGTTGTATTTAATAAAGATTAGCTGCTGTTTCCAGCAGCTTAGTCTAAAAGATGATAGGTTAGGACTGAGCCATGATGTGAACTTGCCCATTTTGTTCTTAAAATACAAATTCTTATTCTTAACAAACCAGTATCTATCTGTCTATCTATCTATTTCTTTCATTATGTTTTATAGATATTTAGTGGTTGATTTTTTTTTAAATGTTGTAAGCTGCCTTGATTTATTTTTTTAATAGAAGTGCAGATCATAAACATTCAAATAAATAAATTGTAAAAGGAGTGCTTGCCAATGACTGGGACATTTTACTATGATATAATAAATATGACTAAAGAGTAAAACATCACTCGTGATTGACTAAAATAATTCTTCTGGATTTGAAAACTAAAAATAATGTACTTTTTGGTCTGATTTATGTCAAGTACAAAGGGTAATAGGCATGAAGACCTTTAAACTAATACTGTACTAGTGAGTTGTATCCAGTGCTGTGTTAGTAGAGTTCTGCTCACGCAGTGGGCTTCCCCTTCCTCTCCTCTCCACATGCACCTCAAAAACTGCTCCAGAGGGCCCCTTCATTCTCTGGCGCAGATTTTGAGCACGTGCGAGGGCGCTGCAGAAAACAGAAAGGAGAATATCCAAGGGTAAGTCTGTTGTACAATGGAATGGCAGCATTGGATACAACCAATTATGTTGTAGTTGGAAGAATAAAAGAAGTGTTGTGTATTATTTTATCAGTTGTATCACTTTTTAGTGTATCCTCTCTCTGGAAATAAACTCAATTTTTTTAGTTTCTAGGTAAAAATGTCTTTTGTGAAATTTTGAGAGCTCCTAATAATTATAATATTCACTAATGCTATTAACTAATTAATAATAATAATAATAAATTTTATTTATACCCCACCCTCCCCAGCCAAGACCGGGCTCAGGGCGGCTAACAACCAATAATAAAAACAAGCTGATTAAAATACAACTTAAAAACAACATCAAAACATTAAGATTCAGCCTCTTCACAGGAGGAGAAAGGAAAAAAGAAAGAACAGGGAGGGAATCAAATTGATTCTAAGCCAAAGGCCAGGCGGAACAACTCTGTCTTACAGGCCCTGCAGAAAGAAATCAGATCCCACAGGGCCCTGGTCTCATGAGACAGAGCGTTCCACCAGGCTGGAGCCAGTGTTGAAAAGGCCCTGGCTCTGGTTGAGGCTAATCTAACTTCCTTAGGGCCTGGGACCTCTAGAGTGTTGCTATTTATGGACCTTAAGGTCCTCCGTGGGGCATACCAGGAGAGGCGGTCCCGTAGGTACGAGGGTCCTAGGCTGTGAAGGGCTTTAAAGGTCAAAACCAGCACCTTAAATCTGACCCTGTACTCCACCGGGAGCCAGTGCAGCTGGAAAAGCACCGGGTGAATATGCTCCCATGGCAGAGACCCCATGAGGAGCCTTGCTGCAGCATTCTGCACCCGCTGGAGTTTCTGGGTCAGTCTCAAGGGCAGCCCCATGTAGAGTGAGTTACAATAATCCCGTCTGGAGGTGACCGTCACATGGATCACTGTGGCCAGGTCGGGGTGGGAAAGGTAAGGGACCAACTGCTTGATGCGGCGAAGGTGGAAAAATGTCGCCTTGGCTGTTGCTGTAACCTGCGCCTCCATGGAAAGGGAGGCATCAAGGATTGAACCCAAACTCTTAATGGAAGGCAATGGCACTAATTGGGCCCCCGCAAGAGAAGGGAGTTGGTTCCTCATCCCCATACCATCCTCACCCAGCCAGAGGACCTCTGTCTTCGAAGGATTTAGTTTCAATCGGCTCCCACGAAACCATCCAGCCACAGCTTCCAAATATTTGGTCAGTGTGTCTGGGGCCGCGTCGGTACGGCCATCCATCAGCAGATAAAGCTGAGTGTCATCAGCATATTGGTGACAACCCAGCCCAAAGCTCCGGACAATCTGGTCAAGGGGGCACATAAAGATGTTAAAAAGCATCGGGGACAGGATTGCGCCCTGCGGCACTCCACACACCAAGGAGTGGCACGACGACATCTCCCTCCCTAGCGCCACCCTCTGTCCCTGACCAGAGATAAAAGAGCACAGCCATATATGGGCTATGCCCTGTATCCTCACGCCGGCGAGGCGGTGGTCCAGAAGATCATGATTGACCATGTCGAAGGCTGCTGACAAATCTAAGATAATCAGCAGTCCTGACTTGCCTCGATCCAGTTGTCTACGGAGATCATCTGTTAGGGCGACCAGAGCCGTCTCTGTCCTAAAACCAGGACGGAACCCTGACTGAAATGGATCTAAAGCCATCTAATTAGGGGTTTAAGCCATGCAAACAGATTTCTACTATCACATGGTTTAATGTTTACTGCATCTGGGGATATAGCGCCCATGGATGCACATATATTTCTTCTTGTAGAACACTGCATCAAGAACACCAGCTGCGGCAGTGTCAACAATCTGCTGGGAAGGAAGGATAAGTTCAATAACTTGGTATCCCACAAAAAGTGGTCCTAGTTAATAACGGTACTGTTCTGTTGTTGCTAATGTCTTGTGCTTGGTTCATGATTTGGGGGCAGACAAATTAAACTTCAAACTGTAATAGTAACACCACTTCCAATGAAGGAGAGTCCATAACCTTCCAAGGGAGTCTGTTCCGCTGTTAAACAGCTCTCACTGCCAGAAAGTTCCTACTGATGTTTTGTCAGAATTTCCTTTCTTGTACGTTGAATCAATTGGTTCGCATCCTAGCCTCCACAGCAGGAGAAACCAAGCTTGCTCCATCTTCCATGTGACAACCCTTTTGGTATTTGAAGATGACTATTATATCTCCTCTCAGTCTCCTCTTTACCAGGGTAAGCATACAAAATTCCCTCCATAAGGTGCCATCCAATCATCTTAGGGATTCTACTCCAGATTTGGGTAGGGTTTACTTCTTAGCTTTTTCTTCTCCTGAAGATATCCTGCAAGCCAGTGGAGGTTTAGGATAAGAGTTTTCCTTCTCCTAGATGGCTCACCTTCCCAGGTTGATGAACCCCATCTGCCTCTCTATGGCAGGTGCAGAAATTGCCTTCTTGATTGTTGGATCCGCTATTGGTCTCATCCATGAAGTGTTAGTAATCACAGTATCTTTTTCTAAGTGTTTTCTTATGTGTTCTACGACCTTTCCTTGTATCAATGTCAAGGTGACCAGTTGGTAGTCACCTGGGTCTTTTTTCAATAACAACAACAACAACAACAACAATAATAATTTATTTATACCCCGCCCATCTGGCTGGGTTTCCCCAGCCACTCTGGGTGGCTTCCAACAAAATATTAAAATACAATAGTCTGTCAAACATTAAAAGCTTCCCTAAACAGGGCTGCCTTCAGATGCCTTTGAAGATGGGGACAACATTTGACTGCCTCCAGTCCACAGGGCCCTCACCTGTTTTTGAGGAATTCTCAAAGATTATAGAAAGAGGCTCTGAGATTACATCCGCAAAATCCTTTAGTACCCTTAGATGCAGCTCATCAAGCCCTGGAGATATGAATTCATATAAAGTAGCCAAGTGTTCCCTTACTACCTCTTTTTCTGTCTTTGGTATCCCTCCTGGCATTGTTTATTCTGTTATCTTCCAGTTGGACACTGCTTTCCTTTTCCATGAAGACAGAGGCAAAGTAGTTGTTGAGCTCTCTTGTTCTTCCTCTTGCTTTTGCTCTTTTTTTAAAAATGATACTATTTTCTAATGGGTAATTAATAAATTTATTTTGGTTTTATTGTTTGTATGTTCCTGTAAACAATTTTGAATTTCTTCAGGGGTAAAAGGGATAACAGTTTTTCAAGAAAATAAATGAAGAATTTGCAAGCCCAGATATGTCTTCTAGTTTTTTGTGTGCAACAATCTTTTAATATCCAAACTTCATTTTGAATATTGTAATTATGACTTCTGATGGGAGTGGAGCTATATTGTTGTCCTTTTCCCTTGAGGGAGCCAGTGTGGTGAAGTGTTGAACTAAGACCTCAGACCACAGTTCAAATCCCCACTCAGCCATGAAGCTCACTGGGTGACCTTGGGCCAGTCATAAGAACATAAGAATAGCCTGTGGGAGGCAAATAGCCAATAGCCACCCAGTCCAGCACCTGGTTCTCACAGCGGCCAATCAAATGCCTGTGAGAAACCAGCAAGCAGAGCATGAACACAAGAGCACTGTCCCCTCCCATGGGTTCCAGCAAGTCCCTGATTCTCAGCCTAGCCTACCTCACAAGGTGGTCGGGGGATTAAATTAGGTGTGGGAGATACAGGTATGCCACCTTGAGCTCCTTAGCTCAAGAGAAAAAAAGTGGGATCTAAATGCAATAAATAAAATCTTGTCCCTTCTAGGTTTGGGGTGGATTCCCCCCGCCCCTACAGTTTAGTAAACCGTTGACTAGGTTGTTGCAAGCTTTTTGCCTAGTGTGGTGTGAAGGATAAGTGACTGGTTCACATCTGGCTTCAGCCATGAACTTACAAAGTGTAAGTTTGTATTGAGCCTGCCTCTATCATTCTCAGTCCTAGTATCAGTAATATGGGAAATAATACTGACTTCCTTTATAGGGTTGTTGTAAGGATTACAAACAGATAAATGTACTTTCAGATACATGGAAGCGATATGCCAATGTTAAGTATTGTCATTGCTACTGCCACAACTGTTACTTACTTCCTGTCCAGGCTAAGGACAGGAAGCTGAATTGTGGGATGGTAGCCAAAGCAGTGGTAGAATAGTTTTAGGCTGTTTTCTAGGCTACCACAAACTCTGTTGAATGGGGTAAGGGCAAGTATACTGAGATATATGGATTTTGAGTAGATAGTAAGGGCCAGGAGCTGGAAAATAATTATGTGTAAGGATATTTTAACATTCAGATGTACTGTAAATTGCCCTGCATGTCATTGTAATTTGTAAAAATCACCACCTATTTATATTTACCATTTTTATTGCACAGTTCAAGGGTTCAAAGTGCTCTTCATGCCAGCCCTCAAAGCTAGACCAATGTTGTCCCCCATTTTCCAATCCTCTCTTCCTAGGCACTTTCTCATTATTTGTGTCTTCTGCTTCAGGCTTCTGTTTGGTCCAGGTCTCTTTGCCTAACCTTTTCCCTAGGTCCTTCCCTTCTGCAGCATATGAATAGAGCAGACAGTAATGAGAATAGCATATGAATAGCTCAGACAGCATGAAAACCACTTAGCCATCAACTTAGGATCAGAGCAGTGAGCAGAGCACCCAAGAGCAGTGAGTAGCGCATTCAACGAAGACCTTTTGGACTGTCTGGCCACTCTGATGATGAGAGACAGATAGCAGAACAATAATAAAGGCAAATATTTGCAGCAGTTTTTGCACTTCCAATGGGAAGGCTATTCATCTCCCTATATCAAAACTGACAGGGAATCCAGGTTTATATATGTAGTGGTATTTCTGCACAACCCATTGGCATACGTCTGATGGGCAAGTGTGACAGAGCTATGAAAGCCACTTCTACAACACATTATTAGCCCAATGCAGGCATTATTTGTTCCCTTTACATAACAGTATGGGAGTAAGGAGCAGGGGTTGAGCTGAGTAGCCCCATTCCTGATTTTCACTCTTTGTAGGTCAGACCCTTCCTTGACATGTGCACATAAAGCACAAATGACTGGGCAGGAGGCTTCACTTGTATAGCTGTATGCTGGTGATGCACACAGAAACTTACAATGCCTGAAGCAGTGGAAAGCATAGACTGCGACTTGCTTAAACCCCTAAATGTATTATCCAGGTTTTCCTCCTGTAGTATTGGAGACAGGCATTTCCTGCCCAGATTCCTTTTTTTCTAAGCGTTTAGACCTTTAAATTGCACTTGTAGACTGCAGTTGGTTGTATTTTCACTAATAACTCTTTCACTCTGCCCAGCATTCTGCCTACAAGAGTTAATAGTGAAAAGTACAGTTTCAGTCTTTCTTATTACTTTTCCTTGTAGGTGAACATGCCCACACATCTCTGCACCTTGATTACAAGGAGGAGCCAGCATCAAACAGTAAAAAGCACAGATAAGTTAATTCTGTGCTTATAGGATTGTAAAGTGTTTTCAGTTAAAACAAATACTTGCCCAGTAATCTGTTTAGATTTAATTTTTCTGAATTAACTTTGCTCTTCTGCACCTTACTTCTGTTTCTAGTAATAAAAAAAGCTGTGAACTGTAGGTTCTCTTTTAAAATTATACATTTACTGAAAGGCTTTAAAAAAAATTTGCAATTTGTGTCACAGTTAATTTAGTCTCCTCTGCACATACATGCCCATTATAAAATACTTTGCCATTAAGTGGACTAACAAGTACTCATCTCTAGTAAGCAGGGTTTGAGACACAAAATGGTATTTAATTACCTTTGCATGGTTTTGTTCTCATTTTAAAGATATATTTTAAGCATTGAACACTCTCTTGCCTCTTCTAAATAGTATGAAAAGTATATTGAGTAGTTTGCCATGAATGGGCTCAGTGGTGGAGCAAAACTTGGTAGAGCATATTATCTTAGCAGGCAGTCTTAGGTTTTAATTTCTAACCCTTCTCTGTCTCCAGTGGGAGGGACTAGATATTTCTGATCTTGCTCCTGACCATATTCAGATCCAGCCAAGCACTCAGTGACTTCCCTGACTTTTTTGTATGTAGCTGTGGGAAAATTCCTGGTTGGCTGGCTATGAATTAATGAAAATCCTTACAATGCTTCACTAATGATAGCTCCTGCGGGTTTAAAAAAATGCTATTGCCTTTTTTTAATTTGAAGGAGGTCATGGAGGTTTACAGAAACTAAGAGAAGGTAACATCTGGTTGTGCTCTGCTGATGGCTGCTTTTGTGTGAAGAAAAAAAGTTATGGTGTTTCTTCAGCATCAAACGCTTTCAAGGTGATCCTCATAAGAATTCCTTCTAAAATGTGCTCCACTCAAGCTGTGAGTTCTAATTAATAGTACTCTTCTGAAATGCTGGATCTTACTGTTAAACTCCCTAATTTCTAATACTTTAATCCCAAAGGATTACTAAACTATACTGGTTTGATAATTTATGTAGCAGACAGTTTAGTTTTTTTAAAAAGCCCCCCCCCTTAAGACGTTTGATGATAAAATAGTCAATATAGTGATTCACCTACGAATGTCCAAGCTATAATTGGTCTTAGGCAAGACTGAAATAAGGGTTGATACCTTCTATGCATAGTGTGTTTTTCCTTGTGTGCCCAGTTATGCTCTTTGAAATCCACCGAGGGCATCTACTTAATGATACCATCTGGGTTTCTGGTTCAGCCAGGAATTTGCATAAAGAGTGGTGCTCATGATGGATGTCTTCCAAATATGGAAATACCTCCTGCTACAGGGTTGTAAGAGTTTAAGCCTGAGCACATTCTGGAAATACTCTAAAAGAGGGTGGGTATTCCCCACTTTAGGGCCTGTTCTGGACCCTAAGCCTCCCACCAATTTTGTTAGCCGCAAAAAGAAAAACATAGACACAGCATTGAGGTAGGTAGAGTTCTGTGCCCTAATGGAGATGGCAAATTGTCCCCTTCCCAGTAATCCAAGCAATCATTTGATTTAAAAAGGGGATTAAACCTCCTCCTTTGCTGATCTGTGTGGATCAGTTGAGGAGTAGAGCTGTGAGCTTGTATGTGCTTGTATGCATGTGAGAAAGTGCATGAAAGAGTGTGAGAGGGTGCACCCACTTTTGTCCACACATAACATGTGGCCCCTGCGGGTTCAGTGGACTTGAACCTTGATGTCATTACGCCTGCTAGAAACTCTGAAGAGCTACTGCCAGTCAGTGTAGACCAGGGTGAGGAATCTGCCCTATACCTCACAGGCCAAACCTGACAGGTGGGTGAGGCAACTCACCTGTCAATTACCTAACATCACAGTGACATCAGGCGATGATAGTTGAGACTTCAAAGCACCACACAGCACTTGCAGAGAGCTCTGTCCTATGCTTTGTGCCCCTGCTGATCAACAGTGATTGATGGGTGGAGATTTCAAGGCTGCTTTCAGCAGGGGCTGACTTTGCAACCAAGTTCCCCGTCTCTTGTCTGCCCAAACATGACATTATAGTGTTCCATTATTGAAGAAAGGTAGGATATAAATGATAGAAAGTAATAATAGACCTTGTGCCATATTAAGCATGGAATAAGCTGGTCTGAGAAGATTGGGGTAGGTGGGAAGTAGCATACACACACACAGACTCCCCCCCCCAAAAAAAATTAACATCTGCAAAAAGCCATTGGGAATGATCATTTGGAAATTTGGAGCATGGTGTCACCAGTGTGCCAGTGACATGCACCTCTACTTCTCCATAACTCCATAATAGCTGTGCAAGCCCTGGACCAGAGTCTGAATGCAGTGGTGGACTGGATGAGCAACTAGCAAACTGAGTTTGAAGGCTGAGACATAGGCTCTGTTTGTGGGCAGGTGGTTCCCATTCTCATTTCTCTGAAAGAGCAGGTATGCATCTTTGTCATTAGAAGTCCAAGTGACCTCTGCATCTAGGATTACAGCTTTGTCTAGTGTGACAGCCAAGGCCGTATGTGGATTGGAATAGCTTGGCCACTGCTTATGTCCACCTGAAGGCTGCCTAATTGTAGAGGTGAAATTTTAAAATAGTGCTGCTTGGTGTATATGGGAGAAGGGGTTATTAGAGAAGGGGTAGTATGTGACAGGGGATGTAGATGCTGCATTTAGACCACAGTGCTCAAGCTGTTTTTGCAGGTGTGTTTGCATGCCACCTAAGTTTAACTGATGTTCACTGTGCCATCTAGCATAGCTTTCTTCAATATCATTTCTCATGATACAATTCCTGTGGTCCCATCTTCCTAGCATTTTCAGACAGGTAGCTAAGTTAGTCTGCAGCAGCAAAAACAACGAAGAAGACTGTGGCAGCTTCAAAGACTGGCAGATTTATTGTGGCATAAACGCTATAAGCTCTAGTCCACAAACTTTATGTCATAATAAATCTGTTAGTCTTTAAGATACAGTGGTACCTCGGGTTAAGTACTTAATTCGTTCCGGAGGTCCGTTCTTAACCTGAAGCACCACTTTAGCTAATGGGGCCTCCTGCTGCCGCCGCACCGCCGGAGCACGATTTCTGTTCTCATCCTGAAGCAAAGTTCTTAACCTGAAGCACTATTTCTGGGTTAGCGAAGTCTGTAACCTGAAGCGTACGTAACCTGAAGCGTATATAACCCGAAGTACCACTGTACTACAGGTCTCTTTGTGGTTCTTCCTGCCATGAAATCCAGTGTTTGTTGGTTAGAATGCATGTTATTTTTTGCAATCAGGAAAACTTTCAACCACTTAATAAATGCCACCATGCACAATGTGTTGCAAATAATGCATTCTAGTGGTACATGAATTATTTTAATTGGAAATAAAGGATGCATCACCAGTCCAGTGGGAATTTCATTAGACTCCAGGTTCATTTTGCAAGTGAAAACTCAGCAAGGTCTGCTAAAGTTGCAGAAACATCCAAAGAACCTTTAATAATGGCAAGTAAGAATATTTGCTTTGCATCTCATCTTAAATGTAGCATCTCCATCAACACAGTATCCTGTAACAAATACTCTTGTGTCTGGTATGCTATTGATGTGGAGTTAGGGGCATTCCAAAATACCAACACTCTTTTGTTTTTGTTTTGCAGCCCCAAAATGCACTGGTGCATTTGTCACAACCAAGGAAATCATAGCAATTTTTAGACCTATAGTACAGAGTTGCAAAAGTACAACATAAACCTTGTCAGTTAGTAGTGCAATAATACATTCAATTATATATGTGTGTGTAAAGAAACTTTGTCACACATTTCTCTCCATTAATATGATCCTGGGTTTATGCCTGAGGAGTTAATGTTCTGTAATTACTTAGCCGTCATTACACTTATACTCCAACTCCTGACCAAAATAAAGTGTAACTCACAAAAAAGAGGTTAAAGTGTCAGTAAACTCTGTCCCTTAACAGGTGACAAGCTCTTAATGTGTGGTGTTGCAGAACAACAGCAGAAACAAAAACCCTCCTATCTTTTATTCATAAGTTCAGGATAATACCAGAGGGTACAGCTTAGGTATCTCCAAATAGTTGCATTTCTAAGATTAATTCACTAATCATGCCATTGACTTTTTGAGTAAGGACCACTAGCTGTGAAATGTCATGCAGAGTTTTTAAATGGAACATTCAGTTTGCTAAAGAATGAGCTGCAAAGACAGAACTTTCTCTTTATGGCTGTTAGCAGTAAATGCAAGAATCAAAGCCGCAAACTGAATGAAAGGCTAAAACCCCTGTATTATCCAACAGTTTTAATAGGTATGAATAACTATGTTCATTCCACCTTTGTGATATTGGACATGTGTGTGTTCCTTGTTTTCCTTTTCCTTTCAGAATTTTGCTGTATGCAACGTATTTTTGTGATAGGTTAGTGTTTCTATTCAGTGCTTTAAAAATCTGCTGGTTTAAAATCAGAGTTAAGGCTGTCTCTTGTTGCTCAAGTTCTACAAAACAGGAAAATAGGAAAATAATACTGATGCCATTGCTGACTTGCCCTGTGATGAGCACTGATGTTGTGCAGTGTCATAAATTGTGCTTGTTTACAGCTTACCTTACATGCACCCGCAACTTTCCTTGGTTTTTCAGGCCTAAATCCAGATAGAATGATGGAGTGCCTGGGACTAGCAAGAGTGTCCCATATTGTCTTGGCTCTGCATTGCCTTATGAAACATTTGACCCTTACTGTATTGCTAGAGGAATCCTTCTGTGACCTGACCCCTGGCTGTTTGTTCCTTATATCAGTAACCTGCGGGATGGGTTAACATTAGAGATTGGGCCACCTTTTAGCACCCTTCGTTCACCTTGCCACAGAGAGGCTTTTCATGTGTCATTACAGAAGACAGAATGACAAAGAGATTAAAAATTTCTTATTCTGGATTTGGGACTGCAACCTGAAGAATGAAAGGAAAATACTCATTCCACTGCTCACAAATGTTGTTTGCAATTCATGGTTTGTTTGGAGCAAGAGAAACCATGTTCAAGTGACACACTAGGCCAAGCCATCGCTTAACTCATGGCAGCACAGCAACAGGAAGACTTATGGGAGGAGTACAGTAGCTGCAGTCTCTCTGTGGGGACACAGTGTTTGCATGCTTGTGCTATAAGCCATGGTTCAGCTTCGCATGATGTGCAAACCTGGCCTTAGTGTTTTGTGCACTAGAGTTGCTGCACCTGTGGTGTCAGTCAAAAGGTTTTACTTTTAGAGAAATAGAGGAGGAAGTTGAAATTCTAAAGAACAGCAAATCTAGTGTGTGCTAAACCCTCACCTTCTTTCCCCTGTCAAAATAAGGCTAAAATCTGCAGTTAATTACTTAAGACCAGTGCCAGAGAATTGAGGCTCTGCCTTGTAAATGGGTACCACTGGAGCATTTGGAAGTTAGTCCTGTTCATGTCACATTCTGGTACATGTTGTCCCATCAGTATGGGTGAAGCTTGTAACCTCATGTTAATGGCAAAGCACCAGTTAACAAAGTTGGAAGCACTTCATCCTGTAAATTCTATGGCCATGGCTTCCAATTTTCCTAGCTCTCGCATTTCTTTATTTTCATTTGCTACTTGCAAATAGCAAGGTCTGGATGAAAGGTTTTTTTATAGTTAGAATTATAGTGGTACCTTGGTTTAAGAACAGCCCTGTTTACACAATATTCGGTTTACAAACTCTGCGAAACTGGAAGTTGTGTCCTGGTTTGCAAACTTTACCTCGGTCTAAGAATGGAAGCCGAACGGTGGGCACCGCCAGTGGGAGGCCTCATTGGGGAAAGTGTGCCTTGCTTTAAGAACGGTTTTGGTTTAAGAACAGACTTCCGGAACAGATTAAATTACTAAATTGAGGTACCACTGTATTAACAGGAGGTTTTATGCACAGATCGTAATTAAATATAAATTAATTATTTGCAAAATTCCTAATTTTAGTGAGTATGACAATGTATTTCTGGTAAAAGGAAACCAGGAGGGTAATTGACAAGAATAACAACTTTGATTTGTTTTAAAAAGAAAACAGTCTTGATGCTCTTAAATTTTCTGCTGTAGACTGAAACTCACCTTCTGCCCAAATTTGTTCTAATCTAGTTACATGGAACTTTTATTATTGCCAAATGGCTCAAATAATATCAAGGGCTTTTGAATTTAATTTTTTGAATTCAAGTTGTGGGTCTGTTTAAGACATCTCTCTTATTCTCTTTCCCCATTGATCAAAGTAGAGAAACCTGTGCCTCTGTTTTTGTTGCACACATTGACAGTCTATGGATAACATTACATTTTTTCAGCATGAAACTGAACACTCTAAATCCCTAAAGCAGTCTCAAATGTATGGTTAATAAAAGAATTTATTGTACTGGATGTCATCTGTTATATCACTCTGGGAACAAACCTGGCAGTGAGTGGACAGGAAATATTTCCATTTCAAATCACTACAATCTTTTATGGTCTAGGGCAAAAGTGTCTAATTTCAGCAAAGTCACTGAATAGTGTGTAATGAAGGCATTTTAGTTGATTAAATGCATGTTATCACTTTTCAAACAACATTAGGGTGTTTTCTTCCCCCCTCTGTGCTTTTAACAGAAGCGAATATTTCTGTACATATTATGTGTGTTCTGTCTGCAGTACTGAGCGCTAGAAATATGTTTTTCCCCCATTGGCAGAGAGAATAGTATGTATTTCCAGATAAACAATTGGGCATTCCCAGGAGGTTAGCAAGAAGATAAGCTTGTGAACCATAGCCAAAGCACTCCGTAGTTTTAAAGGGCTGCTTTTGTAATCAGCTACTTCCTCAATGGAGAAGCTTGAGGAGTTGCTCCTGTGTAGCCATTGCTGTGTACTTGGCATGCTGTTTTAACTGCAAACTGCTTCCACCCCTCACTCCCTCCACGTTGCCCTGGATGCCAAGTGCAAAATCTGTGTGAATGACAGCCATTTGCATGGAAACTAAATGCAGTCACAATGCAGAATTTAGAAACACAAATCAGGTTTAATAAGGTGCCTTAGCCTTTGAAGGCAAAAGGTCCTGGGGCCATTCTGTGACATCGCCAGTTAAAGCAATCTTGAGTAATAGGGTCAGGAAAGTCCTCCTGAGACCTTGGAGAGCCTTAACTGAGATGAATACAGAAAATGTTTTGCCTTCTTGATCTTGGCCAGTAATTGGGAATTACAAAAATAGTTGATTCTGTTGTTTGACCTGACATTACGGTTTTGAGAGGACAGTGGGATTTGGACCTTCCCTGCCCTACAGACCTATTGTCATGGGGCAAGAACTCTTTTTGATGTTGATATGACTGCCCAGAAGTGCGGTGGGGGGGGGGGTGGGAAGATACTATCAGGATAGATTTGTTTTGTTTTAAAATATTCAAAATGCTGCCATGTGGGGCTTTCCTGTTCAGTGGTGTGTGACAGAAAAGTTTGTTTTGCTGGGCAAGTTGGGTCACCAAGTGTTTTCTTTTCCCCTGCCAGCAAACGGTTAACGAACGTGGTCCAGGAGGGGGAGCTGAAAAGGAGAGGATTTTGAGAGGGAGGTTTTTTTGGTTGGGATAGAAGTTGGGAGAGAGGGAATGAGAGGAGAGAGTTGGTTCTGGGTAGAAACATCCACTCTGAGGAATATATCACAAGCTAGAGAAAGGAGTCTCTGAGCTTAGTGTGAAGGACGGTGTGCGGTGTCCTGTAAGAGTAATAGGCCAGGAATTAACTGGGAGGCTGAGCCAGGAGAAGTAGACAATGTGAGAATACAGTCTACTTAGGTCTCATTCCAGTCAGGAGGGGAGAGATTCTTCTACAAAAAAGAGAAGATTCCCAAACCAGTTCAGAGGGGTGTGGTGATCTCTTGGGTCTGTTACTTGGAGTACCTCAGGAGTAGGGTTGTCTAGCAGTGTTTCCCAACCTTTGGTCTCTAGCTGTTTTTGGACTACACTTCCCATCATCCCTAACTGCTGGTCTTGCTCGCTAAGTATGATGGGAGTTGTAGTCCAAAAACAGCTGGAGACCCAAGGTTGGGAAACACTGGTCTAAGGGAGGCATAGGCAAACTCGGCCCTCCAGATGTTTTGGAACTACAATTCCCATCATCCCTGATGACTGGTCGAAGGGGTGTGTAACTGACAGGAAGTACCACCTTCTTTAAGAACCAAAGTATTAAGCAGCAACAGCTGTACAACAACTGAGAAAGAACTGAAGTGAAATAACATTATAATCTGAAGTATCTTATGTTTTACCCACTTTGTGTCATAAACTTCCTTTGTTTAATAAAATCTTTGTTTATTTGATCAAATCCTGCCTGAGACTCCAAATTGTTAAGTTTTCACTCACACAAGTCCCTCACAAGATAATCTGGGGTAGTTTGTAGGAATTCGTGGAATTGGTGTTCTGTGAGGTGGGTGCACTATATTTAAGTGAGGGCGGGCCCAACGGCACCAAGGGGAAAAGTGCCGTCGCGCTGTCACATGGTGCAGCCAGCTTTTTGCTCTCCTGCAGAACCTGAGGTTCTCCCAAACCTGCTAATTGATACTCCCTCTTGTGACTGGGTAGTACTTTGAACAAGGACACTTTGAAAATTGATGTTGAAGGCAACAGGGTGGAGGCTGATTCAGACTGAGGCAGAGGCACTGGGTGGAGGGTAGTTTTAACCCCCCCCCCCCGTGCTATTTTGCCACTCTTAATTCCACACCTTCCTTGTCCCAAAGCTGCCCTTTGCCCAAGGAAAGCAAACTTAAGTACCACAATCAGAATGTCTTTAAATACAGAATTCATCAGGCCTGGTGTCCTTGTTTGGCATCTATTGATAGGGATTTTCCCTATATGTTTTAACTGCCATAGTTGCTTCAGAAGAGAGCTGTCCCCTAGTTTACGATGCATGATTGTCTTACACAAGCCAATATATACGAGATGCATTTCATTAATATGTTCAGGCTGCCCATCAGAGTGTTGTGCACAATTAAAAAGTAAACACACAAACTCAACAAGCAGAACTGAAAAAGGCAGCATAACAGTTTAGCATAAAAGTATACTGGAGCAAATAAAGCCTAATTAAAATGTCCCCAATGGGTACCTAAATAATGACACAATTGGTGAGCTTTCCTGGGATGGGCATTCCGTAAATGGACATGCCACTTATTTTCAAGTGGTAGTGGGGATTGGAAGAGACTCTGATGTGGAACATAGCATTTGGCCAGACAGTCCCAAATTTGGGTGATAAAAGACAATCTTACAAGTTGGCGTGTATTAAAATATTTTTAGTTTGGCTCTCATCCTTTTGGATACCAGGTTGGTATATAATGAGCCTGTTAAAATAACATAAAACAATAAAACCAAACCTTCATCATATACAATTTAGAGGCAGCTACAATCATACAACAGAAAAAAACAACATAACTTAGAAATGCTTGGAGAAAACAAGTTTTCATCTGTGTGTGCATAGCAAACTACAGTTGCTTTTACTTGCTGACTCCCAGTTTAACTCCTTATCATACAGATAAGTGAATTACTAAAGCTTCTTTGTTAGAACTATGAAATTCATTTTCTGTTCTTTTTCTCATCCAGATATGGGCAGGGAGTGGGTGGGTGGAAGTGCTGCAGTAGAGTTAGAGAGCACATGCTCTACACACAGAAGATTTCAGGTTTGATCCCTGGCATCTCCAGTTAAAAAGAGTAGGTAACTGGTGGTGGGAAGGACCTCCTCCTAAAACTCTGAAGAGCCATTGCTAGTCAGAGTAAGTAGAAATAGGCTTGGTGAACAAGTATCCTGATGTGGTTGAAGGCAACTTCCTAATGTCTTGTGTTTCAACCCAGACTTGGCTGGGCGGATTATTCCTAGCTTATGTTATTGAATATAGGGAAGGGTTTTTTGCATCTACGTAGCTAACTCACAACTGTCCACTCTGTGGTACATTCTCACACACACACACACACACACACACACACACACGATTTCATTACATCAGTGGAGTACATTGAATGCATTTGTATTGGGCATGGCTGTCTGTTGCATCTCAAATGGTGATGCTCAACACAGCTTTGCTTAAATTAGATCTTTTAAAATTTCAGTACTTCCTCTTTCCTCTTAAAATGATAAGTTCAGATGTCCAGGTTAACATTTTCACTGCAGAATCTTGTGATCTTGGAATAATTTCCTTTGTTCTTATATCCCAGGGAACGAGTGAGTTAGGAATACAGAGGGAATTGACTGGAAGTTTGTCTTTTCACCTTCGGATATTCCTGTACTTCCCAGTTTTCCTTGCATGAAAAGGAGACTTTTGTTTCTAGCCAGTGGGGATATTTCTGCAGCGGTGGGACAGGGAATATATATATATATATATATATATATATATATATATATATATATGCTTTCGTAGATTTTCACGGGTACAGGAATGCAGGTTTTGGTGTCCTCGGGTGTCTTCCCGTGTAAAAGTTGGGGTGTCTAGGCGACGTTTCGACGAGGTCTCACTCGTCATCTTCAGGCTGGTGCTTTCGGCTTCTTGTTACTGGAACAGAGCAGGATCTCAGTGTTTGAGTTCCTATAAATACTGTTGAGGGGGTGTGGTGTATAGCCTCCAATGTTCTGGGCAGAGAGGAAGTTCCCAGGCTAGTGTGCCTTTTCTTCTTTTGTTCCTTTTGAAGAAAAGGCACACTAGCCTGGGAACTTCCTCTCTGCCCAGAACATTGGAGGCTATACACCACACCCCCTCAACAGTATTTATAGGAACTCAAACACTGAGATCCTGCTCTGTTCCAGTAACAAGAAGCCGAAAGCACCAGCCTGAAGATGACGAGTGAGACCTCGTCGAAACGTCGCCTAGACACCCCAACTTTTACACGGGAAGACACCCGAGGACACCAAAACCATATATATATATATATATATATATATGTATGTGTGTGTGTGTGTGTGTGTAAATTTGAAGACACAAAGCACACAGTTGCAGTGTGTGTGTTTCTTTTTGATCCTTTGCATTCCTTCCCCTGAAATCTCTTCCAACTTCTTAGTATGGTATAAGTATTAAGAAAACTAATGATGGAATTTGCATTCAGCACCCCCCCCCCCCGCTCCTGAAATGTGCATACTTCATTTTCTCCCATTCCTGAGGAATCTATTGAAACCATCTGTTGGCCCATCTCCAGGTGCTTGCTAAGGTTTTAGAGACGGAGGCTGCATGCCACACTTCCTGTGCTCCTCTAACCTACGTTTATACCTAAGTGGATAGTAAGCGGAACTGTCAATATTGAAATTATTTATCATTTCTCTGCAAAGACTGCTAGGAGAAAAATGTTTTGAGCTGCATTCCTTTACACTCTTACTTGGGAGTAAACTACACTGAGGTTGATGAGCCTTGCATAGGTTGCATTGTTAACAACTTGCTTGGAACAATGGAGATGTTTCTACACCTTATATCTAAATTACTACTGGTGCAAAATAGTAAACCTTGTTTTTCTTGGGATAGTGTAGAAAAGAGCCTCTCATTTCATTTCTGATTTCAATCATGCAAGTCCTGGTTTTTTCCTGCTCTCCCCCACAAACTATACTCCTGCTGTCAAGACAGTACAGCTTTTATGGTATGCATGTTAGCTCAGAAGACTTCTACCATCACTTTGCTTGCTTTAGTTGAAAGTGACATATCGGCTTGGACGTCTCCTAGCAAGCGACTTGCATAACAATAAAAATGTGGCAGTCCAAGCCTGTTCAGAACGTCTCTACTTGAAAAAACAAGTATACTGTTGTCATTTTGGCAAGCGGAGCTCTGCTAATTTCCAAGTTTAATGGAAGGTTTCAGAGGGCACATGCTGTGTAGGCTAAGCTATTGCCACTCTTTTCGGGTCCATGGGCACTCTTGCAAACTGGAGAAGCTATCCTGAACACACACACACACACCCCACAACAACATGCATGGCAACCACAAATACATGCATGCACACCCGCTTCCCCCATGCAATCAGTTAGGCTTTTGTTTTCCCCCCAGGGTCTTGTTTCCCCCACCCCTGCTTGCTGAAATTAGGCTTGAAGCAAGCTTTAAGTGTGGACTGGCGAGGAGCATTTTTGCTACCAGGGAGGTCATAACCGGAGAGCGATCCCTCTGTAGCTGTGTCCCCCTGAAATTACCCTCTGTGCTGCAGCTGGGCTTGCATTTATTAGCTACAATAGAATTTGCTACATGGGCACTGCTTTGGTGACCCTTGGGCTTAACCTTCTGTTGCAGGTGGTACCTTGTGCTTTTTAAAATCATGCTGTCCTTAGATAAGCCACTGTGAGGCAGAACCTGCCAACAGTGTGATTAAGATAGGGCTGTTAATGACTGGCTAATTATGAGCCTTTGCTTCCCCAGTTACCCTGCTACAAAGATGTTTGTATTTAATCTAGCACAAGAAGCTCAGCAATAAGCAACAAGGAGGTTTAAAAACCTTAAATACTGAAAGTGCAGTTTTTAAAAAACTTTGTTTTGCTTATTTTACAGATTAAATAAAATAAATATTGAATTGCTCAACATGCATTTATCGAGGAATTCAAGCCCTGCTTGTTACAGCATGTTGGAGACTCATTCATGCTGTCACACAACTGCTAGGTCAGTTCAATTGCTTTAGTAGCATGTTTACCACTTCTCTAAGCAGTTCTGGCTGTGTTTCAAATACAGCAGCCATGTGCATGGGGCATACTGAATTGTTATTAGGGCAAGCAACAATACCACTCAAGAAGTGCAAGAACTGTCCCTAGGTTTCCATAAAAGGTGGAACAATGGGACTGGAAACACGCTTGGCCTTGTTGCTTTGATAGAGTATACCATCTAGTTATCACAGGAACAGTCCTGTCCCATATTTTAGCAATATGACTGTAAAACATAACTTTTACCAGGGATCTCTTAAAAAAATACGGACACATCTATTTCTCTACAAAAATGAGACTTTTCATAGTTCGTATTTGGTCCTTTCCCATATTTCTTTCCTTAGACACCCAATATCTCACTATATGCTCTGTTTGGTCTTAAATCACAGAGGAATCTAAATGGGCCATACCTGTCTCTTTGTATCAGCAGGGTTTTAGCGTTCCGTTCTTATTTGGAAACCAACACCTGCTAACTAGCTGAAGCACAGTAGGGGTAATTGCTGCTCTTTTATTCTGATGCAGTCTGCCTGGGTAAGGATTCCAAAAACCTTTACAATATACCTTTTCCTATGCATAGCTCAATAAAGAGTGGCTCTGACAACTTACACCAACAGGTATGCTCAAAAATTAGAAATGTTTACACACAATGAGCCGACCTAGATCCAGTTGCATGAATTTTCCACCTCCTTTTGTGTAGGTTTTTAGAAGTCTAAAACACTGCATTTAAACTGAAAATGGACTTTTTTCTTAGTGCAGTGCATCAATTTATCTCAGGCTTCCTCAGCCTTGGCCCTCCAGATGTTTTGAGACTACAATTCCCATCATCCCTGACCACTGGTCCTGCTAGCTTAGGGCTCATGGGAGTTGTTGGCCAAAAACATCTGGAGGGCCAAGGTTTAGGAAGTCTGCTTTATCTCCTTGGAAAACAGTACCTTTGCACAGGAAGAGGCCACTGAAAAAAAGCAAAACAAATATTTTCCTGTTACCTAAAATATATAGGTTGGGATCCAAAGCGCTACCTTGGGCAGATCCAAGGCTTGACCTCTAGGAATTGTAAGTTTGAGCAGCAGTCATCTCATGGACTACTTTTGAAAGTGCTCTCCATTTCCATGGTATGCTATGTAGCAGAGGTTCCGGAACTCACCATGAACGCCTCCCTCTTTCTCTTAATGGCAAAGGCACACACCTGAGAGGTGCTGGAACTGTGTTTTGGTGAGTTACCCTTGAAAAAAGCCTTGCTATGTGTCATGGTAAGCTGTTGCTTGAGGAAAATGTACTCACAGCCCCCGTGGATACGTATAACTTGTGTAATTATTTCATTGCCAGACATTGTACGTGCATTACATACGTAAGGCACAATCCAGCCAGAGTTAATCATTTTTAAATTTGTTGAGTTTAACGGGTGAAGCATTCCCCTACTGAAATAAAATCAATGGGCTTTATTCTGCTCATACTTTTTAGTTAGAAGACTTCTTAACAAATGTATTTTTTCAGTTTTAAAAAAAGTTGGAAGTTGGAAGGAAAGGGATTAAAAGACAAAAGATGCAATGTGTTTAGAGAAAAGAATTATTTGGCATTCAGTTATAAACTTAATCTTCTCGGTCACAATTTTGCCTAATGATCCTGCCAAATTATTTGAAAACATTTCTGTTGCCTAATTCAGCGGCTCTGTTAGCACTTAACAATAGTTCTGTGTTATGTACAGGACTCTTACTCTTTCCTCCTTTTGGTGCAGTTATAAAGAGAATACGCACCTCCTTTTTCAACTAGCAGCTGCTTGCCGTTAGGATCAAGCCCCAGGAACTGTAGTTAGTGTTAACAACAGTGTATTAAAAACAACCCAGGATCACTAACCATGGCCAGTTACCTGAAAATGAAAGCAAATGCTTCTGATCTCCTCCTTATAACCATGCTGATGAAGGAGAAAGGCCTTAAAATAAAAAGCAGGTGACTGAAGGGTAGGGTGTTGCAATGATACTCAAATTTTCTATTTCCCTTGCTGAAATACCCCTTGCTCATGGGGGTTGGGCTTTGATGACATACATTTGGTGTTGGGACAAAGAAAATGTTTGGGGCTGCTGCTGGCGTGCCACCTGCCTTTAGTCTCGCAATGGAATGAGTTTAAAGTTGGACACAGTGTTTTGCAGTGGTTCTGCTCTTACCTTCAGGGCCAGGTCTAGAGAGTAAATACTTCAGCTCCCTGGCAGTTATGCTGTAGGATGATGCAAGGCTCTATCTTGTCTCCAGTGGTGTTCAACATAGGTACAAAACTGTCAGGGGCAGTCATGAAGAGCAGGAGTCAGCAACCTTTTTCAGCCGTGGGCCTGTCCACCATCCCTCAGACCATGTGGTGGGCCAGACTATTTTTTTTGGGGGGGGGGGGGAATGAACGAATTCCTATGCCCCACAAATAACCCAGAGATTCATTTTAAATAAAAGCACATTCTAGTCATGTAAAAACACGCTGATTCCTGGACTGGCCACTGGCTGGATTGAGAAGGCGATTGGGCCGCATCCGGCTTCCGGGGCTTAGGTTGCCTACCCCGATCAAGAGGTTTGGAGCCCAACTTTATTCCTCTCTTACATCTAAATCAAGTGTGGCTCTGCAAGTCCTTAATAGTTGACTGGGTGCTGTCCAGTAAGCAGAGGCAAAGTCTTGATAAGACAGTTTCCTTGTCGGTGGGTGGGTGGCTCCTGTCTCTTGGAATTAGGTGGTTTTAATGGGATTGTCACCACCCAAAGGAAAAGGTGCATAGTGTGAGGTATGCCTTGATCCACTATTAATGCTGGAGGTCTAGGTGGCCAACCACACTGGTTATTAACACATTTTATCATCTATCTACCTGCTCACTCCGATCTTCCAGTGAGGCTCTTCTGCTTGAGTCCAACTTGTGCCAGCCAGGAGGATTTTCTGTCCTGTTACTTCTAAAAGCCCCCTATTAGATATATGAGATAAGATAAATCCCTACTGCTCTTGGTTCTTGGCACTTGCTTAAAAGTTTACTTTTTCTTTGTTGGTGATTAATACCAGTGTGTGGAGTTTATCCTGACTGCTGCATTTATTCTATTCTGAAAGTTTTATTGAACTACATTGTGACTTCTATGAAAGCCAATATAAATTATTTTACATAGATAAATAAATGCTCCTTATTTACCTGCCTTAACTATTAAGCTCATTGCTCTGAGTTATTGTGATTGGAGAGGAGGGGGCAGGCGGGAGAAATCCCTGTAATCTCCAAGAGAATTTGGAAGGAGGACTCAAATGTGTAGCGTCTGGCATTGTGAAAGAAAAGGAAGTATCTAGTGACTAGATCAGGTCGCCATCAAGATTACTCCCTGGAAGGTTGTATTGTGCTCTCAGGAAGTCAAAACATTAACTGTGTTAACATGAGAACAAAGGGTTTTTTCCCATTCCAAAGGAAGAAACTAATAGATATAACAGACAAAATAGTGTATTAGCAGAAAAGGACAAATTGTTCAACACCTATAATATTTATCCCTATTTTTTTCTTAAATTCAGAAGAAACTGAAATAGCTGGTTTTTGACACAGTATGCTTTGTGGGTAGGAGGAAGAGGTGAGATGTATTGTGTGTATTGCAGCCTTGCCCAACCTATGCTGCCTGGGGCTGATGGTGGCTCTTTTCAAACTCTATAGTGTGCAGAGGCTACCAGGTTGGCGAAGGATGCTGTACTGAGTAGTAATTGTGACTTCAGCTCTCATGAGTTAGTGTACTGTAGTACTGGGTGCTGTTTGAGTGTTGTTGTTGTTTAGTTGTTAAGTTGTGTCCGACTCTTTGTGACCCCATGGACCAGAGCACGCCAGGCACTCCTGTCTTCCACTGCCTCCCGCAGTTTGGTCAAATTCATGTTTGTAGTTTCGAGAACACTGTCCAACCATCTCGTCCTCTGTCGTCCCCTTCTCCTTGTGCCCTCCATCTTTCCCAACATCAGGCTCTTTTCCAGGGAGTCTTCTCTTCTCATGAGGTGGCCCAAGTATTGGAGCCTCAGCTTCATGATCTGTCCTTCCAGTGAGCACTCAGGGCTGATTTCCTTCAGAATGGATAGGTTTGATCTTCTTGCAGTCCATGGAACTTAAGAGTCTCCTCCAGCACCATAATTCAAAAGCATCCATTCTTTGACGATCAGCCTTCTTTATGGTCCATCTCTCACTTCCATACATCACTACTGGGAAAACCATAGCTTTAACTATACGGACCTTTGTCAGCAAGGTGGTCTCTCTGCTTTTTAAGATGCTGTTTGAATAGCAGGTGTCAAAACCTTACACAGCTATGAAGCAACCTTGTGTCAACCACTTTTCAGTCTACTCTGCCTCACGGGGGGGGGGGGGAATCAGCCCTGTGGTTCCTTTAAGACTTAAAATCATTTATTATGGCATAAGCTTTCATGAACTTGGGTCTGCTTCATTGGATCCATGAAGTGATTGTTGTGAGGATAAAATGGCAGAAAACCCATATAGTCTGGATTGAATTCAAAGTTTCCATGCCATTCGCAGAAAATGAGACTTTTTATGAGCGGGGCAAAAAAACTAAATAAACTTCCTTAGCTATTTGGAGGAAGACTGAAGTAGAATGCAGTGTCAAAGGAGGTATTCTTTTTCATGATCCAGGTGTTCCATTCTTACAGAATCTACAATTTACACAATTTTCATTTGCAAAGAAACCCCCAAAATCCTTTGTTGCTTAATTCTTGAGTTAATTATACTGTGCAAATGTGCACCTCTTTTCCATTACTTGCATTTTGAGATGTCATTTTTGAATGCCCCCTCTTCACTTGGAAAGTAGTAGTAGATTGTGAACCTGCTCTCTGATGTCTATGCCAGCTTTCTACTTGTAGGGGGCATTAAAATAAGCCACCATCACCCCTGACTTGCAGTTGGAAGTGGTGCATCCCATTCTATCATTTCAGGGCTCAAGCACTACATTCTCACCTTGTTCATATACACACACACACACACACACACACACACACACACACACACACACATATATATACACTAAATTGATAATTACAGGCATTTTTCTCTTTGTGTGTGTGTGGATAATAGCCTTTATTTAATAATTTAAAAATAATCTTTAAAAGTCTGTGTGACCAGAAAATGTGTGTATTGCACAGCGACTATCATAGGCCTGCTGCAGAAGAGTGGGTAAAACCTGTTTCGCGCACATGCATGTCCTTTACTTGATAGTTGCAACATTAAGTGATTGATTACTTCTGATTTAATAAGAAATAGAGTATCACAGATAAAACTTCAATATCTTTCCATATGATAAAAATGTAAGAATGTCATTGCATGCAGCCCACATTGTAGTGCCATATCACAATCCCAGTTTTACATGAAGTCAGGGTGGGGTAGACGCTACAACAGGAGAAGTGATAGTTTAAAACAATGGCAGAAGTTTGAGTAAAGTGAGGGTGGCGATACATTGAAAGGAAGAAAGTGGCTACAACTTAGATGAAGTATATATGTGTGTGTGTGTTAGGAGGTTAGTCTGGCATTCCTTTTTTTTAGGCACTACTCTAGCCAAAATACAGCATTTAACATTAATTTATATAAACATTTCTATCAAATATTTCAGCAACCTGAGCTATCTTCATAGAGTTTGACAGTTTGAATAATAAAGCCTTCAGTTTATTAAATAGCGCTTGCAAGTAATATTGATTATTTCTTTCTTTGTGTTCAAGCTCAAAACCAATTGTTTCCTTCAGTTTGCCTTGTGGGAGCATGAAATTAGGAACATATGCATGCTAATTAACAACATATGAAGGATAAATTGTGATTGCTGTCTTGGTCTAGTGCACAGGCTATGCTTTGCGGGGTAGTGATTTCCTACCTCCAAGACCCAATCTATAATTAGTGCAGACACAGATCTATGTGTTTAATAAGGACGTTAAAACTGATGGCATGTCTTTGTGCCTGTCTCTCCACATTATTTAATTTTTGTGACTTTACATGGGATGGATTTGTAATATTGGAATGGGTCTAGAGTTTACACCTTTTCTTTTTGAAGAGTCCATCTTGTACAGTCAAAATACGCTTCATTGTGATAAACCTCAATCTATTGTTGAGTTTTCTTTGGATGGTTGTTTGTTGTTGGACTATTGTTCTTTCATTGTTACCCTAATCTGAAAAAGAAATCACACACACACACATATATTATGGGAAGTATAACATCTGAAGTGTAGAACTGCAGCTTTGGGCTCCTTTAGCGACATGGGATACCATTTGTGGCAAATCTGAAAGTACAAAATAACACAGATATCTTCTGATATTGGGCCTTAGGAAAACATTGATCACATAAACTAATCAATTCTTTTTCCTGATTGATAAAGGTAGGAACTATTAGTAATTCACTGACTCACTACATATTGGTTAGAAAGGGGACCTGAATTAAGCTGCTTTAGATAAATTCCCTCCTGGAATGAAAGAATATGAGAAGCCATAAGCAACACCTTTTATTGAAAAAATGCTGTATAATTTCATTTGGCATTCAAATCGAGAAGCTGGAATGTGAATAATTCCTTAGGCTGTAGCCAACTTAACTCCTTTCCCATGTTTCTTCACTTTGTTTCTGAGTCAGTAGCTGCTCTAGAGAGTAAGTTCAGTGAACAAAGTCAGGGATTTCCTGTTGTGGGCCCTGAAATGGTTTATGCTTAAGGATCTTTGCCTTTCTCAGGTGACTGAAACTTGGTTTTGTGCATGATTCACTGGCTTAGAGGTTAGCAAGCCTAGATAAATTATTAATACTGATCCAGCACCTCTTAAATCGCAGAGCTCAGGCGATGCTGGATTTCGGCATCAATGTTGGGCCTTGTGGAAAGATAACTGCCTAGGTAGGAGAAGTGATCAACATTTTCCAACATTACACCATTGAGTTGGATTTGTGGCGCTGCAGAGGGGTTATTTGTACTTGTTGGTGCAGCAGTTTGTTTTTTTGGATGTTGAATGATAGGCCAAGCTTTTTGTAAGCTTCTGCAAAGATATTTAGGATGGTTTGGAGGTCATCCTCTGAGCGTGTGCACACTACGTTGTCATCAGCATACTGAAGCTCTATGACGGAAGTTACGGTAACCTTACTCTTTGCTTTCAGCCTGCTCAGATTGAAGAGCTTTCCATCTGTTTGATATATGATTTCTACTCCGGTGGGGAGTTTCCCTTCGACAAAGTGTAGGATCATGGCAATGAAAATAATGAATAGAGTTGGGGCAATAACGCAACCCTGTTTGAGAGCCATTGTTATCTGCGATTGTTGCTGTCATATTATCATGGAGGAACTGAATGTTTACAAAATTATGGTTCAGTGAACTATGGCTAGTTTACAACCATACATGCATATATTGATGAGATATAAGACCTGGTTAATATTATTATTGCTCTTAATATTTCTCAGATGACTTGTTTGAAAAAGATCAAGGAGACTTCCAGGAAAAAGTACACAGTATAAAACAAAACAATTAAAAAAGCAACAATGTGTTCATTTAATACAAAAAACCCTATTGTTTTGTGCCCCATAAAAATGGACAGAGTCAATTTAGCTGTGTTACAGAAAGGTACACTCTCTTGATGGTGTTTTTTGTTGTTGTTGTTGAATTTGATATTTGGCAAAATTATACAACTCTTTGTGGCTTCACAGTAAGGTACAATTTGTACCATAGGTTCTGCTGCCTGATTTTAATCGTTTGCGTTTTGAATCTGCATGGATTGGCCTTCATGAAATTGACCTGTTTTGTGTACCAGTTACTGATTATATCCGTTTATTAGCCTTTACAAGTAATTTCTTCACACTGTTTACATAACACTATCATTTATCATTCTGCTTTATAGACTGTCAAGTGCATTGTTGTTTGCAAGCTTTTGTAGCTAGTATTTCAACTTCTGTTAAGCTAGCATACTCCTAAAACTCAGAGGATTGTTTCCCACTCAATGAAACTTGGGGTCAATTCATTTTTTGTGTGTGTGTTACCTCTCAGTTCTGGTGTGTAGACCAAAGGATTTTTATAGCAAAAGCCCCAGGCAAGAGAGACTTGCTTTTCAGCAATAATCGGAACAAATTAAAAGCTGCCCATAAGTTCAACTAATGTTAGTGGCTAATTGACAGGCTGTGCAGTCCCGAGGCAATACATTTACATTTATAGTTAAAGTAAGATATACCTGAAACAAGTCTTAATTGCAAGCTAATTAAATAGTGTAACTGCGTGGTAGTTTGAATTTCAAGCCCATGTGTCTGTAGGTGTTTTATTAAACTCATATGCTTGGGGAGCAAAGTAGTATGCTTTCAAGTTCAAAGCTTATAAAGGAAATGACCATAACAGATAGGCACTTATTAGTTTAGCCATTGGCCAATTTAAGGTCCTTATTCATTAGTTAGGCCTCTGGCTGCGTTGCAGAAGCTTGGGGCCAAATAGTATATACCTGGCACTTTCATCCTGAATACAAAATTTTTTTAAACTAAAATAGCAACATTTCAAGTAGGCCTCATTTGCAAATAAATTGCAATTGTTGTTCTTAGGACTTCTGGCAGCAGGTCCTGTTCGAATGACTCACAACAATACTTCACTTATGCTTTCATGTTGGAATACTTTTGAAAATGTACTTATTTTCTTTCGTTTATCTTCCACCTTTCTTCCATCAACTCAACAAAGTTATGAAAAGGGTTGAGATAGAATCCTGTACTTACAATTTGGGAATAATAGCTAACTAAAGTAGCTGAAGTCATTTAGAAGAGAGTTGGGACAAATGGTATAGCATTTATAAAGTTCTCAGTATATTGCAAAACACTAGCCATTAATGTACTATAAAGAGGCATTCATATCCAGATTGAAAACGTAGGGGTAAACAAACTCAGCCCTTACTAGTCATTCATGATTTTGGGCCACTCACTGTCTCTCAGCCTAACCTACCTCCAGGGTTATTGCAAGCATAAAATCAGAAAGGGGAGGACCATAGACACCAGCTTGAACTTCTTGTAGAGATTGTGGGATATAACTGTAACCAATAAATATTTTCAAAACATTTAATTTTGATAAGCTGCTTTTTAGGGCTAGGACCTAACGAAAAACATGACTGCTCCCAAACAATCCTGGGAACTGCAGTTTAAGATTTCTGAAAATTGTAGCTCTGTGGGGCAAACTGCAGTTCCCAGGACTATTTGCAGGAAGCCAGGTGCTTTCAGTGCTTGGTGTATGCACAGGCTTTTCTGCTAGGCTTTTGATTTATTTTAATTACTACCTGCTCTATTTTGTGCACTTGGTGTTTAAATGTTCTCTTTTGTCATCCTTTGGTATTTTAAAGTTCTGAATCGCCTGGGGCAGGAAGTTAAAGGCAGAAAAACAATACAGAAACCAACAGAAGTGAAATGGATAGCACAGTGCTACCTAAGTACCGGTGGTAGCACATTTTGAAAGCTCAGTTCTTCTGACTCTGCTTGGCCTGGTGTATAGCTGTTGTGGTTTTAAAACACCCACACCCTGCTCAGCCCAACGCATTAAAGAAGCCTTGATGCACCATTCAGAGACCGAGAATTCTCCTCAGAGTGCCTCCTGAAGCAAAATCACTTCTTCACACTGCTGCCTGGCGGGGCCAGACCCTCACAGGAGCCATGTGCTGAGGCAGTTATGAATGCAGAATACTTTAACCTGAGGAGGCTGACAAAGAGGATCTTTGATAAGCTGCACATGTTGACTCAATGCTGCATTGTCATGTATAGAGGGGATTGTGAGAATGGGCATTGCTCCTGACACCAAATAGTATTCAGTGTTGCAGTATAGCTCACCTTCCTGACCACTATGGCCTATGTTCTCTGTGGCAAGCACTCCTAACGTAAAGTGGATGAGTTTACCATAGGCCAACAACAAACCCACTATAGTAAAAACATTTCCCCCACCCTTTTTGTGGCTGGCCTATGTTCTTGTTTAGTAGTAAATGACTGAAAAGGTTTTCATCTGCTTCTAACAAGGCATAATTTAGCGACAACAGAAGAGACTACTGGGAGGTAATTTTGCCTCCTTCCTGTTTCAGGAAACCTTTTTAAACTTGATATGCTCAAACCTAAAGATAAGATAAGCAAATGAAAAGGCAACTAGACAGGGTAGCCAGATTACAAGGTGCACTCTGAAAGCACTAAACAGTATCTGTTTTGATCCTTTAAGTAGCAGTTTACATCTCCTTAAAAGAGATTTGACTCAGATGCTAATTACAGCCGGATGCATTGTTTTCCCTTCCCTACACCTGCTTTTGACTTTTAAAGTTGGTGAGCAAGACTGCAGGTTTATACATGCTTCTGAAGATACAGAATCCTTTTGTTTAGTGCAGCACTGTTACCAAACATGGCCTCCTGCAAATTTGCAGGAGCGTGTCTAATCGAGACACACCATGGTTTTGCAGTTGCTTAAACCCCTATGAAGGACTGGGGGATAGGCCATAGCTGAGTGGTGAAGTATGTGTTTTTCACCCCAGGTTCTGTCTCTTGTTACAGTGGTACCTCGGGATGCGAACGGGATCCATTCCGGAGCCCCGTTTGCATCCCAAAGCGAATGTAACCCGTGTCCGCGTGGGTCACATTTCAGCGCTTCTGCGCATGACGTCATTTTGACGGTCTGCGCATGTGCGCACGGCGAAACCTGGAAGTAACGCGCTCCATTACTTCTGGGTCGCCACGGAGCGCAACCCGAATTCAGCTAACCCGAAGCGTATTCATCCCGAGGTATGACTGTATAAGGTTTTTTAGGTAGCGAGACTGAGAGAGATTCGAGAGAGCCACTGTACCATCAGGATAGACCAGGGGTGGAAATGCTTTTTTGCCTGTGGGCCATCACATGTAGTATAGAAATTATATGGCAGGTGGCCTAATCCCTTGCACTGGAAAGACACACTTGTCGGCTGGCTGTTGAAGCATCCAGCCTGGATGACAGCCCTAGCAGCCCAAGATGCAAATAGCTGGTTATACTGCACTCTGCATTGGAACCACTTGATACTACAGTGGAACCTTGGTTCTCGAATGTACAGTGGTACCTCTAGATACAAACGGGATCCGTTCCGGAGCCCCGTTCGCATCTAGAGGTAAACGTAACTAGCAACGGCGCGTCTGCGCACGTCGCTTTTCGCTGCTTCTGCGCATACGCATGACGTCATTTTGAGTGTCTGCGCATGCACAAGCGGCGAAACCCGGAAGTAACGCGCTCTGTTACTTCCAGGTTGCTGAGGAGCGCAACTCGAATGTGCTCAACTCGAAGCGTATTTAACCCGAGGTATGACTGTACTCCGTTCTGGAAGTCCGTTCGACTTCCAAAACGTTCGAAAACCAAGGCGCGGCTTCCGATTGGCACAGGTACTCTGGAAACAGTAGCCAACAACCGCATCAGACATTTGGGTTTCCGAAAAACATTCAAAAAGCGCAACACTTATTTCTGGGTTTTTGGCGTTCAGAAGCCCAAATGTTCGAGTACCAAAGCGTTTGTTCAAGAACCAAGGTTCCACTGTAAAACTTGTGCTTCTGTTGCTAAGACAGTAGAGACACAGTTGTCCCCAAAGCAAGACCAATATGTTTCGCACGGCTGCTGAAACCCACACTGTGCCTTGCCTAGCTTGTTGCTCCTGCTTTATAAGAAGAGGACTGAATGGAGCCTGAGGAAGAGATAGCGTGACTATGCATTCCTCTTGCTTGCTGACTCCTGTTTGGCTGCTGGAATGTAGTCGGTAAGAGTTCCACCCCTTGCTCTGTCCACCACTGACATATGGCTCCGGAAGATTGCAGTGGTACCTCGGGTTACAGATGCTTCAGGTTACAGACTCTGCTAACCCAGAAATAGTGCCTCAGGTTAAGAACTTTGCTTCAGGATGAGAACAGAAACCGTGCTCTGGCGGTGCGGCACAGCAGGAGGAGGCCCCATTAGCTAAAGTGGTGCTTCAGGTTAAGAACAGTTTCAGGTTAAGAACGGACCTCCAGAACGAATTAAGTACTTAACCCGAGGTACCACTGTATATTTCTTCTTTACTGTAAGCAAATTGTAGAACACTGCATCAGTGGTACCTCGGGTTACAGATGCTTCAGGTTACAGACTCTGCTAACCCAGAAATAGTGCCTCAGGTTAAGAACTTTGCTTCAGGATGAGAACAGAAACCGTGCTCTGGCGGTGCGGCGGCAGCAGGAGGAGGCCCCATTAGCTAAAGTGGTGCTTCAGGTTAAGAACAGTTTCAGGTTAAGAACGGACCTCCAGAACGAATTAAGTACTTAACCCGAGGTACCACTGTATATTTCTTCTTTACTGTAAGCAAATTGTAGAACACTGCATCAGGAACACCAACTGCAGCAGCATCAACCATCTGCTGGGAAGGAAGGATAAGTTCAATAACTTGGTTTCCCACAAAAAGTGGTCCTAGTTAACAACAGTACTGTTCTGTTGTTGCTAATGTCTTGTACTTCGTTCATGATTTGGGGGCAGACAAATTAAACTTCAAACTGTAGTAGTAACACCACTTCCAATGAAGGAGAGTCCATAACCTCCCAAGGGAGTCTGTTCCGCTATTAAACTGCTCTCACTGCCAGAAAGTTCCTCCTGATGTTTAGTCGGAATTTCCTTTCTCTGCTAAATAGTGCCTCAGGTTAAGAACTTTGCTTCAGGATGAGAACAGTGCTCCAGCGGCACAGCAGCAGCAGGAGGCCCCGTTAGCTAAAGTGGTACCTCAGGTTAAGAACAGTTTCAGGTTAAGAACGGACCTCCAGAACGAATTAAGTTCTTAACCTGAGGTACCACTGTACATTTGAGTGGATGTGGCTCTCAGACTAGAAAAGTTTCTCCTTCTCTGCTTTGTAACCATACACCTATTAGCATACATCCCTTAGGAGGAACTTACAGAGGACTGCTGAGTAATAAATAATAATTGTATCTCATTGGGATTCCTCTACATGTTTTGTGAGCACAATTAGTATTCATTCGCAACCTAATACTGCCAGAAGTTTGATTTTCCATGTTTTATTCATTTTATTTTATTCATTGCCTTTTTATCCCACCTTTTTCTCAGGGGAGCTGGAGGTGGTGTACATAGTTCTCCTCCTTTTCATTTAGCCCCCCACAACAACCCTGTTAGGTAGGTTAGGCTGAGAGGCCTAACCAAAGTGACTGGCCCAAGGTCATCCAGTGAGCTTGATAGCTGAGTTGGGACTTTAGTGGGGTCTCTCAGGTCCTAGTCTGACGCTCTAACCATTACTCGCACCACATGGCTTTAGAAAATATGGAATGCTTTTAAAATTGGTATCCTGTTAAAATGGATAACAGTTTTCCTCTGAGCTGGTAAGAGTATCTGGCATCTTAAAGCAATGCTTGAACAGTAAAATCCCAACCCAGTAAATAGTCATAATTGGTGTAAGGTATTAGTTCTTTATAAACAGTGAATGTCTGATCAGCAGCTGATTTAAATTTTAACGTGGAATGGCTGGAAGCTGAAATGCAGGATCACTCAGAACAGTTCTCCAATACATTCCCACAGGATGAAAAGCCTCTTAAAGTGAAAAACAAACTTTTAGCCTGGAGTTCCTAACCTAAATTCACTTGTGTTGCAACTCTGTAGGAGGTAGGGAATGAATTTAATCCATTGATTGTACTGAGAGAATAGAAAACCGTGCTTGGTTTTCCTACCACAATTATAGAGGCCAAGAATAGTGCTGAGGGGTGGTTTAAAGAAACTGCCCAGGCAGGTTTTGCAAAAGCTTTGTGAAAGAAAGGAAATAGTCAACTGTAGTTAGATAATATAGCTATTATTTTCATTATTCATTCTTGAGTATCAATTTATAGTGGTAGTACAAGATGTACAAAGTGTTGGAACAAGGGTAGATATTCTGTGGAGGTTGCAAATTCAGATGTCTGAAAATGCAGTTTTCTTTACTGAAGAGTCTTCAAGTGCTGGTGTGCCTCATTCCCAAGTTATGCTATCACAACATTACTTTAATCTCAGTTAAGCTTGTTCTATGCAAGCATTAGTTTATTTACCTGAAGAATAAGTGTGTGTGTGTGTGTGTGTGTAGAGCTAATTTTTCACATGTTCTTGATTCTATGTGTGCAACCTAAATGCATTAAAGAGCTATCACAGTTGTATGGATTTCATACTTTTACTTGGTTTCTTCCTGACTTCTGATCTGGACAGGTACTCCTAACAAAAGATCACTTGAAGCACAATGCTTTCCAATGGAGGCAATTAACGTTCAGCTAAAGTCATCAGAGATGGAAGAGCCAAATGAATTCATGTGTGAGCTGAGTCCAAGTTATCTTCAAATTCAAAGTAATTAGTGTACAACAAACTTTTCTCTTGTTTCTCTGTAGGCTTTATCGCCAATTGGAAAGAATCCCGGGTTACTTAATATCACCTTTAAGTATGACAGTAAGTTCTCCTTCCTGTTTCCACTGGAAACACGTTTACTCATTTCATTTGTTAATGTATTAAATTAGTTTTTAACACCATGTATTGGAGTAATCTATTTCTTAAAAAAAAATCAACAGTGATAATAGAGAATTGTTGAATTAGCACATTTTATTTAGTTAATCTAATTATTTAGAGCAGAGTGGCTAATCTCTCAGATGTTGTCGAGCATCAGCCTTAGCCAGCTTTGTCAATGATCTCATTATTGGAGTTATATTCCTGCAACATTTGGAGGGCCAGAGGTTAATGCATCTAATGTAGGCCTGTTACAGGTAACAACATAAAAAAGGATGTATGCATAATATGTGTGTCTACCCAAAACTTGCCTCCCCAGCCATTTATTTCATGTCATTTATAATCCACCTTTCTGCAAAACAAAGCATTCAAAGCAGTGTACAAACACAGTTTGTAACAACAAAGACGATTAAAACGATAAATCAATAAAAAGCAACCTCACCAGAACAAATAAACAAAACAGTAAAATTCAGAGAGCTCTGGTAACTGAGGGATACCTGTTTGAATAAGAATTGTCTTACGTTGCTCATCTAGAATGGAAAGAAGCCTGCTGAATCTCACTAGGGATGGTGCTCTAACTGCAGCAACACACTTGTTCACAGAGAAGAGAATTAAAGGGCTTTAAGCTACTTACATGCTATGGCATGCTTATCCAAATAAGGCAGAGATGATACTGGTTTTTACTGGCTCTTTGGTTGGGTTTTGGAAGAAAGGAAGTCCAAGAAAGCCATTCTTGCATACTCTCACTATTGTAGTTGCTCCATACAGGGTATTTCATAACAACTACAGCCTTCATCACCATGAGGAAATAACAGAGACTAGAGAGCTAGGCTATGATCCACCCACGTTTAACCCCATAAAAGTGAATAATTTACAATGTTAATTCTTGCTGAATTGTGTTTCCTTGTTAACATTGGACCCTATCTCATAGTACATAAAATTTTGTCATTAATGGTTTATTTCTAATGTGGACCATGGATACCTTTTTTCCACCTTTCCATAGTCTGTATTCTTAAAAGCTATTTTCTGTCAAGTACAAAAGATTTATTTACCCGAAATCTGTTCTTTGTTCTTCTGAAAAGAAATCAAAAGTAATGGAATAAGATTGTCATTTTTGAGCATAAAGCCTTAGCAACAGGAATCCAAAAATGGAAAGCTAGCTATTAATTTGATCCAGATGTTGCAGGAAGCTCTTGCTCAAAACTTCCTATTAAAAGACAGGTTTATATTTTTGCTAATAGGAAGCTCTTGCTGTCCTTCATTTGAATTGTGCAGCAGAATAGGAGCTTTCACTAATTTATAGCTATATCATGGTGTTATATCTCAGAGCAGTCATCCAGAGAACAGAATTATGAGGCTTGATAGATAGCAGGAACATCTTCTGCAGAACTTTTTTTCAAAAAGTATATTGGCTAAGGTCATGAATGTGTCTTTGCGTAAGGCCTGGATTAAATGTATTTCACCCGATTGTTCTTTCTTTAGACTGTACTCCTTATTTGAGCTCACTGGGAAAGCATGTAATTGGTGATGTACAGAACATCACTATTAGCCAGTATGCATGCTCTGATCAAGTTGCCGTGACAATACTGTGGACAGCAAATCCCATTGGTAAGTAGAATAAAAATAGAATAAAAAAGAAATTGTGCTCATGTGCCCTTTGTAGTAGCATTTAGTTCATGGATGCTCCAAGTAGAATTGTTATTGTCACCATCCAGTTCTTCTCAAATCTCCCCCTAAAATTTGGGCTAGAAACTTGAGAAAATTTGTTAGGAAAAGAGCTGCAGGCTGCCCAAGTAAGCTAAACTAAGCACTCTAGAGTGAAGGACACTTATTTGCAATGTTTGAAATGGTACTCTCGCCATTTTAAAAAAATGGCAAGTTATGTACAATTGCTAAATCTTTAAGAAGTCCTTTGAAAATCAGTTTCAGTGCAGATTAGGTTTGAATGTTTGGGTGCATGTTTAGCCCTCTCCCATTAAAATCACTGGTTCTTAAAGGTGCATATTTTGATTCATCCCCCTCTAGGTTAGATTGTTTGTGCCTCTCCTGCTTTCCATTTACAATTGTGATTTGAGACATGCTTAATTGGAAATAGATTTTAGTGAATTCTTGTACCTTCCAAGAATAAAGTAAGGAAAGTATAAACAGCATTTATAAACAAAATTCAATGCAGGGATACACCTTACAGAACAATTGTGTCTTTCAGTGTGTGTTTAAATCTGTTAGCCTTTCAAAAGGGCTGAGGTCATGAACTGATTATAGAAATGTACTTTGCTGAAGAATTGGTAAATATATTTTGTGGAAATAGAAAAATGTCTAAAGCTTGATAACATGCAGCTTACCGCTGATGAATTTTGAATTGAAAACAATGAGCAGATAGAGAGAGGAATGTGGAAGTGATACTCAATGCTTCGAAGAGTGCAGAGTTACTGAATTGGTAATCTGCAGCTGCAGGTTTGGCTGCATCCAATCTCCACGGGATACAAAGCTTGGTGCTTTCTCTTGTAATGATCAGAGGTTAATCCTTCTGAAAGCATCAAGAGAGAACTGTAGTTGAAGGATCTCAGGTAACAGGGAGCCCGTTAACTCTTCTCTTTCATGGTCTATATGTTAGCACAAACACTGCTTTTGTTCCTCTAAATATTAAGAACACAGTGGGTGGCTCATTTGTATTTCCCATTGCAAGATCATTTAGAGCCCTGAAATAAGATATTTGTGTGTGTGTGTGTGTGTGTGTGTGTGTGTGTTTCGAAACCTGCATTCAAACTCAACAAATATCCAGAGTTAAACTATGGTAATCCAGTTTTGGTTTAAGTACTTTTGGGCTATGGGAGTGTCCCCCAGTCTTTATAAACACACACAGTTATCAGGCGCTGTGCTTAGATTCGCTTTTCACCCCAACCTCTTACCAAGAATCTGTTTTGTTCGTGAATGGTATAAGCACTGTAGATGGCAAACTTAGCCTTTCTTCTGAAGTGTGTGTGATTTACAAGATAGTTTGTAGGCCAGTTAGGCAAAGCACCTTGTCTTAAAAACAAAAAGACAAAACCCACCCTTGTTTCTGAGCCTTGTAACCATTTTTAACACGGTCCTCATCCAAACCAGATTTCATCTGACGTTTTCAGTTGTTTTCAGAACTGTAGCCACTTTGAACACTTCTGAAATTCAGTGGGTGTTTTGGACTTTCTTCCTATCCCCAAGCTTGAGGCCTGGGGCTCTTTCAAGTTGAATTGTACTTTGAAGGCACTGTTTGCTGTTCATGAGAGATGCTCTCAAGTGCTCCTCAGCACATGCTCAGGGACACAGGCCTGGCATCCAAATGCCTTGGCTGTGTGCCAAGGTCAGACAACTTTTGTGGCTGCCTGTCTCTGAGCAGGATGTAAGTGCAGCTTGTGCTCATCATCTAGCAATTTTTTAAAAGTAAGATAGAGGGGCTACATGTGCTATTCTGTGCTACACATGCTGCATTAAAAGAGAAAAATACGGTTAGTTGCATGTTGGCACCAGGCATTTTAATATCACAGAGCCTCTTCCAGCATTAGCTCAACGCTATGGGAACCACTGTAGTGTGGCTTTTTCATATGATGCACCATTAATAGTACAGTGATACCTCGGGTTACATACACTTCAGGTTACATACGCTTCAGGTTACATACTCCGCTAACCCAGAAATAGTGCTTCAGGTTAAGAACTTTGCTTCAGGATGCAAACAGAAATCGTGCTCCGGCGGCATGGCAGCAGCACAAGGCCCCATTAGCTAAAGTGGTGCTTCAGGTTAAGAACAGTTTCAGGTTAAGACCAGACCTCCAGAACATATTAAGTACTTAACCCAACGTACCACTGTACAAAGTTTTTTTGGAGGGGAAGTTCACATGGGAGGAACCAGCTGATGAATATATATCCATTGTATATAAAACACACATACACATCCAGCCTTTAAATATGTATTTGATTTTTGTTTAAATGTATGCAGGTATTGAATTTCTGAAGGGATTTCGAGTAATACTTGAAGAGTTAAAATCAGAGGGAAGACAATGTCAACAGTTGGTCTTAAAAGACCCAAAGCAGCTGAATTCAAGTTATAAGTGGACTGTAAGTAGTATATTTTAAGGAAATAGTATTTTTTAGAAAGTGTTGAATAATTCAGATAAAAAATCCAGAACTATTATTCTATGAGAAACCTATTTGAAGTTAGTGGAGCTTCTTGGTACACGTGACCTTGATTATTAGAACACATTTTCTCTGTTTTTATCAGAGCAGAGCATACTACTCTTTGAAAATTCCCCTGCTTACCTCTTTGCAGCAAGGAAATAGTTCTATGAAGTGCCAGAAGGAAAGTGTATGACTACTTTGCGGGGGGCGGGGGGGTGTTTGATTCTGATCAGAATATTATGGGACAAGCCAAGAGACTTCTAGCTTGTGTTTATACCAAGAACCAGCACTTTATGAGAGAGAGGCTTTTACAAACTCCTGACTCCCACCAGCACTAGTTTCTGTAAAATCATGAACCCGCCTGTGCCCTCCTTAAGAGAGTAGTTAATTAAGTCATTTGAAAAAGTAAGGAGTCTAGTCCCCTTTTGGTTCCCATGTGCTTCAAAGCACTTGCAAAGAAGAAAGATGGCAAATAAACCTACTTGCACTCAAGTGACCATGCAGCAAGCTTTAAAATACGTTACTGGCTGGCTTTAATTTCTGTCTTCTCTTTCTCTCCCCCCCCTCCCCCAACCATTTGCAGGGAGTGGAGTCTCAGTCTTTTCTCAATCTGAAATTTGAAACTGACTACTTTGTGAAGGTTGTCCCTTTCCCATCCATTAAGAACGAAAGCAACTACCACCCATTTTTCTTCAGAACTCGGCGTAAGTGCATTGGCAATTGCAGCTTTCTGCTTTTAAAGGTACCTGTGTCTTGTGTCTTAAGGAAAGCAGGTAGCAACTTGAAACGCCGAAGTTTCCACTTCCAGCTAAAATCTACTTCAAATAAATTTGGAGGCCTTGGAAAGAAAGATGGGAATGGGAATCACAGTCAACAGTACAGGAAGTGTTAAGAAATGTTTTGATACATTAATAATAAGTTCATTTAATGGCATTCAGATTGCTCTGGCCCTCCCCCCCCATCTCCCCATGATTTCTTTTAGGAAGGTAAAATAGAATTATAAGGTTGTGCCTCTGCTTGTCACCTATCAGGATAAGATTCAAATGACAATTTCAGCCATCCTATGAGTAACCTGATTATCTGACTTTTTCAAAGCTTGATGCTATAATTGCTTGATGCTACAACTAAGCAATTGTTAAGAGACCCTGGGTTCTGTTTTTCCTCTTTTTCACTTAGTGAGGGTCACATGACTTGCTGGTGTAAAGTAGGTCCTGCTTTTTATATGATGCCCAGCAAATTTATGGAAAACTGCTATATTTGTGTAAGCTATTAGTTGGAATCCTTGACCTGCCTTATTCCAAGGACTCTAGGCAGGTAACAGATAAATAATTCTTCGACATTCTGAAGCCCGTGATATAATATACCATTTTATAACCCAACCTGGATGAAAGGAAGGATGTATACTTACTTGTAAAACCTGAGTTTTAAAGAATCCATTATTGTTTTTTCCCCTTGCTAGCCTGTGAATTGCTACTGCAGCCAGAAAACCTAGCCTGCAAACCTTGTAAGTGGAAATATTTGCTCAGCATTCGTTAAATGAAGATTGTATAATTAAGAGTTTTTCCTAAAATAGTAATTAATGTTTAAATATCTCTTTCTTGATAGTCTGGAAGCCAAGGAATCTGAACGTTACCCAGCAAGGCTTTAATATGCATGTGTCTTTTGACCATGCACCGCATAATTTTGGATTCAGATATTATTATCTGCACTACAAACTTAAAAACGAAGGACACTTCAAACAGAAGACTTGCAAACAGGTTGGCTGAGCATGATTTATAACATGGTTCACAATGCTCTGTACATGAAACTGCTAAGCGTAAAATTCCTGTAGGGACAGGTTTTTGAAAGAGATTCTTTGGACAGTTTCCTTTTTGAGCAGAACAAATAAAAATCTTCCGTACTGGTTGATAGGGATATGTCACATGGTCTGTTTTGTTTTAGCATTCCAACAGACCAGACAAAATTTTACTGCATGAAACAGGGTCCAATGTGCTGGGGCTCATCTATGTTAAAATGTATCGCACAAGTTGATTGATTGTAGTTTAGTGGTGCCCAATGCTTTTTAGCAAATAACTGATAGTTAAATGTTAACAGCTCTGTGCTGGCGGACCTAATTTCCAGCAGATTTAGGGCACGGTTCCTAAATCCAGTCGTACCTTGGAAGTCAAACGGAATCTGTTCCGGAAGTCCATTCGACTTCCAAAACATTCAGAAACCAAAGTGAATGGCTACAGAAAGCTCCTGCAGCCAATCAGAGGCCATGGAAGCCTTGTCGGATGTTCGGCTTCCAAAAATAGTTCACAAACCGGAATAGTCACTTCTAGGTTTGCAGCATTTGGGAGCCAAAACGTTTGAGAACTAAACTGTTTGAAAACAAAGGTATGAGTGTATAGGAGTTAACATTGGCGGAAGAGCAGTAGGATTCAGCAGAAGCTCCACTATGCTGATGAAATGAAAAACATGCTGCATCTCAACAGGCACACAGAATCTATGCACCCAGCACACTGTGGAGTGGATGAACAAGGGCAGAGTTATGGGCACCCATTTCAATAGCAAAACAGCTTGCCAGTCCTAGATCTGGTGCCATACTTCTCTCTAAAAGTGCTGGCCTGTGTGGATTGGTTCCCTCTGTTTGTGGACATCATTTGACATCATCATCAGCATGGCCTCTGATTAGGGAAGAGTGGTAGAATTTCCAGGAACTGTTCATGCATCTGTCATTTCGCCCCTCTGTTTTCCAAATTGCTTGCTCCCTTCCAGACTGTGTTCTGGATATAGCAGACCTGCTGCCAGTGTATCTCTGATTGTGATGTAATATGAGTGTGGGGTTGCTGTCCTCATCAGTGTACTTAAAGTGAACTTTCTGGGATGAGGTTCACTGATTATTACAGCTGAGTGGAGAATATGCTACGTTGCTCCTAGGAATTTCTAACTAGGAAAACCCATTGGGAACACTCCCACCAAAGTTAAAACATTTTTGAATGTCGTGGTTTTTCAATAGGATAGATTTCACTGGGTGCCCGACTTATCCATTGAAATCAATGGGATTTGAAAGTGCTCAATATTGCCTGGATCATGCCCACAGTGCAAAACTTAGATCTCTTTCAATCATTCTGTGCCACAACAATGGGATCTTAGCAGTTATTTCTATTCACATTGGATTGATCCACATAGAACAGGATAATACAGTTTTTAGACTTTAGTACTGCAGCATGCAAAGTACTTGATAGCACAGACATGCACCACAGTGTTTTGATCATATATCAGTATACATGCATGCTATTTTTTTGAGAGTGAAAGTTGGGTTTAAATTTTACAAGTGCTCCTGCATTTTGGGGGTGGGGATAGGGAGTTTTGTTTTGGGGTTTTTTGCAACCTGGGAACAGTAAGCAATGTATCTGGGCTAAGGGTCGTTTAAAGTTGTGCATCTTTAAACTGAATGCTAATGTAAGGTTTTCACCAAAGGCCACAAGAACTGCAATTCTAATTTCCTTGGGTTAAATACTGATTGCTTTCAATCATATGTATTTGTCTTTGGAAGCTGCTCCCTTGGGCAGTCTGATACACTTGGCTCTGAACCAGCTGAGCCAGTCTGTGAGTGCAGCCGAGTTCTCATTTGACTCTGGGAAGGAACACAGCCCTGTGTTCACTATTGGATTTTAGGTCATGGGCTCTGATTTTTTAATGTAAGACATTAAGTGGTTGGGTAAGACATTAAGCCAGATGGGTGGGGTAAAGATAATAAATATTCATTCATTCATTCATTCATTTGATCAATGACTCCAAAGTCTTTGGGCTTAATAACATTGTTCTGTGTTTGCCATTATTTGTACTGGATGATTTTCAGATGCAGTATGAATTTCCAAATTGACTACTTTTTAATGGGAGTGCACCTTCTGCTTAGCATTCAAATGCATACAAATGACTTACAAGAAAACAATTTATTTCATATCTCCGTAGGAAAAAAATACAGATGTCACAAGCTGTATTCTTCAGAATGTCTCACCGGGAGATTATATAATAGAGGTAATGCAATTATTTGTAGTCTGAGAAGTTGGGGCTCACAGAAATTGTTCTCCTTCAAAATTAAAGGTGTCAGCATTCTGCATCTCCTTTGAAGCTGGGAATGTAGTTAGACAATGCTACATTACATTACTGCCATGGTGAAAAGGTTGCTTATTTGCAAATAAAAAATAGGGGTGGTAGCTTGAAATCAAGCCATCTTTGTAACTCTTGATCCAAAGAAGAGTTTTAAACCTTGATTCTTATCTTATTAACACTAACATTATTTGCGGCTTGGAGAGACTCTTCAACATGTTTGAATTTTTTTGTTTGTTTTTTTAAACATGTCTAATTAATTTAATAGCTCTAATTTGTGTTGTTGTTTTTTTTTAAAAAAAAAACCAGACTGGTTCATTCATGTTTTCAGAGTGTGGTTGCTCTTTGTTTACTGGGTGCTTCACAGTTGATTCTGTGAAATCAATTCTATTAAAAAGCATTGATTTTGAGGCAATACTAAGCTTCTGTATTTGAGGCTAAAGGACTCATTCACACAGGCAAGTCATCACTTTTATTCATCAAATGAATAAAAAGTGTACACAATTCTTATTTTACCAGTAACATCACTTTTTTCTTGACTCATGGGTACTTAGCAGTGATTTGTCGTATCTCTAAAAATAGATATTGTTATAAAGCATTTAAAATTTCTTTCTCCTCCCTCCCTTTTTTTAAAAGCTGGTTGACGATACCAATACAACAAGGAAAACAATGCATTATGCATTAAAACCAGGTATGATATATTTCTACTTTAAAGAGATGTTAATTTGCCATTTCCATCCGAAGAATAATTCTTAATCTCCAGTTAACTCCCAGTTAAGGTTAAAAGTTATGGGCCAGCTCTACACTGACCCTTTGCTCTGGAAGTTCTTGCAGCTGTGGTCTTTCTCCATAGATCACTTGAAAATTGCTGAGGTGGACCACTTAATGATTATTCTGCCTGTTGCAGCAGTTGTAATGTGCTGTGCTTAAAAGCTATATGATGTTTAATTTTATTGTAATTGCTTCTTTTTATTTCTTATATTGTATTTTGCTGCTTCCTTTATTTCTTATAATGTATTAACAGTTTGAATTCCATAGAATTCAGATTGTGTTTTTCACAGACATGCCTCAGACCACCTGAATAAAGCTTGAGGTGGTCTGCAGACCACAGCTTGGGAACCTCTGCATTACATCACAAGAAGAGGGCAGAGGCCCTTCCTCTCTCATCAGTGCTGTACCCTGTGTAATGGCTTATCCACACAATGTTAAATAGTGCGAAGCATGTTTGAGGTTGGGTTGTTCTACAAGGCAGAGTTTGTACAGCAAGGACAGCCATTATGATGCCCTCCAGAAGTTGCTGAACTCCAGTTCCCATCAGCCATAGGCAAGTAATTGGGATGATGGGAGTTGTAGTGCAGTCTAATCTAACAACATCCAGAGGGCACCCTGTTGGCTACCACTGGTTTATCACCCTCTACTGTGTGCTAGTTTCCCTGGATTGATGGTGAATTCTATAATTGTGATAATTGATGGAAAGGTATATAGGGTGGAGGAATTTTTGCAATAGCGCTCCCACATACCAATTACATAGAGATGGGAGAGTGGCCCTCTATTTGTGATGCAGGCACTACAGTGGACTTAATAGAAACAAACAACATACTGCAAATATATGATTTAATATAGCAGTATTGAAAAAAAGAAGAAGCCATTTAGTTAATGTAGGCTTGCCAGCAATGGCAGTAGGAAGAGGAGATCGTTAAGAATATCACAATTTGAGAAGAGCTAATTTAGTGGTCTTCCTCTACTTTTCAAAGTGCATTCCCCATGGGCCGGGCCGATAAGAGCAATAGCCATTACAGTTCCATTGGTTGTCGTCTCTGCATTTGCAACACTTTTCACAGTGATGTGCCGCAAAAAGCAGCAAGGTATGTATTTTTCCATATGATGAATTATAAGAGGGAAATATCTATAGCAGTGCTAGCATTGGAAGGAAACATTGGAAGCCACCCAGAGTGGCTGGGGAAACCATTATTTATACCCAGCGGGGTATAAATAATAAATTATTATTATTATTATTATTATTAATTATTATTACTATTATATTTGTTTCTAAAGCTGGATTCTGTTGTTAGAAGTGCTCTGGATAGCTTTGTAGGTGGAGCATGTGACTCTTAATTTCAGGGTTTGAGCCCCAAAGTGGGTGAAATATTCTTGCATTGCGGGTGGTTGAACTGCCCCGACACTTACGGATATAGGGCAGTATACAAATTTAATAAATATAATAAATAAAATAGATGACCCTCGTGGTCCCTTCCAACTCTGCAAGTCTGTGATTCTCCTTCAGCCCTGTTTTGCTGCTGGAATCTCCAGCCTAACTGTAACCCTACATTGAGATTAACTTGCTCTGCAAACCCTAGCCTTATCTTTGGGTGGTGAAATTTCCATTCAGCAAAGGGTGACACTGCTGTGACCTTTATCCAGAGGTGCACCATATCTCCTGCAACTCCTCCAGTCAATCTTAGCAGTACTTGTAGTTTGGTATGTAGTTCCTGGGTCATGTGGTCCCTTTAGGGTTGCCATATCTTGAAGAGTAAAAGAGGATAGCCCGAGCCACTGCCTGCCCGAGCCAGAGAAAGGGGCACAAGGGGCTACTGCCATGCCCCTGTGCTTTTCCCTCCGGCTTCGGCTAGCAGCAGCAGCAGTATGCAAAGCAGCCTGTGCCCAAGCCAAATAAACAAGCAAATAAATAAATCCCCCCCCCAAACCAAAACAGTTCCTTTAAAATGTTAAAATTTCCCCTAAATGGGCATGTTGGCCCCCAAAAAGAGGACATGTCCGGGATTTCCCAGACATCTGCCTAGGTCCCTCAGCAATGGCTGAGGTTTGCCTAGGCTTAGTCCAGGGGTCAACAAGGTTTACCTTGCCTGGGCTGGTTCATTCCAGTGGAGATCCCTTCGTGAGCGTGTGCGCCCATGATTTCCTGCGTCTGCGCAGACGCGATTTCTGGTGTCTGCGTCTGTGCAGATGCAATTTCCGGCGTTGGTGTCTGCACAGATGCGATTTCCAGCACCACGAAAGCAAGTCCCCATGCCACGCTGTGCCAGTTTAGCACAGTGTGCAGAGACTCGCTTAGCGGGTGGCTCAGTTTGGGTACGGCTTGTGGGCTGGTTACCGACCCCTGGCTTTAGTCCTTGGGTTGGAGGCTGGGAAAAGCTAGGGTTGCACCATCACCAGAGCCCTTCTGCAGGTTGTGCCCAGAGTTAAATTGCTTACATTGCTAAAGTTAATTTTTTTGGACTTTGCTGCTTGACACAGTGGTGGTACTTTTCTAATGTTTAGGATGAGACTCTGCATTTGCGCTATATGGGCTACAGGGCTAGCCCATGGTGTCTTGTTGCCTGAGGTGGAACAGCAAATGCCTTTTCAAAACAGCCTGAAAGCTGCCTCACGGTGTCTAATGACAGGGCCAACCCTAATCAGCTGTAGCATGTAGAGGATGACAGTAATCTGCACCTGCAGAGAGTTGTTTGTGCATGTCTGTTAGACCCAAATGTTTCCATTAGCAGCTCTCCAGTGGCACAGTCAGTGAACATTCATTTAACAGGCAAGCAGTAAGGACTTCCAACTATGTCAAATGGCTGAAGAGGGTTTGGTTTTAAGTAGTTGGAAGGGAAAATGGAATATTTTGGGAAATTAAGACAAATGTATAAACTGCTAAAGTTTGAAGCTGAAGCAGGGAAAAAATGGCAGCACCTGTATGTATGTAGCTAGTAAAATCCTTTACTTTTTGTTTCAATTTAGAAAATATCTATTCCCATTTAGATGAGGAGAGTTCAGAATCTTCAACCTATTCTGCTGCCCTCCATGTGGAAAGGCAACGACCTCGGCCCAAAGTGTTCATCTGCTATTCCAATAAAGATTGTCAGAAGCACATTAATGTCATCCAGTGTTTTGCCTATTTCCTCCAGGATTTCTGTGGTTGTGAGGTAAACTCTTTGTAGCTGCTGCCAGTGCTTTGCATTTACTTGTGTGAGCCTGTAACGTGTCATGCAAATAGCATGAGCCTCATAATGGCTGATTCTAGAAGTTGCCTAGTCATGAAACGATTATTGGTGGACCATGGAATTTTTTTAAAAAAGGAAAAAAAAATACTGATGAAATGTTGGTTCCATAAAGCCCTGGAATCCTAATCCTATCTCTTAATATACTATTGGTTCAGGCAGTCTTCATTGTAAGGGTTGGACTAGATCAGGGGTCGGTAAACTAAGGCACGCGAACTATGCGGACCCTGCCACCTTTGTCAGTCCCCGTGCTAAACCGGCGCAGCACGGAGGCCTTGCTGTGTGGGGAATGACTTCTGTGACATGACGCGGCTTCTGATTGGCTGCAGGAAGCTCCTGCAGCCAATCAGAAGCCGCTGATGCCTCTGGGCGGGTGGTGATGCTGGCGCTGCCTCCACACCGACGCCGCTTCCTCCCACTTGGCTCTTCCTGCTCAGCCACTTCCTCCTGCTCAACGGGAAGGAAGGGGTGGCACCCAGAACTGGCCGAGCAGGAAGAGCTGAGAGGGAAAAAGCAGCAGCGGTGCAGAGGCTGCCTCCACTGCCCAGGCTAGTGGGCTGGGCTCTGCACCCCGCCAAGACAGAGGATGCCGCCGACACTGCTGAAGACGAGGTGGTGGTGGCATGAGTGGCGGCGGCAGGGGTCCTTTCATGAGGGGAGGGTGCTTTTGGGAGAGGGTGGGTCCGGCCCCCCACAAGGTTTGAGGGACAGTGGACTGGCCCCTTCCTGAAAAAGTTTGCTGACCCCTGGACTAGATGACCCTTAGGCTCTCTTCCAACCCCATAATTCTGTTTTTCTCTCTCACTCTTTTAATATTCAAAAATTTGTACTTTAAATAGCTAGATTTGGCAAAAAGTGAGGGGGTGGAATTAGCCTGCAGGAGTCATTTAGAGTTGTCTTTGTTCAGTGTTAATCCTGTCTCTGTGAGGTTTAAATTAATTGGTGTTTGTATGAATTTAAATGCTGATTTATTTTTTGCATAGAGATTTATACAGCATGTCTGACCTCTAGTGGTCAAATCTTTGTAAAAGTCATTGCCTGTATTCTGCTTTAGTTTCTTTTCAGGAGGGCTAAATCATACCCAGAGTAGACCCACTGAATTCAATATCCATTTATTTAACTAGTCTGCTCTGGGTATGACTTGGTTGGATACAAACCATATTTATTTAGAAAGGGTACCAATTTTTTTTAAAGATACAAATTAATGCTCAAGTACCTTAGCCCCATCCATCAGATCTTGTGTGCATGAAAATTTCACGTCAGTATTGGGGACAGTTCAACACAAATACCTTTGACATATGCACTTACTGTCATGAAGCTCCAAGTGTGTATTACAGTGGCTTCTGTAATTAAGCTGCTGCTTTTTGTGTAACTAAACATCTATATTCTTGGGTGGGGGTTATAATGTAGGATTGAGGAAAGTAAACCAACCTTGCAAATTTTTTTTTTAAAAAAATTGGATTTGATATCCCGCTTTATCACTACCCGAAGGAGTCTCAAAGCGGCTAACATTCTCCTTTCCCTTCCTCCCCCACAACTAACACTCTGAGTGGGACTGAGAGACTTCAAAGAAGTGTGACTGGCCCAAGGTCACCCAGCAGCTGCATGTGGAGGATTAATGCGAACCCAGTTCCCCAGATTACGAAACTACCGCTCATAACCACTACACCATGCATAATAAACTGGATTGTATGTGCAGTGTACGTTCACATGCATACATACACACCTATTATCTTGAAATTATTACCTTTCAAAAAATAATAATCTCAAAGTATGAACTTCTTAGACAAACCTATAATGCAGTGATGGAGAACCTGTAGCCCTCCATATGCCGTTGGACTACAACTCCCATCAGCCCTACGCAGCATGTCCAACGGTCAGGGATGATGGAAGTTGTAGTCCAGCAGCATCTTGAGATCCACAAATTCTCCATCCCTACTTATGAAGGTCTGTGCATAAAGCCACGTACAAGTTACTGAGCATAACTAATACATATTTAGTAAATGTCAGTCCATTAGATGATGGTTTTAATAATATTTATTCTAGGTTTCTTTAGACTTATGGGAAGATCTGAGGATTTGTAAAGAAGGGCAAAAAGAGTGGCTTCATCGAAAAATCAACGAGTCCCAGTATATTATCATTGTGTGTTCCAAAGGAATGAAATACTTTGTGGAGAAAAAGAACTGGAAGCATAAGGGACCCAAGGAAAAGGATGTTGCAAAGGGAGAACTGTTTCTGGTCGCTGTAGCTATAATAGCAGAGAAGCTGCGCCATGCAAAACAGAACTCACATGACCTCTGCAAGTTCATTGCTGTCTACTTTGATTACTCCTGTGAGGGTGATGTTCCTGGTATTCTGGATTTAACTACAAAGTACAAACTCATGGATAACCTGCCTCAGCTTTACTCCCATTTACAGTCCAGAGACCTTAGCCTTCATGATTCAGAATTGTATCCGGTACACATCAGCAAAAGGAATTATTTCAGGAGCAAATCTGGGCGGTCTCTTTATGTCGCCATTTGCAACATGCACCAGTATATTGACCAGGAGCCAGACTGGTTTGAAAAGCAGTTTGTTCCCTTCCGCCCACCTCCTTTACATTACCAAGAGCCAGTGATGGAGAAATTCGACTCTGGATTGGTACTAAATGACTTAGTCGGTAAACAAGTGACTGATAGGGATTTCTTCCTGAAAGCAGATGCAAATATTGTTCTACCTTTGAATTCAGACTCTCATTGTGTGATGCAACATTTTAATCTTGGCGAGGACAGAGACTCTCAGGACATTCAGAATAGTAGCTGCATTCTTCAGCCATTGCTACATGTCGTAAAGGCTGCCAATCTCCCAGATATGCCCAGGGACTCTGGGATTTATGATTCTTCTGTTCCTTCATCTGAATTATCACTCCCTTTAATGGAAGGACTCATAGCAGACCAAATTGAAACCTGTTCCATTGCAGAGAGCGTCTCCTCATCATCAGGACTGGGTAAGATGGAACAGAGAGTGAACTACACTCAAGTTACAGTCTAAACATTTATATAACTGGACATTTGAGTAGAATAATGTTCCCGCTTCATCTGCTGTTCAACAATACAGCACCAAATTTTAGTTGTGAGCAATGAAGAATTAGCAGGATAGTTCAGTTGGTTAGGGCATGGTGCTGACAACACCACGTATTGGGACAACAGCTGTAAGGGACAGCTGTATATTCCTGCATTGCAGGGGGTTGGACCAGATGATTATCAGGGTCCCTTCCAACTTGTATGATTCTATGCAGTAATTAGAAAAACATCAGCAAGTAGCAGGAGGTTTTGGGATGCTAGGGACCGAAAATAAACTTTAAATTCTCCACTGAATTCCATATTTACTTCAACTCTGCCCCCACCCCATATAAGTTGGGTGTGGCTGTTTCTTTCTTTTAGACTTCATTCTTGCTTAAAATTTACACCGGGTTAGGCTTTTCTGTGCTGAGCTTTTCACAGATTAATCTTGTTATTGGTTTTTTCACCTAACAGAACTGATCCCTGTGATTTTTTACGCAGAACTAGACTTTTCACAGCTTTGGTCTACAGACAGCTTTGAATAAGTTTTGTATGCTACTTCTCCTTTTGTCTTATGTTATTTATCCCTCCAAAGCTCAGACCCCACCTCTCCATTTTTACACATTATCCTAAATTTCCTCCTTTCCTCTCCTACGCAACCCCTTCTGCAAAGAGTCAGAAGTATCTTCCAGAACAGATTCTGAGAGTGTGTGGGGAGAAAAAGGGGAAGTCTTGTTGCACAAATGGAAATCCACATGTACAGAACTGGATACAGCATTCAAAATAGAAAAAGCCATTAGGATCCTTCCCACGGGGCAGTTGGTGGTAGATCACAGGGCAGGGGAAAGAAGGATCAGGGAAAGTCTGGTCTTTTCCTGCCTCCCTTTCTTTTCCTGGAATTGTTTTGGGATTCAGAGCTTGTTTGCATGTTTTCTACATGTTGTATTTTACTGTATTTTGAAATGAAGTTGAAACTAATTGGATAGCTGGACATTTTCTACATTTTTCGTTGCAGGAGAAGAAGAACCTCCTTTGCTTGCTGCCACCAAATCCTTAGTGCCTGGAATATGTAAAGCAGAACTTCACTGCCATATCCGCACTGAAGAACTGCAGGCGATCGCACCTTTATAACACACTGCAAGATTGTTACGCATTGCCACTTTATCATCGACAGCCTCTGTGTATGCATTAATCTCTGCGTTATCACAGCCACTTGACTTACTTGAAGGAAAATACACTTTCCTAGCAGATTATCTGTTGCTCCCCAGGAGAGTTTATGGCCAGTATATTTTTATACATAGTTCTTTTTAAAAAAATAAAATAAAGTATTTTCTGCTTTGATACTGTAACAGCTAAGATTTTTTTTTATTAAAAAAGTTATTCGTAGAACCAGACTCATGATCAAGTTAGATATACAGAAACTGAACATGTCTACTTTCTGAAATATATATTTTGAAGTACAAAATGAGTTGTCAGTAATGTCTGGCACTCGCTTCTGGCTCTTAAATACTAAAGTACTTTCTACAATAATAAGTCTGCAGCAGGAATTGGTGGATGGAAGGGCAGAATTCAGTGTTAAAATACCAAAGACTAGTTCTATAAAGGATAGACTTTATTAAAAAAAAAGGAAATCTCTCATTTTTTTCATTCATGTTTATCTGCCCCATTGTGTTTTGATAGAAAATTAAAACATGTCACATTTTTGTGTGTCTTATGTTAACCTGTGGACATATTTATGTTAATCTTTATTTTGCCATTTCAATTTGAGAATAGTTTACATTTAAACTCAATTATGTTTACTAGTTCTCTTCAGACTTTCATTTTAGGATTAATTATTTGTTGTTTAGGGAAAATTGAATCTCTGCAAATGTTCTTAGCTGAACCTGTAAACACTAAAATGCTATGTATAGTCCAGTAAAACCATTAGGTTTTGAAAAAGGGGGGAACTATAAGCAATTGTTATAAAGCCGAACCTTTGCTTTATACAACTGACAAAGTGTCCTTAACATCATACTAAAAATCCCAGAAAATCTTAATGAAGTTATGACCTTCATTTTACACTGGTGCCATGGATTTGTTACATATACTCTATAATTGTTCATGCATATATACATTATTTTCCCCATTTGTTTGGTATTTTTTATAAGACGCAAATGTATTAAGCATATACATTTTTTTAAACAAGTTGTGCAGCAGCACAACAACAAAAAATACAAGTGCATAAAAGTCAAATGTATGGAAAAAATCTAGATGTACATGCAAATTTAATATTCAGAGTCTTTGGAATCATTAAGTAAAGTCCATTGAGACACCACTTTTGCAAATTGTATTAAATGTATTGATCACAATTGCCCTAAAACTGTTTTAGTCTAAGGTAGGTTAGTGTTTAATTGCAATAACGACATCAAATTTAGTAAGCAACTCTGTTGATGTTATTCTGAAATGAAAACTTTATTGAATGGTTTAAACATGAGAGGATATTTTGCTGAAGAATCACTGCCGTAAATAATGGTATTTCTGCCCAAGGTAACTATGCTAATTTTTTTAAAAAAACTTTGCACTGCCTGCCATGGTTGATATTCTATTGCCTGCTCCTTTCTATTTGTGTGCTGACCAGCTGGAAAGCTAGCCTGTGTATCCTGATTACTTGAAAGTTCATACAGCAATTGCCCCATAATACTTTTCGTTCCACAGCAATCAAGACACTTCTGTCTGGCAGCTTTCCCTTAATTTCAAAGTAAAATGTGTTCAGTGATTTTTTTTAAATTTAAAGACAAGTGGCAAACTTGGCAAACTAGGATAGCAAAACACATAATAAAATTTTTGAATGGAAGGTCCAACTAGATGATGCAGCAGCTAGAACATTGGGTGCCTGCGAACAGATACAAAGAGGGTGCTTTCTTCTCAGCAATTACTGTTGCCTCTGCACATGCTGTTCCTCTCAAAATACTCCCCCCCCCCCCAGTTGGCTCCAAGATCAGAAGCAAGCTCCACTTGGAGAGAGGGGAGTGTGAATTGGGAAAAGGGTTCAGAAAATGCCATATATAGTTAAGTAGAGAACTCCTCCCCCCCATGTTGTTAGACTACAACAGCCCCAGCTAGGATGGCCAATTGTCAGGGATGAATGGAATTGTAGTTCAGCAACAAGTTACTAACACTTGCCCCAAATTAATTATTTGAATTATTCAGATTTTCAATTCAGTCACAGATTTGGCAGTTTTTCCTTACAGATGTCAAGTTTTCAGACACTTGAAGGATAAATATTCTCAATTTGATGCGGTTGGCTTGTGTATTTTCAGGTGGTAATTTTTTTTTATATGTTTATAAGCCTGAAAGAGCAAGAGGTAAATGCCTAGGCATTGTCTATAACTGCTTTGATCTTTCTCCAGACTTCAGAGTTCTCTTCTGCTGCTTTGTTTGTTCTAAATCATTTTTTCCAGAACCAGCAGTGTGAAAAAGGTGATATCGCAGCCAGCTTGCCATTCCTCTTTTGTGCAGTTCTTTTATTCTGACACAAGTGATTGATAACAACAACCAATTATTTCCCCGTAACCCAAAGTAGATAACTTCTTACTTAGGGACAATGAACAGCCATAAAAATAGGTAGAAAAAAGGTAGGAAAGAAATTGCAACAGTGGTACTATAGATAACCAGTGAACTCTTCCTGCAAGTTCTTATGTCAAGGCATGATAATATACTTTATTTTTTATAGTACTTTTAGGGGGTGGGTGCTTAACTCTTTTGCAGCCAACTACTTTCCCATTGTAACCCCCACCCAGCGCCTTTCTCTCTCTCCCATGGAGCCTTGAGATCAGTGTTTGTGGAGGGAAGCATGTGGGGATTTAATGTCTCTCTTCTCCAAGCTTCTCTTTTCCAAAATAAAATCTCTCCCAACAACTGCTTTTGTTCATTTTCATCTAGCGTCAGTGGCCAGAAAAGAAGCCCTTTTGTTAGACAATTGTTTTGAATGGAATGAATGGAAATGGGTCTCATCAGTAGGTAAACCATCCCACTCCCTCATGCTGTATGATAGGAAGTTGCCTGCCTTTGCCATGGGAAGTAAACAAAAACTAAATAGCAACTTATTTCAGGCTTGCCATATTTCAAACAGTGAAAGAAAATGGAGTTTTTTTAAGGGAAATTGCCAAAAACGACAATGCAGACATGGCTTGCCATACGTCCAGATTTCCCCGGACAGTTTTGAGATTTCTGCCTGAACACTGCTTCCGGCTCTAGTATTCCGGATATGTCTGGGAAATTCCGGACGTATGACAACCCTAATTTATTTTCTCTGCTGATTTAAAACAGCAGTAGGACTGAAAAAAGAAAAGGTTTGCAGACTGTGGAGCAAACACATTTGAGACGAAGGCTAATTGCCTTTAATGTAATGTATGTGCATACTAGACATAACTTCAGTGCAAAATGGTGCATTCTCTATTCTGTTTTGGATGGTGGCTGTCAGGGCAGTTACCCACAGGTAGCAAAGAGCAAGCTCAGGGGCAAAGCAAATCAATTCAAGGATTTATTTTCTTCCCATCCGCTTTCTCCATATGCTTTGGCTTTCCCATGGGAAGAAGCTTCTCTGACTTTAGTGGGATGTACTTTTGCTTGTTGATTCTTCAAAGCAAGTCGTTCCACTCTGGCTAACTTCTCACTTACTAAATTGGTGGTTTGTTTGTTTTTTTAAAAAAAGTCCCAGCAAGCAAAAGGCAGACCATGAAAAGCCCAAGATTATTTCCCCAAGAGATGAAGTTCTCCTACAAAATATTTATCCATGCCTTTAGTTGAGTTTTGCCCTTTTACTCGTAATTATTCATCTCAAAATTGAAATCGTACCCAAGGAAATTTGACTGGTGAACTTTTGACAAAGAACAAATTTACTTGGAATGAATCTTGTGCAAGGTTCATTAAAACTTGTGGGCCTTTGTAAATTCTAATTCCAATGTGATTTGCACTAGAGGAACTCGTGGTGGATTATGCCAAAAGTTGACTACTCAGCACAGAAAACAAAAGAGCTGGTCCACCCCCCACACACTAAACCATGACTTATCACAGTGTGTGTGAACTAGAATGAACCCATGTGAGCTTCAGGCTTGCACATACACACCTTTTTGCATTGTTGGAAGGAGGAACTTGAAGCTTTGACTCCTGCTTTTAGTTTGTCATGTTCTCAGGACCAACAGACTACGGTTAACGGTTAACATTAATCTATGGTTATTTTTAAAAAAGGCCTTCAGAAGCAGCAGTTTGGAGTTGGCTTTTAAGTACAGTTGTACCTCGGCTCCCAAATGCCTTGGGAGTTGAATGTTTCAGCTCCCAAATGATTGAAACCCAGAAGTGAGTGTTCCAGTTTTCGAACATTCTTTTGAAAGCCTGAAGTTCTTTTGGGAGCTTCCTGCAGCCAACCAGAAGCCACGCTTTGGTTTCCAAACGTTTTGGTAGTCAAACAGACTTCCGAAATGGATTCTGTTCAACTTTGAAGATACGACTGTATAGCAGAGTTAATGTTAACTACAGTTTGTTGGTCCAGACAATATAACAAACTATAGCTAACTAAAAGCAGAAAAAACACTTCCAAACTTCTCGTGGCTCTCTGAGACAAGAACATAGGAGTTAGAAGTGCACAAGTCCAAGGCTAGCTCAAGCGTATTCCAGGTTGTGCAGATGTGACCATTGGGTATGAGTCAGTCAGGCACTTTTAACTTCAAGAGGAGCATGTTAAACATGTGCTCCCACTCCAACCCAGTAAGGTTTGCAACAAAAACTCTTGTATGCCAAAAATGTTAATGTACATTTTAGGGGATAGGTTACTATTTTTTGTTGTGTTGTTGCTACAGACTGAAGTTTGTCAAATGGTAACATAATCCCTTATGTGTTCTGGGTTTTGTTTTTAGATTACATAAATGCAGAGTTACAATAATTGTTAATGTTTATAATTCTTATTTTGTGTGTAAATTGAAAACTGCAAGATGTATCTACATGTGTCAACAGTTCAGTAAATGTAGCAGTTTTCATGTTTATGTACATGAATATAAGCTCTTGACGGTAGCTGATATTTGGATAAATTTAGTTTTTATGTTGCTATATTTTAGAGATTAACACCAGAATAAAATGTCATAAAGTTCATCTTGTGTTTCTTGCATTTTTATATTAGATTTTATATGCATGTGTATTTTTTAAATTATTTGATCCTTTTTTTAGCATTACAACAGTGTTTAAGTTGCATATTGTTGTATCTCCTTGATATGACATAAATAAAATACATTCTGTTTATAAACATTATTTCCTTGGCACTTGTGGAAATGAAACTTGTGCAAGTAAAACGGGAGAAAATGTTGAAGAGCTTAATAAATGCTTTCTGTATTTATACTAATAATTACTAAGGCAAGCCCAATTCAAGTTTTGTTCCAAGTGGGTGACAAAACATACTGCAGCAAACAAGGTGATAAGTCATTTTTCATTTTTTTTTCTTACATTTCTGTCCAACCTTTCTCCCACTATGGAATCCAAGGTGGTATACATGTGGTTTGCGGACAGTCATCCTTCCAGGCACCGACCCAGAACCAGATCTGCTTAGCTTCAGCAAGGTAGTGACTTCATGAGCTTTCAAACTATATACCCTGGGACCTTGGCAAAACTTCACTTAGTAGACTATTTATGACTTGTAATATGTCTGCTTACTGGCACACTGCAGACATGTGTGTTTTATGCACAACTAAAGGTGCTGGGTTTTGACATGCAGAGCCCATACACCAAGCCAAAACTCAACAACCAGTGGCAGATCTGGTCTCGGCAACCTGGTTGCTGCTGAACAGAGAGGCAAAACAAATAGCAAGTTGTTCAAGTGGAGAATCCTGTCTGATGGTTCGCCTGCACCTCAGCTGAGAAAAATCAACTAGAAGGAGGGGATGACAAGTAACAACTAATAGGGGGAACTGTAAGAAAGGTCAGACCAGATCTTACTTCAGCCACAAACTCCTTTTGCAGGAGGCATTTGAAACGGAGATTGCCGGGGGTGAGGGTGATGTAAACGGCAGTGGGGGTTGCATTTGGCAAGGGTTCTGGGATGAAGCAGCAGGAAGCGGAGAGAACTGCATGTGTGCTGGCTGGGAGGCTGCACACAAAGACCAGGAGGGTGACTTAGGCTTCTGGACAAATTAATGGAGGAAAAGCCCATCATGGAGGTAAAGCTTATCAGCAGCTACTAGCCACAATGGCCTTGTTCTGCCTCTGCGATTGGAAGCAGTAATGCTTTTGACTACCAGTTGCTGGACTTTCCACTCGTGCTCATCTCCTCCTTCTGGGCTTCCCATAGGTATCTGGTTGGCCACTGTGAGAACAGAGTGATGCAATAGGCTTCTCTTATGTTATTATATTTGAAAGTATCTAATATGCTACACTACAAAATCTGTCAACTCACTCATGAAAATGTGCTATTGTATGCGATCTCTCTCTCTCTCCCTTCCATCCTGATTCAACTGGGTTGCTTGTTGCTAACGGTCTACATCGGGGATAGCCAACATGATGACCTCCAGATATTATTGAACTACAGCTCCCTTCATTCCCAGCCAGCATGATCACTCATAAAGGATCATGGGAGTTGCAGTCAAACAACACAATGGTTGCCCCTGGTGTACAGAATGACTTGCTGCAGTATGAGTTTAACCTGTACCTGTTAGAAAGAGTTTAGGCTGTCTCCTGGGCAATGTGAATAACAAGCTGCTTCACATACCTTTCTTTGTGCCAAAAGCTCCATTTTCCAGATGTCCAAAAGCCCAGGGTTTTTTTACTATCCAACAGTGAATCAGAATGAAGTTAATGTAAAGTCTACTGCATCCCGAAAAGTTTGAGACAACTATTATGATGGCACGCCGTCAAAACATGAATGAACTAAACTATTAGGGGTTTGCTTTATTCTTATTAACAACAATGAGGTTTGGTCTATTGACTTAGGGGCTGGAATGGTGGCTGGCTGTTTATTTCTTTGTTTTCATATACCGTATTTTTCGCCCCATAGGGCGCACTGGCCCATAGGGCGCACCTAGGTTTTTTTGGGGGGGGAATAAAGAAAAAAAATTATTTCCCCCCCCCAGGCGCAGGGCTGGGGCTTCCCCCGACCCCAGCCCCCAGAACAGACTGCTATCCGCAGGGATGCAGGTAGCTCTCCGCAAGCCGTGGGAACTCCTGCGGGCTCCCAAGGCTTGCGGATAGCTTCCTGAAGCCTGGAGAGCGAGAAGCCGGTGCATCGGTGCGCACCAACCCCTCTTGCTCTCCAGGCTTCAGCGAAAGCCTGCATTCGCCCCATAGGACGCACACACATTTCCCCTTCATTTTTGGAAAAATACGGTAGATGTTGCAAGCCAGCTTCTCTTTGGTGTTGGAAAGCAATACTGAATGTGGTCTTTGAGCTGCTCTTCAGGCATTTTCACCAAGCCTTCTGAACAAACGTAAGTGGAGCTGCTTTTTGGTGTCTGTGACTAACAGGGTGTGTGTTTTAAATCCAGTCTCGGGTCTGCTCCAGTGTCCTGGCCTCCTTCCACCCTGGGCTGAAAACTGTGTGTATTGGGGTGAGCCAAGTCTCTCCCTCCCACATGTATTATAGTCCTATACTTTGAAAGCCTACAGTGCAAAATGGAAGTATGTTGGAGTTAGGATGGAAGATAGGGCAAGAGAAAAGTAATGGGATGGATATTTGTTAATGAATTAAAATTAGAACTAAAACTGGACAGACCTTGGGTATCCTCTGTCTTGCATTGCTTTCTGATTAAGTAACCTGCCTGGCAAGGCCCAGGGGCCCACCATTCCACTTAGATAATAAACACACGGACACAAATATTTTGAGTTAATGGGCTATATGGGATGCGGGTGGCGCTGTGGGTTAAACCACAGAGCCTAGGGCTTGCCATTGGCGGTTCAAATCCCCGCGACGGGGTAAGCTCCCGTTGCTCGGTCCCAACACCTGCCCACCTAGCAGTTCAAAAGCACGTCAAAGTGTAAGTAGATAAATAGGTACCACTCCAGCAGGAAGGTAAACAGCATTTCCATGCGCTGCTCTGGTTTGCCAGAAGCGGCTTAGTTGTGCTGGCTACAGTAAAGCTAGATGAGCGCCGCAATCACAGAGTTGTCCGTGACTGGACCTAATGGTCAGGGGTAACTTTACCTAATGGGATAAATAAGGCCACAGCTTTATTGGTTACAGATGTGAGTGGTTTGGATTAGACATTCGGTGAAACCAATTATATCCTGACTCCTGCATGCCCGCAGGAAGTCTTATAGGTCAACTGCAGGAAGTCTCTTAAGGGTCAACCACCGATAGGGGGAGCCGTTTGATATAAATAAATTAAGAGCATCCCCCAGGGTCCCCGATGAGGTTGTGGCATGGCCCTGGCCCACACCCAGGCTTCAGACAGGATCCACACCCCCAGATCCCTTTATTGGGATACCCTTAACGAGGAGAGGCAGTTGGAGGCAATAACCTCCCCTTTCCATGAACCAGGCTTACCCAATGCCTAACTGCCTGCAGCGGTCACGCCCCCTGGATCACCTGATTGGTCAGCCAGAGGGCATGACGCAGCTTAGAGTCTCGATGATGCACAGGAAGGTCACGGATGCCCGCCCACAACTCCACCTCCCTGGGAAGGGGAGTGGTCTTCCCACCATGTTGCTCAGGATATTTGCCTCCCATCTTTTGACTTAGAAAACTGCTACCCTGTTCAGAGCAAGCTGACAATGCTTTTAGCAGCCAAGTGACTTGAGATATGTCTGTCTACAGGGGCAGGGTTGGAACCTGTATGCAAAGCAGATATTCTCCTACAGAGCAATGGGATTTATTCAAAGTTAATATTGTTATAGATGGGGGGTGTTCCCCTAAACCCTAGGAATGAATAATGCTAGGATTTGGATTAATTGGGATATGGATTAAAACATAAACTGTAGAGTTGTGCTAGACAGGGAATTCCTGGGTTGGCTTGTGCCAGCAAACCAACCAGGCTGAGCCAGAGAAACAATAGAGGGCCATTAACTTCTTCCCCCAGGTGTGAACAGAGACTGGGGATTTGGGAGGTTGCCAGGGTAACAGCTCTGGGGGAAGGCAAGGGGTTTCTGAGAGGAAGAAAGGAGAGGAGCTAGGATCCATCTTTGAGGGAGGCAGACTGAAGGTTGCCTGCACTGCCGCTTCTGGAAATGTATAAGCCGTAAGATCTGGACTCCCTTCATGCAGACTGAAGGTGTAAATAGGTGAATAAATCATATTTCTTAAAGCATGACAGTCTCTGCCATGCCTTCTATTCTCCAAAGGGACACAGACCCTGTGTGTGTGCCTGGGACCCCATGGGCTCTTGCCACCACTTGGCAGAGAAAAGGACAGGCACCCAACTTTTGTAACAATATATTTAGGATTGCACTTTTGAGAACCTGTGAATGTTCCAGTAAAACCACATTAGTCATGAAAGAAGGAAGCTGGCTGCTTGTTATTATAGTCTTTGCAAACATGCCAAGGTGTTGCAGGAGGAGTTGGTTTAAAAGGAAGCCACAGTGTATATTTAGGGTAACGCTTGTATACTGCACAGTAATTAGGGGTGGAGATGAAGCAAGTGTTGAACTGAAACCATAAAGAATGAACTGTCTATTGTATTCATAATGCATTTCTGAATGTTGCATTGCACTTGTGGCTGTGTGAAGAACTGTTTACTTAATAAATTATTATTTCTATCCTAATTCTCTGCATGGTACGTAATGGTGGCTTATAAACATATATTTTAAATAGGAGCAACAATCATAACTACCAGAGACCTCTATCTTCCTAGTTAACCTTAAAACTCTCTTCAGTCCTCCAGGGATTCTTTTAGGATTGTCCATTCAGCAGAACTTCCAAAAATATAGCTCTCAACCTTTTCCTAGATCTCCCCCTTACTGCTGAACTTATGATTATGGGCAATCACCAAAGCAGTTATTGAGGGATTTCAGTCATTTACTTTTTAACTTCTAAACCCAGACTTTTCCATTTAAAAAACATGTCTGAGTACTTTTTAGACCGTGGGCACTACTGGTTTTATGCTGATTTATTCTAAGGATAATGATGTTTTAGCTGGTGTTTTCATTTTAGGTTATATTTCTAATTTGTACCCTGCCCAGAGGATTTATTGTTAAGGAGCAAGATAAAACTGCTGAATAAATAAATACGTAGCTTTAAGGATAGAACATTTTGGAAATAAAGACTAAGTCAGTATAGTGTGACAGCTAAGGCTGCAGTCATAACTCTCACTGAATTTAGCAAGAGTCTGAGTAAAGTTAGGGCAAGTCAACAAAGTATTAGTTTGGCGATTCTTATTGTGGTCTAACTCAAGCCACTGTTACCTCTGCAATATGAGGGTGATGGCATTAACTAATAATAATAATAATAATAAATTTTATTTATATCCCGCCCTCCCCAGCCGAAGCCGGGCTCAGGGCGGCTAACAACACCAAAATAGTGCAACATTATAAAAACATTATAAAAATTAATTAAAATCAAGATTGATGGCAACCATAAAGTTTTGTAAAGGTTGCCAAGGAGGGAGTCAGGCTGCGCCCTAACCAAAGGCCTGGTGGAACAGCTCTGTCTTGCAGGCCCTACGGAAAGATGTCAAGTCCTGCAGGGCCCTTGTCTCTTGTGACAGAGCATTCCACCAGGTTGGAGCCGCAGCCGAAAAAGCCCTGGCTCTAGTTGAGGCCAGCCTAACCTCTCTGTGGCCTGGGACCTTCAAGGTGTTTTTGTTTAAAGACCGTAAGTTCCTCTGTGGGGCATACCAGGCGGTCCCGTAGGTACGAGGGTCCTAGGCCGTATAGGGCTTTGAAGGTTAAAACCAGCACCTTAAACCTGATCCTGTACTCCACTGGGAGCCAGTGCAGCTGGTATAGCACCGGATGAATGTGATCTCGCAGCGAAGACCCCGTCAGGAGTCTTGCTGCGGCATTCTGCACCCGCTGGAGTTTTTGGGTCAGTCTCAAGGGCAGCCCCACGTAGAGCGAGTTACAATAATCCAGTCTGGAGGTGACCGTCGCGTGGATCACAGTAGCTAGGTCAGGGCGAGAGAGGTAAGGAGCCAACTGCTTAGCTTGGCGGAGATGAAAAAATGCCGCCTTTGTAATAGCTGCAATCTGCGCCTCCATGGAGAGGGAGGTATCGAAGATTACACCCAAACTCTTAACGGACGGTGCTGGCACTAATTGCACCCCCGCAAGAGATGGGAGTTGCCCCCTCAGTCCCATATCATCCCATCCCAGCCAGAGGACCTCTGTCTTCGAAGGATTTAACTTCAACCGGCTCCCACGTAACCATCCAGCCACAGCTTCCAAGCATCTGATCAGTGTGTCTGGGGCTGAGTCAGGATGGCCATCCATCAACAGATAAGAGTTGGGTGTCATCAGCATACTGATGGCAGCCCAGCCCAAAACTCCGGACAAGCTGGGCGAGGGGGCGCATAAAGATGTTAAAAAGCATCGGGGAGAGAATCGCACCCTGAGGCACTCCACACACCAAGGAGTGGCGCGATGACAATTCCCGCCCAAGCGCCACCCTCTGTCCCCGACCAGAGAGAAACGATCGCAGCCATTGAAGGACTGTGCCCTGGGTCCCCACGTCGGCAAGGCGGTGGTCCAGAAGTTCGTGATCGACCATGTCAAAAGCTGCTGACAAATCTAGTAGAATCAGCAGCCCCGACCCGCCTCGATCCAGCTGTCTACGAAGATCATCTGTTAGGGCAACCAGAGCCGTCTCGGTCCCATGACCAAGCAGACTACCTTAAAGCAGACTAGCTCTGTCAAATTACATGTTTATCCTACCTGTCTTCCACAGTCTTCAAAGGCACTATCCCTAAGACTCCTAGTCAATTCCCCATCTGATCAGAATTACACTTACTAGCTTTAGCAAGATTGCACCATCACACATATCCAGACCATGCCTTGCTTTAAGGATTATGGAGAAATATTAACATATTTAAATTACCTTAAGACCTATACAAATGCTAAGTGTTTTATATAAACCTTTCAGGGACAGTAAATGTTGATGTCTTTGATTTCAACTAAAAATGGGGTAAACATAGTACATACTAGCTTTTGATCCGTTTTTATTTTTTTTAAAAAAATGTAAGGCAGATTTATCGCCCAATCCTACTGTGAGGGCTTTCTTAGTTGCCATGCCTAGAATATGGAACATATTTTACCAAGGTTAGCTTTCTCCTGCTCTGTATCTCACTGTTTACTAAAAACCTTCGAATTTCAGCAGACTTTGTTGTGTGGCAGAGAATTCGCTTTTTAGGGAAGTTTTTAATGTTTGATGTTTTATTCTGTTTAATATTCTGTTGGGAGCCCCCCAGAGTGGCTGGGGAAACTCACCCAGATGGGCGGGGTATAAATAAATTATTATTATTATTATTATTATTATTATTATTATTATTATTAGTTTCTATGCTTGGTTTTAACTGTTGAGCCAGTATCCTTGGTTGTTTTAAACTGTTATTTTTATGAAATTGTAACTTTAAACATTGTAAGCCACCCTAGGCATTGCTTTTGCATCAGTTAAATAAAAGTTTACCTGGAAGTCTTACTGCATTAAGTGAATCTATAAGGAAAGAATTATGGGACAAGGCTGCTTGTTCCAGTAACGGGCAGAAAAAAAGTTGACCAGATGGTTCAATGTGGAAAATTCAGCCAATTCTATTCAGCCTACTTGCTCTTGTTTCCTGGTTTATAATTCCCAGCTTTCAAAATTTGCTTGCCTAACCTTCTTATTTCCTGAAGCTTTATTTCCTTACAGAAGCTGCACTGTCAGCATTCTAATGCTAACAACTTCATCCTGAACAATTGAAATGTTCACAAACCTTCCATGACATCGCTGCAGTTTAGCCAATGGGTGGAGTAGTGGTGAGGGAGAGAGTGCATGGCTGACACACTTTGAAAAGCTTTTCGTTATGCAGATAAGTGCATGCAAGTCAATTTATTTCTTGGCATGCCTTAACACAGCACATGCAGCCACCACTTGAAAGTACAAAGAAAGGACTGAAATATGCAACGAGGCAAAACTATTAACCATTTAGCTTTGTAAATATAGTAGAATAATTCGTAGCAAGTGTGTGGTGTCAACAGGGCTGAGCCTTTTAAACTTCCTGCTGCATCTGTCTCTCAAGTTTGGGCATGTTTGAATCAGATCTCCCTTTCAAAGGTAGGCTGGCACATTGCACTTTCTCCAGTCGTGTAGTTTTGCCCTTAACAGTGCATCTCTGTGGGAGGAAAGGAGCGTACTTTTCATACTGACCCGCTTTTAACACCTTCTGGAATACAGCTTGGAGAAATCCCTGCTTTCGTGAGCATTGCTCTCACTTGCTTCCATAACCTCTGCTCCAGCCTTATTAAAAACCACGGAACTTTTAAGACAAGCAGAGGTTAGAAACACACCAAAAGACCTCAGCTTCAGGGCATATTTCCCCCTGGCACTAATAAATAAGACGGCGACCCCCACTCGCCCCATTTTGAGACGAGGCAGAAGGGCTCTGGGAAGCTCAAGGCGCGACTTCCGTGTTCGCGGGAACCGTCCCCTTTTCCAGAAACCCAACTCCGACACGGAGGGATATTACCGTTACCCCCACGAGGAACTCTTCCCGAGAGGGGAAAACCTTTTCGGTTGACCGAACCGACGCAATGCTGAGGCCAAAAGAGAGCGGAATGCAGGCCCCAACAACAGCGGCTGGGGGGGGGGGTAAAGCACTGACCGTCACGTCTGAACGCTCTAACCTCGAGCGATTCGCGGTTAGCGCGCTTAAGAGGCATGAGGCGAAGAAGCGAGCGTTTCTGCTCGTGGCCGCCGTCGCGGCTGTTTCAAAACTGAGGCGGGTGCTGCGCGCCAGGAGCCGAGCCAAGGGGGCGGGGCCTCGTGTGTGAACTGAGGGAGCCGCGGCGGCGGCGGGTGAAGTTAGCAGATTTATTTTCATTTCCCCCCTTCTCTCTCTATTTTTGCGGCCGCCCTGTCAGGAGTCCCCCTCACCCCCCGCTCCGCGGGGCTGCCTGACAGGGAGCTGGAAGCCGCTCCTGCCGCCTCCTCGCTTTCCCATTAGCAACTCCCGCCCACCGGGTCGGGGCCTGACTGACAGACCCGCTTCTCCTTTCTTTCCGAGCTGGTGGGGAAGCGGCGGCCCCGCGCCTCAGTTGCCAGGTCGGTCTGCCGGTAGCTCCCGCCTCCCCTCCTCCGGAGCTTCCCATGCAGGGCGCTGACGAAGAGGAGCCGCCAAGCGCCAGGTAAGGGACGTGCGCCGCCTGCCAGAAGCAACAGGCTGTGCGGGGTCGGGGAGACGGTTCCTTCGCAGAAGTTTATTGGAACCGAGAGAGAGAGAGCAGAGCTTTGGGCTTCGAGGGCGGGGCGGGGACGCCGCCTGTCAAGTGGAAACTCAAAAAAAAAAAAAAAAAGGGATCAGGGTTTTTTGTTGTTTTTGCTCAGCTTGAGCTGAGGGAACTTCGCTGGCACTGGAAAGACCAAAACAAAAGCAGCAACCCGCCCAGAGCGTTTCCAGAAGCGGCGCCCCCCCCCACCCGAGGCGACGTCGTGTTCTCGGAAACCCCCAATCATGTGCCGAGGACGGAAGGTTTAAAAGATTCACACTGGCAAGGGGAGCTCCTCCTCCCCCCCCCCAAACTCTCTAGCTTTTTTATTGTGAATGCAGAAAACGCCCATTGTGGGCTGAAGAGAGGGAGGCTATATAGTATTTGGCGATCGCCAAACGGTTTGGCTAAGTGACAGAGCTGGGCATCTTCCTGCTTGGAGGGGGGTGGGCACCTCCATCAGGAACTGCTCCGAGTGCCGGCAAATTTCTGACGAGTTATCCCCATTAGTCACTAGCTGTAGGATGATAAGAAGCGTCCTTTCCTCCCTTTTCTGATAAAAGTAGGCTGTTGTCCACGAAGGCTCTCGCAGTAAATCAGATGAGTTTATTTTTAACAGGCGCTCCTGTTTGCAGGTTTGCCTAGTTTATCCTCTCGTTTGTTCCTTGATGAGTTATAGAACTGTAGAGTTGGAAGGGACCCCTGAGGGTCATCTAGTCCAACCCTCTGCAACGCAGGAATCGCAACTGTCACACATGAGAGATGGCCATCCAGCCTCTGTTTGAAAATCTCCAAGGATTGTCCACTTGCTCTTCTACTATTTTGCACTAGCTAAGCATGTCAAATAAAAACAACAACAAAAAGAACTTCAGTAATGGCATGGCTGAATGCTTAGTACAGGAATGAGAGGAAATAGGGTTGACATGAAGAATGTCTTCATGTGATCCAGTTCCATGTTCATTATGACAGCATGAATATGACAGACTGACAGACATGTTGACATGTTGATAGGCTACGTTGTGGTATAGGTGCAGAGCTTCAAGTCAACAATTGTGGTTCCCAGAACAAGTAACAAGGCTTCAGATTTGCATGTACTTAGTTCATGCAACATCACAGCTGCGGAATGCATAGTGTGAAGTAGTCTTTAGAGCAGAGATGGGTAATCTGTTGGACTGCAACTCCCATCATCCATGACCTTTGGCCATACTGGCTAGGACTGATGGGAACTGAAGCTTAACAGCATCCGAAGGGCAAGAGGTTCCCCATCCCTGCATCAGAGGCAGCCTTAAAGTAATATATCTTTTATGTTAGTGGTTTTTAAAATTAAATGGTATAAAATTTCAGCTCTACAATTCTATGACACTCTCTTTAAAAAAATAAGACCCAAATTGGCTTGCTATCTGACTTTCAAAAGAACTTGTTTAATTAAGCATTTTTCTTAACCTGCCTTAGAAATATTTGAAAAGTGACAGTAAAGTACATTTCACACTTCCTAAAGACTCAATTGATTTATGGTACCTTGTCTTATATCGGAAGAATAGAACTTGGACCTTCAGATGGTGAAATCAAGGAGACTGTTCCTGCAAGTTAGTTTGTATTGGCATGCTCTTTCACTTGAAAGCAGATTGAAAGTTTACATCGATACTTAAATGATACAGCTCTGTCATCTTTTTAAGATGACACAAGCTGTAGTGACTTATGATAGGTGTGGCAGACATATACTTGCTATATTTTGTTTATGAGCATCTTATTATCTAATAAAGTGGATCTGTAGTGACATGTCTTGGTTCAAGACTTCTGAACTGAACTGCCATGTCTTGAATACTGAAATAATATGTTTCAATATTCCTATCTGTTGTTGCTAATATATGCAAATATTAAAGGGAGGATCTAAATCTTGAGTGCAGTGAGACTCTGGGACAGCACATACACTAAAATAGTTGAACTTCGACTATATCCGGACCTCCCCTGTTTTAATCAGGACTGCAAAGTTTAAGCCCTCAACAGCCATAATCACTAGGAAAATAACCTCCCCTTCAACATTTACCTTAGAAAAAAGCTCCTATTGGTGCCATTGAAAATCACCCCAGTGCTTAGTATTAATCTTGCTGAGAAACACTGATGATTCTGCACACTCCACATTTAATTTAATGTGTAGTTAGGCCCAGAGAAACAAAGTACTAACATGCTCAAGTACATGCTGAGAAATGCAGAAATGCAAAACATGTTTTTAAGAAAACCTAAAGAGGGGAAGAAAATAGCCCAATGAGGACTGAACATGCTTAGTGAGCTTCAGGAGCCCTTTAAATCTTACAGTATTCTGGTGTAGGAAGTGGTTCCTTGGCTGTCTGGCACCCTGAACATGGGTGTTTCTGTTGAGGTGAGGAGGATATATTGAAACAATTTGTTGCAGGACTCACTTGGGAGAACATAGTAGGAGCTTCATAATGGTGACCTGAAGTGTCTAGCTGCTTCTTTTATTATAGCTTAGAAACCAGTATGCCTAGAAGAAATGCATGCCAGGTTAAAAAACAAAACAAAAAACCTAAAAGGTTTTATGACACCTTCAAGAATAGCAGGTTTATGGTAGCATAAGGTTTCATGGAACAGAGCCAGCCTCAGATGCCTAAAGTGTTCCCCTCACCAGTTCCAGGCATCACCAGTTACTGTTGTTGTGAATACCAACTGACTTTATCCTTAAGATTGGCAGACGGGGCATTGCTTGTTATCCTTATGAGGATTTGTTGTGATGAGGGGACTTGAAGAAGACCTCTGTAGTGGGGCCTCAATTCTTGAACCGTCTCACTCTGGAGTTCCATCTTTTCCCTTTGCTGTAGGGATTCTAAAAACATCAACTAAAGATGTTTCTGTTTACCCAGGCTTTTCCCATCTTACATGGTTACTGTTACCTTATGAATATTTTAACTTTGTAATTGTAATGCTGTTATCATGTTGCTAATCCTTTGTTTGTGTATTGCCCTGGGCTCTGGTCAAAGAAGGGTATTCATAAATATAAATAATAATAATAATAATAATAATAATAATAATAATAATAATAATGGTGAACAGTCTTATATACTTCTTCAGGTTTGCACAGAAATGTCACACAGGTGATGCCTATTGCATTTCCTGTCTTTTGGCAGCACTTTGCGTAAATGATTGAAGTGGATTCTAGTCCAGAAAAGCTTATGCCACAGTAAGGGAGAAATCCAAAACCAAGATCTGCCCGGATGAGTGGAATTTGGAATAGGTGGATCTCTGGTTGTCGCTCATCAGCTGGACACCTCAACTCCACCATCGTGGCTCACCTGAAGCCTTGGCAGGGTTGGTACAGGGTATAGGAGCACTTACTCCTATTCCAAACTCAATTAAGCTTGGCCACGTAACCTAGCAACCTAGCAGAATTTACACTGGCAGAAAGGGTGGTGTAAGTCAAACTCTGTTTAAACGCTTGTTTTCCCTCTGCCAGGCTTAGATCATTTTAAAATAATTATTTATTAAATTGATATCCTGCCATTATTCACAAAGTATCCCAGCTGCTAAATTGGGATAAGTTGCACTAATATAATTTACCCCAGGGTAATTTACACTGGATTCTTATAGTCTGGATTGCTTTGTTCATCTGTTAGTTTTTAATGTGCTATAATACATCACCAGATTTTATATAAAAGTAGAGGATTTAATAGTACTCTGGCACCACCTCGTCGCTTCCAAAAGTCCTAGGTTTAGGTGCAGTCTTGGCAAGAGGGTTGATGTCTTGACTATCTAAACTGATAGCTGATGTCTTGCTTCAACTTTATTCTTCTTTTGAATGCATTTGTACAATTGTGCATGACAGACCCAAGTGTGGTGGCTTGTTGTGAGTTATGAATACCCAGTAAGCTTCTACTGCAAAGTCTCATTACCCTATTCTGCAAGCATTTATCTATATTATATCATCACAGATAGTCCTTTGACTCTTTGAGAGTATATACCGTAGTTTTGGAAGTTTCAACACTCTCCATGTTGGATTAGGGCCAATAGAGAGATAATTACTTAGAAAAGAAGGGCAGTTTTCCTAAGAGAAATGTGACTTTTTTGTGGTTGGAGTTTTGAAACAGCTTCCAATTAGTATAGTTTATGTATCTGTCACTCACATGAGGGGTTTTAAACATTATTACATTTGTCTTTCAGGGCAGAGACCTGGCTCACACAACATACTAAACCTAAAACAAATCTTGTATTTTTGATCATTTTGATACATGGCCTGATAGCTTCTGGACTGTATTATTGTAATGTACTCTACATGGTGTATTCAGCCTTTGAAGTGTATTCAGAAACTTAAGTTGATCTAGAATAGAGTAACTAGGTTGTCAACTGCAGTTGGCTACATGGCAGAAAGCACATCTCATCTGTGCTCCCACCCACTGTTTAGGCAGAACTCAATGTACTGGTTTGGACTTGAAAGTCCTAAACGTTTTGAGATCAAGAAGATATCTTGATCAAACTTTGGCACATGCAGCCACTATTCTCTACCTTGCATTTTATCATTTTGTACATCATTTTTAACAGGATCTGAGCATGTAACATGTAGTTTGAATGTCTAGGCTTCTGTAAAGTGCTTGTTTAAATATATTGATGTTGGGAAAAGACCACTAAGTTGGTCAGAACACTTGATTAGTAAGTTGTTATCTTTGGGAAAACTTATTGAGGATGGTTGATTTTGTTTTTAGGGCTATTTATTCCTAGTAGTATTGATGTTGCAAGAAGCAGACCTAAAAGATCAGTCCTGCAAATCTAAAAGTATTTAGCTAACATACAATGATGTAGAATTGGGGACCTATATATCATTTATTGACTTTTAAGGGTTTAAAGCAATGGGATATCCATACTTGGTACGTCTTCACTTTTTTGTTTAGATACTGCTGCATCCAGCTGGTATGATGAATTTTGTTTTAAGTATGAGGGATACTGTGCATTACCTTTTTTTATGTGGAAAATAATTGGGCAGAAATCCTTAGGATGCAGTTCTATATCTGCTTACCATTGAATAAGCACCATTGAACCCAATGACTTTTTCTGAGTAGACATGTGATTGCACTGTAAAATTTTCGTTTCAGCTATTGAAGTTTTTAATAATATTCCCTACAATTGTGTTACATTAAAGAGGAGACCACATAGGTACTTCAGGAAGGGGGGGGGGAATGAAATGGAATCCCCTTCCTCCCCACAAAAAAGTGTACTGTATATCCCTCTGTCCGCAATAGCAAAAGTTTCCATTTAAAATATCAATTTTCAGTGCTGTATTCCTAAAGTACAATTGACAATCAAGAACTCTCCTTGCAGATTCTTAGCCTGTTAGGTTTAACTACACATAAGTCACCAACAGCCAGGACCCTCCTATTTATCACATGCTTGTGTGTTCAGATGTGTGTTTGCATACATACATAAGGAGGAAAGCCAGAGTCTGAGGATGTATTTGGTGGTGTTACTGCAGATGATGTTGGTGTGCTGACTAATCTATACCTGCTGGGACATGTTCATGAAATTATTTTTGCAAGTGGCTTCAAAGCAGATGCCATATATTACTTGGGTGTAGCCCATCATTTGATTCTGTGGTTGTATTTTTCCCTTCTGTTTTCCAGAATAATATAAACAAAATAACTAGTCAAGCAATGAGATGTATATGTGCTTTATTTGGAACTAGAGTAAGTTTCTTGTACAAAGTGAGTAAAATACAAACATACTTAGTTACATCAATTGCTGATGAATTGTGCATTGGATTTCCACTTGCATAATTGGACTTCACCTCCATCTCCCCCCCCCCACCACATAGCTTCCTGCATGTCACCCATATCTGCTCTCACCAACACTCCTGCCCTATCTTCTTGCATGTATTTCCCTGTATGCTTAGCCCCCGATCCTCCCTACATGGCATGAGGAATGCCTGCAGGGGTCTTTTACTCATGTTCACTTTAATGGACGCAGAACCCTCTGTGTTATCAGAGGCCCTATAAAGGAGGGTCCCCAAACACAGAGAGGTCCTTTCTGTTTATGAACCTTCTGTAGAACCTTCTGGGCTACTTACTTCTGGGCTTTGGAAGGCTTTGGAAGAACAGACGTTTTAACAAAAGGGAATGTGTGCATAAGGGCCAAGCAGGTCAGGAAACAGCTGGTTCAGTGCTAATGATGGAATCTGTTAGTATCAATGGAATACTTGCATGAAAAATAGCTGTGCCTTAACATTTTGTGGAAAATACAGTTAATGGCTTTCCTCATAATCTTTTCTAGATGCATGGTGTTTAATTCACTAGCACAAGACACTGGGCTGTAGTGTTTAGGGTTGCCACTTGACATTGTTAACCCCTCTGCAGGTTTTCTGCTCTGTGTCTTGTTTCTCTTCTTCTTTCACTATTTCTGTTATGGGCGTCCTAGGGTGTTGTTTATTTTTGTATTCAGTTTATAGCATTCCTTATTAATTTATTTTGCTTTCTACAATATTTTGGCTTCATTTTTTTCTGATAGCACACGACTGTATCTTTCCATTCTTGACATCACTGCCTTTTTCTAATATACTTGCTTGCCTTGTAGTTGTGTTCTCATGGATGTCTTTTTAAAAATGAAATTTATACAAAACTGAAATTTCTTATGACATCATACTTCCACTTCTGTCTCTTTTAACCTTTTATTTTTGTGGGGGAGTTGTGTAAAGAAATCCCCATTTGTTTGGAAGTTTAATTCTGATGTTTCTTTTCATCCTTTTCTTTTCCTTTTCACTTCTCACTCTTGCATATCTTTGAGCTTTGGGGGTATTAGTTGAAAATAAAAGACAGACTGGTTGATTATCACCCACTGTCTGCACTTCATTATTGCAGTGCCCTTTTATATAGGCTTATCATTTCTTATCTTCAGCTGCTTTCCTTTCTTAAATTTTGCTGCTCACATTGGTTTTTATTAGGTCTAATTTTTATCCAGGTCTCTCCTCTTTTTTCCTGAATTGGGCTTAGTTTCCATGTAGACATCATTTTTGCTAGCTTATTTATCTTTATTATAAACATTCTTCTTATTTATCTGGTCACTTTATATTCCCTGTCTCTTTTTGCCTTATAGTATGCTTTTCTTCTTATTTTTTCCTTGTGATATTCCTTATCTTTGGAGTGCATCATCTCCTGATACTAGAACATAATCCTCAGTTTTGATTTTCCAGTAGGGTTTAAAGGTATGTTTTTGTTTTTAAATATAACTTGTTAAATAAGGTTCTTCCATGTACCTTTGCTTTTACTATTATTATTAAAGTATATGCATTTGATTATAGGTCAGGGGATGGGCCTGTCTCTATTTTCATTTGTTATGCTATTTCGTTTTATTCTGAAAGCACTTAAGAAAGTATTATTCCAGGAAAAGCAAAGGAGCAGAGTCAATAAAGAAGTGGCAACTTTTCTTTGCTGATGCAACTTATTGGCAAATTCTGTCTTTGACTGTGATTCTCTTGAAAGAAACTTCTAGTTTGCATTGTAACTTGTGTGTCTCTTGGTGGGCTGTGGAAATTGCCTGGGCTGAGTTCAGGCTTTATTCATAACCAACAAGCCACCTTTGTATTGGAGCCCTCATTCATTGTAGTTTGGCAGTAATTGTGGTCGGTAATATTTTATGGTAGCTTCTAAATCTACTTGCAATTTTATTTGAAAGACCTTGTAAGGAGGGTGAATATTGCTGTCACATTTACAGTGCTAAAACTTAATGGTAGAAATTGAATATTATATTATAGTAATGAGCTAGCTCTGAATGCTGCTTTTCAAGCACTTCTGCTTTGCATAGCCTGTGGGCATAATCCTACTGACACCAACTGTCTTGGCACACACTCAGAGATAAAAACAAAAGGCAAATTGTGTTAGCTGTTTTGAGGAGGGGATAGTTGACAAAACAAGGCCTAACATTCAGTTGACTTATTTATCATACAACTAAAACTCTGCTTGTTTCTCATTTCCTTTATCTTCACCTCAATCATTCATGACAAATATACCTTAGCCCAACTTTTTGCATAGTAGAAAAATCAGATTCCTCTGTTGGGGGCTTACAATTGCAACAAACATTAATGGATATCAGATTTGTTGTTTTGCATCTTTTGCATTGTTCTTTGCTCCTTGTTGCTGCTGAGTTGCTGCCAGAGTTCAGAAGCTTAATTAAGAATATGGGGGAGGATAGAACAGTATCACATAGCATTGACAGTAATGTCATTGCAATGCTGTGTGTGTGTGTGTTTCTTTGAAGTGGCTTTAAAATGAAGTATGCAGAAGTAAGTGTCCACCAGCTTCAGAACCCACCCCCCACTGTAGTTGACTCTGATGCTTGCCAGACTGCTAGCAAATGGAGAAGAAAGAAAATGTATCTGGACAGGGGTGCTCTTAGTTCTACCTTATTTGTGGCAATTCATGGCCTACCTTCTAACTGCTACTAATAGCGAAAGCAATCTTGTTCACTTGCACCGAGGAGACAATAGTAAAAATTTCATCGATATGTGGAAGTGTACATGTGTAAATTGTTTTCTTTAATTGCTCAATCCAGGCTTGTATTTTCTTTAAGGGCAATGAACACTAGTAGACCTGCCATTCTTATAAACAGCCCTACAGTGATAAGCCAGTGTGCCCAAAGAGAGGCGGAAGAAAACACAGCATGGTAAGGCAACATTTTTTCTTGGATTGTTGCATTTCTCATGAGAGAAAGAATACACATGAGGCAAATGGATATTGTAGTTTTGAAATAAGGAGGACAAAGGAAGAACGTGATATGCAGCCTTCATTTTGAATGGAAAGAATACAATATTTACATTTGTGCCTTCAGTTTAGTAACCCTAGGCTAGTTTCTACACATCAGAGGGTCTTGTAGGGGTACAATGGATTCAGGCCATTTCAGATGTGCTGATGATGTGTTTGTATGTCACATTTCAGATACACAATGGGAGGGGGTTCCCATCCTGCATATAGGAAACTACTATAGCAGGGACTGGACTGGGATAGAAGTCCCCACCCCCCTTGCTAGTTTTCTGTTAGCATAATATAAGCCTGGTGCATGCAATCATTTATTCCTCTTTAAGCTGTATTCCAAGAGGACTTTTGTCTGTGTAGCAACTTTATACAAGGCCAGTCACTCCCTGCAGTGAGCCTTCTGAGCATGTTATACAGGCATTCTACTCATTAGATAGATAGATAGATAGATAGATAGATCAGTGTTTCCCAACCGGTGTTCCGCGGCACACTAATGTGCCGCGAGCTGTTGCCTGGTGTGCCGTGAGCGAGTCCAAAAAAGGTTGGGAAACACTGGTTTCTCTTTCAAAAAGGAAACGTGGGTTAAAGCGGCGCCGCCGCCTCCCACTCACTTTCCTGCTCTGGCTTCCCTAACAGTTTTCCGAGTTGCGTCACTGGATCCAGCCCCCTTTTCCACATGTGACACGGGAAAGGCAAAGGCCTTTGAGGCACCAGCGCGAGAGGCTGCAGCCTGGGAATTCCCTCGCCCTGCCCAAGGGAAAGGCAATGGCCGGCCCCACCAGGGAAGCACAGGAACTCTGGGCTCGCTTTCGTTCGGCCCGCCTGGCTGGGCCCTTCTTTGCTCCTCCCTACCACAGAGACGAAACCGCTTCTCGCTCGGTATTCGGGCCAGCCATAGAGGTGCCGAGGGGCAGAGCGCCCGGGCCAATGGCGCTGTCTTATTGACCGGAACTTCCGAGGTGAGCGTGCGGTTGGCCGCTCTAGGCTTTCCCCGCCCCTTCTCTCTCGGCGGCGCCTGGACTTGCGAGGAAAAGCCGGAAGCCGCGGGACTTGGGGCCACTCGGGTCTCCGTCTCCCTCGCCTGCCTCCTCTCCATGGCACCGGGCAGCGGGGGACCCGCCAGTCCCCGGAGCCGCCTCCGCAGCGGGACGGCAGCAGCGGCGACGGCGGAGCGGAGGCGGCGCCGAGGAGAGCGGTGACGCCGCCTCTGCCGCTCCCGCCGCTGCGCCTCCTCAGGCCCGGCCTGGGCGCCCTCCGCCATGGGCTCCCTCTTCCGCAGCGAGGCGATGTGCCTGGCGCAGCTCTTCCTCCAGGCGGGCTCGGCCTACGAGTGTCTCCGCGCCCTGGGCGAGCACGGCCTCGCCCACTTCCGAGACGTGAGTTGAGACGCGCCTGCATTTGGTGCTTCATGGAATTGATACGCTGCTTGATTGTCGGGTGGGGGGGGCGTGCCGAGAAGGAACCCTTCAAAGCGGTTTACAAAAAAACAGAACAATGAAATTATCACTTTTTAAAAAACAACTATAACTTTCTCTTCTTCCCCAACCCTTGTCGTTGGAGGAGTCCCTCAGTCCCTCGCTTTGCTGCCTCCTCCCCCCCCCTAAAGCTTGGAGGTTCCCCGGCAAGGGGGAGGGAAAAAAATTGAAAGTTACACTTTCGTGCATCCCTCCTGGCGTGACGCTGCGTGCTGACGTCACGGGGCTGTAATGGTGGTGTGCCTCGAGATTTTTTTCATCAAACAAGTGTGCCTTTTCCCAAAAAAGGTTGGGAAACACTGGATGATAGATAGATAGATTCATACCAGGAAATGCTGGGGGAGAGCTGGATAGTCCTCATGGCTTGTGGTGAGACCCTCCCCAGAGCCCAAAGAGGATGTCAGTGAGGGCAGAGGAAGTCCCAAAGAGATTGGAGGTGCAGTGGGGCTTTGTTTAGGCTGCTCAGCCTCCCTGCCTAACACCTGGTGCATGGGGTATCACAGCAGCAGCAGCAACCTCTTTTCTGCACATCCTCAAGTCTCCAGCTGGTCCCAGAGTTTCAACTCTCGATATTTTGATTTGAATTAGAGAGAGAGAGGGAGGGGAAAATAGGTATTTAGAGGCTTTTTGGTGGGTGCCTCCTACTTTACGTGATTTTACTTATCTGCGTGAGGGCCTGGAACGTAACCGCTGCATAAGTGGGGGGATCCCAATCTCAATGGAGCATAGAACACATGTAGAGCCCCTCTTCAGTATTGGGAAATAAGTTTTCTTGGACAAACTGCAGAAGTCCGTACAAATTGGAGTGACTTGAGTGATATTCAAGCTTTCAGTGACTGCCAGGTATGTTATTCATGTCATCACTGATTTTCTGTTTATCATGTATTAGAGCAAGATAGGATTAGGAGTGCAGCTGTAGCGAGTTTCCACAAGCAAGGGTCAAATCCTAATAGGGCAGAAGGGTGACTAAAGCTGTACCTTTTTAATTCCCCTCTACTTCATTTGAAGCAGTGCTAGACAGGGTGATTATCTACTGTATTTGCCCACTACTACTTTTCAGGAAAACTGGAACCCTTCATTCTGTTACTTTTTATGTTTTGAGAACACATTGTGGACCTAGAATTTGGAAGGAGAGAGATTAAATTCTTGCATTCTGTATGTAATAGCTGATTACAGAACTGGTTTAGAGATGAAAAGCTATTTTTAATGTACCCCCCCCATTGGCCTTGAATTTGTATCATTTCTAACTGTATTATCCCACATTTTCTAGTGAGCAAAGGCAGAATTCCAGTCTGTTTAGTTTTTGTCCCATTTACAAGATGATAGTATTCCACATGGAACTGACTCTGTTTACATGTGCAAGACAGACTCGAGTCATGAACCAGGAGTTTTCTTAGATATTTGTGGAGATGGATCTAAAAAAAAACTAAGCCATAGTTTTCTCCACTATGCATTATCCAGTACACTTCTAAGATCCATTTCTCAAACACATTAAATGAACACATAACAAGTAATTTTTTGTTCTTTTTAAAAAGTATTTTAAGCAGTTTTTATGGCTTGTTTGTAAATTATGTTGAGAGGTACAGTATGTAAGAGTTGATTTATAAATTAATAAATAACCACAAGTAGAAGTTAAAAAACACAGGTCTCAATACAGATCTTTGGGGACCCCCACTTAGATTTCTCCTACCAGCATGAACAAGATGGGAGTTGCAGTCCAGCAATCACTGGAGGACTACAGACATTTAAACTCCTGTTTAACACTTTCATGCTCAAATCAACAAGGTTTGTTTGGATGGCCACCAAACCATTAATGGCAGGATTTTTCTTTCTCTGCCACTATCATATTCTCAAGTGATATTGTGTTGTGCTGATTGATTTCATATTTAACTCTCCTCAATTGATGTTGATTTGTGTGTGTGATTTCTGAAGCTTATAATGAAGAAGTAATGAGAGAGTAATCTTTTCATGCCTTATGGATGTTACATTAAGTACTGTATAGCAAAGCAGTAATGTTCAGCAAATTAAAAATCTTCTGTTCTGGAACACTGTGGAATAAGTTCACATTTAATACCTTGCTGTACATGTTGTGTCCCTAACAGCAGTAGATTTAAGTTCTTATAATAGAAACAATTGCATGGGATTCTAAAGCTCTTGGAAGCTGTTGTTGCAAGAAAATGGGCAAAGAGCCTGTTAAGTTGAGGATTCACTTGGAGAACATGAGTCACATAGCGTAACAGTTCTGGTACTGCACGCCCAGAAATGACTGCAAAACATTGTTTTTTAATGGTTAACATGATGGCAGTCCAGAAGGTGATCTCAGTCTCTTATATATGCTCTCAGAAAAATAGGCCTTATGACAAAAGGAAAAGAGGTTCCAGAAGCAAATAAAAATTCACATGAACTTCAGGCTTAAGTGGAAAAATACTCAGAACAGACTAACACGATAAAAACATCATGGGGATAAAGATTCACAGAAAGCAGTTTATTTGACATTCGCTCATTACCTCTGATGTTTGATGCAGTTACTTTTTTGTCACTTTTTTATTATTTCTTTGTTTGACCCCTCAGAATTACTCCTCCTCATAGAAATAAACGTTAAATTAACAAGTTACCTTTTTGTGTGCGTGTGTTCTTCACTCCCCTTCAAAACAGTGACCAGCGTACATGCCCCCTTTCAATGCAGTGACCAGCGTACATGACCCTTACAGTGTAGCGGGCGGGCGGACAGGAAGGTGACGTCGGGACGGTGCGTGACTAACGCGTGCACCACCCCCATGCGACGTCACAGCCAGTACAGCGCCCGCCACAGTAGAGAGTGTCGGGGTGCACAATGCGCCTCCTCCCCTCGCTAGGATTCGCCCCGGAGCCACGGCAAAGGTGTAAAATAGCCACATGCGGCTCTGGAGCCGCGGGTTGCAGACCCCTGGTATAGTATAAAGCCGTAGCCTGGTATGGGGAAGCTGCTTAACATGTACTTTATGTTCCCTAATTTGAGCAAAGTGCTGCACACAGTATATAAATTTACATGTTTTTGACACTTCAAAAGATCAGTTCCAAAGTTAATAGCTTCACTGCGGTGAAACATTGATTGAGAATTCAGTTTGCTTTCTGTTCTGGCTCTCTCTACTTCCTCTTTTTGTTGTGGCACAGTTTTTAGCTATGTGGATTTTAAAGTATTGCACAAAAACACTGAAACCAAGTAAGGGAGTTGCCATTTCCATCAGGAATTGCCAAATATTTGCAGAAGTGCAAGAGAAACAATATTCCACAGAACAACTTTTGGGAAATTCTTGGCAGAAGTAATAGTATAGCCATTACATTTAAAAAGATGTCTGGTGCAGCTTAACTCATCCTTTTCTACTTTGTCTCCCCTTGTTGGATTGTTTATCAAATAATTTGTCAGCTGACTCTGCCTAGGAGGCATCTTGAGATGTGGCCTCAGTCATGTTTCATAAAATAGTAAGGTTGGAACTTAGATCATCCAACCCTCATCTAAGGATAGGACTGCAGAATGAGGATGGGTGATGTTACAGGAATAGCTAACCTGTGGCCCTACAGATGTTGTTGGGCTCCAATTCCCATCAGCCCTGGCCAGTCTGGCCACTAGTCAGGGATGATGGGAGTTCTAGTCTGGGGCAGGAGGGTCAGAGATTGGCCACCCATGATTTAAATATAGGCCAGCTAGCTAACAGCAGATTGATAGTGGGACAGGGCAGACACGGACACTATGTCGGGGGTAGCAAACCACATGGGCCAGTTTTGACAGGTGAGTGGGGCAACCCATCTGTCAACCACACTGCATCATTATGACATCACATGATTGATAGGTGGGCTGTTCAACTCACCTGTCCCATTCACCCATGGAACCACAGCACAAGGGCTGTTGTGAGCCCTCCCTGTGCTATTCCTTTCTACCTCCAGTATGGCTATGGAGCAGAGCTTCAGACAAGTGTGGATGGAGTGGTTGGTAACACTTTCCAACTCCTTATCTGTGCTTTCCCTTCTGCCTTTAACATCAAATTGGCCTACAGCCATTAGATAATGACAGTGGTTATTTAAGTATACATCAAGGAATATTTAGAGGTGGTCTTGCAAAAAGGTGGTAAAATATAACTTGTATTACATTGATGAAGTGCATTGTTCAATGCATTTGTTTGTATAGTTTTAACAATGAGCTTGACTCTAACATCAAAAAATGTTTTTGGGGAAATGTGGGGAAGCAATGGATGTGACTGACTAAATTGACATTGTCTTGTATGGTTGTAGATATTCAGGTGCAGAGAATAGTAACTAGGATCAAAGTCTTCTCAACCCCCCACCCTCAAAAAAAGTATTCTGAGATAGAGAATTAGTCTGGATTGTTCCAAAACACACATGTCAGAGCCACCCGTTGGTCCCAGCTCACAAGAGACCCAAGTCCAATCCAGTTTATTTACAAAAGTCTTTATTGAAGATCATTGCTCCTTTTACATTCCATCTCCGTGGCTCCACGTCTGTAACATTAGATCGCTGAAGTCCCCTCTGAATCCGTACCGCCCCTACACCAGTTTAAGAGGCTTGTGCTGGACCACCTCTTCCTCTCCTTCCTTTTCCGCAGGGTCTTTCTGCCCCCCTGGGTTCCCCCCCGCCGGGACTCGCCCGAGGCTGAATCCTCTGACGCCTCTGCCCCCCTCCTTCTTGCTTTGGGGCCGGGCTCCTCCCCAGGGCCCTCCTCACTTCCGCGCGCCTCCACATTTGAACTTGGCGCGCGTACGTTGCTCCTGACCTTTCTCTCGACCGCTACACTGCTCCCGGTGCTACTCTCTGCCCCTGTGCTGGTCCCAGGGGGGATGAGGTATTATTACCGTAGGCCAAGATCAACAGGGAGCTGGGCAGGTCAGCAGGAACGGAGGTAGGGCAGAAGCAGGAGTCCAGGTGGGGAAGCAGGAACACTGGTAAGGCAGAAGCAGGAATCCAGGCGGGGAAGCAGGAACACTGGTAAGGCAGAAGCAGGAATCCAGGCGGGGAAGCAGGAACACTGGTAAGGCAGAAGCAGGAATCCAGGCGAGGAATAGGCACACTGGGAGTGCCAAACAAGGACTGGGTAAAGCAGATACTTCACAACGACGTTGCTCCCGCAACCTGAGACTGGGCTACCTGACCTTTATCTTCTTCTAAGGCCGGGGGCGGTCCCGGCCCCCAGAAGCCCCGCCTCTCTTGGCCTTAAGGCGAGCACTCCTCCTGGGAGACACCAGTTCCCTTCGCCTCTCTGCCCTAAGCCTCTGCAGATCAGGAGAGGCCGAAGGGTTACTGGGTCCTGGAGGAGGCTCACCTGTAGCCACTGAGTCTTCTAGCACCTCTGGGGCCTGAATGATTTCACCTGGTGCCTGCTCTTGAGTTTCCTCAGCAACTAGGCCTTGCCCCAGTTCAGCCGGCCCTGGAGGCGGGGACTCCTGTGCCGGCTGGGGTTCCTCCGGATCGCTCTCAGACTCGGAATCCCAGGCCATCACACCATCCCCCCTCCCAGGCCCCCCCCTCACTTGAGGGCCCGGACCCGGCTTGCTGGGGTACGCTGCATGAAACTCCCGGATGCAGGCAGGTGCGTGGACGTTGACCGCTGGTTCCCAGGAGCGGTCCTCTGGCCCATACCCCTTCCAGTCAATGAGATACTGCAGCCTTCCCCTGCGGTATCGGGAGTCCAGAATGCGTTCCACCTCGTACTCTGGCTCTCCCTGCACCAAAACTGGCTGCGGTCGGGGACGGTCTGGGTGGAACTCGTCGGGTGGGGCCACCGGACTCAGAAGGGACCTGTGGAATACCGGGTGAACCTTCAGGTTTGCTGGCAACTGGAGACGGAATGCCACAGGCGAGACCTGGTCCACAATAGGGAACGGGCCGGTGAACCGGGCGTCCAGCTTCCGCGAAGGTCGAGAAGGGTGGAGGTGGCGAGTGGAAAGCCATACCAAGTCACCGACGTGAAGTTCCGGCCCCACCTGGCGGTGGCGGTCGGCCTGGACCTTGTACGCCTCCTTGGCCTGGCGCAGCTGCTCCATCAACAGCTGTTGCTGGGACTGGAGCTCCTGAAGCCACTCTGTCACCGCAGGGACCGCAGATGCCGGCAGCACATCCGGAAACAACCGTGGGTGAAGGCCATAACTGGCTTGGAACGGGGTCTGCTGGGTGGACGCATTCACCGCGTTATTATAAGCGAACTCCGCCAATGCTAGGTGGTCGACCCAGTCGTCCTGCTGGTAGCTGCAGTAACACCGGAGGTACTGTTCCAGTACCGCGTTCGCCCGTTCTGTCTGGCCATCAGTCTGTGGGTGGTAAGCAGATGAGAGACAGACCTCTGTTCCGAGGGCCTGGTGCAAAGCACGCCAAACCGGGACGTGAACTGAACGCCGCGGTCGGATACTACACGCTCAGGTAGGCCATGCAGGCGGAAGACATGCTGAAGGTACAGCTGCGCGGTTTCCTTAGCTGAGGGTATGGATGGGCAGGGGGCACAGTGCACCATCTTCGTGAAGTGGTCGGAGAAAACTAGAAGGCAGGTGCAGCCACGAGACGGGGGTAACTCCACTACAAAGTCTAGAGAAACTGTGTGCCAAGGACGTGGTGGAACCGGCAACGGCTGAAGAAGGCCGGGGGGTCGCCCGGTAGGCCCCTTGGCCCGCCTGCAGACGTCACAACCAGCGACGTAGCGAGCCACGTCAGCCTTCAAGCGGGGCCACCAAAACTCACGGCTTACCAGATGGGTGGTCCGATACCGCCCAAAGTGCCCCGCCGCTGGAGCGTCATGGGTCATCCGGAGAACCTCAGCCCGCAGCGGCCCTGGTGGGATGTACAGGCGCCCGTGGTGCAGCAGAAGACCCTGATGCGAAACCAGCCCTGGATACTGAGGGCATGATCCTTCGGCCAGTTCCCGGAGTCGTTCCTGGGCCCAAGCGTCGACCCGTTGCTGTTCCCGCACCCGAGCCTGCAGTGGCTCAACCTCCTGGGTGGCCAGGAATGCAGCTGGTGGTAGGATCGTGGTGGGTGCTGCTTGCTGAACCGTGTCTGCGTTGTCTTCCGGTTTCCGGGACAGGGCATCCGCCTTCTGGTTTTGGGAGCTAGGGATGTAGCGGATCCGGAACTGGAACCGGGAAAAGAACAACGCCCACCGGATCTGCCTTTGGTTCAGCTTGCGGGTGGTCTGGAGGTATTCCAGGTTCCGGTGGTCGGTTCTCACCTCCACCGGGTGTCTTGCTCCTTCAAGATGGTGGCGCCAAACCTCAAAGGCCACCTTGATGGCCAGCAGTTCCCGCTCCCACACGGTATAGTTACGCTCCGCTGGAAGGAGCTGGCGGGAATAGAAGGCGCAGGGTAAGAGTGGCGCTTCCGGTTCGTGCTGCTGAGACAAGACGGCACCGAGAGCCGTACTGGAGGCGTCAGTCTCTACCACAAAGGGTCGAGAAGGATCCGGATGCTGCAAGATTGGCGCTCTCTGGAAACAGGCCTTCAACCCTTGAAATGCCTCCTCCGCCTCCTTGTCCCAGGAAAACGGCGTCTTGGGGCGCAGAAGCCGGGTCAACGGGGTGGTGCGGTGAGCATAATCCGCAATGAAGGTCCGGTAATAGTTGGCGAACCCCAGGAAACGCTGTAGGTCCTTGCAGTTCCGAGGTGCCGCCCATTCTCGAACCGCTGCCACCTTCCCAGGATCCATCTGCACCCCACCTGGTGAGAGTCGATGACCCAGGAAGTCCACTGACTGCTGATGGAACTCGCACTTGCTGAGCTTTGCATACAGACGATGCTCGCGCAAGCGCTGCAGCACGGTCCGGACATGGCCCTCGTGGCACGCCGGGTCACAAGAGTAAACCAGAATGTCATCCAAGTACACCACCACGTACTTGTCTAGCAAGTCCTGAAATACGTGGTTGATGTACCATTGAAACACAGCAGGCGCGTTGCACAAACCAAAGGGCATAACCAGGTATTCAAACTGTCCGTACCGGGTCCCGAATGCTGTCTTCCACTCATCCCCGGCGCGGATCCGAATCAAATTGTAGGCTCCCCGGAGGTCTAGCTTGGTGAACACCTGCGCCCCTTGCACCCGCTCCAGTAACTCCGAAATAAGGGGCAAGGGGTACCGGTCCGGGATGGTAATCTTGTTCAGGGCCCGGTAATCATGGCAAAGGCGGAGCTCCCCACATTTCTTTTTAACAAAGAGCACTGGCGCAGCAGTGGGCGAGGTAGAAGGTCTAATGAACCCTCGCTCCAGGTTCTTGCGCAAGAAGTCCTGCAAAGCCTCGCGCTCTGGCTCTGTTAACGAGTATAAGCGACTCACCGGTAGAGGCGCTCCGGGCTGGAGGTCTATGCTGCAGTCAAAGGACCGATGCGGCGGCAGCTGGTCTGCCCCCCGTTCCTCGAACACGTCGTGATAGTCCCGGTACTCCGCGGGGAGCGTTGCAGCAGCCTCCTCAGTGGGCGCAGCTGCTAGCATCTCAGTCTCAGCAGACGAACTGGGGTCTGGGAAGTGTACAGTCCGTTTGACCCAATCAATCTGCACATTGTGATCCTCTAGCCAGTCCATCCCAAGCACCAGGGGGAACCGGGGCATGGAGGCAATATCCAGAGTTCGCATCTCACGGTGCTGCTGGAGGCACAGGACCAGGGGCTGGGTCTCTCGAGTGACGGCGCCCGAACGCAGTGGCCGTCCGTCGATTGCCTCCACCTGTACCGGTTCTGGCTTGTTCCGAAGTGGCACCCGATGCTGGGCAGCAAAAGCAGCGTCCATATAAGAGCGGGTTGCCCCTGAATCCACCAGGGCATGGGTAAGAATCCATGGCCCTCCTGGAGGGTATAGATGTACCGGAACCATAAGGTGTTGTAATTCGATTGGTGCGGTCCCATTCTGTGCTGTTTGGGACCCCAGGGAGCCAGGGCCATCAGCTACTGGGGTTGGCGGTTTCTCAGGACAGGATCGTGCATAGTGTCCGCTTCCGCCACAATAGAGACATAGATTCCCCTCCCGACGCCGCGACTTCTCTGCGGGGGAGAGGCGTGGCCGCACTGCCCCAAGCTGCATGGGTTCCTCCAATGACTCAGCTGGGCCTGTGGGGCTGCTGGTGGACCCCGGGGCCGAGAACTGGAGGTGCCGGCGGCCCCGAGCCTGACGCCGGTCCTCTAGCCGATCGTCTATCTGTAGACTCCGCTGAATAAGAGCGTCTAGCGTGGTGGGGCGTTCCATTGTGGCCAGCTGGTCCAGTATCTCATCTGAAAGCCCCTCGAGATACTGGTCCCGAAGAGCAGAGTCGTTCCAGGTCAAGTCCTGTGCCAGCAGCCGGAATTCTGTGGTGTATGCGGCCACCTTGGACTTGCCCTGTCTCAACCGCCGAATCGCCCGGTTGGCTTGACTCCCCTTCAAAGGGTTGCCGAACGCGGCCTCCAACAGATTGCAAAACCCCCCGTAGTCTGCCAGCAAGGGGGAGTCTTGCCTGAGCAGCGGCAACGCCCACTTGGCCGCCTGGTCCTTTAACAAACTAATCAAAAAATGCACCTTGGTGCGGTCGTCGGGGAAGTTCCGGGCGCGCCCCTGAATATACAGCTTGGCCTGGGCAAGGAACATGGGAAAGCTGGCCGGAGCCCCATCAAACTTCTCAGGCAAGGCCACTGGGTACTTGCCAGAAGCCGGGGCGTCGGCCCCAGGAGCCGGTAGGGCGTCCAAACGCTGCTGTAGTGCCGCAACCACGTTACTGAGCTGCTGCACGGTGTGCGTCAAGGCCTGGTTCTCCTGGGCTATTGCCAACAATGTAGCCGCTTGGTCAGCCATGGCCTCTGAATCTTCCCGAACGCACCCCAACAAAGAGGGAGTGCGGGTGTGGCGGGAGCAAACTGTGCTGGTCCCAGGGGGGATGAGGTATTATTACCGTAGGCCAAGATCAACAGGATGCCGGGCAGGTCAGCAGGAACGGAGGTAGGGCAGAAGCAGGAGTCCAGGTGGGGAAGCAGGAACACTGGTAAGGCAGAAGCAGGAATCCAGGCGGGGAAGCAGGAACACTGGTAAGGCAGAAGCAGGAATCCAGGCGGGGAAGCAGGAACACTGGTAAGGCAGAAGCAGGAATCCAGGCGAGGAATAGGCACACTGGGAGTGTCAAACAAGGACTGGGTAAAGCAGATACTTCACAACGACGTTGCTCCCGCAACCTGAGACTGGGCTACCTGACCTTTATCTTCTTCTAAGGCCGGGGGCGGTCCCGGCCCCCAGAAGCCCCGCCTCTCTTGGCCTTAAGGCGAGCACTCCTCCTGGGAGACACCAGTTCCCTTCGCCTCTCTGCCCTAAGCCTCTGCAGATCAGGAGAGGCCGAAGGGTTACTGGGTCCTGGAGGAGGCTCACCTGTAGCCACTGAGTCTTCTAGCACCTCTGGGGCCTGAATGATTTCACCTGGTGCCTGCTCTTGAGTTTCCTCAGCAACTAGGCCTTGCCCCAGTTCAGCCGGCCCTGGAGGCGGGGACTCCTGTGCCGGCTGGGGTTCCTCCGGATCGCTCTCAGACTCGGAATCCCAGGCCATCACAGCCCCTTCCGGCAGAGCGTCCTGCTCCGATCTCCTCCCCCTGTCTCCTTCTTGCTCTGCTCCCTCTGACACACTGGTAACTCCACCCCCTTCACTCCGTTCCGGCGGAGAAACCGGCTCCGATCTCCCACTCTCACTGGGGGCTCTCCTCTCGCTCCCCTGCTCCTGATTGCTTCCCCCTTGGGGTCCCCTTGGTCTGACCAGGGGGGCTCCCTTTTGGGAGTCCTCTGACTCACTGGACAGACTCACGGACGACCTTTGGTCATTGTCATCCTCCTCCTCGTCTCTCTGGGATTCTTCCCCCTCGCTCTCTGTCTCCTCCCCCATCTCCCCTTCTCTCCCTGAAACCCTGACATCCATCCCCCCCTCGAAGCCCCCCCTTCCCCCCTCCCGCCTGTCAGGTGCAGGTCGTGGGAGCTGCGGCTCTTCGGGGTTAGATTCAGGATACAGGTCGTCTACGTCCATGTTCTCTGCTGGCAGTTCTGTGTATGTGTGTTCGAACTCGGGTTCTTCAGCCAGCGCAGTCTCAGTCTTTTCTTCCATTGCTACTTCCTCTGGTGCTGCCCGCCAAGGCCCCATCATCCACATCTTACGCCATTCCTCCTCTGGTTGCTCCTCCCACCAATAAGGGGTTTCCGTGTCCACCCCCGAGCACGATCCCCTGGGCGGGCTTGATTCTGGCGTTCCTTCCTCGGCGGAAGAAAAACCCCTGAAAGTGCTGTCTGAAACTGTGGGCGTAAAGAGCCAGTCATCAAAGTACTCGGCTGGCATGGGTCTATGTGGGAAAAGGGCATGGAACTCGTCTTTTAGAATAGGTTCGTCTAAGGCGTAGTCTGGCACCCAACTATTGGCACTGGCTGGGGCACCTTCTCTGGCGAGAAAGTATTCTACTCCCTCTGCCCCCCATCTCGAGTCCAGGATCTCTGTGACCTCGTTGAGCGGTTCGGTCCTAGGTGACCCCCCCCTCTTGGGCGACTCTCTGCGTGGGTCTGGTACTGTTTCTGACTCCTGAAACCTGTGTGGGGCTTTGTAGGGAGTGAGCACCGACCTATGAAAGACCGGGTGCACTCTGGAGCCTTCTGGGAGAGCCAGGCGAAATGCTACAGGATTGATCCTAGCCTCAACTTGGTATGGCCCCAGCTGCCTGTGTCCTAGCTTCTTTTTGGCTAACGATTTGGCTGGCATCGCTTGGGCCGCTAACCATACCCAGTCCCCCACCTGGATGTCTTCTCCCGCTCTTCTGTGTTTGTCCGCCTGCACCTTATAAGCTTGTTTGGCTAGCTCCAAATGTCTCCGCAGTTCCTCGTGCACTTCCTGCAACTCTGCTGCGAACTGGTCGGCCTCTTGTGGCACCCCCTCTCCTGGTGCTATAAGCCTCGGAAAGGTTCTGGGATGACGGCCATTGTTCGCGAAGAACGGCGTCACCCCTGTCGATGCGTGCTTTGTGTTGTTGTAGGCAAACTCAGCCATCGGCAGGTAGTCCACCCACGCTGCGGGTCGCTGATTGGCGTAACATCTCAGGTACTGCTGCATGATCGCGTTGACCCTCTCTGCTTGGCCGTTGGTCTGTGGATGTCTCGCCGACGCTAGGTCGATCTTGACGTGCAGGATACCTAGAGGCTTCTGCCAGAAGTTGGAAACAAATTGGCGCCCCCTGTCGGACAGGACGGACTGCGGTAGCCCATGCACTCAACACGTGGTCGATGAAGAGTTTGGCGGTCTGTTCTGCCGTCGCCACCTTGGCACAAGGAATGAAGTGCGCCATCTTGGTGAACAAGTCCACAACCACTGTAGCCTTATTAGAGTTCACCGATTGGGTCTGCGTTGCTCCGGGACAGGAGGAAGGAAGTCAAAATGACACCAAGGTTGTTTCAAAGAAAGAGTTTATTCTGCTCTCCGGATAGCAGAAGGCACTTGCGTGGTGAGTCCACAGCAAGTACAAAGAAATGACAGGTTTCATGCAGTTTATATATCCTCCAGGCACCCTCTCACACCTCCCCTAGGAGCCCAACCACGTCGGCGTACGTACACAGGTTGACATCACATATGTTCCTGCTCTGGTACTCTCAACCATAAAGGGATCTTCCTTCCTGTACTTCTGACCATAAAAGGATATTCCTGTTCCTACTCCTATCTTGGAGCAAGAGGTCACTACTTCCGAGAACATGCTCTGGCGTTAGTCCCAGACTTGGGTCTCTGCATCATTTGTGTTCAGAACATAAGATATGTCTGTGTCTGTTCTACTGGTAGAGTCAAGGCCAGTCTTGCCGTCAAACTGATAAGGGAGAGAGCTGTGTTCTTGTTTTGCATTTGCTCAACGGCTGAAGTTTATGCATTTTAGCTAAGGAGAAATGGGGATTTTGGTGCAGTTTAAAAACTGCCTGCACAGTCAGTTTTGGGGTTTGGGAAACCCATTCCTTCATTCCCTACTCTTCTTTTGGACAGCCTTTCGGCTCGTCCCAAGGTACTGGCTGGTATTCTCATGTCAGTGCTGTAATCTGGGGCCGAATCATTCATAACATCATTTTATGCATCATATTTTGCAGGCATTGCGTTAAGCAGGGTATACAGGAGCAGAAAAGAAGCAATATTAGTCTGTTAACATCATTACAAGTCCTCTAAGCCACCCAAGGTTTGGAAGCCACTTAGTCAACCAAGACATGTCCCATCCTTTCCAGGTTGGGACAGGAACATGGGCTACTTTCTCTCTTTCTGTTGCCAGGTGTCAAATAGCTACACCATGGTCAGAAGTGTTAAAGCCACAGGCTCCTTCTGTCAAATTTAACACAGCCCAAAATCCGGCGGAACCCAAAATCAGGGCCGTAACTGAGGACTCATTCCAAGGCACAGGGAGGAGGGGTACTCCTCCCAAAGCATCTGTAGGTCACAGAGTGCGAGAGGTTCCAGGTGCAGACCGTGCAATTGGTTCGGTTTTGCAGAATAGGCTTCCATTTCTGCGTGTTGCGGGCACCCCATTCTCTCATTAGCCTCTGGGTTACCTTAAGTGGTGTGGGTGCGGCGATGGCCAGAAATCAGAAGACTACCATCCCGGCTAAAACCATGCCCCCCCCCAGCCCTACTTGCATCATTTGGGCACAGGGATATATATCTATTTCCTAATACCTTCCTTCTTCTAATACCTGGGGTACCTCCCACAAAGCAATATACAAAGCTACATATTCATTCAAGGGGAAAGAAAAGAAAATGTCCTCTTTTAGTCCACACTGGAATTTTCTCTTGCCGTGCGTAGAGATGCCAGTTTCCCGGGGTGGCACCAGCAAGGTTGTCGTTTGGTGGGCGCCGAGCCGATGCGGTGAGGAGAAGCATGAGGCGATGTCTGTAGGCCACTGAGAGATGGTGAGTCGAAGGGGTTGGTGTAGATCGATCGCAGCAGTCCAATCTCATACTGCCTGGGGTTTGCTTCATCCTTCAAATCAGGCCTGCTGTAATATATGCAGTCAGGTGTTGGAGGCCCATCCTCTCCCATAGGTAACCAGGTTAAGAGTCTCAGTAATTCGCAGCTGCAACCGTGGGTGCATGGGCAATATAAGTCAGCTGCTAGGCGCTTCATCATCTCTGCTTGGGATAGAAAAATAAGTTCCTTTCATGTCCACCAATGCTGGCACAGCATGAGGAGTGACGCACGTAGTTTCTTGTCCAAAGGTGAACCTGTCAGTTCTCTTTTAGTCAGTGGCAGCCGCCACTACTGCTCACATGCAGGGAGGCAAACCTTGTTCCGTAGTGGTTAATTTTTCAGACAAATAGGCTATGGGTTGGTCATCAACAGGGTCTAACAATTACCTTGATAAAATTACCTGGATAAAAACATATTTTGCCATGTGCAAATGGCTTTAGATACCTACTAGGTCCACAAATCACCATATAGCATATATTCAACACACACACAAAAACGACAATTTGAGCCCAACAAAGGACTGCTGGACATCCAAAGGGCCCCATTACCTCATTAATGCCTTCTGTTTCTTCGGCCAATTCCCATCCCTGTACTCTGCTGCCCTCAGGACCAATGGCGCTACGCCCACTTTATCGCTATATGATCTTATATACTGAAACACCCTTTTGTACTGTCCTTTTGTCTACTTCACCTCCTTTTCTTAAGTCCTTTCTAAATTATTCAATCCCAACATCATTATTTTTTTTCCCCTTCTCTCTCTCTCTCTCTCTCTCTCTCTCTCTCTCGTTTGTGTGTGACACTGACACAAAGATGAAGTACATTAACAAGGTAGCACAGGTTATCTGGCATCTGAAATCATTCACACAAACAGAAAGCTTAAAAACACAAAAAAGCGTACCAGATGCTGGCTCTCTTCTCCAGGGTTAAATGTGATTGTAGCATATACACACAAATTGCAAGCAGAAATTAAATCACAAAAGAATGAGATCCTCTTGGAAGGTAGCATATTACCGTGATTACCCTTCCTTTGCCTTTTAAGATATGCTTCTGTTTTAAATTCTTTCTGCAGAATATTTACTGCGAAAGGGTGTTCTGTTGGGCTGCATTTGAAAGTTGATTGAACTTTTGAATAAACTGTAGGACAGTCCTTCCCAGTTTTCCCTATTATTATATATTATTTATCTGCAAATAATTAAATCCTTGATATACATATTCATGTACTTAATTGATTAGGGTACAGCAATAGGTTAAGTTCCACCTGCTGTATGGCTCAATTTTCTTATAAGAAAACATCTGATGACAGTCAGAAAGGGTATTCCTATTAAACAGGAGGAATAAGCAACTCATGCTGACTAAATATAAACTCATTTCTGCATCTGTATATTACACACAGAAGGAGACAGAGTGCAGCTCAACTCTTTAACACCACCTTTTTTTTTTGGCATATCTATTTAATTCAATCCCATGTAGAGCAGATGGGGGGGGGTTGAGAGAGCAGGTACCAAGACACTGTTTAGGGGAAAGGTTCCTGCTTGTTCCTTTTCATAATGTGAAACTAAATATCTGACCTAGAGCACTAGGAACATTTTAGAGAACACCACATAGAAGGCTATGACAGCATACAAGCAGCCCTGATAAGAAGTGCCTGATAACTTCCATATTTGAAACCACAAAGAAAGTCACAAACCACAAACAAACGAATACAGGCAGTGGGGCCTCTTGCTTGGTGTTATTTGCTTTATGAATTAAGTCCCAGTTTCTCAATACACACTTGCTATTCACCCCAACACTCTTCCTACATGGATTCACACATTCATGAATTCAGTTCGGCCAGTGTTCACATCATCCTGTTTTACTTAGCATTTTGGTTTGAAGACCCAAGTTCCACCTTCTCTGCACTTGCTGCAAGATTGTATATTATTAAACAATAAAAGGCACAATTTTCCAAGAGAACATATGTCTTGGAGTTGCATATAATCCCCACCAGGCGTCAGAAACTGGCAGATATTACTCGGAAATTTCAAAATTAATGCCCAGATAATTCATATCTTTTCCCCCTGGGTGGTCGCAAATATAAACTTGAAAGTCTTTTGATACATTCATATAAAAGTTCATTTACACCTTACATACTTCAGATAGAAATGGTTCTGGAAAAGTGCAGTTACAATCAGAACACAAAATTCTTCCTCTTCCAATTATTCACCATGGTTCAGTAGCATACCAGTGATTAGTTCATTGTACATACTTTCTCCATTTACTTTAATACATCAATTTGCATGCAAACATTAAAAATCACTTTTCCTTCAAAGGAACCATACATAAGGTAACTTTGTTCAATATTGCCTTTCACCCAAGGGAAACCTAGGAGGAATCACCTACTGGGTAACTGTATCAATAAGCATCGAGGTATTTGTCTATCAACAACTTAATTCTGCTGTCACTAATGCATTTGACAACTTTGGAGGTTCAATCAACACGAAGAGCTTCAGTATCTCCTACTCATCATATAAGATGTTTGTTTTGGAACACTTTCCACAGCCAAATGTGAACAGGGAAATAAAAATTATTTTGCCTAAGACTTCTCCTGGCATGTACACTCAGAGCCATCTCAATTTTCAATTAATAGATGTCCAAGGAGTATCTTTCATGGGAGGGACATACTAAAAAAAAGCACAAACAACATTCCAGGTCCCTACTCTTGCTGTTAATTTATGGATGGTTAGCTGTCCAGCCAGTCAAAAAGAGGGCTGTTCCATATTCTTAGTTCTTAATTCAGAATTCTTTAAAAGCTGGTTTTACTCATGAAAACCTCAACCAAGAATCTTAGTGTGGATCACTCCACATATCCATGTAGGACTGTGACTAAGGTGTGTTGCTGGTCACACAGCCTCTAACTATTCGGCTTTTACTATATTTAGTAAATTCTCTCTGAATAAAAAGAATTTACTTTCTCAATAATAGCATATTATTGCTCATATAATTAGCTGTATTAATTACTCTCAATAATAGCATATGAATATATTAATTTCAGTGATACCAATCAGCATAAAACACTCAATTGTCTTTACAACCCATTACCCAACCTTTCTCCTGTTCCAACATCCTCACTTCTCTACCCTCTACCTCTCACCTTTTCTACTTCCCTCTACCTTCTCCAGCCCAGACCACTACTTCACCTTCTGCAAACATCTCTCTTCAAAAGAAGAGCCTTCTCCGACAGACCACTACTTCACCTTCATACAATTGTTCATCCCTTTTACAAATAAAAGTATTATACGCATTTCAAAAACATAAAGGTAGTGCAAAAATCAATTTTGGTTGAATTTAAATATTGCTATGCAATATTTGGTAATTTGTAATTTTCCTTAGTGTTCTCTGTCCCCATTTTAACCTGGTTTCCAGACTCCACCAAGGGCTGCATAGCATCTTTGTTTCTGTGTTAAAAAACAGAGACACTGCAAGGGGGATGATTTACTGCTTTGTCCCCTGTAACCCTCTCACTTTTCTTCTCATCTGTCTGAACATGGGATGGGGGGGTTAAAACCCCATCCCTTTTGACAACAGTACCTTTTTCCATACATTTGTACACTTTTACTTTTGATCAATATTTAACAAGTGGTTTCTAAATCACCCAGGGTACCTTATGCAACAGAGTCAATAAGAAACAAACTTATTAACAAAAACATTAAGATACCAGGTAGCTCAAAGCACAGTGAACTGATGACATTCAAATTCTGAAACCAGTACATGATTATATTAGTAATTGAAACCTTCCCACCTTTATCATGAAAATATAAAATTTGACCTCATTAACAACTCATGTCACTTTTAATGTTAAAGACCAAATAATCCTACCCTTTTTATTAAAATACTTGTACTCTGCAAGATTCTAGGTGTTTTAAGGTCTGTTTCCCAACCCCCTAAGACGCAGCACAGTAGATGTGGCAGAACTGAGAACCCCTTCATGCAGGGTTCTATTCCTGCCTCTGCAGAGCACATACCCCCTTTTTCCCCGGACCCCACGTGTTGGCAATACAATACAAGCCAACTGGATGCACCTATGCTGGTTACTGCCAGAATACAGAAAGGAGCTTAAAGGGGTTTTTTTTTTCAACTGTAGCTTGACATTTCCAATTGTCCAAAAAGAACAAAGACTGCTAGGGGGTCGGTTTACTTTTCCTTTCTTTTCTTTTTTTTCTTTTTCTTTCCCTTAACCTCTGGGACACTCCGTCCACCTAACGTTGTTTCCCACTCAGTCACCTTTCTCCGCGTCCTGTCATTGGCCTAGACGGACTCGCATCGCTAGGAACCGCACCTTACAAGGACCACACTTCGCTTCGTCAGTGGCTCTGAGCCTCAACGTCTCATCCACTCAAAACATTCACTGGAGTGTCCCCATACACAAATAAATACACATACATACAAACCCCATACACATACAAACCCCATGCACCTCCCCACTCCCCTTTACCCACAAACTTCCCAAGACCGGTGGCACTTTACTGCTCTTCTACCGGCAAACCAGCGGCACACTACTGCTCTCTACTGGCTAAACCCAGCGGCACTTTACTGCTCCTACTGGGCGGGGCTGATCAAACCCCTGACTCCCACAAAACAAGCTGTGGAGCCTACCTTTCCCCTGGGTACCCTTCTCCCATGCAGCTGCTGTCTTTCTTCCGTCTCTGCTGCGTCTCCACTCAGGTACGGGGTGGGGGGCTCCCCCTAGAAAATGTAGGGTGCGCGCTTGGAGCCACCAACACCGACCGAGCTGTTCGCTGAGCAGTGACGCCCCGGTCCTTCGTCCTTGTCCTCAGAGAACACGGATTCCCGGCCAACGCACCAAGAAATGTAGCCTTATTAGAGTTCACCGATTGGGTCTGCGTTGCTCCGGGACAGGAGGAAGGAAGTCAAAATGACACCGAGGTTGTTTCAAAGAAAGAGTTTATTCTGCTCTCCGGATAGCAGAAGGCACTTGCGTGGTGAGTCCACAGCAAGTACAAAGAAATGACAGGTTTCATGCAGTTTATATATCCTCCAGGCACCCTCTCACACCTCCCCTAGGAGCCCAACCACGTCGGCGTACGTACACAGGTTGACATCACATATGTTCCTGCTCTGGTACTCTCAACCATAAAGGGATCTTCCTTCCTGTACTTCTGACCATAAAAGGATATTCCTGTTCCTACTCCTATCTTGGAGCAAGAGGTCACTACTTCCGAGAACATGCTCTGGCGTTAGTCCCAGACTTGGGTCTCTGCATCATTTGTGTTCAGAACATAAGATATGTCTGTGTCTGTTCTACTGGTAGAGTCAAGGCCAGTCTTGCCGTCAAACTGATAAGGGAGAGAGCTGTGTTCTTGTTTTGCATTTGCTCAACGGCTGAAGTTTATGCATTTTAGCTAAGGAGAAATGGGGATTTTGGTGCAGTTTAAAAACTGCCTGCACAGTCAGTTTTGGGGTTTGGGAAACCCATTCCTTCACCACCAGTACCGCCGTCTTGCCCCTGGAGCTGGGCAGATCAGTAACAAAATCCAGGGCTACCCTCTCCCACGGCTGCTGCGGCGTCTCCAGTGGTTCCAGCAATCCCGCTGGCTTCTGGTGTACTGGTTTGGACCTCTGACAGGTGTCACACCTGGCGACGTAATCCGCCACCTCACCCCGCATCTGGGGCCACCAAAAGTCCCTGGCCACTAATTCTATTGTCTTCTCCTTGCCGAAGTGGCCCGCACTGGGGGCGTCGTGCAACTGCTGCAGAACCTTTGCGCGAAGCTCGTCGCTTGGCACGTAGAGGGCACCCTTGCGAGTCAAGAGCCCGTCTCGCAACTGGAACTCATTGTCTCTCTGCGACCCCCTGCGCAGCTCCTCCATCTTGGATTGTGCAAATTGATCCACTTGCAACGTGCGTCGCACCGCGTCCAGGTCGACTGCGATGGCAGCGCACGCCCACGCCTGCGGTGCGAAAATGTGCTTCGCTGCTACTGGTGCCGTCTCCTCAAGATATTGTGGTTTCCTGGAGAGCGCATCGGCTATAACATTGGAATCCCCCGGGATGTATTCTATTCTGAAGTCGAAATCCGCGAAGAATTCTGCCCAGCGCATGTGTCTTTGGCTCTGCAGCTTCGCTGTTCGCCAATACTCTAAGTTCTTGTGATCCGTGCGCACCTGCACTGTGTGCTTGGCTCCTATGAGGAAGTGTCGCCACGCTTTGAAAGCTGCGTGAATGGCCAACAGCTCCCTGTCCCATATGGTGTAGTTCTGCTCCGTCTTGCTGAGCTTCCGGGAGTAGAAGGCGCCAGGCCTCCAATTCCCTTGCGGATCCTCCTGCAGAAGGACGGCTCCAACCGCTCTGTCTGACGCGTCGGTTTCTACCCGCATGGGCCTGCCGGGATTCACGTGCAGTAGCTGCTCCTCGGAGGCGAAGAGGCTTTTAAGCTTCCGAAAAGAGCGCTCTGCCTGTTCCGTCCAAGCGAACTTCTTCTTCTTGGAACTGAGGGTGTCCGTGATTGCTGCCGTCTCCTTTGCAAAACCTCTGATGAATTTGCGATAAAAATTGGCAAATCCGATGAATCTCTGGACTTCCTTCTGATTGCGTGGGCTCTTCAAGTCCAACACCGCTCAGACCTTGACGCTGTCCATGGCCAGCCCCTCGTCGGACAGTTTGTAGCCGAGGAAATCCACCTCTGTTACATCAAACTGGCACTTCTCCAACTTGGCGTAAAGCCTGTGCTCCCGCAACCTCTGCAGGACCTCCTTTACGTCCTTCTCGTGAGCTTCCGGCGATTCCGAGAAGATCAGGATGTCGTCGAGAAAACACACACACTTCTTGTAGAGGAGTCCTGCCAGCACGTGATGCATAAAGGCTTGGAAAACGTGGCTGCCATTTTGGAGACCAAACGGCATAACTCTGTATTCATACGTGCCCAGAGGCGTGAACATGGCAGTCTTCCACTCATCGCCCTTCCGGATGCGGATGAGGTTGTACGCTCCACGCAAATCCAACTTGGTGAAGATCTTACCCTTCCTAACGGTCGCTAGGAGGTCGTCAATCTTGGGCATGGGAAAGGCCTTGGGCTTAGTCAGTCTGTTTATGAATCTATAGTCCACAATGAGTCTTTTTTGGGGCGTGCCTTTCTTCTTCACAAAGAAAACAGGACTGCCTCCCACTGCTTTGGATTCCCGGATGAAACCGCGCTTCAGATTATGCTCTATGAACTCTCTGAGCTCTTGCATCTCGTCCTCAGACATGGAATACAGCTTTGCAGTTGGCAGTTGCGCCCCCGGCACCAGGTCGATCGCACAATCGTAAGGCCTGTGAGGCGGCAACTTGTCAGCTTCTTTCTCGCAGAAAACCTCCAAGAATCCTTCGTACTTGCGAGGCACTGCCTGCACCATGCCAAGTTGCAGCTGCTGCTCGGCCCCCTCCTCCTGATTGGTCTGGATGCAATGCTGAGCACAGTACGATGAGCAGAAGGTGATTTGCCACTGGTACCACGCTACAGCGGGACTATGCCTCTCCAGCCAACTCATGCCCAATACGATGGGCGTGTCTGACAGGTGGGTGACATTGAAGCTAATTACTTCTCGATGATTTCCAATCTGCATCACCATGGGAGGCATCTGCTGCACAACTTGCCCTCCCAGCAATTTCCTGCCGTCCACCGTGACTACGTTCAGAGCGTCGTTGCAGGCAGGAGCGCTATGCGATGCTGCTTGACAAATTGCATTCCCACAAAATCCGCATTGCTCCCTGAATCAATCGTGATGGGAACTTCCAGGGAGTGTCCATTCGGCAGCTGAAGGGTTGCAGTGAGTTGCACTGCTGGCTTGGGTGGTAAAGGGTCTGTGCGTTGCAAGGGTGCTGGGGACTGCTCTACAGATTCGCCTGGCTGAGCCCCAGTAGCTCCGCTTCCAGCCAGGCATTGTCGTTTCCCTGAGGCTGCTCTCTTTGCACCACTTCCGCTGCCACTGTTGCTAGAGCTGCAGTGTGTTTTTGGAGCCTCTGGGGGCACTCTTTCGCCATATGCTGTGCACTGTCACAGATGTAACATTTCCTGGTCCCTCTAGGAGGCTTCGCCTTCACTGCACCGGAAACAGGGGCTGTGGATGGTGTCTGAGCCCTAGCACCACCAATTTCCATCGGCTCTTCTCCCTGCCTCCCCAAGGGCGAGGGGTGCGTCTGGCTGAAGTCCCTGGGGACAAAAGAGGGCGTTCTCGCTGGTGCACGCGCCTGGGGTCCCTCCCCATCGTGCCAAGGGCGTCCCTCGTGTCGTATTCCGATCGCAAGAGCCCTCTGCACCACGTCTTCTAGGGTCTGGGGTCTATCTCCCCTGGCAATCTCATCCTTGATGGGGGGGCTAAGACCTTCCCAGAACAGATCTCTTACTGGTTTACTGTCCTTCTCCCAGCCCAACGCAGTTAATAATGCGAAGAATCTGGAATGATATTGACGTACAGTGGCTTTGCCTTGCCGCAGTCCGTGCATCTGTCTACGAGCAATATCCACATCCACAGATGACTGGAAACAAGCATCCATCGCTTTAATAAATTCATCAGAATTGCGGCGGGCAGGACCATCTTCGCGCCACAAATTGCGCAACCAAGCTCTAGCCTCTCCATGCAAATGCGAAATTATAAACCCCACTCTCTCCTCCTCATCTTTAAAATCATTGCGAAGCAAATGCAGTGCATACACGACATCTGCCCTGAAGTTAGGGTAGTTTTGCAGGTTGCCATCGAAGTGGGTAACTAGGGTGCCCCCCCGCCGTCCAAGTCCAACTCCCTCCGATCTGGATCCCGGGACCCCTGCCCCGCTTGCATGCTCCCACCTTGTTCGCAGGTCCTGGCAAGCCTTCTCCAGTTCGTCATTCTTCTTCTGAGATGCAATGACTGCAGCTGTGAGTTCGGTAACCTGATTCCTCAGCGTTAGCAGCTGTTCCTCCGTACTCATGGCTGCTACCGTTGGTGAGCTTTGCAAAAAAAAATTTTTGCGTTCAAGAGAGGGGACTTACTGTCAGAGCCACCCGTTGGTCCCAGCTCACAAGAGACCCAAGTCCAATCCAGTTTATTTACAAAAGTCTTTATTGAAGATCATTGCTCCTTTTACATTCCATCTCCGTGGCTCCACGTCTGTAACATTAGATCGCTGAAGTCCCCTCTGAATCCGTACCGCCCCTACACCAGTTTAAGAGGCTTGTGCTGGACCACCTCTTCCTCTCCTTCCTTTTCCGCAGGGTCTTTCTGCCCCCCTGGGTTCCCCCCCGCCGGGACTCGCCCGAGGCTGAATCCTCTGACGCCTCTGCCCCCCTCCTTCTTGCTTTGGGGCCGGGCTCCTCCCCAGGGCTCTCCTCACTTCCGCGCGCCTCCACATTTGAACTTGGCGCGCGTACGTTGCTCCTGACCTTTCTCTCGACCGCTACACTGCTCCCGGTGCTACTCTCTGCCCCTTCCGGCAGAGCGTCCTGCTCCGATCTCCTCCCCCTGTCTCCTTCTTGCTCTGCTCCCTCTGACACACTGGTAATTCCACCCCCTTCACTCCGTTCCGGCGGAGAAACCGGCTCCGATCTCCCACTCTCACTGGGGGCTCTCCTCTCGCTCCCCTGCTCCTGATTGCTTCCCCCTTGGGGTCCCCTTGGTCTGACCAGGGGGGCTCCCTTTTGGGAGTCCTCTGACTCACTGGACAGATTCACGGACGACCTTTGGTCATTGTCATCCTCCTCCTCGTCTCTCTGGGATTCTTCCCCCTCGCTCTCTGTCTCCTCCCCCATCTCCCCTTCTCTCCCTGAAACCCTGACAACACATATTTGTGGTTTTCTGTTCTGTGAAAAGAAAGATGCTTTGCGTACTCAGAAATGCTTCATTGGCTAGAAATAGTGTTTTGCTTCTCAAAGAAAACTTCCTTGTATGTTGCAGAGATGCTGAATTGTGATCCACATCAAGAGTTTGAACGGGATCATATATTTAATTTATGTTATGTCTAGAAGATTCATTCAAAAATTGTTTTGAAACACTTTTCAGGATTTTCCTCTCCACCAGAGTTGTGCTTAATATTTATAGACACTAGATTTCATAGAAACACAGAATTGTAGAGTTGAAAAGGACTTTGAGTGGTCATCTAGTCCAACCCCCTGCAGTGCAGGAATCTCAACTAAATCATACATGACAGATAGTCATCCAATCTCTGCTTAAAAACCTCCAAGGAAGGAAAGTCCACCACCTCCTGTCTGTTCCATGGTCAAACAGCTTTTATCATCAAAGTACTTAGTGATGTTTAGTTGAAATCTATCTTGTAAGTTTAATCAGTTAGTTTGGGTCCTTGCCTCTGGAGCAAAACAAGGTTGTTCCATCCTCCATTTGACAGCCTTTTAGATATTTGAAGATGTCTATCATATTTCTGAAGTCTCCTCTTTACCAGGCTAGACATACCCAATTCCCTCAACCATTCCTCATAAGGCTTGGTTTCCAGACACTTGATCATCTTGGTTTCCCTCTTCTGCACACATTCCAGCTTGTCCTTCTTAAATTTTGCTTCCCAGAACTGGACACAGTACTCCAGGTGTGGTCTGACCAAGGCAGAATAGAGTGGTACTGTTACTTATTTGGACACTGTACTTATGTTGATGTAGCCTAGAATAGCATTAACTTTTTTTGTTGCTGCACCACACTGTTGACTCATGTTAAGCTTGTCATTTACTAAGATCCCTAGATCCTTTTCACATGTACCACTGGCAATTTGGGTGCTCCCCATCTTCTATTTGTGCATCTGGTTCTTCCTAAGTGTAGAACCTTACATTTGTTTTTTTTAAAAGATATTTATTAAGGTTTTTTATAAAAGAAATACAAAAATAATAAACAACATTACTTTTATCTTAACAATGTTCCATAACTTCTTTGGACTTCCTCACATCTCCCACTCCCACTTACATCATTAATAACTTTTTTTTTCAAGCTAGAACCTTACATTTGTCCCTATTCTAAACAAACAGAGTTTTTTGATTAAGCTGTTGTTGCACAGTGTGTTCAGATGTGAAACATTTCTTCAAGGGAGACCATTCTTATCTGATTCCTGTGTAAAGTGGTGCTGTTCTACATTCTTTCTATAATGGGGATTTAACAACACTGAACAGCAGGGGGCAGACTTCACCAAGAATAGCTATTTGTTTTTCTCCTATCATTTCAACAATTGCCATAAAGGTGGATTAATGTTTTGTATGGGCTTTATTTTCATCTTAAATTAAAACTGTATCTCAGAAAACACAACTTCATTGATAAACAGTATATTTGTATATTTGCTTAATTCAACATTTATATGAATTTATCCAAGATGTTTGCTATTAGTTCACTGGGTGAACTCCCGTTGCTTGGTCCCTGCTCCTGCCAAACTAGCAGTTCGAAAGCACGTCAAAGTGCAAGTAGATAAATAGGTACCGCTCTGGCAGGAAGGTAAACAGCGTTTCCGTGCGCTGCTCTGGTTCGGCAGAAGCGGCTTAGTCATGCTGGCCACATGACCCGGAAGCTATACACCGGCTCCCTCGGCCAGTGAAGCGAGATGAGCGCCGCAACCCCAGAGTCGGCCACGACTGGACCTAATGGTCAGGATCTTTACCTCTACCCTATTTTTTAAGGTGTACACTTTTATGTATTTATGTGTTAAGGGGCAACTAAGTGATTTTGTATGTATACCCAGAGTTCATGCTTCCCTTGCTTAGTACTATCTAAGGAGGCCTGACTATATTTACTTGTTTTCTAATAAATATTGAAAGATGGCTTCTCATCTTCAGCAGCATATTTCCTTTATTCTTCCCCTGGGGTATTTAGGGGAGTCATTTAAACTTTAGCATGGATGTAGTAATTTCTTTGGTCGCTTATGGGTATTAAGTGCTAATTTTCAGATGATGTGATAGTGACAGCAATAGACATTTTATATCAAATAAATGTCCATTTGGGTGGTCTGTTATAGCATTCTGTGAAGCCAAAAGTATGATGATCTTCGTCCAATGAATAAATATTCAGTTTTTGCTTGGCACTGATACTCTGCAGTGAATATTACTCTTATATCTTGCATCCTGATTCTGAACACATTTACTTGTAAGTGAAACTCTTGGATTCCAATCAAGCTTAACCTCCTGTGTTTAGGATTATAGCTACAGTGCACTATACAGGTATCCTCCACTTACACGCATTGCATTTGCTTGCAACAGTGTTAGTGTGCATTGCCATGAAATAAATATATAATTTGAACCAGGAAATGGTAGAGAAACAGCACAAAAAGAGTGGTAGAGAGCTGAAGAGCGGGGGGCAGCGGCGCCACCCCTCACTCATTCACCCTCCTTGGCTTCCTTCTTCCTGCCAGCAAAGCCATTGCATGGGGTGTGGGGGCGGTGCTCCATGTCTCAGCCTGCCTGCCTGCCCTTTGTTCATTCATGTCAGTTTTGTTCCTGGGGCAGGACTTGAGAGTCCCTCTGCCTTCTGATCATCATCACCCTCTTCCTTCCCACCCCACAATCAGGCAGTAATTTTATTGGGGTGGGGGAGAAACTAAGTAAAATTAAGTTGTATCCAGCAACTTCCTTTTTAAAAAAAATCATTTTTATTTGGTTTTACAAATACAAAGTTGTAGAAAAGAATCCAAATATATATCCATGTACAGAGATTCCTCCGAATCCCAGGACTTCCCTTCATCCCCTACATCGGGTCCAATTTTAAACATTTAATACAGCATATTCTTTGATTTTCCAACTTTTATATTATCCATGGTAATTGTTACACCACAAGTGAAATCAAAATCCTGCTAATGTTTCCCATTCTTTTATAAAGTTTTTATCCTCTTGGTTTCTGAGTTTTCCAGTCAGTTTTGCCATCTTGGCATAGTCCATCAGCTTGGTTTGCCACTCCTCTCTAGTAGGAACTTTGTCTTCTTTCCATTTCTGGGCTTGGGTGGGATGAACGGGATCTGCCAAGAAAGAGACGCTTCCCAGTCTCTCTCAACAGCACCCTCCTCCCCACTTTTCACGTATGTGCATGGAGTCCACAAATGTAATCCCAGTGTAATTGAGCAACGCCTGTATTTCATTTGTTTATCAAAGAGTTATTTTGTTTATGAATGAATGACACTGCACAAAATGCAACTCGACCAGCTCAGGGCTGAGCTGATAGCCTAGAATCACACTATGTAAAATGGCAAGTTTTTTTTTAAAGATTGGTTGAAGAATTCTGGAAAGTTCACTACATGCATAAAGGTAAAGGTAAAGGTACCCCTGCCCATACGGGCCAGTCTTGACAGACTCTGGGGTTGTGTGCCCATCTCACTTAAGAGGCCAGGGGCCAGCGCTGTCCGAAGACACTTCCGGGTCACGTGGCCAGCGTGACATCGCTGCTCTGGCGAGCCAGAGCCGCACACGGAAACGGCGTTTACCTTCCCGCTGGAAAGCGGTCCCTATTTATCTACTTGCACCCGGAGGTGCTTTCGAACTGCTAGGTTGGCAGGCGCTGGGACCGAGCAGCGGGAGCGCACCCCGCCGCAGGGATTCGAACCGCCGACCTTTCGATCGGCAAGTCCTAGGCGCTGAGGCTTTAACCCACAGCGCCACCTGCGTCCCTATTACTATCACTACATGCATACATTTGCAATAAAACAGAAATTCCTGGGCACTCTGTGTTTCCAAGATAAGCAGAATTAAAACTGATTCATGATATGCATGCTAGTTTGTGTTCCTGTCACTGCTAGTTATTGATAATAGTACAGTGCTAGGATTCCCGTTATAGCCAACTCTACAGAGTGAACTGTGTAAATTATGCTGGATTCTGTTCCTCCCCTCATCATCCACTGTCAAATTCATATTCTTTGTTTACTTTCCTTCTACTGCATGACTCAGATTTTAACAACCAAGCGCAAGTGAAAACATTGTTCTTTCATGTTCACATTCTGGATTATATTTTTGAGAGAAGGCGAACTTGCTTTAATGTCTGCAAAACAAATTGTCCTCTAAACTGAATGTTTGTTTTCAAAAGCACGATCCTTTTTCCATTTTAAGATTGAAGAAAGCAAGTTATTAAAAAACAAAAATAAAGATCTCCTCTTGCTCCTGACTGTGTATATTTTAAAGAGAAATACTACATGGCTAGCTGTTCAGTGTTAGGAAGGGTGAGCAAACCAAAACAGGAATGTATTTAAATGTATAGCTAAAAACGGGAGAAGTCACAGGAAAAACATAGGAGGAAAGACATAGTATGGTGTGTGTGTGTGTGTGTGTGTGTGTGTGTGTGTGTGTGTGTGTTTACATGTGCACATGCATGATGGGGGATAGTGAAAACATGGATGAAAAATACAAAATAAACCACCATGTAATTTCAAACATACTCTGGCATAAATAGCAGTAAATGATTACGTCTGATGTAAATAGTTTCCACATGTTACAAGGAATTATCTAATGTTGGGTTTTGCAGACTTGTGAGCTACTGCTACACTGTAGAAATACAAGTAAGTCATTGTGCTTTAATCTGTTTTGGAGTGATTGTATCAACTCTGTGTTTTAGTCTGAACACTTTTCATTCTAGGAAAACTAGAACACTAGACATTTTCCTTTGCTCTAAAGCAACGATGGGGGTGGTAAATTGGTTTGAGGCTACTCTGCTGAGTGGAGGTTGACTTCACCTGCTGCATAGTTTCCTCCCTGCCCTCAGCAGCTTTTAGCTGTGGTGGGAGGTGTGTGTGTATGTGATATATATAGATAGATAGGTAGATTGGTAGATAGATAGATGTAGATATATAGATACATATTCCATTAGTGCAGAGGGAAGGCTTTTCTGCACCCCAGCACTGTGGCCCCAATCCAGTTTGGGCCTGTCTATAACTGCTTTTGTGCTCAGAAAGAAGTCGTCCAGATCCCCCATGTCACATTTTGTTTGGTTGTCATTGGGGAAGTATGTACGCATTACTGTTTACTTCAGCTCCACTGCGCTCCCACCACGGGTGTTTGACATTAATCACAATCCATACTTATCCTGTAGCTTCTTGATAAAGACGCCTCAAATCAGCTGCCATCCGATTGGAAAATTCAAGTCGTGGTTAAGCTGAGGTATGTACAGTTGAGATAGCCATTGCACATGCACATGTGACATCTTCCTTGCGCAGGAGTAGTGCAGCGTTTGCAGGTGCAGGGAAACCCATCAGGTAATGTGCATCAGGTGAAGATACCCCCATCCTATGTCTAGTGTGTATGGCAAGTACAAATGTGACTTGAAACACCCTGCTGCATTTCAAACTAATGTGTACATACTTTGAATATGATTATCTGGGCTGTGTCATTTTACAGAGCTGGTGTGGAGTTTGTGGGACTGAATGCTCCTCCTGACAAAACAATTAAAATAAAATAAAAATCCCTCTGTATAGAAAACTACCATACCTGGGAGAAAGGGCTTAATAGAGCTATCTTTCCGACTTGCTAGTTTTTTTATGTGGTTTCTTTTTCTTTTTTCTTTGTTTGCATGGAGAAGCATTAAGAAATGTCCTTCCGCACCCCCCCCCAATCTAATACACTCTAGGGCAGGGGTGGGGACCTGTGGGCCTTCAGATGTTGCTGAACTACGGTACATCTCCCATCATTCTTGACTATTGACTATAGGGTATGAAAATAACATGTTTCAGAAAATAGCAATTATATTCTAAAAATCATGCAATGTAGATTTTGATGAGGCTTGTGTGTGTTCTTCTCTTAGCTGACATTCTGAATGAAGAAGCTTCCCAGGGAATTTCAGCAGGTATTACTCGGGTGTATTCAGTAGCTTTCTCTGTAGAAATTGCCATGACAATACTGATGCAAGAAATATTCCTACAGGAACCCAACTGTGACAACCAATAGCTTGAAAACATTTTTGTTTTGTTAGATCTTTCATTAGGTTAATAAAATGACCCTGCAGAGATAATGGAGCAAGTATTCATAGTGTCTGTTTTACCAGGAAATGAAAATTAAATGTATATGCAGAATATTTTGCCAGAAAGCTCTCGAGTGAAATCTAAGCCTAAACATTAGTTTTTAAATCCAGTATTAAGAAAACATTACAAAGAAAAATACCAGGCTCTAGGTAAGCCGTACCGCCTAAGTATCTGAAATGGCTAGGCTATTTGGATTAACTCTGTGATAGTAAAAATTAGAGCTATTTTCCTTGCTTAGCACTGGCATGAAGGTGAAAGGCAGTACATGTGGCCCTCATAATGCAGGGTAGGCACCCCACAGTTGGAGCTTAAAGTGGGCTCAGCTAAGAGGTCCATTTTTGGTAATTGTTGAATGATCAGATTGGAAAAATGAGTGGAGAAATGAACTAGTTGTTTCTTCCTGTTCAGCACAGGTCTCTGAATGTCAGAGTGAATACAGACTGATTCTACCCATCCCTTTTGCCTGCTGTTGTTTTTTTGCCTGCTGATATAAAAACTGATATCAAAAGCTGATATCAAAACTTTCACAGGTGTTGTCTGTCCTGACTAGAATTTAATGTCCCCAAACTTCTTGGACAAAGATTCCCAAAGTGAGGTGGACAGCTCCTAGTACCAGTAAATTAATGCTTTGCCAAACTTCCCAGTTGGTACAAGACTGAGCCCTGAATCAATGTCAGTTTCAGAAGGAGGCTGAGTTTAAGTCAGAGGGGAGATTCATTCCTGGTATTCGTGGTTAACCTTGGTAAAACAGAGCTACCTTTTATGGATTGGATAATCAGAATATGAGTGTATGCCGTTGAAGGATGATCAAGGTCAGGAAGTCCCTGGGCCTGACAGCAGCATAGCTGTCCGGGGTTGCGCAAATGCCCTGCACTCAGGGGTGGGGAAAGCCAATGCAGAGCACATTGCATGGAACCTCCACGGAGTCCGCAAGCCCCACATTGCTGTTTAGGGCAGCATGGAGCCTGCAGGTGCCCGAGCCACCGCGTCACTCCCCAGGAGAGACGTGTGGCTTGGCCGCGCTGCTGGCCAGGCCCGTGGTCACCTCCCTCAGTGATGACACCCGGGGCAGCCGGCACCCACCACCCACCCCTTCCTGCGCCGCCAGGGTCTGATTGCCTGCCGGATGGATTTGATCTTCTCAGTATCCCATTAGATACTGTATTTATCTTTTTTGTGTGTGTGCGTGCTACTAATAACTATGAGTCACTTCAAATCCAGGGTGACTCAAGAATACAGAGTGTACTGATTATGATTTCCATGCCCACCCCCACCTGTGTACCCATCCACTGATTAAAATAATTCAGTTGGACTTTATCCCCCCCCCCCGTAAAACCTCAATATCATGTTTCTTGCTTCAAAACAAAATAAAATCCACATAATTCTATGAAATTGACATTCTTGGAAATATGATTGTTCTATCTCTCTTGAATGGAAGCACTTAAATTGCTTTTAGATAGTAGATCTAAATGATGTGTAATTCTTCCCTCCTCCACATACCCAAGTGCAAGGTGTTGCAAACTACAAGATCAGTTTGACTCATAGTCATTTGGAAACTATGAGATGACTCTAGTGTGTTCCTAAACTAGCCAACAAATCGTACCTTTCGGGGTGCTCTCACTAGATGAGCACTTGACTAGGTTACCAAGTCTGCATGTGCCCATAATTGCACAATATACACTAATATGAATGCCAGAATTATGACAATAAATAAACCAGAAGTGTGGTCAAAGTATGTATTTGTTCAGATCCTTTTTTATCTGTTTCCTAAAAGAGTAAATTTGATTATTTTCTTTACAGAATGTGCCAAATTAAAAGAAAGTTTGACAGGTTGTTTTAGGTCAAGTTTACATTGCAAAAGTACATGGTCGGCTCTTGGGAGTTGTCTAAGGAAAAGGAGTGCTAGATGCTGGTAATTCTAGAAGTTAATTGGAGTTGTGTCCTCTTGATTCATGCTGATAACAAGAGAATTGGCTGTAGTAGGAAAACAAGCCCCCCAAGTATAAGTGTTTCTTTTTCCTCCACATGTTATAGACCACAATAAGTTAATCATTCCCTGCCCCCGCCCCTCCAGCCCAGTGGGACACAGGTTGATTTCACAGGCTTCAACACTTTGTTAATTAGTAATTGTGGTCTGTCAATGTGGTGTTAAGATTGTTTCCATTTCCTGTGAAGGCGGTTTAGACAGTGCAAACACAGTAACAGCAGAAGACAACCATCTCATGATCAGTGAAGTGGTTTGCTCTGACTGAAACATCAAAGGAAATGTAGTGTGTTAAAACTGGCAAAAATAGAAATCAGAGTAGTAAGACTGATCTCTAGAAATATATCTCTGGCTATTTCCATACAGCCTAGAAAACGTAGCTTGCATATTTTTTTCAGGCTTAATTAGTTCGTGAAGATAACTTATAAACAATTACATGTCCCACTGAAAAACTCCAAGCTTTTGACTCAGATGTTTGGAAGAATGCACAGCTCAATTTCATATGTGAAGGGCCCAGATGGCCTGTTTCCTTTCCATTCCATCCTCCAAGTACAGTCATACCTTGGAAGTCGAACAGAAATGTTTGGAAACCAAAGCGTGGCTTCTGATTGGCTGAAGGAAGCTCCTGTAGCCAATCGGAAGCCCTGAAAGCCCTGTCGGACATTTGGCTTCCAAAAATAGTTCACAAACCGGAGCAGTCACTTCCGGGTTTGCAGCATTCGGGAGCCAAAACGTTTGAGAACTAAGCTGTTTGAAAACCAAAAGACGACTGTATTTAATTTCTTCGAAGTAGAATTCTTGCAATTTTAAACCACTGGTATTCAGAGGTATACAGTGGAGATAGAACATAGCCATCATGGCTAGCAGCCATTGGTAGCCTACACATTCATATTAAACCATTTTACCGTAATGAAAAGGAAATATCTCAGAAGTACATTTAGTTAAAAGAAGGTAATAGGAGACGAAAAGAGTTCATGTAAGAGAGGACTGGTTCTGTTGCTAAACCATTGTTCAGTGAGCTTTGGAGAGCCTCTGACTTGCACACATACCCTTCCTTCTTCAATGTGGCTGCGAGAAAGAGTTTGGAACGTTTCCACCTCCATCCAGCCCAGACACTGAGATCTAGCTCCGAGGGCCTTCTGGTGATTCCTTCATTATGAGAGTTGAGGTTACAGGGAACCATGCAGAGGACCTTTTTGGTAGTTATACCCTCCCTGTGGAACGCCCTCAGATGTCAAACAGATAAACAGCTATGTGATTTTTAAAAGACATTTGAAGGCAGCCCCGTTCAGGGAAGTTTTTAATGTTTGATGTTTTATCGTGTTTTTACTATTTTTGTTGGGAGCCGCCCAGAGAGGCTGGGGCAACCCAGTCAAGTGGGTGGCAAGCAAGCAAACAAATCCCTTTCTGCTTTAGATTACCTACAGATTAATGTGTTGTCTGATTCTGTACAAATGTGATCAATCATAAATATGGTTAGTTAAAACAATCCAACTTCAAACCGTAGTTAATAATAATAATTTTTAATTTATTTTATTTCTACCCCACCCACCTGAACTTGGCTTGTTTCAACTAATTGAGGTTAATCTTAACCACACTTTGACCTGATTTGGATGACACAGGATGCTGCAGCTACTCTAAAACAGAAGTGGAAGCTTTTGATATACTCATTCTTATAATGCTAAACCAAGGTTTACTGTTCCATTGCAAATCATGCCTGGGAAAAAGCACTGAGGTGGTGTTCTCCAGTCCATTTTGATAAGGGACTCTTGACAGCTAAAAATGCAGGAAACAAATGCTTTCTTTTGTTTCACCTTGCAGGCCTAAACAGCAGCAGCAGAACAACTTTTCCTTGTTTACTTCCACCAAAGGCTGGAATTTCAGAGGGGTAAGGGATTTTGTTTTAGATGATTGATTTGTGTTTGTATTTTCCTTTCTTACACTCTTATTTCCACCCACCAGAGTGTAATTTACAATGCAAACTGAGGTATAATGAAGTAATCAATATTATGCAGAGTCAGACCTTTAAATGCCCCTGAAGATACAACTTCAGAAACAATTGCTTAACTTGTACTTTTGTCAGGGAGCCAATAAATTATTGTGTACTGTATGGCACTTTCATAAGAGGTTATATTTACACTGGCAGATTTTTTTTAATGTTAACAAATTATCAGAGAATAAAGGAATTTATCATCTTCTGTAGGCATTCTTGGTCTACATGAATTATCTAGACCCATTCCAATCAGGGTCCTAGCTTGACTTGGTCACTTTGATGAATGACCTTTATTGAGAGCAGGACAATAGGATGCAACTTTGCTCCTGCTTCTCTGTCTCCTTGCAGCTTTCAATACCATTGGCCATGGTATCTCATTGACTGGTTCCATGGGAAGAGAATTGGGGAAACTATGCTACATCAGTTCCTGTCCTTGTGGCAGAATCCAGAGAGCAGCATTGGGAGATGTCCTATTTTATGCCAGACATTATTTGATATCTATATGAAGCTGTTGGGAGTGTTCATTAGGCGATGTCCGTAACATCTGAATTGGGAGAGGTTGTGCTATGCCCTGGACCAGGGTATAGATAGTGGCAAGTAAGCTTCAGCTGAATCCTGGCAAGACAGAGGTGCTGTCAGTGGTTCCCATATCCATGAAATTGGCCAATTGCCTGTCCTGGGTAGGAATGCATCTTGAAGGAGTAGGAACACAGGCTGGGGATGCTTCTATATCCAGCTTCATTGCTGGAAGCCCAGCTAGCCTCAGTGGCTAGGAGTGTCTTCTGTCAACTTCAGACTGGGATAATTTGTCCACAGTAGTTTAGGCACTGGTGATTTCAAGATTGGATTACTGCTACACACTCTATGTGGGGCTTTCCTTGTTCTGGATCTGGAAACTGCCATTAGTGCAGAGTGCTACTGGATCACAGCTGACAGGGGTGTTAAAATATCTGCAAGGGTTGCCAGTTTGTTGCCAGACCAAATTCAAGGTTTTACTATTAGTATAAAAAGCCCCCAACAGTTTGGGACCACTTTATTTGGAAGCATTGCTTCACTCAAAATATGTCCACTTGACCCCTTTGATCTGAGGAACTGGCATTTTTACAAGTGCTACATAATGTTTTTTCCACACTTGCAAGGAAATGATCCTTCGGTGTGGTAGGACATACTCTGGAACTCTGCCCATTGACATTTGACAGGCACCTTTGCTGTATTGTTTTCCGTGCCTGCTAAAACCATTCTTGTTTTGGTATGAGCACCCAGACATCTAATTTTGATTAGACGTATTTTAATATGTAATTTTATTTTATTCTGTATATTTTTATAGTTGCTGCTTTTACTCATATTTTAAAATTATTAGGTCAACTTGTTTTTATCATTTGATTTTATCTATATTTTTAACATATATTTTATAATATTGTATGTAAACTGCTTAGAAGTTTTGATGATTAATCACCGCATAAACCTTGTTAAATAAAATAAAGAAATATTCATCTATGCTTTTTTTTATTCCACAGGTGTTGAATGACACCTAAACACATCTAACAAAGCAAAATACAATTGACAATTTATATGCCCCATTGAGATATGTTGCCCAAAGATAAAATGTTAGTAAAGGACTACTTTAGCATTCAATATATTCATGCCAGGTGTTTGCTGTTTATTGTGTAATGCTGTATGCAATTTTGAAAGTACCAGAATATGCTTTTTCTACAGAATTAAATTGTCAACCTTTTAAAATGTTTCTACAAAGCCATATTTTTTTGCATGCTAAAGATTCTGATTGTCTTTAAGAATTTTTTTTTTTGTAATAAACCTGATTTTCAGTTGCCTGCCTTATGAAGCAGAGATATAAAAACGCCTTTTATCCACAGGCCCTTCATAACTCTCCTTGTATAAGCTAGCAGTCAAGCTATGAAGCTATGGTTAACAGCTTTGGAACAAGCCAAGATATTAAACCATGGTTTAAAGTTGGTTTAATAACCTGGCTAACCATGGTTGCTCAGCTTGTTTACTCTCTTATGTGAACAGAGGGTGTGTCTGCAGGCAAAAGGGTTGATCATACCTTTGAAGCAAAAGATATGATCATCTAAACCCTCTGTATGGATATGCTACAAAAGAAATATTATTTCTGCAGTGATATACTGCAGAGTGGTTGTGTTGTAATTTCCAATTCCCTAGATTGGGCAAAATCCAACATTGTGCAAGTAGACTTCTGTTTACACAGTGGGATTTCCCCTTCCCTTCCTCTCCTCCTCCGTGCGGCCCCCTCAATCTGCTCTGGAAATTTTCCTAGTTCTTCAGAACAGATTTTCGGAGCACGTTTGGCTGCAGGGGTGAAGAGAGGAAGGGGAAATTCTGTTGTGAGGATGGAAGTCCATTCTGTTTGTGCACAAACACCATAGAACCCATCATTTTGAAATGTTCCTGACTCCTTAGGAAAAGTTTGGAACAAAACAAAAAACCATTCATCAGTAATGCAGCTCACCTGCTTGGATTTGACTTGGTGTAGTGAGATCTGGGTAATAACCTGAGAGCCAACTTTCTGTCAACAGTTCTACCACATTTGGCACCAACATTCCTTTTAGTTTTTTGTACTCATTATTCTCTTTCTGTTTTATGGAAATTCATAAATCCTTCATCCAGCTGCAGAGAATTGATTAAAGATCCCGTAGGTATGGGTAAAGTGAGGACAACTAAAATAAACTGGACTATTAAATGAGTCAAGTTCTTACTTGTTTAAAGAAAGTAAAAGAGGTTAGTTTTTACTGGTGACAGCACAAGGAGTTTGCTCACTGCACTTTAGTAACAAAACAACAAGTCTTTTTATGGTGTGTTGTAGCCCCAGGCCCAGGGGCTAGATGTGGTCTTCTCTATCTGACCCTCAGAACTCTTTGCAACCCAAGTACTTTTGCCTGGTTGGTATGTCACTGAACTCTCGTAAAACCTTTTGCCCATCTGGATGGAGGATAGGGCAAAGGAAGATGAGTCATTTCAGCTGTAAACTGTCACAGGGTTCTTCCACCCTCCTGGTAGAAATCCTAAACTTTATCCTGCAGATTTGAGTAACTTGAGAGCTACGTCCCTGGCCTGCTCAGCCATGATAGAGGGGCAAGTGACCAGTGCCCTTTGTTACAGGAGTTATCCCTAGGACAGTGACCCCAGGGGGTGGCAGAAATACTTGCACTGGCAGAAAGTTCATGCTATGTTGGATTCAAACATTTAGCCATTTTTTCACTTTACGGATTTCAAAACACCTTGAGTACGCCATCATTGGATTTTCGCCATATGTGAAGCATTAGATGAATTGATACTTGTTTTTAGTTATTTAATCTGTCACAAAGAGAGATATTTGAAGATTGCTTCACCTTTGAACATCTATTCTACCTTTATTCCCTAGATTTAGGAAAAGGTACTACTGTTAAGAGATTTTTAAAAATATTGCAGTTTATTTTTGCAATAGATATTTCCTGTCTTGAATGTATTGATGTTAGTGTCGGCTAGTGACAATGTAGGATGATCCGGTCAGTTTAACCTCTTCAGCCTGGAGTTGTTTTTCTGGGGTCCCCACTTTCTGGGGTCCCCCTCCAAAGATGCTTTGCTTCTATTTTTGTATCAGATTAATAGTTTAGTAGCGAATTGTGTGAATGTTGCAGAAAAATTATTTCTTGATTTCACTAAACCCTGTGATAAAGTGACCCAAGATGTTTTGCTTAGCCAATTGGATAAATGTGAGGTAGATGATAATATCAGGTGGATTAAAATAGTAACTATTACTTATTTAATTTATGTATGGCCCTTCATCTGAAGGTCACATTGCGGTTTATAATATATAAATACAAAATGAAAACACAAAATAAATAACATAATAACAGGGGGGAAACAATAGCAACTACAGTACTCAAGTACAGTAGATTCTTGTAGACCAGTAGCTCTAACTTCTGTGTCCACCCTGAAACCATTCACAAGCTAATGTGGCTGGATCTTTAATTATAAGTATTAATGACATTTAAGTAAGTTTAAAAAAAAAAATCAAAACTTGCAAGATTTTAATTGGTTTGTATTTTTGCAGTTCGCTGAAGACTGGATGTACTTTATTGAAGCTGGGTTTTATTTTATATCCTCCTCCTCTTTCATTTCCTTTCTAGTGTTTTGGGCTGTTTTGCAGAAGCATTTATTTAAGTTGCAGATGTGGCCACCTCTGTTGAAGGAGTAATAATTTTACCAGGTTATTGACAAAAAAAATCTGCATGAGCTGAAGGCCAACTTTGGATTCCCATTGATTTGTTAAACAAATTTATTTTTAGATAGTTTACTTCCTAAATGTTGTTGAAGTCCCCACTCTAAGATAGTATTTACACAAAAAAGTCCTACATTTATCAATGTGTGGATGACTGGCTGGTGGCACTGTGTCTAAACCACCAAGCCTCTTGGGCTTGCTGACTGTAAGGTCAGCGCGCCGGGGTTGCTTTGTCCCAGCTCCTGCCAACCTAGCAGTTCGCAAACATACCAGCGCAAGTAGATAAATAGGTACCACTATGGCAGGAAAGTAAACGGTGTTTCCATGGTTTAGTCGTGCTGGCTGCTCTAAAAGCTGTCTGCGGACAAACACCAGCTCCCTTAGCCTGAAAGCGGAGATGAGCACCCCACCTCATAGTTGAATTTGACTGGACTTAACTGTCCAGGGGTCCTTCCCCATTACCCGTGAGTATGGTTCGTAAAATACTTTGCTCAACCTAAACAGCCACATATGTCTCCTGCAGAAACTGCTTTATCTGAAAAAAATAATATTTGAATAAGCCTTAATGTACCTATATATATCCTCCATTAATAAGCTATAACTTCAAAGCTGATAAGTTGGATCCTAAGCAGTAGGAGATGGGTCATGATTTATTTATTTGGCATAACAGCAGAGAGCCAGGTCTGAGGGAGCCATAGGGTATGGCATAAGTACACTTCTCTCCCCTGATCTGCCTCTTGGTGCTGCTTCATTTTGGCCTCTCTGTGGTTGTGTAGTATTCCATTGGCATAGCAATGATTTTATACTGGCATATTTTTAATAGCAGAGGTGCAGCTCAGTGCATGCTGGTGAGATGATGTCTGCCAAATCCTAAAGCTCCTCAGCTTGCATATCAACCTAAATCACATTTGCAGGGTGTTTGTCAGGTTGGTTGTAGCACATGGGTGACACTTAACACTGTCTTTTGCCGTTAGTAATTTTGTCCTTCATGTGAGCTGCATGCATTCTGTGGAAGGATCCTAAATGTTTTTACACATTACTGGTTTTGTTTATACGAACAGACCACTGGAACTATTGTTAACTACAATCAAAAGATTGATTTCTGCTGGAACAAGAGAGTTTATTTTGGCAAGAAGAAAGAGATGCTATCAGAAACTCATTGTGTGGTGTTTGTTTAACAGATGGTCGTAGCCAATTCCAGACAAAATTCAAAAACACTGGTTAATCTATCTGTGTGTGTACTATACATAATGCAGTATATTGTTAATCTCTGTTAAATTCAGTGTTGCCCATAATAAAAAAGTGACAGCTAAGCAACTCCCCCCCCCCCAAATTATTACATTGATTATGTTAAATGCAGTTTTCGGAAAGACTTTGCTGCTTATTTTAGGGAAATCTTATGTTTTCTTGCAATATTTCTTGTTTGTTTGTTAGTTTGTTGTTGTTTTTTAGGTTGATGGATTTACACAGTGACATCAACGTGCACGGTGTTTCACAAAGTATCATCACTTTTAATTTGTATACCGTCTTTCTGTCTTACAATACTCAAGGTGGTTTACAAGCTGAAGAAACAAAGAATGTACACCTTATAACAATCTAATGCAATTCCAAAATGTGATAATAAAACATAGCTTTAAAATAAGCAATCTACATCAAATAAAGTAACATTCAACAATCATTAGAATAGTATAGAATAATAATATCAGCATATAAAAATTAAACAGAAACCCACTCTTAAGCAGAATTCAATAGCTAAACGAAATAAATTCTGCTTCTTGATTAATCATGCGTACATTTTTATTTAAACAAAAATGTTGTAATTAATTAATCCAAACCATTTGCAACTGCCAAGTTATTGTGAACCGTTTGACACAATTCTGTCAGAAACCTCTTTATTAAATAGTCCAAATGCAGGACTCAAGTAGATGTCACAGACAGTGGCAGAGGAACCCTCTCTGGCACCCGGGGCGGGATTCCAAGGGGCAGGGCGAACCGCCTGGTGACGCATGCACGGCATCCATTCAGACTGTGCATGCGCGGCATCCTGTTCGTATGGCCGTCCATACGGGCTGCCGGTTGCACGGCGTCTGTACGGGATGCGCATGTACATACTGACTGCACACACCCTCGGCCGCTCTACAGCTGGGGGGAGGCAGGGGCCATCTTGTCACCTCCCCAAGTGGCACCTGGGGCAGTTCTCCCCCTCCACCCCCCACTTAGTACGCCCCTGGTCACAGAATCATTGCAAAATTATCATACTAACCCCGCCTTAAGCACTGCAATGTGTCTTTAAAAGCTTTCTTTATTCAGCCTGCTTTTAATACCTGACAGGATATTCCAAAGCCTGTCTGGGAAGCAGTGAGGCATAATGGAGCAGCAGGGTCGCTTCTGTATCCACAGCCCTGCCCCTCATATGGCTCAAGTAAGAAGCTGCAGGGGATAAAGTGCTATCGCAGCTCCAGGCTGGTAGTGGGGTCAGGTCAGGATCCTGACAGCTCAGCTTCTTCCCTGTCCTCCAGTGCCCTGTTTGGGGGCTTTCCTTGGGCTGCCACTGCTGGGGATTCCACTGGCAGTACTTCCACTTTCCCCAAGGTTAATTTAGTCCAACCCTCTGCAATGCAGGAATCACAGCTAAAGAATCCTTGGCAGATGGCCATGCAACCTTTATTTAAACACCTCCAAGGAAAAGAGCCCTTCCACCTTCCAAGGCCATCTATTCCACTGTTGAAAGCTCTTAGCTTCTGGAAGTTCTTCCTACTGTTAACAGGAATATACAGACGTGCCATCACTGTTCTATGTTACAATGTGCTCCTGCTATGGCCAGTAACTCCAGAGTATAAATGTGGATATTGTAGGTTATAGCATTTCATGTGTGTGTTTTAGGTTCTGTCTACAAAGTGTTATTTAGTTCAGAGATAGCAGATCTTTTTTTTTCTATGAAGAGATGTTGAGCCCTGTGTGGATGAGGGCCATCTGATTGGATGTACTAAAGAAAGGAGCAAGACTAATGTTTCTGTACACCACACTATTAAGAAGATAAAGAGACTCCTCATGGATTAGATCAAAGGCCAATCTAGTCCAGCATTCTTATCCCATAGCGGCCAGCTGCAGTATCCATCTCCCACCCCCATTCCCCAGCAGTTGTTGTTCAGAGGTATACTGGTAATGTACAGTTATAGCTCTCTCTCTCTCTTAACAAAGAAGAAAGCAGTAGTAGAAAGTATTGACAGGTACAAAGATGGTATTTAGGATAGCTTTCATAGCAAGCAAAAACAAGATTGCTTTTCAGTGACTCCTCTTATGAACTTCAAGCTTAGGTGCTAATTAAAAAAAATTTCAGATACTGCAGACTTTACAGAATTGTCAGCAAACAGATACTGTTGGACTCTCAACACTCATATCATCCCTGACTTTGGTGCTTTCTGGCTTGGACTGCTAGAAGTTGGAATTTTACAACATCTGGAGGGCCACAGGTTCCCCATTCCTGGGCTACACATTAAAAACTAGCTAGGTTTGAGTGCAATTTCCAATGGTATATATGTTTTTGAATTTAAAATTTTAAGAGCACAATTTCTGTCTGCCTTTTACATGAGATGAGTTTAATGATTAATGGGATTTCAATTGATTATTTTAAAAACCTTTTCAGACAGAAGGCTAAAAATTGTGTATCCAGGGTGTAGCCATCCCTTAGATAGTTCTAGAGTTAATGATCAATTAATCCTCCCACCCATTCTGGGGTATGGCAGTAAGTTGTTGGCTAACAATCCTCTTTTCAAATATCCTGTCAGCCGTGTATGTACTCAGTAACCGAGGCAAACCACTATGTTATTTTCTCAATCTCTCATTTGCAATATGAGGATACTACATATAACTTTTAAAGGGCTGTGTGGTAGGACTTACTGAGAAAATGTAGGAACATTTGAACACTATATAAGTGTGAAGTATTTTATTTTTCTTAGAATCATAGAATCATAGAGTTGGAAGGGCCATCGAGTCCAACCCCCTGCCAAGCAGGAAACACCATCAGAGCACTCCTGACATATGGTTGTCAAGCCTCTGCTTAAAGACCTCCAAAGAAGGAGACTCCACCACGCTCCTTGGCAGCAAATTCCACTCTCTTACTGTCAGGAAGTTCTTCCTAATGTTTAGGTGGAATCTTCTTTCTTGTAGTTTGGAACCATTGCTCCGTGTCCGCTTCTCTGGAGCAGCAGAAAACAACCTTTCTCCCTCCTCTATGTGACATCCTTTTATATATTTGAACATGGCTATCATATCACCCCTTAACCTCGTCTTCTCCAGGCTAAACATGCCCAGCTCCCTTAGCCGTTCCTCATAAGGCATCGTTTCCAGGCCTTTGACCATTTTGGTTGCCCTCCTCTGGACACGTTCCAGTTTGTCAGTGTCCTTCTTGAACTGTGGTGCCCAGAACTGGACACAGTACTCCAGGTGAGGTCTGACCAGAGCAGAATACAGTGGCACTATTACTTCCCTTGATCTAGATGCTATACTCCTATTGATGCAGCCCAGAATTGCATTGGCTTTTTTAGCTGCTGCGTCACACTGTTGGCTCATGTCAAGTTTGTGGTCAACCAAGACTCCTAGATCCTTTTCACATGTACTGCTCTCAAGCCAGGTGTCACCCATCTTGTATTTGTGCCTCTCATTTTTTTTGCCCAAGTGCAATACTTTACATTTCTCCCTGTTAAAATTCATCTTGTTTGTTTTGGCCCAGTTCTCTAATCTGTCAAGGTCATTTTGAAGTGTGATCCTGTCCTCTGGGGTGTTAGCCACCCCTCCCAGTTTGGTGTCATCTGCAAATTTGATCAGGATGCCCTTGAGTCCATCATCCAAGTCGTTGATAAAGATGTTGAATAAGACCGGGCCCAAGACAGAACCCTGTGGCACCCCACTAGTCACTCTTCTCCAGGATGAAGAGGAACCATTGATGAGCGCCCTTTGGGTTCGGTCAGTCAGCCAGTTACAAATCCACTGAGTGGTAGCATAGTCAAGACCGCATTTTACCAGCTTCTTTACAAGAATATCATGGGGCACCTTGTCAAATGCCTTGCTGAAATCAAGGTAGGCTACATCCACTGCGTTCCCTTCATCTACCAGGCTTGTAATTCTGTCAAAAAACGAGATCAGGTTCGTTTGACATGACTTATTTTTCAGAAATCCATGCTGACTATTGGTGATCACAGCATTCCTTTCTAGGCGCTCACAGACTGTTTGCTTAATGATCTGCTCCAGAATCTTCCCTGGTATTGATGTCAGACTGACTGGGCGGTAATTATTTGGGTCCTCTCTTTTCTCCTTTTTGAAAATAGGGACAACATTTGCCCTCCTCCAGTCTGCCGGGACTTAGCCTGTTCTCCAGGAATTCTCAAAGATGACTGCTAGTGGTTCTGAGATCACATCTGCCAGTTCTTTTAATACTCTTGGATGCAGTTCATCTGGCCCTGGAGACTTGAATACATCTAGACTAGCCAAGTATTCTTGTACTATCTCCTTAGTTATTCTGGGCTGTGTTTCCTCTGCTGAATCATTTGCTCCAAATTCTTCAGGTCGGGCATTGTTTTCTTTACCAGAGAAGACTGAGGCAAAGAAGGCATTGAGGAGTTCAGCCCTTTCTGTGTCCCCTGTTTGCATTTCACCATCTTCTCCTCTGAGTGACCCCATGGTTTCTTAAAAATGAAAAACAAACAAACCTGCATTTACTGTAAGACATGGAAAGTTTTCTGTTATTGCATACTGTATAGTATATTCTACTGTATAGTATATTCTATTACAGAATAGTGTCTATTACTATACTGTACAGGTCTTAATAGTGGGGGGATAAACAACTTGGATGCTTGATACAGTACATTACCTTTGTGATGGGTTTTAACTTACTGTTCTTAAGTGTAGCTACCAACCAGCACAGTCTTCTGAAGATAAGGCAGATTAAAACAAAGTTAAGCAATGCTTCTAAAATATCCTATTAATATTCATTGGATACCTTTAAAACATTTCAACTAGACTGCTCATAGGTGTGGCTTGTTGTAAAAAGTAAAAATGCTCAGCATTGCTATAAACCTGTCACCTCCCTGCTGTCCTGCAAACAAAAGATACTAAAATTTACAAGCAGCATGTGATACAAAAGATAAATTGAGTTGTTACCCACCCTCTGAAATGAAGTGCCCATGCTGTTACATTACAGATTTCCCATTGTTAATTATAGTCTGGGACAGGGTGTTGCTGTGTTGTCCTGTTGCCGGTTCTTTGTGAGCAACAGATGAACTTGACCTCTTTTCAGTTCTACTCACTGAGAAATGGGCAGTAAGTTTTATGCCTCCTCCCTGCCACTGCCCCCACCCTTTTTGTTTACAATTTGTAGCACACTGGATGTTCAGATCAATCTGTGATTGAAGGACATGTGCTTCAAAACCTATCAGGGCAATTTGGGGTTAGTGACTTTTTAAACACTTTTTAAAACTTCAGGTTTATCCTGTACACAACTGAACAATGCAGAGGAGTCCTGGAATTTTTCTATGTGATGCACATTCTAATGCACCATGTTGGAGCTCCTGATCTTGCAAGTGTGTGTTGTTTCTTACAACGTCACAGCACCTCTCAGTTATTTGATCCAGCTATTCGTTTTATTTAACACATTTATGTTCCACCCTTCCTCCAAGGAGCTCAGGGTGGCATATTGAGGATTATTATTATTTACTAATTTATATACACTTAATGCCAAAATAGGTTTCTAAGTGATTTACAGAAATACAAAAACCAAGTTTCACAAACCCACGAAAATATAAATATCCACAATTAAAGTACAATTAAAGTACACAAAATATGTGAGACTGAAGTTCACTGTGGCTCTTCATGTGGCTTCAGCATGAATGTGAATGCAGTCACTATGTTAGCAGCTGCTAATTCTGAAATCTGGGACACAATCCGAAACCATTCCGACATATTCTAGAATAAAGATGGTTTGAAGGGAAGGGTGTTGTTGTTATGTGGACATATTTCCTGATGTTGCATCTACCTGTGTGATGCTTGGAAAGCCCTATGGCAGTATATTATAAGGCTCTAAGCCTACCACTCTGACTTTATAGAAGACCCATGTGAAGGAAGAAATGCCTGACCAAGCATGGCCACATGGATTCATGCTGCTTCCTAGCAGAAGTTCACATGAATGTACCAGCTTATTTTTTGCCTGCTTTTCTTGAACAAATTGTAACCAGGAAATGGCACCCCTCAGCAGAGTAACCAACTCAGATATTACTTTTGCCACACCGATGCATCCATAGTGATGTTCTGCATGGTGGAGGGCATCAGAGTATTAGATAGGGCTCTGAGCAGAAAAATAAAATGTGAAATATGTCTTCTCTATACAGCAGATAGTTCTGTTTAATTTAGAACACAATCCTATATATGTCTGCTCAGAAGTAAATTCTACTGAATTCAGTGGGGCCAACTCAAATATAAGTGGGCATAGGACTACAGAGTTGGTTCAGTTTAGGCCATGCTCTTTCTCTGTGGGCTTTACTTTAGGCAAACTTGCCACTTTTGTTAAAGCAAACACTTCTCTAGAGCATCACCTAGTCACTTTATGACAAATGATTGTTGGGCATCATGAGTTTTTCAAAAAAAGAAAAAGAAAGGATTAGATAACTGGGGAAGAATAATTGTTGAAAGGCTGTACCTAAAGAGGCATGAGCTGTGGAGTACAGTGGTACCTCGGGTTAAGAACTTAATTTGTTCTGGAGGTCCGTTCTTAACCTGAAACTGTTCTTAACCTGAGGTACCACTTTAGCTAATGGGGCCTCCTGCTGCTGCCGCGCCGTTGCGCCGCGGTTTCTGTTCTCATCCTGAAGCAAAGTTCTTAATCTGAGGTACCATTTATGGGTTAGCGGAGTCTGTAACCTGAAGCGTCTGTAACATTTAATTTAATCTTTGCATTTAACATGTAGGCTTTTTGCAATGCAAATAGGATCAGCTAGGGGGCTGATAGTTAAATAAATCAGAGCAGGTGTGGAAGATGAATGTAACCTCCCACCCATGCTACTATTCTGAGGAAAAACACCAGCATCTAAACATTTGAGAACACTAGGAATACATTGCTGGTTACTCAGCTAGCAAAAATTCAAATATGCTAATATTTAAATGTTTAATGGTAGTTGGTGAAGGATACAAAATATGATCTTTTACTCTTTTCTCTGTTTACATTTAATCAGCTCGTAAAAAGAGTTTGAAACCAGGATTAAATGCATGCAGGAAATCACTCACTACCAGGAAATCGCATAAAGAAACTAAATGTTTCCAGGAAAACTTGACTTTTAAAAAGCTGAGTTGCCTATTTAATTGATACTGGCAGTTGTGGATATTCAAAACACAAAAAGGTTAACGAAAATGATTTTAATGAGAACATGAACAATTTAAAAGAGCTGTCATGAAGATTCCACTGAGACTAGCTTCTACTTAGGTTGTTTCCAGAAATGGAACATTTGGGCAGAGTGTTATGAGTCAGTTTAGAATGTCTTGTTGAGTCTCTTTTTAGGAGTGTGTTACAATTAGAGGCAGGGGCAGCAATTGCCTATGTTTTCTGTGAGAAAGAAAAAAGATGCAGGCAGTTTCTTGCCAGAATTTCATTAGCTACTGCTTTTCTGAAGTCACTTGGTATAGTCAGATATGTTAAGCAAATACAGCAAATGAAAAACTTGCAAGATATAGATAGCTGTGCATCTCTCAATCTTTCACTTCTAACAAGTGGCTCATCGCCACTTCCTGTCATGGAGTTGCTGCTGAAAGAAACTAAAGGGGAAATGTGGGGCCTTGGTGCGAGGTACAGATGGCTGTGAAGGTTACACTGTGAATTGTGCACCTGTGAAGTGTAGATGTGGTGTATGCGTACAGTACCTCATGGGCTGGTGCTGCTTTTTTGTGCATCCTCAGGTAAGTTCGGGGGGGGGGTGTCTTTTGTTGAATGTTTTGTGTGGTGCCTTTTTTAATTAAAAAAGTATATATATTTTTTCATAAAAATAGAGCCAGACTTGTTAAAAGTAGGATCCACAGTAGTTAACACAGAGGACAATTTTTACTCCTGTGGTGCTTCAGCTACTGCAGCCCTCCGCAGAGTCACAGTGTGCTTTCATTAACTGGATGATAATAAAAAAATTTAAGGTAACAACAATGAGGTCACATTGTGTAGTCCCTGACAGTGTTGCCAGTCCATAATGTGTCAAGTATTATTATTTTTTTGTCTCTCATTATATGCAAGTACAATACATGTGAAACATCTATTTGAATAATAACATGCTGTTGTTCACCACACCCTCTGTTAAGTTCTTAACCCTTCCTAATGAGACTGACAGGCCATCGATTTTTGAGGTGGTTACTAAATAGCTTCCTTTTTGTGCTTATGGAGTTGATTGATCATAGTGAGCTGTTGCTGCCCTTAATTATATGAGTTAAATTTTTAAACATAATTATTCTGACTGCAGTTTTTAGAAATTGTTGTCTTATTTATGTTCTGTTTGGAAGCCACTTTGGCTTCCATGGGCTGAAAAGCCAGTTAAAAGTTAAATCTAAATACATAAATCAAATGAAATTTTCACTTGTTTTTACTTGCGTTCCTAACAGCTAAACTGGCTAGCTACTTTTTTCAAATTCCTGATGTTTCTGAGTAAACTTCTTTTTAGAGGCAAGTTTCCTGATAACTTATTATGGAAAGTTTATTACAGCACTCATATTATACAATGGTTAAGTTTTTGTCATAAAGACATTAGTCATAGATTCTTAAGCTTAGATTTCAGAATAGTATGAAAATATAGTATGTCTCCTCTTAGAGATTATAGAAATCATAGATAAAGCCATTCAAGAAATTAAAATGCTGTCAATGGTTGCTTAGTATTAGATTTTCTGTCTTTAAAAGAAACAGTGTTTACTAATTTTGTGGCTTTACTGCTATAAATGTCTTGCTGACAACAAGAGAAAGAAAGTCTTAGATTACTTACTGTCATAGAGTATTCAGTTACAAAAATAGTCAGAAAAGTTCCTCAAACCTCTCCCAGAATAGTTTAAATGTTCTATGAAAGTGAACCATATGTCAGTACAAAATTTTTTTCCCTTCCAGTAGCACCTTAAAGACCAACTAAGTTAGTTCTTGGTATGAGCTTTCGTGTGCATGCACACTTCTTCAGATACACTGAAACAGAAGTTTCCAGACCCTTCTATATAGTGAGAAGGTGGGGAGGGGTATTACTCAGAAGGGTGGTGGGAATGGGTGATTATCTGCCAATCACCCATTCCCACCACCCTTCTGAGTAATACCCCTCCCCACCTTCTCACTATATAGAAGGGTCTGGAAACTTCTGTTTCAGTGTATCTGAAGAAGTGTGCATGCACACGAAAGCTCATACCAAGAACTAACTTAGTTGGTCTTTAAGGTGCTACTGGAAGGATTTTTTTTTTGTTTTGACTATGGCAGACCAACACGGCTACCTATCTGTAACTGAACATATGTCAGTAGTTAGTAAAGTGAAACTTGTTAGTTAATTCGTTAAGATTTAGTACTAAACTGAAGATTAAAGCAATTTCTAAAACATTGATCCATAACAACAAATGGCTATATTTGCATGAGTCCTTTTCATGATGAATCAGTGATTTATTTATTGTCAAAATGTATATATTTCCTTTTTAGAAAACATTCAATGCATCTTAAAACAAGTGCTTATTCTTGTCATTCCAAAACTGAATAATCTTTGCCATCTGCATGCTGTTAGTATTGCAGAAGTATTGATTTTTCCTGCCTTTCTGTAGTGAACACTAGAAAACTGTGTTTATGTAATCCAGGGGTTATACCTGACAGACTCTGAGCTAGGTCACACCTAAGGAGGCTGGCAGATGGAACCCTAAACATCTTTTCCCCAACACCTGCCATAGATCTCTGACTTTACTTCCTTCCTACTTCTTCTCCAAGTTCAGTATTAGTATGAGCTAGCATGTCCTAGTGTTGACTTCTTGGCTCCAACTTGGCTAAATGCAAAACCTATACTTAGACTGGCTCTGTTTGCTATGAGTAATACACCTTAAGTTTCTTTTATCCCTTCAACCAGCAATCTTACCATACTATTACTTTTTGCACACTACTGCAATATAGTTACCAAACTCCAACAGGTCATGGGCTTAGTACCAGTTTTTCTGTTGGTACAGAAAGATTTTAAATGAAAAATAATGGTTCAAGCAGGCATTAATGAGGGTGCTCTATATTCCAACCGCATGATATCCTTGTATTCCAGGAGGTTCATGGCAGAGGGGAGGCTATACTGCCACTGTAGAAATGGGATCAACAGCCTATTGTTCAGGTGACCAGCTATTATATTATATGTAGATCAAACATTATATCAAAATAACTTTATATGAAGTGCTTATTATTTCAGTGTGTGTGTGAATAAATCATGTTTTTGTAAGTTTTTGCATAATTCCTGCCTGATAAATACTCATTACAGAGCCACTAAATTTTCTTATCAAATCAAAGATCAACAAGGGTAGTAATGTCTTGCTGCAGAAGAGTTACTCTTCTTACCAGTTATCTTAACTGGAGATGAGAAAGAGATATCTACAGTAATTATATTAAAGAGTGGGGCTTTAGTTACAAGAATTAAAATGAGACATTGGAAAAGGAAGTCTAGGTTATCATTATCACCGGTTTAAAGCTACTGATGAAAGAGGATTTATGCATAACACTCAGAGAGGAAATGCAAACCTCTGTCATAAAGACAGTTGAGTTTCCTGTGATGTAGACTGAATTATAGAATGGTAAATAGGCTCAAAGCAGAGGACTCTTCCCTTCCACTCTTTTACCAAGCTAATCACAGGCTAAATGGTATTACCTATCCTCCAATCATGCAAGTTCACTCACCTATACATCTCTTGTCATAAAAGACTCTTGAATATGCCATAAGACTTACCAAATATGTTTTGGCATGAGATTTCAGGGACCAGAGCCCACTTTATCAGATGCATGGAGTGTTATCCTCAGTTGGCAGGTGTTGAAACTGTATAGTATTGTTCTTTAAGGGGAATGGTTTGGCAGTGATACAGGGAAAGGTCTAAGGGGATATATTTTTATGTATCTCCCACTGAATATTATGAAAAGTGAAAGCAAGTGGGGTTCGTTACATGGAAGAAGAAGAAAAAAATACGAGGCACTACACTTCTGTAAAACAAGAAAATCCTTAATAAAAAAAATATTTTTAAAAAAAAAGAAAGAAAGAAAGAAAGTGGGGTTTCTACTCCTTCCTTTTCTCTATAGTCTGTAGAAATAGAATTCTGTTTGCTGTAAGCACAGTTTGTGAGGCAGAGCAAGAACTGTGTTAAAGAAGTAAAGTTTCCAAGAACCATCACTCCTGTTAAGAAAACCTTGCCTCTTGCAAGAGTGGCTGTATGTACAGATGGATAGAAAAAAACCAACAAATGGTAAAAGGTGGGGTCAAAGTATTCGGTATGAGAGCTGATGTATATATGTAAACTAGCACTGAAATAATTAGCACTGCCTGAAAGCAAGCTAGTTATTTTGATGTATCCTTCTGCACAGATGTGCATTAGAATATTTGTGCACATCTGTGTGTCTCTATTCAACAAAGTGCAAAACAACAACAGCAGAATCTCCCAGTTCTTAGTCTTGTGATATTTTGAGGCCCTTACTCTGTTCTATGGTAGCAACAAAGGTAACAGGAGACTTTGTTCCCTACTGCCATGGCAAGCTTGCCAACATGAACAAAAAGCAACTGGGGCCTCCTAAAGCATAAAGACAAGACAATAGTTTGGCACCAGTTTCCTGGCACAATGTGCTGCATAAAATTATACACTGAAATTAAGCATACGTTCAGCTACAATGCCACATTTGTTGAAAGTAACATAATGTTTGGATGTAGATGCCAAAGTCCACCTCGAACAGAAAAGCTGACATGAAGTCATCCTCAGTTTCACAGTGGAACTGAATATACCACTTGTAATACATCAAAACACATCCACTGAATTGACAGGACAGAGCAATCTGCTCCAATCCCTGCTTCTGTTCATTCTTTTTTAACTCTCTATTTTCACAGGTTATAATTATCCACAGTTATATAGTTAGCTAAATTGGTGTATTTGGTATAAAGTGTGGTACTTGTAGAACACAAGCTCAACGGACCTCACACCTGTGGTTCTCATTCTGCTATTTGAGATCCAATGTAAATTGGATATAAAACTGTCAGGAATAGATTAACCTTCTTATCATTTGCAAGGTTACTTAAAGAACTATTACCGGTAATGTGTCTTTCCCTGCAATAGGTAGCAAAATGAAGCCTATTAAAAAGAGTTTTCTGAAATAAGCCACAGCAGTTGATGTGATCTCCTGTTACACAACTTGATGCCAGTTTTCTTTGTGGAATTGTAAGCAGGTTGAACCTTGGTGCAAGATTTAAAAATGTCCTGCCTTTTATTATTAATGTCTTACTCAGGTTTCTGCTTTGAAATAAAAATCACAGATGCCAAATGGGAAATTTGATTACTTGATACAATAGCCTAGGATTAGTGGTTCTTTCAAAAATAGACTAATCTCATGGGTTTACTTACCTGCCACAGCAATCTAATAAGTAGGCTGTGATTTTCCATTTGGAAAACATCTTTTCTACCAATATTTCTCTTGGTAGGGCAAAGTTATAATTCTCCTTTTAATGACAAATGAAGTAAAGAAAAAATAAATGGAATTAATGTTCTAAAATTCATATTAACTTATTTTAGTGGCTAACAGTGGTATTGTTTGTGAATGGGTAAGATGCCACACATAAAATATATGTGAGTGTTTTCATTCCGCAAGTGACCTGTTCGTTTTTTGCAATTTGAAATGACCAATTAAAATGTGATTTGCATTAAATGGGCCTAATCTTTAAGTGAAAAGGTATACTGTAGTTGTATAAGATGCCCAGTGCGAGAATATCTGCTCACCTGGGGCTCCGGTAGGGTGGCACTTCCCGCACTCTGCGGCTGGTCCTGGGAGGCAGCCATCTCCCAACGCAACTATGGGAGCTCCAAACATGCTGGGGCCTCCGTTTTGAGCAGGCCTTGCCCAAAAAGCCAATCAGGGCAGGGGCATGTTTTTGTCTAATCTTTTAGCAAAAAGGTATGCCCAGTGTGAGAATGCATTATGTGTAAGTTGGTATGCCATTAAATTTTAATGTTTGGTATGTTAAAAGGTTAATTTGTTCAATCAATAATTACAGGTTGAATTTACTTTTTGATTTATTTAGTTAGAGCAGTGCTTCTCAACCTTTTTTCTCTGGGCTACGCTTTTGGTAGCTCTTTCCAGGTTTTCCAGAGATGTGTGGAAAAGAATTACATGGAAATGTACAAATATAAGAGGTGCTTTTGACTTTGTGTTATTGAGGTTGGAGGACACATATGTAGAAGTGTATGCATGCAAGAGATGCAGGGCAATGTGATTAAAAAGGTGAGAAGAGTGAATTAGTGAATAGCTTCTACCTATCTTCAAACACAGCAGGATAGGAAGCATACCCTGACCCCCATCCTGTAATGTCATTTCAGGTTTGCCATTTGCTTTTCATACATACTTTATTATTATTTCTAAGCCCCAAACTCAAATTTTCTAGAATGTCCCCTGTGCTTTCACCCTTTCCAGTGTTATATGTGAAATGGTATCTTTTAAGGACAGGCAACAGTTAACATTTTCATGAAAGAGAGAGCTTTCTAGTCTACACTATAGACTATCTTCTGCATATCTTTTCTACCAGGAAGTATTTAAGTTGCCAATTGTGACAGCTTGATAAGTTGTATACAAATGTACCTGTGCCTGGAGTTGTCTCTTTGAAAGAAACAAACCTCAAAGAAGCTGTGCTTATCAGTGAGGATTTCAGTTTTTTTTAAAAAAACCACTTCTGGATAGCCTTTAAAAAGTACATTCAGGGCTAAATGTTTTTGATGTAGAATGTTTGTTTCTGGTGCTGGAGTTTCAGGTTATGCTGGAGAAACCCTGTATTAGCTATCTGCGTGCAGTACAAAGTTGGCCTTTCCCATTTATGTGTAGGTATCTTTGGGATTGTTGTGTTGGTGACCTTGTGTGAGTTGATTTCATGCCCATTCCCGACAGCAGTGCTTCAGTTAGCAGTAGCTAAATGCTCTGCTGGCTGGTTGGCATTCACTCAAAGAGGGTAAGGTGCCAGGGGGCTGCCACTATGCATTCATTCATTCAGCATCTGTTGAAAAAACAAAGGTTGTTACACGGTCACCCTGAAACTTCAGGTGTCTAGACTGCTGGGTATGCAGTCCAACTCTCATATGATACTGTGGCCATGTAAACACTTGAAAAATGTTTTAGTTGTATTATAATGATATAAGTTGAAAAATAAACATGTAAGAAATATTTTGTTTGCTGGTCTTTTGCTAAGATATGAGCCCTTCTTTTTCTTTTTCTTTAATAGAAGAAACGCAAGCAGAGCGCCCAGAGCGAAGATGTAATCAGTGTCTGCAGCTTTGACTCAAGTGTGAGTAATTCTTTTCTGAAATGTAATGTGTCCAGTGTGGTTTTCTAGAGTGGAATAACATTGACTATTTGGGGGCCAAACTGTTTGCTTCTGTCATAAAAATACCGTCTGCTCTGCATGTTGAAATATTGCTGACAAACTTAAAACTTACTATTTTTGAAGCATGTGTAATTGAAGGAAACAAGTTTTAGGTCCAGGAAGATAGTGCAAGTGGAATAGAACATTGTTGCATGAACTCCTGCTGATAAATTAATATTACAGCTTAAATTTCTGCATGCAACCCCAAAACATCAAGCCATGCAGAAATATATTCCTGTGCTGTGACTTTACTTGATTATGAGTTACACTGGTGTTGTAAAATGCACTTGGAAACTAATTCCATCCTAATACCTTTCTTGAATCCCTAATGAAGACTTATATTAAAAGTGGCACTTTTAATACTATGGACTGATTCGGACATAATACATCCAGTGGTCATGTTCACATGTTCATGTTAAACCACCAAGCTGCATTGCCAGCTGAAAATACAATTGTTTGCACATGTATTTGTTGAATAGAAAGTGTCTTTTTATTTGATTTTGTTTCAATTGTTGTTAATTGGTTGCTGCTGTGTGTGTTGGTTTTTATATGCCTCGTGATTTGAATTCAGTGAAATTGCTCTTAATGTTTTAAATTTATTTTACTATTACCCTATTTAAGGATTGTGTGTTGATGAAGGGCAGATTAACAATGTTCTCAAATGTATAAACAATAAACTTAAACCATGGCTAAGAATGATGTATATGAGCTGGAATAAACCTGCGTGAGCCTTGGATGTGCACACTCTGCCTTTCCTTCTACCCAGACAGGATGAGGACCTCAGCAGTATTTACTTTCAGGTGTCTTTTAAATATCGCTGGGCATAGCATCCAAACTCAGAAGAGGCAGACTGGGATAGTGAGGGATTTGGAAACCAAGTCTTACAATGAATACTTGAAAAGCTGGGCGTGTTTAGCCTGGAGAAGAGTAAAGGAAGATATAGTAGCAATCTTCAAATACCTGAAGGGGCTGTCAGACAGAAGATGGAGCAAACTTTTTCCTTATTTATTAAGAGGGCAAGACCAGAACCTGTAGGTGGAAATTACAGTGAAGCAGATTTCAGCTGAATGTTAGGATAAATATTCTAATGTAAAATCTGTTCAGCAGTGGAACATGATGGCTTTGGGTGAGGGGTAGACTCTCTTTCACTGGAAACATTTACTTGACAAACCACCTATCAGGAATGCATTTTGCCATGAGCAGGAGGTGGACTGGATCATCACCAAGATGCCTTCTAACATTACACTTAATGCAATAAGGGTGCTTCCAAAGCAGTATTACTGCTCTAAAAAAATGTGCCTGCCTTCCTCTGATGCCTACCTGCTTTGGTTGAAAATTGAACATGTTCCATGTACTTTCCAGCAGCAAGATGCAGGCCTTCTGTTCCGGCAGAATCTGTAAACCTTTGTGACCTTTTAATTTTCTTCCTGCTGTGTGTGCTTGTTTTAATTGAAGCCAACTCCAGGTTAATGGAGACCCTAAGCAAAGTGTCCTTGGGATGGGTCTACTCCTTTTGTCAGTGGTCCTTGGTCAGTTCACCTAACTGCAGTGGCAGTGCTCAGAGCAATGCTGGGTGATTATGCCTTTCAGATTTCCCAAGTGATGGTAGGTCTGGTGGCATTTTGAGAAATTACAGCTACTGCTCAGAGTGCCAAGCCAGAACAAAATCAAATTTAAGAAAAGCCCAGATCAGACCATGCTCATTAGGGCTGATGACTTTACTTGATTATGAGTTATACTGGTGTTGTAAAATGCACTTGGAAACTAATTCCATCCTAATACCTTTCTTGAATCCCTAATGAAGACTTATATTAAAAGTGGCACTTTTAATACTATGGACTGATTCGGACATAATACATCCAGTGGTATCTGCTGTAGTCCAGAATATATGGATGGCACCAAACTGGGGAAGGCTGCTATAAAGGATCATAATGTTTCTATCTTTGGGGGGCCACCAGGGGCGCATTGGAAGATGGTCGACAATACCACCTCTCTGGCTCACACGGGGTAATTAAGAGGCTGATATGGGAGTATGCAGCCTCCCTTGTTTACCCCAGGGAATGGGGAAACACTGCCTTGCCTGCGGTTGCCATAAATCACCCCCGAGTTCGAAAGAAGGGGGTGAAGGCACTAGGCACACAGCCCCCATGGGAGCCGGCTCTCCCAGACGCTGTCTCTGATCGCACGAACTGGCTGAAGGAGCTCGAATTAAACAATTAGAGAAGAAACAAATGCACATATTTCAAGTGAAGAACGGGAGTTAAGACTGCTAATTGAAGTGACCTCTGTGAAGTAAGAGCGACGGGTTGGATTTAACAGGAATTCATCATGAAGAAGAACATCAAAGGGCTGGTATGTCGGAATGGGACTGGATGGGGGGGGACTTTTTTATTTTCTTCTGTGTGATTACCCAAGAACCCCTCCCCAAAAAGAACCATCACATAACTGACCTAAGCGGGACGATTAAAAACTGTGTGAAAATGAATTATCAACCAAAAGTTTGGCGTATGGAGATCCGGAAAAGAATAAGGGCTTTTGGAATGGCACAGCAATAAAAAGGGAATTGCCATGTTGGCAGGTTCTGTCGAAAGACTGATGACTGAGGAGGAGGAAGCTATGGATCTGTTTTTATATGGGATTTCTGTCAGAACCTCCTCAGAAGACTGAGAAAGGGAGTGACAGACCTGTGAAGATTAACGAGTAGACGGCAAGAGTGTGTTTATTTATGGAAGTGATGAAAAGCGGCACCCGTCTGAATATGACCCTTGGTTGAATGGAAAAACCCACACAGGACTACAATTGGTTTCAACTCGCTTGTGGAGACTATCAGAGGTCACAAAGAAAAAGGAAAAATATATGAAAACAACAAGAAGAGAAGTGGAAAACAACAAGGAAGGATTGGTTAGAATTGTGAACATCATTTGGACAGATTTGTGGACATCAAAGCAGCAGCAACAAGATGATTGGATCCCTTTTGGAACTTGAAATATGGCTACCCCCAACAAAAATTTAAAATTTGGCTTTGTAATTTGGAATTAATGTGATTTGATTGGTCTGTTAATAAAAATAATTTTTTAAAAAAACCAAAACATAATGTCTCTATCTTTAGTCTTTATATATGTATGTACGTAATTTATTCTCTAATTAAAAAACAAACTTCTGTATTGGTGCATCCATCATGTGTGATGCATTCAGAGACCTTCGTATGGTTCCCTTGAAACAGCCTTTTGAATACTTAAGATTTAATTTAACTGTTTTTAATCTTATCATTAAACACAGTCATTAGTAAGTGTATACCCATCTTATATACAATATGTATACAAATTTATAAGCCACACTTTGCAGCATAATAAATGTGTGTTCTCTTTCTGTAATGCACACTTCCCAGATGTCACTGAATACATGACCGGGAGATGAGGACACTTCAGTTTAATCCTTTCATAAACATAATGCCATTTTAATAAGAGAAACTCAGCTGCCCTGTTTCCAGTAACACTGCTGTGTCCACCATAGTGAGATTAATGATGGGCTAATTAAAGAACTGAGAAATTGATCATTAATGCTTGTCGCATTTTCTCCTCCATACCTACCTCTTCATGTTCGGCACATATGCTAGAAAAACTTGTATGTGCACGTGTGTGTAGAAAGGGTTGTCAGTTGTTACTTGCTTAAACAATTTTAGCTTCTTGTTGTTAGCATCTGTTTGATGCTGATAACAGCACTTCCCCGTCAGCTCTCTACAGCGGTCTGTACCGCTCAGAACATAATTCCTAGATGGCAAGTGGATGTGTAGTTTATAGCAACTGTTTTCAGTAATTAAACAGTTAACTGAAATGTGTTTGAATTGTTTTGTATTATAATGGCTACATAGATCCTAAAACATGTTAGGTCAGGGGTAACATTACTGGTTGTTTCTGTGCAGCTAAATTGGGAAGGAACTAGCACATGTGAGGAAAGTGGGGGAGGACATGTATGAGCATAAAGCCTGTCTACACAGCACTGGTGGGACCAGAAGACAACTATTATAACTCTGCAAAATGTGATGTTTTGGTTCAGACCACTATCCTGTTAAGCTAAAATTATTTGGTTCCATGTTCTTCAATGGAACTAAATTTTCTTAATTCTGCAATCCTAATGTCACTTATTAAGAAGTAAGTCCCATTGACCTCAGTTGGGCTTACTTCTGAGTAGACATGTTTAGGATTGCAGCCTACTTAGGTTATAGATCTGAGGCATAGGCTGGTACAACTAGCTAAATAAATAAACTAAGCATTTTGTTGACGGGGTATGAAAATCCATATATAACAATTAATGAACCATTTTGGATTTTATTCAAGGCTAAATAAAGGGTAGACAGATTGGTTATTAGCATCCACCTTCCTTACTCTAGTTTTTATAGATCATTGGCTAACAGTTAAGCTAGAATTGCTTACATAACATTTGTCTGAGTAGTTTAGCTTTCATTTCATTCTTCCTAAAGTTGCTTGTGTGGTTTAACATCTAGTAGGCTAGAGCCGCAAACTTTAAAATCCTTGGTTTACATTGCAGCCATTCTATCAAAGAGGAAGATAAACTGAAATATTGAATACATTAGTCCGGTAAAGAAAGATTTTGCTTTTAAAATATGGCATTATTAACATCTTTATAGCTTTATCCATACAGTGAATAGCACCATATTTCACCCATTTCCAGTTAGTATATATATCTGTCCACACTTCATGTCCATGTATAAAAATAGTATTGTACCATACAATACATCTTAGCTGTGCCAGACTGTCTACTTTTTTCATAATAGTCTGTCATGAAGGGATAGTTTCCTGTCCATCTTTCACAGGAAGTGCTGAAGCTTTTCTTATGTTTCTGCTGGTTCAGAACAATAGAGATACTTGGCATAAAGACATCAATGGTTTTGTGTAGAATGTCTTTTTTTTTATTAATACTGTCAGGGAACTGACATCTAAAGCGCCGGAGGCGCAAAGGCTCACTGAGGGTGAGAGAGCAGTAGCAGCGGAAGAGGGAACCAGTAGAGGGCGAGCAAGAACTCCAAGGGAAAGTGAGTCGGAGGGATGGCTCAGAGACGCTTCAAGCGAAACCAGTGGGGAGGTCTCAGGACCTCCTATAGGGACACCCACACCTCGACGGAAACTGTCACGCCGAGAGGCCAGACGACGTGTTTCCGTTAAGGAGCTTTTATGTTGGAAACGTTTCCGAAAGCAGCCACTTTCGGATTCTACTAGTGATTGACGCAGCCATGCTGGAGGGGCTCCGTCACAGGCAGAGGTTTGAAAGCCTGATCAAACTCTGAGGGACTTGCATTTTACGCACAAGCAGCTCATCGTCCCATCACAGCAATCCGAAAGTCTCCGAAAGCCAGCTTGTGCAGGGAGAAGCATCATGAGCAATCCAGCCGGAACCGGGGAAGCAGGAGCAGCTGGAGGAGGTCCAAGCCTGGAAGAAAGGTACAGGGCGTTGGAGATCCAGTTGGCGCTGCAAACGGCGAGGCTTGAGGAGAGGAGGGCTCAGGATGCAGAAAAGGGAAAGGAGAAAACCACCCCGCTCGCCAGAAAGGTGCCAGGATTGGTGCAGAAATTCGGGGGGGATCCCAGGAACTATCATGCCTTTAGAACAGAGATGCAATACGCTCTAAACTTGCAGTTTGATGACTTCCCCGATGAGGAATCGCGAGTGGCGTATGTGATTGGCCATCTCGAATCCGGGGCGAAAGATTGGGTTAGACCCCTGATGGCAGCGAATAATGAGATCTTAAAGGACACGAGGAAGTTTTTTCGTGCCATGGACCTGATGTTTTCCAGCGATATTGAGCAGGGGGTGGTGCGAAGGCAGTTAATGGCTTGCCAGCAAGGAAGCAGATCTGTCCGTGAGTACTGGACTGAATTTACCATGTTGATTCACAAATTGGGGTGGGACCTATCGGCGGAGCCCATCCAAATGCTTTTCGAAGAGGGGCTTTCTTCAACCGTCAAAGATGAGCTTTCCCGGGGCCCCAGGGCGGAGTCTATGGACCAGTTAACCAAATCTGCGCTGGCCATAGGAGCGCGCCAGGAGGCGAGGGCTATGGAAAAGCGGGAAGGGAAAGGAGACCGTTGGAGGGAGTTCCGCATTCCAGACATTCCAGAGCCACCTTTCCCGCCGGCAGAGCCGATGGAAGTTGGAACAGCGCGGGCGCGCGCAGTTTCAAATCCCAGTGAAGGGCGGAAAAAGGAGGGAAAGAGCGCCAAGAGATGTTATCTCTGCCAACAGCCAGGGCACTTTGCCAGAGTTTGCCCACAAAGAAAGGAATGGCAAGGGATGGCAGGAGCTGTTGGGGGAAAGGAAGAGGAAGGCAAGGAGCAAGTAAAAGCCAACGCCTGGCTGCCACCGTTGGGGCACAGCAGCCAGGCCAAAGAGCAATGAAAGTGCCCATGCCAGAACCCCCCAGACCCGCTTTAGTGATAGAGGTGTTACTAGAACTGCCAAACGGACACCCACTAAAGGTCAAGGCGCTTTTGGATTCAGGCAGCTCCTGTAATTTCATGAGTAAGGAGTTTGCAGCTGAGCACCAGATACAGACTATCCCTTTAAGTAACCCCTTGCAGGTGACTACGATTGACGGCAGAGAGCTGTTGGGGGGAGAAGTTAGCCAACAGACTGTCCCGATGATAATGAGAGTGGCAAGGCACACCGAACAGATAGCGTTTAATGTGGCCATCCTGGGAGGAGCGCCCATCATTTTGGGGATGAGCTGGCTGGCGCTACACGATCCGCTAGTGGGCTGGCATCAGAGGGTGGTCTCCTTTGGGTCAGCGCATTGCCTAGAACACTGCAAGGAGGGGAAGGTTTCGGGAGGAGACAGAGTCACCCTAGCGGGGATGGAAGTGATGGACAAAGGGAAGGTGCCCCCGCAATACGCAGATCTGAGCAACGTATTCAGCGAAAGGGAAGCAGACAAACTGCCACCGCATAGACCCTTTGACTGTCAAATCAACCTACTCCCAGGGGCCCAACTCCCAGTAGGCAAGCTGTACGCCATGTCAGACAGGGAGATGCAGGAGCTGAGGGAGTTCATTGACAAAAACTTGAAGCGAGGTTTCATCAGAGAGTCCCGAGCGGTGGGGGGCAGCCCAGTGTTCTTTGTGGACAAAAAGAACACAGACAAACCGAGACTGGTGTGTGACTTCAGGGCCCTCAATGCAGTGTCGGAGCCCCTGGCTTTCCCTATGCCCCGAATTGATGACATTTTGACCAGAGTAAGGAAGGGAAAGATTTTTACAAAACTGGACCTGCGGGGGGCGTACAATTTGATACGCATAAGGAAGGGAGATGAATGGAAGACCACCATGTTTACCCCGTTGGGAGCCTTTGAATACCTCGTTATGCCCTTCGGTCTACAAGGGGGCTCCGCGTGTTTTCAAGCTTTTATAAACCACGTTCTGGGACCTTTGCTCTACAAGAATTGTGTGGCCTTTTTAGACGACGTGTTGGTGTATTCGGAAAATGAGGAACAGCATGTGAGGGACGTTCGAGAAGTGTTGGGCAGGCTGCAAGCCAACCAGCTGTGGGTGAAACTGGAGAAGTGCCAGTTTCATACCAAGGAGGTGGAATTCCTGGGGTACCGCTTGTCAGACAAGGGATTGGCCATGGATCCAGGCAAGGTCCAAGCGGTACTGGAATGGAAGACACCGAAGACCAAGAAGGACGTGCAAAGATTCTTGGGATTTGGGAACTTTTATCGGAAGTTCATCAAGAACTTTGCCCACTTGACGGCGCCCATCACCGACTGTCTCAGCAGCAAGAAGAAATTTGTTTGGACGGCAGAGGCGGATCGAGCCTTTGAAGAACTGAAAAGGGCTTTCGCCTCGGAAGAACAACTTCTGCATGTGGATTTACGAAAACCCATGAGAGTGGAAACAGATGCATCCGACCGGGCGGTAGGGGCGGTCCTTCTTCAACCGGGGAGGAGTGCGTCGGAGTGGAGACCGTGTGCCTTCTTCTCGCGGAAGCTGAATAAGTCCGAGAGGAATTACACGGTGTATGACAGGGAACTACTTGCCATTCACGAAGCATTCCGGAGGTGGAGACATTTATTAATTGGGGCACAACACAAGGTGCAAGTGTGCACCGACCACAAAAATTTAGAGTATTGGAGAACAGCTCGAGTGCTCAACCAACGACAAGTGAGATGGGCACAGGAATTCTCCAAATTTAACTTTGAGATTTGTTATGTGCCAGGCCCAGAAAACGTCAGGGCGGACGCGCTCTCACGCAAACCAGAATATTGGGAAGGGGAGGGGGTGATCGAAGAGAGACATGTCATCCCGGAGGACCGCTGGGTGTGTGGGGCGGCGATGGTGGGGCAACGAGAACTGGTGGAGGAAACGGAAAATGATGAATATGCCCAGGATAAGCTCAGAGGTCTCAGGGGGGAGGGCGAGAGCCCCGGAGGTTTTGAGGAAAGAAATGGGGCATTGTATTACAAAGGGGCACTGTATATACCCGAAGGTGAATTGAGGGGGAGAGTACTCAAGCAGTTGCATGATAGCCCCACGGCGGGACATTTTGGGCAACACAAGACCATGTGGTTGGTTACCAGGGAATTTTGGTGGCCTAAGGTGAGGGAAGATGTAAGGGAGTATGTAAGAGGGTGTGACCAATGTCAGCGAGCCAAAGGGGAAAGAAGGGCGCCGGCAGGGTTATTAGAACCTTTACCCACACCAGAACGGCCTTGGGAAGCGATATCAATAGATTTTATGACGGATCTGCCAAGGTCCAAGGGGAAAACAGCCATCATGGTAGTAGTAGACCTGTTAACTAAGATGTGCCACTTTGTAGCATGCTCACATGCAGTCACAGCGGAAGAAACGGCGAAGTTGTTTGTGGAACATATCTTTAGGTTGCACGGGGCTCCCTCGAGGGTGATCTCAGATCGAGGCAAACAATTTACTTCCAGGTTCTGGAGGAAGCTCATGAGCTTGTTACACGTGGAAGTCAATTTTTCAACTGCCCGGCACCCTGAAACCAACGGGCAGGCGGAAAGGGCAAATGGCATTCTTCAACAATATCTTAGGTGTTATTTCAATGACAGAGAGAACGATTGGGTCGAAAAGTTGGCGTTGGCAGAATTTGCCTACAATAATGCGGAGAATGTGTCCACAGGGATGAGTCCCTTTTTGGCTAATTACGGGTGTCACCCCAGGGCATTTCCAGGGGAAGGAGGGGAGAGATGGAGCGTCCCAGCGGCTGAACATTTTGTAGAAGAGATGGAAGCCATCCATCAGCAGCTCCAGCTCAACTTAGAAAGGGCTAAGGCACAATATAAGAAGCAGGCAGACAAGAACAGAAGGGAAGGTGAAACCATAAGGGTGGGGGATCAAGTGTGGTTGTCAACCCAAGGGTTGCCGTTCAAAGGGGGTTGTAAGAAACTGAGGCCCAGAAGATTGGGACCCTTTGAGGTGATTCAGCAGGTCAACCCGGTAGCTTTCAAACTCCGATTACCCAATCACATGAAATTGCACCCAGTGTTCCACAGGTCGTTACTGTCACCATACAGGGGAGGAGGTGAAGGGGAGCACGTCAGGGGACCAGCCTTGGAAGAGAGGGAACGCCGCAACCATGTAGCGGAAATCCTCGATTCCAGGTGGAAGGGAAATCAGGTGGAGTATTTAGTGGCGTGGGAAGGGGAACCGGAGTCAGAAAACACCTGGGTAAGTGCGCAGGAAGTCAATGACGAGGTTTTAACAGAAACGTTCCATCAAAGGTTCCCGAGGAAACCTCAGCCGATAGCAAGGTTTAGGAGGGAGTATTTCGGCACCACCGATGAGGAAGAGGAAATGGAAGGGTTCGCGGAGTCGGAGTTGGAAGAGGGAGTGGACTCTGATGACGAAGAGTACCTAGAGAGTAGGAACAGCAACAAGTGGAAGGAAGTGTTTGCGACGTCGGAAGATGAGGGAGGTTCTTTCAAGGGTTTTACCTCCTCACCGCCAGTAGGAGAGGAGACGGGAGGGGGTGAAGGGGGCCCTGGAGGGGAGGTGGATGTCAGGGAACTGACATCTAAAGCGCCGGAGGCGCAAAGGCTCACTGAGGGTGAGAGAGCAGTAGCAGCGGAAGAGGGAACCAGTAGAGGGCGAGCAAGAACTCCAAGGGAAAGTGAGTCGGAGGGATGGCTCAGAGACGCTTCAAGCGAAACCAGTGGGGAGGTCTCAGGACCTCCTATAGGGACACCCACACCTCGACGGAAACTGTCACGCCGAGAGGCCAGACGACGTGTTTCCGTTAAGGAGCTTTTATGTTGGAAACGTTTCCGAAAGCAGCCACTTTCGGATTCTACTAGTGATTGACGCAGCCATGCTGGAGGGGCTCCGTCACAGGCAGAGGTTTGAAAGCCTGATCAAACTCTGAGGGACTTGCATTTTACGCACAAGCAGCTCATCGTCCCATCACAAATACAATTGATCGGAATTGTGGTCTTTAGCTCATTTGGCAAGTTTTATTTGAGACCTTGAGATATGCACTTGAATTGATGGCTTCTTACTTGAATGTGTCAGAAATCACCTTGGGAGATATGATGCTGTCTCGTTAAAACAAGTATTAAGAATAAAACTCAGGTGCTGTAAAACAGGCAAAGTGTACCTCCGCAGCAGTAGCCTGATGCTTTGATCTGTCCTGATGACCAGTGATTTTCTGATGGTATCTGTCTTCAGTGACTGTGTAATGTTGTTGTCTGCTGACAAACTCTACACTACGCATATATTTACGGCGCCACAAGATTTAGGACTGGAACATAAATGACTATTATGTTGTAGCAGACTCTGTGCCGTCAACGCCTTTAAGGTTTTATTATGATCTGGTAAGGTGATGTTAGTCTAATTAGAAGTTTTATTAGTTTTCTTATTATGAATTCTGAATATGTAATCATTCTAGTTCACATGCATTTCACGCATGGTATGGTTCAGAGTTTGTATTCTCCATGGATTTTGATAGCTTTAACAACTGAATTTGAACTTGGTGCTTGTGTGTGAAAGTCAATATTGCTAAAAATTCTGAACTAATTAAGCGTAATAAAAACTTGTGTCAAGTTATGGCAATCTTATATTAGAAAGATCAGAAGGGATTAGCTTCTTCACCAATTATGGACTTGAGATAATTAAAAATATTGTTGCAGCCTTTTTTAGTTTGATTTAAATTTAATACTGTTACACCTTAGTAGTAGAGTGTACTTAAACCTTGGTTAATATATATATTCTATTCATGAATTATGTATGTGTCACTGTTTTTTGTCAGAGTAGGCCAATATGTATGTAGAATCAGATTTGATAATAAAGTCAACATATCTAATCTGTTTGTAATTATTCTATGGACAATCCGCCTCAATGTTATTAACTGCAGTTTTTCTTTTATAAGACAACTGATATGCTCTTAATTTTGAATTTAAATTATTCAGAGAGATAGTAATGTAATTGTGTGTTAGCTTTTGGGACTGTAATGGCAGATTTGGTGACTAAAATGGGAGAAAGGTAAACATCTCAAAAGCTATTTTGATGGCAACTAGTTTTGCAAAAATATAATATTGTCTAATGTTTACAGAAATTTAACTCTTTAATATATGATGGCACAGAAAAGCAGGTTAAGAGATTAAAAATCTGATGTTTAATCTCTGAACCATTTTTCATAGTACGTGATTTTGTAACATCCTTCATCCAGTGGTCTACTTCAGATATGGTTCACATGACACTGTAAGCCCAAACTATGACTTAACCAGGACCATATGAAGGTGCAGGCTCCCAGAGAGGAGCTGAAGCTGCTTTTTTGTATCTTTTTTGGCTGTCATGTTAAGCTATGCCATGCTTCAGTTTAGCATAGGAGTGGGGAATTGGATCTGGCCACTGTTTGGAAAATCCAAGCCCAGTTTAGCTGATCAGCACAAATTTCAAACTCCATGTTGAACTCAGTAGCTGATTCCAGCAACCTTGCAGCCATCACCTGTTAGCTGACTGGCAGTACAGCAAGCCTTCCTTGCTACAGCCAGGAGCACACTTTCAGGCTTCCAACTATGCGTTGGCACTTGTATCTTCACCTGCATGGGGCAGGTGGTTTTGGTTTGGCAAAAGCCATAGCCCAAATTGGGACCCACAATGTGCATAATTAGGCTTGTGAGGCAAAGGTACCCCATGCATGGCTTAGTGTGACATCTGAACACAGGCTTGTGGTTAAGCTGAGATTAATAAGGAGAGAGCTTAACCATGATTCTGGGTTCAGAAAACCTGATGAACTAAACATTGGCTTTGCTCTTCCCCGCACTGAGCTATGGCTGTGAACTCATTTCTGGGAGTCCACAAGTTGCATATTCCCAGTAAGCCATATTTTAGCTTACCATTTCATGCAAACCAGTGGTGTCATGTTGCTGGAAATCATTGTAGAGTGACTGTTTCATCAAGAGAGTAAACAGGGAGAAGCTAAAATGTGATATGTGCTGGAGTTGAGGTTTGGATTATTTTAAAGTTGTCAATTATTTAATTTTAAAGTTGTCAAGCTCTAAATAATGTTGGCTCCAGATATCCCCTTCTCTCCAAACCCTCACCTGTGTTAAAATCAGCTGAGGGGGCCCTCTTGCTAGTCCCACCTCATATTTTCAGGGCCCTCCATAGTCTTGTAGCTGTAATCTGTTTTTGTTGTGGAGGTGGGAGGTGATTAACAAAATCTATCCTTCTGGCAAACTGGGAATATCCCCTCACTCACCCAAGTTTAGGATATCCCACCATTTTCCAGCAGAGTTTTCTTCTCTTTGAGAAAAACAAGTGGCTCACGTAAATGGAAACAAGCTTTAATAATAAACTGAGAAAACTGTAAGAAAAGAACATAATGTCTGAGAGAAGATAAATACAATACAGCAACATCATGAGGAGAGTCTGAAGCAAGAAGAGGCAGTTGGTCCCTTTTACTTGACATTCTTAACTGAACATACACTGAAGAGAGGGGCTGATTCTGGAGCAGAACACACAGGCCCCACCCACCAGATACCAAGCACTCTACTGTTCAGATTAGGCCCCAGTGTTATTCTTACAGTTTTAACTGTTTTTAATAGTGAATTTCAAATTGCTGCAACCTGCCCTGGGACCTGATGGTAAAGGGCAGGTAATATACTTCATCATCAACAAATCAGAAGTGCAGCTGTTACACACAGACAATCTGTTTAGTCTCTTAATTTGCAGAGCAGTGGCTGTGTATTTGCTCTATTATAAGAGTACAACTAAGGGTCTATCGTAATTGTGTTGAGGCTCAGTTGTCTTTATGCAGTAAGGAAGGTATACAGTGGTACCTCGGGTTAAGAACTTAATTCGTTCTTGAGGTCTGTTCTTAGCCATGAAAATGTTCTTAACCTGAAGCACCACTATAGCTAATTGGGCCTCCTGCTGCTGCCACGCCGCCGGAGCACGATTTCTGTTCCTATCCTGAAGCAAAGTTCTTAACCCGAGGTAATATTTCTGGGTTAGTGGAATCTGTAACCTGAAGCGTATGTAACCTGAAGTGTATGTAACCCGAGGTACCCCTGTATGTAACTGGTGCAGATCTGCATTTTGGTACTGTATTCGCTGAATTTGATGGACACATCTACTGACATCTCCCAAACAGGCCTGGATCAGAGCCACTGTGTTTTGAGTGGTACAATCTGCAAAGCATTTCTACTAAGTTGATCAAAACATCTTGGTAATTGCCTGCACCATGTCTAAAGACATCCTTCCAGGAACTGCCTCAGCTGATATGGATAGTTTAGGAAATGATGTACTATATAGATTTTATCCCTGATGAAAGGATGAAAGCTAAAAAACATACTGTCCGCATGATGCGGTCTCCGCTATTTCATGTTTTCTTAGTCTTTATAGTTTACTAATACACCAGATGCTATTGAACTCCTGCTGACACAGACTATTACAGATGATGCCCTGTGTGTAACAAAACAATTTTCTGTAACAAAACAATTGACTACAGAAGAGGAAATTTTGAGAAATTTTAATGGTAACAGAAAAGAAGAAATGGTACCAATAGGCAATGGTACCCATTTGGCATATAAATTATAATATTGAATGTGGAGGATTAGATCAATAAGATACATAAACCTGCTTAGAATAATAGCAGCTGGCCCCTTTGAAGTATGGAGGATCTGAATCTACAACCACCATGAAAGTTGGTAAGCCCTTTCTACGGAGAACATGTAGGTGACAATAGTGTTCATCACTGATACACTTATCTAGTTTGCCTGCTGCATCAGGATCACATGTAAGTATGTAGCTCTGTCACTTTAAGCTTGAGCAAGGAATGATTTTAGAGAGGAAATAGTGACTTGCAGAATAGGATCTTTTAAAACTGCTGAGAAGTTGCTGTTTTGCCATCAGCTGTAAGCAGGATCAAAGCAGGGAACCAGTTCAAGGGTCTGATACTATGCATAGTTGCTCAGAAACAAGTCTTAGTTGTTCTCCACTCTTTCCCCCCAGTAACCTTTTGACTAGAAACTAAGGCTTTAATGTTTGGTTGTTCAGTTAGATTAATCAATTTTTTAAACTTTAAGTGTTCATGATTAATTGGGCAGCACATTATTAACATGCAAGTGCCTGCAAAAGTGGCTGATAACAACTACGGTAAATGCCATATTTATTCCCCCTTTTCTCTCACACAGGTGCCTCTTCTTAAGTGGTATCTGCTATGACATGTGTACATCATTAAAAACAAAGGAAGTGCACTTTTTGTTTCCAAAGTATTGTTTTCACCCATATGCAGATTTAATCAATGGATCACTTAAAGTTTATGTGATCTATTGCAATGTCTTAATTGGGTTGTAGCCCTTCTATGAACAGTTTTGTTAAAAAAAAAGAGAGAATATTCTGCTCATCTGTACCCTGTCTCTCCAGAAACTGTTCAGCACAGCTATTGAATTGCCGGTATGTTCATTGTGGAATAGAAATGTACTATTGACTCCTTCCTCTGTGATGCTTTGGAGGAATGGAAAAGGGGAAGAAGAGGACATCCCACCAGTTGGGAGCATGATGAAGGCTGCGGAAGATAATCCAGTAGAGTGCACCAAAGACCTGGTGAATAACCAGGTCTTCAACTGGCATTGAAAGGTTAAAAGAATGGGCTCCTGCCACATCTCAGAAAGGAGAGAGTTCAAAAGCTGGGGTGCTACCCCTGGAAGCACTCTTCTGCACTGCCATATAGCTAGCACAGGCTTCAGCTATGGATAGTAGAATTATATCTATCAACTCAACAAATTGAGATATACTTTCTTGCCCTAGTTTTTACCTGATAATTATTTTTGCCTTCCTGTTTATTTCCCTTTCTGTTGTGTCCTGTCCCTATCAGTCTTTGCCTGTTTGAGCTGTAAGCCAGTGGACAGGACCTGCCACTAATTTTAAGTATTCAGAGGACTTGGATCTGGAAGTGCTTTAGAAGTAGATAATAACAATAACAAATTTCTTACTTATACCCCGCTCATCTAGCCAGGCCTCCCCAGCCACTTTGGGGGCTTCCAACAAAATATTAAAAACACAATAAAACATCAAACATTAAAAACTTCCCTGAAACAAGGCTGTCTTCAGATGTCTTCTAAAAGTCAAATAGTTGTTTATCTGTTTGACATCTGATGGGAGGGTATTCCACAGGGCAGGCGCCACTGCTGAGAAGGCCCTCTGCCTGGTTCCCTGTAACCTTGCAGTGAGGAAACGACCAGAAGGCCCTTGGCACTGGACCTCAGTGTCCAGGCAGAGTGATGGGGGTGGAGACACTTCTTCAGATAGATAAATACCAGTATGTTATGTGCAGAAAATGTGTTAAACGCAAAGCATGACCAACTAAAGGAATCATTTGTGCCTGGAAAGGAAGCTCAGGTAGGCAGGCATCAGTTTCTAATATCCAGCTAATGCTGCAAGTGATTGCTTGTCACAAAACAAGCAGAAAATAATCTTTCAACCAAAGAGCAAGAATACCAGTAAATAATTCAACAGCTATTTTCCCCTTCTGCCTGTTTTTCTTCTCCCAGCCTATAACCTCTGCTTAGCTGTGTAGCTTCCCATTGTCTAAATTAGATCTGTTAATCCTTAGTCATCAGAACTGAACTCTGTAAACAGTATTACCTGTGGCAATAGACATAGCAGAATTTATTCTATTAGATCTGCTTTGATGGGCTTCTGTTTTAATACTTCCTGTTATTTTTCTTGCCTACGTGCCTCATGGGTGCTTACTGAATTCGTTGTACAATAGTGTGTTATTCATGACCAGATATAGTACCACAAATTATTTTATACAGAACATTTGGTCTGTAGACTGTACCTACTGTAAGGCTGGTAGCTCAGTCCCAAACATGTTTACTTCACACAACACTAAACTATGGAACTCACTCCCACAGGAAACAATGATGGCCATCAACCTAAAGCCCTAAATGGCCTCGGTCCAATATACCTGAAGGAGCATCTCCACCTCAATCGTTCTGCCCGGACACTGAGGTCCAGCGCCAAGGGCCTTCTAGCGGTTCCCTCGCTGCGAGAAGCCAAGTTACAGGGAACCAGACAGAGGGCCTTCTCAGTAGTGGCACCCACCTGTGGAACGCCCTCCCACCAGATGTCAAAGAGAAAAATAACTACCAAACCTTTAGAAGACATCTGAAGGCAGCCCTGTTTAGGGAAGCTTTTAATGTTTATAATAGGTTATTGTATTTTAGTGTTTTGTTGGAAGCCGCCCAGAGTGGCTGGGGACACCCAGCCAGATGGGGCGGGGTATAAACTATTATTATTATTATTATTATTATTATTATTATTATTATTATTATTATTATTATTATTAGATGGCTTTAAAAGAGGATTAGACAAATTCACGACTGAGAGGGCTATCAATGGCTATATGCTCTGCCTCCACAGTTGGGGGCAGCAATACTTCAGAATACAGTGGTACCTTGGGTTAAGAACTTAATTCGTTCGTTTTTAACCTGAAACTGTTCTTAACCTGAGGTACCACTTTAGCTAATGGGGCCTCCCGCTGCTGCTGCACCGCCGCCATGCGATTTCTGTTCTCATCCTGAAGCAAAGTTCTTAACACAAGGTACTATTTCTGGGTAAGTGGAGTCTGTAACCTGAAGCGTCTAACCCGAGGTACCACTGTACCAGTTTCTGGCAACCTTCTTGTGGGCTTTCCTCAGGCAACTGTTCAGCTACTGTGAGAAAAAGATGTTGGACTAGATTGGCCATTGGCCTAATCCAGCCGGCTCTTCTTAGGCTCTTAAAGACATCACAGTCTCCATTCTGCCATTATTCTAGGGGAACCAAATGTATGCTTTGGCACCCCTAAAACCTCTCACTGCTTGGAAACTGGGGTGTGCACAACAATATGAACACTAGAGAACAACTAGTAACCACTGGTTATCAAACCAGTATTTGTAAACGCTGCTATAATTTGAAGTATTAGTTCTATAGTTGTAAGAGTAATTGGAACAGGATGATTTTCCAGTTCCCTAGTCAAACTCTACCGATTAACATCCTTGCCCCCCCCCTTTTATTTTTAATGGTCTTCTTGCTAGACAAACATTGGTTATCAGGAATCTTCTACTAAATTAAACTGACTGTTTTGCACTTCTTGGGCACACAGTTCATTTTATTAATGTGCTTTCTTGAATCTATGCAGAAAATGAAAGTTGCAGTGTTAAATTATCTGATGATTAAGAAATGAATATGCTTCCAACATGACATTAAAAAGAAGTTACTAAATTATTGACTACCTGATTTAGAAGATGTTGAGAATGGAGCATTCCCAGGGTACTTGGTCTAAACATATATGTGCCCAAAGTATAAAGATGACTGACTTTGTAAAAAGTTTAATTCCTTCTTCAGATGGCCCTATGTAACAGGATCTCAGCTTTTTAACCTTGTTGGTTACACATGTGGCTGCAGGGGCATTATGTAACACTCTGATTAACTGGTAATGAAAGATCTGATTTTCCTTTTATTGTTTACTGGCATGAAACAATTGTACCAGATATAACTTTTCTTCTGCTCTACTTGCTATTTAAGGGTTAAGTCAGAAATTTAAGATGACTGGTCTTCTCTTTTTTGCTACTTTTCTGCTTTTGTTTGAAGAAAATATGACATGTGGCTTATTTTAGAGTTGAATGCTAAGAAATTAGAACAGCTTCCTGCATGATAATGCTATAGACAATAACGTAGGACAGAGCATATGCATCATCACATTTGGTGATTTGCTTTTATAAAATCCTTGTTGCAAGTGATGAGAGAGGAATATATAGAAAGAAGTCAGTAATATGCAAGCTGTAATTTGCTTGCTTATTAGGTTTATAATTCCATTCCTTAAATATTCTCTCTCATTTTAACTTTAAAATTAATTATTTTGAGTTGTTATTCTTATTATTTTAAAATATGCATTTTGTGTTTGTGTTTTTATACTGGAATGCAAAGCATACTATAAGATGTTGCCCTTAGATACGTGCATTTTAAAGAACTTTTTCGAAGGTTGCTGTGGTGCATGTTGCCATCCCAGTCCTTACCCACTACCCAAACTGTTTTTAAAACGATTTTTTTTTATCCAAGTAAATCATTTGCAAAGTAGATCCATTGAAATCAACGAATGGATTACATAAATCCATTTATTTCAATGGGTCCATTCTGTACATAACTTAGTTGGATACAACTCATAGAATGAGGTTTCTTAGCACTCATGCAGAAGTTTATGCTGCACTGGGCCAGAGACAGTATTCTCAGGTCAGCCAGGAGCTGTAGGCCAGCACCAGTAGTCCAATCTGAAGGACCAACCGGGAGGCAGCATCAAATGAACCCCAGCAGCTCCTGACAAGATGTATCCTAATTTATGCATGCTCCCTGACTACTATGAGGGCTGAGATTTCTCTGACAGAATCTAGTAATTTATATAGTCTAAATCAATATGTTCTTGCAGCCGATGGCTACTGGGAATTGTAGTTCAATCTGGAAAGAATCAGATTAGGGAAGACTGTTATGGCTACTGCTTATTAAATATATTTTGCAGGGTTTATCCTGAGTGTGAAGCAGGTTGAATTAAAAACAACAATTCCTTTAAAAAACAAGTGGTTATAATAGAGGCAACTTCCTTTTCCTGTAAATGGGTCTCATTTGTTACCTTTGTATGACTACACCATCGAGCAGTGTATTTCCCTCCTGCACATCTCTTCTCCAGCTGTGCGCTGAACTGTGTTGCTATTTTAGTTTGTGTGATCTGCCGCCTGCTTGGCAATGTATTAATGCAGTGTGTTTATTTCTGAGCAGAATTTTCATACCAGTCTTAGAAGGTGTCTCCTAGACAGATTTGTGGTTCGATGCCAAGATACTCCTTCCAGTCTTCATCTCTGTATTAGGTTCCCTCTCCAAATTTAAGTAACAAACACAAATACAATATTTATAGATCACACATATTCAGCCTCTAGAATTTGCTAGAGCAGCTAACAGTGTGAAACGCAACATAAATAAAATATAAGAACTACTGAAACTAAACCACAAGAAGCAGACACCAACACATGAAACAGCAACTGTTATCTCAGCTGCTTTTAAAAGTACAAAAGAAAACTAAGAATTCTATAAATTCTTCAAAAGACTAGAGAAATAAAAGCATCTTCACCTTGCATGGGGCTGGCCCAGAACATTTGGCCGCTAGAGGCCACTTCCTCCTCCTCTGCTGCCCACCTGGCAGTGACAGGTGCATGACAAGCAGCAGCAGGTGGGCACACAGTGGAGGAGGAGGTGGTGGCCGACAAGCACAGGGGATCTGCTGCCCCTCAGCTCCTTATGGCTGGGCTGGCCATGACCTTGCTCCTTAATGACATGCATGTAGATGCCAGACAACCCTTTTTGGTGGGGCATTTCAGAGACGAGAGGGCACCACTGAAAAACCTCTCCAGTTGCCACTCACCACATCTCACCTGTAGATAGGTGGGTTATTTAAGCTGATTTATTAGAGGTGCAGCATTTAAACTGGCATATGTAGGATTAAAGGCAGTTTGATTGTCATCTTTCCTGCCCGTCATGAAACAGCCAATCTAAGAAGGAACCACTTTACACAATAAAAGAAAGCTTCTGCAACAAATGACTACACATTCAATTGCAGGGTAGCCATTCCAGGTTTTTAAAAATTGCACTTAGGTTTCTAGCCCTGCAGTCTTAAGTATGAATTAGTCTTCTTTCTGACATGCAGCACGTTTATTCTTATACAGCGGTACCTCAGGTTACAGACACTTCAGGTTACATGTTTTTGGGTTGCACACCATGCCGAACCCTGAAGTACCGGAATGGGTTACTTTCAGGTTTTGGCGCTTTGCTCATGCGCAAAAGTGTTGAATTGTGACTCGTGCGTGCGCAGACTGTGGATTGCGAACGCTGTGGGTTGCGAACGTGCCTCCCACACGGATCACATTCGCAACCCAAGGTTCTATTGTACTTTACGGCATGATAGAATCATAATTATATAGGTTGATACATATAATATTGCACTCTATTAATACCCATGAGGCAATGTGCATTGAATATGTTTTTGTATACCCTAAATAATATATAACTAGTATGATTTACTCGTGTATAGAAGTAGAACTGATAAAATATGCATCTAATATAAACACATTGTGTGTACACATGCTTCACTTTATTTTATCACAGGAATTTGTAAATAAAACTAGATACCTTCATCAATCAGCACTCCAGATCACTCATCAGTGAGAATTAATGTGCTGTATTAATTGATTCCAGTGCCAAAGTGATTTCTTAATCTTTAAATGAAGTGATTTCTGGTATCCTAATGCATACAAAATCCATTTGTAAAGCGACTCTTGAAAAGCTCAACTGGGAGCAAAATCCTTGGTAAAAATAAGGGAAACAGATACACCTTAGCATTTAGTGAAGGTCCAGCATCAAGTTCAGTCAAAACCTCTCAAGCATATGGTGGTTTAACTTAACCCTTTAAATGACCTCTGTGCTTGGCAGAGTTGGACTTCAGCAACATCTGGAGGTCATCCTGTTGGCTATACTTGTCCTGAGGTGGGGGACCTATGTGAAAGGCCAGTGTCCAAACTAGCAGAATATGGAGTCATTGCCACACTTGCCTGACACAAGCGACCTGGATGGATTCAACTACTGTACTGAATGTGGTTAAGATGATGAATACAGTATAGGAATCACAGGTAGTGCTGATATTTGCCCCACAGTGGAGAACTTGAAAGAATGGTTCCTTAGTCTAAAGTAGGTTCTCTGACTGTATTGCTTTGGCTGGCACTTGGTTGACCTTGCGTGGTCCAAATGCCGGCAGTTCAACCACTTCCCCTATTTTGGAGTCAACTAGGGAGCCTTGCTGAGCAGTTACATGCCCCAGGCCACCTGCTAGGATTGAAGAGGGGGGACTGCCTGGTAGCAGTCTGTCATTGAAATATTTATTGTTTTATTTAAATTAAATTTATATTGCACTCCCAAAGAAAGGTTGGTTCTTTTGGGAGGAAGGTAGTTAGTGATCAGCACTAACTTGGCACCGATGTGCAACTTTGCTCCCATGCAGATTTCTTTCATAGTTTTGTTGGGTCCAGCTCCCAAGCTGCTGTTGGGTCTGTGTTCTACTCTAAGAGGCCTATTTTGCTTAGATCGGTGAATATTGACATTGCTGGCTGCTTTCTTGCCTTCCTCATTTTAGGGAAGTGCACATTCTCCATTTTCAGTCTCCATCCACACAATGTGTGTGACTGTGTTTGACTGTTAGTGCATAATTAAGAAACAAGACATTTCTGTACAGACCTTTGCATGGAAGAATGTTATTAAATCAAACCAGCATCCTGAACACAAATGGCTTCATTTCTGGCTTGCCTTCCCAAAGATATTCTAATATGGTCTTTTTCAACAAAACGTTTGCTGAGCTGACAGAGCTATGATGTGGTGCACAAGACAGAGATGTCTGGCATGAGGGAGGTAATAATTCTTTAAAATATGGCAGGTACATGCCAAGTACTTTATAACAGAAGGCAATTTGTGCAGACTTTTAAAAGCAGATCAAGGGGGAAAGCAGCAGAGGTTGAGGCTTCTCCGATGAGTCACTGGGTATGTAGGTCTGACTGGATTCATGACCCTGACATTCCAGTTGAATTACTAGCTGAAATGTTGACTCTGTAGAGCGAGTGATCCCAGCTGAGGCTGCTTGGAATGGACACATGAATCAGATGGCTTTAGGCAAGCTATTGAAAATAAATATGAGACTAAAAGAGCCTAGACCTGCAAGACTTTATCGGCCTGGATGACTGATGCTACACCCAAGGACACAGGCAAACTGATTGAATCTGATCCAGACAAGGCTGATGTAATGATTACCAGACCCCGTGTCCTGTGGGTGTGGAGGGCTGGGGTTGAGATTGTGATGGCTGTTAGCAATACTGTTTGGTTTCCTTGAGCATTCAGGCCCACATCCCCTATGAGCCCAAAATTCCAGGTGGCAGTAGCCCAGTGGGTTATTCACCAGCTTCATGGCGCCGGCGGTGGGGTACTGCAACCCTTTGTGTCAAGTGGAGACTTAAAGCCAAGCCACGTCTTTTACAGAGTTATGCATAAATTTCCATTGTGTTGTTTTAAATCAGTTGCTTGGACTGAAATAAACAGTGGGCAGACAAGTGTGTGTGTCACAGGGATGGGAGTGCTTTATCCTTTTCCTTTCTATGTCACTCATTTTCTCCCCAAATTTCCTATCTTTCCAAGCAACTATTGCACAAGGTGTTGGGACAGAATGCACAGACAGGAATCCTGGCTATGCATCAGGTACAGATAGCAAAGCTGCAGATAGCAGATACTTGTTATCATGGTGTCTTGTATCCTTAGGGAGACATGGGGATTGCAAATGGTCTGGAGGAACAATTTTAGATTCCTTCATGATTGTGTTGGCAGAGCAACTTAGCCTCTACCACTACATCTCATTTCAACTGATTACTTTACTATACTCAACAATGCTGGGGGTTAGATAAAATTGTGTATTTGTCAGCCAATGGATCTTGCCTGAAAAAACTGTGTAAGACTTTATTGTATTTATGATAAGGTTTTATTGACCTTAGATATTTTCGATTTAAATAAATACGAAAAGAAATGAGAGAATAGTGTATGCTGATATTAGTTCTTCTATTCCTAAATTTCCAGTTTGGGGAGATAAAATATACACAATTATATTCAAAAGGAAGAAGCAACACCTTTGAATTAAATCTAAAGGCCACATTTTCCTTATCCTTCAGGAACTTCTCGTTATTTCCTACTTTGTAATTGAGGCCAGTTTTAACTGCTTGAGGAGGAAGGAACTGTTTTGCATGTGTCTGTGTTAAACCAATGTATTCTTCCTGAGAGGTTTGTTTTTAAAAAAACTAAACAAAACAGCCCAACAAGAGCACAAAGATGTATCCCTGGCCTTTTAAGGAGCGGAATGTTTGACTCAAGGAACAGCAAGGTTAGATATACAGTACGATGTAAGCATATGACATTTGTAAACATTTCATGAAGCTAATATCTAGTATATTCAAAAAACAGGGAATACCTTTTTATTTTTTATGGAAACAAGAATGCTTTAATCAATTTTGTACATAACCTCCTTTTTCAAAGTTACTGGTAGGTAGCCGTGTTGGTCTGCCGTAGTCGAAACAAAATAAAAGAAGGGTGCATGCACACAAAAGCTCATACCAATAACTTGGTCTCTAAGGTGCTACTAGAAGGAATTTTCTCATTTTTATTTGTTTTGTTTTGTTTCTCCTTTTTCAGAGTCAGGCCTGCCAGATAATTCAGTACTTAACATGAACCATATTATCCACATGAAAATATGAAAATAGATCAAGACTATACAAAGTCCTCTTTATTTCTCCCCATTGTATGTTAACTACTGGACAAAACCAATAATAATTCTTGCATATTTATCAAGGAGGGAAAGCTTCATTGATGCAGTTTTGCATTTGTTTTCTTCTGCCAAACTCTACTGTCATCAGAGAACTGAACTAAAATTGACATAATTGTCAGGGCGTATCTGTGGTTTAACATGTAGTACTGTCTTCTTCTTTTTTAGCATGGTTTCGCTGATATGACAAAAAAGAAGCAATTAATGTTAATTTAGTTAGTACTGTAGTTGCAACAAGAATCCCTTTCCAAGATCCATTTATTCAGCCCAAAGAACAGAGGCTTTTTTCAGAAACCAACCACAGAATGGAAAGTGGAGATTATGGATAGCACTGCCACCTTTCCTAGAATTAGAATTGCCTCTAATTCTTAGGTGGGCATAATTTCAGGGAACAGATCTTTGGATAGATGAGCTTGGTGGCATAAAAGTCATGGGCAGCATTGTATCTGGATATAATAAACTTAAATGTAAAAGAGAGGAAAGGGAACCCAAGTTCTTGGAAGGCTCAATGTAAGGACAAGGAAATGGACTTGGATCTAGGAGCTGAGAAGGACTTGGTGTGAGGAATTAAGGAGAGCAAGGAAGGGCCAAATTTTGTGCAGTGTTGTAAAGGGACAAGTGGTATGTCATGAGTGTGGTCCGTACTTGAGGAACATAGGAGAGAGAGGAATAAGAGATAAAACTGAGGATACAATAAAAGAATAAATGAGGAGAAAACGACTAGGGAAGGAAGATGAGAAAGCAAAAATCACAATATTATTTTTATTTAACATATTTATAGACTTCTTCACAGCATAAAGCCAGTGAAATGAGATAGAAGATAAAAACAGAATAAGACACCATTGTCTGTCTCTCCCACCCCTGCCCCCACCCCCAGCAGTGTTCTGGTGGTTCTCCTGACCCTCCAGAGTATATCTAGAGGAGGTACATAGGGAGAAGGGGGGGGGAGCCCATTGCACTGACAAGAGTCCTCATGCCAGCTTCAGCTAATGGAATGGGGTAGTTAAATCCAGCCCACAAGCTCTAAAACAAAACAAATAAAAAAATCAACCAACTATAAAATTATTGTTAAAAGTCATAGGGTACAATAGGGTACACAAACAATGTGCTAATGCATATAGCCTAGTTACTCTTGCTTGCTCCTCCCCTGATGCAAGTAGCATTACATGCCTAGATGGTTACATGCTGCATCCCCCTCTTAATTTATGCATGCAATAACTTTCTGCTTTGAACTTTCAAATATGGACAGAAAACCAATAAGAATGTTAGAAATAAATAATAAAGTGTGGAATGTGCAGTAGCTGTGAAAAAGGGAAAGGGATTGAAAAAAGAACTGCCAAGTATCATCATGCCATTATACAAATCTTTTGTTGAAGCTGTAGTTTTAATACTGCATTCAGTTTTGCTTGCTGAATCTCAGAAATTCTACTGTAGAGTTAGAAAAGGTTTGGAAAAGAAGAACCGAAATGATTGTATGGCATCTGGTTGGTTACTGTAAGAACAGGATATTGAACTGGATGGGTCATTGGCTGGATCCTGCAGGGCTATTCTTACATTCTTACCAGTTACATAGTGGAATGAGGTAATGAATTTTAATGTAATTAAAACATGATCCAGGGGATTGATGTTTCCTTTGGCTAGGAAGAGGAAGAGGAAAACAAAAGGAAGAGATGAGTAATTTCCATAAAGTAGCCAGCAAATAAGTTCCTACCACCTCTTTACTGTGACTTCTGTTGTTAGCACTTGATTTTATATATAGAATATAGAAGAAGAAGAAGAAGAGTTTGGATTTGATATCCCGCCTTTCACTCCCTTTAAGGAGTCTCAAAGCGGCTAACATTCTCCTTTCCCTTCCTCCCCCACAACAAACACTCTGTGAGGTGAGTGGGGCTGAGAGACTTCACAGAAGTGTGACTGGCCCAAGGTCACCCAGCAGCTGCATGTGGAGGAGCGGAGACGCGAACCCGGTTCCCCAGATTAGAGACTACCGCTCTTAACCACTACACCACACTGGCTCTCAAAGAAAGTGTGAGCACCAGTGCTTGGGAGTACCTAGCTTCTACTATTTAGAAATGAATTTCTAAACAAGAAAACAAGCTTTTAAAATTCTTTCTGCTCCTTTTGAACTTCTTTTTCCTTGGATGTTCTTTGAAAAGGGGCTTTCCCTTTCACTGCATAGCAGACTGGACTTGATCTTGCCTCAGGCAGTACTTTTGAAATGGGGCACTCTCCATCTGCTTTTATTAGAAAAATTTCCATTCCTTTTAGTAAAAAGTTGTGACAGATTAGCTGTTTGTTCCCATTTTGTAATGACTGAAAATAAGAGTAAGACGGTGGAGCTTTTCAGAAATTGCTCTTAAGATAGTGTGGAGTAGAAGAGTATTGGCAGGGTGTGGGGAATATAGATAACATCAAGTTAAGAGGCAATATTGATAAAGAAGAGACCCAAGAAATTATGCAAGATGAATTGGATGATCTGTTGAACCTGGAGGAATGGAATAAAATGCAATAGCCATAAACGTCATGCATCATATATTTATTTATTTATTTATTTATTTATTTATTTATTTATTTATTTATTTGTATCTGTATCTCTGTATGTGTGTTTTTAAAATTCTGATAGTTTCTAAGTCACTCTCTTTTCTGTCTGCTTCAATTTGTAATTCAGATTCCAAGCTGTTCTGAATAAAATGAAGCTCTGTGTTCCCCATTTATTCTTAGGGGTAAACTAGAGATTGCCCCCTCCACCCTTTGACAGAGGCAGATTAAGTCTGCCTCTCCAGAGTGAATTAAAGCTGCCAGATTACAGACAAATAGTTCCTGTTATATCCACAAGGTAAGTACAGTGGTACCTCTGGTTACGAACTTAATTCGCTTCAGAGGTCTGTTCTTAACCTGAAACTGTTCTTAACCTGACGTACCACTTTAGCTAATAGGGCCTCCTGCCGCTGCCGTACCAGCGGTGCACAATTTCTGTTCTCATCCTGAGGTAAAGTTCTTAACCTGAGGTACTACTTCCGGGTTAGCGGAGTCTGTAACCCAACAACCCGACAGCTGTATTGGCTCCCACTAGATGCATCACCAGAGCTACAGCAGACCCTTCTGCCTCAAGACACCATGACGGACCAGCTGTCCTACCTCTAAGGGCAATTCCTCTGTGCATGAAGTTCTTCTTGATTGGCTCTTGCTTGAGTTCTGAAGGAAAGACGTATTGCTCTATTTGTCCTGGAGCCTACCTCATCTGGGGTGCCAATCATGTCATTAGTGGAGGGGAAAAGATGTAGGAAAAGATCAACCCCCTGGCTCTTTTTACAGCATAGGTCATTGGGCAGCTGTAGTCGGCTTGCTAGAGGGACCCTTATAGTTGGCGTGGGAATCTGGCTCCTAATTTGTATGGTAATTTTACTGTGTAGACAACGCTTTATAGAAACAACTATTTCCAATCTTCCTGACAAAATTTGCAGATTATTAAACATAGCTATATCCCGAGCCATTAGGTATGTAAATGTGATTCACCATTAGGTACATGAATTATTTGTATTCTTTGTTTCAGTAACATCAGAAAAACAGATGAATGATTTGCAGATTCAGATACCATGAGGTCCACAGCACCTACACAATTAAACACCAATATATTTTCATAATGTATGCCACTTGGTTCCTATTGTAATCACTTTCCAGAACAAAATATGCATTGTGATAGTCTGTTGCAATTACAGTTCATTATATCAGTGTCTTATGCTTTGATCAGTTGGGGCAGGAGATGGAGTGCAACCTGTTGTTGTATTCAGGGTTCTCTGGACTTGGGGGAATGATTTCAGCAGAATATTATGGGGTCACAGAACAAAGTAAAGCAGAATAAATCCACCACTAATTCACTATTACTGTGTCAATAACTTGTTGCAAAATGCACCCTCAGTTAATAAGAGTAGTAGTAGTAGTAATAATAATAATAATAATAATAATAATTTATTTATACCTTCCCCCATCTGGCTGGGTTTCCCAGTAAGGGCCCTAAGCCAAGGTTTTGAATGACATGTTAACCTGGGCTTTATGCTAACAGGGTCAATTTTGGCAATAAAGAAACCAACTTTTGGAAAGCTATTGATCCACAATGAAAATGAGTGCCCCAAAACAAAGTTGGAAGAATTTCTCAGTATACTATGTATGGAACCACAATAGGATATCTCAATATGGAGGTTGGTGTTCTCCTTTCATTTCCTTTTTCTAGCTTGTAGTTGAGATCTTTAAATGTCTGCATTTGCTAATTCATTTTGATTTTAAATTATATTTTAAATTATATATGACAAGTATCTTATATGTATGTATGCATTTCAAATACTTATATCCCACCTTATAATTTTGTGAGGCTGTTAAAGCAGCTTATGAAAGATTCTTAAAATAAAATCACTTCCTAATCTAGTAGAGGAAGATTAATTGCATGGTGTCCCTATGGAACCAGGATTATTCTTGTCCTTTCCTGGTACCATACAAAGCAGCAGCTCCCACCAAATCCATGGGAGTAGGGCTGAACAGCTGGAACTTGCTCAGCTGATGGTGGAAGAGATCTTCCCTTGCATGCAGTTGCTAGGCAGCAGGTCCTCTGGGGTAGAGCTGAGCAGCTGGATCTCATTCAACCCATAAGTAACATTATGGCCAAGCAAAGTCAGGAGATGACTATTGCTCCAGATTTCCATTCAGCTTGACTGCTTTTGATGGCTGGTGGCTAATAGTTGGTGACTACTAGCTACTGGACACCCCACCTGCTTGTGGGAGGCTTGTGATGCCAATGAGAGAGGAAGAAGTTGTGAGGTTTCTGCATCTAGCTGGCAAGATGCAGTCATGGGTGTGATATACACCTGCTTTTGGAAAATGATGCCAGCTCACACTGTTTGCTTGTCCACAGATACTTAATCTGTATATTTATACATAGTTTTTAGTATAAATACAGGGAATAGCTGTGGGTTTTAGGAAGAGGTAGTAGCTTAGCAGTAGTGCCTCTGTTTTCTTCTCAAAATACTAATTACCAGTGCTGGGAAATTGCTTTGCTTGATACACTTTAGGATTCTTTTGCAAATCAGTTTTTGATCAGAAACAACATGAATCTGACTCATTAGAAAGTGGTTTTTGTTACATATTGTTCCAAAATTGGTTGTCATGATCTGGAATAAAACATGATGAACGGCTGAGTTGGTTGGGTACAGTTAATTTTCAAAAAGTTCTTTTTTGAAAGTGCTCTTTGGGGAAATTTTAATACTGGGTTGGGAATTTACTTTGGAATTAAAGTTTGCAAAAAACAATTTCCAAATAAAAAGTATATTGTGTAGATAATTATTTACTAAAAAGGTTACTTCTAAAGGGACTATTTGGCCTTGTCCCACCACACCTTTTGAGTTCCTTAGTGAAGGACCACCATGTAGAAGGACCATCATTTAGTGTAGTTTGTATTGCTGTAGTGTTAAGTGGGAAGGGAAGCCTCAAGTTGCCTATTACCGTATGTTTTCAGTGGGTTATCAATCATTATAGCAGTGAGATGAAGGAGGCCAAACCTGAAATAACTGCAATTAGGTAGTCTTATGCTAATTTTTGTTGGTACAAAAAAGTTGGGGAGCTTTTTTGGCAAAATTGCAAAACAAAACAGTTTTTGCAACATATGGCAACCCTAAAACAATATCCAAGACTGTGTGTGGTCCAGCAGTTCTGTATTGTCTTTATGCTAAACACAGAAGTAAGTCTCCAGAAGGAAGTTATTTCACAATGCATCTTCAAATGAAAATATATATAGCATGTGAATTTCAATTACAAAGGGCAATGAAGTATAAACCTATGCATTCTTTACAGAATGTAGCGTAATATGTCAGTAGGGTACAGTTCCTTTCCACCTCCTGCTACTCATGTTTGCATTCCCCTGAAATACCATAGCAACTATGGGGTTATGGAAACTATGAAAGGATCTATGCTCAATAAGGGAACAACTGAGCCAGGAGACCAGGATTCAAATTTCAGATTAGCCATGAAGGTCACTGGTTGTCGTTGGGCCAGTCACTGTCTCTCAGTCTAACCTATCCCAGAAGGCTGCTGTGAAGGTAAAATGGAGGATATTGATGTAATAAATAAATAAATACTATTCTGTCTATATTGCTGTACAGTCAGACATGCTAGAAGACCCTGGCTGTTAGGCTTCAAGGGAGGAGGAGTAAAATAAGAACAGAACCGGGGGTGGAAGGAGGAAATCACCTGCATGCCACAGAGAACAGTAATATTTTAAAGCAAAATGGGCGGGGCAATAAATCCAACTGGGTCCAGCTCAGGGCATTTGGGTTCTTCCAACAAATCAGAAATGGTTAAGAATAAAGTTTTAAATATGAGTGACAGGTAATGTTAGGTCTATAGATTTCGGCCAATTAAGAAGGGATTTGCTTAATGCTCTCTTCTAAAAAGATGTCTGTTAGAAAATAGACAGTGGTGAATACTCTGCCTGCTCAATACAGTGGTACCTCGGGTTAAGTACTTACCGGTAATTCGTTCTGGAGGTCCATTCTTAACCTGACACTATTCTTAACCTGAAGCACCACTTTAGCTAATGGGGTCTCCCGCTGCTGCTGCGCCACCGGAACACGATTTCTGTTCTCATCCTGAAGCAAAGTTCTTATCCCGAGGTACTATTTCTGGGTTAGCAGAGTCTGTAACCTGAAGTGTCTGTAACCTGAAGCGTATGTTACCCGAGGTAGCACTGCATAGGAAAGAAAGAGTTTTGAGCTATAAGGTGGTAGGCCCAGGATTTTATGTTAGGATTTTTTTAAACCTAGAAAAGCAGTTTAGTGGTGGTATAAGCTGTCCAGAGAAAGTGTAGATTTTCCTTCCTTGCAGATTTACAAAAACTATGTGGGAGCAAAGGGGGCACTGGGCAGATGTTTGAGGTGCTTTAAGTATAGGATATCCTGTGTTTGTTTAATGGGTACTACATATTCTGTGATTCCCTGAAAATCCTGGTCTTACTGAAATGGTGGGGTTTTTTTGCCAAATCACTCTGTTCATCCTGTACTGTTAAAGATTTTTCTGGATAGGGAGAAGTATTACTCTAAAAATTAATTCTGAATGTAGAACTTGTATTACTTTATTAATTGGTTAACAAAATGTATACACCACTTGATGGTAGAAATACCTCTAAGGAATTTGCAGGAAATACTGAAATTATCAATAAAAATCTCTGAAAACATTTAGAAGTAATCAAAATTAACAGTGAAAGAAAGTGAAATACACCAGTATCTACGTGTCTGGATAAGCTTATCTAAACAAAAATGTATTAAGCAAGCACTGAAAAGAGTAAAGTGAAGGTGTCTGTCTGGTATCTATAGACAGGGAGTTTCTTATTTTCCCTTCAGAATTGCTTTATTAACTCTGTTATATTAATAAAAAGATACCTACCTTGGCATATTTTTGCAAGATGAGTAGGGTTAGGAACATGACCTGTGCCCAGCATGGCTGGAGCCCAGCAATCTGTCTTTATTGAATTGTTCAGATTTTGTTATGAGGTTGTTTAGTCCATTGCCATTTTTCTTTGTTGCACGAAATGTATAGAATTATAGAATCATAGAATCATAGAGTTGGAAGAGACCACAAGGGCCTTCGAGTCCAACCCCCTGCCAAGCAGGAAACACCATCAGAGCACTCCTGACATATGGTTGTCAAGCCTCTGCTTAAAGACCTCCAAAGAAGGAGACTCCACCACACTCCTTGGCAGCAAATATGTATGTATGTCAAATATGTATATATGTCAAATATATGTATGTATGTCAAATATGTATTTGACATATACCTTATAATTCACTGCCTTTATCATATACCCTCGTGTGTCACTCCCTAAAAGGTGGAGTGAAACATATAGGTCACTGGAGTCTTATAATGGTCTCCTTTGCCATGGCATTGAGGGGTCATTTTAGTTAGAATGTGCAGAACTTTATATAACCCATTTTGTATAAGTGAACAGATTGTGACCCAGGCTGCCTGTGCTGTTCTTTGGAAAGAAATAATTGCACTTTCAGTAACGTTGAATGGGGTGCGTGGGTTCATTCATAAACTTGGTGTATCTATCTCTATAATCTCTTCAGTTCTTTTGAAATTTGTAATGGCTTGGAATACTTGAATATTTGCAGTGAGATGGGAAATCATCATGGGTTTTTTTCCCCGTAAGGGGGTTTCTCAGAAGTCAGAAGTTATTTTGGCGCTCTCTTGATGTGGTGACATGATTATGGTTTGAGCTACAAAACCTGATAAATAAGCACTCTCTGACCTTTCTCTGGTCTGTAGTGTGTTTAATTCATTTGGCGCAGGCAGTTGAGCTCAATGGATTTTGGCTTCCCAAAACATTTGTCCAGTGAAAGAGCTATGTGACTGAACATGTGCTGCCTGATCCTAAACAGCAAATCTTGGAAGTAAATCTCACCTAGTTTAGTGGGACTGAATTGTTAGGAAGTTTGTTTAGGGCTGTAGCCTGTGGCTATGTTTCTCAGGGGACCTCGGGGGGTAAAATCAAACCGATGCATTAGCAGCACTGAAGTGGCTTTCCTAGGGCACAAGCCTGGGCACTGTGGGCCAACCAGATGACAACCCCACACACACCGGCCTCGCTGATGTGATCCAAAGAAAAGCAGAGCAATACGTTTGGCACCAGCTTGGATGCAGAAGTTGAAGGAAAAAGGCATACAAGACGCTATCCAACCATCTTAGGGACTCTATTCTAGTCTTGTGTAGGGTTTACTCCTTAGCACTTTATTCTCCCGAAGATGTCACACAAGGCAATGGATGTTTAGAATCAGTTTTCCTTCTCCTAGATGGGCTACCTTCCCAGGTTGATGAGCCCCATCTGCCCCTCACTTCCCTCTACAGCACGTGCAGAGGATTGAGATCTTGACCATTTGACCCACTATTGATCTTGTCGGCTCAATCCTGTGGAGACTGTTGTCACATGCAGGGGAAGTCTCTAACTCCCTGAGGGCTGGAGACCCATCAGCTACCCTCACTTGGTTTAGCCAGCCAGTTGACACTGTTTCCAGGGTGTGATAGGGATTTTTAAAATGAATAGTTACTTATAATGTTTTTATAAATAAAATAAACAATGTTTCAAGGGGAGCTACTATTTTTGAGCCTGCAAAAGCAACATAAAGATGTAGTTTTATAACAGTTATTTGGTTCTGATTTTAAAATGTTTGCACCACTGACAGTTTTTCTAATTAAGTAATATATGGAAAGTTGCATTTGTCTTCCCCTGGAAGTGATTTTTAAATATTAACCTTCCTTTTTCTGTTTCTTCTGAGTCACGGTTTCCTTTTTTCTGTACCACAGACACTTACTGTTGTCAAGTTCTCTTATTTCTCTTTCATTAAGAGGGCATCACAACACTTATTCTTCTTTTCCCTATTTTGGAAAACCTGTTTCTTACACCCTTAGGAGGAGCTGAAAAAGGCAAACTAATAATAACAGTTCAAAGCAAAGCACTTAGTAAAGGTTAGCATTTACCTGCTTTTTCTAGAAAAGCACAAATTTGTTAAGTACACTTCAGACAATGATGTTTCTTAACGGGCATAAAAGTAATGAAGTTTAATATCTCTACACACTCATAAATATCATCCACATCTTACACTCTTAATATACAAAAGATGAACTGTGTGCTCAAAAGGCAATTGGTGCAGCTTTTATAGAATTATACTATTTCAGGTGGGGGAAACCCATATCTGAATGTTTCTTTAAAAGGAATATTAACTCCCCAGCATAAAATTTGCAAGGAGGCCACAGTAGTGATGAAGGATGTGGGACGGATTCATATAGCTAGCTAAGCAAAATGCTAAAAAGTGTGGTTTTCTTTCATGTGGCAATGTCAAATGCATCTTCCAGTTTTGCTGACAAGGAGCCAGCAATCAAAGAGCACTTTTTTGGAAAGGCAAGAACTGTGAACACTGTTTCCTGCTTCCACCCTTTTGAAAATAGTACCCCGAGCTTTAGTCAGATGTTTCCCCATTGGTTTCTGAAGTGAGTTTTCAGTCATTTGCTGTGTTCCTCTGGTCTGTACTGATCTTGCCCACCCTCCTCCCATCCTGTTGTCAGTGGGCGGGTCTCAGTAATGAGCAATATTCAGTTACACTTGCTTGACATACTCAAAAGCTTTTCTGCTTCCTGTTTCAGTGGAGCACAAGAGCTGCCTTAGATAATGCTATCAGAAGCCTAGCGCAGCAGCAGGAGCACACTTTGATTTCCCCAGCAGCTGCGTGCCAGAGACGACGCTGCAGAGGGAAGACTTGCTTTTGCTGTCATAGCTGGTAGACCAACAGAATCAGCTGTGACATCCGAAACTGCTGCTCCTTCAGCCACAATGGTGGCAAAGGATTATCCATTTTATCTCACAGTCAAAAGAGCAAACTGTGGACTGGAAGTACAGACAGCGAGCATCTCAACAAGAGAAACAGAGGTATGATTGGTAGATATTTGAGAGCCTTTACTGCAGTTTTTCTTCTAGTTGAAAGAATCTGTTTTACCTGGGGCAGAATAACAACTTGGAATCTCCGGTACTGATCTCTCACATTTTGCACATAGAGGATCTGCACAACTTTGCTTATACTCTACAGCAGCATAAATTTGATAGCAGAATATGCTTTGACGGTGCTTGTTTCAAGGGGGTACGCAGGGGTACACATACCCTTAAACATTTTGTGAATCTTTGTACTTTTGTCCATTTACTGTACATATTTATTTTTCTGGATTTGAACTATAAAATGGTGATTTCCTTGAGTCAAAATGAGAGTACCCCTAAACATTTTTAAATAGAAAAAAGCACTGTGCTTTGATAAAAATAAGATTCATTTCTGGAATAAGTAATTGAGAGATATGCACTGAAATGCATATATTAGTGTTTTCTTTTAAGGTTGATTGTGCATTTCATAGGAAAACAGATTTCATGCTCAAATAAATCATTGGCATTCACAGGTACAGTCCTTTAGGTTCTCAATGCTTATTTGTTAAGTAAGACTATTTGAAACACTTTCATTTTCACAGGTTCACAAATAGAATCAGGAACAAGTGGTCAACAGGCAGAGGCTGTTACTGACTGCTTTAATTGAACTCTTTACCAAATACACAAAATATTTAGAACCCATGTGAGGTCTTTTCTGTTTTTTATAAAGAAAATTGGACTCCTTTTAATAGAGTTTCTGTGAAGGACTATCTATCTATGATCTATCACCTATCCTAACTAGTTAATGAATTGATGAATATTTATTTCAGAGACTATTTAGGTCATCATGACTATGCTTTTTGTGGTGATGGGGCATTTTAGCATTAGCTATTTCCGTTAACTATATAAAATTTACTAGCTGCCTAGTCAAAGCTATATTTACTCAGAAATATGCCTATTGTTATCAGTGAGATTTAACTACCAAGAGAGTTGCATTGTCTGCCCAGAAATCACAAAAATAGCAGACCCTTTTGAAAAAATGTAATGTTTAGTAAACAAATACTGTAGGAATTTTGCCACCCTTGTCTCTTTCACACAATCCTTTGCACTTGAAGTTCATCTTAATAGGTGTTGTTGAACTGTCTTAGGTATGCAGTTGTATGATATAATAAGTTTCCACAATTTACTTTCTTGGAGATGTATAAAAAAGGTTTTATATGGGTTGTTTAAATCAGCTGTAAGAGTTGATTCCCCCCTCCCAGAACATAAATTATGGAATAGTAATAATCAAAGTATTTCATTCAGATTATGATAATAAATTTATTTTAGCAGATTAGCTCTGCAGCTCTGATTTATGTGTTTTAGTGTTATATAAACACAAACATTTATGATGATGAAGAAAGTGCTCTGCTAATCTGTAGAAGTGATAAAAGACCAGTTGAGTAGTTCTTCACAACAGCGGAAAATCTTTTCACAGCAGAGAAGCAAATAGAAAAACATGGAGTAAAATGCTATTTTAAAAACAGAACTCTTGAGAAGCAGGAGGGTATGCGTATATTGTCTAATAAGTTGCTAATAGGGACATTAAGACCAGTATAGTTCACCTTACACTCAGAGGGTGCATTCACCTATGATTTTGTGATATTAGATGGTTAATCAAAGCAGCTTTGAGTATCAGCAATCCTTGAGCTTGAAAACCCTTTGCTGCTTTGTGAGCTTTAGGCAGCTGAAACTGGCCGGGATCATTGTCAGCTAGTAATATGCACCAAGTTTCTTAACTGAACAAATACTGGTAAAGTAAAAGGCTTGGTGTTATTCTCTTTGTATTTAAACACAAAACAAAACTGGGAGTTAATATGCTCATTCCTCTCTTGAATCTTGTTATCAAATTATTTTACAAAAGGAAGAAAAAATGTTACTTTCTTCATACAAATTTGTACTATGGAGTGTATATTTGTAAATACCAGGATTATTCTTTTTTTAAAAAAACTTACTTTATTACAAGGTATTTGTGTATATATTGAGTGGTGTGAAAGCTGTAGTTTGTTTATAAATGTCAGTAATAAGAGAACACCTGCCCTCATGCTTACAATCTCAAAGACACAACACAAAATAAAAATAGGAGGGGGGAGCAAATTTAAGCACTGTTTCTTAGTTGCAGAATTCTTCTAACAACCAGCTGAAGTTGAAAGATCTCAAGGTGAGGCAGTGTCAAAATTTGCTGGTATTATAGCAAAGTGGGTAGAGAAGCCCCTACAGCCTCATTCCTCTCCCTCTTCTGTTGCTTGAAAAGGCTTCTGTAGATGACAGCTGAGGGTGGGTGAAGCCTGTTGGAGCTCATCTTTCAGCAGAGCAGGTGGAGAAGCCCAGCAGTGTCCTAGCCTTCCCTCCTGGTGGAATGGATGCTGTAGATAACAAACTCAACCTGGTGGAGCTTTTGGTGAATGTTGGTATGGCAAAGCCAAGCATATGCAGGGTTGTGTCCCATGAAGTAATTGTGCTTGCAGAACAAGTTCTACTCAGACAGTAGATCTTCCCTTTCCTTTCCTCTCTTCCTCTCCACCACTATCTCCAAATCTGCTCCAGAGAGTGGGAATTTAGAGCAGATTTGAGGGTGCATGCAGGTGGAGGAGAAGGTGGGGTTTGTTGCATGAGTGGAAGTCATTCCATGAGCCCATTGATTTCATTGTCTACAACCCACAGTCCTTACTTCTTCCTAGGTTTCCACTTATGTGGTGTTACATGATGTGTAGATGGGGCTTACTGGGGAAAGTGGGAGAGGCTCTTCTCGACATAGCCTGGTCTGTGGAATGTGTGATGCATTTAAAAATGGAGGAGAGAGAAAATAAAAAGACGACTAGCATGATAATTCTCCACATAATATTTTATTATATTAACTGAGGTCTAGAATGGAAGTTCTGTTGGGGGAGCAATTACTAGTGTCAGGGCTTGCAGACAGGCAGGTAGTTAGTTCCTCCGAACCAGAACTAACAGGGCTCAAGGCAGGAATTCAGCCCATTAGCAGTTCAGCCAGCATGCAGTGACAAGTTACATTGTCTGAGGAGGCCAGCCAGAGCGGGCAGTTATATAAAGGCCAGATAAGACCGTATAGGCTGCTTAGGTCACCTGACTCTTAGGTCACTGTACTGAAGATTGGACTGCGAGTTTCAGTACAGCCTCCAGTCTGCTGTGGTGCTGCACAACTTGGGTTAGCCTTTATCTCTGACTGCAACCTGTACTGGTTGTGCAGACAGCAGGACATTTGAGCCTGACATTTGTTATATAGTAGAGATGCATTTCTTCTTTAGACTTTCTATCTGCGTGGAACAGATCTGTCATTTTTTAACATAGTATTTTCAGTTGGCAATTTTGTTGTTTATGATTTTCTTCCATGTGCCCAGAAATTATGTGGGGCAATATTTGTGTTCAGAAACTGGCAAATCCATTCCTTTTTTTCTGGAAACACCACATGTAATTTGTTGGAAATCAGGAAACCAATCTTCAAATGATGAAATCAGACATGCAACTTTTTCATATATAATGCTATTAATTTAGTTAGTAACTTTATCTGAAGTTCTAGAAAAGGCTGTTTCTTTGTGTAGTGCCAATAGTATCTATGCAGTAGCTACTACAAAATTATTGCTGCTTTTGCTAGACAGAAACCAGACAAAGTAGTGGTAAAAAGCTGCCAGCTAATAAATGGGACAAAGCAATTTCTAGCTTTGGCTAATCCAGCAAAAACTAAGAACTTTGAACTGTATGATGTAATGGGATAAAGACTAAAAAACAGAGCCACTTGATGCATTATAATCTAGTTTCATAATGTTAGTAAGCCATAATTCTGTGTTGTGCCCTAAGGGAGTGGCAATCATTGGAGTCAAGTGAGGCCAAGTACTACTAAAAGTAACAAATTCACATATTTCTCTTATTGACAGTACCCTGTTTTAAGTAAGGATTGATATGCATATGTAGGTAAACAAAGTGGTCTTGATTTATTTATTATAATGTTTCTATCAGGCTTTCCCTACAAGAAGCTTAAGGTGGTTAACATGGTTCTCCATCCTCCCCATTTCATCCTCACAACCATCCTGTGAGCTGAAATAAGGTGACTGACCCAAGGCCACCCACTGAGCTTCCCTCTAAACACTACACCATACTGCCCATATGCACCAGGTTGGCCACTGCAAGAACAGGATGCTAGAAAAGATGGACTCTTGGCCTGCTCCAGCTCTTATGCTCTTAAGGGGAGCTGCTGTTTTACCTTTTAGTGGTAGTTGTGTGAAGTTGTCTAAATGGTAATCTGAGAATAGATACCACAATAAACATGAGAGAGAGAAAACTCTAAGATACATACAAGCTGACTAATAGTTTTCAAATACTGTTTGAGAATTATTAAGTTGCACGTGTAAGAAGAACCTGCTGCATCTGGCCAGTAGCCCATCCAGTTCAGCATCCTGTTTTCACAGTGGCCAACCAGATGACTATGGAAAACAGACAGCCAGGGCCTGAGTGCAACAGTACCCTCCCTCCCTTCAGTTTTCAGCAACTGGTATTCAGAGGCATTGCCTCTGACAGGGGAGGTAGCACGTAGTTATCAGGGTTAACAACTTGGGACCAGTTTACTTATGAGATTGCCTTACCCCACACATGCCCACTTGACCACTTCAATTGGCAGAATTGGCACTACTACAGGTGCCACATAATACCTGTTTTGCATTTGTAAGAACTCAATCATTTAGTGTGGCAGCATCTACACTTTGGAACTTCCTGTCTGTTGAGATCAAGCAGGCACCTTCACTGCACTCTTTTTGGTGCCTGCTAAAAACATTCTTGTTTAGACAAGCCTACCCACATGCTTAGAAAGCTGAGGTAACTTAAATCTGTTTTGTATGTTAGAGTATGGCTGTAATTTTTCATGATTCCTATTTTTTATCTTTTTGTAAACCACTTTGAGTTTTGTTTTGTTTTTAATAAATAAATAAATAATAGCATAATACCCCTATACTCCATGAATTTGTGTAATCTTCTTTTAAAACCAGCCACGTTGGTGACTATCACCGGGTGGAATTCAAAGCAGCACTTTAAGGAGATTGCTGCATCAGCGTAAGCAGTTCTGCTTGCCTGATGGAACATTCTCCCCGCTACTCCCTTCCATGTACTCTTCTTGGGAGTCTTACAACCATCCAAAGCCTACTGAGGAGCTCAAGGCAAAGAAGTGGGGGAAGCCCTGTCAAGCTAGTGGGACTCATTGCAATGACTCCCGCCAGCTCAATTACAGTGGTACCTAAGGTTACAGACGCTTCAGGTTACAGACTCTGCTAACACAGAAATAGTACCTCGGGTTAAGAACTTGGCTTCAGGATGAGAACAGAAATCATGCAGCAGCGGCAGCAGGAGGCCCCATTAGCTAAAGTGGTGCTTCAGGTTAAGAACGGACCTCCAGAACGAATTAAGTTCTTAACCCGAGGTACCACTGTACTGAGCTGAATCCAGCCAAATGTCTCTTGTTTCCGGTGAAGTTGTCTCAGTGAGAGGTTTCTTCACTCTGACCTCTCAGAGCTAGCTACCAGAGACTGCAGGGACTTTGGATAGAGCTGCCTTTACTTTCCTGGCTAGCTGTTATAGACAGCCTCTAGTTGCATAGCATCACTACCACTGCAAAGTTGAGAGATACATTCTGGCCTCTGGACAAGGGGCCTGTTGTCACTGATCCATCTCACAATTTTGGTACGTCTCACTGTGTTCCTGCTTGCTAAATGATTCCAAGTGTGAAGCAGACTGAGACAACATTACTCCAATAGAGCATATGGAAGCTGGGCTGGGAGGGTTTCTGGACAGAACAAAGTGAGCCTAAAGGAGTTATAGGTGCAGAGTGCTTTGACAAGCTAGCTGTGAAGGATCCGGAAGTGATGAACGCTCTCCTTCCTGAGGAGTCTGTATCTCTGAGATTCTCTGAAAGTATTTTTAGCAAGCTGCTTGATGTGGTGACTTCATATAGGAGCCGCTGGTTTACATACATTGGGCCCTTTTTATGTTGCATTGTCATTTGCTCATGAAGTACTTGAAGAGAAAAGGATGCAGGTTTGGGTAAACATGGATAAACCTAGCCCTCTGAGAAGCAGGTAAACAGGATACATGAGAAAGAGTTTCCTTCCCAGAAAGTCATTTCATGTGCGGCAGCTGAATAGTTTCATTTTTAAGTCAAAGCTACATACACATGAAGCAATAAACAATGTTGTTGTTAAAAGGTTTATTTATCAGCATTGTTCACTGAAAATTAATATTTCAAACATGCATCTCTTGAAAAGGAAGGAAAAGGAAAAGAAAAGAAATATTTATAGCTTCTCCTCCTGTTTCTTTCCTTGTCTCCTCTGTGCTTATTTATCTACTCTTCACCCTGTTGTATCAAGACTCAATAGCAGATATTCTGAGGCGACTTGAGATGCAGGAAGGAATTTTCCTAAAATTATATAGGTGATGGGGTGTGTTTTTGAACAGCCTTTTAATAACTGGGGATCAGTACCATAAAACTCATTGCCTTCAGTACACACACACTTCTTTTTTGCCCTTCTGAAACTGTTTAGTTGCAATACATGAAATGAATTTCTGGCGAGGAAACTCTTATGTATCCTGTTTACCTGCCTCACAGAGGGCTAGATTTATCCCTGTTTACCCTAATCTGTATCCTTTTCCCTTTAAGCACTTTGTGAGCATAGTACAATGTAGCTTGTAAAGGGCATAATGTCTGTAAACCAGAATGGATTTTGTTGCAGTTTGTGTGTTTTGGTGCGACTATCGTAGGTACCAGCTGGACAGTGCTTGGAATGTGTGATGCATTCCACCTACCATCCCACCCATAACAGTTTTAAAACAACTGAATTATTTTGTTTAAACTACATGTTCCTGCAGCCCTTTAAAAAAGAAGAGTATGTGTGAGAGAGAATGCAAAATATTGGATTTATTTATTTAAAACCTAATTTTAAATGCTTCTAGGTCGCTTTTCTATTACAAATAATATTCAGAGAAACTTACAAGAATATAAAAACAACATTATAACAGTGTTGCAAGTAGGAACAGTTAATCTCTCTCTCTCTCTCTCTCTCTCTCTCTCTCTCTCACACACACACACACACTCACACTTTTTTAAAATGATAAAAATCAACTGAACTTCAACTGAAATGAATCAAGATCTGTCTTGATTTCAGAATGATAAAAGAAATGTTTGTTGTTCCTGTGGGAAATTGCAGTGAAACATAACTATGCATGAGTGCTAGTTAGTGCATGGGAGGGGTTAAGACAAGAGAGTTCTGTTCCTAAACTTGGCTAGGTCACATCCCATCTTTTCCATGAGGGAAGAAGTGAAGCCTTCTCTTCCTGTTCCCTTTTTCTGTGTCATGTAACTGACCAAGGAAGAAATGCCTAAGGAAGCTCCAAGTTTAGAGTATAGTACGTGTTTGAAGCTATCTTTCTGTATTCTTTACCCAAGAGTATTCTGCGTTTTCCTTGCTGCTGCTTGAATAAATGCATGAATCTGACCTTTGGAACATTTTGTAAGTACAACATTTTAAAATTTACTTAACAGTGTATGGCTTGTTCATTGCAAGAGTGGTAGAAAAAGGTGAGTTCTGTATGCAACTAAGCAGGATAAAAAGGTCTAACAACCTATATCCATATATCCAGCCATTTTGTTGTTGTTGTTATTTACCCCACACATGTGGGTGACAGTGATCTATTTTCTCTCCCACAACTCCTATATTGGTAAAGAGCATTTCAAAAGTGGGATTCAAGAACCCCTCTCCCCTGTTGCCACTGGCACTTCAGAGGAGTGAATTGTGGGCACCTCTCTGGGAAATGGGCTAGGTTTGGATTCAGCAGCTCTATCACTGCCTCTGCTCTGCCCACAGTGAGGCTCTGATCCCAAAAGACAATGATTATTCTTACTTGAAAATAACAAAGAGATTTTATTCAGGCTAATATCTGTACAGCCCTATCAGCTGTACTGTTGAATGGAATGTGCAGTGAATAGCATGAAGGGTGGTGTAAAAGTGTTTTAAGTAAATAATATACAATAGAACTAAAATTGAAGCATGTTACCCTCCAAATTATTTCAATGAAGACATTAATATATTTGTCAAAATTCATTCGTACTCTGGTTGCAAAGTACTTTTTCATTTTACTATTGTATTTTTAAATTGAATTTTGGGATCCAACCTACTCTCTTGATGTAAATTGTTTTAACTGACTTTAATATATTGTTATATTGTTGTAACCTGTCCTGGACCCTTATGGTGTAGGGCAAGTAAGAAATCTTATAAATAAATAAAATAATGCTGTTCAGCCTAATGATGCTGACATTTCTGTGATATTTCTGCTGTGCTGTGCAGCTTAAAGCTCTGGTTGGCATTTTAGATTAACCACATGTACTGATTAAGAGCTTGAATTAGCAATGCTGGCAGGAATCTAAAGGTGTTTTAGCCACATACTCTTGCTCATTATCTGAGGTCATGCCCAGGTCATTCCAGGAATATGAACAGCACCCAATTCTCTATACTGAATACTAATTATATTGTATATACTAATACTAATTATAGCAAAGGTGATCATCACCATGCCAGTATGCAGAGTGTAATGGTAAAGGGACCCCTGACCATTAGGTCCAGTCGTGACTGATTCTGAGGTTGTGGCGCTCATCTCGCTTTATTGGCCGAGGGAGCCGGCGTACAGCTTCCGGGTCATGTGGCCAGCATGACTATGCCACTTCTGGCGAACCAGAGCAGCACACAGAAACACCGTTTACCTTCCCGCTGGAGCGGTACCTATTTATCTACTTGCACTTTGATGTGCTTTTGAACTGCTAGGTTGGCAGGAGCTGGGACCGGACAATGGGAGCTCACCCCATTGCGGGGATTTGAACCGCCGACCTTCTGATCGGCAAGTCCTAGGCTCTGTGGTTTAACCCACAGCGCCATCCACGTCCCTCATGCAGAGTGTACCAATGAAATAAAAGGCACTATCCAGGAGTGCTTATTTCCCTAGACTGCAGTTATTCAACCAATACTAGAATGGCCACTTATGATTTTTTTGAAAAACGGAGATAACCCTGTTGATCCCACAGAAAAGGTACTTCTACAAGCAGATATACGAAGGATGCTTTTGTAACCCAAAGAGCCTTCAGGAGTACAGCCTTCAAAATCAGTGGCTCAGTTTTCCTGGGGTGTGTCTAAACTAAATATTGACCCTTGCTAGCTTGACATTGTTCAATAGATTATTTTCAACTCGGGGCAGAGACGTTTCTGAGTTCAAAATATTTTATTTGTAACCAGCTTCTATGTGTATTTATTTAGAAGTACCTTCCAGTGAATTCAGATTTCAGATTTACTCCCAATGAAGTTTCTTTAAGACTGCACCCGCATGTTACATTTCCAAAATTACCCCCTCCCAACCTGCATAATTAAAAGAAATAGCAAAGCTCTGTCTAGTTCTAAATATTGATAACTTCCTGTGGAATGGAGGTTGAGTGAGGCTTTTTCCTAATGTGGTTTTCTACTAAAGCTCAGTACTTGAGGTTATTTTATTATAACCATTTTATCTAGTGCCAATTTAATCAGTAGCAGACTAACACAAATAATATTTTTTTAGGCTTTCTGCCATCACAAATGTTGACATACCAATACAGTGTTGACCAAACTAGAAACTTTGAAAGTAAATGAGCATAGAAACTGTGCCAGGAATAAGGTGTCTGAAACAAAATGGTTCTGTTTTGTTTTATTTGTGAGGCCGGCAGATTGTATTTGAAACTAAGACTATACAGTATACTCTTTCACCTTGTAGAGTATTCTGTTACAGTGTTAAGTGCAGACTAATTTGTTTTCCAGAACATATCATTCTAGCCCTAATTAGTGCTACATTGCCCTGTAAATAATCTTGCAATCTTCTCTTCAAAAAAATGCAACCAAACTTTTATTTATTGTTGATACACTTTTGGTTCTTGGAGTGTGATGAAATACATGGGCTAGCTGTTGTTGCTTCTTCTGTGACTGTCTTTATTTGCTATATTTCCAGTTACTTTATACATTCCGTTTCTGGAGAGTTGGTATAGCATAGTGGTTCCAGGCCAGAGTACACAGCAGTGAGTAAAGGACCTTAACAGGTGTTTTGATGGTCCAGGGTGGGGGGTGGGGAGCCGGCCACTGATAGTTTGGACCATCTTCCAAGGGTGGGATAAGCCCACCAGCCCACCCAAAAAGCTCAGTTGTATTGTTAAAGCTGACAGCACTCACCATTTGCTCTGCAATGTATGAGCAACTCCAGGCCTCACTAGCAGCACCCTTTTTGTATCTGGAACTAATCTGGGAATCAGTCTGCATGGCTATCAAAAAACCCTAATACAGAAGTAGCCTTTGTGATTGATTGCAGAGTTTTCTAATGAAAGGTTTCTTCAAGACTAGAATTTGTTAATTTCAGTCACAAATTACCCAGCTTGCGGATTCTGTGATGCAGAGAATGCAAGAAAATCATTTTATTGATCAGCAGACTGACCTGTCGTTTGCAGGCTCTCGCTGGGTTAAGTTAATAATGTATCAGTTTAATATAGGTTAGCCTAATTTAAAATTCCGGCTTGCTCCAAAGCTGATAGTGGTAGTTTCCTTGCTTAGAGCAAAAAAATAGAGGTCAGTTGGAATGTATTTGTTTATTTCAAAGTTTTATGTGCCGCTTTCCACGGCCAAAACGTTCCCAGTGTGGCTTATATCAAAATTGTAATTCATAATTTATCATGTATCAATAAAATTACAATAAAAGATCTAAAAATATTAAAGCGCATGACCTCAACCCTGGTGATCAATCAGGTGACAGATGTCATAGCCAGATTGCTCTCAAGTTGGAGGGATATTTTCTATGTAGACTCCAAGGTTCTAAACTGCATAGGGAGCCTACCCTGTGTGTTCACAATATCACCTTAGAGTGCAGTGAAACGGTCCCCACCTAGTATTTCATAGCACTTTCCCCCCAGCTGTTCACATCACCACTAATGGCTTCATTAGTATCAATTTGGTTTCTGTTTGTGTACACATCAGGGAGCGTTGACACGACAGGTATGTCTTTACCTTAAGCAAAGGTGTTCACACCTTGGCTAGAGACTAATTAAGAGCAACTCAAGGACTCTAATTGATATGAAGCTATTTTAACAAACAACGAACTAAATACTGACCCTATCTCTCATTCAGTGCAATATTGCCCAGATAGCAGACTGCTCAGTTGCCTCTGTGCGCCTCCTCCAAAAACCAGGCAGCAGCAGAGATTTCAGTTTTGTAGTCTATGTAGCACTTGCATTAGAGAAATAAAGATCTTCCTTTCTGAAGGTATCTGGTTCCATAGCTGCTAGAGAAGGGGGACTGAACATGCATTTCTCCTTCTTCCTGTGCAGATGTCAAAGCCAGTAAAGTCAGCTTACATGGTTTTTCTATCCTAATAATATCCTATCTTGACTCTAAGCCTATTGATTTGAATGCTCTTTAGACGTTCTCCTAACTGTGTGGGAGATGCTGATTTATGAGTGATTGCCCCTATACAGCTGGGAGAAGCATTGATTGACTCAGCCACACTCCCAGAGCCCAGTCCCAAAACTGGCAATGTGCCAGCAGCAGGAATGCCAATCCCGTGAGAAAAGCCAAAGGGATCCTGCTCTGCTCAGATAATTGGGTCGTTTTTATCTTTCCCCCAGCTGCATGAAAGCTATCTTATGGCTAAGAAGCTCTCAAGGGTCTGGGTGAACATCTCAAAGGCACAATGTGTGCATGGCAAATCAAAAGTTTGGGAAGCACTGAAAGTCAGTGTGTCCTGCAATATCACGTGTTTCCGTCTTTTATTCAAGGACAAGAGCAGGTTGTTCGTTCAGTGACGTTTACTGTTTATGAGGAGAAATAAGGGTGTGTGACTATAGCATCCTGGAACTCCTCATTTACTTTGCCAGCAATTGTAGTCTAAGGACAGCAACTCTCAAGCAACTTCTACATCTAATTGTGGAAACAAGCTGTATAGGTTTTTTAAAAATATTGTTATATTCTAGAGCCATTGAAACTAAAGGGAATATATAACCAGGTAGGGTGTTTTTAACTCTGTGCACTGTAGCATAGCTCTATCCCACCGGGACTGCAGTGCAGTGTGATTGATGTGAAGCGTCTCTCTGTTCTGGCACAGCATCACTGGCATGCTAAATAAGAAACAGCTGATGGCTGAGGCGCCATTGAGAGGAGAATCACAGTGAATGCTGAATGTCTTTTCTGGTGTGTTCAGTATTCCAGTGGTGCTGCAGTGGCATAAAAATAAATGTACTTAACAAAAAAGCTGAGCCAAGGGACTGCTGATGAAGGCGAAGGATACAGAATGCACCTCTGCTGAAGATTTGAGGGCAGACTGCATTTTTTGTTTGCAACCAGGACTGCCAAGTGGATGAATCAGTTATTTGTGTGGGGTTTTAAAATATATTTCTTCCAAGCTTTAAGGAATATTGTTGGATTTCAGCTTTATTTGTGGAGAAATAAATATGTGGCTGGCTTCCAGTTCTCCTCTCCGTAGCTGTGCTGATGGAAGTGATATTTCTAATCAGTATTAATGAAGTTGCTAATGCTCTGATTTCCTTCCCCCCCCCCCACCCCTAACCCCAGAAATGATTGCTAATATGAATGGCTAGCATGTGGAAGATTGTAGTCAGACCTGGTTTATTACACCACTGTTTTTTCTACGAAACTAGAATTATATGATGCTTAAGCAAACTTCATGATCATGGCTGAAAAAGAGAGGTGAATGGACTTAGGATGTTCCTGAAATGTGATTTTTGATGGGTTTCACATCACCTGGAAGATTTGGGTTTTTCTGTCAAGTCTTGCCTTCTACATGTGCTGCCCACGATCTCTTCAATGTCGGATGGAGATTAGGAAAGCAAGGGTAATCGTAAACTTCAAAAAATATTTACTGCTATAGCTTTTCCTGCTTCTTATACCTTTGTTTACATTTGTGTGTGTGCAGAAACAAGAGTATTAATCCTTCAGAGCTTCTTGACACAAAAGGGGTTAAATAGTGAGTTGTTAATTGTATATCTTGGTTCTTAAATTGCTCTTTGATGATAGATGCTTACTGAGTTTTGTTAAAAACTCAGTTCTTTAAATACATAGTGGATGTTTTATAATTGCGTAATAAATTTGAGAGATATACATACAATCAAATGTACAAATGACCTTCGCAAATACTGTAATATTAAACTCTCTAATTTTTGCTTGCTGGAGAACTGGTAACACAGAAATGCATAATGATTTGACTCTTAGCTGGAAGAAATATTTGAGGCTAAAGACTTCTGTTTTGAAACTGTATCTATGCCTTTCAGTGGCAAGGTCATGATAACAAGCATAGCTGCTGAACCTTTTGCATTGCAAGATGAGACAGGAAAGTGATTACCGGTAAATATATTTGCATGAATGTTTTAACAGTGCAATTCAATTGCATGCACACTTACCTGAGAATAAGCCCAATTGAACACAATGGGACTTACTTCAGAGTAAACATGCACAGGATTCAACCCTAAGGTGTGTGAAGTTACATATGTCTGTTGTGCATCCTTTCTCTCTCCAAAACCTTTTCTTCTTGTACTTTTGATATTTCATATGTTTGCCAGCTGTGTGCATTGAGCAAAATAATCTTAATTGTAAACATGAGAATTGGTTGTACTTATGCCGAGTCTTACTAATACCATACGAAGGTAGTGATTTCTGCATACTTGGGGTATGAGAAAAGAGTTGTGGGGGACTTTTTTATCCCCAAATGGCCTAATGAGATCTTTTGCTTAGCGTCTTCCAGAAATTGTCAAGGGCAGTTGACCCATGAAGTGCTGAGGATGCTGGGGGTGGAATGTCATAGGGGAAGTATTAGTCAGCACAAGAGCCCGACGGATTGAACCCCAGGAGGTGTCTGTTAAGGCTGGTAGAGAGGTGCAGCATGCAGTTAGCCCCTTCCCTGTGCTATATGGGGAGAGCTCAGGAGATAGTAAAGGAAAACAGACAGTTTTTTACCTCTCTCCACAGTTTATAGCAATCTTCAGAAATCACCTAGTCCACCATGAACCTGCACAACCTTTGAGATAGGCTGCTGAGACCCTGCTAAGTTTTGTCTTTACATCAGATCAGATAGGTGAGCATGAGAGAGGGGGGAATTTTTTGGGCAGAGACATCAAAATAGTAGAATTCCCTCCCAAGGGTGATCCTCTGGGCTTCTCTCTGTTTTGATCTGTTGCTTGCTGCTGTCTTTAGCATTTTTGTTTTAATTTCATGTCTGATTGCCTTCCTACCAGTAACACTTTACATGTTTTAAATGGAAAAGCGGAAATGATAATAACAACAACATGCTCAGATTTAATCTTGCTCTCTCTGACATCTTTTTGGGGACTGCTCTTTGTCGTTTGGGCAGGAACATAAATGCATTTGGCTTTTAATAATTTTTGAAATACTGTATTAAGGTTGTTCATCTTAAATTTTTGTAAGATTGTTTTTTTTTGGGTACTTGAATTTTGTATTTGTGTGTTATCCTTTCTAAATCATCCTGGGGGCCAAAAGCTGACAGCCAAACTTGGACTTGCACCCGTTAGCACTATATGGCACACTGTGGAAAGTATTCGGGATGGTGGTTTTGCTTTATCCCCACCTGAAACCTTCTGCGAGAATTAAACAATACTACAAGCTAATTGGAGTCCTGAAAGGGTCCCCCATTGGGGACTGGAATACATTGAAACTTCTATACTTGTATTATGAAATCAGTGTTGGCTTTATGATTCTAACACGTAAGTATTTTGTCTAAAATTTACAGGAGCCCAGTAATAAGCGGGTCAGGCCTCTTTCTAGAGTGACATCACTAGCAAGTTTAATTCCTCCTGTTCGAGCAACTCCTTTGAAACGATTTGGTCAGACGCTTCAGGTAAAACCGATTTTTTAATTAATTAAGTAGGGTTCAACACAAGGAATGCAACATGTCTTATTTCTGGAATTGTTTGTAAAGCATTTATTTTTGCATATTGCTCATCTATATGGAAGTAATGAAAAGCACTTTATTAATAATTTTCACTTTAAGTAAAGGCAAGTGTTTGATTTCTGTTCGATAACAATTTCTCTTATACAAGGTTGTCTCCAGTGCTACTGCTACTTAGAATAGACCCATTGAAATCAATAGACATTACTAACTTGAATCCATTACTTTTAATGGATCTCTTTTGAGCAGAACTAGTATGGGAGACAACTCTTAACTCCTCCTTTTTGATGCAGCTGCGTCAGTTCTCATTCCAAAATATTAAACAGTGTTGTGTGAATAAACAGCGGTTTTACTTTGTCATCAACATGACAATTAACCTTCCCATCAACCCTAGCAAAGCAATAACTATTTTATTTTTATTTTTCACAGCGTTCCATCAGTTTTCGCAGTGACAGTCGGCCAGATCTGCTTGCCTCAAGACCCTGGACTAGAAATGTACCCCCTGCTAGCACCAAGCGAAGAGACAGTAAACTTTGGAGTGAGACCTTTGATGTTTGTGTCAATCAGGTGCTGACATCCAAAGAAATCAAGCGGCAAGAGGTTTGCTTACTTATATTCTCCTTGGACTTGCCTGAAATGGCATTAAGGAATGCAAGTGAAGATACACGTGTTTGTGTATAAACTTCTTTTTAGTCCCATTTTCCCCTCCTTGGCAGAACTAGCCGCCACCCATCTCCTTTGCACACATGAAAACACTGAAATGCACAATCACTCCTTGCAATCACTCCAGGCTTTAAAAGCAGCCATCACAGCCTTCGAAGACAACACAATGCATTCTTGCATTCCTGAAGCGAGACAAGGCAGAAGCTAATAACTGGCTCTTTCAAGCTGAGGGAAGTAGGGCTAACTGTCTTCACATCTTCATTGGGGGAAAAAGTATTCATAATAAAATATTTTAGAAATGGAGGAAATGCCATGCACAGCATCGCATGGCATTCCGTTCTAGCTTAGCATAGGATGCTGAATCATACAAGTACCCTTTATTAAAAGGCCCCAGGGCATAGTCTGAAGGCACATGATTTAGCAGTCTGCCGAAGCTAAGCCAGTCTGGTATGTGTCTGATTGGAGTCTGCCTGGGAACACCATTTACAGTGGTACCTCGGGTTAAGAACTTAATTCGTTCTTAACCTGAAACTGTTTTTAACCTGAGGTACCACTTTAGCTAATGGGGTCCCGCTGCAGCGCCGCTGCGCGTTTTCTGTTCTTAACCCGAGGTACTATTTCTGGGTTAGCAGAGTCTGTAACCTGAAGTGTCTGTAACCTGAAGCGTCTGTAACCAGAGATACCACTGTATTTATGAGTTTGAGTTTTGTATGCCACCTTTCGCCAGTAGGCTCTCCACCATTATTTTAGGGATGAGTTTCATCACAAAGGGAAGGATATTAAATAAAGGACAGTATTTTAATAGACTTAAAGCTTGGTCTCATTTTTTAGCTTCTCTTGCTTTGACAGTTAGGAATGGAAGAATCTGACAATTTCATTTCTCTGTCTCTAATTATTTTAATTCAGTTCTCTGCATTTCAGCAATTTGCAAATTTCTTTTTAAAAACTCATAAAAATTCTTCAGCAATTTAGGGTGGATTTTTACTAATAAATGAAATTTTGCATGCAGTTTTTATTAATCACAGAATTTTGCAATCACTTTCTCCAAATATAGTGCATTTTTGTATGTTAATATGCATAATATTTTGTAAACATTGCCTGGTTGGATAACTGTATTGTAAAATTAAGATGTGCACAAATTTCAGTGGGTGGCTATGTTGTGTCCCCACCCCCCCGGAAGTGCAAATTTGAATGATTTGGGTTTAAATGCTAACTTAATTGAGTTTACACCCAACCCCATTTGGCACTTTGGCAATTAGGACTTGCCATTTATCCATAGTTTTAAAATGTTATTTGAGAAATTTTGAAACTGCAAATTTATCAAGGTTATATCTTCTGTTATAGGCAATTTTTGAACTTTCACAAGGAGAAGAAGACTTGATAGAAGACCTGAAGTTAGCAAAGAAGGTATTATATACCCTTAATTATTGTGTGCCTCTATTGAATTTGTTCACAGGCAGTTTCTATGATCTGTGTGTACAGATTAATTCAAATATATAAAAACTTTAAGGCACAAGAGCCAGAGTTTAAATGCTATCACCAATAATGGAATTTCAAATATGTATTTATTAAATGATTTTTCTATCTTTGTGCAGGCTTACCATGACCCAATGCTTAAACTTTCCATAATGTCAGAGCAAGAATTAAACCAAATATTTGGGACACTGGACTCTTTAATTCCTTTGCATGAAGGTATAATTCTTTCTATTCTATATGCAGTTGCTAAGAGCCAAATAAGTTTGAGGAGCATTGTTTGAGGAACAGTTGAATTATATTGGGCTGCAGACTGGAAAAAAACCTCTACAAAATTTATCTATGGAGGAAAAATGTACATTGGAATGGGCACTTTTTATTTTACCTTCACTACAGAAGCATTAGTGTCATTAGTTGTCATTCCTGTCTGTTGACTCCACAGTTTCCAACTTTCATTGTCAGTACTGACACACATCTGGGAATCGGTTTGGGTGCTATCAGAAATTATATTTACACGGTTAAAGTTTCATTACGAGAGTTGAATGTTCCCAGCAGAAGTTAAGTCACAAAAAAATAGATGGAAGTAGATGTCTAAATGCTGGGGGGGACAGGGACTTTTCAACCCAATATAGTTTTTCAAGAGGCATATTGTAAATATTTGTGCATTTCAACTTCTTAATAAGATTTGTATAATCATGAGTGTGTGTGTGTGTGTGTGTGTGTGTAGATAGCAGATGGTATTCATATGTTTCTAGACAGATGAGATATAACTATTCATTGAGTCTCCTGAAATTACTGTTTTTAGTTGAAAGCAATTACAAGGAAGGGCTCTGATTCAGATTTGGAGCACCTGTGCTGGGGAAGAGGGTTGACGCATTCATGTCTGTATGAAAATTTAGGTCCTGACCTAATTTTTCCTCCCCCTGGATGGGGGATAAATACCAGCATGATACAGGTAGCTGTATTTCCCCCTAGGTGAGCCTACCAGCAGCTTCTTTGGGTGGGATTTTGGTTGGGAAAGCAGTTGTGGTGAGGAATGGTTACACCCTCTCCTTTTCTGTAGCACTACTGCTTCCGTCAAAACCAGAGTTCTCGGTTCCTCTTTGTTAAAAATAGAAATGTGGGGGAAACTAATCCCAGTTCTCCCGTGCCTTGTATAGTTTGGCACTGAAAGAGGAACACAAGCAGGGTGTATCACCCAAGTTTGTGCATAGCCTTTTTCTCATGGGATAGCTCACGGCTTTGTGAAAATAGGGGTGTTGCATCATTTGACAGGAGTTTTATAAGCAAATAGTGATAAACAGGCAGATGGTCAAAAGCAGTGAAAGGCTCTCAAACAGTACTTGACAAGGTTGAACTTTACTATAGAAGAGTCCTCAGTATTCTTTTACAAGCTGACCCCACCCCACCCCAATTAAGCTTTTCATGTTTTTCATGTATTTACATCAGATCTTCTTAGACGGCTAAAAGAAATTAGGAAGCCTGATGGATCTACAGACTGTGTTGGTCACATCCTTGTGGGCTGGGTATGGAAAACTTTCACAAATGGTTAATTTTGTTTTCTTTTTATATGCTTCCTCATTTTTAATCTAAGCCATGTTTGATCTGAGAACTAGTACCAAGCAGTAACACTGCAGGAAGGGTAAGGGTATGAGGACTAACTCTGTGTTACGTAGGAGTCAAGATCAGTAGTGGCCAGTGTGGTGGGGCAGAGCCATGCAGCTGCCCTCCTGATACCTGCACCACTACTGCTTACCTGCATATGGCTGAGGCAGGACAGTGTTGAAGTTGGAGCTTCGCAGATGCACCAGCACAAGAACCAGATTGGCTCCCCCAGCGCATCTGCACAGTCCTGACCTGGCCTCTATGTTGTCCTGACAGACCCCTATCCAGATAAACTGTACAATGCTAGTGGCAGGACAGCAGTTGTGAACCACCATGCCAGCTGCTACTGGACAAGTTTCAACTCACTTTGTGAATGCCACAGCCAGATTCCCATATTGGCAAACAGTAAAAGTTTCCATATGTTTATTCTTATTTATTGAATTTATATAGCACCCTTCATCCAAATATCAGAGGGTGTGATCTGTTTCGTAAAAGAGTTGGCTGTATTGATACAATAGTAGAAACCACCCATTGCTACTATCAGTTGGAGAGCCTGCATCATAGCTCTCCCCCAGACTAGCAAGAATGCATAATAGGGCCTTCCGGGCAGCGACTTCACAGTGATGGAATGCAATTCCTGCAGAGACTGCTATCATCTCTTGGTGCTGCCTATGTGTTTTTAAAGGTTCCGTGGAACAGATTTGCATTTTAAAATATTATAAGCTGCTTTGTGTAGGACTTTCTCAAAGAGTGGAGCATAAATAAATGAGTGCATCTGGCAATATGGTGTTCCTAGGCAAAGTGTAACATCTTAGCAGGTAATACCAGTATGCCACATGGAATTTTTGTGTCTTACTGGCTCAACAGATGTTGCACTCATTCTAAACACCTGCTTATTGGATTGTAAGTTTCTAAGAAATATTCCCAGTGACATTTCACTGCTAGATGGTAATAAGTGACAAAATTAGGCTTCCAACCAGTATTGTCTGGTAGTAGCACTTATCATCAATTTTATTTTCAGTCAGATGAGTGGGGTAATAATAATAATAATAATAATAATAATAATAATAATAATAATAATAATAATTCCAAATATTTATTTTTCCTTTAGTTGCCTTGTCTAAATTCCTATGATAGCTACTGTAGCAACCAGGTAGCTGCCAAAACTTTGCTGGACCAGAAGAAGCAGGATCATCGGGTTCAAGACTTCTTACAGCGTTGTCTAGAGTCACCTTTCAGCCGTAAACTGGACCTGTGGAATTTCCTTGATATCCCAAGAAGCCGTCTAGTGAAGTACCCACTGCTGCTTAGAGAGATTCTGCGACACACGCCAAATGATCATCCAGACCAACAGCACATCGAAGAAGCTGTATGTGTTTAAACTAATTAATACCTTATCTAAAGGGCAAATCATTAGAAGTAGATTCACATACCTTCTCTCAGAAAGATGTGTGTATATTTCCCTTGTTAGATTTCTGTGACTTTTTAGGCTTCGGGTATTTTAAAATTGCTTTACACTGAGTAGCTCAAGTGGTCCTTGGAATGTACTTTGCAGAGGAAGTATCCACTGCCCTGGTGTGTATATGGATTCTGCCATTCCTTTGCTAGATGTGATTTGTGTGAGTGTGCCAGTTGCAACTTGTGCCATTACACTCATGCAAACTGCTACTGGAAGTACTGGTTGCATCTTTGGACATCCTGGGTCATTTGCTTTCTCCCTGTAGCCACTTCCCTGATGCAAGGCTGATAGCTTAATATATTGTTGCATGCAATCATTGGTGATATCCAAAGCCTTACATGTTTTGTGGCTTTTAGTTGCCTAGTATGGACATAATGCAGCTTTCCCCCCTAAATTTTCCAAAATTCACCAAAAATTATTGTTTTAACAGTACCACTCATCTGTCATGTTCAAATAGCAAGGGCACAAGACAGCTGTTCTCATTATTCCCACACAAATTTGGAGCTCCTTCTTGAAAATGTGGTGAAGCCTGAATTTGAGCATCTTTCAGAAAGCCTGTAAAACTGTTTTACTTTGTTTTTTTAAAAAAAGCTTCAGTTTAACAAGAAGCTTGGGGAAAATAGGTTTAATATTTTTTCTAATTCAAGGAAATTGTAGGAAGAAACTTCACATCATTGGCCTTCAGATTTTAGAACGCATTCCTATTACATACTGCATCCTAAATTGCTGTTTAAACTTGAGAGAGTATAAACTGTTAAACTGCTTGGGCTCTGTAACATGCAAAAAAGTAGCAGTTATCTAGGAATACAAAATACAAAGCCCTGCTGTATATATGTAAGCAGAAAGGAACGATGGGGATTTAAACTCTTTATTTAGATTAATTGAATAAAGGAGTTCTGTTTGCATGACAGATTTCCTCTCACATATATGTAGCATACAGCTGCTCACAGGACATAATGAAGATGTTCTTGCTTATAGAATTCCTGTACATGCATTGGAGCCAGATTGATGCTTAAAATGGAAACGCCATATTGAAGTACCAAACACTCACATGGCCTCTTTTTGCTCATTACAGAAGTCCATCCACCCATTTTGTTTTTCCAGCTATAAACCTATTAAGAAATGCTTTCAAAATTGGCTTGGCAATTTATGACTTATTTGTAACCAATCCCCCCCCTCCCCAGATTAATATTGTCCAAGGAATAGTGGCAGAAATCAACAAAAAGACGGGTGAATCTGAATGCCAGTATTACAAAGAGAGGCTAATCTATCTCGATGAAGGCCAAAAGGACTCCTTGATAGATGATTCACGTGTTGTGTGCTGTCATGGTGAACTAAAGAACAACCGGGGAGCGGTAAGGAATTTTTAGGACACACAAAATATTGTTTTACCTCTTTCTTAAGTACTGTTCTCTTTTATAATCAGAGTGAACTGCTTCTTTTTAAATGTAAGGTTGCAATGGTTTGCTTTTGGATGACTGTCAAGGGGAAATATTATCAAGTCTCAGAAGTGAGAAAGAGATGCTAACTGGTTTTTATTTAGGGTAAAAAAATAAATAAAGCAGCCTTAACAGGGGTTAGAATAAGGATGGAAAATAGAATAGCTCTTCCTCATTGTGGGTAAGAGAGAAACTGATCTTTATCTAATTTTAACACCATTGTCATATTTGTGCCATAACTGTGGAACACATTTCTCAGAGTGCTTGTAAGACGCCATCCTTGCACACTGTTGTTGTTGTTGTTAGGTAAGATTTAAATATGCTAGTTCTTTCTTCCATCATGGAACTTAAGACAGCATATATCCAATTCCCTGGTGGGATTCCCATACAGTCAGTGGCCTAGACTCAAACCTCCTTACCTTCAGCAGGGTGGTTGCATCATGTGCCTTCAGACCATGCCATTGGACCATTTCCACCCATCTTTGGTAGTATTATTTAACTAGATGCTAGGTGTTTTTTTTTTATAAAAAAAAACCTTGAGAAGTGATAAGCAAATAATGTATGAGTGACAACTCACAATTTTTTTTATTTTTTATTTTTTGTCAGAAATTGCATGTATTTCTCTTCCAAGAAGTACTGGTAATTACTCGAGCTGTTACACAGAATGAACAACTCTGTTACCAATTGTATCGGCAACCCATCCCTGTGAAGGATCTTGTGCTAGAAGACTTGCAAGATGGAGAGGTGCGATTGGGTGGATCCATACGTGGTGCGTTTAGCAACAATGAGAGAAGTAAGAATCCATTATATTATATCTCTTTTATAAAATATTGAAATATAGTCATGCACCACAGTATCCTTCCAAGATCTTTTCTGGAAGGATAAGCCAGCATGTCTCATTCATATAAAAAAGGCAAACTAATTTTTCGCTTTTAAAAAAAGAAGAAACAAGATTTTCAAAAAGTAGTATGTCAGCTTACAAAAGCAAAACATGACAGGAAAGATAAAAGATACCTTCATATTTTCCGTTGGATACTCTTGCAGGAGTTGGTTTTAAATGATAATGCTAAGAACCTACTGCTCCAATCTGTTCTCACCAGTGGTGACAGACTTTGAGCGTTAAAATTTTTGGCGGCTCCCTGTGCAACACCAGAATTTGGCACCTCCCACCACTGCCACCTCTTGCCTTTTGTTGCTCGTCATTGCTGAAGTGTCCTCTGTGGCACCCTCTCTGCTCAGTGCCCAGTTTGGACAAACCAGTTGCACTCCTCTAAATTCGTCACCAGTGAGAGTTGGTGAAAGAGTTTTGCAAGAGTAAATGGCTGCCATCACTATTGGAAGAAAGGACAGCCCCCCATGACCATGTCCAGCAGCACTCAATTAACAAGGACAGCAATGTGCATATTCCCAGATACTGACAAAATACCATGAAGACCAGTGGCATGATTCTCACAAATGTCATTCCCCTCTTTGTGATATAAGTACAAGTGGTTGCTTGTACTTATAATCATTACATCATCTGACTGGCTGCTGCTGATTGCCACGGATGGTTAGCATTGCTGAATTTTTGTGTGTGACATTCGTTAGAATAAAATAAAATGGTGGGGAAAGAGGTCGAGTCTGTAGTAAAACAAGCTGAAGAAAGCACAAAACATGTTTTCTCTTAAGCGGGACTGCCCAGCTCATAAACTTTGTATAGTAGTCCACCCATGGCTTGAAACACTACCATGGTACCTCTAGTTACAGACTCGATCCCTTCTGGGGTGCCGTTCACACCCTGAAAAGTCCGTAACTACATCGCCACTTCTGTGCATGCGCATGGCATGATAGAGTGCTTCTGTGCATGTGCAAAGTGCGCAGAACGCTTCTGCGCACATGCGCGCGGTGAATCCCGGAAGTATACACTTCAGGGTTTGCAGCATTCGCAAGCCTAAAAGATGCACATGAACCTAACACAACAGAAGATATGGCTGTATTTCCTTTTGCTTCTGCTTCCATGGAATTTCTAAACTGTGTGGAAGGAATCTTGTGGGAGACTTCATACATGGATGGTGGGCTGCATTTCTCTTAGTGGGATCCAAGTTGTACGCTCTTCTGGTATATCATTAATGTAGAAGTATTTCTATTAACCACCACCCCCCCCACACACACACAATGTCCTCTTCCAAGAAGCATTGAATATACTAATGTGGCTCATTTATTTCAGTTAAAAACTTCTTTAGAGTCAGCTTCAGAAAGGGATCTCAAAGCCAGTCTCACTCACTGCAAGCAAATGACACCTTCAACAAACAGCAGTGGCTCAACTGTATCCGTCAAGCCAAAGAATCAGTCTCTTGCGCATCAAGCGAAGTCCGGACACTTGATTCCGAAGACCCCTTACTAACATCATCGAGTACATCATCAAGCAGGAACAGAATACCCCGGCAGGAATCTAAGCTTGAGCAAATGGACCAATCAGACAGTGGGTCTGACTGTAGTATGGACATCAGTGAAATCAGCATTGACTGTGACCACATGGAGCAGACATACCCTTGGCAGACTGATAAAGAGATAGAAAGTAATGTCTGACAACAACCGCATAGTGGTCTTCTGTGTCTTACCTGTACAGTATTTGCATTCCACATATGGAACAAAAAGCACTTTTTAATAATTTTGTCACAATGTCAACTCAGTCTCTATTATATTTGTACCTTTCAACCATAGTACTGTAACTGCTGGTGTGCGTAATTTGATATGGCAACTATAATCCTGTGATAATTCTGTCTCTGTGGCTGAGAGAGGTTACTTGACCAATTATTTCCAATGTCTTGCTGGTAGATATGACCTCTAAGCTACTGTTTTTATGCATATTACATACCAAGAATCTCTGTTTTATAAAGTGCCCTATTTTGACCTCTCACAAGGCAACCACACACAAGGACATGAACAAAGCATTTTAAAGCTATCACATCCAGAAATTGTTTGTGAATGATGTGTGTAGGTTTCAAAAAAGCTTGAAAGACTAAAACTAAGAGTCTCATTGATTGGTGACTTTCATCATCTTAATTTAACAGTTATGGCCAGTGCAAAATACGTATTTTCTCAGTTCACAGATGCAAGCTAAAAGGTCATTTGAAAGTAAGTTGTGTGCCAGTACTGAATCTTCAGATGAAAATTCCAGTTTATATGACGGTGTTTTCTGATAATTGGATGGTAGTTTACCTACTGTCCCATTTAGAATAAAGCATTAAAAGAGTAAAGAAGCTGAAACATCAAAATACTTTGTTTAAATTGCTGTGTTTTGTTTTATGTAGCCCTTTCTATGTGCACAGCCAGGCAGCTTGTATGCAAAATGGTGCTTCTAAAATATTAACATTTTAGCTGTATCTAATGTTATACTGCCCTAATAGCCATTTTGTGATGTCTACAAAAATAAGCCTTTCTTCTGTCGTCCCAATTTTTTCTCCAGTATCCACTGCCTGCTCTCTTATGTGAGTCACAGATACAGACACTTCTATTAAAAGACCTGTATGGGGAACCTGTTCAGTGTCATCCTCAAGGTCAGAATTGAGAACAAAGCCCAGGTGGGCTCCCCAGACTTCTGTAACAGGCTTACAGAAAGTTAGGACTGGGACTACACCACATGCTAATAAAAATGTCGATTTCTCATTGGCTCTGTTCAGAGAATAAACCTCCATGTTATTTGGGTGTGTTCTGGCTTAATTATGGTTACAGATAGGTAGCCGTGTTGGTCTGCCATAGTCAAAACAAAAAAATTCCAGTAGCACCTTAAAGACCAACTAAGTTAGTTCTTGGTATGAGCTTTCGTGTGCATGCACACTTCTTCAGATACCAAGAAGTAACTTAGTTGGTCTTTAAGGTGCTACTGGAAGGAATTTTTTTGTTCTGGCTTAATTATGATTAAAGTAAGGAGTGACTCTAATTTTATAACTATGGTTTGCAATCATTTTTCTGATGCAACAGACCAAAGGAATTTTGCTTATTCAGGAGTCAGCTACAAACACACACACACACACACACACACACACACACACACTCACTCACACACACTGCATATTTGTTTCTAAAGACATCTGCACACAGCATTCACTATTACTGCATTTCTAGAAACTCACACCTCAAAAAGTGTTTGACCCACTCTTTCAACCTATTGGTCTGAAAATTACATTTAACTAGCTTGGCACCCTTAAAGTAGGTAAAATGTCAATAAAATTTCTACTTATGAATCAAACTCTAATTTCAAATGTAAGTTGAACAGTACTGTAATGCTGAATTTGACCCTTTCTAAAGAAGGGTCCTGAAATTTGCAACCTAGTGCACTGAAATGTTCTCTGATACCACTATTTCCATTTTCTGCACAGTGTAGAGTCTAACCTCAGCACTGCAGAAGCATTGATATTGCCAAAATACATACTTCAGACATTTTACATGTTTACAGAAAATCTGTAAGAGTAAATAAGATGTCAATTTTAATTTGTAAATATGTTCTGCTGTGTTAGAGGAATCGTGCTGAGATAATCGATAAGAAAGCAGGTTAATACCTATATTTTTTCAAACAAAATTATGGTCAATTTTACTCTATAGAACATATTTCTGTATGTATAGGTTTTAAATATGTTGTTTTCTACTTCAGGCTTGTAATTTATTTTAATTGCTTCATTTTGGAAGTTGAGTATTAGCCAATCCAGAGTAAGTGGAAGTATTTTTCAAAATAGAAGTAAGTAGAAAGTATATTAGGATGTGAACTACTGAAATGACAAATACTTGCCAAAATGTTGGAGATACCGTGTAATGTCTTCATTTCTTAAAAATAATTGCTGTCTTGATTAAATCTCTTTTTTTGCATAATAGCCTTACACTGTTCTCAAAGCATTTCAAATAAATTACACTGAACTATCTATTTTTTAAATATATTGTTGCTTAATATGCAAAGCTAGATAACCTCACTTTAAAAACTTTCTGTGATTTCTTACATCTGTTTTCAGCAATATTTACATTCATTTATAGCTAAACTGAGGATACTTTTAGTAATCAAAACAAATATAGCAAGTTACTAAGATACAAATAAATTGAATAGACTTTTTCAAACTATATATATATTTTAAAAAATATAAGTTATCTGTATCAGATGTAATGTGAAAAGTTACCAGTAGAAAGCAATGCATATTGTATTCCTATTAGAAATACTTTGTGCGGTATTCTTCAGCTTTAGTGCACGGCGAGGTCTTGCTCTTTAATTAGATAGACCAGAAATACGGATTTAAAGACTTATGACACCCTAAATGTGCTCCTCTGGATTACTTTATAACACTTTCCTTTTAGTTTTCAGTGTAGCAGCACAGCCTGGTTCCCCGACCGTTTTGGATCTCAGTGCAGTTTGAAAAATCTAAGAAAGCGCCATGGGGACCACTGAAGAAAAACTGGTGATTCCAAGAACCCCTCCCCCCCAAAAAAAACACATACCCCCCAAAAAAGACTAAAAATTAGACAAACCCACAAAGAAAACCACAGGCAAATAACAACAAAAACCTGAAAAATAAAAATGGGGGGAGCAGGGTAACATTGTGGGTGCCAAGGATGTACCTGAGATTGCTGTGGTGCCCATCGCCACCACATTGGTGATGCCATGAATAGCATACATTTTTAAAAGTATTTTTATTATCATATACATGCTGTTCAAAGCCTACAAAGAGAAATCTGTTAAAATACTAGGCCCCACCAACTTATAAAAGAGGGTATCAGAACTGTTTAAAGTGCTTTTTTGAGGGATGAGAACATCTGTGTGGGGGAAAAGTATTTGGGGAATAATTCAGTTGAACTGGAATTTATCTGAGTGGAATCTGTGAAGGAATTTAACTTAACTCACCTTCCCTACAATGAGTGTTTTGTCGCATTAGGGAATGTGGAATCAACCAGCTAATTTAACAGCTTGGGGCTGAGAACAAACCCTTGCCTTATATTGCTTGTGGTCTTGGTGAAGCCCCTTTATTCCATCTACTCCAGATAATGTGGACCTCTTCGTACTCCCCAACATTTTTCCAATGAAAATAGGGACGTCTCATTCTATAATGATAATTTGACTTGTTATACCCCACACATCTTATTGGGTTGCCCCATCAGTCGAAGCAGTTTACAACATATACAAAAGCATAATAAAACAATAAGCATTAAAACAACTTCCCTATACAGGATTGCCTTCAGACAGCTTGGGGGTTGGATAACTCCATACCCTCCAACATTTCTCCAATGACAATTGGGACATTTTAAGGAAACACAGGACATTCCGGGATCAAATCAGAAACCGGGATGGCTTCTCTAAATCAGGGATGTCCCTGAAAAATAGGGACACTTGGGGGGTCTGCCTCATTGGAGAGAGAATACCACAGATGGGGAGCCACAATGGAAAATGCTCTCTCTCTTATTGCCACACTCCAAACCTCAGAGAAAGCACCCTGAGAAGAACTTGATGAAGACCCAAGGGTCCAGGTAGGTTCATATTGGGTGAGACGACCCAAAATATATTGGGCTCCTGAGCTGCAAAAGTTCTTATAGGTTAAATCCAGCGTTTTGAATTGCATTAGCTAAGAATGTACCTTTTCTGATAGGGCCTGGACAATTAAGATATTCTGGACACCTGGACACAATCTCCTGCTTCAAGGGTAGAGTCCAAATCCTGGCAGATACATGCCTTGCAAATGTGTCACAGGGGCCTTATATGGCTCTATTCCCTTTCTAGGACCAGCATGTAATAAGCCAGTGGCTACCTGGGACAAGTCTGCTTTACAGCTAACTAAGGACACAATAGAGGGATGTGGGTGGCGCTGTGGGTTAAACCACAGAGCCTAGGACTTGCCGATCAGAAGGTCGGCAGTTCGAATCCCTGCGATGGGGTGAGCTCCCATTGCTCGGTCCCAGCTCCTGCCAACCTAGCAGTTCGAAAGCACATCAAAGTGCAAGTAGATAAATAGGTACCGCTCCGGTGGGAAGGTAAACGGTGTTTCCGTGTGCTGCTCTGGTTCGCCAGAAGCGGCTTAGTCATGCTGGCCACATGACCTGGAAGCTGTACGCCGGCTCCCTCAGCCAATAAAACGAGATGAGTGCCGCAACCCCAGAGTCGGTCACGACTGGACCTAATGGTCAGGGGTCCCTTTACCTTTACCTTTTAAGGACACAATGGCCTCCATCGCCATAGGCTTGAACATCAGCACATAGCAATGTCTGATTGCATTCACTACAAGTTGCGTTTCACTGTGAGTTGCATTTCCTTCACCTGCGCTCAAGCCATCTTCTTGCCTGCTTCCTTATTCTCAGCTCCAGGATGTAGCATTTATAGAAAAGCAGGGTATAAAAACACTAATTAAAGGGCACTTTGAAGCACAGCCTATACCTGAACCAGAAGGTGAAGAGCAAAAGTCTATGAAGACTTCATAAACTGGGGCCTTAAATCACACATGCCAGGACCCAAAGAACCATGGCACTAGTTTAATGAGCTGGAGGGGCATGGGCCTGTTAAAACATTTTTTCCTTAAGCAGTAGCCACCTGTACACAATAGTAAACTCACTTGCAAACTGAGATAACCTTTCACAAGCACTTACTTCCATGGCATGGAGAATAGCTGTTAAAGTATGGGGTATAAGAATGGTGCTAGGAAATTCTGTTGGCATAAGCCTCAGTAGCTGGCAAGATGATGTGGGGTTTTTTTTGTTAAAAGTAGCACAGTAGAGAACACAGTGATGTTGTTAGACTGTTACTGCCATCTGCTGGGTAAAATGTAAGTGATCTCCAGTACAGTGGTACCTCTGGTTACAAACTTAATTCATTCCGGAGGTCCATTCTTAACCTGAAACCATTCTTAACCTGAGGTACCACTTTAGCTAATGGGGCCTCCTACTGCTGCTGCGCCACCAGCACGCAATTTCTGTTCTCATCCTGGGGCAAAGTTCTTAACCCGAGGTACTACTTCCGGGTTAACAGAGTCTGTAACCCGAGTCTGTTTGTAACCCGAGGTGTTTGTAACCCAATGTACCACTGTACGACAACTATTAACATGTTACCCCGAATGTTTAATGGCACAAAACAAGCACAAAAATTTGCTATCAGTCTGGAGGGAATCAAAAATTTCGGGGTTACATATTAATGTAAACTAGTAGCTTATTCTACTACTGTTCAAATTGAACTATACACAATGATTAAAATCTAAAGATCCATTTTACACTGATTTTCTACACACACACTCCCTCAAATATTTGAAGTATCCATTTTACAGTGAAATATGTAACTGGGAAAAAGTAAAATGTAACTACGAAGAAAATGTTATTAGAATACCGGTACATTGAAAAGCCTATAGTGTCCAACATTCTGTTCTCACTGTGGCCAACCAGATGCCTATGAAAGGAGAGCACAAGCAAAACATGTGAAACCACACTCTCTAACACGTGATCCCTATCAACTGGTATGCAGATGCATACTTTGTCTCATTTGGGAAGGTAAGCAGTTAGAAGACATACAATTTGTGACTAATAACCACGTACAGAGTAACCCATGGGGAAAATGCTAATCGCTTTTTTAAGCCGCCCAAGTTGGTCACCATCACTGTATCTTGTGATTGTGAATATCGTAGTTTAACTATGTGCAGTGTGAAGAAGTATTTGCCCGGTGGGGTGGATGACATTCTTGTTAGGGATGATTTCCCCCTACTGGAGACAGGCAGGGTCAAAGTACTGTAGATAATAAGCTGTGGTTCTAAATGGACCAGCAAGCCACTTTGGGGGGAGAAGGAAGAACTGAAGATGGTGTTAGAGCTGGACCCAGACTATCTGGACACTCTGAGGTACTGTTGGGGTTGACCCTTTCTAGCAAGCTAGAAAGATATACAGTGGTACCTTTGGTTGCGAACGGGATCCGTTCTGGAGGCCCGTTTGCAACATGAGCAGAACGCAACCCACGTCTGCACGTGTCGCGATTTGCCGCTTCTGCGCATGCACGTGATGTCATTTTGCGCATCTGCACATGCGCGAGCGGTGAAACCTGGAAGTAACCCTTTCTGGTACTTCCGGGTCACCACGGGACGCAACCTGAAAACGCGCAACCTGAAGCAAACGTAACATGAGGTATGACTGTAATTATGTGTAAGAACCAACATATTTCCACATGCTGCTTTTCTTTTGTAAAATAAACTTTACAATTATTTTAAGCTGGTTCATTAGTGTCAGTTGATGGCTGGACTCCAGAAATGTGGGGTGGTAAGACTCCTGCTGAAAGGTACTGTGGCTACATTTTATACTGCCTTGCCACAAGACCTTACAGTACTAACGAGGTGAGCCCTACATCATGTATCCCAGGCATATATGATGTACAGGGTATAATAATAACTGGGGCGACCCAGTCAAATGTACAGGGAATCATCATCATCATCATCAGCAGCAGCACCCTTATGTAGTTTGCCAGTGTCTGGCAACTTGCAAGCTTCCAGACAAAAATAAAACCATTTATTTATGAAGCCCTTGATCTTGATGATTATTACACCACAGAAAGTAATGCCAATTATGTGACAGAAAAAAAGGAGTATGCAGATGAGGAACACAGAACATCTTATCCTCAATTTCCAGAAACAGAAGAGGGTTTAGCTGAGAGAGAAGCTGCATGACAGTAAGCAGGTTCTGCACTCCTCATCTGTGGGTACCCTTTGCTTGACACCCCCTGCTTTCTAAGTGACTGGGACAGATCCAGCACATGGAACTGCTGGCATTATATCTACTTTAGTCCTTAGAGGTAATTTCTAGACTACCTTCCCAAGAAAGCTGGAGTCAAATTCTCATGGAGAAAGCTTAATTAGCCAAAACATAAATTGCCACAGTCCTAGATAATTGAACCACACTTTCTGTAATGAATATGTCTAGAGATGGTTTTGTATGTCAATTAGTGCTATAAACTCTGATTATCCTATTTAAGCATTATTGACTCCCCTCAGATTTCTAACTAGTAAGTAATAATAATTATTAGCTTGTCTCTCAAAGCTGTGAAGCCAAATGATTTCTCTGCTGTAATATCATCTTCCTACGGAAAATGCAATGAACAGGTTGGAGATGTATCTCTAATATTGTTCTATTTCCCATTTAATGTACTCACATTACTATAATTTAAATATTATGGTTCTTCATTTTGGATGCATTCTGAGCAACTAATGGTGTGCAGAGTTGGGTCAATACATGTACCAATGAGTTTGTTTTAGAAATGTTTGATCAGTTTCTTTGCTGCCCTGTTGACTTAAAATTGTTGCCATGCTACCACATCCACAAGTCTAAATGTCATTTTAATTTAGAACCATTGCCATCTCCAGTTCAATTATTGCAAACAGTAATGCAGGATGGAATCCACACCTGGCCTTTTCCTGGACACAACATTAAACCACAGTTTAAAATAAACTATGGTTTAATGTGGGCATTTGCTTTGCTGCTTCCCCACTCATATGTCAGGTGGGAGAAGAACAAAGTCAAAGTCTGGATTATTGTGAAACAATAAGTCAGGCTTCTGGTTTGTTTCTCTACAGCCTACAAGCCGAAGCAAAAGTTGGTTTTGGGTTTACTACACATGATTTGATGGAAACAAATCAAGAGCCTGGGTTAATGTCACAACAACCCAAATTCTGGGTTGTTTTCTAACCATGTTTTGGAGTTTTGGTGGTGTGTGGGAAACACACTGGAAGACATATTGTATATCGAGGAGGCCTAGTGGCCTGTCACAATTGGTCCTCCATGCCACCCATATAAGGCCTTCACTGCTCTTTTGGGCAGCGGTTAACTTATGTTTTTTGTTAAAGAGCTTAATTTTGCAAACTCGTGTACCTTGTTCACTTGCCAACCTACAATTTTACAAGAGATAGTGTATGGCTGTACCATCTTGGGAGGAACCCAGCCTAAACACCTGCAAGAGACAACAACTACATGAGAAGGATCCTATGATCAATGACCTTGGAGGCTTATTGTTGGCAGCTCTAGCCCCAATCACATGGTCCACCCCAGATGTAGGCAATATAGTCAAATTTCACATTGTGCAACAGGCAATTAAGTCTATAAAAGCCCCCAGGGTTCAGACACAAGGGCACAGACCTGCAGGCCTTGTCACTTGGTGGCCACAGAGGGGTCCACCCCGCTGCTGTATTTTTGGAGCTCCCAGCAGCTGTACAGAGGTGTTGCTAGCTTGGTATGGTATATTCTTTTGTATAATCTGCCTGCTGTCTAATAAATCCTAAGACTTCTCAACCACTTGTGTGTCTTCTGCTGTTTTTGAATCCCAGAAAAAGAACTCCCATGCCTTTGACAAGACAGGTGGTTCTCTTCACACCCATATGGGTAGGATCAGAGCGGTGGCTACAAGGAGAGCGACTCAACATGCTATGTTTTTGCTGGAGAAATTTAAAAGACTGGAGGTATCCCTCCCAGAAATCCAAAAAGAAAAGGATGCAGTCTCCAAGTAGAAAGCTAGGCCTTTATTGAAATACAAATACACATAGGAACAGCCTCAAAAATAAAACTTCCTGTTTTGCAGCAAACCTGGCAAGTCATCCTCTCGGATGCTTCGGTGCCCAAGAGGGGTTCCAGATGGAGATTAATGGGGGGTAAGGGTCATGTCTCCCCATACCTTTTGAGGGTATCGAAAGGGCACAACCCGCGGTCATCCATTAATGCCTTTTATTTGGTTTGTGAGTAGGGTGCTGAGCTCAATGACTCTGTCGAAGGACAGCCCTTGGTAAGCTGTGGAATACCTTTGAATTCGGACATAATTCACAAGTGGAAAGGCACCCCCTGAAAAGATCCTGATTTATGCTGAAGGAGAAAATCATATGTGTGGAAAGGTTTGGAAAGAATGAAAGACGCTAATTTCTGCTTTGCTGGAATGGTGGAAGGAGCGGAGGGGAAGCAATATTTTAAGTCGTGTTTTCCCCTGGGATCTGTGTTATCTATTCTCCCCTAAGCAATGGAATGCAAAGTTTTCAGGAACAGCGAACTTTAAAGATACCTCTTCACAATGGATTTATTTCATAACTAAGGACTTTGCCTAAAAGAAGATGGAGCGTAACAAGCTTGAGGGACTTTTGAGGGATTTTGACCACCCCTTGGAACTTTGTATTGTGAAATAAAAATAGTAAATAAGAAAAGATTGGTAACAACTGGATTGACTGTATGTTAAGCACTCAGAAGAGAATAGTCTGTGGAGCTGGATGAAATGGAACTGTGGATTGGCAGGATGGACTGCAGGAAGATTTATTAGTTTAGGGGGGGAGGAAGGAGAGGAGATATGGATTTTGTTGAGATTATGGTACATCAGCCTACCCCCCTGAAGCTGGAAATAAGAACAGTGAAAGGGACGGGATGGACCACAGTGCACACAATCTTGAAGGCTTCTGAGACTTTCAGACAGAAAAGAATAGATATGGATTGTGCTTGTTTATTAATAAGATGGTTGTATGTAAAATTGAGGATTAAATTTGGCAAAATGTGAAGGGTGGGAGATTGTAGTGTTTTTTGGGGGGTATATTATATATTTTTACAAGAAATTCTAGGGGTTTCATTTTCACCCTCTGCATGCACCAGTGTGGCTGAGTTGTTGATTACAGGGGCCAGATGTCAGACAGCAATGCTCAAGGCAATGTTAGGGAGGAATGTGTGTATGTTGTATGGGAGGAAGCAAGATCTGTTTTTCTTAGGCAAAGTGTTACTCAAGATGTATCAGAAGGAAATGTTTGAAAATTGATGAATGACTATTATAGATAAAAGAGGATTTACTCTACTCAGTTATTTTGAGGACAGGTTATAACAATGTATAAAAGCCATAGCAGAAATTGGTAATTGAACAGGTGATGTGTAGAGAGAAGGGATGAATGTATTTTGAAATGATAGTTGGAAAAGTTATTTGATTGGGAGCAACAAGGGAGGGAGTAAAATAGAAGGTACATCTGGGGTTGGTGGGAAGTCAGCTTTTAGATTTGTATTGAATTTGCATTAATTTGGTGACAATTTGTTAAAAATTATGGAAAGGCAATAAAAACAATTGACAAAGAAAAAAATAAGGAGGAGGCTGCAAAGAACCACATCCAAAGCAATGTTTCTTATACATTTCAAAGATGGCATACATGATATTTAAACAACCAACAACTTTCCCATAAAAATTACAGCCAGTCAGACTAGCCCCCCTGCTCTTTTGACTAGCCTACCTCAACCTTCTCATTATAATATGTGATCAGGCATTGCCATCCTTCAATGCCTGATTTAATTAATTTCTGATTAATTATTCTGTTCTTTACCTGTCTACAACAAAAATCTATTCTTAATCAGCTATGATTAATATATAACCCTAAGTTAAATTCAACGATACTGCTCTGCCTAGCCTAACTCCTTTCATGTATTCTCAGCTGTTCATTCCTTCACATTAGAATACAAGATGTACTTGAAACAACTCCTATTGTTGTAAACAAAAATTGCCCTTTTCCCTTATAGGGTATCCAAGAGCCCATATGGAGTCCTTACATAGGTTCCCTATTGGTAGGAGAAGATAACAGAGGCCAACCAGAGAATATTGAGAAGCAAAGCAGCTAGTAAGCTTGATCTTTATTGATCTGTTGCAACAGGGTGCTCCCCTCACCTGCAGGAGAGGGAAGGAACCCAGAAAAATGGCATGCAAGACCTTATAAAGACTTTTGAAATTGCCACCCTGTAGATCAAGACCACCCCAGAAACATCATACATACAGCACAGAAGGGGTGTAACCTAAGACCACCCCTCAGATACATCATACCTACATCACAAAAAGGCGGTCTAAAACAGAAAGTTTGAATGTTGTTTTTCTCCTGTCTCCTGTCTGGCAGGTTACTTGATTGGATTTCCTGGGTAGCCTGGCCAGTCTTTTGTAATGATAAATACTTAGTTCCTGGGCCATGCCACAGGCTCACACCCTATTCATATCTTAAATGTGCCCTTAAGACAGGATTTGTGAGGAAAGAGACAATGGGGAGGTTTCCCACTTTGACCTTGCAGAGAAAACATTTGCTCAGTTTAGGAATCAAAATGGTTCCAGGTTGGTCTTCCTGTGCTGATCTATGTACATTCTTGGTTAGTACATTTATGAACATTTCCATATATCTAAGACCTCCAAATTCCTATCACACTATCATCCTGATCACTGACTATGCTGTAAAGGGCTGATAGGAATTGGAGGCCAGCAGGTTACTCTTCTTTGCCAAGCCTGTGAACCACTCTGAGACCTCTGGGTATAGGGTAGTATATAAATTAAATTCAATCAATCAATCAATCAATCAGCCAACCTCCTTCCTTTCATCTCTTAACTGGTTCTGCGAAACAGTACCAGCATAGTAACATGTGAATGCTATCAGAAAGCTGTCAGGTATCTCTGAAGATGAGCTTCTCATGAGTACAAATGCAGAGGACGGTTGAACTGTTCATTGCTTTCCACCATATCCCATCAATTATGCTGGGCCAAACATGCTGTATATCTTCTCAGTCAGGAGTCTGCAGTATAATTTGTGCATTTTTATAGCAGGGTATTCTGCTAGCAAATAAAATGAAACATTCCATAGGAGGTTAATATCACTCTACCCTGTTGCTCTTATCATTTTCTGTGTACAGTACATGTTTTCATTTCTCCCATGTCATGTCATGATAGTGTCAGAAGAGCAGTCTTTTTTTATTTCCTGACAGGGCTTTTGTACTTTTAGTAACTGAATGGTACACAATTAAATCTATTAGAAACAACTTTTGGCTACAGTAGCTGGCATTAATTCCTTTATCCAAGGCAGATAAGCAATGCAAGGGGAAGGTAGTTATGTGGCCATCAAACTGCAAGTTCATAAAAATATATTTTCCTCTCTGAAGAGTTAGGGAATGAGATCCCACAGAGATACATACTATTGCTGTTTCTTCTTGATTTAGGTCTTGCATGATAACCAGTTCAACTACGTTTTGATTGTCCAAAGGTGCAGGCACAATCTAATCCCTTTGAAATCTCGAGCTGATTTGGATAAAGTTACACAAAGCTTCACTAGGGTAAAAAGTGCAAGGGACTTCATACAAGACTCCTGCCTTCATACAAGACTCCTGCCTTCAACCATCCGGCCTAACTGTTGGTTTGGGGCCAGGAGAGGTGCTGAGGGAGCAGTGTAATTATAATTACCTTTAGGCATGTTGTGAACTAGAAATTCAGTAAGTGGAAATGAACAAAAAATGCACTCTGAATCAATGTTTTGCGAAGTAAGATATGTAGTATCTAAAAGTCTGCTGGGACAGGGGATCAGAGCTCAAAACATTAAAAAAAAATCTTTAAAATATTTTCAACAGTGCATCTTGATTTGTAAAAATATAAATTTGAAGCTATGTTTTTAGGATGTTTTGATTCCATTCTCCTACCATAATTATTTCAAGAAATACTGAGTTTTATATGGGGGAAAAATACAAAGGGAGGCATATTCTAAAAGTGTGAGGACAACTACTTTTGAGACATTTTGTAAGCAATGCAGCAGATTTTCCTGAGCATTTTTATAAGCTTTATGTTTGTAGCAATTTGCTTGAAGAGAAAACATGTTTTACCCTAGGCTAGGGAGCTGAACCAGCAGAGCAAGAGCATATCCCGTTTCCTTTTCCCTTCTGCAGGAAAAGGGCTGTGTGGAAGTAAAAAACGAAATGCAACCAACATTTCCTGTTACAGTTCTTAATAATAAGCACAGAAAAGCAAAACTTCATTGAAAGATGCTTCATATCCGACAGTAGTGGGCAAGACGGCGGGAGTCCCGTCCTGTGCAGGATAGCGAGGAAGACAACTTTGTGCGCGGTGCAGTCTTGCTTTTAAAAGCATGGAGCCCTGGAAAAGGCGCCGTTCTTCCTCACCAAGGAAGGCCAGGCCACCATATTCCGGCTGGTAAGAGGAGGGAAAGGGAAGAAATTGAATACATGTTTTTGCTTGTGCACCTTACAGAATGTAATGCTGAGGCAAGGGCGCCTCGAAAGACGCCTGAGGGCTCCATCTCAACGCACTCCTGGAGGCCCTTCGGCCATTTTCGCAGCAAGCCCAAGGGCGGGCCCTCGCGCATTTATAAGCGGCGGCGCTGTGCACCGGTTGGCTGCAAGTGAAGGGGAACAAGCTCCTCCTCTTTCCTGACGCCCCACCGCCATGTTAGAACGAAGGGGAGGGAGAGAGGAAGGAGGAGTGTCCGTGCTTTGTATGGGAGGGGGCGGCGGCAGTGGCGGCGGAGTCGTGCATGGCTTTGAGGAAGGGGCGGCTCATTGGCGGGACAAAGATCGCCAGCGCGGTGTAGCGGTGCGGGCGGCTTCATGGCGGAGGCCGCGGCCATGAGCGGCGGCGGCGAGCGAGTGCCAGAGCAGCCTCAGCGGGCGGAGAACAGCAGCGGCCTCTCCGGCGGGGAGAACCGAGCTGCAGCCGCCGACGCGGAGAACTCCACACAAAATGGCGGCCGCCCTGAGAGGAGCAGGAGCGACGAGGAACCGCCGTTCGGGGCCGCCGGCGAGGGCAGGGGATCCCCGCGCGGGGACCACCGCAAGGGCAGCGGCCCCGAGGCCCCTGAGCAGCAGCCCCAGTATAGCGATGGGCTCCTCAGAGCCCCCGAAGACAACATGCCCCTTAAGAAAAACTTTCAGATCCCCAGGAAGAGCAAAGAAAAGAAAGGTGGTTCCCTCGCATCCCTCCCCCCGCAACCCTCCCTTCAGCCCCAATTCCTCCCTTCTCCCGCTTCTCGCTCCACGTAGCCACATTCGCCACACAGCTGAATGCGAGGAGCCTCTCGCAGCCGCGCTTAAGGTGGTTGGCACGGATGGGAGAACCTTATTTTCCCCTTCCGAAGCTGGGGGGTGGGGATGGGGGGGAGAGAGAGGCGTTTGGAAAACAAATACCCCCCCCAAAAAAAACCCCCAACTCGTTTTGTTTTGAGATGGCCGCTTTAGAAGAGGCTGGATACAGGTGTGGTGGGTTTTTTTGGCCGAAGGGGGGGCTGTGGGCATCATCCGCGCCAACTCGCAGAGAAGATGGTTCTCTGGAAGGGCGTGCGGGAAAATGGCTCGCCGACTTTTGCGCGCTCTGCAGCAGAGGAGAGAGGAGCATCATCCCTCCTGCGGGGTAGGCCGCCTTGGGGGGCGCTCACTTCACCGAAGTTCTCTTTTTCCGCCCCTGATGAAAGCCGTGTATACCGCCCCCGCGTTGTAGGAGGGAAGTGGATGCCAGCATCTCGCGCCCTGGCGAAGTAGCGCTGTTGCTGCTTCTCTAGTCCCCTTGGTTCGACTGATCTTATGTATACAATATGCAGCATCTTAACGTTTGCCTTTTGTGGCAAAAATGCTTCCTTTTTGTTTCTCTTCACCTAGCTTTTCCTTAATGAACCTCCTTTGGATCATTTCCTTCAAAAATGCTCTCATTCTTTTAATCTTTAATCTTTTTCAAGAGGCTGCCATTAGTGTACTTCACACTTTCCATCCTTCAAGAAGAGTTTAACTTGAGCAATGCAAAATAAAACATATTTTGTAACAAGAAGTTCAAGGTAGGTTGGTTTGGCCCATTCCTGAAGGTTACAGCTATAGTCTGCAGTTGAAGAAGACTCAGGAGTCCTAGAAGGTTGAATAACTTTCCTAATTATTTGATGGCACATGGCCTAGGTTTGTCTAAACTTGTGGTCAAAAGAATACTACATAGACCCAAGACAGTGAACAGTGTCCGATGTTCTTATGAGCATTTCTAGAATACAGTGTGAACCAAAAATGTTAAGTTAGAAGAGATGCAGGCTGAGACAGTGAATGGCCTATGGTCACCTAGTGAACTTCATAGCTCAGTGGAAATTTGAACTTTGGCCTCCATGGTCCTACACTGACTCCATGCCTCACAATGGTAAATTCTGTCTAAATTTACTCATGAATTTATTGCTCATTTTGGAACTTCCTAGTGCAGTTACAATTCTTAAGGAACCTCTTGCAAATCATTTCGATTGTTTTGCATTGCTCCAGTAATTCTGAATGATCTCTTGAGCGCTCTTATGCTCTTCTGTCCATGATACCTGAAGAGTTACTGTGTATAAGGTGCAGTTATTTCAGTCCTGATCATGTGTGAACACAATATTGATATACCTACTGGAAGCCATGGTGTTCCACAAACTTAATTAAGATAGAATTTAAAATCTTAATTTAACCTGAAAAATAAAAGAAATTCCTGCTCTGGGTGTCGTCTTAGACAGCAGCATAGGCTTAATAAACAAGAGGTGGAACATGATATTGTGGTAACCATACTGTCCAGAGAATTGTAGAAAACATTTGACTCAAAAAGAGCAAAGCAATGAAGGAACTAATAGAAGGATTATGTAATTAGCCTTTTCCCGAGATTATTTGTGGCGAGTCATAATTCCATGGAGACTTTCTTACCACTAATTGAAAGAGATCTCCCCCCTCGAGGAATGAACTAGAGAGCAGACCATGAAAGAGTTGAAATATGAGGTCCTTCTTAATCTGAAAGTTGACACATTAGACCATTTTAACATAATTACCCTTTACCAAGTTTCATATATTGACCACTCTTTCAGAAGTGCTATCTCAAATTTCTTGGTCAAATCTGAGGTTGAGATCTTCCAGTACTTGGTACTTAAAACTATTTCCTCCCCCCCCCCCGGTTGGAACTCTTTTAGCAGTTCTGTGCTGTCTACTTTAAGGAAATCAAATTATTAATACACTTCTAGCAGTATTCTATGTGCAGGAAGGATTTGTCAAGAGGTTGCAGCAATTTTTCTAGGTTTGGGAACTAGCTTAGCAATACTGTCTGTGAAGGAAATAAAAAGGTTTGAATAGTATTATCATACCTTGCAGATAAAGTAAAACTCTTGGTCTCAGTATAGAAACTACTGTAGCAGAAGTCTATTCGTCCCAGTGATGGAGCACTTTTCTTTGTATGCAGAAAGTTCCAGGTTCAATTTACAAGTTGTTGTATTTTGGGCGGGGGGGGGGGGTCAGGTAGCTTTGAGGCACAGCAGTTCTGCTAGTCAGTAGCAAATAATAATAATAATAATAATAATAATAATAATAATAATAATAATAATAATACATTTTATTTATATCCCGCCCTCCCCAGCCGAAGCTGGGCTCAGGGCGGCTAACAACAATCAAAATAGTTCAACATTCTAAAAACATTCATTATAAAATTAAAATCAAATTAATGGCAACCATCAAGCAAAATTCTGTGCAGATTGCCAGAGGAGGGGGTCAGGCTGCGCCCTGACCAAAGGCCTGGTGGAACAGCTCTGTCTTGCAGGCCCTGCGGAAAGATGTCAGGTCCCGCAGGGCCCTAGTCTCTTGTGACAGAGCGTTCCACCAGATTGGAGCCCCGGCCGAGAAAGCCCTGGCTCTAGTTGAGGCCAGCCTAACCTCTCTGTGGCCTGGGATCTTTAGGATGTTTTTATTTGCAGACTGTAAATTTCTCTGTGGGACATACCAGGAGAGGCGGTCCCGTAGGTATGAGGGTCCTAGGCCGTATGATACTGGGTTAGATGAACAAAGAGCTTGACTTGGTATAAGGAAGCTTCTTATGTACTAATAAGGTTCATATGGCCAACTGAAATATAACAAGCAAGGTTCTTGCATAAAACATAGGTGAACTGAAAAGTAGGAGAGTCCTGATGGAATCCAGGAGAATTCTATATCTGCTATTCAGGTCCTATTCTTTCTGCTTGGTTGTAGTCTGCATTTCTTGAGACCTGGTCTGTAACTCCTGGTCTGTGTGTTGTCTTTCTGGTGCATACGGCACATTATTTTCTGTATTCATTCATATAGATCAAAACCATATAAAAAGTCACTAAGCTCCATTACATTGCTATTGTGCCTGTCTTCCCTTTGTAAGGAGTCAGTTTCAGCGAAGATTGAATTTTTTTAAAAAAAGACTCTGGTTTTAAATAAAAGCCAGCACATCACTTTCTGCTACAAGTTCCTAATGGGTTGCAGCCAACAAGGCATCCAAACTGTGGTAAGGCTTCTGCTAGTGGAATTGTCAAGAAAGCCATTTTTGTCATTTCCCCGTTCAGCAATCCTGCCCTCCCCGCCCCCCAAATAATAATCATGTGGCACTTTTCTTCTCCACATCCTTTTTATTGCTCCACCACACTCAGTTAAGCCAAAGTTTGGTTTAGTAGATCATTCAAACTGGGACTCATGGTTATGTTCTCTGCTTATTAAGTACAGGCTGTAGGCAAAAACAAACACTGGCTACAATTTGATGTTGGTGAGGAGATAGCTTAACTACAAGCCCTGGTTAACTCAGTACTGTGCATGGTGAACCAAAATGAATCAGGCCAGTGGTCCATCTAATCCAACATCCTGTTCTCACAGTGACCAACCAGGTATCTGTGGAAAACCCACAAGCAGGACATGAGTGCGGGTTCTTCCAAGTGCCCATCTGCAAATCCCATGGGCAGATATTTGGGACTACAATTCCCATCATCCCTAGCTAACAGGACCAGTGGTCGGGGATGGTGGGAATTGTAGTCTCAAAACATCTGGAATAGAGACTCCTGAGCAAAAAAAAAATAAAAATGTGTGCCTTTAATTCAGGTATCTTCACCCAAAGTTTTAAATTCTCTTAAGAAATAGTGGTTGGAAGACTAAGAAATCCTTAATTTATAAGTTCTCAGCTTTCAGTCTTTTCCTCCCCAGCCCTTGGAAGAATAATGTGGATTGGAGTATGGAGGGATACTGGAAAAGGAGGCAAATGCTGAAAATTGGGTAGAGGTTTTTCATGTTATAGGTTTATCACTGAATGTGAAACTTCTACTATGGTTAATGCATTCTACTTACGAAATGTTAAGTATTCTGTAAGTGGTCTTTCAAGAAAAGCTGTAGGCAATGCAAACTACCCATTTAGACCTGGGAAAATGGAACTTCTAAAAAAATGAGCAACTAAAATTTCTTATTAAATTTGCACCTTTATCCTGTGCAAAAGAAAAAGGAATTTGTTTGATTTTATCTCTGCCCTATGCTCTAATGCTTTTCTGTACCTTTAAAGACTCTGACAGAGAATTGTCCACTCTTAGATGTGCATGGTTTCATAAAATGAACTACAGTCAACTCCTAGTTTGGGCGTGTCCGAATGACACGCAATCACACACATGTGCATGTGGCCAAATCTGGAAGTAGTCCCAAAACATCATAAAGATGTCATGAAAAGGGGTGGGTCTGAGTGGGCTTATGCGTGCTTTGCTGACACATGCAGGGATCTGGAACAGAACCCCCTTGCAAAATGACGATTGCCTGCAGTAACACAGTAGCATTTAATTGCAAGACACACAGATTTTGAGATACTTGTTTTCTTTCTCTGTAGCTCTTTTTCAGCCAGTAACAGCAGGATCTCGTGAATTTCAAGAGATTGTGAACATTTTGCATTCATCATATATGGAAAACCATTCAAAGGACAATTTCACCTACAAAAAAGCCAGTTTGGTTCATAGTGAACTGTTGGAAAAAGAGGTGAGTACTAAATATTCATACATGAAATAGTACCTGAAGTACACAAAAACGTGTTCATATTAATACGAACAAAACTCAGTTAAGTTGCAAAGAAGCTTTTGTGGGAGGGAGGGACAAGAAGGGGAGAGACATATTTAATTTATTTATGATCCTGCCTTTTGACTTTTAAAAGAGTTTCAAAGCAGTTTACATTGATAAAACATACAAATTTATATAAGAATATATAACTGTTGCATGAGTGGCTTTGTGCTCATGCAGTCTTTGGATCCAAGCTGTTTTCTTTACACTTGTGAGCCTAATGTCTGTTACATCTGTGGTTGCCTACTGTATTTTGCACAGCCTCTTGTCATTCTACCATGTATAAATAAACAGTTTATATATAGACTGCATTCAGTATTTAGTTCACATTTTGACTTTTCTGGTTAATTTGTTTACCTTTCTGTAGAATTCAGATTTTTGAAATCACAGATCATACAAAGTCATTAAATTATAATGTATGCTAGTTTCTGTTGCTATTAGAATTTTGTCTTTTAAAGTTCATAGAGAAACGAAGGGAATTGAAGCAGGATGGCAGATCAGAAAAAGAGCTAGAGGAAACATTTGCATTTCTAAAGGTTGACCGTGACATGGTAAGATTTTTTATTTCTTTAAAATAACTATTGAAGCATAATGATGCTGAGGGAGACAGAGTGTGCAACTGTCCTAATAATGCAAGGATGTCTGCTTGCTCAATGGAACTTCTCCTCTTTTCTCTCCCTGCACGTGCCCTGTCTCCTGGCAAGGATATGTTTTGGAGGGTTTGGAGAATCCCCAGAACAGGACTGAGGCTGTGTGCAGTGGGAGGAAAAGAAGGGGAAATTCCATAGTCTGACAGGGAGACTTACTTGGATACAACCCATATTTTGTGGGGGAAACCTTCCAGCTGACGCTATTATGCTTCTGTTGAATTGTGAAATGCACATAATAGGCTGCCTAGATTTAGGTTCTAGATTGATTACCCCTGAGAAGTCATACTGCTGATTGTTTCCCAGCAATTGACTGTACAACCAATTGAACAGTATGGTAGAAGGTTATTTTTAGTTTACTTCATAATAGGAAAATGCTACTAGAAATAGTTGACTAGTGTGGTGTGCAGAGTGAGTAAGCTAAACCTGAGTATTTGAAAGCTGTGCTTGGCTATGAATTAAATGATGATTATGCAGTGGAAATTACCATTTTAGAGAGGGTGGAATATGGATAGTTAAGATTAATACTTTAGAGCAAAAGATGATAGTATGATATTTGGTGGAACGATTGAATGATAAAGTCCTTCCAAGTAAAGTGGTGTGTATGCATTTCTGTGTGTGTGTGTTTACATATAGAGAGAGTGAAATTACTGTTATTGCTATTATTTATTACATTGGTATACCACCCTATACCTGCAGGTTTCTGGGCAGTTCACAAGATAGAATCACAATATTAAAAACAAAAATAATAAAAACTAAAAGAAAAATGACCCCATAATCCTCCCTTCCCCAACATATTTTTAAAGGCCATTGGATGTCAGTCAACCAAAGGCATGGTTAAAGAGGAACATTTTTGCCTCATGCCTAAAGGTGTATAATGATTGTAAATATCTTGATTGATTCATCAAAATGTTCATTTCCATCTTAGGACAATTTTGGTAGGATAAAAAATAGTGAGAGTGAAGCTTGATAATAACACAGATGGCACAGAAATGGATGAATAGTTCTCCACCTGTGGCAAGAGTGGCTGGAAAAGATATGGAAGGTTGCAGAAATGATTAAACTCACAAAAGTTTGTACAAGGAAGAGAAGGCTAACAAAATATAGGAGAGTTTCTGAAATAATTGGCTCTAGTGATTTTATGAATTTTTTAATGACATTGACAAACATAGAAATGTTCCCCTGTGGAGAATAATATAATATTTTTTTAACAATGTTAACACTAAAGATTTTAAAGATGTATTTATTTAATATTCTTCTATGATGTGGAATTTAAATTAAACTTTAGTGCTTTGATACTATAATTGTCAGGTAATTATGTAGATAACATTTTGGAAATATGTGTGTGTTATAAATAGTGGGTGGAGGTATAAATATATAATTGAAGAGGTATAATTATATATAGTTTAAAGTTGTCTGCTTTTTCTTCTAAATATTTTAGTTGTACAACAGGTTTTTGTTGTGGAAACTATACTGTTGGCTACTAATTAAATTGACCTGGATGCCACTTTTAAAACTGTGTTATTAACAACTTCTGTTGTTTTAGTATGTTAAAGATTTGCCTGCTATCATCAGAGTCCAAAAATGTGGTTTCTAGAGTTTGAGTCTTACCGCTTTACTGACCTTTGAAATACAGCATGAGATCAGAAACAATCCTCTGCTCCCCTCTCCGTGTCCAAGTTTGGATCTAGGGTGAGGGATTCTATGCAAGATGAAGACAAATCCCACTCCTATCTTAGAGCAGGATAAGGGTTTTTTGTTATGCACTTCGCAATCCAGAGGTTGTCAGCAAACAGTGAAAGCCCTGATACCTTTGCTCACTGAGCATTTGGAATGTTTGTGAACATTATGTGCCATTGCACAAACTTAATGTTTGTGAACATTATGTGCCATTGCACAAATCTAATCAGTGTCAGAAGCATCACCATCAAAATGCACAGAGTAAGATTAGCATTTAATTGAAGTTTGAACAAGATTGTTGATATTTATTGCCAAGTCTGTGCTCTAATATTGCTAACTAAATGCTTATTTTTAGGTGCAAAACATATGTGAAAATGGCTTGCAGGTGGGCCATTCCAAGATAACAGTTCTTGGCAACCCTTCCCTAGGTAAATAGCATTTTTCATTTTCATGGAATGTATGCCTTAAAGAATAGTAGAGAGATTCAGATGAGTGTTGATTCATGGGTCAGGATTCAACAAAGTTGTTTACAAGGAATGAGATCTACCTGTGCAACAAAAAACTTCGTCCCACATGCTCCTTGTACCCTCTAAATCTGTTCTTGAGTATGAGGAGAATCCCTAGAGCAGGGTGAAGGGGAAAGTTTTGATTCAAGCAGACCTCAATCTGTACACACCAGCTTCAACTCCCAACAACTATGCTGCAGTTTTGCACACTGTTTTGGAGTGTCCTCCAGCCCTTCAGGAAGTACAGTGGACTGAAGGAATGGGCAAAAATAGTTTCCTGCTTTGATGAGTGGGGACAGCTCATATGTAGAGATTGGCACTTGGGAACTCTAGATCCAAGCCAGTATCTCAATATAAATATAAGGGTCATTCCACATCAAATCAATGCAAACAAGAGTTTTGTCAGCCACTATCTCAGATTTTGATGAAACCTGCTGTACACCCTTCCCTTATGGTTGAAAGAAACCCCCTTAATTTTTTCCCCTCTATCTCAAACGGTTTTAATTTTATAGCACTTCAAAATTTCATTAAATCTGCGTTGTCTGTCCCTCTTGAGACCCTCAGCACACGATGTCCTTGTGTACATTTTGTTTTTTCTCTCCATAACCAATGATCAGTTCTCCTTGAAATTTTACACAGGACTCAATAAAATGATGAGGATTTCAGAAAAAATACACCAGCACTCAAAAGAGTTTATAAATGCCTAATTTTTTTTATAATTTTTTTTGGTGGAAAAACTAGGTTTAGAAAACCTGAATTTACAGCGTGTGGTCATGATGTAAACAAATGTTTTTGATGTTGAAAATTATTGCAAAGACATGCTCTTTCTCGCCAAAGAATGAAATTTATGGTTTTTTTATTCCTTGTAACGAAAATTTTACGTTTTACTGGGCAGCCATTTTGTGCAACTTTCCTACAATCCATAGCTGTAATAGAAAAAATTAATGAAACAAGACCATTTTAAAATGTCTAATATTTTAAATATTTCTGAAATGAATAATTATTTTTAAAATAATTTAAGCCTAATTTTATGTACTCATATTTGTATATAATACTCAATTTTTAATTTTTTGGAATATTTTTCTTGCTAGGTCTTATTTCCTTACATGTCAGCATTTAATGTTCTACTGACTGTAAATTCTTTTCTTTTATTCCTGATAGCCAATTTTCATAACTTCAAATTCAAATATTAAAACAAGTCTGCACCTTCTGAAAAACCTATAATAACCAATATTATTTTAATTTTTAAGATGTACAACTTTGTTTCATTATTTTTTTTCTATTACAGCTATGGATTGTAAAATCCTTAGACCTCCCCCTTGTCTATCACCCCTAGAGGTTGTCCCAATCTCTTTTAAAGAAGGGGGCAGGTACTTCGCAAGGCTACTTACTCTCTCACCTGGCTGCTGTTCGTTATGCTAGAGCTGGTGTGGCCACCTTTTGGCAACATGACAACATTACATTTCTATGTATATAGGAAGATATAATTTTAAAACTCTTGTTGGGCTTCTAAAATATAAAGATTACTTTTTGGTTATCCTTGTGTTTGCTGTAACAGTAGACCACACAGAATTCTCAATCTTTTTTAAGGTTATATATCATCAGAGATGGTTAAATATTTGCACGTCTGTTTGATGTGCATTAGTTTTGTCCTTTCAGATAGAAATGGTTTCAGTAGTTTAATGGAAAGTTAAAATAAGATCTGGAAAATACATTTTATAGTAATAGGCATTCTCTTGTGCATCACTAGGAAACACCATAAATGTTGAACCTTACCTTGACATTTGTTCTCTTCACATTCTCCAGGTGTATATCTTTCTAGGTATGCTGATTTATTGCAAGCCAATCCTCTGGAGGCTAAAGCAGTGGGTGATATTATTATTTTTAAAGTAATAAAAGTAAGTTTAAGCTGTTTTTCAATTCACTCACAGTTCATTAACATTGTATGCCCCTTTCTTAAATCATTCCCAAGGATGTATTTTATAATTGTAATCGTTTTATTTGTGCTTATGTTTGTATTTTCTATTCCTGTATCCTGCTCTGGGATCTTATAGTGTGGGCAAGTGAAAAAATCTTACGAAATAAATAAAATGTAATAATATGTTTCTTAATACAGCAATTTCCCGACATGAAGCAATTCAAATAGAGCATTTTTCTGTATCAATCAGAGCCACTCCTTATGTTGCAGTATTTAAATTTTTAAAATTTGCTAACAGTTGCAAAAGTCATTTTCAGAACTGAAAAGTTTGTCAGGTTTGTTGATGGAGTTAATGGCAATTGCATATATTTCAAAAGACTGCCAGCATTTAGAGTAGCTGGAGTGAGTGAACAATAAATATTTGTCTGCTTTATATGTGAATTCATTGAATATAAAATGGTATGACTTCTTATGTTTGCTGTGTGCATTATATTTTCCTGATGGAGATTTTTCTGACTCTTTTAGGGAAAAATGAAGGCAGTATACAGTAACCTAGCAGTGAAATCAGTTGACTCAACTGTTAAAAGTGGATTAGACCCTACACCAAAGCATGAATGCCATGTTTTGAAGAATGCAGACAAAATCCGTTCCTTCCTACGTTACAGAGCATATGAGCTCACACAGGTAAGAGAATGACAGGTGTACGAACATAGCTGCATACAAATATTTATGTGCTTGCTGTCAGGTTTGTAGTTCTTATGAAACAACTCCAGTATAATCCTTTCCAGTATGCAGGTTGTTACAGGTCGAATGCTGTCTAACATTTTGAATTTGTTTTGTAGAGATTTGTCTTGAAAGTTGAGTTTTAATCACAACTATAATAATTTGTTCATGGTGCTAATAAGTTTCAGCATTTACTAGCGTTATACTAGTTTAATTACAAAGTTCAAATGAAGAGTTTGAAATCTACTATAAAATAAATTCAGGAAGCATCTCTTAGCATTAGTAATATGCAAACTTGAGTTTCTTTTGAATTTGTTTCCAGTATTATTTCTATGAATATTACTTTGATGAGATCAGACCAAGACCAAGACCAAGGCATGTGTGTCCATATGCTGTTGTATCATTTTCTCACAGTGATGAAAAGGTACTAAAGTATTTGCCACAAGCAAGGTAAGAAGGGTTTTCACACATTTCTTAAAAAGTAGTATCTAATGTGAAAGGCTTTAATGCTTAAAAGTGTATACATTTTCGTTTTGTTACTACTTGCTGGTCTTGATACATGGTTGCAGCTTTTGATGAAGAATTGGAAATGGTAGTGTCTTACTCAAGCTGTACAAATGGTGTTTTTTTATTTTTTTAAAAAGTGTAGTATTTTTATCCTGCTTGTCAGCTGTAAAGAGCTTGATAGTAAAATAGTCCTTGTTCTCAGGCTTACAACCTAAAATACATGACACAAAAGGAGAACGGATAAAAGGGAAGAGAAAAACAAGCCAAGTCAGGCACCAGTTCTAAAAATTACCTGTTAGTTCTTACAGCCTGAGTAGAAACAAGGCAGGGAGAGGAAAAATCAGAGCTGGTCTCTTGCAGATACGATGGGATGTTAACTTATGATTGGTCTGGTCTATATTTTTTTAACACCCTTTCATCCATAATGTCTATTCTGTAGACACATATTTCATTTTTAACAGTTTGATCATCAGATTTCAATTTGTAAGTGAATTTCCTTTTGGGGGGGTAAATGGGCTTCAAATAATTGGCATTTCAGTAATCACTTGAGTATATTATATGTAACATGAGGCTGCAGCAATCTTGTTCCTTTTGAGATTTCTAGTGTGGCACATGCATGTGCCTAGGTTCAAATATTGGCCTTGGTGTCTAATCTGTTACATAAGAATAGTACTTGCTTGCTTATTTCGTGCTTATTTTGTTACAGGTAAAATAAAGTTTCTAGGCAATTTCACGTGTTAGTATGCCTCTTGGTCATGCTTGGCTTTAAGCACTGAAATGCTGCTTCATAGTAATGAATTCTGTATGTCTATGGAAACAGAATAGCCCCAGGGACTCCTTCACAATTGCCCTGCCACCAGCAAGTCCATGCATCTCATTCACTTCTGTGAGAAAGTATAAAGGGATTGCAGTTCATTATTGCTGAGGTGACTTGGCTTAGATGCCGATGAACTTTGTGTCATGAAGGTGCAGATTTTGTCCCCACTTAACAGTGGTGAGAGCACAGCTTTTCGTGCAAAAATAATGGAAGCCATTTCTTTTTAAGGAAGAAAGTAAATAATAATGTGTGTTGGGTTAAGCAAAACAAACATCAAGATTCCAGCAAGTTAAAACACTCCTTGAAAAGTTATTTTCATAAAGTGTAGCAGACCAGAGAGTGGAAAAAAATAAACATAAGCTTCTAGAACACTAACCAGTCTAAAACTATTTGTGACTCCTTGAGAACTGCAGTCCTCACCATTCCCACTTTCACACTTTGGCCTCCCACATTTTGGCATGCAACCACCAAGACATTGGTCAACGTGACCTCTGGTTTGAATTGGTTTATCCACTGTTGCTCCAAGTGAAGCAAAGCTGAGTGGCCATGTGCTGTACTTTGTCAGGCGGCTGACAATCCCAATCTTGGTATCCTCTGGAAGGTTTTTTTGAGAACTTGGTGGGGTCTATTTGGCTTAGAAAACGGCAAGTTATGTGAGCTGCAGTACCTAAGTCTATGATTCAAACTGTAAAGTATTAGTGTGTTTTGCCAACATCCCTATGAGAGAGATCACAATCTTATAAATTACCGTTTAACGCTGGGCAGATTTGGCCAAGGCCCTCTATTTCAGCCTAAGTCCAGTGGACTCTACAGATTCTTAATTGATGTTTTACACAGTTTCCATATATTAGGGTTTGTTCTCTTGCTGTAGTTCAGTTAAATTGTTAGAAGGCTTCAATGTCAGAAGCAGTTGGTGAAATATTAAGGAACTGTTAAACTGCTTTGACTGGAGTAGCTACTTGCGATAGCAAGCAGGTGACTGGCTATTTTAAAAATTGTGTTGTGATGAGAATGTAGCACTGTAGTTGAGGTTACAAATGGAATACGAGTTGAAGTGTGGCTTATGAATTGTGACAACTACTACATAAAAATAACTGGGCAGCAAATGCTAGTAGGCTTATAATGACATAAATGTAGGGGAAATCTAGAGGTCTCCAGTTTTTGGAGGCCTTGCTAGCCAAACATAAGTTGCCAGGTTCTTCCTACCAACTTGATGGTACCGCCTCCACCCAAAAGCAAAGAAATCACTCTGTTACCTGTTTGAAAGGCAGAGAGCATTGCAATTTCATCTGATGCTCTGCAAAGTGACCCAGGTGAATAAGTCTTCCCCACCTACTTTGTCTGCAAGAGGACAGTGGGAAGTGTGCTGGCTTCAGTAATTGTCAAGAAGCCGGGCTCAAAGTGATGCCATGAAGCAGCAGCCAGGAAGCCCCTACTGTCCTTTACAGTGGTGCCCCGCAAGACGAATGCCTCGCAAGACGGAAAACCCGCTAGACGAAAGGGTTTTCCGTTTTGGAGGTGCTTCGCAAAACGAATTTCCTGTGGGCTTGCTTTGCAAGACGAAAATGTCTTGCGAGTTCCTGCGGGGTTTTTTTCCTCCCCCCCTTTTTTCCCAAGCCCCTAAGCCGCTTATCAGCTGATCCGCTAAGCCGCTTATCAGCTGATCCACTAAGCCGCTTATCAGCTGATCCACTAAGCCGCTTATCAGCTGATCCGCTAAACCGCTTATTGGCTGATCCGCTAAGCCGCTTAACAGCTAAGCCGCTTATCAGCTGATCCGCTAAGACCACTAAGCCGCTAATAGCGCTAAGCCGCTAATGGGCTTGCTTCGCAAGAGGAAAAAAACGCAAGACGAAGAGACTCATGGAACGGATTCTTTTCGTATTGCGAGGCACCACTGTATTGTCCTGAAGCAGGAAAGGGGGAGTTTGCTGGTTTGGCCCTGATCAAGATTTTCCAGATGCCTTGGCCACATAGCAGCCAATTGCTCCCCACTTTCCTCCCAACTTTGGACTTGTGGAGGGGATCATACTAGCAGTTGTACTTTGAAGCACCTCCACAGCTTAAAAGTTGGTAGGAAAGCTTGTTGCTTGCCACGCTTGCCAGAGGACCTGAAAATACCAGAAGCATGTTTTCTGTTGGGAGCTTGGATCAATTTGTGGTGTAACTTTCTTTTAATCAAGATCAGTCTACTAGGAACCAATCTAATATTTTGAAACTGCTGGCGTATTGATGTGTTATCTTGTGCAGGCCAGTAGTATCAGGTAAAAGGTCTCACGGGATCCTTTCAGGGCATTTCTGCCCTATGGTGGCTTTGCAGTTCTGGAGAACTGAGACTTTTGTGTCCAAGCTGGGTAACATCGCACTGTCAAGAATCCTATATTCTGCAACAGATATGTAAATTGTGTACATATATGCCTTCTCCAAAATCACTTGGCTTTAAAAGCCAGAGAGAGAGAGAAAATGTAGATAAAGAAGTATTTGGCCCATGGCTGTTCTATGTTCAAGAACATAAAGGTGGAAACTAGATGTGAGGGAAAGCACTACTTCTGCTTTTTGATTTTAACTGTGTGTATTTTGCTTGTAGAACAAAGATTTCTAATGTGGATAAAAGCACTGGTAAGAATTCAATTATTAAATAGAACTGTCTTGATTTATATAAGTCCCTAGATGTGCTAGAAGATGTGTTGCTTTGAGGCTAATTCAAAGCACATGGGTTGACCACAAGTAACACCTTGAGCATCAAGGTTTCTGGCTTTATAGTAGTTTAGTGTGAACAAGCTATATAAGAGTATCAATTGCTCCCGCTTAGCTTCTCTCTTGGAATAAGTGGAATAAATAAGCCAGAAAGCCTTGTCTTCCACTTAAGTCAGAACACGGGATCCTGGTGAATTTCTCCCTAACAAGCCACAACAATGAAGTTTGACTTGTTCCTGTGTCTTGATAAGGAGCAGCACATTACAATACCTTGTTTGCATGTAATGGGGAATCAAAGCTTCCCGGTTTGTATCTTGCTTGCACCAGGGGAGAAGTGAAGCAGCAGCAGTTGGGTAGTGGGCAGCAGAATATGTCTCACTAATGCTATGTATCACAATAAGCCAGAAACCTGACTTTGTTGTTATGTGCAAACATGGCTGTTACATGCCTAGCTTTGAAAAAAATGAAATTATTTGGTAAATAAATTAGAATAATTTATGCAGATTAAGTTATCTGCATCAATTTGCTTATTTGCATAACTCAGCTGTGTGTTTATATATGTAAATAATTTGTAAAATGTTCTCTTTTGTGGGGTTTTTCTAATATTGTAAGGTTAGAAATGGTGAAACAAGAAAATGTTGAGTAGTAAACTGAAATAGAGTATTGTTAGGGTAATGGAAAACTAAAAATCAAAACAGTGCCTTCATGAAATGAACTACTGTCTTCCTTTTAGTATCAATAACTTCTACCTAACTCAGCCTTGTATTTAACAACTTACCTGATAGTCATAGGTGACCAGGAATTCCATGGAGGCAAGTGAGCATGGTGATGGAGGAGAGCTAGATTGTTCCATTTCTCTTCTGTTGACCAGTTGGATTTTTGTGTTAGCCATGGAGGAAAGTCTCTTCTTCAACAAATGCATGGAGGGCAGAGAAGGAAGTGTTCCATTCTGCCTCCACCAGCCTGCTTGGTAGAAGTCTCTCTTTTTGGGGTGGGTGCCTTTTTGAGGTGTGTAATTCTTATACGGTAAATAGAATAAAAATCTTCTTACCATAAAGCTTGTAGCTGTATCCTTATACTAATAACTGCAGATAGTAGATCAAGAAAGTAGATCATATTGACTATTCCACATGTGCTTTTATAGGTGATATCTTCAGCTATACCTTTATAGAGGTGTTCTGCAACAGCATTACTATACATCTTGCTGAAATGGAATTGGGTCTGAGATTCCCAATTACTGCTTAAAGAGAGCTGATATACCAGGCTGGTCTGCCCTCAAGGGTAGCTGTACTTTATATTTCTGTTATTTCATGGAGTCTGAAATGCTCAAAGTAGCTTGCCTCCTCCAGCTTTTGTCTACTAGTGGATTCTAATTTCTGGAGACTTGGAGTTCCTCCAAAAGGCCCTTTCCTTCTGTTCTTTTAAGACTCCATCCTTTGCAGTTTGGCTGCCTAAGCAGCTTTTGGATCTTATACAGCCCAACCAAGAATAATCTCATGAGCTGCCAGTTCAGCTCCCAAATGCTGCACTTGTCCTATTGATCACCTTCTAGGAATAATATTTTCCAGTCACTACTTATAGCTTAGCCCTTAACCCTCTGTGGCACAAACTGCATTAGCTAATATGCTTTTAATTTAAAGTGTTGGTCACTTGCTGGAATTTTAACATGTATCACATGAGAGCTTCCTGTTTAATGGCCTTTCCCTACCCCCCCCCACCAAAATATCTTAGCAGATATACTAAATTATAACCTTACTCCTAAAGGAGTGGATTTTCTCTATTGAGTAAGTGCACTTAGTTTTTGCTGTTGCTTAAACAGGCAGTTCACAATAATGTGAAAATACAAATAAAAACAAATAATACAATTGAATAAAACAGTTTAAAAATGGTAAGAAGTCTCTACTAATCTCAAAATGCCTGACATAATAGTGTCTCCACCTGTCTGTGAATGAAAATAAGGAAAGATCATATATATACATTCCACAACTCCTGTGCAATTGCCAGGCCCTGGTAGATGACAATCTTGTCTATCTAAAGGAAGGAAACTGTAGCAGGGCCTTTTGGGTAGATTTTAAGGCTCTGGGGAGCTTGAGTAGAAAGTAGTCCCTGAGATCCCTGGGACCTAGATTTGTATAGGGCTTTAACTAAAAAATCTGGGACCTAAAATTAAGCTTGGGAACAAAGTGTAAGCAATGCAGATGTGTCTAGACTTGGTGTAATGTGTTCTTACCTGCACATACCTGTTAACAGTTGAGTAGTATTCTCTACCAGCTGTATTTCCAGTCTTCTTCATCAGGCCATAATAGAGATTGTAGCTGTAGGTTACTTTGGAGCTCACCAAAAGCATTCATGCTTCTTGTAGTGACAAAGCTGGACCAACTGACATTCTTAGAATTTCCTTCTAGCCCCATCTTCAATCTGAGAATCTAGGAGCAATGTTAATGGGTCTAGAAACACTCACAGCTTATAAATCTGCTCCTAAGTATGTGATCCTTTTCAAATATTAGTGTTTCTCAGGCTAACTGATCCACTGAGTCCTCTACTAGCATTTATTGTGTTCTACCTGGATTGGGTTTAGTTTTTTTTTTTATTCATCCAGTGTAGCTCTAATCTCAGTGGCTCCTTTAGGAAAGCATCCACCTCACCTGGATTTGATGAAAATTAGAAAACAGAGCCAAATGTCAGCTTACATTTGGTCTGTATTTTAGAGTTCCTTTGCTTTCAGGCGGTACTTGGGTGGTGTCAAAGGGCCCCTGTTAAGCACTTGACTGCTGAGCCATCCATTCCAAAGGATTTGTTTCTTTATTGGCCTTGATATGGGAACTAAGAGCATTTTCAGCATTCACTGTTTTCCAGGTCTTTTATCCTATGGGCAAAGTGGTATATTCTGGGCTTTCTAGGAGTTGCAAGATGCCCAAAACATGAGTGCTCAAAGCAGCATTGCTAGCTAACTCATGAGAAACCATGGGTGGAATCCAACAAAGCACTACGTCTCTTGTTCTGTCAATGCAAAGATGTATTGTGCAATGGAATGTTCCCCCTGCCTTCTCCCTAAACCTGATCTAGGGGTTGCCCCAACCATCTGAAGCAGATTTGGAGAGTGTGTGGGATGTGCACAGGGACACAAGCGGAACTCCTTGCACTGACAAGACACGGTAGTTGAATACCACCCCGTGTAGCTAGACGCCTAAGCCTTGGCAGCGCATGCCGTCAGGAGGAATCTAGGTGTCCATTTATGGTGTAGTGAGATTACTATGACCTGAAATGTAGGTCTGTTTTCCATTCAGTGTCCTAATTGTTTGGTCCTCCAGTGGAAGCAGGATTGATCAAGAAGAGCAAAATGCCTTGCAATGAGCAAGAATGAAGAATATGAATGAAGCAGAATACGTGTTCCTCCTTTGTACCTGATGACCGGAGTCTGAAAGCATTCCAGGCCACTCCAGTGGGTTCTTCCATTTTAGGACCTTATTGAAGGTCAGAACAGCCCAGAAGTATTTGGATCTAGCAGCATCTCTTTGGAGGACAGACCACTGCAGGTTCAAAAAAGGCTCTCCTCATAACAAATGTCGGTCTGTTTTGAGTGGGAGCCTCATTGTCAGTCAGTAACAGCTCATAAACAGGAGTCCAAAAAGAAAGAAATGTAAGCTGGATGGAGACCCAAATACCTCAGAACTAAGTACCTTGACAGCTGTGTATGTGATTTAGTGCATGAAGTTCTGATGAAAGTCCACCTCTGGGAAGAATATAAAGCTCATTCTGCATCCTAAACTTCTGAGAAGAGTCACAGTGGTTAAGCTATGGTGTACAGTTCTGATTTGTGGTGTATATGAACTGCTCAATTCGGATGTCATGGCAAGCTACAGTTACAATGAACCAGGAAGTGAATTGCAGCATGCAAGGGAACTCTGAGGAGCAGTCTTGTCAACCAAACCATGGTTGGACCAGTCTACTGTGGCAGCAGCAGTGAAAGATAGCACATGTTGGTGGATATTTGCGAGACAGACACCTGAACTTTGAAGGATATTTTTACAAAGTACAAGAAGGTTGACATCTTCAAGAAAAGCTGCCTTTAGGTAGAAAATCCTCTTAGGCTTCTCCCACAAAGAGAATCCAATCAGGAAAGCTACTGTTCTTAAGCACCTTGGATGCCATTCCATTAAGTGGAAGGAGAGTAGTTAAACCTGCATACACCATGGCATGAGCTTGGATTAGATAGCAAGGAAAGGGGGATGACCTTGTCAATCTTTATTTTGTTCAGTTTACTATTCACATCACCCCCCCCCTTTAAGCAATTAGGTAGTTCTCAGCCACCATGCTGTTTGCTGCATGCTACTGATGCTAGGGTCATTTTTTTAAAAAAAACTTTTTTATTGCTCTTTGGCATATGGGAGTAGAGCCCAACTGATACTCTTTGATGAGGTATACTTTCATCTAATGGATTGGAATTTTATGGTAAATAACATTTCTCATCTTCATTATTTTCATCCACTGACACCCAAGCAGTGTGATTTGACTATATAATGTTCATCAGTTCTGGAATCCGCTGTGGTATTTTAGGGGAACCTATAAAATTCCATATTAGACTGGGAGTTGTCACATGCAGAAATAGTGATTTCTCTTCTTGAAGTCCATTACTTTCCCAGCTTTGTAAATAAGTCTACAAAAGTTCTGAGTTTCTATATAAGCCACGGAGGAAAGGAAGCCTTTCTGTATAAGCCCCTCAACTGTGTTCCTCCTCTGCCAGCCCATTTGGTAGAAGGCCAGTAGAAGGGTAGTTTCCTGAATTTCCATACTAGCCTGGAGGAAGGAGCTTTCTCTCCTCTGTGGCAAACATAGAAACACTTCCCCTTCCTGCCCACTCACTTGCTGGGATGAAATTCTAGGTTGCTTATGGTTACCAGATGAGTTATTAAATGCAAGGCTGAGCTGTCAGTTTCTTAATGTTACCAATGACACTTTTAACTTTTCATATCATTACTTTGGAGAAGGGACACTTGAAAATCCTTCTGCCACATCTAAAAAGAAACTTACTCAAGAAAATTTAACTTCTCTGATCATGTCTGCAAAGCCATCTCCTAATACAAGTTTTTGGGTATAAATGAATCCCATTTTAATTCATATCTTCAAAGCACCATTTTTATAAGAAGTATTACAAAGTACATTATTCTTTTTTTCACATAGATAAGGCAAGCTACACCTTATGGAAAGGGCAGCTTTTAAACAGAGGGACGCTTGTATGCCATGCTGCTTTGAAATCAGAAATGCGTCCTTTGCTTCCCTGCAAACTGTAAGTATTAAACTTTGAAACACAGACCTGAAATCCTCATTTATTAGCCTAGATTATGTCAGATCTTGAAGGTCTGGGAACACTTCAGTTCTATGAATGATGTGGCCAGATTTTTTGTTGCTAAAAAGTGTGTTTCTATGCACACTTCCAACACTACTTCAAAAAATGATGTAAGAATTATAACCTTAGCTAAAAATGTGACCAATTGCTGCTGAGATAAAAAAACCCCTCAGATTTCTTTATTCTTTCATCTTTAGACCTGAAAAGCTCGATGTTGACATGGTTATGAACATTGAACACTTAAAGCACGTCTTTCCACGTGTGTTGCAGAAAGAAATATATTCAGGAGAACGGGAAGGTAAAGTCTCTTCTAATTAAAGGAAAACATTATTTATCCAGATAAGTATTGTCCCTAATGGATGTCTTTCTGCATACTTTTTGTTGCTCAAGTCACTGGCAAACATAGGGTGATAAAGCAGTAGGGTAGATTGTTAGAAAACAAGTGGCGAATACACCCAACTGAACAAAGGCTAGAGCTCATTTTAGAGTTCACTCCGTGGCATTGATGGTGGCAAAGATGCAATACATTACCATCACTACTGCATCAACACAGTATTGTTCAAGAGAACCATTTCAAGTAGTACTGAGTCTCTCTATGGGCTTGCAGGAAGATCAGAGAACCCTTAACAGCTCACTGTTGCATTTACTAATCACTTGGCTGGAATTCATAGAATCATACAATTGTAGGGTTGGAAGGGACCACAAGATTCATCTAGTCCACCCCCTTGCAACGCAGGAATCTTTTGCCCAGTGTGGGGCTAGAACCTACAATCCTGACATTAAGAGTCCCATGCTCTACCGACTGAGCTATCATTCACATCTGATCCAACTTGAGGGTTGAATGCCACAGCTGCTGTAGAAGTAACGAAAGTAAGAGTCTAAGTCTGTCCGCATCTTAGGCTGCAATTCCTGAAATTCATCCAGATATTGCCAATGTTTTTGATGGGATAAGGCCCGCCATGTTTCTGCTCAACCAGTGCCTGTTGCAGTTGATAACTTCTGATGGATGATTGGGTCAGTTCAGAAGATAATTCATGCCTCATTGTGTCAAATCTGCCTAGAGGATGCAGCTGTGCAGGCACTCCTTAAGAATCTGTTTTAGCCCAAGTTGACTATGACTGGTCACAAATCTCTCTTTTGGGAGCAAATATCTTGGGATTATTGGATGAAACGGAGTATTTAAGACCTCTTTGAATCTGGATACAGGACCAGTTTTGTCATTGAAACTGCGTTGGTCACCCTGGTACCAAAGTGACAGCTACAGGAGAGTATGACTTGTTGGTTATTCTGGATTTCTTGGTTTTTGCTCCTTCAGTACCATCAGTCACAGTATGCTTCTGAATTATGCTTTTGGATTGTCCATCTGGAATGTCCGTGGGAGGCACCATTTTGAGCTGGTTCTGCTCCTTCCTGGTATATATATTTCGGATAATGATGGTGGAGATGATCTTCATGCTGTTTAATGTCTTTGTGAATCTGCTGACAGATGTTGTTCGCAGCCAGTTGCCATTAGTATCCTTGTGGCACCCTGTTCTATTTCTCCTCAGCATCAAAATCCACAAAGACAGTGGAAGTGCTGAATTGGTGCCTTGGGTCTAATGGAGTAGATGAGGGCTAATACTGAAACTCAATCTAGACAAGATGGGATATACTGTTAGTGGGTGGTTAAGCGGATGTGTAAAGTTGTGTCTTGCTCACTTTTGATTAGGTTACACTTGTATACAGCTTTGTTTTTTGTTGGATCCAACCTTTACTTGTAAGCAGTTATCAGCGCTTTTGTAACATCCAGGTTAGATTACTGCAGTGTGTTGCTTGTAGCGCTGCGTTTGAAGGTGGTTCATAAATTTTAAGTAGCTCAGAATACAGCAGGCAGACTGTTGATTTGAGTACACTTGCTTGAACGTATATAACACCATCTGAACATATTTAACACCAACTCTTTTCTTAGTGCCCTTCATAGATCAAAGGTTACTTTGTTGTTACTTTAGGAACATAAAATGTGCTTTGTATAACTTGGTTTGCATTCTGTATAGTTTGGTGTATTAAAAGTACAGCTCATTCAGACAATTATAAGCTGAATTTGCATTTTAATTGTAAATTGAGTTACAAACAGATGAAGTGTAAGGAACTTACTTGTTTCATTTTGCCAGTTTATGAGTAGTAGGCAGAAACCAGTAAAACCAGAAGAAACCATCATTATATGTATGAATATGTATGCTGAGAATGATTGTGTCTTCTCCAGCCACAGTGTGAAGCAGACATACAGTGCTCATTTTTGTAAAAAAAAAAGCAGAGAAAAAACAGTGTGTGTGGAGAAGAAATGAAGTCTCCATGAATACTACATGAAATTTAATTAGTCTCATTTTGTTGCAAAGGTTACCTAGATACCAGTTCATTGTGTGATCAAAGACCACAGACGCAGCAATTGGAGAAATAGAAAGTAAAATTTATTGCTGACAGCTATAGGTCCAGTGGAGTTCTCTCCCAAGGACTGGACCCTGATCATTTGTGCTCTGGGCTTATATACCTTTTTCCAGATAGCTTTAGGCATTACATATTCATAAACTGCAGCAAAATTAAATCAATAAGCTTGGACACCACCCTTCCTATATCCTCCTATGTCCATATAAAGATTGCTTCTGCTTTACATATAATTGCTCATTATATTAGTAATTACTCATATACTATTATCAGCGAGCAATGCAAAAATCCCCATTTGGCAGACAAAGCCCCCCCAAACCCCTCCTGTTATCAGACATCCTGTGTCCTATGTGGAAAGCACCCAACTTGGACATCCTGTTTCACTGAACATGGGGTTATGATGACCGTCTCAGACCATCTCATGACTATGATGGATGTCTTCCTTGCAAATTGCAAATGCAGCTAAATGCATATATGTTTCTGCTAACACAGCAATAAGGCTAAGAGAAAGGCACAGGATTGGCTTTTTAGAATTAGGCACTTTAGGCTCAATAAGGTAAAGTGAGGCACAACTATATATACAAGGCACAGTGATAAACCTGTATGCTTTCTTTAGGGAGCCTTGCCACAATTTTGTGAGGCGTTTCTACTTCATATTTATTATGGACTTCTAAAAACTGTACTTTCTCTTAAGTCCTTTGAGGCTTAGTCAAAAGCATAGAAACAAATCTACCAAATATGCCAACAAGAGGAAGCCCACAAGCAAATAAGGCACTGAATTCTTCTTCCTTCTCTTGTAACAGTGGCAGTACCCGCCAAGAGTCAGAAATGCATCTTCTTATTCTATCTGAGAGTTTTACTTAGTGTACAACAGGACATGCTTGCCCTCATTGTGAAGATGAGATTTGTGAAGATTTGCTACTATACATACTATACATGGCCCTACAGAAAAATCTTCCTGTTAACATAGGTTTTAGAAATCATTTTGGGGGTGTAAATATATGAAGACTTAAATAAGGTGTTTAACAATCATTCTAAAAGAAAATATTTCATCATCCAAACTTCCCCAATATTTCCAGGGTTTCCTTTGGCAAAAAAGCAAGAAAGGTTTTTTTTTGGGGGGGTGGGGGTGGGGGAAAGTGTCCCTGCCCCAATTTTTTTCTAGCTTTCCCCCCAGGCCTTCATATTAGTATCCAGAGACCCTCTTCTAGGTATCTATGCCACAATCTCTACATAGTAGAGATTGCGTTAATGGTGTCTGGGAGAAGGACCTCTTGTTTATGGAATGCCCTCTTGTGAGTGATGCATTGAATATAGAATGCCATCTCTGAACAGCTTGAGAATGACACCAAAATTTCTTTTATTTTGATTGCAGGTGAAACTTTTTCCTAACAAATAATTTTAGTGGTTTGTGGTTTTGTATGCTCTTTTACTGATTTTTTTTTAATGTACATGAGAAAAAACTTTATTTTGGAGTAAACTTTATAGTTATCTGTTGTTTTTGTTACTCGTTGTTACATCTTTCGTGAACTATTTTAAAATAGAAAACCAGTTTGGACATGTATGTTTAAATAATATATAATGGCTTGGATCCTATGTAGTTCAAGCAGAAGGAAGATAACATGCAAGAGGACTTTCCCATCCCACCCCCATATGATCCCCTCCAACCCTCTCTGAGCAGTCTGGGATCCTCCTAAACAATGTGTGTGGGGGTACTGGGAGGGGATTGCCCCCATATCATGCAGGGCTGCCTTGTGCAAACATACAGAGTTCATACAATGCAGTTTTGTTTAACTTGGGCAGTTGGCTTAATCTATAGCAGTCCTATGCTGTTCAGAAGGATCACCTTACCAGTTGAGAGGTATTTTGGGGAGTGCAAAGGAAGGAGGGGATCTGAATTCCAAATACCGTATATACTTGAGTATAAGCCGACCCGAATATAAGCTGAGGCACCTCATTTTACCACAAAAAAACTGGGAAAACGTATTGACTCAAGTATAAGCCAGTCCACCACACCACAAACCTCCTGGTGGGCCTGAGTGCGTTTGTGTGCGCGCGCATGTGCACACACGGCAGAGGGGGCTTCTCTCCCCCCCCCAGCCGCTCCCATCCCTCTGCCTACCTAGGGTGCTGCCAAGAGGCAAAGGCTGGTGGCGGCAGCGGCGGAGGAAGAACAAGCAGCCTGAAAGGGCTGCTTTCGGGCTGGCTGCTCGTTCCTCCTCCTCCGCCGACAACAGCCTCCGCCGCTCGCTTGGGTGGGACCCTCACTCAATTATAGGCCGAGGGGGGGCTTTTTCAGCATAAAAAAATAAGTCAGATTATACACGAGTATATACGGTAGCTTCCACTTATGTTACTAAAAATCCAAGCCAATACAGACAGATATTTGCTTGCTTTGTCTCTTGGCAGAAGGGGCTAATAGATGCTTTTCTTTTTACATTTTCAGAGTACAGGAATGGAATGTATTGCAGTCTGTATGAAGTTGTGGAAAAGACTAGAACAGGAAGTAATTTGGAAGGTTTACTTCAAAAGCTAGAGACAGACAAACTAGTGAGTAGAGCATCTTTTCATAACTTTACTGTGTGCATAGTTATTCCACTGAGAGAGGTTCTGAGAATGATTTGGTCAGTTCATATTTTATGAAAATGCATCATGAGCTTACAAGTGCCTGCTGTCTTGCTCCACACTTTAAGAATTTAAGAAGAGCTTGTTGGATCAGGCCAACGGCCCATCTCGTTCAGCATCCTGTTCCCACATGGCTGACGAGATGCCTGTGGGAAGCCTTCAAGCTGGACGTGGATGCAAGAGTGGGTGTTCCAAATTTAATATGCATCATTTAGAATTAGGGGCATCATTTTTATGTTGTGTGAATTGTGTAAACTTCTTTTTTCAGGTTATTGTAAAACCACTTATAGACAGGGGATACCTCTTGCTGCTTTCTTCTTATCAAATGGCTTCCCCATATGGTATGCAAGTTGTTTCTTCTTCAGCAATTCCGATTTGTTTCTTTTAATTAGCAGCTTCATTATTTTACGGTGTGCCTTTTTTTTCTTAATTCAGACAACAGAAAGCCTCACATTCTGCAGGCATTGTTTCTATTTCGGAATCCTAGAGGTGTTGTGACTTCAGGTAAGTTTTAATCTTTAATGTACCAGTTTATTAATTGTTAAATGTGTTAAGTCCCACTGCAACCATATAATAAGAAAAGTGTAAAAACCTTTAAAAATAATTCCATATATAAAAATGCAAAAATAAAAACAATTCTCTATTTAAAAATAAAGTCAGTAGGTTCGGTACAAGTTAATTGTTCTGGTAAAGATCTCTACTTAAAAGGTTTCTAGCTATAATACTATTGATGCAGTAATAGCAGGGCTGGCCCATTCATGAGGCAAGGTGAGGCGACTGTCTCAGGTGGCAGGTTCCACAGGGGCAGTGGATCAGCCTCAAGAAATGTATCGCCTTCTATTGCTCCCGCGGTGGCAGCAGCAGCTTTAGTGCTATAGATCTGAAATTAGCTCTGGAAAGGCACAAAACCTGTATGTGTGCCTACTCCAGTGATCACCTGAAGATCTACTGTTACAGGTAAGCAGCACATCTTAAGCTATGTTAGTAGAATACAGAGAACCTTGCCATAGAGCAATGCTGATGCTTTATTGCTCCTTGTCTGTTTGTGGTAGCAAGGAAGAGTACAGAGCAAATTACCTATGAATTATACGGTGTTAGAAAGTGGAAGCAGAAGGGGGCTAAGAGTATTCAGGTGCTTGAAACAACAGATGTATAGAGATACAATGACATACCAAGCATGGAAGACAGAATAATTATTTGTTGTAAGCCACCCAGAGAACATTTTGTTGGGCAGCCTAAAAGCGCAGAAACTAAATAAAAAAGTTGGAGGAACTTCTGATAGTCTGAGAAGGAAGGTGGCTTCTGGAATTTGAATAGTCCATTAGATAAGAGCAGGATGCTTTCATTGCTGGGAAGGTGGATATGGTTGCCACGACAATACAACACATTACAAATAATCATTAAAAGCACTACATAAAGCTTGTATGGAATTTTCCTGTTTAGAATCATTTAGAGTTGATACATACTCACCATTGGCTTACTCACAGAGGCAGGGAACCTGTAGCTCTAAATATGTCGCGTCACTACAAATTGCATCACCCTTGGCCATTAGAAATGCTGTAAGAAGACAACTGATAGCTCATAAAAGTTATACTCAAAAGCATGAGATATTCTTAGATACAAATATGGGAAGAAAAATTATTTCTAATAGTCCTCTGCTAATGCAAATTGCTGTCTTATAATATAATTGGAATTTGCTTTTTAACCCCAAGTGAGTGTGGTTTAATGGCTAGGCCTTGGGGGGGCAATGTTCAGATCCTTTACTCAGCCATGAAGTGGACTACAAGACCTTGTGTCTGTCACTATCATTCAGTTTAATCTATCTCAAGTTTTGAAGATAAAGTGGTGCAGGAGAACTGTATATACTATTTTAAACTCCTCGGGGGGGGGAGAGATATAAGTTAAAATATGTATTAATAGTTGTGTTGCTTGCTTAAATGACTGATTTTTCTCTCTTGCAATTGTCTTTCTGCTTTTATTTTGAACACAGTTCTAAAAAATGAACAGAAAAGTGCAAATACGTTATTAACGCAAGAAGCCCATGTGGTCATGCCGGAATTTACAAGATTTATTCAGTCGCTACATTATGCTTATATTCATTCTCGTAAAGACACTAAAGTAGACTTAAATATTGCGGTGGAAAAGCATATAAATGACTATCTGAAGCGAAACAGTAAATTTAATAAAGAGTTCATTTTATATAATTATAGCACAATCTTGGATGAGAAAAAGCACCTATACCCTGCACCAAAAAACAAATCCAATATTGAAAGCGCCTTACGCAACTACATTTTTGGTTCAGAAACCTACCAGATGTCTGTTTCTAAAGCAAAAAAAATTATGGATGGAAATCGGAAGCCTCAGCAGTTTAGTCCTATTTCAGATTATGAAGCCACAGAGGAGGAATCTGACTACAGAAAGAGAAAAGCTATGAAAAGAAATGGTTCTAAATGTGAAACTGTAGTTGCCAAGAGAAAATCTGGTGACTCTGGGGATTATGATCCAGAAAGTATCAACAAGTTGCTTAACTTAATTCAGTTTATCAAGAAAAATGTAGATAGAGACTCTGACACGGAAGACAACAGAAATGAAAGCAGACTGCAAATTAAGATAGAGAGCCCACAGAAACATTTTAAAACTAGTGAGTCCTCAGAAAACATTTGTCAGCATGAAGGTAAGAGCTTTCGTAAGGTACTTTTGGTCTATGAAAACGTTGTTCTTTTAGTGTGGCTGCGGCTGTGCTCTGGAACTGCCTGCGTATTGAAATTAGGCAGGCACCTTCACTATACTGTTAGTTTCAGCTGGTCTATCCAGACACATGATTTCATTACATTTGCATTAATGTTTTATTAATGTTTTTATGTATTGTTGTTTAGTCGTTTAGTCGTGTCCAACTCTTCGTGACCCCATGGACCAGAGCACGCCAGGCACTCCTGTCTTGGGTTTTATGTATACTTCTTTTTAATTGCTTTGCATATTTTAGTCCTGTTCTATATAGAATTGAACCTGTGTACTACTTGTAGATACATTTTCTTTGAGCAAGCAGTTTATAAATTTTATAAATTGTAATAATAATACTAATTTATTTGTATTGGCTATGTCAATTAACTAAAGGATGGCAAATAACTTTTAGCATAACTTCATGTTTTCCCCAATTCCCCTTCTTTGGTTTCTAGGGGGCAGAGCAACAGAATCGCTTCTTTCAATTATACATGACCTTGGTGGACATGATACAGATTTGAGGCAGCAAAATGTTGCTAATACTCCCAGTACTGACGTATATGGTTTCCTAAAGCGGATTTCAGCAATAATTAATAAGCAAGATTCAGCAGAAAGCTATTCAGAGCAACAGGTTGAATACGACTCAATTCTGCCACAGATCAAGAACTTTCTTAATGCTTCACATGTTGAAAATGTTCAAAGCCCAAAGTTGGAAGTGAATGCATCATGCTTGCCTTATTCTTCTGATGTTTCGGCTAGTGAAGTAGACATTGATCATGCCCAACATTTAAAAGTAAGAATCTCTTTAAGAATATTAGAAACTGCTTCTAAAATTTCAGTGTATGCATTTGGTGTATATAAAATAGGGGTTCTTTTTAGCATTTGTGTTTGTGGCTTCTGGATCTCCAGTTTGACTGTTACAGTGGCCCAACTCCTGAAACAGTGAAAAGTAAAGGGGTAGATTGAACAAGACCAATGCTAAATTCTCTTATTCATGCAGTTCTGAATTATAGTAGTGGTGGGAGCAGGGGGCGGGGTAGGAAATAAGAATGGTATAAGGTTGAGGGTAGTTTGCCATGAAGAAGTTCTGCTGTAATGAACAGCTGCATTTGTGTCCATTGAATTTATACTTTGAGGTGGAAAAGCAGTAACAGCTTTAACTGGAGACTGAAGAATAATCATCAACCTAGATGCTGTGTGTTCTCTCCCCTTCCCTATTCAGCATAAGTAATATTCTAGATGTATGCTCCCTGTGACTCTTTTGCTGATATGTGTGGGATTTTAGTAATTTGGTTAAATAGTATGTAAAATGAGAATTCCCTGGATGCCTAGATCCAGTTTTGGAGCAAGCACTCTTTGGTGATTAAGCCCCATCAGAGATTTACAATTACAAAACATGCAGCAAAATAAAGTGTGGAAATAGACCTTTAAAATAATCCTTTCTAAGTTGTTCCCAAAGTTTCCCACTTCCCTTGGCATTGAAAAAGACCACATATTTGGTAAGTTAAAAAGGAATTACCTACAAACTCTTCAAAGGTCAGCTTCATGTGCTTTTCCATAGATTAGCAAGAAAATACAGGCAGTTAAACTTAGTTTCAAAATTGGTAAATGTTTTGAAATTATTTGTATAGAAACACAAAGGTGGCTTGCTGAAGTCACACAGTCTAAGCTTGGAGCACCCAGCTTGGACATCCTTACTGGTCGATTTCACATGGTGGAAAAAGAGACAACAAAGGTTTTGATTACCCTTCCTCCCAAAGTGAGCAGGTATGACTTACCAAACCTAGCAGAACAGCTATGGTTTTAACCCCTTCATGTTTTAATTAGACTGAGCATCTTGGTTATATGAGGCTGGATTTATCCCACACTCTGTTCTTTTTTTATGGAGAAGGGAATTTGATCTCAGTGACAAGTTTAATAAAATTTCCTTCCCCATTCTGGTGGGAAATGTCATCAGACTCTACTATTGAGGACCATAATAACACTTTTCATGCTGGGTTAGGAATCTGGAAGGGAAAGAAGATAGACTTCTTGGCAGAGATGTTTGGCTATGGCAGCAAAGGGAAGAGAAGGAGAGTCCCCATGTATGGGGTGGTTGGGTTCATAAGTAAGCAGAGCTTAGAAGGGAATTATCCTACTCTTTCATACACAGGTTGACTTACAGAAGGGCTATAGCAGCAAAGGATCCAAAAGTCCCCTAAGCTACGTACCCACTCCTTCAGAGGAAGTACAGCGGACGCTCGGGTTGTGAACGTGATCTGTGCGGGATGCACATTCGCAACTCGCAGCGCCACGTCTGCGCACTTATGGGTTGCGATTTGGCGCATGCGCAAAGCGCGATTTAGTGCTTGGGCACATGCATGACCGCTGAAACCCGGAAGTAACCTGTTCCAGTACTTCCGGGTTTTGGCGGTCCGTAACCCGAAAAAACACAACCTGAAGCGGCTGTAACCCAAAGTATGACTGTATAACCCCATCAAGAGCAGGCAAGCTCCCATACATCCAGTCTAAGGAACCACCCACTTCAGTCTTATCGGGATTGAGTTTCAGTTTGTTCACTCTTATCCAGTCCATTACTGAGGCAAGACAACAATCCAGCACACCAACTACTACACCTGCAGATGTAAAGGAGAAGTAGAGTTTTTATAGTGCTGATAACATACTCCAGATACTCGGTGGTTTCATATGGATGTTAAACAGCACAGGGGATAAAATTGAGCCCTGAGGAATCCTGCATTGAAGCATTCTGGAGCTGAAAAGCATTCCCCAAACATCACCCTCTGGAAACGACCATCCAAGGACCAGAACCAACACAAAGTAGTGGCACCTACCCCTAACCAGAACAGCAACTATGGGAAGGATGTCATGGTCAGTGGTATTGAAGGCCGCTGAGAAGTTAAGAAGAGGAACACATTTCCCCTGTCTCTCTCCTGACAGAGATCATCATACAAGGTGACCAAAACAGTTTCTGTGCCAAAACTGGGCTTAAACCCCAATTGAAATGGATCTAGAAAATCGGTTTCCTCCCAGAGCACCTGGATCCTGGTACACAGCCACCTGCTCAAGAACCTTGTCCAAGAAGGGGAGATTGGCAGCTGGCCAGTAGTTACTTAGATTTTCTGAACCCAGAGAGGGTTTCTTGAGGAGTGGTTTTACCACTACCTCCTTCAAGCAAGCAGGACTCCACTCCCTCTTACAAGGAGGCATTAATCACTTCCCTGCTAGTTTTTATCAGCCAAGAAGGAAGAGTGTTCAAAGTGCAATTGGTCACCCTTATCAATCCAAGCACCTTGTCCACGTCCTCAAGCTTTACTAACTGAAACTCATCCAACAGAAGAGAACTAGATAGTGCTCTGGAAACCCCTTGAGATTCATCTGCTGTAATAGAGTCAAGATCCTGGTGGATGCAAGTGATTTTGTCCTCAAAATGCTGTGCAAACAAAGTCACAGCAAGCCACTGTCTGTTCCACCACCTCCAGGCCAGACTGTAAGAGGCCCCACGCTACCTGGAAAAGCTACCAAATGGCACAGTGAGGTTGCGATGGAGGCAGCAAAGTGTGCCGCCTTTGCTGACTTCACTGCTCCTAGGTAGGCTTTATTATGAGCCCTCACCAGTGTTCGATTACATTCAACCCATGTTTTTCTCTTACGTTTAAGCCATCTCCCAGCTTGTTTGATCGCTCCAAGCTTTGGAGTATTCCAAGGAGCCAAACAGGCTCTATGAAGCAGGGGATGGTGCTCATATCAACAGCCTGAGCCATTCAGTTGTTCCAGAGGTCAGCCAGTGCTTTGACAGGAATGCCAGTCATATAATCTGGGAATCCTCCAGAACCACCTGGAAATCCACTGAGTGAGGGAGGCCTGGCATTCAGCAACAGCAGTCGCGGACCCAAGGGCTGGCTGATAGGACAACTGCACTTTCCCAGGTTAAAAGAGGGGGTTTGGCACACAACAGTCACTAACTGCCTATGCCGTGTGCCTCTTACCCGGTCAACTTAATCTCCTACACTTTACCTCCCCCTACCCTGAGCCACTGTGATTGGCTCTCCTCAGCTCTTTTCTTCCCAGGCACATCCCACGTCTTCAATTAAAAAGCAACAAAACCTCAAATTTAAAACATTCGAGTTAAGCAGTTAAAAACAATTTTAAACAATAGGGGTGATAATAAAACCCACTAAGCAATAACCCAACTCAATGAGCCATTTACAAGTTTTAAGTAAAGAAAGATGGTAACTGATTACACCTTATTGATGGGCCAGTTTTAAAGGTCCTTCAACCATAGTATCTGCGTATTTATTTGTTTTGCTTGTTTACATTTTTTTAATGTATGCATTTATGATTCAATTTTGCTACTTTTTTGTTTTCAGTAATGGCAACAGTCTTTCTGGTCTCTTTTGCCTTTTTGCCTTTTCCCTTTATTTCAGAAGTTTTATTTTGCTTTCATGAAGAAAGGGGTTCTGGAAGTTCACAACTGTTCACATGTAATATAATCTAGATCTATATTGGTTGATAATAGAGACGAGTTACATTAATTTGTTCTATCTAACTGGTGTGAAATCTGAATTTGTCATTAACTAAACTGGATTTCAAGGGGTTGACTGTTCCTTAAGTTGTTTTAGGGACAAATGCTTCCTAAAGAATAAGCTTTGTTAAATGCTGGGATTTCTGAGTAAACATGCATTGGGCTGTGGGGATGTTTTTTAAATGTAGTTAAACAGCAAGTGCTTTGATGTAAAGGCAAAATTGTTTTCATAGAGACGCTTAAAATATTTTTACATTGAAATGGCTAAAAGGTAACATGTTAGAATTATCAATTGAGACTACTATGTGTTTGTTTAGGAAACAAGCACTGGAAGTGTAAGTAGCTTTGAAGGTGGTAGCCCATGTCCTAGCACACCCATTGAACATACTTATCATAGACAGCATTCCAGCTCATACAACGTTGAATCAACTGAAATGCAATGGAAGCTGATTCCTATCACAGGTAAGTAACAACTTCATAAATATAAAACCTAAAGTTTTGTGTCTTTCTGATACCCAGTTCTTAAAATGGCAAAAGGGATGTGTGCATACTATTACATATTCCAGTAATATTTGAATTCTGATCAGGTTATTCTGATAGTGTTTATGGCAGTGAAAACCACATTTTCAGACCATCTGTGTATACAGTATTATGACTAAGCCTCATGTTATTTAAGCAAATAAGCAATAACTGTTGAGATTAGATCTACTGGTTCTATCATATACAGTACAGTATATCTTTCTGGAAGTGGGCACATTAGGAAGTGGGCACATTAGGATTTTATGACTGAGGGAGTAAAGTTGGAAGACACCAAGCAAACCATAGAATCTGTGTCTTCAGATAGTTCTGGAGTTGAAAGTAATATTTTGCCATATGCTGACATACTCGTGGGTGGTCTGGCTGTAGATTAAAATTAGTGCTATCTACCAGCAAGGGCTTCACTATTACAAGGGCATACAGTTGGCACAGCTGTGTACATTACACCACTCAAAAGGAGTATATGCTATCTTACCTTGAATTCTAGTTTTGTTTTTGTTTTTTATATGAGTGAAACTAGGCAAATGGTTTACCAAACCTTGATCAAAATATGAAAAGGTGACCAAATAAAATTGCTTCATAGGCTGGATTTGGTATAGAGGTTGCCAGAAGACCATTGCTAAACTGACATATTACATGCAATCTCAGACAAACCTTTTAAAACCTTGGCTGAGGGCTAGTACAAAACCTTTCTAGGCAACCTCTGTGTCCAGTGTAATAATTTGAGGGCAATACTGAACCTTGTAGGAGCAAGCTTTACCGAAGCAAGTTTGCCTTGCCAGGTACTCCAGCTTTTCCTACTTATTTGTCAATTGTTACCGTACCCTTTTCAAAAAGCTCCGGAGTTGCGTAAGCATTTTACCAAAAGGAGAGACAGATGAATTCTGAAAGATTCTCTTTTTTACTGCAATTTGTCCAGTGGGGTGCCTTTTTATTGTTGCTTCTCATTATTTGAACTGTTACCTATCTTTTAAAATGCTGTTTTGATATTTGGAGGCATATTTGTTTCATCAAACAGCAGCAACTGGGTCTACTTGCTTTTGGTGGTAGTTTCCATATTTGTATTAAAGGCTTGAAAGAAAAGGTCTTGAATAGCATATTCTACATCATATTTTTCACTGAGAAGCAGAGAGTATTTGATACAATCTTGGTGTGGGAGCAGCAGTGGCATGGTTAGGTACCTCAAACCCCAGTGCACCAAAGCACTTAAAATGGGGAATTCCCAGTCTGCTGCCTTTTGCAGTTTTAACAGATGGAATGAATTCTGGAATTCAAATCTTTCCCAGAATGAAAAGAGACCTATGATACCCAAATATGTTGGAAATTAATACCAATAATTAGTTTTATACTCTCTAAAGTGGGCTAACTATCTTAAATTGGTGCTGTAGTATCTTAAATTCTAGTGCTGTAGTACATCTTGAGAAACTCTAACCTTGCTAACTGCTGCTCTCCCTCAGGAGGGGCAGGAAGAGTTCCTGAAGAGCACCTGAGAAAACATGGAGATAACCAAACAGGTGAGAAGGGTGGCCTTTATTGCATATGCTCCTTGCTATCTAGATAGCTTAAAAAAAACAACAGTTTCTTGGTAGCCCCCTCCCCAATAGAGTTAAGGAAGTGAATCCACCAAAGCAAGTATATTCAGAGTTTGAAACTTGAGAAATACAGTTGAATTAAGGCACCCAGGTAACATGGGAGCAACTGTAGTTACAATCCTTGATGCAGGATGTGGGTGGCGCTGTGGTTGAAACCATTGAGCCTCTTGGGCTTGCCGATCAGAAGGTCAGTGGTTCGAATCCCTGCGTCGGGGTGAGCTCCTGTTGCTCTGTCCCAGCTGCTGCCAACCTAGCAGTTCAAAAGCACACCAGTGCAAGTAGATAAATAGGAACGGCTGCAGCGGGAAGGTAAACAGCGTTTCCATCCGCTTTGGTTTCCATCATGGTGTTCCGTTGCACCAGAAGCAGTTTAGTCATGCTGGCCACATGACCCAGAAAGCTGTCCGTGGACAAATGCCAGCTCCTTCGGCCTGAAAGTGAGATGAGTGCTGCACCCCATAGTTGCCTTTGACTGGACTTAACTGTCCAGGGGTCCTTTACTTTTTTACCTATAACCCTTGAAGGGAATTCCAAGTGCATCTGTCATAATAGGAGATTGTTAGTTTTTGACAACAAAGCTTTGCTGTTGAATATTGAATGTTCATAAAGTCGATTGTAAAATTCTCAGTGAACTGCTTTGGTACTTTAACAGGCAGTTGTTATAATTGATAGAGCTATATGAAATATACAAAGGGCCAACATACATATTGTGTTAGTATAGATATTCATGTAATTTTTATATATAGCGTATCAATTTTCATCCTATGAGGGATATACACTTCACATAATAAATGTATCTAATTTGTGATGTTCCGTATCATGTATAAAGAATATAGATGAATTTATTTGTAGTTAAGTTGTTCATATATCACTTTGCAGGCTTAAAGTGATCGGCATATTATGCTTAGTCAGGGTACCAAGGTTGTCTGCTCTTGATGGGGTTACACTCCCTCTGAAGAGTACCCATTTCTATTGTGAATCTAAAATTATAAGTATCCAGCATGTATGAACATAACATAAGTTTCAATGACTGTATTTTTCAGAGCCTTTCAGTCATAATTTCATTGGAAACAACTGCATATCTATCCAAGCTATCTCTTTTTCCATAATACGGCCCATGACATCTTGAAAGCAGTAGCATGTATCTGGTTCCAAGTTATGGTTCCATCTCTGGTCTTACAGTAAGAGGGACGCGGGTGGCGCTGTGGTCTAAACCACTGAGTCTCTTGGGCTTGCTGATTGGAAGGTCAGCGATTCAAATCCGCTGAATGGTTGTGAGCTCCCATTGCTCTGTCCCAGCTCCTGCCAACAATATACAAAAGACAAAATACATAATAAAAACAAAAACAAAAACAAACCAATAATCCTGTCAACACATTTCAAAGGGCGTTGGATGTTAACCAGCCAAATGCCTGGTTAAAAAAAGAAAGTTTTCATCTAATGAAGGCGCCAGCTGAGCCTTCCTGGGGAGTGCATTACACCAACAGGGAGCCACTGCAGAAAAGACTCGTTCTCATGTTGCCACCTCCTGGACCTCTTGTGGACAAAGTGAAGAAGGGCCTTGGATGATAATCTCAGGTCCCGGTAGGTTCAAATGGAGAGAGGGGGTCCTTGAAGTATTGCGGTTCTGAGCTGTTTCAGGCTTTGTAGGTAAAAACCCACACTTTGAATTGGGTCTGGAAACTAATTGGCAGCCAGTACAGTTGGGCCAGGATCGGTGTAATGTGTGCACGCAATCTCTGGTGAACAACCTGGCCACTGAATTCTGCACCAGTTAAAGTTCTGAACCGTCTACAGAGGCTGTTCTGTGTACAGTGGACGCTTGGGTTGCGAATGTGATCCATACGGGATGCGCGTTCGCAACCTGCAGCGGCGGGCCTGCGCATGCGCGGGTTGCAATTTGGCGCTTCTGTGCATGCACGACCCCCAAAACCCAGAAGTAACCTGTTCCGGTACTTCCGGGTTTCAGCGGGTCCGTAACCTGAAAAAACGCAACCTGAAGCATCTGTAACCCGAGGTATGACTGTATAACATATTGCAGAAATTAA